>NC_136313.1:1946794-3431169 GCF_964198595.1 Lampetra fluviatilis | reverse complement strand
ATTACGCAAGCGAATTTTTTTTTTCATTTTCAGACGAGCCCTTAAAAAACCTCGACTGACGAGGCCTGTGCCTAACGGTGTGGAAGGAAACGCGCTCCACAAACGAGGCGGCCGACCGCTGAAGGCTCCGTTACCCTCCCCGAAGCAGAATTGCCCGACCCGAACTCGTACTCCCCCGCCCGCCACAACCCCCCGAGGGCGTTCCCGCAGCACGCCACCCGTGTCTAACCTGCGCCAAGCTCCCCCAAGCTCACGCCGCGTGCGAGCGTGTGCACGCGCCGCTCACCGTGTACTCCTCGCCGCCGCACGGGAAGAGACGGAGCGCCTCCCTGTAGAGCGCGCGGCTCCGCGCCAGGCTCAGCAGCTCGGGAAAGCGGTCCCGCCCTGCCAGGGTGGCAAACGGAAGATGTCCCCCGCTCGGCTTCAGGCCCCGAGGCTTCGGGCAAGCGACCGTTACGTTTGGAAGAGGGAGGTGGGAGGGGGGTGGTGTGTGGTCGTTCCAGCTGTTAGCGGGCAGGGACGGGGGGTTTGAGGTGCGTCTCGAGAAACGGGGCCTACGATGCGGGGGACGCGCCGCCATCGCCATACGATGTCGCCGCGCAAGTTGGGGTAGAAAAAAAAAGTGGAGTTTTGCGAAGAGCAGCCGGGCTATAGGAGTTGGCAATGATTATCCGCACCACAGCTGCCCCGGCAGGGCACACCCACCGTACCCGCGGACTCACCGCATCGGCTCAGATGCACCAGGGCCTTGCCGTAGCGCTTCAGGTGATTGTCGATGCTGTAGCGCTGGTAGTTCGTCTCCATCCTCTTCAGCTCGTTCAGGAAGGGCAGGTATTCCTTGGGGTCCTGGGACGTCAAGAGGTCAGGAAGAGATTTAGTCAGGAGCTGCAGCAACATTTGTTGTATGTCGACCTTCTTTCACACTGTACATAGCCAACCGTGCTAATCGGTGTGTGGTGCCGGCCACACCATCCTCTCGTGGGTTGTACCGGCCTTTCATAGGTGCTCGCGAGAGCAGCACTTGCTCCAACAGTCTGTTAAGGCTATACGGGAGATCTCCACCTTTTTATTTTTGTTTCCAATTAGCGCGGTTGGCTACGTACGGTGCAAAAGAAGTTCAACATACATACGTACGTACACATGCACACACGTGCGTGCGTGCTTGTCCACGCCCGTGTACGTGCGCACCTTCTGCGAGCGCTGAGCGACCATGAGCACGAGGCGGAAGTCGTAGGTGCCGAGCGCGCACTCGTACAGCTCGCCCTCGTCCACGAGCAGCAGCAGGTAGCCCAGCCCCTCCTGCGCCCTCCTCTCCGCCTCCTCCGCACCTCCGTCGCCCGCCCCCCCCCTCCGCTGCTCGCTCTGAACGAACGGACGGACGACGGGACGCGGATTTGCACCCTTTAACGTCGGCTGCGATGCCGACGGCGCATTACACTGGTCAACACACTTTTTTTGGAGTAAGGTATTCCAACGGTTTTAATGTATCTTCTTGGTTCTTTCGGTAAAGTCACGTAGAAGGGAAGTAATAAAATAGTAAAAATAAAACATAATAAAAAAAGTCACGTAGAAGGGAAGTAATAAAATAATAAAAATAAAACATAATAAAATGTGTTTTATTTTTATTATTTTATTACTTCCCTTCTACGTGACTTTACCGAAAGAACCAAGAAGATGAATCCCTGCAGTCACGAAAGCTTTAAATCGTAGTTTAATGTAATTTTGGGGTGCTGCTTCCAAATGTGGCATCAGTTTTTGTCTATCACATCAGGTTTTTGAGATATCAAATATTGCATTTTCAATAAAAACTGCAGAAGAAAAATATTAAATAAATGTGGATATCTACATAAAATGATATTATAAACACACTATCCTAAAAATACAGCACCATATTTTAACACTAAAGCAGTCACTGACTCGCAACAACTTGCAATCATAAGTGACAGAGTTAATTTCGGGTAAAATCAATGAAAATGGGGTATGCCGATAGCATAAAATGAGATGTGATAGAGCAAATCTGAGATCAGATTTGGAATCAGCACCCTGAAATTAGTCTAAAACAGCTGCAAAAGTCCAGGCCAGAAATTTTTTTATTTTTTTTTGTTGACCAGTGTTATTTAGAGTTAACACGCCGGCAGCATTAACCAGGGCGGCCGACCGGATTGGAACTCTGAACCTCTGCAAGAGACGCTACCGTTGGGCCACACTTCACAGCTTCACTCCTTCTGACGGATTCCACAGCTGTTACAAAGTCGACATCCAACCACCAAGATGTGCACTCACAGTCTCTTTACAAACACCTTGCATTTCTAAGTCCCCCCCCCTCCCCGCCGCCTCGAACGCCGCTCACCGGCCACGTCGCGGACTCGCATCAGAGCCGTCTCCACGTCGGGCTCCTTTCTTCTCACCAGCGCAGTCAGAATGGACAGGAAAAACCTGAGCGGACACAAGCGCACGCACGCAATGCAGCCGGGCAAACCAGTTAAGATCCTAGCCCCAAATTAAGCGTTTTTCACTCGGCATTATTTTGCACGTTCTGTGTTGTACGTATGTAGGTTGTAAAAAAAATTCGTTTTCAATCTGAATTTAAAAGTGCACAGCTCCCAGTGGGGAGCTGTGCACTTTTAAATTCAGATTGAAAACTAATTAGTGGGGAGCTGTGCACAAGATCGTTCCAGACGGCCGTAGAAGCGCATCTGAAAGCGTGCGGTGCAGTGACCGTCTTTGTTCGATGGTTAGCCACAAGCCACTGTGAGGATGACCGGAGTTCGCGTGATGGAAGAGCGGGGGGGGGGGGGAGGCGTGGCGTCAGTGAGATGCACGAACCCGTCTCAACGCTGTGGGATGTTGGTGAGGTCATCGCCGTGCACTTGCCCGCCCGCATACCAGCCAGCCAGCAAAACTTTTTTTAATAACATAGTATAATATGAAAATGGCACCAAACTGAGTTGATTTCGTTTTCGATAGTGGCGCCATTATTCGATTCACAAAATTCCGACATAAAAAAATCCAAGAGCTCTCAGTTTGTGTGGTTTTAAAGATACTTTGCACCACCCCGGCTGTATGAACAGGCGATTGAAACCTTGTTCAGTAGGATTCAATTCAACAATTCATTGCTTACAATGAATTGCTGCGTATGTGACGCAATTGCTCTCCCCATCAGCCGTTTACAGCCGGGTCGCCGCCAACCCCAAATAAACCGACCGATTGTGACCTTTAAGATACACGCGTAGCGTGCTATGCATTAGAGAGCTGTCTATTTTACAATTTACAGGGACACGGGCAGACGGGCCACGCAGCCTCCGCTCGCGTGAGTGAGTGAACGGGGCGGGCCGAGTGTGCACCACCTGTCTGGGTCCAGGGCCTCCATGGCTGCCCGCAGGCCGTCGCACACGGCGTTCACTTTGTCGGTGCTGCGTGCGCCGGGCTCGGCGGTGACGGTGGCGGTTGTTGTGCCGGTGGCGACGGCGGCAGGCGGTTGCGCCCAGCCGTATGGCACAGGGTACATGGTCCGCGCGACGTCTTCGTCCCTGTGCGAGCGAGGACATCGGTACGATCTCGTATATTTCGACGCCCGTTGTGTATTTGGAGTTTGCGTGTCTCTCTCCCTCTCTCTCTCTCTCCCTGAGGTCGCGTGGATTTTTCTCCGGGTCCGCCGGTTTTTCCCTCCACTTTTAGAATCGACGTGCGTAGGGAGAATTTGGCTGCTGTACATTTCCACGTGAAAAGTCACTTAGTCGAGCGATAATTTGCGTTAGCCAGGTCGCTTCCGAACAAGAGCTACATAGCTAAGTGGGCCTTACCTGGTAAAATACAAAGTTTAGTTGATCTATCACACAATGCACAAGTCTCAAGACTCCTTTTTCCAGAGAGACCTTTATAAGGAGTTTCTTGGGAGAGACGGAGTGGTGGCGCAGTGGTTAGCGCACTGCACTCTCAACCCAGCCGCGTTCTGTTCGATTCCTGGCCGCGGCTAACATCGGTGGCGAGTGCGATGTGAAACGGTCCTGGGCACCCACCGACAACCAACCCCACACTGACCATAACGGTGAAGTCATGCCAAGCAATCTCCGTCAATGACAGTACAGGCGGAGACCTTCATCCAGCAGTGGAATGATAAAGTGCCGGCAAATCAGCTTGCTTCCTCCATGCAAAACACGCACCCCCCCCCCACCCACCGCAACCTCCTCCTCCTGACCGCACCCCAGCACCCTGAAAGTCCCAAGTCGCTGGCACCTACCCTGCCGTGAAAAAATCCTCAAGAGCAAACTTGCCACATCCTCAAGCGATCCACCAACCCCCCCCCCCCCCCCCCCCGGGCACGACAACGCAGGGCGCGCCGAGCCGAGCGACGTCACGGCCAGACGGACGCGAGGGCCCGGCGCTCACCTGAGCTCGGTGAGGAACAAGTTGACGTTGCCGGCAGACTGCACTTGCGTCAGAAATTCCCCAATGTTGTCCATGAACGCCTGCGAAGGTGGGAAACACGGCTGAGCGGTGCGCGAGCGACGCAGAGGGGCGCGCGCCGCATGCTCTGCAAGCACGACGACACTCACCTTGGGGTTGTGATCGTAGAGAAGATTCAGGTTTATCCTCTGCTTTTTCATGCACTCGAAAGCTTCCTTGAACTGCAGGCTGCCGGGGATTAACGACACAAAGTTTATCATTATTATTTGTTTTTGGCGTAGCGCCCTCCCATACGCCGGCGTGTCTCGTCTCGATGGGCACCCCCAGTAGCAGCCGTCCCTGTGCGACACAAGGCGAGCCCAGCACCTGGCCTGCGGGATGCTGGTAGCGGCGCAATTGAAACGCAATCGGGAGAGAAAGAGCAGGATCGGGTCGATGAAACGACAGAGGCCTCGACAGTAAACGTCTCACCTGTCCAGCCACTTGCGCACCTGCGACAAGAGCAGAGCCCTGGGCTGAATCGTCTCCAGATTCCCCCGCGGCATCTGCCAGACGCACGAATGCACGCGCACGCAGTGAGTTTAACACGTAGCAGGCTTTCGCGACCAATATTATTCATAATCAACGTGTTTGGGTTTAGATCGCGTTATTTATAAATGTGTCGTAACCCTCCACCACCCGACACGGCCAATCAGTAAAAAAGTGTCACGTTGACAAAAGACAAATAGTTCACTGCTTTAGCCCACCGGTGTGTTGAAGCGTGAAACCACAACATTTACAATTTTTGAGTACTGTGACGTTTCGCTGGTAATTGCATCCAGCATCATCGGGCAATTCGCCTGAATGGTGAGGCTCTGCTCTGTCTCCCGTTCTTATATAGAGCAGCAGCAGGGTGACGTCATCATTAACTCATCAACTCAGGGCAAGCGACACACGCAGTGAGTGGCGGTTGATGCCGGTCCCTTAAGATATACAGCTCCTGTGGGGTCAGGGGCCAACAGTGCTGAGCCAGCGCCGCTGTAGAGAGCTGGTTTCGAAGCTATTTATTTTTTATTTGTTTTACAAGGCAGGGGCCACAGAGAGCTACATGGTTCTTTTTCAGAAGCGACCTGGCCACAAAAGATAGCTCAACGAAGAGACTCATCGTGTGGAAATGCATAGCAGCCAAATGTGGAGGCGAAAATCGCAGGGCCCAGAGAAAAATCCACACGACCACGGGGAGAAAATGCAAACTCCAAATATGCAGGCATCCAGATGCCATGAGAGTCGTGGGGGATATTTTGATAATACTTCACCACACTGATCGGTGCGGGCCGGCGTAGGCAGGGAGTGTGCATGCACGAGTGTCTTGATACAGAGTGTTTCTGTTATAACGCGGCACTCGTGACGAATGTGGCGTTATTGTTACGAGGGTTTAGTAATTTTGATGTTGCCGTGTGACTTTAGGGTTGCTGTGTTGATACGTGTGTTTGTTAAATCGCTGGGTGGCGTGACGGACAAGTCTACTGCACTGTGAACACAGCCACCAGAGTTCAATTGCACGGCTAGCATCAGTGGCAAAGCGATGCCTGAACCGGTCATGGGTGCCCCCTTGGCCAACTCGCACTGACCTAAATGGTGAAGTAAGCTCAATCGACCCACAAGAATTTAATTAACAGGTATGATGTATTTGTTGTATCTCCGTCATAGTTCACGACGCATCAACAAACGCCACGCGTAAAAAAAAACACGTTGTCGGCACTACTAGCTACAAGTCTGACCGCTGCAACCATGTAACTTGGGCCAAGCAGGGCCGGGGTCAGGGGGTCACGGAGGCGTCAGCCGAGACCTGCAGCACGAGCCTGCAGTCGGAGGGGACGAGGGCGACGATGCGTGAGCCCCGCTCCACGCGCCGCACCGTCTCGTCTCCCGGGAGATCGCCTCCTGAGGGCAGCCCGGCCAAGGCTGCGGGCACACGGGTCACGGTGGACATGAGGGCAAGCGACACACACGCAAGGGGGCAGGGATGGTGCCGTGGCGCGACGATTAGCACGTCGGACGGTCGCCACGGGACGCGGGTGCGAGAGGGGTCCGAGCTTCGGTGTCAGGCGAGGCTGAGGCTTCTGGCCCGGGCTGTGTTTGTCATTTTCCGCGTGCCTCCCTCCCTTGATTTGGACAATGTTCATCACGGGACCTTAAGTAGCGAAGGTTATAGTGTGATGCTGCTGCGCTCTGAAGGCTGCGGTGTAAAACTTCAGTTTCCTGACGCGACAGCTGAAATAATGGGCTCGTTTATTTAATCCCCTAGCCTCTGTCAATGGGGCAGTACTTTCATAGTACACCACAGTTAGTCCAACGGCAGCTCCCGTCAAGTGGGGTAAAGTGTGGGTGACTCTCGCGTCTCGCAGGACGTCTGGCCGGCGTGGCAGAATAGGCTAAAAACACTCTTCAGAGGGGCCCTCTAGAGTTGCATTGAGTGGCAGCTCAGCCCAGCAGAGGCTCACGCTCGTGGAGGTCCATCAGCCAGCAGTGGCACGAGCAAGAAATTACAGGGCTACAGCTTTCCCTTGATCCATGGTGAACAGAGGGCAAAAGTGAACGCGATAACCCCTGCGCTACCGTCACGGCACGCGGGTGCGCACGGCGCAGCGCGAAGCTTCACCTGCGACGGGGGCGAGGCGGCTCACGCAGCGCAGCGTGTGGAGGCGCGTGGTGAACAGCAGCAGCTCCGGGTGGACGCAGAACGACGTGCAGTTGGACGCCACCTGCCGAACGCGCAGGGCCCAGGCACGACGGCGCGGTTAAGGCCAGGGGTCACGCGACACGGCGAGCCGTCGTCGTCGTCATTACCGTCGTCGTCACCGTCATCGCCACCGTAGCGCCCTAGCCTATACGTGAGCTTGAGCGTGGCATCATCACAGCACGATGAAGAGTGGCAATGGCATGGAGAGGCCGGGCAGATGACAATGATGATCACGATGATGACTAACGCACTGACAAGGATGTGCCAATGAATCTTACCTCAGTGTCGTTGGCGAACAGCCTTGCCCGCTCAGTAAGTCCCAGGGCAACTTCCTGCGAAGGGGACAGTGACACGATTACTACGATTTATGCTCGTTTACACGGGAGAGCCTCGCCCCCAGTTGACTTTGTGTGAACAGGGGAGAGCTCAAGGAACCAGGAGAGAGTCTCGTTCGTATGTTGAATTTCTTTCGCACTGTACGTAGCCAACCGTGCTAATCGGAGGTGCGGGCGGGGGGGTCGGGACAACAAACTAAACACAAAAAGCAGTTCAAGAAATTAGTTTTCAATATAGATTTGAAAGTGCATTGCTCCAGTGAATTCCTAATATCGGAAGGAAGAGCGTTCCAGACGGCCGCAGAAAAGAATGACCTGGGGTCACCAAATTGACAACGCAAAACAAAGTAAAAATGAGGTACAGCAATGATGCGCATTTAAATCGGAGTCCCGTGACTCTCTTTGCAGGAGGGTCCTGCCAAGTGGAGTTTCCACCACTGGCTCAACGGCTGTAAACGGAAGATTGAACGCTGCCCCAATGCTCATTGGAGCACGCAGCCACTTGACAAAAACTAGATTTGAAAAGCCATCGAATCGTGGGTGAACAATTCTACACCAAGTACGGTAATGCAGTGGCCAGCGAGCAACAAATCCCGTGGCCCGAGAGTTCCCGCTCATGGCCAACACCTGCCCTGGTCCTCCTGTAGGTCAACTCAGCCTCAAACGCGTATCCCGTGTGATGCGTAAACATTGCCACAAGGACAGACAAATGCGGCCGGGCGTGGCGCTGGCCACCCGTGTCCTCGTGTGCCACGGCCGGCCTTCATAGGTGCTGCTCGCTAACCGCACTTGCCCCAACAGTCTGTTACGGGCTACACGGTGGGAACTTTGTCTTTGTACTCGGTGCGCATTCCCCGGTCCGGGACGCCGCCACTCACCTGCCCCGCCATGGTGCACACCTCCACGTGCACGCAGGGCACCGGGAACGACACGGGACGGCCTCCCGCGTCGGTCCACGCCTCCACGCTCAGCGGCTCAACGGCTGTGGGCGGACACGGCGACGCTCTCTAGGTCCGCTCAGCCCAAAAAACGGGCATCTCGGTTGGTGCCGCACGCAGTCGCGCGCGTGCGTGCCCGAGGTGGCGTTGTCACCGTCGCACCCGGATTCGAATCCCAGTCACAAATGCCACCAGCCAATTGGATCGGGGGGTTGTGTCAGGGGGTGGGGGCGAGGGGGATTGCGTCGTAAACGGGATTTTAGCCTCGTCGGTGTGGCGCTCGCAATGCCCTGCCACCTGTGGTCAGACGGGCGAGGTCACTCACCTTGTTTCGGTGTTCTCTAAAGACTCACCTGTTTCCCCTGGCCTAAACTTCCCATGTGTAATGACAATAGAGCCTGCATGCAGTGCGAGGGGACTAGTGGCCACGGGAGGTAATGACAGGGGAGTCAGCCTGCAGTGCGAATAGACTAGTGACTAGGGAGGTAATGAAAGGGGAGTCGGCCTGTAGTGCAAATGCACTAGTGGCCACGGGAGGTAATAACAGTTGTGAGTGCGAAGGGACAGGTGGTGACGGGAATGTTGGAGAAGGGAGCCATGGTCAGGTGACGGAAGAGGACGGTGGAGTCTGCTGGTGGAGCGAGCGTCCAGAGTCAGAGAGAAGGTTCGAGAAGGAGGGCGTGGCCTCGTGTCGGTATATAAAAGGGAGATGCGCGGGAGACTCGGGGCTGTTGCAGTGGGGATCTCCGCCTGATGTCAAGTGAACGCGTCTTCAATAAAGTTCCATCTCAAGAGAAATGTGTCAAGTCGTCGTTACACATGCATGACCAGTGTTCTATTTCTATTTCCTTACTTTGTACACGGCGCACTCAAATCCTTGGATAAACGTCAATTATTATTATTATAACTTAGCGCTCGCTAACGGAACTTGGCGCTCACTCGCTCACCGTGGCAGCAGCGCAGGAGCTCCCCGTTGGAGAGCTGCAGCAGAGCGGAGTCGCCGCCAGGGACGAGCGTCACGCTCAGCACCCGCCCGTGCAGCTCCAGCGCCGAGCTGCAAGACGTCATTAATTAATCCCGTGTGACTTACAACGTTCATCTTCTTGGTTCTTTCGGCGAAGTCACGTAGAAGGGAAGTAATGAAATAATAAAAATAAAACGTAATTATTTTATTATGTTTTTTTATTACGTTTTATTTTTATTACTTTATTACTTCCCTTCTACGTGACTTTACCGAAAGAATCAAGAAGATTAATCCCTGCAGTCACGAAAACTTTAAATCGAAATTTACAACGTTTACTTTGTTCCGTCTTCCTCTGCCAAGACTATTCGCCCCAAATAGTAGTAAATTCGCGTAAACTACAAAGATTTAGACTCCATGGAGATTTAGACTCTATACAGATTTAGACTAGAAAGATTTAAACTCCGTGCAGATTTTGACTCGATGCAGCTTTAGACGCGATACAAATTGAAACTGCCGAGTTCACCCGGCGGCTGTGAGCGGCTCCTCGGCGGGTTCCTCGCCGCCGTCCTCGCGCGGGGAGCCCCTGAGCAGCATCACGACGGAGCGGCACAGGGAGGAGCCCTGGCTCACGGCCAGGAAACGATCCCGCCCGAGCCACGTGAACTCGCGGAATCCTCGCATCGAAGACGGCGGCGACGACCCCCCCGTCTCTCCTCCTTCCGCGCGATCGCTCTCCCGAATCCTGGGAGAAACACGACGGACGAAAAGGATGAGACGATCGCCGTCGTCGCCGTCGTCGGCAGCCGTCGCCTATCCACGACCGTCGCCATCGCTAATGGCCCAGTGCTATGGCCTCATCCATCTCACGCTTGCGCGCGGACCGACCGCGTCGCTCCGTCCTTCCGTCGGTTGTCCTCCGCGGGGCGTTCTCCACGTTGGCTGCGATTCTGTCGCCGGTCGCTCCCGTTTTGGCCATCGTGCCGTGACGAGTCCGGCCCAAGCGCCGCTGCTTCCTTTGGTTGCCAACATAACCTCTCCGATTGAACCTCTCCGATTGAACATCTCCGATTGAACCTCTACGATTGAACCTCTCCCATTGAACCTCTCCGATTGAACCTCTCCGATTGAACCTCTCCCATTGAACCTCTCCCATTGAACCTCTCCCATTGAACCTCTCCCATTGAACCTCTCCCATTGAACCTCTCCCATTGAACCTCTCCCATTGAACCTCTCCGATTGAACCTCTCCCAATGAACCTCTCCCATTGAACCTCTCCCATTGAACCTCTCCGATTGAACCTCTCCCATTGAACCTCTCCCATTGAACCTCTCCCATTGAACCTCTCCCATTGAACCTCTCCCATTGAACCTCTCCCATTGAACCTCTCCGATTGAACCTCTCCCATTGAACCTCTCCCAATGAACCTCTCCCATTGAACCTCTCCCATTGAACCTCTCCCATTGAACCTCTCCGATTGAACCTCTCCCATTGAACCTCTCCCATTGAACCTCTCCCAATGAACCTCTCCCATTGAACCTCTCCGATTGAACCTCTCCGATTGAACCTCTCCGATTGAACCTCTCCCATTGAACCTCTCCCAATGAACCTCTCCCATTGAACCTCTCCCATTGAACCTCTCCCATTGAACCTCTCCCATTGAACCTCTCCCATTGAACCTCTCCCATTGAACCTCTCCCATTGAACCTCTCCCATTGAACCTCTCCCAATGAACCTCTCCCATTGAACCTCTCCCATTGAACCTCTCCCATTGAACCTCTCCGATTGAACCTCTCCCATTGAACCTCTCCCATTGAACCTCTCCCAATGAACCTCTCCCATTGAACCTCTCCCATTGAACCTCTCCCATTGAACCTTTCCCATTGAACCTCTCCGATTGAACCTCTCCCATTGAACCTCTCCCATTGAACCTCTCCCATTGAACCTCTCCCATTGAACCTCTCCCATTGAACCTCTCCGATTGAACCTCTCCCATTGAACCTCTCCCATTGAACCTCTTCCATTGAACCTCTCCCATTGAACCTCTCCCATTGAACCTCTCCCATTGAACCTCTCCCATTGAACCTCTCCCATTGAACCTCTCCCATTGAACCTCTCCCATTGAACCTCTCCCATTGAACCTCTCCCATTGAACCTCTCCCATTGAACCTCTCCCATTGAACCTCTCCCATTGAACCTCTCCCATTGAACCTCTCCGATTGAACCTCTCCCATTGAACCTCTCCCATTGAACCTCTCCGATTGAACCTCTCCCATTGAACCTCTCCCATTGAACCTCTCCCATTGAACCTCTCCCATTGAACCTCTCCCATTGAACCTCTCCGATTGAACCTCTCCCATTGAACCTCTCCCATTGAACCTCTCCGATTGAACCTCTCCCATTGAACCTCTCCGATTGAATCTCTCCCACTGAACCTCTCCGATTGAACCTCTCCCATTGAACCTCTCCCATTGAACCTCTCCCATTGAACCTCTCCGATTGAACCTCTCCCATTGAACCTCTCCCATTGAACCTCTCCCATTGAACCTCTCCCATTGAACCTCTCCGACTGATGCGAATTCCCGGATCCCTGCGTTCCTCGAAGTAGCCTCACATTTTAACTGCAATGTGACTGAACCACTGCACAGAAAACCTGGTCTTGTGTCAATCAAGCTAAATTGGCGATAATCATCCCACTTCTGCGGGCGAGCGAACAATCCCGCACCTGTACGTCCTGACGAGCGAAGGCAGGCCCACGCGAGTCCTGAAGCCGTTGCCGCAAGCCTGCCCGAGGCGCACGGTGGGGTCTGGCGTGGTGCCGTCGCCGCCACCGCCGCCGCCGCCGTGGGCGTACACGAGCACGCGGCGCCGGTCGCACAGCAGCACGGCGACGTCGTCGGCGTGGCCGCTCTCCGGGCTGAACGAGGCCCGCTCCGCCACGAGCGGCAGCTGCAGGTGGAAGGCGGCCATGGGGGGCGGCACCGTCATCCAGCGGAAGGGCGTCAGCAGCACGCGGTCTGTGCACGGGGGGGGGGGGGGGGGGGTTGACGACACGCGGGGGGCCGTGTTGTTGACCGCAAGGAAACAACAACCAAGGCGCGATCCGTCCGACAACGTTTATAAACCGTCAATTCATTTGTTTATTTATACCGCACGCCTCCTGCTAAAGTGTGCGTGCTTCCATCCCTTTCAAGAAGGGTGGCCAGAGTGGAAGAGTAGGCCAAATGCCCACTTGGAGGGGCTCTTTCGAAGAGCACCCTCTAGTGCAGGCCCTTCCACCCAAGCAGTAGTCATGCGAGCGAGCAATTGCATGGGGCTGCACCTTTTACTTTTCACCGCCACTCCCACGCAGGAGACCTCGGCGGCGCGAGAACACATGGGGCGGAATTCGGGACGGTTACTCGGCAAGCAAGCGATCGCAGAGCGAATGATCGCAAACCAAACTGCAGAGGCAACACGCGGAATCGAGTCGAACCAGTTCACCGTCGTCCTCGCCGCCGCCGTCGCCGCCGCCGCCGTACTCACCCCCGTCGATCACGGCCACGCTGGAGCCAGCGCCCTCGTCCACGCAGCGCCCCGCGTCGGTGCCGGGCCACCACTCGCGCACCACGTAGGCGCCGCCCGCCGTCACGCAGTGCAGCCGCTGGGCGCACTCGGGGTCCCAGCACAACGCCGCCAGAGGCTCGCCGCCACCGTCGCCGCCGCCTTCGCCGCCCCCCATCTCTAGGCTCTGCTTCAGGTACCAGTGGTAGTTCCCCACCATCCACAGCTGCACTGCTCGATGGAGGAAAAAGGGATGGAGGGGAGTGCGGGACGATCGTTGTTTTTTTGTATTATTACGACCGCTTCGCTTGTTCACCCGGGATGCTCTTATCAAATGTGTGCGGTAGGCAGCCATGCCTGTGTAATGACAGGGTGCCACCTGTTGGCCTGAAGGGGTAATCGCAGTTATGGGTACATTACGTAACGCCTAATTATGAGGGAGGTGTATCTTAGGTAAAGGTGAAAGGCGGAGTCAGTCGGAGCTCCGCGAACCTGCTTGAGGGTTCTGGAAGGGGGCGTGGCTGGAGGCGGGGCTTGACCGCGCTGGGGCCTATATCGTCATCCTCAGCAACGTCATTCTCACCACCGCCATTACCAGCAGCGTCAGCATCACTACCGCTATCGTGACGACGACTTCCCACCTCTACCACCAGGACCACCACGGCCACCACCGTAGCCTCCACCTCCACCATTGACCAGCAACCACCCCCGACTCACCGAAGCTGCGTCTGTCTCCGGCGGGAGTCTCCGTCTCCTTGCCAAGCTCTTCGAGCCACACGGCCAGGATGGTGGAGTCCACGTTCCACAGCAGCTCCCTCACCTGGCGGGACGAACGAGGCAACGAGGAGCCGCGAGGGGTGAGCTCAACGGAGGTGGAGCCCCAGAGCGTTTTGCTCACGTTACTGCTGGCGACAGTGCCCCCCGTTGAGAGATCTCTAGGCCAGGGGTCCCCAACCCCCGGGCCGCGGACCGGGACCGGTCCGCATGGCCTGTTAGGAACTGGGCCGCACAGCAGCAGCAGGTGAGAGCGGTGAGTCCGTGTGTGTACACACTCTACACACCGCATAGTGGAGAGCGGTGAGTCCGTGTGTGTACACACTCTACACACCGCATAGTGGAGAGCGGTGAGTCCGTGTGTGTACACACTCTACACACCGCATAGTGGAGAGCGGTGAGTCCGTGTGTGTACACACTCTACACACCGCATAGTGGAGAGCGGTGAGTCCGTGTGTGTACACACTCTACACACCGCATAGTGGAGAGCGGTGAGTCCGTGTGTGTACACACTCTACACACCGCATAGTGGAGAGCGGTGAGTCCGTGTGTGTACACACTCTACACACCGCATAGTGGAGAGCGGTGAGTCCGTGTGTGTACACACTCTACACACCGCGTAGTGGTGAGCGGTGAGTCCGCACGTGGCCCGCCCCCATTGTTTTATTATTGACCACTTCCGTCCGCGCCTCTTGCCCGCACTGCGCACTCGTCTCAGTCACGGTTTGGGTGAGCCCACAAGCTCTAACGCCTAGTAGCCTAAATGAGTAAAAAACAAACGTCGCTGGAGAGCTTCTTTGAAGAAGGGGAAAGACCCAATGATGAACCCCCCCCCCCCCCCGCCGGTCCGTGAAAAAATTGTCTTCCACGAAACCGCTGCTCTCGGCAACCCACCCCTCTTGAAGGTAATTTGGCCAATTCTTTCGCACTGGCCAGAGGTCGGGGTGCCTACACTTTACCCCAACGCACGCGACAAGCCCATCGACCGTGTTCGTTCCTATTTCCACAGCTGTGTGGATTTATAAACGTACCCAGTCATTTCAATTGCCGCGTGGGGAAATCGAAATCAAACCGGCAACGTCCCTGCACCGCCCTAGCCATTACAACATGTGACATCATTGCACCCATTACTATCTGCTGCTGTTAAAGACTCCCGCGATGTACATGGTCCACTCAAGCACCCAGTAAATAACAAACGCTGCACAGGCCGCTCGGAAGCCTCGGCCTAGCCTGACCATCGCGCACCTGCATGTCGTCGCGGCCGAAGGGCAGCGTGAACTCTCCGTGCGCCAGGCCGTTCCGCTCCAGGAACACCACGTCGTGCCGGCCGGGCTTGCGCTGCGAGCTGGCGATCAGGCTTCCCGACAGCCTGCACGGCGCGGACGTTAAAAACACACAGCGGGACCATTAGTGGGCCTCGCTGCGGCCACTGTACGGGCGGCTGTGGAGAGAGGGGGCGGCTGGGGTGAGGGGGGGCGGCCGGGGTGAGGGGGGGCAGCTCTGGTGAGGGGGGGCGGCTGAGGTGAGGGGGGGCGGCCGGGGTGAGGGGGGGCAGCTCTGGTGAGGGGGGGCGGCTGAGGTGAGGGGGGGCGGCCGGGGTGAGGGGGGGCGGCTCTGGTGAGGGGAGGCGGCCGGGGTGAGGGGGGGCGGCCGGGGTGAGGGGGGGCGGCCGGGGTGAGGGGGGGCGGCCGGGGTGAGGGGGGGCGGCCGGGGTGAGGGGGGGCGGCCGGGGTGAGGGGGGGCGGCCGGGGTGAGGGGGGGCGGCTGGGGTGAGGGGGGGCGGCCGGGGTGAGGGGGGGCGGCCGGAGTGAGAGGGGGCGGCCAGGGTGAGGAGGGGCGGCCAGGGTGAGCGGCCGGGGTGAGGGGGGGCAGCCGGGGTGAGGGGGGGCAGCTGTTGGTGGAGGCTGCTGTACGAGGAGTCCACCGTAAGGGGCGACCACGTGGTCGCACTTCCCACCAAATTGAATTGTCACGCCCATGTTTTGGCGAGCGGAGCCCTACGTTTAACACATGTTTTAAACGCACCCGATTACGGTTTCGTAGTATGTGATGCAGGTTAAATGCACTGGAACGCCATATTGTGTTGCATTTTGGCGTCGGGCACTATTAGGGTTGGTTGCCAAGGAGATGCTGCTCAGGCAGGAAGCTGCTGCTGAGAGAGAGAAGGCGGCTGCCCTGAGGGTGGCGGACGTGGTGGCTAGGACCGAAACAGAAAGACTTCTTCATATTTCTGGCAAATCGCCTGATGACACTGTTTGTAATCACCATCGAAACGTCGTTACTCAAATTTAAAATGTTGTGGATTTACTCTCCAACACACTGGTGTGTTGAAGTTTACGTGACAAACCTTACTAATTGACTGTATCGGGTGGTGGTGGAGGATTAACGACACGTTCAAATTGACGCGATCTAACCCAAAAACACCTCTATTACGCACAATATTGGTGACGAAAGCCTACGTGTTAAACTGTTGTGGGTGGTTGCTATGGGAACGGCGGGCTCACTTCCAGGCGAGGGCGGGCTCGAGGCCTGCGAGCATCTCGCTGGTCGCCTGCAGCGCGCACTCGCGGCTCCACACTCGCACGCGCCGGGCTCCTGCACACGCACAAAGACAAAGATCTCCGTGTAGCCTTCACAGACTGTTGGGGCAAGTGCTGTTAGCGAGCACCTATGAAGGCCAGCACGGCACATGAGGGGGTGGGTGGCCAGCACCACGCCTGGCTGCCTTTGGCTCCCCAGTGATGATGTTTACACACCGCACCAGGTACTCATTTGAGGCGGAGTCGACCTAGGAGAGGCCCAGAACCGGTACAGATAATCGCCACTGCTGTTGACCATGAGAGGGAATTGAACTTGGGTCGCTGCGTTTGTCGCGCAGTGCACTAACCGCTACACTACCGTTCACACATGCACACACAAAACAAAGATCCCCCGTATAGCTTTAACAGACTGTTGGGGCAAGTCTTGTTAGCGAGCACCTGCGCACGCACACACACACACACCCATGTGTACGATTAACGCATGAACACACACGCAGGCATGCACACACACACGCCTGCACGCGCGCACACACACGCTCGGCACAGCCCCCGACGCGGGCCGGTTTGTGCGGTGGGGAAAAAAAAAAAAGTCGGAGTGGGACCTCTCACCCGTGTGTGGGCACACGGAGCTCACGGCGAAGAACTGCCCGTCGCCACGCCAGCTGACGCGCGGGCGGCCATCGTCCCAGGTGAACGCCGGCGCCACCACCTGCAGGGGGCGAGGACGGAGCGATCGAGAGGGAGCGGTGATCCCAGTACCCCCCAGCCGGCGCTGAAGGAGCTTGCCTCAACGAACTCCCCCCACCCCCACCTCCATTTCCCAGCCTCGCAGCGGCGGCTTTTGGACAGCCATTGAACAAAGACGGGTCGGCACATCGCGCGTGCTTTGCGCTTCAATGGCCGTCTGGAATGCTCTTTCTTCCGATATTAGGAAGCCACTGGAGCTACGCACTTTTAAATAATCTCGAATAAAAACTCACTTCTTTAGAACCGCCGTGTGTTTAGTTTGTTTTACTTTGCCTCCCACCTACGATCAGCGGAGTTGGCTACGTACGGTGCCAAAGAAGTTTAACTTGCATACAAACAGGGACCTCTCCGCCAATGTCCTTGGGAAATAAAAAAACTGCGCGTGCGGTCACAGTTACGATTGTTTAGTCTCTTTTGTGATGCTGATTATTGTGACAATTAACATTAATAAATAAAAAAACAAAGGGAATCATTAATTTCCAGCTTCGTTT
This sequence comes from Lampetra fluviatilis, assembly GCF_964198595.1. Classification (NCBI taxonomy): domain Eukaryota; kingdom Metazoa; phylum Chordata; class Hyperoartia; order Petromyzontiformes; family Petromyzontidae; genus Lampetra; species Lampetra fluviatilis. Next base: position 3,413,711 of record NC_136313.1, on the reverse strand, counting down.
GGTCGAGCACGGTAATGAGGATTAAATAAACACGAGTGATACTTGGCTAACGGCTGCGGACAGGAGAATTGAGATTTCTAAGTTCTATTATCTATTTATCATCCTCATCAGCCATGATCAATCCACAGCTCAGCAAGAAAAGCTTCACCCAAGCAGTGACCATCTCGCACCGCCTATTAACACGATTCGCTACGTACGGTGTGAAAGAAGTTCTCTGAATTCTACGATTCTCTATCATCGTCACCATGGCCATCGCCGTCACCACCAGCCGTGGTCAATCCACTGCTGTATCATCTCCCATTGTCCTGCGATGCAAACAATGCCAGCTGGCACCTGCACACGGGCCGATTGCAACGCTCCATCACCGCTCGTGAAATCCTTCCGATGAGCAGGAAATGTCCCAGAAAAAAAGTTGGGCCGGACCGCCAGTCACGAGTCCCCACGGTGACGTAAAAAAACTATTCATCTCGCCGTCAATTTCAATTCACTCGACCCGTTACCCGTCGCGTAAGTTCACTGCAGCAGCGGCGGCAACTCCAGCCAAGTGTTTGGAAACGTGGCGAGCGATGAGGTACGGTCGCGCGAGACGCGGGACGAGAAGCGGGGAGGGGGTCGGCGTTGACCTCCTGCTTCTTGTGCGCCGCCTGCTTCCCCTCCGAGCCGTGGAACTGAGTCTCCTTCCGCCCCCAGCCGACCGTCACGAACTTGCCTACGGGAAAACAAAGCGGCGGTTGGGGAGTCTCCGCCGAACGCGGCACTCCGAAGAAAAAAAAAAACGCTTTACCGCAAGTAAAAAAAAAAATCCGAACGTAAAAACGATATATATCAACTGCAAACTATGTATGACGTTGAAATTCAACTCGTGATTATTACGAGTGGCGAACATGCCGCGCGACTTGAGATGGCCTAGGCAGAGAAACGCAGACGTGCGTGCGATGGTGGGTGAGCGACCGCGTGATCCTCTGGTACCGCGAGCGGCCGTCGGTGATCGTGCAACGAAAACCACAGCGCAGTAGCTTTGACCTCTCTCGAAGTAAAATGTGTACTAAAGATTTGTTAATAATAACACTTTCTCGGGGTTTTTTTCTTCCTCCGTTTGTTTAGATTGTTTTAAAAACGTCAGGATGTAGTTCATGCATCGCCCGCAAGCGAGCATTAAAGATGGTGCGACGGTATTTATGGACATCACTCGTGACTTGAAAGAGATATTACAGGTAGGAACAACAGTTCCACACTGCCCACCAGGGATTATTTGTCTGTCTGTCTGTCGTGCATAGCCACGCCCTCGATTTGTATTTCATAGAGCGCTTCGGGCGGGCTCAGCACCACGTGACGCGCCGCCCCACGCAGCTTGCGCCGCGTGACACGGATCGCACGAATGCGCTGTCCAACCAAGTTCCTACCTGCCCACTCCGAAGGAACGTGTTAATTTTCATATACTCACACAAGACTCAGGAGAGACAGGAGACTGTGAGACAGTGCGAGTGAGTGAGTGACAGACGCACAGATCTCGATAGATCGATACCTTCTCCGAAATCATCCTGGTGCATGGGCACCTCGGTGAGCGGATCGAAGTCGCGCGTCATGGCGATGATGGTGTCCGCGCCCGTCGTCAGCACCATCACGTCCTGGTCAGGGCTCCAGCTCATGGCCGTGAGGCCGCTATCAACGCTGCCCACGCACTCCAGCTGCGAGCGGCGGCGAAACACAGAGCACACAGAGACGGGGAGATGCAGGATGACAGGGAGACAGAGACACGGGGACAGGGAGACAAGAGACACGGGGACAGGGAGACGGTCAGTCAGCGATCGTCTCATTTGCCTCCCACTGGGTGCACAGGAACCTGGCCAGGTGCAGCAGCAGCGCTTCTGCGGCCGTCTGGAACGCTCTTCCTTACGATATTCCGAAGCCACTGGGGCTATGGACTTTAAATATAGATTGAAAACTAATTTCTTAACAACTGCTTTTTGCATTTAGTTTGTAGTCCTTCCCCCGGCACCTCCGATCAGCACGGTTGGCTAAATACGGCCGCAGTTTGCCGGCGGGCGGCTTTGCGGAACCCTTCGTCCGGCAGCGGTTTAGAACAACGGCCGACGGACGGCAACGGCGGCGGACGACCACGGTCGCACCTGGGCCCTTGTGACGCTGTAGAGCAAGACGTCGCCCTGCGAAGTGGCGACGCAAGCCGCGTCGGCGTCGGGCAGCGTCTGAATCCCGACGACGCGGCCGCTCCCGTCGCCCGCCAGGTACCCCTCGTCCACCAGCGGCACGTCCACGACGACCTGCGGAGGCGCCGGGAAATCAGACCCCGCTCGTTATCCACGTGCGGCGACCGTCGGCGATTGCGAGTCCAGTGTGCGAAGCTTGACGACGCGGTGGCAAGACGTTAACTACCTCACCGCGTGTGCAGGAGGTCGCGGGTTCGATCCTGACCCCCGACGCCTGCTGCTGTATATTTGGAGTTTGCGTGTTCTCACTTTCACCGTGGGCGCGTGGTTTTAGAAACGTGCGTTTATGGTATTTGGCTGCTATAAATTTACACACGTCAGCCACTTCGTTGAGCTATCATTTGTGAGCAGGTCGCTTCTGAAAAAGAGCTATTTAGCTCAGTGGGCCTCACCTGGTCAAATCAAAAGTTTAGTTTAAGTTTAGTTGAGCGTCCCCCCCAAAATTGAACATGGAAAGTAGTTCACGTTCAGTTTTTTAACCTCTAACGGCTTGAATCTGGAGGGTTTAGAAGTTTGCTAATGGATTGTGTCGTGGTCAGCACGTCGGCCTCGCAGTACCGGTTTGACATTTCGACACGGCAGTTGAAAGTTTGGAAAATTCCTTAAATCTCCCCGCGCCTCTGTCCACCCAACAGTCTAAATGGGTCCCACCACAGTTAGTCTATCGGCAGGTCACGTGTGGTCAGTCAAAGTTTGATTTGCTCAAACCTCTTCCACGATTGTGGGACCAGCGTCGATGAGAAGGCCAAAAATACAACTATAGCGGGCCTCGCCTAGAGCTCGCTCTGGTGGAGGCCCTTTCGCCGGCAGTGGCGCGAGCGAGCAATTGCAGGGCTGCACCTTTACCGCTTCTTAGTCTACCGATGGCAAGCCGTTCGCTCTTCCAGCCGAACCACCTGGCCCTTCCTTTGGCCATGGCGGTGCTGGTGTTTTTTGACGGGCGGGCATTCACGACTCCGACAGATGCGCGCGCCGGGGCCGCTCGACCGAGCGCGTCGTACCTCTCCGCTGTGCGGGTCGAGCCCGGCAAGTCCCCGCGCCGAGCCAACGAACACGACGGCCGTGTCCGTGTTGACGCTCACGCAGTGCGCCGCCGCCAGCGCGCGGTGGGGCCGCACGTGCGAGCTCAGCGCCAGCCGGAGGTTCCTCATCGCGGCGGAGACCCCGTGCCTGTTTGGCACGCACACCGTGGCGAGATGTTAACCACCTCGCGTGGTATACACGAGTGCGTGGGTTCGATCCCGATCCCGACGCCTGCTGCTGTATATTTGGATTTTTTCGATTTAAAGCTTTCGTGACTGCAGGGATTCATCTTCTTGGTTCTTTCGGTAAAGTCACGAAAGAACCAAGAAGATGTATATTTGGAGTTTGCGTGTATCTCTGGCTGTGGTCGCGTGGATTTTTCTCCGGTTTTCCCTCCACATTCACAGCCTGCGTTTAGAGTACTATATGGCTGCTATAAATTCCCACGTGATAATCCGCTTCATTGAGCTATTATTTGTGGCCAGGTCGCTTCTGAAAAAGCGCTATATAGATCAGTGGGCCTTACCTGGTAAAATCCAAAGTTTCATTCACAGTTTATCTTTCACACAATGCCTCATTCTCAACTCCCTTTTCCAGCGACACCTTTTGAAGGAGTGTCTTGTTTTTTTGTGGGAGGCCAAGCGGTGAACTTCATATCGCCGACATGCACTTGCCCCTACAGTCTGTGAAGGCTATACGGGGTATCTTTGTCTTTTTTTTTACTGTACATGCATCCAGCAGCACGTACGGGGAGCGGTGGTGCAGCGGTTAGCGCGAGCCGAGTGCGATTCCCTGCTCACGGCCACAAAAAGCCCAGCGACGGATGGTCTCGAACCGGTCCCGCGCCTTCCCCTAGGTCGACTCGGACTCAAAACGAGCGCGCCGGTGAACCGCGCAAAAACATCGCCACTGGGGCCGTTGTTGTTGTTGTCACACCCCCCCCACACACACACACTTCGCGTACCGTTCCGGCCTTCTTCTCGCGAACAGCGCTTGCCCCAACTGTTAAAAGCTGTAGGGGGGGCAGGGTAGGGGGGGTAATGTTAGTCTCAGCGCCTCCCCCACCACGCTCGACTTCTCCCGTACCTCGAATGCGATGCGGTCTCTGACAGCGACAGCGGCTGCCACCACCACCACCACCACGCCTCCACGTGGTTCCTCGCACGCGGATGACGTCACGGCTCGCGCGCGCCAGCGGTGACGTCATCTTCAACACACGTGGGCGTCTACATCATTAGACCTCGATTCAAAGCTTTCGTGACTGCAGGGATTCATCTTCTGGGTTCTTTCGGTAAAGTCACGTAGAAGGGAAATAATAAAATCATGAAAATAAAACATTAAATTATTCTCACGACGTTTCGGCCACAACGCAAGTAGCCGAAACGTCGTGAGAATTATTTTATTTTTCGATTTAAAGCTTTCGTGACTGCAGGGATTCATCTTCTGGGTTCTTTCGGTAAAGTCACGTAGAAGGGAAATAATAAAATAATGAAAATAAAACATTAAATTATTCTCACGACGTTTCGGCCACAACGCAAGTAGCCGAAACGTCGTGAGAATTATTTTATTTTTCGATTTAAAGCTTTCGTGACTGCAGGGATTCATCTTCTTGGTTCTTTCGGTAAAGTAGCGTAGAAGGGAAATAATAAAATAATAAAAATAAAACATTTAATTATTCTCACGACGTTTCGGCCACAACGCAAGTAGCCGAAACGTCGTGAGAATTATTTTATTTTTCGATTTAAAGCTTTCGTGACTGCAGGGATTCATCTTCTTGGTTCTTTCGGTAAAGTAGCGTAGAAGGGAAATAATAAAATAATAAAACATAATACAATAATTCTCACGACGTTTCGGCCACAACGCAAGCAGCCGTCCTCAGGTGAAGAACAGGTTTGTCGGAAGACATGTTTTATTTTATTATTTCCCTTCTACGTGACTTTACCGAAATAACCAAGAAGATCATTAGACCTCCTTTGCCAGTACCAAAATATGATAATCGGGTTTTCCCCCTTTTGTCTGCATTTGACTGCAAGTATTGTGGTTAATGCAGTTACATGAATCCTTGTAAAAAGGTTTCAGTTTTGTTGTCAGAAAAAAGGGGAAAAACCCGTATTATTATATTTTGGTACTGGCAAAGGAGATCTAATGATGTAGATGCTCACCCCGAGCCCCTCATTACTTTGATAGTGGAATTGTCTTTGAGCTGTTCGCCTTTTGGCGTCATCTGATCGAGCACCAATTGGGTCGAGGCTCAAAAGAAAGCCGTCTCTGGTGTGGACCAATCAGTTTCAAGGACAATGCCTATATATTATCAGTGTGTTTTTTGTTTGCATTTTGACTGCAAGTATTGTGGTTAATGCAGACATGAATCCTTGTAGAAAGGTTTCAGTTTTGTTGCCAGAAAAAAGGGGAAAAACCCCTATTATCACACGGGGTTTTTTAAGGGGCAACGTTTCAAGTTGCACCCCCCCCCTCCCCGTGTCCCCCTTGGGGCCGTCCTTAAATGACGTCTTCATCAGGCGAACCGCTTTTGTTGCGATCGAAACGTGGTGGGTTTTTAGCTTTTATTATTTTCTGTTTATTATTTTACATTTTATTTAATTTTATTATCTTTTATGTTTATTTTATTTTCGATCTACGTGAGAACTTTACCGAAAGAACCAAGAATATCAATAGTCACGTCTCGATTCGTGATGTCACAATCGACAGCGATCGGATAGGCATCGATTATAACGCTCACAAATCGACACGTCCAAATTCGAGTGCGTGACAAATTGATGATTTTCCATTCGGCCAAATTGTAGTGGAAGGTCGTAATGTAACAGGCCCGTTTGGTCCATCCACTGCTGGATGATGACCTCCCCCACACCGTTGCCCGTCGGTGATGGGGTCATGTATCCATACTTCACCACTCTGGTCCGTGCGGGTTGAGCGAAGGTGAAGGACGGAGCAGAGACGCGCGGTGCACCAATGGAATGTGCTGCACTGCCCCCTGCTGACCATTGCGTGGTCTTTTACCTTTCGATTTAAAGCTTTCGTGACTGCAGGGATTCATCTTCTTGGTTCTTTCGGTTATTGTATTACTTCCCTTCTACGTGACTTTACCGAAAGAACCAAGATGATGAATCCCTGCAGTCACGAAAGCTTTAAATCGAAATTTAACCGCCACTACGGGGTGGGATTCCATAAAACTTTAAGAGCCTTCAACGAGCTCCGTGATAAGAAGGCTCAGCTAATCGAGTCTCTCACCTTTCTGAAGAGATGCCACGACTCTAAGACCTGGTCTTCACCTGAGGACGGCTGCCTGCGATGTGGCCGAAACGTCGTGAGAATTATTTTATGTTTTATTTTTATTATTTTATTACTTCCCTTCTACGTGACTTTACCGAAAGAACCAAGAAGATGGTCTTTACCGTCAGTGGCTTTGGGGGGGGGGGGGCTGCTGGAACCATCGGTTACACTTGGACTCGGCCCAAGCCAGAGGTCGAGTCCCCGATCTCCCGGCGCGGCAGTTGAATTAATGAATTTTTTTTTACTCAAATCACGCCCCCCCCACTCCGTCTTCTCTGTCATACCCGGCAGTATTTTTAGGGTGCTTCAAATATGTTAACACTTTTAGTTTCAGTTGTGTGAGTTTGGGTGTAAAGAAGAATAAATCCCTCGATGAGCAAATGAACGGATGATACTATGCTGTAACACAACAAATGTAACGTCAATAGCTTCAGAGAGTCAAAATCTCCACTTGTTCGCCATCGTTGTCAACGCGTGCCTGGAATCTTCTCCAGGTGGTCTCCAGAGCCCGAAGGCAGATTTCTTGCGGTATTGTTGCAAATTATCAGAAGTGTTCACATTTTTTTTTTATCCTTTATGTTAAGTTCGCTTGCTTGCTTGCTTACGACCGTGCAAATCTTTCGGTCGTTTTTTAACCCACTTCCCGTGATCCAGTCGAGCTGACATTTTCCACACAGACTCGTTTGTGCGTGACAATTAATGTTCGTGAACATTTTTTTCCAAAATTTTACACTTTTTAGGACAAAAATATTATATTTAATTACCAATTGCTTAATGATGCAATGCAATCATCTGACCCATAGGTGGCAGCCATCTCAAGCCAGAGGACGAGAGGACTCTAGCCGCCACGCATATAAAGGATTTATAGTGAAAAACTTTGTTTTTACGGGTTATACTTGGTAAACACTCTCTAGCACACAGCATTGATATTCTGTGCTTTTTCTGGAAGACTTTGCCGTTTTTTCCTGGATTTTTTCTGTTGCTCGTAGTCACGTTAAGGTGTTTCTTATTCATGTTTTTGTTTGTTGCGGTTGCACCCGATTCAAGAGGCGAATGGCTCACAGGGCTACACCTAATAAATGAAACTGAAAACTGAAAACTTAAATCAATGGGTCCACCCGTCAAACGGCAGGTCACGTGTGGTGGGGTAAAACGTGGGCAACTCGGACCTCTACACCACGAGCTTCTGCCCAGCGTGGAAGTAGCAGGTCAAGGTGGTCTCCCGAGCCGGGATCTCGGGACTGCGAGCGAGACATTGGGCAGGGCTGCAGATTTTAAACGCCTTCCACGCGAAAACCACGAACACGACGCGTGCTTGAAATGCTTTCAAATATATTTCATGTCCATTGAGCAACACGCAGTCCCGTCCAGCCGAATCCGAGCTACATTTGAATATATACCCCGCAAGTCACAACGGCAGAAAGCTGTTCGTGTCGAGGAAGTATTGTTTTCGCCTGCACGAAGACGTTCAACCGATTTGCCGGGAGCGGTGGGGCAGCGGTGAACAAAACGCAATTTGAACCCGGCGCTGTGGGTTCTGTTCCGGGCCACGGGCTAGATTCAATGGCGAGTGACATCCGAAGCGGTCCTAGTCCCTTCCCTTAACCAACCCGCACCGACCAGCGAGGTGAAGTATGGACAAACAAGCCCGTGACCAACAAGCTGGAGGCGGGAGTGCATGGTGGGGGGGGGGGGAGTCTTCAGCAATAGATTACCAAAGGGCTGAATTTTTTTTATTAAAGATATATTTGCTTTGGAAAAGTAAAGCCGAAATGAAAACAAACTTGTCTATTGTATATTTTGGCCTACAGATTTAGATCTACCTTTAAGTCCCTCTTTACCAAATCACTCACCCAGTTGTTTACTCTTGGCTTGCCATGGGCAAACACGCAGAGATGGGGTCACGGCATCGGCTAATTGGAATCATTTCATATTCTTTGTTTTTTTTTCGGTAAAGTCACGTAGATGAAAAAGAAAAAGTACTTTTATTTATTTGTATTTGTATTATTTTATTTTTCATCTACGTGACTTTACCGAAAGAACCAAAGAGTATGGATCCTTGCAGTCACGAAAACTCCAAATCTAGAATGGAATAATAATTTTGTTGTTGGTGGTGTACAGCTTCTCCGACGTGTTTTCTGGTTGTGCCACGTCCTTCTGTTCCACACCACTTGCTGGCAGCTTCTTATCAGGAATTATTTACACAGAATGATTTACACCATTGGAACCTCATTTGCCAGTAAAAAATATGATAATTGGTTTTTTACCCTTCTATCTGGCAACTCGTCCAACACATGTGAGACTAGGCTCTAAGGAAAGCTGTCTCGGGTGTGGACCAATCAACTTCAAGGACAGTGCACATTAACAGAGTTTTGTTTTTGTTTGCATTATGCCTGCAGGTATTGTGGTCTATGTAAACATGACTCCTTGTAAAAAAAAAAGGTGTCAGTTTTGTTGCCAGATAGAAGGGTAAAAAAAACAATTATCACAGAATGATTTTTTTGCGATCGAAATGAGCAGCTGTCAGAATTTAAAGATCGTTCAAAACGCGAGACAATGCCCAATCAATACGCAGTACAAAAGGGTCATTAGCTCATTAACTATTACACAAAGATCGCCCGTATAATCCCCAGACCGTTGGCGAGAAGTAACTATGAATGCCGGCATGGCACACGAGTCGGTTTGGTGGCCAACAACCCACGCCCGGCCGCCTTTGTCTCCCCAGTGACGATGTTTACACAGCGCACCAGGTGTGCTCATTTGAGGGCGAGTTGACCGAGGCGAGAGGCTAGGACCGTATCGGATAATTCGTCATCGGCGTTGGTGGCCGCGAGTGGGAAATCGAACTCGGGTCGCCGGGTAGGCCGCTACTACTACCGCTACCAGTAACTAGCGTGAAAACAAGACACACATTCTTAGGTTTTTTTCGGTAAAGTCACGTAGGTAAAAAATTAAAATTAATAAAAGTAAAATAAAAATAAAGATCACGTTTCGTGTTGCCTCCGAAACGTCGTGATTTTTATTTAATTTTTATATTACTTTTATTAATTAAATGTTTTTACCTACGTGACTTTACCGAAAAAAACCTAAGTATGAATCCTTGCGGTCACGAAAGCTTCAAATCTAGAAGACACACACACATGATGCACGACCCGTGTACTTCCTCACACACACACACATGACGCACGACCCGTGTACTCCCTCGTACACACATGACGCACGACCCGTGTACTCCCGCTACGGCCGATTTGGAGTCTTGACAGTTTAAAATGAAACACAGGTAACGACATTTGCCGTTCTCATTTTATAATCGGAGGGATTTATTCTTTTTTACACCCAAACTCACACAACTTAAACTAAAAACAAAACTGAACTATTATTTCGATTTAAAGCTTTCGTGGCTGCAGGGATTCATCTTCTTGGTTCTTTCGGTAAAATCACGTAGAATGGAAATAATAATAAAATTAATGTTGTATTTGTATTATTTCCATTCTACGTGACTTTACCGAAAGATCCAAGAAGATGAACTATTGTTATTATTTTTACCAGGTAAGGCCCACCTAGCTATATAGCGCCTTTTCAAAAGCGACCTGGCCACAGATGATAGCGCAACGAAGAAGCGGTTTAACTTCTAAACTTGTAAGCCACAGCATTCCACAACCCCCACCCCGGAGATCACGACCGACACATTCAAGGATTTGCGTCACCCTAGAATTCAAATAGCTCTCATCGTGGCAGCAAGTCCGCTGTCGTCCGTGTCTTTACAAGGCATTTCGAAGTCACAATTTTGCCTTCATAGGATTTACAAACAAGATTGAGAGGGCGGCGAATGTGCACTATGTATATATAGCTGTCGTACCAAAACGGAAGAGTAGACCCTGTGTTCATATGAAGGGTTCTCTCCTTTGCGAACCGGTCAAACAAAAAAAAGGTGGGGGGGGGGGGGGGGAGTTGCCAAAAAATAAATCGAGATACCACAAAACGCATTTTGCAATCACAGCTACCAGTCGGCGTCCATGCTGCTATAATAATGAAATGCTTCCAAAGACAAAAACACGTGTTGGACAGCGTTTAATATATATAATCTACAAGTATGCATGATTCCCTCCGCCCCACAACTTGTTTCGCATGAACGTCGACGAGTCGAAAACGACAATTATTATATCCATGAAATTACACAATATCATCGCACACTGCAACATGTATATATAGTGACACACACGCGTGTCTGCATAGCAGCCACATGAAACAGCATCCATGCCCCGCGGAGTCCGCACCGAACATGCGACACGGACGCGATGGTTCATCCCCAACCACCGTCGCGATTCGATTTCAAGATCGATTTTCTTGTTTTAAAGTGGTCATTTGGGTGACTGGGTCACGTGAAATCATTTACATCGGGCAAGAAATACGAACGGCCTAAGACAAACATTCATTCGCACGCATTGAGAGTGAACTTAAAGATCAATAATTGGAGCCGTTGAATTGGACGCATTACAGCCAAATTGAACCCTCCACCCACCAACCCCGCTCTCAACTTCTCTCCATCGTTGTTGCTCCCCGGCGTCACGCGAACACAACGATCACAAGTCGGAACCCTCACACAGCAGCAGTGCAGGGGACACCTTCACCCCCCCCCCACCCTGGGTTCGAGAACGGACCGCGGAAGTGTACATCGCAGCCGAACTACTACCGAGATTACTCAGATCCACAAAGTCGGGGTGCTTACACACAAACACAAAATGTTCCGACGCGCCCTGCTATACAGATGAGCAATGCTGGTCACACGACAGTCAAAATAGATCAACGTTTTGTTTCTACTCTTACCATCATTTTGTGCAGTCGTCATTGGCGACTGTGCTGAGACCATCAGCTCGCGACACTCGAGAACTCCGTTTGAAGCCACCAGGTGGCCAGCCAGCTCCGACATCTGAGACGTGGCCCACCTCTTTACACTCCTCGTCCGATGCGAGCAGCTATAAGAACGTTTACATACGAGTCTACTGCGTTTGCATACATTCTACTCAACGTCACTCGTGGGGCATGTAGTCCCCAAGTGCTTTAAATATACTTTACGTGTCCTAGTCAACCAGGTGAGAAGCAATTGAAAAAATATATATTTTATGCAAAGATATACCATGAATGACCTATCCTTGGGATGATGATGATGGGCCATACCGGGGTCTTTAACGATCATTGTTTTGCAGTGAACGGCGCTTCGGCAATTTCCACGTGAAAAACGAAAACCCGAGCGACATTCAGTGCCCTTGTGCATGGCTTAGTCCACCTCTCTCTGGACGTTGTCGTCGTTTTTAAGATTTAGAGCTCCGAGTGGTGCGACCACTGCTCTCCAGCTGTCGCGAATTATCAACACAGCATGCGTGTCATTCTTATTCTTGCGCGACAACGTGCGGTCCATGTAACCCAGATAGGTAAATGCCGATGGTCACCTGCCGAGACTGTTTATACAGCAAGGTACGGGCAGCTACGTGGTGGAGCAGTGACTAGCGCAATGCGCTACGAACCCGGCCCATCTAAATTAGACTCCTGGCCACGGTACAACATGGGCGGCGAATGATAACGGAAGCCGGTCCAAGGTTTTACCCTTCGCCAACCCACATTTCACTGGCGTGGTGAAGTATGGTCAAAAAAAACCTTGTAAGCGACACGGCGTGGGGTTGGTGTCTTCCAGGCAGTGTTGGATTGACTCAGGGCCGCTGTAGCGTCGTGATGGGAAGCTTACGGGAAACTAGAAGCGCGGAAAATGTGTCGCCATCAAAATCGCAACAAACAAATCAACACGGGAACGCTAAGCAAACACAATACGCGTTGTCAATGCAAAGCCTTCTCCCGAGTGCTGGGAGGACGCGGCCGTGACAATGACGAAACACGGGTTGCGTGTGGATGGATGGGCGCCGGGGGGGGGGGTTGACGGGTGGGCGATGACGCGATGAGGATTATGACGAAGGGAAGATTGATGGAGCGGAAGGGAAAATGCATCGAAAGGATGAACGCGAGGATTATAAATAATGATCATGATGAAGAGTGATTGATGACGATACGGTTGATGAATACGATTTGTGGATGACTGATGAAAGAGGATGCGCGTTTACGGGTTTCAATTTGTACAAAAGGACAAATTCAGCTAACGCATAACAATTGGTAACATTTACTACATTTAGTAACAATTACCAATTGTTGGCTAACGATATAGGGGCCAAATTACAATTGTTGCAAGATTATTGAGGAGCCAGTTTTACAAAGAGCCAGCTCGCCAACCAATTAGGGACCACAATCACACAGCACCTCTTTTCAGCTCCACCACCACCATCATCGTCATCATCATCCCAGGTCACTCTTGCAAACGAGACTCATCCTGGTCTCCCGAGTTCCCACCTGGTTAAAAAAAACAACCCCCGCCCCTCCCCAACGTGAACTTGAAACGTAACAACAACAACAACACCCACCACGACCCACAAACCGGCATCAACCCTCAAGCGTCCGTGCCGGGCAGAAGCTTCTTGGTGCTACCATCCTCCCCCTCCTCCTCTTCCTCCTCGGAATCCGAATCGTCCTCGCTGTACGCGAAGTCGTCGTCATCGTCTCTGGACGTTCTGGCGAGCAGGTGCGAGTAACGTACGCGCGGCTTCCGGCACAGCAGCTGCACGACGGCGAAGATCACGGCCCACGTGGCCGTGCCGACAGCGCACGCTCGGAACAGCACCTCGTAGCCATAGCCAGCGACGAGCACACCGCTCGCCACTCCTCCGGCCGCGCAGCCGAGGCCGTGGCACAGCGCGAACAGGCGGTCCCTCCCGATCACCCACGCGACTCCTTCTGGTCCCAGGTGTCCCTCGGTGCTCGCCGCGCCCCCGGCGCCAACCTGGCTGCGCTCCGAGTGGCGCATGGAGGAGCTGCGCAGAGCCGGGCCGCCCAGCACGGAGAGGAGCTGTGCGGGCAGCACCAGCCACGGCGCGGAAGAGACGAAGGAGAAGGCGCCCAGTTGCCCGGCGGTGCAGGCGAGGGCGAGGAAAGCCGAGACGCCGGGCGGCACGCGAGGCGAGCAGACGGCGCAGCGGATGCACCGCGGCCAGGGGGTCGCTTCGTCATCGGCTGCGTGAGAGCACTGCGAGGTGAAGAACACCGCCTTGGCCAGGCACGCCGCGGCCACGGAGGAGCCGAGCAGCAGCTGCGTGCCTCCCGCGTCCTCGAGGTGCCAGAAGAGGAAGTTGTCCACGGACACGGCACCGACTCCGGACACGAACGCCGCCACGAGGTAAGCGACTCCGCGGACCCGTTCACGTCTCGCCACGGCGCCATCCAGCAGTTGCTGGGAGGTCTTCTCGGAGTGGGCGACCTTCGTCGATGGTAATGAAGACGACGGTGACGACGACGACGGCGATGATGACGACGAAGGGTAGAAGAGCGCTGGCAGCATGGCCAACGAGGAGCCGAGCGAGAACGCGTAAAAGTGCACGGTCAGTCTGCTCATGCCGAGCGCGATGACGCAGTCCAGGTGGGCCACGACGGCGCAGACGCCGAACACCGCCACGGCCGCCGCCACGTAGCCCGCCCTGCGACCCAGGGCCCCCGAGTAGCGGGGCCACGAGGCCGGGGCGAGCGCGGCCACCGCGGCCGAAGCGCCGCCGTCGAGAGCCGCGGAGGCCGCTCGCTTCCTGATGTAGGAGCGCAGAGAGCTCCGGCTCGCGACCTGCACCGTGGAGAGGCACACCCCGGCCGTGCTGACGGCCAGGAGGACGTAGAAGAACGCGGGCTCCTGCAGGAACACGTCGCGTAGCAGGGCGACCCCGCGAGGAGTGCCCAACGTGACCGAACCGCGGTCACTCACGTTCACTCCCCGCTGCTGCTGCTCCGGGTGGGTGGTGTTCGCGGTGGGCGCGGGTGCTGTTGGTGGAACAGCGCTGCTGCTGCTGCTGTCGTTGGCGACAGCTGGCAGCAGCGCTGCTGATGACTCCCACCGAGTGCTGTTGGACGTCCACGCGGTAGCGTTGGGCTGCGGCGTGGTGCTGCTGCTGCTGTTGGTGTTCGCTTTGGGTCTCGCAAACGGCCAACCGCTGCGATGAATATCAGAAGCAGGCTCCACCACCAGTGTCCACCCGGTAGCGCATCCTTCCGTATCTGCGTTGTCGCCATAGCGATGATCTTTTAAACGGCCAGCAGCAGCGGCAGCAGCAAGAGGAGAGAGCGCTCCGTCATCACCAACACCGTAGCCGTCCGGCTTGATGGCCGTCAGACTCAAATTGGCCGCTACGGCCACGAGCAGCAAAGCCACCATCCCAATTCGGAGCCCGCTCGCCGAGCCCGCCCAGCAGCGGCTCAGCAGCGGTGCCAGGCCGAGCGCGAGCAGAGAGCGCACCGCTGAGATCACCCCGAGAGCGTCGGCGCTGATGCCCAGGTGCCTCAGGTAGATGGGGATGAAGGGCAGCAGGCAGCAGAGGGAGGTGCGGTACAACACCTCGAATGAATTGGCCACGGCCAAGGCGCGGCGCACGCTCCGAGATTTTGAAGCCATTGGGTCCCCGGCGGTGTTTGTATTTTTTTGTTATGTGGATGTGTGTGTGCGCGTGTTAGAGAGATGTTGTTTGAAAATAGAGGCTGCTTCCGATTGTGGCGGTCGACGACGACGACTACAGCTGGATGATGCCAACGCGTGCCAATGGCCAACTCGGCCGTCGTACGCGCTTAAAAGTTTGAGCAACGGATGTCATTAAAGACTTGGCACAAATGATCTTCTCCGTTCTAGCTCGACGCTTCTTGGTCAAGGCTGTTACCGCCGCTCGGATGTCAACGTGCCCTCTTGCTCTCTCACCAACCGACCATCACCGTCACCTGCGCGAGAAACATCGGACAGCGAGAGCATCAGCGGCGAGCGCACGACTTTAAATCCCGCGTGGTGCCTATGGTCGCGTGTCGCGTCACTGCAGTGGCTTGCGCACTCACCTATCTACCCACCCCACCCATGCACCCATCTACCCACCCACCCACGCACGCACACAGACACCCACGGGCCCACCCACGAGAGCACGCATCTAGCTGCCAGCTTAATTCCATCCGTCCGCGCGAGCGAGAGACGGAGAGACACGGCAACAAGCCCTGGCGTTACCAAATCTCCGAGCGCGTGTCAATCGTTTGACCGGGACACGGTGGCAAGCAACGGTGGAGTCTTCTCCGTGGTCAATTTCTACTCTTTGGGTGGCGATTCACTCCCGAAGAAACACGCAACGCGCACAGAAACTTACCGCGCAAGATCACGGGGGTGGTGGTGTAAACGCGCTCCGTACGAGGCGAGCACAGGCGGTCCCGACAGCCCTCGACAAACTCGATAGATCAACCTTTTCTTTTTCAAACAAAGCAGCGGAGGAGTTCGAACGCGGGTCGCCGGTTCCACCACACGGAGCACAAAGGGCGCGGGCTCTGCACGTCCCAGCAAAGTCTTGATCGCCCCCACTCCTCGAGCGAAAGAGAGAGAGAGAAACGCCCCGCTCCGACTCCGCACTTGCAACCAATTAATAATCACCCACGTGCTCCCACCCCTCCACCCCAACGACTCCGCATCGCCGCTCGAGTTTCAGACGCGCTAATTGCATTGGCGGGCGCACGCGTGGTGTGTCCTCCTAATAGGTTGACTCGGCATTAAACGGGTTACCCGGCATAGGCGAAGTTTGACTTCTCGATTTGGGGGGGGGTGGGTTCGCTTTGTAGCCCACACTAGGAATCGCGGGTGCATATAATTAATTGATATATGTTTTATGTTAATTATAAAGCATTTAAAATTAATTAATAAACGTGCCCAGTTGACCCCCCCCCCCGTGCCCCCCCCCCGTGCCCCCCCCGTGCCCCCCCCGTGCCCCCCCCGTGCCCTCCCCCCCGTGCCCCCCCCCGTGCCCCCCCCCGTGCCCCCCCCCGTGCCCCCCCCCCGTGCCCCCCCCGTGCCCCCCCCGTGCCCCCCCCGTGCCCTCCCCCCCGTGCCCCCCCCCGTGCCCCCCCCCCGTGCCCCCCCCCCGTGCCCCCCCCCCGTGCCCCCCCCGTGCCCCCCCCCGTGCCCCCCCCGTGCCCCCCCCGTGCCCTCCCCGTGCCCCCCCCCGTGCCCCCCCCGTGCCCCCCCCGTGACCTCACTTCGCAAACTCAGCCCATGGTAGCTGGTGCGGTGTGTAAACCTCATCAGCACTGGGGAGACAAAGGCGGTCGGGCGTGGTGCTGGCCCCCCCACACTCCTCGTGTGCCCTACCCCGTGTGCCTTCTACGGTGCTACTCGCTAGCAAAACTTGCCCCAACTCTCTCTTAAGGCTACACGGGAGATCTTTGTCTTTTGTATGGAGCGTCCACCCTGCCACCCACACAACCCACCCACAATCGCTTCGTTATCGCCTTTTAAATGATGGTGGGAAAAGTTCAGACTGGTGATGATCACCATCATCATCATGTGACGATGGTGTGGTGATTGCAATCTTCCTCGCCGCTGATCGGACGGCGACGAGATTACAATCAGGCTGCTGCTACCAAACTAGTTAGTCGCGCGTGTAATCAGTCGTCCAGCCGGCTGTAATAACGTTCCAAAGACACAAAGGTCCCCCGTATAGCCTCCAACAGACTGTTGGGGCAAGTGCTGTTAGCGCGCAGCACCGACGAAGACCGGGCAAGGCACCACGAGGAGGTTGGGGGGCCAGCACCCCGCCCCGGCCACCTTTGTATCCCTAGTTATGATGTCGATACACCTCACCAGGTACGTATTTGAGACTGAGTCGACAAAGACAAAGATTCCCGTGTAGCATGTAACAGACTGTTGGGGCAAGTGCTGTTAGCGAGCACCTATAAAGGCCAGAACGGCACACGAGGGGGTGGGTGGCCAGCACCACGCCCGGCGGCCTTTGTCTCCCCAGTAGCGATGTTTAAACACCGCACGAGGTACTCATTTGAGGCTGAGTCGACCTAGGGGAGGCCCAGGACCGGTTCAAATAATCGTCACTGATTTTGGCCGAAAGCGGCCAATCGAACTCGGGTCGCCAGGTTCGTAGCGCAGCGTGGCGCTAACCGCTACACCACCGCTCCCCACTGCACATTGCCCTTCGTGTTAACGCTCATTAATTCAAAAGCTGGCTTGGCTGTGGATGAGGTGGGAGTGCGTGTGGCACCTTGCGTCGACACACGCACACACACACACACACACGTACGGACACACACACACGCGCGTACGCACGGACACACACGCGCACGCGCGCACAAGCACACGTGCACACGCACGGACACACACGCACGGACACACACGCACGGACACACACGCACGGACACGCACGCACGGACACGCACGCACGGACACACACGCACGCACACGTGCGCACACGCACACACGCACAGGTGCTACGCGCACCCCCACCGCATGCACAGCCAAGCCAGCTTTTGAATTAATGAGCGTTGACACGAAGGACACTGTGCAGTAGAGGCGGGGTCCAGTACCCACGACTGCTTAAAATGGATCAATTGCGTTGTGCTGTGAAGTGTTCGGGCGTGTGGACGGGAGACAAAGGCGGCCGGGCGTGGTGCTGGCCACCCACCCCCTCGTGTGCCGTGCCGGCCTTAATTGGTGCTACTCGCAAAGCGGCACTTGCCCCAAAAAAGTCCGCCAAGGCTACACGGGGGATCAAAGCTTTCGTGACTGCAGGAATTCAAATTCCTTGGGTCTTTCGGTAACGTCACGTAGATAGGTTCAAAGAAAATAACAAAAAGAACAACAAAAACGACGACGTTTCGATCGCAACACAAGCGTTCGAACGCTTGTGTTGCGATCGAAACGTCGTAGTTTTTGTTGTTATTTTCTTTGAACCTATCTACGTGACTTTACCGAAAGACCCAAACAATAAGACGGTGGGAATTTAAATCGACGGATCTCATCCGTGGATGTGTCATGCAATGTACGGCGTTTGACAGCAGAGGGAAGTTCGGCCACATCCGTCGTTGGACGGTACTGCTATGCTCCCGCCTCTCCGTTCTACTCCCAGACCGCGCTGACCATCGTGGTGAAGTATGGTCAAATACCCCCCGCACGGCGTGGGGAGGCAGTAGGGAGCTAGCTACACGCAGCGACCGATGTTTTGTGTTGATATTTGTTTCTGTCGTGCAATTGAAGCCGTGCAATTGAAATCGAATTCAAATAAACAAAACACAGCCCGTTGTCAATCCACTGCTGGATGAAGGGCCTCCCCACGCCGTGTCGATCATGAGGTCGAGGAAGACCGACCATACCTCGCCATGCACGTTCTGATGTTCTCATTTACTTGATACGGCTGTCGTGCTGTGACGGTTCCACCTGAAGACGGAAGCTTGTGTTGCCTCCGAAACGTCGTGATTTTTATTTTATTTTTTATTTTACTTTTATTAATTTTAATTTTTTACCTACGTGACTTTACCGAAAAAACCTAAGAATACGTTCAGATGTCACACGCTATAGCCGTGGCCGCGAATCGAACTCGGATAAAATACGAGTTGTCGATTGGTTCCACAACTGCTGTCGAAAGCACAACCAGTTTAAATTTCTAGATTTTAAGTTTTCGTGACTGCAAGGATTCATACTCTTTGGTTTCTTCGGTAAAGTCACGTAGGTAGAAATTAACATAAATGAAATTAGCGAAAGCACAACCGCTAAGTTTTCCCCACCTAAAGAAGGACGCTTGTGTTGCGCCCGAAACGTCGTGATTTTATTTATTTTAATTTTCACCTACGTGACTTTACCGAAAAAAACAAAGAGTATGAACCAGTATATATATTTTTATATTTCGAAAGTTGACTGTCCGGTTGATTGGTGGTGGGGTCACACAGAGGGCAGGCACCTTGGCTCGCTTGACCCGTTGTGGCTGAGAGCCAGGCACGAGGGAGCGTGAGTCAGTGAGTTGTGTGTGTGCAGGAGCGTCACCCCCCCCCCCTGATCATGCACCACGGGCGGTCGCGTCGTGCTTTAGCGCACTGCGCTACGAACCCGGCCACCTGGGTTCGATTCCCGCTCACGGACACCGCCGGCAACGATTATCCGAAACGGTCCTGGGCCTCCCCTAGGTCGACTAAGCATCAAATGAGTAGCTGGTGCGGTGTGTTAAAACATCGCCTATGGGGAGACAAAGGCGCTCGGGCGTGGTGTTGACCACCCAGCACTTGCCCCAACAGTCTGTTACAGGCTATGTGGGAGGGGGTGGGGGGGGATGGTTGGTGCGTAGGAGCGACACGCCTTGCGCAATCACCAGCAGGAGCCGAGTGACAATTCATCATGAAATTCACTCGCTGCGTGACTCACAGCGCCGGGTCAAATACCCGGTCAGCGTTTATACGATTGACCATCATCGGCTATCGGGGCCTGACCGCTTTTTTGCCTTCACTTCCACCCACCCCACCAAGAGCAAAACGCAGAGTGTCCCGTGTGATATTTGAGATTTAGAACGCGGAGGTAAGACGCGGTTAAATATTCTTAGGTTTTTTCGGTAAAGTCACGTAGGTAAAAAATAAAAATTAATAAAAGTCAAATAAAATAAAAATAAAAATCACGACGTTTCGATTGCAACACAAGCAATCATCATCAGGTATAAATGAAATAGCAACAAAAAATCCTAACCAGAAAAACTATAGACAGACATATAAGCAGACAGATATCACCAAGATGCATAGAGAGAGAGTAACACAGGTACAGAGAAGGCGCAGCTCTTGCAAATGCTTCCTCTACGCCCACTGCTGGCAGAAAGACCTCTCGACTCGAGGCTGCTCCCAGAGAGCGATTCGAGAGAGGGAATGTGGTCATCATGTACAGCTCGTTACTCAATCTACTGCTGGTTGAGTGAGGGCTTTCCAACGTTGTCCATATTCTTAGGTTTTTTCGGTAAAGTCACGTAGGTAAAACATTAAAATTAATAAAACTAAAATAAAATAAAAATCACGACGTTTCGGAGGCAACACAAGCTTCCGTCTTCAGGTGGAACCGTCACAGCCACGACAGCTGTATCAAGTTCTACCTAAAGACGGAAGCTTGTGTTGCCTCCGAAACGTCGTGATTTTTATTTTATTTTACTTTTATTAATTTTAATTTTTACCTACGTGACTTTACCGAAAAAACCTAAGAATATGAATAATTGCAGTCACGAAAGCTTAAAATCTAGAATTAACGTTGTGCATGTTGATGGGGGTTATTTGACCATACTTTACCCCGCTGGTCACTGTGGATTGATAAGCACATGGAAAGGTACAGTACAACAATGGATGTTTCGGCACTGCCCTCTTATTATCCACGATGTACGATAATACTCATTGCCGCCATAATCCTCATCATCAACACCACCATCACCAGATGCCTTGCTCCAAATCACAAATATGACAAATAGCTGGGACGAAGATGGACATTATTTGTTTAATCCACCAACCATAACGAAAACCCGTCCTCTCAAACGACATAATCCCATTGTACACGTGGCATACAAATAATGAAATCTCATACCGTGGCATTTTGCGTGAAGGGCACGATCAGAACAACTTTTAATAAATGTAAATACGACCTGAATGCATGCATGCAAAAGCCGGCTTGTGGTGTCTCTGCTGCCCGTGTTTGTGCAATACAGTGGTGCCTGTGTCAAAGTCACGCAAACTCAAACACGGGGTGACCCGCCCTGAGTAGCTCATAGATCAGAGCGCTGAGATGGCACCACTCAGGACCTGGGTTCGAATCCGGGTTTTCGGTCACCCAGGATTAAATGAAAATGGTTTCACGGGTGTACAGAGCTGACAGTGACAGCCCTGTCACCAATGACGACACACACACACGCGCATCATCCCATTTGATTTGGTATCTCGAAAATGTTGGTTTGCCAAAGTGCAACTCTCTTGACTGGAGCAGAGTGCGCGGGGCATTTCGTCCCCGACTGTCATTATAAAAAAACTAACGCCACTGGAATGTTTTATTGTTGCGAGAAGTTTTGGGAGATAATGTTTTATTGTGATCTTCTGCCAAGAGAGATGGGTTATTATTCCTCTCTTCCTGGTGATCGCTCCGGATCGAGGACCAGGAGGTGATGAAGGCGTTGGTCACCGTGTGTGTGGAGGTGCGTGTTGGGGAGCGGTAATGTAGCGGTTAGCGCGCTGCGCTACGAACCTGGCGACCCGGGTTCGATTCCCGCTCACGGCCAACACCCAGTGACGATTTTCTGAACCGGTCCTGGGCCTCCCCTAGGTCGACTCAGCCTCAAATTAGGACATGGTGTGGTGTGTAAACATCGCCACTGGGGAGACAAAGGCGGTTGCGCGTGGTGCTGGCCACCCACATCGTCGTGTGCCGTGCCGGCATTCATAGGTGCTCGCTAACAGCACTTGCCCCAACAGTCTGTTATAGGCTGTACGGGGGATCTTTGTCTTTGTTGTTTGTATATGGTACTTGTTAGCGCGCGCTGTGCCACGCGAGTTCGATTCCCGTTCACGGCGAACATTTGAACCGGTCCTGGGCCATCATCGCCAAGGTCGACTCAGCCCCCGACTCGGCCGCTGCGATGGGTAATCACCTCCAGGAAGACAAAGGCGACCGGACGTGTGACAATCCACGCCTTCAGCAGCACTTGCACCCAGGGCCGGTTTGAGGCACGGGGCTTCAGGGGCTTGCAACCCAGGGTGGCTTCCGTCAGCTGGAGGACCTCCAGAGATTAAGTGAAAAGTCATTTCATTTGTGAATGCTGCATTTTATTTGTTGTTAGCCTTGTAAAACACTTTTTTATTTAACTTTGTTTTCCTTTTGAAAATATTACTGGGGGGCCCTCACAGTACCTGCATCCCAGGGGCCTACAACATCTGAATCCGGCCCTGCTTGCACCCCAGCATTCCGTCATAAGGCCATACGGGGGATCTTCGTCATTGTCTTGTGCGCCGCTTGCGTTCAGAGGGCGCCCTTGGCAACGCGATTGCACAGCAAATAGCCAGACGGCGCCACCGCTGCTACTACTTCTACTATTCCGCACGATGATCGCACGAGTGTGAGAAGCTGTTCCATGAAACAAATGAGGCACGCGTCTTGGCTCGCTGTGAGAATACGAATTAAAGAAAGACGCAGACGCCTCTCCACGCGATAGTAAAACAAAAGCGTCGCTGTCTACGAGTGACGCCGCTCCAGGCGACCCGGAGTCATGTCATGCACAGCTTGGAAAAATAATAATAATAATAATAATAATTTCAACTTTCTAACGCGTCTCCGCCGCCGCAAGAGATTCGCTCGCTCTCGAGTGAGAGATAGAGAGAGAGAAGGACTCACAGACAAGCGGAGAGGAAGAAGCAGTCACGGGGCGAGCAAGGCGCTTAGGAACAATTGCCCAAGATCTGCGGTCCTATCTATTTGGTAATGTATTACCAGGCAACTAATGAGTGTTCATATGTGTGGGAGAAAACCGGAGCACGTGGAAGGAACGCGCGCGTGCGAGGGGGAAACACTCGATCCCATACGAGCCTGGGTACGTCACCCCCCGCGACAGCAGCGGGAAGGGAGTTCCACAGCGTCCGTGTGTGATCCACCAACCTTCACTGCTGCCTCCACAGTCCTGGATTACGGTCGCCACCATGAGTTCATGATCATGCTTGGCAATGTTTTGTGGTTGTAATGAATACTTTATGCCATGTCTCAGCTTCAACATTGAGAAAGCGGCCAAAAAGCTTCCATGTCGGAGGAGCAGCGAACGCAGTGAACAGGCCCGAGATGACGAAATGTAGAAACATTATTTGTTATCAGCCAACATAAATAAAAAACACAAAGTAATGAGTGTTGCCACTCGGAGGGCGTAATTCTAGCCATAACATATTTTGAATTTATTTCATTAATTCATATATCTTAATTGGATAATCCCGAGAGATGGAACAGATTTTTTTTGCAAGGATGTCTAGGGTGTCGAGTGACACATGCATAGCGAGCACGTGATGACACGCGGACACACATGTAAGTGTATAACATACGCAATCGAGGAGACGTGTTTAAAATCAACATTACATGCTACCTTACCAGTACTGTAAACTAATTCCGTAATAAACACCACACGCGAGACATTGGTGTGACCATCAGTCGCACACAAACATCAGCTCGCCCGATGAGCATATTGCCTCCATCTCGCCACGGTGGCGAGGTGGTAACTACTTCGCCTGGTATACAGGAGGCCGTGGGTTCGACCCCGACCCCGACCGCGACGCCTGCTGTATATTTGGAGCTTGCTTGTTCTCCCCGTGATCGCAGTGTATTTTACTCTGGGATACTCTGCTTTTTGCCCACCACATTTAGAAACAGCACGCTTTCCCGTGATTTGTTTGCTGTAAATGTCCACGTGGTGAGCCACTTCGTTGAGCTATCATTTGTGGCCAGGTCGCTTCTGAAGAAAATAGCTGTATAGCTTAGTGGGCCTTATCTGGTAAAATAAAAATATATATTTTGAAATAAACCGGTGCGATTTGTGGCCATGCACCACAAACTATGGACCATATCGTGAGCCCACTGTCATCCAGGCTCCTTCAACAGAGGAGGAGAAATTGCAACGCGACAAGAACTTTGTCCTGAAGCCCTCTCGTGGCTCGCAACAACAACATTCGAAACTGGCATTTAACTCCCGAACACATTGCTGGCAAGAATTGAAAATAAAAAAAAAACACCATTGGAACCTCATTTGCCAGTAAAAATATGATAATTGTTTTTTTACCCTTCTATCTGGCAACAAAACTGACACCTTTTTTTACAAGGAGTCATGTTCACATAGACCACAATACCTGCAGTCATAATGCAAATAAATAACATAACTTTGATAATGTATGCACTGTCCTTGAAGTTGATTGGTCCACACCCGAGACAGCTTTCCTTAAAAAAAAGGAAAGCTGTCTCGGGTGTAGATCATAAAAAACACAATGAAGTGGCAGACGCCGCCGGTTAATGCAGATATGCTCTCCAGGTGTAAAAGTAGCACGCCGCATACCACAGTATTTCACATGCACACGCAATTACGAGCTACAAGTTTTACCGACTAACATTTCCAGGTTGACTTCACACACCAATCTCCACCTTCTACCAGACCTTAATCTCTTCCAGTGTTTGCCGGGTCGCAAGAGACACGCGATTGTGCGGCGTGCCGGGCGCAGACACGCTTTTTAGACAGATCCGGTTGAAACTAAGCCCTTCGTGTTAAATAAACAACAATAAGAATTCTCATCGATACAATATTACAACTTTGTACATTTCCCCCCACGTGGAATATTTGCTCAAATGCCATTTCACGGCCACCTGGCGCACACTCAACGCGATACAAATTCATGTTCACATTCATGACTATGGCACTGCCGCTGCTGCGGCTGATGCTGATGCAGATGTCCTGGGGCTGTCTTCTAGCCACCGTTTGTCTCCCGGCTGTGTCGCCCTCTTGGCAGGAACGCCGTGCTCGTGCCAAAGGCCCCCGGTGAGCCATCTGGTAAATATCCCACAGAGATCTCAGCAGCCACGGCTATCGTCACGATGATGTCATCGTCGTCGTCGTCGTCCCCCATCGCCTTTGTGCTCGTTATGGTCCAGTAAAGGGGCATCGGCTTGCCAATGTTTATCGACAAACATTCACAACAAGACAAAGATTCCCCCCCGCCCCGGGTAGCATTAACGGGCCGTTGGGGCAAGTGCTGTTCGCGAGCACCTATGAAGCCCGCCGTGGGGGTGGGTGGTCAACACCACGCCCGGCCGCCTTTGTCTTCCTAGTGGCGATGTTTACTACAAACCGCAACCAGGTACTCGTTTCAGGCCTAGTCGACCTAGGGGAGGCCCAGGAACGATTCAAATAATCGTCACCGGTGTTGGCCGTGAGCGGGAATTAAACTCGAGTAGCCGGGGTCGTATAGAGCAGCTGCGCTAACCACTCCACCACCGCTCCCCATTCATTACCTGACCAACAACAACAACAACTCCCAGCGCCATTCGCCACTAAGTGGCGGTGACGCCACCACGACGCCTGTGCCAGGCCAGGTGCACTTCGAGGCCACGCGAAGTTGTCGAATAGACCGACCCCCAGGTGCCATGGGTTGACCGAGATGATTTGCAGATGAACCAGCAACATTGCCTAGCCACACGTCTACATACACCTGGTGTATGGAAATACTATTGTGCTTTTACATGATGTTAAAATTCTAGATTTGAAGCTTTCGTGACTGCAAGGATTCATACTCTTAGGTTTTTTTTTCGGTAAAGTCACGTAGGTAAAAAAATAAAATTAAAATTAATAAAAGTAAAATTTAAAAAATCACGACGTTTATAATTTAATGTTTTACCTGCGTGACTTTACCGAAAAAACCTACGAGTATTATGTTAAAAGTCAAAATGTAAAGTGGTCTCTTGCTTCATCTACCGTATAGGGCGATGCTCATTTCACGTTCACCCGAGGCAGTGGTGGAAATTCCTCAGTCCTGTGACGGGGAAATATAATTCCGCGTGGCAAATATTGTAAAATTTTATAAATGTTGTGGTTTCACGCTTCAACACACCGGTGGGCTAAAGCAGTCAACTATTTGTCTTTTGTCAACGTGACACTTTTTTACTTATTGGCCGTGTCGGGTGGTGGAGGGTTACGACACATTTATAAATAACGCGATCTAAACCCAAACACGTTGATTATGAGTGGCAACTACTGTTGAATTTGAACACGGTAATGATTTGTACGTATGCGTTTTGAACTTCTTTATTTGACTTTATCATCGTAATCATCATCGTCGGTCACGACCGTGTACACTGCTGGAGGAAGGCCCCCCCCCTCGAGCCGTCAATCCTCTCTCACGCTCTGGCGACGCAAGTATCCGTCTGCCTCTTGCGCACGAACTCCTGTTTAGACAAACTCACACACATGTCACTGCTGTTTAGACAAACTCACACACATGTTACTGCTGTTTAGACAAACTCACACACATGTCACTGCTGTTTAGACAAACTCACACACATGTTACAGCTGTTTAGACAAACTCACACACATGTCACTGCTGTTTAGACAAACTCACACACATGTTACTGCTGTTTAGACAAACTGCTGTTTAGACAAACTCACACACATGTCACTGCTGTTTAGACAAACTCACACACATGTCACTGCTGTTTAGACAAACTCACACACATGTCACTGCTGTTTAGACAAACTCACACACATGTCACTGCTGTTTAGACAAACTCACACACATGTTATTGCTGTTTAGACAAACCCACACACATGTCACTGCTGTTTAGACAAACTCACACACATGGACTGCTGTTTAGACAAACTCACACACATGTCACTGCTGTTTAGACAAACTCACACACATGTTACTGCTGTTTAGACAAACTCACACACATGTCACTGCTGTTTAGACAAACTCACACACATGTCACTGCTGTTTAGACAAACTCACACACATGTCACTGCTGTTTAGACAAACTCACACACATGTTACTGCTGTTTAGACAAACTCACACATGTCACTGCTGTTTAGACAAACTCACACACATGTGACTGCTGTTTAGACAAACTCACACACATGTCACTGCTGTTTAGACAAACTCACACACATGTCACTGCTGTTTAGACAAACTCACACACATGTTACTGCTGTTTAGACAAACTCACACACATGTCACTGCTGTTTAGACAAACTCACACACATGTCACTGCTGTTTAGACAAACTCACACACATGTCACTGCTGTTTAGACAAACTCACACACATGTCACTGCTGTTTAGACAAACTCACACACATGTTACTGCTGTTTAGACAAACCCACACACATGTCACTGCTGTTTAGACAAACTCACACACATGGACTGCTGTTTAGACAAACTCACACACATGTCACTGCTGTTTAGACAAACTCACACACATGTTACTGCTGTTTAGACAAACTCACACACATGTCACTGCTGTTTAGACAAACTCACACACATGTTACAGCTGTTTAGACAAACTCACACACATGTCACTGCTGTTTAGACAAACTCACACACATGTTACTGCTGTTTAGACAAACTGCTGTTTAGACAAACTCACACACATGTCACTGCTGTTTAGACAAACTCACACACATGTCACTGCTGTTTAGACAAACTCACACACATGTCACTGCTGTTTAGACAAACTCACACACATGTCACTGCTGTTTAGACAAACTCACACACATGTTATTGCTGTTTAGACAAACCCACACACATGTCACTGCTGTTTAGACAAACTCACACACATGGACTGCTGTTTAGACAAACTCACACACATGTCACTGCTGTTTAGACAAACTCACACACATGTTACTGCTGTTTAGACAAACTCACACACATGTCACTGCTGTTTAGACAAACTCACACACATGTCACTGCTGTTTAGACAAACTCACACACATGTCACTGCTGTTTAGACAAACTCACACACATGTTACTGCTGTTTAGACAAACTCACACATGTCACTGCTGTTTAGACAAACTCACACACATGTGACTGCTGTTTAGACAAACTCACACACATGTCACTGCTGTTTAGACAAACTCACACACATGTCACTGCTGTTTAGACAAACTCACACACATGTTACTGCTGTTTAGACAAACTCACACACATGTCACTGCTGTTTAGACAAACTCACACACATGTCACTGCTGTTTAGACAAACTCACACACATGTCACTGCTGTTTAGACAAACTCACACACATGTCACTGCTGTTTAGACAAACTCACACACATGTTACTGCTGTTTAGACAAACCCACACACATGTCACTGCTGTTTAGACAAACTCACACACATGGACTGCTGTTTAGACAAACTCACACACATGTCACTGCTGTTTAGACAAACTCACACACATGTTACTGCTGTTTAGACAAACTCACACACATGTCACTGCTGTTTAGACAAACTCACACACATGTCACTGCTGTTTAGACAAACTCACACACATGTCACTGCTGTTTAGACAAACTCACACACATGTTACTGCTGTTTAGACAAACTCACACATGTCACTGCTGTTTAGACAAACTCACACACATGTGACTGCTGTTTAGACAAACTCACACACATGTCACTGCTGTTTAGACAAACTCACACACATGTCACTGCTGTTTAGACAAACTCACACACATGTTACTGCTGTTTAGACAAACTCACACACATGTCACTGCTGTTTAGACAAACTCACACACATGTCACTGCTGTTTAGACAAACTCACACACATGTTACTGCTGTTTAGACAAACTCACACACATGTCACTGCTGTTTAGACAAACTCACACACATGTCACTGCTGTTTATACAGACTCACACATGTCACTGCTGTTTAGACAAACTCACACACATGTTACTGCTGTTAGACAAACTCACACATGTTAAAACTGGCACTGCAGTGGTGAGATGTTAACCCCCTCGCCTGGCATGCAGGAGGCTGTGGGATCGATCCTGAGACCCCGACACCTGCATATTTTGAGTTCGTATGTTCTCGCCCAGTTGTCGCGTGCATTTTTCTCCGGGTTCTCCGGTTTTTCCCCTCCACGTTTAGAAACAAAATCACGCGTTTAGAGTATTTGGTGGCTATACATTGCCACGTGACAAGCCACTTCGTTGAGCTGTCATTTGTATGACCAGGTCGCTTCTGATAAAGAGCTACACAGCTTAGTGGGCCTTACCTGGTAAAATAAAAAGGGATGTTTTTATTAAAAAAATTTTTTAACCAGACCAGAGCACCGAGTCACCAGGGATGGGATCCAGGGTTTGAGTGTGCTGTTCAGCTGCCCGTGATTAATCCAGATTCTTCCGCACGGTCAGTGTAAATGCTTACCCCGAGCTCTCAGTACTCTGATAGTGCGCTGTTTTTGAGTTGTACGCCTTTTGGCATCATCTGGTCCAACACCAATGGAGACTAGGCTCTAAGAAAAGCTGTCTCGGGTGTGGACCAATCAACTTCAAGGACAGAGCATATCATTATCAGAGTTGTTTCTTTTTGTTTGCATTTTGACTGCTTGTGTTGTGGTTATTGCAAACATGATGCCTTGTATAAAGGTGTCAGTTTTTGTACCAGTTGAAAGGGTAAAAACCTACTACTGTATTATGGTTGTTATTGTTTGACTTGCATCTCACCGGGATTTTTGCACACAGCGTTGATACACGGTGCTTTTTTTCTGGAAGACTTTGCTCTTTTTCTCCTGGATTTTTAAGTTGCGCGTAATCACTTTAAGACGTTCCTTGTTCATGTTTTTGTTTGTTGCAGTTGCACCCGAGTCCAGAGCCGCATGGCTCATAGGGCTTTACCTAATAAATGAAACTGACAAACTGAAAATGCGCGCGCGCGCCTGCCTCACCAAATTTCCAACACGTGGGCCAGGTACAACATTGAGCAATACAGCCATGGGAAGTGTGCAGCTGCCGGAGCAAAGGTCAGGGGCTAGGGCAGGGGTGGAGGGCATTTTTCCCCAGCTGTGGGCCGAAAATTAACACCTTTTGCAGACCACACATTGGGCGCCACGGTGGCTTGGATATGTTAACTACTTCGCCTGGTGTGCAAGGAGGTTCGTGGGTTCGATCCCGACCCTGGCGCCTGTTTGGTGTTTTCGTCGCGCTCTCCCCCGTGGTCGCGTGGATTTTTCTCCGGGTCCTCCGGTTTTTTCCCCCTCCCACGTTTAGAATCAACGTGCGTTGAGAGTATTTCGCTGCTTCCGCGTGACAAGCCACGTCTCGCTGAGCTATCGTTTGTGGCCAGCTCGCTTCTGAAAAAGTGCTATACAGTATATCTTCTTGGTTCTTTCGGTAAAGTCACGTAGAAGGGAAATAATAAAATAAAACATAATAAAATAATTATTTATTCCGTTTTATTTGTAACATAATAAAATAATTATTTTATAATGTTTGATTTTTTATTATTTTATTATTTCCCTTCTACGTGACTTTACCGAAAGAACCAAGAAGATGAATCCCTGCAGTCACGAAAGCTTTAAATAGAAATTGCTATATAGCCCGGCGGGCCTTACCTGACAACCTAAAAACCGACACACTGTTCAGTCACTGCCGACAATCGGTCCTCCTTGTCGTGAGAGACGCGACACGAAGCGTGCTCAAACTATGAATTATTCCCCTCTCTAGGACCTGATCAGTGCGGCTACGATGCACCGCAAGTGGTGGATAATATCATTTGCAGGACGTTTGGGGAAGCGGTTGGCTTCGGTTTTACAACAGGCGATCAACGATGCAGCCAGAACAGGCGGCGCGCACGCACACGCCTACCAGCGACCTCTTGTGGAGTGACCACAGTGGTACACACAATAACAAAGCCTCAACAGCGTTCGTCAATAACACTGTGGCCCTGCAAGGGGAATACTCTACAATTTACGGCGTTCCGGGAAATTACCCTTCTTCACAGCAGTCTCAATTCTGTTGGAAAATTTGTTTCATTTTTGGTGAACATTTTTTAGCTGGAGACGCAGTGTGCTGTGCATAAGCACGCTGACGGCCGCCCTGATTATTGCCGAGGGAGCAACAACAACCCCAATGTGTAATTCTGCACGACGTTCGATTCACTCAGTGGACTATAATTATCATAACCCTGACGTCATTCGCCAGGGTAGGCCACTGTGTGAGTTGCCGTCAGGGTCCTGAATTTGAATCATTCGAAACACGGCACTGAAAATTACTTGAATGGGATTAAAAACACGCACATACGGCAGCAACCATTACCTCCCCCGACCGGCAGTTTAAAGGCCCCAGGTCACGCTTGCAAAAAATAAGTCCATCCTAATCTCGTGAGGTCCCACCTGGTTGGACAAAATTAACTTGGAACTGATCTCGTGGGGGTCTCACGGAAGCGGAGCCAGGGTTGAGGGCCCGATTGGGTACTCGGATGGATGGCCCTTCAACATCCCAAACAAGGAACTCATCGAATAGCCAAAGAAGGAATTACCTGGCTTCATTCAGCCTGCATAAGGTGGTAACGGGCTGCGATCAATCATGTCCCGAGCACGTGTCAGTCGCCGCTATTTCCTTCGCAAATGTAAAATTTATGTGAAGTGCTCTTTGTTTTTTTCGGTAAAGTCACGTAGGTTAAAAGAAAACAAATACATTAAATCACGACGTTTCGGAGGCAACACAAGCTTCCGTCTTCAGGGGAAAGCGTCACAGCGAATTTGCTGTATCAAATTTTGTCCAACACTGAAAACGTATCTCGAGACTTTGTGAGGCTTCCAAGGAAGTACAGTACTGCAATTGGCATTGCACATATCCAGCACTTTGTGACTCCACTGCTGGATGAAGGTCTCCCCCGTTGATATTGGCATCAAGATGTGAAAAGTCAACGAGTTACCAAAAAACTGCACGTGATCAGCCGCGAGCGTCCAGGCGAGGTCCTACTGGATGAGTTCCCAGCCACCGCGGGGAATTTTAACTTTATGCCACAGCTTTCAAATCATTACGCACAACGGAAAAGACCCAGGAATGCTTTACGAGTAGTAAAAAGGCACATTTATTCCTACGGTAAATGTTATGTACAGACAAAGACTGGTGGTGGTGGTGCAGATGAAGGTGCGTTCAATAACTTTTCAAGTTTTTGTACACCGATTTTTTCTTTTCTTTTTACGAAATGTAAAACGTTCTGAACACCACACAGCCACGTCGCCTAAGAAGGGCTAATGTGGGCAGCTACGGTCGTAAAACATTTAAACTAAACATGTTTCACATGTCAGACCTCCTGTAAGATGCGATGCCCCAAGTGGACATAGCCTCACGTCTCATGGATGATCTAAAAATCAGCTTCATCGAACACTTTACATGAAAATAATTGTCCCTTTGATTACACCGACTTACACTCAAAACTATGGCAAATTTACTCGTTTCTGGGCTAGAAATGATGGATGGAGAGAGATAGTGTTTACGAGACACTTTAGTCCGAAGCTAAAGCATCAAATCGCACAATTTAGTCTTAAAACTTAAAAACTCAACTTTTTATTTTACCAGGCAAGGCTTGCTGAGCCTATGTAGCTCTTTTTCAGAAGCGACCTGGCCACAAATGACAGCTCAACGAAATGGCTTATCGTGCGGACATTTATAGCAGCCCAATACTCTTTGTATTGGGCTGCTATCTTAATTTAGGAGCTTTCGTGACTGCAGGAATTATTCTTTGGTTCTTTTCGGTTAAGTCACGTCTAAAAATAAAATAATAAATTAAAATAACATATTACGACGTTTCGATTGCAACACAAGCAATCATCATCAGGTATAAAAGAAATAGCAACAAAAAATCTAACTAGAAAACTATAGACAGACATACAAGCAGACAGACATGTGTGCCGTTGTGATGTCTGTCTGCTTGTATGTCTGTCTATAGTTTTCTAGTTAGATTTTTTGTTGCTATTTCTTTTATACCTGATGATGATTGCTTGTGTTGCAATCGAAACGTCGTAATATGTTATTTTAATTTATTATTTTATTTTTAGACGTGACTTAACCGAAAAGAACCAAAGAATTGGGCTGCTATATTGGATGCAACATTCCAAGTTAACGACCAGCAACGCATTTAAAATTCGGCTTTCATTTAAGAAGACACCCAGATTTTCCAATCAAATGAATTTCGCCAGAGTCCCATTTAGTCAGAATATAAATCGAACCTCTGCCAGTAAAAGTCTACAAGCCCTAGACATCACAACACTTCTCTCCTTTTAAACATGACCGTTTTGATTTCGATTTAAAGCTTTCGTGACTGCAGTGATTCATCTTATTGGTTCTTTCGGTAAAGTCACATAGAAGGGAAATAATAAAATAATAAAAATAAAACATAATAAAATAGACATTCAGACGCTGTCTTTCTGACAGACCTGTTCTTCATCTGAGGACGGCTGCTTGCGTTGTGGCCGAAACGTCGCGAGAATAATTTTATTATGTAATATTTTTATTTATTTTATTATTTCCCTTCTACGTGACTTTACCGAAAGAACCAAGAAGATGACCGTTTTGCTTTCTTGTATCCAACCCCGTCGGTCTGCAGGCACGCAACGCGCAGTCCGGAGGAATAGGGGACGAATTTTCAAATGAAAATTTGCCGTAGTTTTTCCTACCCAAGGTGTTTCAGGAGAAACCAAGGTGTACCCAAATAAAAAAAAACACAAACAGGTCACGTGCACAGCCACAAAGTTGCACCCAGCGATACAGCCACGCTCCTCCCGAGAGCGGAGCAGCATCTGTAGGTCACATTTACACGCGTCCAATTGTGCTGCGTGAGAAGCAAATTCCATTGATTCCTAAGCCGGGTTGCTTGAAAACTTGAGCGAACATCTCCCTTATTCTCCTATCAAAATAGATGTCCTTTCAGGGGAAATCTTCAAGTTCGTTTTACAACCCAAATGAGACCACTGCTTGCTGTCACCGCAAATTCCAAGTGCTATGTTCACCACTTACTACCACCATCATCATCATCAGCCAGATCCAATGTAGGATGAAGGCTTCCTCCCAAGCGGTCACCCTCTCTCATGACCCTGCAATGCAACAACTCCATGCAGCACAAGGCGATTTCATCGCTACACCTCGGTGGCGTATGTCCTCTTGGGCGTACAGTCAAGACTTTTTTGTAACATATAAAATGCATTCTCAAATGTAATCTTGAAGCCAAATCGTGACAATTCAGGGAGTGGGGGGGGCGTTAAGGCCTAACGAGAGCGGTATACAAAGAATCGTTCAACTACATAAACTAGTCAGAGCTGCTGTGGTGGTCCACAGTGGAGTGACTCATGCAGCCAGCTATGGCTGCAGGGTTTTGGTAGTACATGTTGTTTATGCCGTTTATTGTGAAAATTCCGTCACAGTTCCTATGATCACTGTTACATTGCTTTCATGGCTTTATTTTTGGTGATTTCGAAAAGTGTATTGGTTTGGCCATGTTTGTTTGTTGTCGTACAGAGTTAGACTGATGGCCTTAATCTAAGTTGTCTTGTGGTTGTTGTTGTTGTTTGACTTGCATCCCACTGGGATTTTTGCACACAGCGTTGGTGTACGGTGCTTTTTTTTCTGCAATATTTTGCTGTCTTTTTTTGGATTTTCTGTTTGCACTTAGTCACATATTCACTTTAAGATGTTTTTTGTTCATGTTTTTTGTTTGTTGCGGTTGCTCCCGATTCAAGAGCCGAATGGCTCACAGGGCTATACCTAATAAATGAACTTGAACTTGAACATCGCTGGGTACACTTTGTAATGCACGTTAACAGGGTTCACTTTGTGATAAGGCGCGAGGCTAATTATGCACAAAGAGACCGATTCGTGTGTTGGGGGAGGGAGGGAGGTAAGTTTCCACCAAAATTTGGCCTGGGTCCCGACCGAACCCACAATGCTATCATGCAAATCTAGGCTTTTTTTCCGAAGAAAAAAATGGTGTTAACAGAATTGGTGGAAACTCTCCGTCTACTCCAACGCAGGAACGGCACCGTCGATGCTTATAAACTCCCGAGCACCTGTGCATCGCACGTGGTGACGTATTGCGAAGGTACACCGACGTATGCGACGTTACTCATTCATTCGTGTATTGGTCCGTGCAATCACGTTTCACCGTTTATGTTCATATAGGTAATTATGTACGCATTTAAGTACTGTATGTGCAGTATTAGGTATGTGTTTAATCAATGCAAAAATACTGAAATAAACAAGGCCTTTGCAGCATTAGGTTCATGATCAGCACATCACTAATCCAACATTTGCGTATATAGTTTGCATTATATATTTTTTAATACATTTTCGACCCTTAATCACCAGAACGGTTAGTAGATTACGCAAAAAAATACACATAACATGATCCGTGAAGAACCGTGCTCAGGCACTCTCTCGACAATGGGGCAGTGGTGGTGCTGGGATGACGAGATGCAGATGCTTACATGGTCATGCCCAAAAGTTGGCCATGCCCAAAAGTTGGCCATGCCCAAAAGTTGGCCATGCCGTCACCCTCCGTGCCCTCCTGCCCAGGCTAACGAGCGAAAGCCAATGCACGGACACCAACAGCTCGCTCATTGCCGCTCGCGCTCCGATGATCGCTTATCCGCTCCTCCGCGGCGGAGCAAGTCGGCGTGAAGCGGAAACGACTCGCGAAACGTTGCGGGCAATGTGCGTCGGAGGAAAAAAAAAACTCTCTCATCTTCTCCCTTCACCCCCCCCCCTCCCACCCCCTCCACACGCAGCGTTTGTTCACATTTATCTTGAAGTGTCACGATGGGCGACGGGTGTCTTTAAAAAATATGAATGTACGTATGGTGAACTTCTTCCGCACCCCGTACGTAGCCAGCCCTGCGAAATCGGAGGTGCGGCAAAGGACAATGAACTAAACGTTAAACCTCGCTGAGACGCAACGTTTGGCGAGCTTAGTTCCGAGTCGGTTCGTGCGAGCCGTTCGCGGCACAAGGACTGGTGGTGACCGAGGGCCCTTGAGCGGCCCCCGCGTCACCCCTCTGAACCTACGCCGCCGGCCGGCACGGCGCACCGCAGAGCGAACCAGGGGCTGGCGTTTCGCTCAGGAGGCTCAGAATTTTGCCGACAAGCCGAGCGCTGGCGGTGTCGACGGACGATGGGCTACGTCTGCGACGAATGGGTTGGCGCGATTGTACATGCGGTGGAAATAACAAAAAGGTAAAGCACGTATTTTTTCACAACATAAAAAAAACAATGAACGGATATCACTTTACAAATATAGCATGGTATGAAAAATACAAAAATTGTAACTTGCGATAAAAAATACAAACCCTCCCCCCCCCCCCCGAATAATAAACGTTTATCAAAATGTATGTACAAATGGTGGCGGTGGCGGTACGGCAATCGCTCCCGCAAGGAATGCAACTGCGGAACCTTCTCACAGGAACTTGGGGGACACGGGTCGCGGTGACGGCGGCGGACGATCATGAGTTTGCTCCTTCCCAAGCTCACATTATAAATGCAAAACATCCGAAAGAAAACGTCTAAACCCACCTTCTCACAAAATGAATGTCATCTCGTAAATCTGCACGTAATAATGCATTCGGGCGTCAGGTTTCAGGCACATTGTTATATTAACGTCGTCACCAACGCAACCTGGGGGTGGTATCTAGATACTGCTTGCCCCCCACCCCAATCTCCCACCTCGTTCCCCCCCTGCCCCAAACCCTCCCCCCACCCCCACCCCGAGCTGGTGTCTTCACGTGCTGCCCTATAGCAGCAGCAAGTCGTGGAATTTCGTTCCTTCCTGGGATTTCAGGATGGTGGTCCCTTGGTGCCAGTGGAGCTGGTTAGGGTCGCTGCTGCTGCTGCTGCTGGTGCTCCTGCTGCAGTGCTTGAAGCCAGGCCTTTGACTGGGGACCTGCAGGGCGAACACGGACTGGGTTCAATGTCGCGTCCACGTGCGCCTCCAAACGTAAAATTGCTCAACAATTCGCAGGTAATGCATCAACGATGAGGGTGCACGAATCGTAAACAAAAACACGCGCGCCGTCCGCTTCGATGTGGAAGTTCACTGTCTAAGTGGGTAAGTCTGAGCGTTTATCGTCGCGTACTCCTACGAGTTTAGCCCGTCACGAATACGCACGACGTTAATCGAAGAAGAGCGGGCCGCGTGTGGCCGGCCGCCATGGTCCAAATTTGCCACATTTGAACGTTTACAACTACAAAAAAACTATTTTTTATTTTACCAGGTAAGGTCCACTGAGCTATGTAGCTCTTTTTCAGAAGCGACCCGGCCACAAATGATAGCTCAACGAAGTGGCTTATCATGTGGAAATGTATTGCAGCCAAATACTCTAAACGCATGTTTCTAAATGGGAAAGGAAAAAACGGAGGACCCGGTGAAAAAAACCACGCGACCACAGGGAGAACGTGCAAACTACAAATATACAGGCGTCAGGAGTCGGGATCGAACCCACGATCTGCTGTATATACCAGGCGAGATAGTTAACATCTCGCAACCTTTGGTATAGAAACACAGAGGACGGTACAAAATGTGACCGTAAAGAAACCGATTGTGGAACGCGGTGGGGGGCGGCATGACGACGAATGCTCGTGTCGCGCAATCAGCAGTGCCAGCGCCAAACACGCACCCCACGGGGCGAGCGACGTCACATGTGGGCCAGGCTGGTGGGGTCCCCCAGGCCCACGAGCCCAAGGAGAGCCGACTCGACCGACGCGGCCATCGCCTTGTCTTCCTCACGCTGCTTCAGCGACGCCGACTTGGGGTTCAGGTTGCGCTCTAAACGTCGCGGCGACAACGGCGACGACAAAGCGATCGTTAGCGTGGGGGCCGCCTTAAGGCGCAACGGGACACAACGTATACGACTCGTTTGTCAACGTGGAAGGGTGCGACGATTCGATGGGCCTGGACGGCGCTTTGATGGGTTGTGAATGGCAAGCTACGCTCTGGGCAGCAGAGGGCAAGTCCAGAAAAATCCATTGTTGGACAAAATCCACCGCGCTTTCAGGCTCCTGGCGACTTTGCTCCCTGGCTTCACCAACCGACGTTGACCGGCATGGGGAAGCGTGAACAAATAACTCCCACAATCCCAACGGCGTAGACTAACGAAGGGCTGTATTATGAGGAGGATTTTGAAAATAGGGCAAAGGTCAAATCCTCAGTGCGGTGGGAATCTGCACTACTGCCCGGATCCAAAATATGGCATGGGAAAGAGATTAATTTATTCCAGGCTAATGGCTCAACAAATTCGGGGATTATTCATTGATGGTGACCACAGATGGCGTTCGGTCATTGGCAGCGTGAGCTGGGAGCACAGGCCTCACCTGGGAGCAAAGGCCCAAAATATTACGTGGCCTTTGGGCCTATTTTTAACTGATACAGAGAAGAGTTAATAAACTTCGTGAATTGAGCAGTGTTATAAGAACTTGCACAAATATATATTTGGGAAGAAAATCCTAAGTGGAGCAGTGCAAAGGATGACGGAGCAAGATATGTTTTTTTGACCTCGAGTGTAGCGGTTGAACAAAGTGCGGATGAAACGGAAGAGTCATTCTGTGCAGATGGGAGGAGGAATGACATGCACAGGTACAGTCACCATGCTAGAAGCAACGGAACAGCGATGGAGAAGTGGCTGACTGACAGACAGAGCCAGGTGCGTGCGAGCAACGAAAGCCGGCGCCGGGCGCGCCACCGTACTTACCGCGCACTTGCGATTCGAGGCTGGTGATGACCATGACGGCTTGCTGCAGGATGCCGAGCTTGGTGGGCGCCTTGTCGGAGCGGAGGTACGTCTGGCACAGGCGGCCCAGCTCCTTGAAGGCCTCGTTAATGTCGCGCACGCGGATCCGCTCGCGCGCGTTGTTGGCCAAGCGCCGCTCGCGGTCCTTCACCTCGCGCTCCTCGGGGGGCAGGTCCTCGTCCGTGCTGCGCACGGGGACGTGCACGCGCGCGCAGGGAGGGGTGAGCGAGAGGGCGAGCGAACGGGTGAGCGGTAGGGCGAGCGGGAAGGCGAGCGGGCGGGCAGGTGGGTGAGAAAGCGGGGGAGTGAGCGGAAGGGTGAGTGTGCGGGAAGATGAGCGAGCGGGTGAGCAGTAACGTGAGTGGGAGGGTGAGCTAGTGGGTGAGTGAGCGGAAGGGTGGGTAAGTGGGTGGGTGAGCAGTAGCGTGAGTGGGTGGGTGAGCGGAAGGGTGGGTGAGTGGGCGGGTGAGTGGGCGGGTGAGCGAGCGGGTGGGTGAGCGGAAGGGTGGGTAAGTGGGCGGGTGAGCAGGCGCGTGAGCGGGAGGGCAGGTGAACGAGTGGGCGGGTGAGCCAGTGAGCGGGTGAGCGAGCGGGTGGGCAGTTGAGCGAGTGGGCTGGGTGAGCAGGAAGGAGGGTGAGCGGGGGGCGGTACCTGGCCCTGCCACGTGAGCCCAGCTTGCTGTGCTCGTCATCCCCACGCTCGTTCTCGTCGCGCTCCGCCTCATCCTCCGACTTCACGTCCACGCTGCTGCTGCCCGCGCTCGGCAGCCCTGGGTTGTGCAAGCACGTGACACCACGCCGCCTCGTTACACAAACGCGTGACGCAGGATCACGACTCACCACACACACCTCACCACAAAGACAAGGATCCCCCCTGTAGCCTTAATACATTGTTGGGGAAAGTATTGCCAGCGGGCAGCACTTAATGTCAGTGAGCGGGCGGCATTAGCTGTGGCCGGGAAGAGCACGCAGGTTCCCGGGTTCATAGTGCAGTACAATAACGTCTACGTCACCTTTCTTGACATACTCACACCTTACCACAACAACCGACATTCGCCACTACATGCCGGTGACGTCACCACAGAGTTTGTGCCAGGCTAGGTGCTCTTTGAGACCACGTGAGGCGTGTAAGGCTCGCTGGCAGGCCTCAGCACAGACCCAGGTGTTGTGGGTCAACTAATTGAGATGATTGGCCAGATGCACCAGCCGTGCTCCCCCGCTGTGCCACCTTTCGACACACGGGGCAAAGCCTCGAAGCCCCCGTGAGGGCGCCTCACACCTCTGTAGCTGTCGGTAATGGATGAGAGATCCGGCGCCGACCCCGACATCGACTCCGCCACGGCCTGGTGCGCCCGGTGCAGCCCCACGGTCTCATCACGGCGGCTCCCGGCCTGCGCACGACAACACGAGACAGCGGCCACAAGGAGGGGAGGGGGGGTTCAGCGAGTGTTGAATTGTCGCCGGATTTGACGCCACTGCCATCTCCGCCGCAATCGTGGCTGTGATGTCGGTGCGAACACACGGTGGCGCTGTGCCACCGCGCACGGCACCGGCGAGGGCTCCGGCGGAGCTAAAAAAAGGGGAGAAAAACCGTGGACCGAGGCCGTTTAATTCGCGCCGATCAACCTGCCACCTCCGACGAGTTTCACGTGGAGGCAGCGTTTTTAATGCGGTAGCCAAGTGGTTTATTTTTGCTACAAACGATGGCAACTTCACAGCGGGGGCTGGATTGGTGGTTTACCTCCCAGTCCAGGAGAACGAACGAACATCTCAATCAACCGAGGAGCTACAGGAATGGGGCGCTTTGGAAACACCGAACGCCAAGTGTCTGTGCACCGAGTCGGTGTCTTTGACGCGTCTCACAATGCAACTGTGCAGGTTGCCTTGCGCACATGCGCACACAAACAAAGATCCCCCGTATAGCCTTAACAGACTGTAGGGGCAAGTGCTGTTAGCGAGCACCTATGAAGGCCGGAACGGTACACGAGGGGG
The DNA here is from genome assembly GCF_964198595.1 of Lampetra fluviatilis. NCBI lineage: Eukaryota > Metazoa > Chordata > Hyperoartia > Petromyzontiformes > Petromyzontidae > Lampetra > Lampetra fluviatilis. The sequence goes on along the minus strand of NC_136313.1, from coordinate 3,372,996 downwards.
GTGGATGGCCAGCACCACGCCCGACCGCCTTTGTCTCCCCAGTGGCGATATTTACACACCGCACCAGGTACTCATTTAAGGCTGAGTCGACCTAGGGGAGGCCCTGGGACCGGTTCAGATAATCGCCAGTGGTGTTGGCCGTGGGCGGGAATCAAACTCGGGTCACCAGGTTCATAGGGCAGCGCGCTAACCGCTACACTACCGCTCCCCACGTACACATACACACAGGCAGGAACATGCACACGCTGCGAAACACGCACGCACGCAGGCACGCACACGTGCATAGCACGCGCCCATGTACGCAGACGCACGCGTGCACACCAGGCACAAATAAATTTCCAATCAGTCGAAGCATCGCCCGCACTCGGCTGGAGAACATGGTGAGATCCTGCGGATGCAATTAGCAAAGTTCGTTAATATGTAATTAAAATGTAATTAGAATGCAGGCCCAACACAATGAATATTATATGCCACTTTTCACGTGTTCTGCTGGTAGCGCAGTGCGTGCCTCCCTCCCTCCCTCCCCAACAGCGCCCGCAAAACACACGATGCGCACCTCGCATGTAATTAAACATGCAAATGAGACGGCTAATTAGTGCGCTCTGCAGCAAACAAAAAACGTCTCCGGCGAATTAACCCCGGCGATGGAGCCCAACCGCCGACCCGTGCCGCCGTCCCCCACGTCCCGTTCGCCCCCTCCACGCCCGCCCACCGGAGTCCTGCTCCGTCCATAAGAGAGTAGCAGGAGAGGTGTTGCAAGTTCCAACGGACCGGGCCCCAAAGGGGATTCGTCAGCAAGAAGCAGGGGAGATTGTCCCAGTTAGGAGACGTTGGGGAGCCCTTCACCCAGGCACCATTCCCCCCCCCCCCCCCCCCCCCCAAATCGCCGCTCCCCAACTCGCCGCTTCTCCAGCCAGGTCCGACTCAGGTGACGTTGTACACGTTTTGGCGGAAGAACACAACGTACCTTACTGATCTCATCAAGGAGCATCAACCATCACGTGAACTTCGGTCATCCTCGCAGTGGCGGCTTTTGGCTCGTCATCGAACAAAGGCAATCACCGCAACGCGCGCTTTCAGATGCGCTTCGGCGGCCGTCTGGAACGCTCTTCCTTCTGATATTAGTATGCCACTGGAGCTATGCACTTTTAAATCTAGATTAAAAAATAATTTCTTTTAAACTGCTTTTTGTGTTTAGTTTGTTGTCCTTCCCCCGCACCTCCGATTAGCATGGCTGGCTACGTACGGTGCGAAATAAGTTCAACATTAATATGTACATACAACAGCGGTGTGGTCAACAACCTGTGTCTGTGCGGGGGCCACCACCAATGTAGAGTTAAAACCCACACGGGCTCTCGAGCGATACAGACGTTAAATCCGACACGGTACGAGGGCAAGTGTTTACGTTAAACCCTAATTGATCTGCTGGCAATTACCGGAGACTTTAAGCTGATCTCGGTGTGAACCCAGCCTCCCTGAGGTTAATGGAGCCCGAGCACTAAACCAGCTTGAGACTAAGCCAGCCCTGGTACTGAATCAGGCCTAGCACTAAGACAGCCCTGGTACTAGATCAGGCCTAGCACTAAGACAGCCCTGGTACTAGATCAGGCCTAGCACTAAGCCGGCCCTGGTACTAGATCAGGCCTAGCACTAAGACAGCCCTGGTACTGAATCAGGCCTAGCACTATGACAGCCCTGGTTCTAGATCAGGTCTAGCACTAAGACAGCCCTGGTACTAGATCAGGTCTAGCACTAAGCCAGCCCTGGTACTAGATCAGGCCTAGCACTAAGCCAGCCCTGGTACTAGATCAGGCCCAGCACTAAGCCAGGCCTGGTACTAGATCAGGCCTCGCACTAAGCCAGCCCTGGTGCTGAATCAGGCCTAGCACTAAGCTAGCCCTGGTACTAGATCAGGTCTAGCACTAAGACAGCCCTGGTACTAGATCAGGCCTAGCCCTAAGACAGCCCTGGTACTAGATCAGGCCTCGCAATAAGACAGCCCTGGTACTAGATCAGGCCTCGCACTAAAACAACCCTGGTACTAGATCAGGCCTAGCACTAAGCCGGCCCTGGTACTAGATCAGGCCTAGCACTAAGACAGCCCTGGTACTGAATCAGGCCTAGCCCTAAGACAGCCCTGGTACTAGATCAGGCCTAGCACTAAGACAGCCCTGGTACTTGATCAGGCCTAGCCCTAAGACAGCCCTGGTACTAGATCAGGCCTAGCACTAAGACAGCCCTGGCATTAAACCAGCCACATGCTAAACCAGTCTTGGTACTAAAACCACCCATGGCAGTAGACCAGCCATATGCTAGACCAACCCTAGCATTAAATCAGCCCTGGCCCTAATTCAGCCCTGTACTAAACTAGCAATGGCACAAGACCAGCCTCATGCTCATCCACCCCCATGCCAAACTAGCCCCATGGTAATCTGGTCCATCTGAGAGCCGGAGTCTACGGAAGAAGGCGAGAATGAGTAAACGGGGGAGCCACAAAAGCCATGGTTGAGTGTAGGGCTGCTCACCCTGAGCGTTCACTGCTAAGATTCTTTGAGGAATTTGCCAAACGAAGAAGGCGAGAGGTCAATCTGAGAGACGGAGTCCACGGAAGAAGGCGAGAATGAGTGAACGGGAGAGCCACAGAAGCCATGGTTGAGTGTAGGGCTGCTCACCCTGAGCGTTCACTGCTAAGATGCTTTATGAGGAATTTGCCAAACGAGGAAGGCGAGAGAGAGGGAGGGAGGGAGCCCCATCGGAGGTCACCTTTGCAGCCCGCGCGGTGTTTACTCATCTAAAGAGATTAATTTACTTTTAACAAAAGGATGCTAAATGTCACTACCCACAACAGCGCAGAGTGCTGGTGGTGGGTGAGTGGGTGGAGGGGGGAAGGGGTTGTCGAAACAAATTTTCCGCTCGTCTTTTCAATCAGAAAAAAAAACCTCTCTGTGGTTAAATTACGGTAAATAAACGGCGCGCGGGCCGCACGGCTGCCCGCGGTGCAGCGTCACCTGCAGGCCCCTTTCACGTGCTCCCAACCGCACGCGACGCGAGAGCGGCTCCTTTATTTAACCCTTCCTCGCGGAAACCCAACCGCAATACGAATTGCTCCTGGTTGGAACTGGCAAGGAACGGCCACACGCGTGGAAAAGATGCGCCCGGGCAAGTCCCACGATTTTGCACATTTAAAAAATGTGGATAATTCGTTGGTAACGTGATGTGCCTCTTTACTTGGGCATTGTACGTCAAGAAGTTGAGACTTCTTGACGTACAATAGTTCTGAGAGAAATAACTTGTCCACCTTTTTGGATGAGAGAGAAATGCTCACAACTCATGGTGGTGGCAGACACTCAGACAAACTGATTTTTTTAAAAATCCATGCTGGGATGATGATGACGGTGCACTCAATCAGATTTTTACAGAATTTATCGTAAGATTTTCACGTGACTTTTTAAAATCCGTAATCTAGGCCGCGTACTTTTCCACATGCCGCGTAACAGTAAATTTGATATTTTTAATGTTTTTTTTTTTGGCGCAGTCATTGGCGATTGGGCTGACACCATCAACTCGCTACACTGGAGCACCCGATTAAATCACAGGTGGCTCAGCCCGGATGCCCTCATTCAGTTCCATAATTTTGGAGGGTGCATTACGCCTGGCTTGTTTTACGTTAAATCGTGTTCCTCCCTCCTTGTGAAATTCTCACTCTGTTCTGGGTTCATTAATGATGATAACATTGCGTACAAACAAAAGTCGCAGGTGGCTGAAACCCAGCCGTCAGCAGTGCCACTTCTAGCTCTCCGTCGACCCCTGCACCGACCAGGTAACCTCAATGCAATGTTTGGGGCTGCATCTCTCTCCAAACCTCCCTTATGCAACATGGCATCGACTCAACGTTGAACACAACACCGGCGCAGAGGAAGGAAAGGGAACATCACCGCACACGCTCTCATCCCAGTGGGGGCAGAATGACTCGGAGAGAAGTCATCGCGCGCAAGGCCAAACTGCACTCCATTAAGGAATATCGCACAAATAACAAATGATTTTGGTGAGCAGGCAAAGCTGTCCAATAACTGCTAAATCTGCCGTTTTCATAATTTCCATTTTGCCGCAACGCAGCGTTCCAAGCAAAACACAGAGAATGAGCCTGCCAGAGACTCGGGCAGAGCGCCTTCCCAGCTGCACCACCAATTCCTTCCCGCACATAAATCACTGCAGAACTGCGAGCCCTGCTGCACCGATGTGCCCCGCTGCACGCAGATAACCACTGCACCCTGTTTTCTGCTGGGCACGCATCCCAAATGCATACGATTCACTGCTGCATTCAGATACCTTCGGGCACGTGATTCCCCGCTGCACTATGAGTGACACTGCACTATTATCTCCGCTGCACAATCATCTCTGCTACACACCAGATGGCCGTTCCACATCGATTACTTACTTCACACAAAAGTCTGCTGCACAGATGCAGATTCCTGATGCAGATGCTTGTTGCAAAATCTGCAACCTCTGCACCCGTCGCAGGCGGCTACAATCAGCTATGCTCACGAGAAATGCGCATGAACACACACAAACATATAATTGGCACTGCACACACATAGACCAACATGAGCCTAACCGCATATAAATACTCATAAACACACAGACACACATGGCATGCGCGCTGCACACAGCCAGACACGCACCAAAACAAAACAAGAGAGAGAGCCAGATGAATACACACGCATGCACACAAAGACAAAGATCCCACCCCCCTCCGCGTGTATCCTTCACAGACTAGGAGGAGCAAGTGCTGTTAGCGAGCACCTATGAAGGCCGGCACGGCACACCAGGGGGTGGGTGGCCGGCACCACGCCCGGTCACCTTTGTCTCCTCAGTGGCGATGTTTACACACCGCACCAGGTACTCATTTGAGGCTGAGTCGACCTAGGGGAGGCCCAGGACCGGTTCAGATCATCATCACTGGTGTTGGCTAGTGATGATGATCACAGCACGCTGCGCTAACCCACTACACAAACGCTCCTTCACATGCATGCACACGCGCACTCACACACGCACGCACTCACACATGCACACACGTGTGTGCACGCACACGCACCACCCGACACACCATAACATGTGTGCTCGCACCGACGAACGTACACCACACCCCCCCATCCTCCCCACACATCCCCAGCCCTGCCTGCAAGGGGCCATGGCAGCTGGAATGGCCATCGCTGCACTGCACAGCAGAGGAGCGCTCGGGTTTCAGCAGCAGCAGAATTCCAGAGGCAGGTGCAGCCCCCAGCCCCCAGCCCCCTGCCGCAGCAGCAGCAGCAGCCACCACCCAGCCACACGTCCCTCCCGAGCAACTCCGACTGCACCGCCAAAGTCACGAGTGTAATGGCAAACATTCCGGCGCTGATATTTTCTAGCCACATTCGATTCACAATTAGTTCGGGGTCTTTGTTTCGTTTTTTCGTCAAATCGCAGAACGATGGGGGGTGGGGCAGACGCCAGGTGAGCTGGGCCGGCAACTGAAGGGCCCACGTGAGGGATGAAATCACGAGGACGTTAACACCAGCACACTACCGCCAGCAGCACGCTACCACCAGCACGACGCTACCAGCAGCACCACGCTACCACTAGCACCACGCTACCACCAGCACCACGCTAACACCAGCAGCAGCATACTACCACCAGCACCACGCTACCACCAGCAGCACCACGCTACCACCAGCACCACGCTACCAGCAGCACCACGCTACCACCAGCAGCACCACGCTACCACCAGCAGCACCACGCTACCACCACCAGCACCACGCTACCACCACCAGCACCACGCTACCACCACCAGCACCACGCTACCACCACCAGCACCACGCTACCACCACCAGCACCACGCTACCACCACCAGCACCACGCTACCACCAGCAGCACCACGCTACCACCAGCAGCACCACGCTACCACCAGCAGCACCACGCTACCACCAGCAGCACCACGCTACCACCACCAGCACCACGCTACCACCACCAGCACCACGCTACCACCACCAGCACCACGCTACCACCACCAGCACCACGCTACCACCAGCAGCACCACGCTACCACCAGCAGCACCACGCTACCACCAGCACCACGCTACCACCACCAGCACCACGCTACCACCACCAGCACCACACTACCACCAGCAGCACCACGCTACCACCAGCAGCACCACGCTACCACCACCAGCACCACACTACCACCAGCAGCACCACGCTACCACCAGCAGCACCACGCTACCATCAGCAGCACCACGCTACCACCAGCAGCACCACGCTACCACCACCAGCACCACGCTACCACCACCAGCACCACGCTACCAGCAGCAGCACCACGCTACCACCAGCAGCACCACACTACCAGCAGCAGCACCACGCTACCACCACCAGCACCACGCTACCACCACCAGCACCACGCTACCACCAGCAGCACCACGCTACCACCAGCAGCACCACGCTACCACCACCAGCACCACGCTACCACCAGCAGCACCACACTACCACCACCAGCACCACGCTACCACCAGCAGCACCACGCTACCACCACCAGCACCACGCTACCACCAGCAGCACCACGCTACCACCAGCAGCACCACGCTACCACCAGCAGCACCACGCTACTACCACCAGCACCACGCTACCACCACCAGCACCACGCTACCACCACCAGCACCACGCTACCACCAGTAGCACCACGCTACCACCACCAGCACCACGCTACCACCACCAGCACCACGCTACCACCAGCAGCACCACGCTACCACCAGCAGCACCACGCTACCACCACCAGCACCACGCTACCACCAGTAGCACGCTCCCACCGGGACATGCACCACCTCTACACGGTGGCAGCAGTACGTCTTCGCAAAGGCAAGGGGCGTAGTAGGTGGTAACGTGCTGGTAGTAGATGTCATCCAGTCTACGCCGCGCTGAGGCGTGGAAAGGTTTTGCACGCAGATGATAAACAAAGAGTGGGGGGGGGGAGGTTAAAGCCCAGGTGAAGGAATGAAATGGGGGCAGTGCGTGACAACGTGGCCTGGGAAGGGGGTGGGTGGGCGGAGAGGGGGATTGTGGTGGGGAGGGGGGAAGAGAGGGGGGGGGAGGAGGGTGGGAGGGGAGGGGGGAAGAGAGGGGGTGGGAGGAGGGTGGGAGGGGAGGGGAGGGGGGAAGAGAGGGGGTGGGAGGGGGGAAGAAATGGGGGTGGGAGGGGAGGGGGAAAGGGAGGGGGTGGGAGGGGAGGGGGAAAGAGAGGGTTGGAGGGGGGAAGAGAGGGGGGTGGGAGGAGGAGGGGGGTGGGAGGAGGAGGAGGAGGGGGTGGGGGGAGGAGGATGAGGGGGGGTGGGAGGAGGGGGGTGGGGGGAGGATGGGGGGGGCTCTTCCCAGGCGCTGAGGGTGGAGTGGGGGGTGGACGCGAGTTTGGGCAGTGGTGGGCCCTCAAGGCTTTTGCTGTTGGGCTGCAGCCCCAACCCGTGGCTGTGGCGTGTATCAAGTTCCCCTCTCGCTGCCAGCGCCGACGCTGGGGCCCTGATTGGGCCCAGCTGCGGGCGTGAGTTGTGTGGGAACGAAGTTGAGGGGAGGGGGCCGGCGGTCCGCTCGGAGGCCCCCACCTCCGCCGAGTCGCCGGCCCCGTCTGGATTTTGGGTTGAAAAAAGAACGCGTTAATGAAACGTGTTTTGTTTAGCCAGCGACAAGCGGGCGATTTGAACTCGGCTTGATTTAACGCGATTCAGAGTTTGCTTTTTCCGACGCGGTTTAAGGTTTCATTTAGCGTGCTATGCGGTTGCTAAAGTTGCGTTGATTTAAGGTATTTAAACACTTTTATTCTTCACCCTTTTAATTCTTGTAAAAAGTTTCATCGTGATGCGCAGTATTTGGAAGCTGAATTTGGCACCATGACAGTTTTATAATTTTAGTCTGTGGATATATTTTTCATGACTGCAGACAGTCTTAAAAAGTGACATTAAAGACTAATAAAACAAAGTTGAAGCCATCTTCTTAATGTCTCTGAACAGATTCATTCTCCAACAGCAGCGAATGAGAGGATACAGAGCCCCGTTACTCACAAAACCACCATTGGGATCACGGGGACCACGGGTTACGTGATGATAACTAAGCGTGGAACCATTCACTTCTCTGGCAATTCGAGTGTCATGTATCAAGGTGTCGATTGTATTCAAGATGTTTTTTGTAAATATCCATATTTATGGAAAACGGTGAAAGTAGCAGCCTCTAGTGGCTGCAGGGAGATCGTGTGAACCAATGACATACAACAAATATGAATAGGGAAAATATAAAAGTTTACACCTCAAAATTTGGTTAATGCCCTGAGTCTAAGAATCGAGGTAACTCAACGGATTCATCATTCCACCACAAGTGGTAAATTACTCGTATGATTAGAGGAGCTGTAGAGAACTTTGTATATAAACCGGTGACGATCGCTCACCATGCCGGCGTGCTTGCCAGATGTCATCCCGGCGGAGGCCCCGCCGCCCCGGTACGCAGGCCCCAGCCCGCCGGGCCCACCGGACCCAGCCGCCCCTGCGGGCCCGGACAAGGGCGGCCCTCCCAGCATGCCATGCAGCTCGGCGGACGGTGGGGGGCCCACGGCGTGGTGCCGCAGAACGTGGATGGCGTCGTCCAGCCGGTCCAGGCGCTCTTCCATGGGGCCCTGTGGCACGTGGGGGGGGGGGGGGGTTGGCACGGGGTGGGGGGGGAGAGGCGGAACACACCATGGGTTTCTTCCATTAAGGCATGGGAGCTGCCAGTGAGTTCAAGTGCGTGCAATGTGTGGCAAGAACTGCTGCGTGTGATTGTGAGCATGCGATTGCCTCCCCAATGAGTATCAATATTTGCTAAGATGTGATTGGCTTGCCCAGTGAGTACCAGTATCTGGCATCGAGTTCATTATGGTTTCTGGTCTATGATAATAGAATGTGATTGCTTCTCAAGTCAATGCAATTCATCTGGTGTGTGAAAATGGAACGTAATTAGTTCCCTACCGAGTCCCAGTACCTGGTGTGCGATAATAGGACGTTACTCCCAAAACCTGGTTGTACGTTCATGCTAGAATGCGGTAGGTCCCCCTGCTGTCAATCTTACTTCTCCCACTCAGCCCTAGTACTCACTGTATGCTGGTAGGTGACAAGCCACGACCGATGAGCCCGTCAAAAAGTAACTTAGGACGTGTGAATCTCAATTTGCACTCGCACTCCTTACAGATGGGAGTCAAGAATCCATTGCCCTACTGCCATCTACAGGCCACCTGACATGGAAGGGCAACGCAGTGGAACAACAATGGAATGCTTTACGATGGTGGAAGATCTTCTGGGATACTGTGAGCACTGAGTGAGGGGGGGAGGGGTGAGGCCCGTTACTTGGGCTAGATGGACCGCATGGCCCCATCTCGTTTGCAACCTTTCTTATAAGGGCCCCGTGTGGACAGGGGAGATGGGAGTTTTGGCGATTGCGAGATCCCCGCACCTCACAGATGTCCTTGAGGAAGCAGGCCGCATCCTGTAGCGCCTGGTGGATCTGTCCGTCCGTGCTGGCCTTCTGCTGGCGAGGCTGGCAACGCGAGGACACGGGGACGCACGCACGCAGGGAGAAAAGTCAAAGACACAAGCATGCAAAAATCGTAAACAGACACACACAGACACATCCAAAGCCAAATCCACACAGGTAGACACGCAACAAAGGACCCCCGTATAGCCTTGAATGGACTGTAGGAGCAAGTGCTGTTAACGAGCACCTATGAAGGCCGGCAATGCACACGTGGGAGTGGGTGAAAAGCACCACGCCGGGCCGTCTAGTGGCGATGATTACACACCGTACAAAGTATTCATTTTAGGCTGAATCCACCTAGGGGAGGGCCAGAACCCACTTTCCACACACCCGTGCTAGTCACACACCCATGGGCAGACAGACAAAATCGAACACACTCAGACTCCAGGCAAGACACATTCAGGTACACTGAGACATAAAGACACATCGAAAACAGTCCAACCACAGGTACATTTACGTAATAAAAGCCCTCCAACTATCAGCTCAACCCCTATAACAGAAGCCCACTTAACCACCCCACAGGTCACCTCCCCTTAAAGCAAGCAGGAGTTGTGGCCTCCCCCAGTCGCACTGCGGTGACTGCGGGGAGGCGGGGGGAAGTGTGTCAGGGGAAGTCGCGGGGGGCGGGGGGCGGGGGGGGGCTCCGTGCCCACCGCACACCGTCTTGGTGGTCACCGGGCTCTCACCAGCGAGCAGACGGTGCCCTTGTACGCGGGGGAAGTTGAACTCTGCCCCACCGACCGACACCACGGGGACGTGCCTGCACTGCGCCCTACACACACCGCACCACGCAACGCAAAGACAAAGATCCCCCGCGTATAGCCTTTAACAGATTGTTGGAGCAAGTGCTGTTAGCGAGCACCGATGAAGGCCGGCTCGGCGCACGAGGGGGTGAATGGTCAACACCACGCCTGAGTGCCAAAGTTCACACACAGCACCATGCAGTCATTTGAGGAGGCTGAGTTGCCCTCGGAGAGGCCCAGGACCATTTCAGATAATCGTCACTAGCGTTGGCCGTGAGCGACACGTTTACCGCTGCACTCACTGCCGCTCCCCATCCTGCACACACACACACGCACGCAAGCGGGCACAGCAGCGAGACCTCGTTACTTCCCTGCCGTGGCTGTGCTCAACCCCACCCCCAACCACGGCGATGAAGAGGAGGCATCCCACAAGGCCGTGCGGTGTGGAGGAGACAAGACACTAAGGCTGGGAAATGGAAGGCTGAGGCCACCTGCTCACAACCCGGAAAGAAGTGTGTGTGACTGGAGAAGCGATGCACCGGATAGTGCCTGTCTGGGTGTGAAAGGGAGAGAGGCTCAAAAGTTAGTCGATTGAGATAAAGTGTCAATTATTTTTTCACTTTTTTTTTTTTTACAAAATATTTTTTACCTGGAAATCCCATGACATTAACATCACATTTTGCAAGAGTGTCCAGGGTTAGGGCCATCCTGTATAATACGATTTGTATTCCACCATTGGAACCTCCTTTGCCAGTAGCAAAACATGATAACTGGCCAACACCATGTGAGACTAGGCTCTAAGAAAAGCTGTCTCGGATGTGGACCAATCAATTTCAAGGACCGTGCATACATTATCAGAGTTGTGTTTTTTGTTTGCATTCCGACCGCAGGTATTGTGGTCAATGCAAACATGACTCCTTGTAAAAAAAAAAGGCGTCAGTTTTGTTGCCAGATAAAAGGGTATAAAACCAATTATCATAAACGATTTGTATTTATAAATCATCTGAACGTGACGTATCTTATTAAGCTTTACGCAACATGTGTGCGTCTGGAGAGTCTGAAAAAGAGAGGGGTTGTTATTTTGTAATTTTAGAGCAGGGAATGGTTTGGTAGAATTCTTCAGGCCAGAGAGTTAATAAAGAGACGGCATCACGGTAGAAGTGCGCATGGATACATTTCATAGAGAGGGAGACAGTCGGTTCGCATGCAGAAGGGGAAAGTCTTGAGTGTGGATTTGAACGCACAAATAATATCTCAGCGACTGAGACTTCTAGAGAAAGATAATTCCAGGCTGGTGGCTGCTGTAGCAGCAGCACCACAATGAGTGGACCTCCAATCAATCAAGTGAAGGTGGATTGACGGTTTTGGCAACAGGCCTCCGTTACTGAAACAGAAGCAAGGTGAAGAGGAATAAGAGCGCGGTGAGAGGGGAGAGGGAGGAGAGCAGGAGGAGGGGAGGAGCAGTGAGATGAGAGAGTTAGAAGAGTGCATTGATGGGAATTAGCGAGAAGGGAGAGAAAGAGGAGTGCGTGGAGGGGAGTAGAAGTGAGATAACAGGGGAGAGGCAGGAGAGTGTGTGGTGGGGGAGTACAGTGAGATGAAAGAGGGGAGGCGGGGGAAAAATCCACGGGCGATGTTGTCGACGGTGCGTATGACCTTGTAGCCCGTCGCGAGATTGAATCAGGAACCAGTCAAGAGATCACAGAACTAGGGTCCTTACAGGTAACAGACACACAGGATCACTGACATGGGCGCCGTTTCAAAGTGGCACGGCGTCCGTGTTTTCTTATGGGATGCGGCAGATGCCGGCAGCTACCGAGGCCACCAGAATTAGCAGCAGGGGACCACAAGCCTCCGGGGGAGCGCCGATAGCGGCTTATCAGCGCCGGCGGCTCCTTGTCACTTCCTCGAGCAGCCACAGATGAGTTTCCATCGGGAATTAGCGCTGTCTAATCGTTGCGGCGAGCGTGCGCACACGCACTGCCGCCCACGCTCACGAGTTACCGCTGCCGCCACTGCTGCCATTTCAATTTAGCCTTTAGGGCCGCCCCCCCCTCCCCTCCTCCTCCTCCGAGTTTAATTCCCGCAGGGGAAACTCGTGGCTGTTCCCTCGAGGCCTATCGCGCGGCGTGGTGACGGCGTCACCGAGACCCCCCCGCCCCCCCGGCTGGCTGTCAGGGGTAAGGGGAGGGGGGGCGGCTTGGTCTGGCTCACCTGTGGCGGGTGGGGAGGCGCTGGATGGCGTGGCGGGGTTGGAAGGAAATCCGCTGCTGGTGTGATCTGGCGAATAAATCTGAAAAACAGCACGTCCATCACACGAACGCGTGGTGACACCCCGACGATCGAATCGTCAAGATCTCATGAAGTCTGAAGATCACAATGCGTGTGTAAGAATCCATAGATGCGGATATGTTGCATGTACCTGGCTTCTTGTGGCCCCTGCGGCCACAAGAGTCTGATACATTCACCAGAACGTGAATCACGATTCTATGGATCGAGGGGTGTCACGGAAAAACGTGGTACCTTGTAAGGATATTCAAGGATAACCCCAACATTGAAACACTGGAAAATCTACATTTGAACAGTGGTGGGCCATGTATTTTACGCCTAGGCCTCCAGTGCTATTCTCCCACAATTAAACGGCCTTCGAATAACCTCACCGTGACACTAGGGCTATAGGCTGTTGTCATTCGACGTAACCACCCCATATTCACAGTGACAGTAACCTTTATCGAGTGGAATAAAGTGATTTGACACGAGGCTCAACACCTATGAGAGTTACAATACACTAATTGCAGAGACATGAATACATGGTGACTGAAACCATCAAGGATGTACCGCTATTAGGCAGTATGACAGGATGCTGCATCAAAAATAGACATCGCATAGCCCAAATCAATGTCATTAACAAAGAAAGAAGAAAAAACTCACAACAACCAGTCACATTTACTCATACGAACACCAAGCAACTGCCTGTTGAATCAGGATTCAGGATTCAACAGGCTTCCCCATAAAAAAATCGAAAACACTACATCTAAAAATCTAAACGTCATGAAAGAGTTTAAATGCATCTTAGATGATGCTACATTACGTGCTAGCTAGTTTAACTTCAGTTAGCAAACTGGCCCTCCGATGACGCCACACGAACAAGGCTAACGTAGGGGGCTAGGCCAGCTAGAAGGCTCCAGCGTGTCAGAGGATATGCCCAACATGGCAAACTCGACATCTGATTGGCTAAAGAAGATGACAATCAACAACATCGTCCCCATTTGCTTCAACAGCAGAGGGGGATTCACTCGACATTCTGAAGGCCTCAGGGTACATTTTTCACACGAAGACAGCACAGGTGGAAAATCTGATTGGATAAAAGCTCTCATTTATGAGCTGCACTGGAAGCAACGCAACTGAGGGAGAAAGTAGCAATGAAATGACGTTAATAGACTGATGGGAACGAACTTTGTAAGCATTAATAAAATCTATATTAAATTATTAAAAAGTTTAATTTTCTGATTCTCACAATCTCTAGGCCAGCAGAGAAGGCCTTGCTGGGCCTGACGGCCCACTTCTGCATTTGAAGTCTTTATTTTCTCATCTCCCCCTACAATTAGCTGCACAATCAACGGAACAACTCACTTTCTCCAACCACTGAATCCACCTACTCTCAATAAAAACCTTACTACTCTCTTTGACAATTCACTTTCACGGGTTATCAAGTTTTTTTTTGTTTCAGGGCATCCCACAAGTGATATACCCACACCGCACTGGTAATCACCACATCGTCCCCAGAGTCCCGGCTGTGTCACACGTGGAGGATTCTGGGCCGAGGCTGCTGCACCACCACGCCAATGCTCAACTCCAGACGGATGAACAAGGCGAGTCTTGAGTTCTTTGAGTCTCGAGTTCTTTGAGGCCGCTCACGACACCCCCACCCCCCCACCTCTCTTACTCTTAGTATTTTCGGTAAAGTCACGTAAGTAAAAAATGAAATTAAAATTAATGAAGATAAAATAATAAAATTCACGACGTTTCAGAGGCAACACAAGTTTCCGTCATCAGGTGGGACCGTCACAGCCAGATTTGCTGTATCAAGTGAGGCAGGGATTATTTTATTATTTTATTTTTATTAATTTTAATTTCATTTTTTTACCTACGTGACTTTACCGAAAAAATCCTTGCAGTCACGAAAGCTTCAAATCTAGAATTAATACCCCACCTCTCTCTCTACCTGTACTGCGGCGTGGCGGCACCTGCACCCAGCCACAACCGCGTGGTGCATTCTCTCGGCGGGAGCGAACGGGGGGCCGCGCCGCTCTCACATTAACCCAGCCGGGCTCAAGAGCGCCGCAAGTTATTCTGCCTGCAACAAACCGCACGCCACTGAGCACACACCCCCCCCCCCCCCCCCCAGTATCGTAAAATAAAATTAAAAGCCGCAGCATGTGGAACAAATACACTTTTGTTCCACGAGCCTACCTTCATCTGTTTTAAACTCGGTACTTTGTCCCAACGTTTACAGGAAATAAAATTTAATAAATAAACTCGCTCGCATGCTCGCCCGCTCGGCCCCTTCGCATCCCCCGGGAAGGGCAATAAACTCTGGCGTGCGGCTCCACGCTCGCCCCAATTTCCCTGGCCGTCGGTGAGCTCCGGCAGGGAGGCAGGTGCAGCGAGAGAGAGCACGAGAGAGATGAGCTACCCGTCGGAGGCCGTCGGACTGCGAGGGGGGCGGCGTACAGAACGAGAGAGTGAGCGAGAAAATGAGCGACAGGACGAGCGAGAGAGTGAGCGAGAGAGAGAGCGAGCGAGCGAGAGAGTGAGCGAGAGAGCGAGCGAGAGAACGAGCGAGAGAACGAGCGAGAGAGAGAGAGCGAGCGAGTGAGAGAGCGAACGAGAGAGTGAGCTAGAGGCGGGGTTACATAGAGCCCAGTTAAAAAAAAAAATTACGAAATGATGAACGAAACAAAGTGCCGAATACACCGAGCATCTTCTTGTTTCCACTGATCGTAAAAAAAGGAGAGAGGGATAGAGAGCGAGCGAGTGATGGAGAACGCCGGCCAAATGGCCGCAACTCCGGGGATCTTGTCCACAGCAGCAGGGTTAAATATTTGTAGCCTAAATGGGTGACGAGAATGTTCGTCAGCTAAGCGTTTGTTTACGTGATCTCAGCAGGTCCGGGAGATTTCGATTGAGGCGTATGGGGGTCGTGACGACCGGCCGCTTCTCTCCACGAAATAACGCCCACCGTTTCTGTGCAGCATCCTATGACGCGGACACATTTAGACGCT
Organism: Lampetra fluviatilis; assembly: GCF_964198595.1. Lineage (NCBI taxonomy): Eukaryota > Metazoa > Chordata > Hyperoartia > Petromyzontiformes > Petromyzontidae > Lampetra > Lampetra fluviatilis. The sequence goes on along the minus strand of NC_136313.1, from coordinate 3,357,387 downwards.
ATATGAAGCCAAATCACAAATGTCTCAGTCACTTAATGTGTCGGTTCTGCGGTGGAATTAGCTGCTCAGTGTTAAATCTGTTCGCGAAATTAGTGACGAAAATATTTGCCAACTAAGTGTCAATGATTTTATGCTTGGGTCTTTCGGTAAAGCCACGTAGATGGGCACGCTAATCTCTCACAATACAATGGGCACCCCCCGACAGCTTCGTTTGTCAAGATTTACCCGATTTTATTACACAGACACGATTTCAACCGAGAAGATTGGTACAAACTGAGCAATCATTGGACGTTATTAACCAGTTTAGGTCACAACTGGCTGCGATATTCCCTCTCTACCTACCGATGTTAGCAGTTCATTTCAACTCTCTGAGTTACATTCGCTAACACAGCCACCGTTAGCTGTGTTAGTAAATGGCGGCTTGCCATCCTTTTTAAATCCTTTATATTAAGTTCACTTGCGTGCTTGCTTGCGCGCTTACGACGGTGCAAATCTTTCGGTCGTTTTTTAATCCACTTCCCGTGATCCAATCGAGCTGACATTTTGCACACAGACTCGTTGTGCGAGACAATACATTTTCGTGAAAACATTTTTCAAAATTTTTACACTTTTTAGGATTTTTTTTTTATATTTAATTACCAATTGCTTAATGGTGGCAGGCAATCATCTGACCCATAGGTGGCAGCCATCTCAAGCCAGAGGACGAGAGGACTCTAGCCGCCAAGCATATAAAGGATTTATAGTGAAAAACTTTGTTTTTACGGGTTCATTTTTTCACCTCCATGTGGCGATGCTCTTGTCGACCTCTCTCCGAGCTTACATTTACAAGCAAATTTCTTACATTGACACGCTAATCTCCCACGATACAATGGCCACCCCCACAGCTTCGTTTGTAAATGGCGGCCTGGCATCCTCTTCCACTTGGCGATGCTCTTGCCGAGCTCTCTCCGAGCTTGCATTCACAAGCAAATTTCTTACATTGACACGCTAATCTCCCACGATACAATGGCCACCCCCACAGCTTCGTTTGTAAATGGCGGCCTGGCATCCTCTTCCACTTGGCGATGCTCTTGCCGAGCTCTCTCCGAGCTTGCATTCACAAGCAAATTTCTTACATTGACACGCTAATCTCCCACGATACAATGGCCACCCCCACAGCTTCGTTTGTAAATGGCGGCCTGGCATCCTCTTCCACTTCCACGTGGCGATGCTCTTGCCGAGCTCTCTCCGAGCTTACATTCACAAGCAAATTTCTTACATTGACACGCTAATCTCCCACGATACAATGGCCACCCCCACAGCTTCGTTTGTAAATGGCGGCCTGGCATCCTCTTCCACTTCCACGTGGCGATGCTCTTGTCGACCTCTCTCAGAGCTTACATTCACAAGCAAATTTCTTACATTGACACGCTAATCTCCCACGATACAATGGCCACCCCCACAGCTTCGTTTGTAAATGGCGGCCTGGCATCCTCTTCCACTTCCACGTGGCGATGCTCTTGCCGAGCTCTCTCCGAGCTTACATTCACAAGCAAATTTCTTACATTGACACGCTAATCTCCCACGATGCAATGGCCACCCCCACAGCTTCGTTTGTAAATGGCGGCCTGGCATCCTCTTCCACTTCCACGTGGCGATGCTCTTGTCGACCTCTCTCCGAGCTTACATTCACAAGCAAATTTCTTACATTGACACGCTAATCTCCCACGATACAATGGCCACCCCCACAGCTTCGTTTGTCAAGATTTACCCCATCTTACATTTATTTGTAAATTTCTTATCTAGCCCCTCCCACTGACCCTTGGGCTACATCCATCCCAAACCGTTACAACTCCCTGCCTTAGCAGCGCTCCCGCCGTATATTCTCAGCAGCTCTCCCGCGATGTTTCTCACCTGATGACGATTGCTTGTGTTGCGATCGAAACGTCGTGATATTGTTAGTATTTTTCTTATTATTTGATCTATCTACGTGGCTTTACCAAAAGACCCAAGAATATGAATTCCTGCAGTCACGAAAGCTTTAAGTCAAGATTTAAGTGTCAATAATTGTATTTTATTCAAACATGAGAATGAAAATCAGCAGGTAAATGTTATTTATTTTAGCAGGAAGGGTCCAATAAGCTTGTAAGTTCTATTTCATTGGCATTCTGCAACAAATTATTACTTCAAATATCCACCCAAGACTAGAGGATGACCGACAGCCTGGGTTCGAATCTGGTGTTCAGGCAGACACCTGCTATTAGACACGGTTCCCAAGCATAGCGAATTAATGGTCTCCAATAACTGCGTACAAATTGTCCATGACAAAATATTAGCTTTTTTTCACTTAATTGGGACAAATTTCCACGATGGGAATTCGAGTATCTATTTGAATGCCATGCGACAGATATTTCTTATTAGCAGGGCTTGTGGAGGAGTGCATGCAACACCCCGTTGCGAGGATAAAAGAAGTCACTTGAAGGGTTATTAGAGGTAATGCAGCGACGTTGGCTTCTGCGGACCAATCTCCAGTAGATGGGCCGACGCGCTGCTGTGCAAGTGTTCCGAATGGACACTTCGTTTCGCGACACTATGGCCACGACACAACTGGAACAAAATGATGAGAAGAAAAAAAAATATAAGTAAACAAACAAAATAAGGACTTAAGCGTCTCTGTGAGGACATTGGGGAATGACAAAAGTACAAAGGTGGATGCCACTGATGGGAGCGTCCAAGGATGCAGAAACACCGGTTTGCAATGATCGCTCGCTCTCACAAGTCCATCCGTGGTGGCCACTCATGACCCATCGCCAGGCCACGGCAAGGCACCCGTAACGTCGGACCTCAACGTGGCCTCTCGCCGACTGCCAGGTCAAAGTTGGGGGGGTGGCCGGGGCACGTGCAAAGAATAGACCCACGGGAAAAAAAAGCTGGCAAGGCTGTATCCGCGTGGACAAAACACAGTTTCAACTCGAACGGTGGCACGGTCAAATCTCTTTAGAGTTAATTTTAAAAAATGTTTATCTTTAGATACCTACCGAAGTTAAGCGAACGTTTCGACACAAACAAAACCGTTCGGCGGCCAAACCAACGGCATGTTGCATTTGGAGGCGTTATGCCGGCAGAGTGATTTTTTAAAATAAATAAGGCCGCACTCCCGCGTTCACCGCTCGGCGGCACAGTGGGAGGGGTCTCGTAGCCAGCTAGCCGAGTCGTGAATGATTATTTAACTCGCTAAAATGAAACACCTGCAACTGCGTTTGTAATTAACCTTCTCAGTGTGAACCGTTTTTTTAAACATTTCATTTAATATTTCGTCTAACAAGGCTTTACGTAACGCGCGAGGGGCAAGCAGCCGGGCGCTTGCAAACGCGCCGCTGTTGGGAAAGCGACGAGGTGCAAGATTGCCGTGGCCCAGCCAACACCGGCGAAACGTCGTACTCGGAATTGTAAATGTTGTGGGTTTACTCTCCAACACACAAGCGGTGTGCTGAAGTAGCGACTGATTGGCACGTTCTGTTTACGTGACAAACCTTACCAATTGGCCGTGTCGGGTGGTGGCAGGTTTAACAACACATTTATATTCTTGGTTCTTTCGGTAAAGTCACGTAGAAGGGAAATAATACAATAATAAAAATGTAACATAATAAAATACAACACAATTTTATTATTATTTTATTATTTCCCTTCTACGTGACTTTACCGATAGAACCAAGAATATAAATGTGTTGGTAAACCTGCCACCACCCGACACAGCCAATTGGTAAGGGTTGTCACGTAAACAGAACGTGCCAATCAGTTGCTACTTCAGCACACCGGTGTGTTGGAGAGTAAATCCACAACATGTAGAAGGGAAATAATAAAAAACAATTTTATTTTTATTACTTTATTATTTCCCTTCTACGTGACTTTACCGAAAGAACCAAGAAGATGAATCCCTGCAGTCACGAAAGCTTTAAATCGAAATTTAACACATTTATATTGAAAATAAACCTTTGTTATGGACTGTCCGAAGCCAACCTGAGGACGGGCAGCTATTGCCAGGCAGAAGAAGCAGCCACTGGCCCCATACGCACCGCACCACAGTGAGGCGCAGAGACAAAGAGATCCGAAACGATTGCACCTCCCATCGCGATTCGACGAATTGCCACGATTCAGGCTCACAAGTCCTATGTACGAGAACATCGTGGTGAATGCAGCGGCTCCTCATGGAGGCAGGGCTCAAATGAACCCGTCGCATACAAGGGATGTGAAATTCTACTCTTACGTACACGATTCGACGCTAGACATTACGAGCGTAAGAATCGACTTTAACAACAGATTGATCTTCTTGGTTCTTTCGGTAAAGTCACGTAGAAGGGAAGTAATAAAATAATAAAAATAAAACATAATAAAATTATTCTCACGACGTTTCGGCCACAACGCAAGCAGCCGTCCTCAGGTGAAAACCAGGTCCGTCGAGACGAATGACTCTGAATGCGTTGTGGCCGAAACGTCGTGAGAATAATTTTATTATGTTTTATTTTTATTATTTTATTACTTCCCTTCTACGTGACTTTACCGAAAGAACCAAGAAGATGAATACCTGCAGTCACGAAAGCTTTAAATCAAAATTTAACAACAGATGTATCGACGCATGCCTCAGAACGAACCGTGCTCTCACAGCACGCTCAGACTTAAGATCCGTACATTGTGCCGTATGTATGTGGACCTCGCATATACGTACGTAGCCAAGCGTGCTAATCGACGGTGCGGCCATCGTTACGGCATCACAACGCAACCCCTCGTGTCCCATCCATCAAAAATCAGCGCGTGCCAACAAAGGGGCCTGCCACATTAGACGGCTACACGGCGTTTGTTCCCGGCTGTTCAAGTTCATTGATTAGGTATAGCCCTGTGAGCCATTCGGCTCTTGAATCGGGTGCAACCACAACAAACAAAAACATGAACAAAAAAACATCTTAAAGTGAATATGTGACTGAGTGCAAACAGAAAATCAAAGAAAAGACAGTAAAATATTGCAGAAAAAAGCACCGTACACCAACGCTGTGTGCAAAAATCCCAGTGGGATGCAAGTCAAACAACAACAACCACAAGACAACTTAGATTAAGGCCATCAGTCTAACTCTGTACTACAACAAAACAAACATGGCTAAACCAATACACTTTTCGAAATCACCAAAATAAAGCCATGAAACCAATGAAACAGTGATCATAGGAACTGTGACGGAATTTTTTGCTTGGGATGAGACCTTTGCCTAGCAGTGGATACAGCAATGCCGACGATTAAAAGTCGTGTACCAGCCACTTATAGAGCAGCCGTGACGAATGGCAGGCTCAGTCCTCGCTGCCCAACATCAGCATGTGGGAGTCTGATAGAAAAGCTGGCTTGCAGACAGGAAAAGACGAAGGCGAATGGACGGAGGGAGGGAGGGAGGGGACGCTTGCCAGAGAGACAGACATTTGTTCAGACAAAGGGGACTTGCCAGAGAGACAAACAGCAAGATGGCCCGGAAAAACGTGCAGTTGGCTATGTACGGTGCGAAAGAAGTTCAACATACAAACAAGACAGGGGGGATGCACGAGACGAAGCACATAGACACACAGAGTGCTCAAGCCAGACAGATGTGCAGGCAGAAACTGCTAAAACTATTTGTCGGTGTATGTGTTTTGGGAGCCCGGAGGGGCAGGGCAGGGCGGCCGAGGAAGGAAGTGGACGAACTACTTTGTACGGAGGCAGCCGCCCCTACTGCCCCCCCCCACCAGCCCACCCCCCCACCAGCCCACCCCCCCACCAGCCCACCCCCCCCACCAGCCTACCCACCCCCCCACCACCAGCCTAACCCAACCGCACTCCCACCACGCTCCCCTTGAATGGTGGAAATTCAGTCTGGACGCAGCAGCAGCAGCAGTTCCGTCACAGTCACAGCGCACAGGGGAGGAGAACGGCAACAGCCACATGCAGCAACAGGCAACGTCGAGTTAGCAAATAAATAAATAAACAAACACGCGCGCACGTGCACGTGAAGAGAATTCTTAATTACGCCCTGTGTGCTCTGCGGGGCCATGATGGCTAACAGATGTGCACCGCCAATGCCTCCTCCTCCTCCTTGAGCCCTGCGCACGCACGTCTGGCCACACTTTTCACGAAAAGCAGAGTTCCTCTCTGCACCCCGAGATCCAGACTCCCCCCCCCCCTGCCACACACACACACACACCTCTCCCCATCACCGGTGGGCAGGAGATCGGCCGCGCGGCTATGCACCAACCTCGATTTGGGAAGGTGGCAAAAACCGAAAAATCGAGCGAAAATAATGCGCGGAGGTCAGGAGATGCAGGGGTCAGGGGCAGCGACAGCGTGGAGCGAGGAGGTGTCGCGATGAGACGACGCTGTCGCTCGCGACTTCGCTGTGCCAGCCGCACGCTGCTGTTGACGCTGTCGGAAGCGGCCTCGCACAGCCACCCACTCGTGCGTTCACAACGCGCAGTCACTTGCAAAGACCGTGATGGAATCTCACGCCGTCACGTCGTGCTGCTGACAACAGTCTCGCCGCCGTCACTTCTTTGCCAGACGCTATTTCTTGCCGTCACTCATATCGCCGCCACAGACTCACTCCCGCCCGGTACAAACTAAAAGACCCACCTCTGTCTCGCGCCCCGGTGTGGCCGACTATTGTGGGGGTTGTTGTACAAATGTTTTAATTCTAGATATGAAGCTTTCGTGACTGCAAGGATTCATATTGTTAGGTTTTTTCGGTAAAGTCACGTAGGTAAAAAATTAAAATTAATACAAGTAAAATATTTTATTTTTATTTTACTTTTATTAATTTAAATTTTTTACCTACGTGACTTTACCGAAAAAACCTAAGAATATGAAAATATTTTATTTTATTTTTATTAATTTTACATTTTTATCTACGTGACTTTACCGAAAAAAACCCTAAGAATATACAAATGTTTTGTTTGCGATTCATAATTTGAACAACAAAAAAGGTCTTTGGGTTGGATCGCGTAAATACAAATACCGTCGTTAACGGGCGTCACGACGTCTTGAGATCAAGGATCCGTTCCGAAAGTCGCGCACAGCAGCGCGCAACGCGCGTCGATGAGAATTCATATGGGGGGGGGAGGGTTATCATCAAATTTCTTCAGGGATTGCTTGTACTGGAGTGGTATTTTCATCTACACACTTGGGGGCGCACTTTTTCACACGGCCTGCTACAGAGGACAGATGTTTATCGCGCATGTATGTTGAACTTTTTTCGCACCGTACGTAGCCAAACGAACTAAATCGGAGGTGGTGTCGGGGGGGGAAGGACAAAACACTGAACACAGCTGATCTTTATTCATTCTCACAGCCATAAATATATCCAATGAAGTAATACATCATATTTAATATAACGGGGCTCTGATTCACATGCCAGTGACCAGGCTGAGGGCATCAATTCACGGCACACGATAAACCGGATCAATCACCGGCATCTGGAACTCAAGACTTGAGCCCAGGATCGTCGGTGGGGCCTGCTCAGTGTCTCTGGGACCTCCGAGCCAGTCAGCCACAGGTGAGGGGAATAGTTTTACTATATTTTGTATTTACTTTTCTCAGAAGTGTCAACATTTGGCCACCTTTTCTCCGTGTTTTCAAGAGGGAAACTTCAATTGTGCAAGAGTAACCCTCGGGCAGTGTCTACGGTGGTGATAGAAAAATAATGTTTCTTGATTGGGTTAGGATTGTGAATAATAATCGCTATTAAACAGAAAGGGGGGCGATTTGAGGCAGTGGTTTGCCCACTGTACTATAAACTAAGCTTAAACTAGATATTTTATTTTACCAGGTGGAAATGTATAGCAGCCTAATACTCTAATCGCATGTTTCTAAATGTGGAGGGGAAAAATCGGAGGACCTGGAGAAAAATCCACGCGACCACGGGGAGAGAGAGAACATGAAAACTCCAAATATACCAGGCATCAGGGTCGGGATTGAACCCACGACCTTCTTCATACCAGGCGAGGTAGTTAACGTCTCACCAACGCGGTAAGCCGAGTTTATTTCCTGGACACAATATCAGTGGCGAGTGATATCTGAACACGTCTTGGGCACCAACCCCATTTCAACAATCCGCCGATATATGAAATTAGCTTTTTTTTCTTTCTTTTTTAAATGTGATCGCAATAATATTGGGAGGCCTTCATCCCATCAGTAGATTGACAAAGAGCTATAAACTATTATTTGTATTTTTATTCCACATCTATAACATGGGAATGTCTCACTGTGTCAAGACTCTTATTTTACGAGAGTCCTGCATTAGGTGTTTGACCAATTTAATTCACATTTGGCTTCGTGTGGGAAGGAAGCTAGCGCACCCAAAGAACACCCAATCATGCGTACTTAAGGATAACACTGAAAGATCTGCACAGATGGATTCAAGAATCCATCGCCGTACCACCGTCCACTTTCCACCATGCAATCTATGGTCATAGTACAGCGAGCAGGTTCTTGGCTGAGTGTGGCTCATGAGGAACGTAACCCCCCCCCCCAACTTCTCTCTCTAATTGAGGGCGCGGGCGTTAACGAGCGTGGCGCAACGCGCGACGTGCCATTTAATTTCAATTAGGGGTGTCGCGTTTTCCCCGGTCGGATATTCGGTGTGCGCTGCTCCATTCAGGGCCGATTTCCGCAGCACAGAGGCCGCACTGTGAGGCGCCAAACACAGGGCCGCCTCTTAGCCCCCCCGCACCCCCCCCCACACCCCCCCCCCCCCCGCCGGTCCCGAAGGTACCAAGGAAATGCCTGAACGCTGGCATCACGGCCCGGTGGGCCGCGCTCGCTCGCTCGCTCACGGCGGCGCTCGGAATTAATGGACGGAAAAAACACACAAGTTTTGCTACACGTGTGCGTGCGTGCGTGCGCGCGCATGTGTGGCTGCCTGGTGCGGTGCGGGGGCGGGGTGTACGTGAAGGTAGCGGGATGAGTGGGTGTAGTGTGGTGTTGTGCCGGGCATGTGTGTACGTTACTGTGTGTGCGCCGCGCCGGGCCGGACTTTCATAGGTGCTCGCTAACAGCACTTGCCCCAACAGTCTGTTAAGGCTACACGGGGGAGCTTTGTCTTTGTGTAGGTGTAAGGCAGTCGGGGACGGCAGTGTAGTGGTTAGCGCGCTGCACTACAAACCCGGCGAGCCGAGTTCGATTCCCACTCATGACAAATAACAGTGACGAATATCTGAACTAGTCCAGGGCCTCTCCTAGGTCGACTCAGCCTTAAATTAGTACCTGGTGCGGTGTGTAAGCATTACCAAAGGAGGCTGGGCTGTGGTGATGACCACCCACCCTCTCGAGTGCCGTGCCAACATACCAAGGTGCTCGCTAAGAGCACTTGCACCAAAAGTCTGTTGAGGCTATACGGGGGATATTTGTTTTGTGTGTATTTGAAGGCAGCATGCAGGAGGAAATAGTTTAGTGTTGGTTACATGTGCAGGTAGGTGTGTGTGTGTGTGGCACCGTGGTGATGTCACCGCCACTTACGAGCAAATGCAGGTTGTTCTATTATTGGGATGCGGTGTTGAGTGTGTATGTGGCTGTATGGGGGTTGCGTATGTGGAAGGTTAAGTAGAGTGGGCGAGTGTGGCGTGTGTGGCGAGCGGTGGAGTGCTTGTCATACACACCTACCGGAGGTGTGTATGTTGGGGGAACGGTCGTGTGATCGATTGCAAAATTCTGTGTTGCCATTGACCAGTGGCTATTCATATCAATTCCAGTGATATTTGAACCTGGCCTGAGCCTGCGCTGTATTGAATGTGTTTGTGTATTTATGTATGTATATACAGGGAGCGGTGGCACAGTGGTTAGCGTGCTGTGCGACGAACCCGTCGACCCGGTTCGATTCCCGCTCACAGCCAACACCAGTGACAATTATCTAAACCAGTCGTGGGCCTCCACTAGTTCGACTCAGCATCAAATGAGTACCTGCTGCGGTGTGTAAATATTGCCACTCGGGAGAAGAAGGCCGCCGGGCGTGGTGTTGGCCACCCAGCCACTCGTGACCTTCACAGGTGCTCGCTAACAGCACTTGCCCCAACACTCTGTCAAGGCTATATGGGGGTATGGGGAGTCTTTGTCTGTGCCTTTTAAGTGTGTGAGCTTGCACGTGTGTGCACCTCCATGCGCGTTTGTGACTTCATGCGAGGACATACATGTGTCTTCTTGGTTCTTTCGGTAAAGTCACGTAGAAGGGAAGTAATAAAATAATACAAATAAAACATAATAAAATACAATTCTCACGACGTTTCGGCCACAACGCAAGCAGCCGTCCTCACGGCTGAAACGTCGTGAGAATTATTTTATTATGTTTTATTTTTTTCATTTTATTATTTCCCTTCTACGTGACTTTACCGAAAGAGCCAAGAAGATGAATCTCTGCAGTCACGAAAGCTTTAAATCGAAAAATAAAATAATTCTCACAACGTTTCGGCTACTCGGCTACTTGCGTTGTAGCCGAAACGTCGTGAGAATTATTTTATTATGTTTTATTTTTATTATTTTATTATTTCCCTTCTACGTGACTTTACCGAAAGAACCAAGAAGATGAATCGCTGCAGTCACGAAAGCTTTAAATCGAAAGACATACATGTGTGTTCGTGTGAGTACGTGCGTGTAACGTGCCTGCAACGTGTGTGTGTACGTGACTGAGTGTGTGTGTGTGTGTGCGAGACGGCTCACCGATGCGAGTGCCTTGCCCAGGGTGTCCCCGGTCTGTGTCGCCCCGGCTGCGTTGCCCCTGCTCCCTGTGGGCCAGACAGTGACGTCACGTCACCCACAGGCGCGAAACCACAGTCTCCCTGGGCCAGCGGCGCTCACTTGTCCCATATTAGGATATTCTGTCCCTCCACTCAGTGCAAGCTAAACACGTGCAACACACTCGGGAAAAGCGCCGTTGCACCCTCTCTCTTTTCTCTAGTACGAATGTGAATTGAGTAGCAACCATAAATCCGATGTCGAAGTTGGAAAACCAGCTGCTGCCTTCAATAGCACAACGCGTGCAAACCACTCGTGCGCTCACAGGAGTCTTGCAGTGACACGTGTGAGCTGTTCATGTCACGTCAAAACTGTTCAAATGTCACTTTCATGAATAAATCGGTAGTGCTTTCAACATCCTGAAATCTAAGCTTGTACCACCACTACCACCTCTATGATCGCTGCCACCACCAGCTCCAGCACCACCTCCTTCACCGAAATTACCAGCACGGTTATCTCGACCACGACCACCACAACCATGATTGGTCGCTTTTTTTTAAGTCTGTCTGTTTCTGGCCTGAAAATTTCGGCTGCTGTGTACGTACCTCGAATCACAATGCAGTGACGATGATGAAGAAGGCTGTGTTTTTATTTCATGACATTTTAAGCGTAAATGGACATAGTGGTGGCACAGTGATTCTCTTAGCCCAGACACAAAAACTGAATTCCGACCACATCGAGGGCGAGTGATAACTGAACCAGCCCTTCAGCCAACAGCTTCACAAACCCGCAATCACCAGCATGCCAATGTATGGTCAAACAACTCCCCTGAATGACAGTATCGGGAGGCCTGCATCCAGCTGTGGTTTGACAAAGGGCTGACAATGTTTACATAATGACCAAAGGAAACATGGTGTTGAAAAACATTGAAATCAGATTATAATCAGAATCTTTATTTAGACTGGATGCATCTGATGAGCTATGAAGCTCTTTTTCACAGATGTCCAGTCGGGGCGGGTCAGAAAGTTCCAACCACAAACAATACGAAAACACGATAGGAGTATAGGAAAGGTGAACAAAAACAACTTTTTATTTTACCAGGTAGAACCAACTAAGCTAGCGACTTGGCCACAAATTATCGCTCAACGAAGTGGCTTATCATGTGGAAATTTATAGGAGCCAAATAATATAAATACTCTAAACGCGTGTTTCTAAATGTGGAGGGAAAAACCGGAGGACCCGAAGAAAAAATCCACGCGACCACGGGGAGAGCGCCATGCAAACTCCAAATACACAGCAGGCGTCGTCAGGGTCGGGATCGAAGCCACGACATCTCGCCAATGCGGCCCCCCTAATTGGAATTAATTGAGATTAAACATAGCAACATTGCCCCCCTACAGGAGACTAGTGTGTGCGAAACATAGCCCCTTTCCTTCGCGATCGCCTTGTGTTATAAGAATGGCACGAATATCAAATGCACGAAATTCGTATTTTATCATTACCGTGGTGCCGGGCGGCCTCAGCGGGAAGGGGCTCACCGCCACCGCCGGTCGGCGTCCGCGCGCTGGACCCGTAGCCCGGAGCTCCACCGTGCGGGGGGAACGGGCCCATGGGCGGTAGCGCCAGTGCGGAGTCTCCGGCGCTGTGGGGCGGATAGCCCTGCGAACCAGCAACAGAAGACAAAGACTTTACAATTGGCATTCATGGAAAGTTCCGTTGGCGAGGGCTCTACCTATCTGGGCGCACTGTGGGTGGTGTGGCCGGCACCGCGCCCTCGTGTGGCCTTGTCTCCACGGTAACGGTGTCTTTGCACACCGCACAGGCCACGCTCGGGGAGGCCCGGGACCAATTCTGATATCACTCGCCACCGACATTAGCCGTGGCTTTAAATCAAACTCGGGTCGCCGGGCTCTTCGTGCAGTGTGCTCAAAAGGCTGCGCCACTCCTCCCTGCGCTCCAACAATAAAGCAACCGCCGCCATTCGCCGCACCTCACGATTAGCACGGTTGGCTACGTACAGTGCGAAAGAAGTTCAACATACATACGTACACACTACAGCCCGTGTGCCAGGCTAGGTACCCTGCGCTACACGTGTAGCGCATGGGCAATGGCAACGCAGTGGTTGTGAAGCGGCCGGGATGAGTGTTGTGCTGCTTGAGTTAGTGATGCGAAGCCGAGGTCAGTGGTGGTACGAGGGATGAGCGTGGACCATTTGTAGTTGGTGCGGTGTTTTTCGAGTTCACCTGTGTCGTGATCGAGTGATTCTGACGCGGCCCGGATGAGTGTGTGGCGCACCTACGGTGACCGTGGTGCTGTATTGGGACAGTGCGGAACATTCTGGACAAAATCGTAGTGGTGAGCGTGCCGTGGTTCTGGGCGAGAGTGGGTACCAATCGTTCGTGTGCACCGAGGACCCCGTAGGAGCCAGGCGGCTGGCTCATGTGAGCGGCGGCATTGGCCGTGCCGCCGTATGCGCCCGGCTGGGCGAGGCCGCTGCACGGGCCCCACAACTCCGCCGAAGCCTGCGCACCATCTGCACGACCATACAATGTAAAAAAAAAGGAAAACAAAAAGTAAAAAAACTCAAATTTAAATCCCCTATGAGACACAACATTTAATAACAGTGGATTTTGCAAGGGGGAGAGAGGCGGGTGGACGGACGGATGGGGGCGGGGGGGGGAGTGGAGGAGGCGGGGGGGGGTTCGGAGAAGGAAAAATGGGGATGTGTGGCGGGGCGGTGCAGCAGTAGAGAGGAGGGTGATGGAGGGGGAGGGAGACAGGAACTCCCGTAAGGCAAAAGTATGCACGCGCGGGCTCAGCGCGGCCGTGCACCACACCCAGCCGCAGCTGACAAAACAGGCAAGCGGCCGGGGCAAGACAGCGCTATAAACAAACTCGCTGTGCCGACAAAGCGCACGCGTGTTGCACCACTGAAGCAGCGGCGGCGGCTGCGGTGAGCGGGCGGGCGGGCGCGAACGCTGGCAGCGTGTTCTCATGCACCCCAATCCGCGGGGGAGTATCCACAAACAAAACAACAACTCAACCGGACCGGAATACACCCTTCACCTCCTGCCCACCGTCTCCCTCTCATGTCTGCAATGCCTGCCTCGTCCATCCTATATCCCTCTCGCTCTCTCTCTCTCTCTCCACCCACCCACCCCCAGTCACATTGTGAGCGGAAGACGACAACATTCGTAGTCAGGAAATGTGGACGTGTCGCCATCACGGATGGTGTGTGCTCCCCGTGCCCGTTACAGCCTTCAAGGATCCGTGTTTTTCGTATTACGATCCTCGCGTTTGTCTGTAAACAACGGGGATCACATTGTCGCCCGCGTCCTCTTGTGCCTCTGCACAATGTTTGTTTAGCACATAGCAGTTAGCAGCAGCAGCAGCAGCAGAATCAGAAGCAGCAGCGGTAGAAGCATCAGCACCAGCAGCAGAAGTAGCAGGAGCATGAGGACAACTGCAACGGCAAAGTCAACAACAAGAGTCCAAATCGACGGACTACGCTCGCACCAGCAAATACATCAACTGCGGCAACAGCATCGATTGCTATGCTAGCGACGCAAAAAAAAAACATGCAGCGGGAAAAGCAGACAAAGCGGGACAAGAGGAGCGAGCGCCAAAGCGCGCAGCGAGGGAAGCGGTGACCGAGTCACTTCTGCAACTAATGCAAATCTGCGGTGGGGATGTGCGAGCCGTGGAATATTTTCACAGCGGTTCCAAGTCAAGGTCCACGCCGAAGTGGCACCGGGATTATTTTTAGTTCTTTTTCCCCGCAGTGTTCACCACCATCGGCACCGCGCTCCGCAAAAACCTTCACGCTATTTTCCGTGCCATGCAAACAAGCGAGGGGGATAAACAGGGCCACGCATATACGTGCGCGCATGTACGTGCGCACATGTGGGTGGGGAGCGGTAGTGTAGCGCCGGGCCGGACTTTCATTGGTGCTCGCTAACAGCACTTGCCCCAACAGTCTGTTAAGGCTATACGAGGGGATCTTTGTCTTTGTGTAGGTGTAAGGCAATCGGGGAGTGGTAGTGTAGCGGTTAGCGAGCCGCATTACGAATCCAGCGACCCGAGTTCGATTCCCGCTCACGGCCAACACCAGTGACGATTATCTGAACCGGTTCTGGGCATCCCCTAGGTTGACTCGGCCTCAAATAAGTACCCGGTGCGGTGTGTAATCATCGCCACTCGGGGAGACAAAGGTGTGCCCTGCCCGCCTTCATATGTGCTCGCTAAAAGCGCTCGTCCCAACAGTTTGTTAAAGCTATACGGGGTTCTCTGTCTGTGTGTACGTCACGCGAGCTCGGCAGCTTGTGATGGAACCAGGATGGTCAGGATTGAGCTGGGGCCTCACCTTGCATGTAGTATGGGCTAGAGTTAGAGTTGGGGCTGGCTTCACCCTGCATGTAGTATGGGCTAGAGTTAGAGTTGGGGCTGGCTTCACCCTGCATGTAGTATGGGCTAGAGTTAGAGTTGGGGCTGGCCTCACCCTGCATGTAGTATGGGCTAGAGTTAGAGTTGGGGCTGGCCTCACCCTGCATGTAGTATGGGCTAGAGTTCGAGTTGGGGCTGGTCTCACATTGCATGTAGTATGGGCTAGAGTCATGGTTGTGGTTGGCCTCACATTGCATGTAGTATGGCTAAGGTTGGGGTTGGACTCAGCTTGCATGTAGTATGGACTAGAGTTAAGGTTGGGGTTGGCCTCACCTTGCATGTAGTATGGACTAGAGTTATGGTTGGGGTTGGCCTCACCTTGCATGTAGTATGGGCTAGAGTTATGGTTGGGGCTGGCCTCACCTTGCATGTAGTATGGGCTGCCATACGCGCTGGCGCCGGGAGGCTTGCTGGGGTATCCTGGCGCTTCCCGGCTGCACTCCTCGGAGCCCGGCGCGTACACCTGTCCGCGGTAAAATGGCAGAGGCGAGTGAGCGCAACAGCCAGCGTCGCTCGGCGGCACATCTGACGCGACGGCACTCCAGGAATTCCGTCATCTACAGGTACAACGCAACTTGGATTTTACGGAGCGCGTCCAATGCGGTGGTGGTGTCTCGAGACGCTGTACGCGGACGGTGGGCGCATTTATTTTACAGGCAGCCGGCAGTCGGGTCGCGGACGTGAGAACGCGGGCAGGGAGTCGACAGCACAAACGGCTGAGGGAAATAATGCTGTCGGTGCGAACATTTCAGCGTTAGCCCCTGGCATGTGCGCGTTTTCTCTGGGCACTTTGGTTCCCACCGACACGGAGCAAAAATATTTCTTAATCAAAATTGGCCATACGTCCCGGTGCGTGGCCCACCTGCAAAACTAAAAAAAAGAGGATTTCACGCTCGCCAAGGTTTTCCTGAAAAAAACCTAAATTACTATGTTTTTATAGGCCCAACGAAAGGCGGCATTCTTTTCGTAAGAGTTCTGTGGAATAAAAATACAAAAGAACAACTAGAATGGGAGTTGAAGCCATGGACGTTATGAAACTAAAGTTCTGAACATCATATAAATCTGAAACAGGAGACCCTGGCAAAACATGACTTACTGCAGCACGTTTGTGTGTATGCGTCAACTGAGACCCTGGACACGCTTGCAAATGAAATGTTCTATCTCAAGCAAATATCCAGCTGAAATTGTTTAATAAAATAAACCATCACTTACACCCCATCACCACCACCATCACGTAATCACTACCCTGTCACCGCCACATTACCAACACCGCCCCATCATCACCGTCCATCAGAACCTCGTCACCACCACAACAAAACCACCGCCCCATCACCACCACTGTCATCACTGCCCCATCACCACCACATTAGAGCCACCTGTCGTCGCAACCCATGACCTGAACACTTGTGGCTAGCAGGAATAATACAAAAATGAAGTTTTTGTGGCACGATGATGGCTTGAATTTTTTTTATGTTGTCAAACAGGAAAAATAAAACATCTGCCCAGAAACGCGTTCCAACTTTCGTCCATTTACTGTTATTCGAAGCGACGCAAGGTTTGGGTTTGGACATTGTGCTGCTAAGCAACACGCAACGCCTAAGGGCCGCAGAGGTCTAAATGAGCTCGCTTGTCAAAATGCCATTATATAATGCAGCGGCTCGCTAAGAAGGGGTTCCCGTACGGAGTATTACATCACCGCTAAACAAACCCGAGTGCATAATCCTGCACGTGTTGATGCCAAAAGCGCGCTCGCAAAGCACCGCTGCCCGAGCGGGGATAATTCGTCAATTAAGTCAATTAATCATCCAGAGATTAGAATCGACGGCCAGTTATTGTTTCGGTTTAACACGTAGTCTTTCGCGACAAATATCATCCAGAAGAGGTTTCTCTTTTTTTTGGCTGTCGCCTAATGGTGAGGCAGCAACCTGATGAAGCTGGTTGTAATCACCGGTGACGCGTCGTAATCGAGTTGCAAAAGTTGTGGGTTTACTATCCACCACGTTACGGTGTGCCGAAGTAGTAACTAATTAGCACGTTTTGTTTACGTGACAAACCTCACCAATTGGCTGTGTCGGGTGGTGGCGGGTTTATTAACGATGTATTTAAGGTTATTGTTTTGGCCCCCTTAAAAAAATGATGGCCACCTCAGCGTCCTGTCTCACGAAGACAAGAAACCTCCTGCAATCCGTGGGCCAGAGGTCGCAAACGGGTTTTGATTCCTTACCCGTACCCGTACCCGGCCGCACCAGGGTCGCAAACGGGTACCCGTACCCATACCCGGCCGTACCCGTACCCTACACCCGTACCCGGTCGGGTACGGGTATCGGGTACCTGATTGCGACCTCTGGGATGAAGCCATGTTGCAGGCGCGGGTGGGTTGATTCTAGGAACTTGAATCGTGAGAAGAGACAAGACGTTGGGAAATGAGTGACAAACAGTTACTCACGGCCTACCCGTACCCGTACCCGGCCGCACCAGGGTCGCAAACGGGTACCCGTATCCGGGTAGCCGGGTATCGGGTAGGGTACGGGTATCGGGTACCCGGTTGCGACCTCTGCCGTGGGCCCGGGGAAACGTGGCGACAGTCATCCCCCTCCCTCCCCCAAACTATTTTCGTGCTTTCCGATTAGTCGAGGAACAAACAGGTAATCGGTAGATGAATCGATTTACTTAACTGGCCCCGGGTTCACTCAGCGGTAGATCGAGGAGGTTGTTCAAATTGTAAGGTTGCGAGTTCGAATTGTGGTTGTGGGTTGGCTCAGCCTATCATCCTTTTGAGTGGGGGGTAAAGTTGACAGTAGTTTCCCCTATGGATAGACTCGGTCCTGCCATAGAAATGAGGAGTTTCCACAACTTGCTCAGGGCTGTACAAGGGAGACAGGAGGCACCAACTCAATGCTCACCAGAGCAGGGAATCACTTGGACTTTTTTCACTTATATTCGAGTAGCGCCAGCAATAGCGATCAGGCAGTTCGGTAAGTGCCCCACCACTTGTTCATGAACGGACAGACACTAGACCAGGGGTCTGCAACCTTTAAGACATAAAGAGCCACTTGGACCCGTTTCCGAAGGAAAAAATAAACTGGGAGCCGCAAAACCATTGCAACATTTAAAACAAATATAACACTGCATATATTGTTTCTTACCTTATTGCTATATATATAGGATCGTGCAGTCAGCTGTCAATCTGAATAAAAAAAGGACTTTTTCACTTAACAATGTAAAATATATTTTTGCAAATTAATAGCTAAATTACCTGGTTAATGGGATTTTTGCTCCTGAACCTCAGTGCACAGTGTCTGCACATCAGGGCTGTAAGACGTCACCTTCATTTTCACACAGGCTTGCAAGCTGTCATCTGTGAGGCGTGATCGATGTTTGTTTTTAATATAGTTCATGTTGGAGAAGACCTGCTCACATACATATGTGGAGCCGAAGATCGACAGGACTCCAAATGCATACTTTTTCATGTTTATATAAGTGTTGGGGATGGCATTCCATGTTTCGAATACAAGTTTGTCCTGTTTGGGAAGGTTTTCAATATCACTCCATTTATGATTCTGAGCCAGAATGGCCTTCTGACGGGCAACATCCTCAAGAGTAGCGGTCAAGCATTTTAACTTGGACACCCATATATCTTTGTCGGCTATATCGGCCAGTTCCATCTCAAGATCAGGTTGACTTACACCTGCAAATGCAGTCATATTCAATAGGGATGGATCGATCGCCAGGGGAGTGACAGGGAAGGATAATGTCGTTTTTTCCTCTGAACTCACAGAATCGTTTCCCAAACGAACTTTGCATTGTGGTGATTGCAGACTTGAAATATTCCAAATTTATCGTATCATGACTTTGTTTGAACTCTCTCAAAGAGGGAAAGTGAGACAGTGTACCTCTCTGTAAATCTTTGACAAACACTGTCAACTTGCGCTCGAATGCCAAAACCTCCTCCAGCATGTGCAGGGCTGTGCCTCCTTTCCCCTGAAGGGTTGTATTTAGCGTGTTTAGATGTGCTGTCATGTCTACCATAAAATGTAATTTTTCCAGCCACTCTGGCTGTTCCAGCTCAGCAAAGGTGAGCTCTTTGCTGCCCAGGAAGGTTTTTACTTCTTCCAAACATGTGACAAAGCAACGTTATTGCCTGTCACCGGGCGGGCAGTGTGGAGCGGAGCGGCGACCTGTCAGCAGCGGCAACGCCAGAGCAGGTGTCACAGTGCGCCTCCTCCCCTCGCTAGCATCCGCCCCGGAGCCGCGGTCAAGGTTCAAAAGAGCCGCATGCGGCTCCGGAGCCGCAGGTTGCCGACCCCTGCACTAGACGAACAAACGCATCTTGCACTCAACGTGAGAGTCCAACCTGAACCTGTCGTCGAGTCAGTGAAAAGCCCAAGACCAACGTGTTGGGATATCGTGAGCTCTCAGAAGCTAAGCAGCAGGAGTTCAGCATGCCTGTTTGTGCCCGGGTAGACGGCCTCCTGAGAATTACAATGTGGGGGGGTAGGCATGGGCCTATGGAGTGGACCAGGAGATACATTTACAGCGATAGATTATTGAATCAATCTGTGCAGAGGTTTTGAGTTCGACCCCCTCCCCACTTTGCATCCTGAGTCACCTGCTTTCCTCCCACAAAAAAACGACTTGTGTCACCGTTTTGTAAGCCATGTGCCTGTGCGACGGGACAAGGGGGCCAGAGAATGATAGGTAAAGGATGCTTGAAAATCGGTTGAATAAGAGGGTGAGACACCAGAAATAATCCACGTGGGACTGGTCAAGGATTGGAAAAAGATCGGCAAAGACTTGGGGAGGGGCCGGTAAGGAACCGGTGACGGACGAGTAAAAGGGGTCGGGGATAAACCGGTGAGGGACTGGCAAAGAATTGGTAAGCGACCGGCAAGAGATCAACAAGGAATTCAGAATCAGAATCTTTATCAGAATGTTTATTTAAGACTGGAGGATTGGTGGGAGATCGGTGAGGGACCTGTGAAAGATGGTGAGAGTCCGGCAAGAAACTGGGTGCTTGCCTTGCGCTGCGACAACGGTTCCAGACAGCGCACGGTCACTTCATTTGCTCTGGATAATTTTTTCAATAAGAAGTGAACTTCAGTGAGAACCACAGAACTATATTCCCTTTGAAGTTACATTTGGTTTCATTAAACCAGAAATCGGTATAACTTCAGGTCTGGAGCAAGCACATCAAACGAAACATGCACATGTGTGACGCGTACATGTGTTTATCATAAGAACGCCGCAAATCCTGGTTTAAGGCCATGCCAACTTTGGCACCGTCCATTCAGAGAAATTCAGCGAGGGTCCGCAATGCGAGTCGTACGCCCAGAGGAGTGACGGCCACAACAACGAGCTGAGCGCCGGGGCGACTAAAGCACAGCAAGTTGGCACAGTAGTAGTAGGCACAGGTGGTGCATCTGCCGGTCATCTCAATCGGTCAACCCATGGCACCTGAGTCTGTCCCATGACCTCCTGCCAGCGAGTCTTCGACACTTCACGTGGCCTGAACGTGCACATAGCCTGGCACAAGCGCCGTGGTGACGTCACCGCCACTTCCGGTCATCTTCGCAACGGCTTTTGGCTCGTCGTCGAACAAAGACGGTCACCGCATCGCGTGCTTTCAAATGCGCTTCTGCAGCTATAGCTTGAAAATTAATTTCTTTCAGACTTCTTTTTGTGTTTTGTCACCCTTCCCCCGCACCTCTGATGAGCACAGTTGGCTACGTACCGTGCGATAGAAGCTCAACATAGAGACTTAGTGGTGAATGGTGGTTCTTCTTGTGGCACGTCTGAAACGCAGGTTTTCACGGTTGTGCAGTGCAGCCTCCGACGTGTTTTCGGGTTGTACCTGGCGATAGTTCGGCATGACGTGTGAAGATCTGCTTGACGTGCTTGCAAGTTTTTAGTTCCTTAAGCAACTAAAAGTGTATTAAATTTCGATTTTAAAGCTTTCGTGACTGCAGGGATTCATCTTCTTGGTTCTTTTGGTAAAGTCACGTAGAATGGAAATAATAAAATAATAATACTAAAATTATGTTGTATTTTTATTATTGTATTATTTCCATTCTACGTGACTTTACCGAAAGAACCAAGAAGATTAAAGTGTATTCCTTAAGTAGCCATTCTACTCAGTTGCCGAAGACGCTCCCAGAGCACGGACTGAAACGTCGGACATCATTAATGCAACAAACACCCGGGGGGAAAAAATAGAAAAAACATGAAGAGAATTAGAGGCTTCACTCTCTCCGCCCCCTCTTTCCGTTGGCAGCCGGGGACACCATCCTGAACGAAAACTCCCGCTCAACCGTGATCATGGCACCCGCTTCTTGTTTTTTTTTTAAACCATCCTGGAAAATGTGTGTTTTATCTCCAAAACCTGGGGGCAGCTCTGGTCACGGGACTGCGTGTGGTTTAAAGCTCCCCTCCCCCCCCCACTTACCCCTTCTCTCGAGTAGGACTGGTGGTTTCATCAAGGCGTAAAAATAAATAACAAAAAATTGCGTATTTCGAGACACATTTTTCCAGACGGATTACTATAATTGTCTGGCATTTTCCAATGGTCAGAGTTGAAGGCTCAACAACAACAAAAATAAGGAAGTCGTGAACCGAGGGAGGGGATCCATGAAGGTCTGACTCCCGACATGCGCCGGGCCACCTTGTCAAAATAAAAGCCCTTACACAGTAATTTACGTGGCATTTCTCAACAGATTTAAACGCCAACATTTGGCAGGACCATGTTACTTTCTCGCGCCATTCCCTGCGCTCCGATGCCCTTCTATCGGGCCCATATATCCCTCCACGAGTGCGCGTGACATATCCCTCCATGTGTCCCAGTGTTCCTCTGTTGGCCCAGCATGTTCCTCACTGGGTCTATATGTTCGTCAGTGAATCCTATTAATACTTGACGGGGCCCGTGTGCCTATTTGCGCTCCCATATCTCTGCGTGGGTCTCCGCGTCAGAATCAGAGTATTGATTTACATCGGAGGAATCCGACGAGCTATAAAGCTTTCGTGACTGCAGGGATTCATCTTCTTGGTTCTTTCGGTAAAGTCACGTAGAATGGAAATAATAAAATAATACAAATAAAACATAATAAAATAATTCTCACGACGTTTCGGCCACAACGCAAGCAGCCGTCCTCAGGTGGAGAACAGGTCTGTCGAGAAGACAGAGTCTGAATGACTTCACCTGAGGACGGCTGCTTGCGTTGTGGCCGAAACGTCGTGAGAATTATTTTATTATGTTTTATTTTTATTATTTTATTATTTCCCTTCTACGTGACTTTACCGAAAGAACCAAGAAGAGGAGCTATAAAGCTCTTTTTCACAAATGTCCAGATGTCACTTTGCTGTCACTATGAGCTGCCCGTTCCTTAATCCTTTGTCCACGCCTGAGCAATCGTCTGTACGTGTTGGTCGCACGCAACTGAAATCGCTTACATTTGAAAGTCTCTGGCAAAAACCGTCGCTTAAAAGCACCGACAGCACCAAGAGAAGCGAGATGTGAGGCAGAGCATTTGTCTCGCGATGAAGTCACGTGATTTCGAGAGCGATTTGCTTGCGCTACGGATCGCCCAGGTGTGGCCTCACCGGCTTTACGAGCGCCAAGCCACCCAACACGTGCCGCGACCCCCTCCGTGACCTCCGTCTGGGGTCTCGGTCCGTGACCCCTCCCTCCTCCCACGCTCGACCCATCTGCGTTAACCCCCCCCCCCGCCCCCCCTTCATGGTGCGTCGTGCTACTCTTTGGGTCCCGACAGGAGCACGGCATGCCTAGCCTCGCGCGTGGAGCGAC
Organism: Lampetra fluviatilis; assembly: GCF_964198595.1. Taxonomy (NCBI): domain Eukaryota; kingdom Metazoa; phylum Chordata; class Hyperoartia; order Petromyzontiformes; family Petromyzontidae; genus Lampetra; species Lampetra fluviatilis. The sequence goes on along the minus strand of NC_136313.1, from coordinate 3,334,435 downwards.
CACGTGCTGCTCAGGTGAATGTCTCGCACCGTTCAGTGAGCGATGAGCCGAGCGGGTTGACGGTAGTTGGAGCGGTGCTAGAGAGGGGGGGAGCCGACACCTAACTCGCCCCCCTCCCCAACACCCCCGCCTCACCCCCTGACAACCCCACCATCATTCTCACCACAGACAGCACTGCTCTCCAACAGAAACATCCGGCTCGTAGTGGACACACGGGCACGGGACCAGCGCAGAAAGCCAGCTGGTGCCCAGAGAAACGCCCCCCCCACCCCACCATCTCCCTTTGGCCACCAGCCCCTCCCCTCTAATGGGAATACAAAAACGTTAAGTTTCCATGTTTTGAAATCATCACTATGGGTGTCTCCTTTTGGCAGCTCCACGGACGATGGTTATGCCATTTCCCCACATGCTCAGGCATTTGAGAACGCTATTACCGCGCGCCGCGTGATTCACGCAATATGCCACGACGTCTTAATTAAAATTTAAAACGGCCACCCACTCCCCCTCCCCCCCTCTCCGGATCAAGCCGCATCATCATGAAGACATTATCGTGCTCTCGCACGCTTCCCGATGACACGGCACATGCTAATAGCGCCAGCTCCCCGAAGACGGCAATTAATTTTGGGGCGAAATCCGCCGCCCGGCATTAACGAACTTCTCCACGGCTGTCGCGCGGTCACGGAGCGGCAGGGTCAGAGGTGGCGCACGCCGTCCCACGATGCGCTGCGGCGTCGGCGGGGGCTCGCAAAGCCGATCTTACGACGACGACGACGACGCGCGCGCCACCAAGAGAGACGCCCCGATAAAGGGCCGCTCCCCTTCTGAGAGACTTGCGCACCTGCTACTTGGAACTCTCGACGGAAAATTAAACCGGCCGAGGGTGCAGGCCCATGGCCCTCGCACGCCAAGCAGAGGGAACATCGCCGCCGCCGCCGCCGCCACCGCTGAAATCTCGTCCGGACAATTTTCGCGCGGCTCCAAGTGTGGCTCCGAGACACAAGCAAGCTCTCGCTCGCTAGCGAGCACTCGTGGATAAGGGAGCACGCGAGTAGCCGTCGAGATGGGCGGAATGGCCCCAGCCGCTGGAAAGCAGCACCAGGAATCCTGGGAAATTGAAACCAGATGGATCGTGGCGAGAACGCGACTCTGTTCTGCTTCGAGTTAACAACGATTGGGAATCAACAAGCATGTAACGGCGCATCGATTAAAAGCCATTACATTTCATTCCAAGGCTCGTCCCACACGCCATCTATCAAACAACCACAGTGTGCCCATCTCTACTGCTGGACAAACAGAGGCAGAGGGGGCGGGCGGGATTTAAGGAAACTGCTTCAACTGGCGTGCAGGGAGATGGAATGGAACCGGTGACCTCTGGATTGCAAGTCCACTGTGCTGACCATTGCACCACCACATTTGAATATAGTTGGGGAAAAAAAAACAACCCCACTGGGGAGGCAGAGGAGGTGGGAGTGACTCATTCCGTGCCTACCTTGCTTGTTCACAGGAGCTGCCAGCTGAGGTGTTGGTAAGCCTAGGTTCGCGGAGTCAAACCGTAGGGGTCTCGAGTAACGGCCACGGCAACGGTGCCACTAGCCCAGGGCTCGGCAACCAAACGAACAAGAAGGGCCATGTTTCTCGAATTCGGTAAAAAACCTCAATATTTCAAGAGCAACACAATGCACGTGAACATACGAGCCGGCGGTCCTCAATGAATAACGGTCACGAAGCAGTCCCTTAAAGAGCCGCACGCAGATCCCGAGCCGTAGGTTGCCGACCCCTGCACTAGCCTCTGATTTACTTTCGCACGCCAAGTCATGACTCACCGGACAACCTCCGTGGCAAATCAGTGAGAGGGCGAGGGTGGTGGTGGTGGTGGTGGTGGGGGTGCACGAGCTACGAAACCTCGCCACAACACTCGCTCGCAGCCGTCAAGCTAGGGGGCAACCACAAGCAGGTGTGGTGGCACATGGCTGTGATGGAGATGAAGTGTTTCTCGACTCCAGCCCTTCGTGACGCAACCGCCCCCCACCCCCCCCCCCCCCCCCCACTGCTGTCCCGTCCTTTTCTTGAGTGCCAATATTCTCCTATTCGTATGCAAAACTAAGCCGGTGTGCACCTGATGGTTGGGCTGGTAGCGTGCTTTTAGAGGAGGGGAATGGGGTTGTGGTGCATCGTGCAAAATTTAGAAGCTCCCAAATTCGCAGGGCTGCGTGAGCGTTGTCCACCCGAATGTTCGGTGAGTTTCCTCCAGGGTCTGTCCCCACAAGCAGAAAAGACACTGCCTTTAACAACAGCAATTGGTCAAACATCCCAATATACAAAGATCTTCTGAAAAGGGATATTACATTTTTTTGTATTTATTAAAAACCCTGCCAGCAAAGCGATTATTTCAAAATCACGGCCTGGGGTGGGGGTGGTTATGTTGTCGTTTGCCAGAATATTATCGGGAAAAAGTCAAACGTAACTTTCGTTATTGTTTGTTGCTGACGTAAGCGCAGCGAGTGGGGTCGTGAAGCGGTCTGTGTGGCGCTCGAGTCTTATGAATGGTGGATTTCTCCGGGTACTCTGGTTTAATTTTCACAAGCAAAACAATCAATAATGAAATTGAGTGAATGACAAGGAAATGTTAGGATTGGTGGATCACACAGAGATTTGTGCAACTCCCGAACCTACTGCAGCTGCGAGGTGACGAGGACACAGCAGGACAATAAGCGGGGTTGTGAATCAACCTGTGCAAACCTATTTGACGCATATCCTCTCACGTCTGTCATAGGTTTTCTCCAGACACTCTAACTTTCTCCCACACATATATAAACTCCTTTAAAAAGTCCATCGGTCAAACATCCCAGTGCAGAACTGTCCCGAGAAAAAAAAAATATCTCGGTTTAGCGAGGCTTTAATGAATAAAAAAAAATACATAATGGTCCTTACAAAGCAACTGGCCCCACCCATCTCAATGCACCTCCGATGAGCACGGTTGGCTACGTACGGTGCGAAGGAAGTTCAACATACAGTCCATACAATGCAAGATCCTCCCGTAAGGATAAGACTCGTAACTTCGTTGAGGCTCTGCTGGATAAAAGTATGGATGTAGAACTTTTTTCGCACCGTGCGTAGCCCAACCGTGCTAACGACAACTCAAAACCCAAACGCACACACACGGCCGCACACCCAGACACGACGACTGAGTGTAAGACGGTGCAGAGCAGAGCACCGTCTTACACGAACGGTGATGAAACCACCGCCGCGGAGTTTAAAGGCCGCGCTCGGAGGGGTCCTGGGGCGTTCACCGCAGGGTCAACCAACGCACGTGGCATCTCGCTGAAAAGCCAAACAAGAGCGTGGCGATCGTGGCGAGCGCACCGCTCGCTCGCTCGCTCTCTCTCCCCGAGCCACTCGCACGCGCCGCATTCCGCAATCACTTCCAAGCCTCGCCGTTCGTGACATTCCTCTTTCCCCGCTCTGATTGAAAACGCTTTCATCTTTTTTTTGTTCCACGCGGACTCACGCCAAGAGAAACACACGAGCGGAGCGTAGGGGGGGGTACATGCAGAGGGAGAGGAAGGGGAGGCAGTGGTTGTGGTGGTGGGTGGGGGTGCGGGAAAGATGGGGAGGCAGAGTTGGAGAGGCAGAGTTGGGGAGGGGGGGGCAGCAGAGATGGAGAGAGGAAGAGGGATGAGGAAAGGGGTAGAGAGAGAGGGAGAGCGAGCGGCTGGCGTGCTGGGGGGAGGGAGGGAAAGGAAAAGAGAAGGGAGAGAGAGGAAGGAGAGCGGGGGAGGGGAGGCGGCGGTGAGAGCCATGTGTTTTGGTTATTTCCAAGTCTGCGCTGCAATGGCAAACAGACGGCCCTTTCACGGCGCGCCCCGCACACGCGCGCACACCCCGAGCTCACGACGTCTCTCGGAGCACCACCTTGCTGGCAATAGCCAGCGCCCCCCTCGGCCGACGCGGATATTAATACCCCCCCCCCCATCCATCCTCGCCACCCCCACGAAACGCAAGAGAGAGAGAGACATCGTGGGGGTCAGTGCGTGAACGCGGGTCGCCAAGCCACATGCTGCATTAGCGCAATTCTTTGAAACTGCACCTCCGATTAGCATGGTTGGGCTACGTACGGTGCGAAAGAAGTTCAACATTAAAGTGTATACATACGTCAACGCCGCTAGGCAGAAGTGGCAGACGTTACTTTCGCAACGGATTCAGGAAAATCGACGAAGCTAATTCAGACACACAGACACACAAGACAAAGATCCCCCATATAGCTCTTTAACAGGCTGTTGGGGCAAGTGCTGTCAGCGAGCACCTTTGAAGGCCGGCACGGCACACGAGGGGGTGGGTGGCCAACATCATGACCTGCCGCCTTTGTCTCCCCAGTAGCGATGTTCACACACCAGGTACACATTTCGGGCTGAGCCGACCTAGGGGAGGCCCAGCACCGGTTCAGATAATCGTAAGTGGTGGTGGCCGTAAGTGGGCATCGAACTCGGGTGTTTTCAGGGTCATCGGGTTCGTAGCGCAGTGCGCTAACCGCTGCACCACTGCTCCACACACACACATACAAAGATCTTCCGTATAGCCTTGTAAGTCAGTTGGGGCAAGTGCTGTTAGCGAGCACCTACGAAGGCCGGCACAGGACATGAGGGAGTGGTAGACATGCAGTCACACACAGACAGACATGTCATTATCATCACTATCACCATCAGCTGGATTAATAGGCTTCCCCAAACCGTTGTCTTTTCTTATAACATCACAAAACGACAATCCTTGTAGCTACTGCACACGAGCCGATTTCACCGCTCCATCTCCCCGAGGTGAGCGTGCTCTTGTGCATGTTTCCTTCCCTTTGGCTGCCACTCTGTCATCAGTCTCGACCGCTGCCTGCGTCATCCCCTATAGCGACACGTGACCTGCCCGAGCACATTCACTTTTCTTAACATTCAATATGCCGTCTGGGCATTGCATATGCTATCTAATGTACGTAGACAAACAGCATGAGAATAATTATTTCTACTGGAAGAATCCGATAGGCTATGAAGCTTGTTTTCACAGGTGTCCAGGAGGGACAGGTCAAACACAAATACAGAGACTCCCCCATGCAACCTTAACAGACTAGTGAGGATTGTGCTTTTAGCAAGCGCCTATTAAGTTCGCCACGGCGCACGGACGGTGGTGTGTGGCTAACACCACGCCTGCCCGCCTTTGTCTCTCCAGTGTTGAGAATTACAAACCACGCCCAGTACTTATTTAAGGCTAAGTCGACGTAGGGAAGGCCCAGAACCGGTTCAGATGTTTGGCAGTGATGTTGGCCGTGACCGAGAATTGAACTCGGTTCATCGGTTTTGTAGCGTTGTGCGCTAATCTTTACACTACCGCTCCCCCACAGAGACACCAACCGCCATTCGCCACTAAGTGGCGGTGACGTCACCACGACGCTTGTGCCAGGCCATGTGCACCCTGAGGCTACCACGTGACGTGTCGAACGCCCGCTGGCAGGAGGTCACGGGGCAGACCCAGGTGCCACGGGTCGACTGACCGAGATGACCGAGATGACACACACCCCCCCCACATACACACTTTAAATAAATACCGTACACAATACAGCCAATACAGACGGGGGGCAGGTGCTGTTAGCGAGCACCTATTAAGGCAGACACAGCAAACAAGGGCGTAGGAGGTGTTATGGTCAGCAGCACACTTAGCCACTTGTATCTCCCTGGTGCTGAAGCACTCGTTCACGTCTGAGTCGCCATAGGAGTATGAGAATCACAGGACAAGTTCTGATACTACTGCTGGCCACTGATAAAAAAAAAAGCCGTGGCTGGGAATTTAACCCAGGTCGCCAGGTTCGTGGTGCAGTGCACCAACAACTGATCACCACTACCCAGCACTCCAACAACACACACACACTTAAAACAAAGATCCTCCGCCTATAGCTTTAACAAACTGTTGGGGCAAGCGCTGTTTGCGAGCACCTATGAAGGCCGGCATGGCACACGAGGGGGCGATGTTTACACACCGCATCAGGTACCCGTTCGAGGCTGATTCGACGCAGGTGGATGCCGATGACCAGTTCAGATAATCGTCACTGGCATCGCAATTGAACTCACGTCGCCTGGTTCGTCACGCAGCGGGCTAACCGCTACACTACCGCTCCCCAACACTCAATCACAGGCATTTAACGCGAACTCTTGCAGTTTCCCCCCAGCGGCTTGCATCTCGGGTTTAGCGCGCTCACCGTCTTGCCGTTATAGTAGTACATGAGCGAGCTGTTCCCTATCCCCGGCATGGGATATGCGCAGTACATCGCCCAACAGCTCCAGTGCCGCCGGCCCGGGCAGCAACTGCTTGACCCCCAGCTCCCAGTGCCGCTGACGCTGCTGGTACCACCGCAGACGACGCCGCCGCTGCTGCTGCTGCCGCCGCTGCTGCTGCTCTTAAAGCGGAGTGCGCGCTGTGCATTTGTAGGAAACTCATCGGGCACGGAATGTACCACTGCGTGGCGGGGAGGAAGCTGTGCGGGGAGGGTTGGAGAGCGCCTCCCTCTTCACTAACTGCCTTCCCTACACACCCCACCACCACCACGTCAGGTTCACTTTGCGCTGTCGCATGCAGTGCACCCTTCGCTTTGCGCTGGGGGTGGGGGGGGGAGCGAGCGAACAGGTCCTGGTCTCCATCTGCCCGGCAGTTTTTAACCTCCGCTCCAGAGCCGCGAATAAAAATAGGGGGGTTTAGAAACCAGGCACGCATAATAGCTGGGGAACCACGGATCTCACACTGACTGCCCCCCCCTCCCTTCCACCGAGGCCAGAGCGGTGGTGCAGTTACCAGGATTTAGGGTGACAGCGTTGATTGAAGATCAGTACTCGGGGTGGAACAAGGACCCATACCCAACATTGAGGTTCCCTGCCTATAAGCGTCCGGCAGTTCACGAACATTGGTCCAGGCAAGCCTGACTCTGCTGATGCGACACTGGATTTTGCAAGCAGTCCAGAGTGTGCGTGTGTAGATGAACCAAATGGAACCAAATGCTGGTGAAATGACGCACTCCCTGTATGTTGCAGGATAGATATAGGAAGGCGGCTTGATGATTTATTTAGTACCAATCGATGTGGGATGGGGGAGCAGCAGGCATGGAGGTGGCAGGTGGGGACGTGATGATTCCCACGCTGTGTTTGTCAGGAACGTCGGCAGAAATAAACACACACGGCACGCCAACCCTGCGTTCCGCTGGGAATGTTTGCCGTGTGCCCGTGTGCGTGTTTGCGTAACAATGTGGGGGGGAGCGGTGGTGTAGCGGTTAGCGCTACGCTGCGCTACGAACCCGACGACGCGAGTTCGATTCCCGCTCACGGCCAACACCAGTGACGATTATCTGAACCGGTCCTGGGCCTTGCCCTAAGTCGACTCAGCCTCGAATAAGTACCTGGTGTGGTGTGTAAACATCGCCGCTGGGGAGACAAAGGCGGCCGGGCGTGGTGTTGGCCACCCACCCCCTGGTCTACCATATCGGTCTTCATAGGTGCTCGCTAACAGCACTTACCCCAACAGTTTATTAGGGCTATATTGGAAGATCTTTGTCATTGTGTAATCATTCGGGAAGCGGTGGCGCAATGTTTGTAGCGCTGGCACAATTGGTGAGCGCACTCGGCTGTGAAGCCAGCAACCCTGAGTTGGAATCCTGGCCAAGGCTAACATCTTAAAGGAATGTGGAATCCGATCTGGTTATGGCCTCTCCCGCGACCTTGACCACCAGGCAACAGCCAGCGTCATGAAGTTTGGTCAATAACCCCAATGAACTTGCCCCGTCAGTCTATGTATGCTTTTAGGGGGACCTTTATTTGTAATAATCATAATGATGCCGTGCGATTTATCCAGAGAAGCCTCACTGAGTGCAAATACTGTTTTTGTAGAGGGTCCTGCATCTGGATGCATGCGTCTATGTATGTATGTATGTTGAACTTCTTTCGCACCATACGTTGCCAACCGTGCTAGGTGCGGGGGAAGGACAACAATCGAAACGCAAAAATCTATCTATATGTTGCCAATTCCATTAATGGCTGGTGTGTGAGGAAAGCGGTATAAACGGGGAAATCTCACCATGGAAACACGGAGATACGCGACTCAAAAGTCCGCACAGATGGGTACAATATACCCACTTGCAGTCCTGCCATGTCCTGGGCAACTCATTTTGGCCCAACGATTTTCGCAAGCTTCGTTGACCTGCGCAATGGACCAACACCCTTGCCTCCCAGAGCGCTGAATTACACGCGGGCGCCACCACAGCATCAGACGAGAGAGAGATACGAGAGACGGTGATCGTCAGAATGTCAGAGCCGGGTTGTGCTCAAGGGAGCCGGCGAGGTGGCTATGCCCCCGTTCAGCTGTGGATGAGATGAAGAGGCGTAGAAAATGTTACGAAAATTGATGGGACAGATAAACAAGATTCTTCCGAAGCCATCCACGATCTCTTACGTCAGTAGGATCGTGATTGATGGCAGAGGCTTGATGATGCCTTTGTTAAGCAGTTTATTGAGTAAGGGTGATGATGATGAATGATCGAATCCTACAAAGAGGTGGAACACTCGCTGCTTAAGAGGAAAGGAGAATGCCAAGGGGAGCACTGATCTCTGTGGAGCTATTGCCTGTGCCCAAAACCAATTCCTCGTCTCAAAGAATATAAAGGGATGAAATGAAAACAATCTCGTACTTACGTGACATGCTCAAATCACAAAGGCAAGCGATGATTCACTCTCCTCTGTAATGTGATGAATCACCATGTTTCAGGGTTGTGATTTGATTAGTTTTTGTCTATTTTTTTACAGTGTAATTTGCATTGCGAGAGTTCTGATTAGACACTTTGTCAAATGGTACAAAGCCGATAGCGCCTATTTTGTTGTTGTAATACTACCAAACGGGGTGTCAAAATAATTTTGCATGATTAAGTGTCGCAATTCAATTCAAGAATACAATGTACGTGTGCTCTGTGGTTTTTAGTTTGCTCCATTTAACTCTGGTTTGTGCAGCTGTGCTCGCTTCAATAGCCTAAATCAGTGGGGCAAAAACGTAAACGCACAAGTGCAGGGTATTAAACCTAATCGTCCTGCAGCCCTGTGGAAACACCGTAGTACTGTATAGGAATAACACCGTTTGGAAAAATGCCGATATACGTGTGTGATATACCAAGTCCATCTCATATTCTTAGGTTTTTTCGGTACAGTCACGTAGGTAAAAAATTAAAATTAATTAAAGTAAAATAAAAAATAAAATAAAATAAAAATCACGACGTTTCGGAGGCAACACAAGCTTCCGTATTATTTTTATTTTACTTTAATTAATTTTAATTTTTTACCTACGTGACTTTACCGAAAAAACCTAAGAATATGAATCATTGCAGTCACGAAAGCTTCAAATCTAGAATCAAGTCCATCTCCACCACTCGCCGAAATTTAACATTTCCACGTGGAAGAAATTTTCATTATTCAGAAATAATAAATTCTCACGCGCACTCGCCGATTCATGCATCGTGAGCCTTCAGAATCGCATTTAATCGACAAACGGACACATCGACGCACGCCAACAAAACATGAACAAACACAAAGAGTTAATTCAAAACACAACGGGACCTCGGTGCGTAAACACGAGTTAATTAAAAACACAAAGGGCCCTTGTGCACACGCAGCGGTACTCTTGAGGAGCGCCGCGCAGAGTTTTAATCGGAAACAGGTACCAGGTACGTGGGATGGAACAAGTTCCTTGTAGACGTGCGCGTGACACGTGCATCGCCACCGGCATTCACGGACAATTCCATTCGGGGGTCTTAATCCCGTGACGTTTTTTTGGGGGGGGAGGGGGGGGAGCGGTTGTGGTGGGGGGGGGGTGAGCATGAGGCAGAGTGGCCAAATGCAAAAAAAAAAAGCCCGTGGGTTTTAATTCAGTGGCAAATAATTTGGGGGCAATGCGAGATCAATCCCCTAACACGAACCAACAAGGTCACCAGCACACACGTACCGGCCATCACATTGTCCCTGACCAAATGTCCACCCAGCTATGAATAGTAACCCGAACGCACTCGCCAAATAACCATGGGTTTCCAGCCCTCCCAATGATCTTAAGTCAAATCAAATGGTCACAATTACTGGCTCTTCCCGCTGACCTCAACTCTTACCAATAAGCCACCGGTACAGGTTTCCCTCGCTTTATGCGAGTTCGGTTTGTGCGATTTCGCGTATATGCGGTTTGAATTCACTCTACATGCGGCTATGCAGTCGGACGTGGGACAACACTGTGTGTGTACTGTGTGTGTACTGTGTGCGTGCTGTGTGTGTGCTGTGTGCGTACTGTGTGCGTGCTGTGTGCGTGCTGTGTGCGTGCTGTGTGCATGCTGTGTGCGTGCTGTGTGTGTGCTGTGTGTGTACTGTGTGTGCACTGTGTGTGTGCTGTGTGTGTACTGTGTGCATGCTGTGTGCGTGCTGTGTGTGTACTGTGTGCGTACTGTGTGCGTACTGTGTGCGTGCTGTGTGCGTGCTGTGTGCGTACTGTGTGCGTACTGTGTGCGTACTGTGTGCGTGCTATGTGCATGCTGTGTGCGTGCTGTGTGCGTGCTGTGTGCGTACTGTGTGCGTGCTATGTGCATGCTGTGTGCGTGCTGTGTGCGTACTGTGTGCGTACTGTGTGTGTACTGTGTGTGTACTATGTGTGTACTGTGTGTGTGCTGTGTGTGTGCTGTGTGTGTACTGTGTGCATGCTGTGTGCGTGCTGTGTGTGTACTGTGTGTGCACTGTGTGTGTGCTGTGTGTGTGCTGTGTGTGTACTGTGTGCATGCTGTGTGCGTGCTGTGTGTGTACTGTGTGCGTACTGTGTGCGTGCTATGTGCATGCTGTGTGCGTGCTGTGTGCGTACTGTGTGCGTATTGTGTGTGTGCTGTGTGTGTACTGTGTGTGTACTGTGTGTGCTACTCAGCAGGCAAATATCTCTTCGTGCAGTTTTGCTTTGTGCACCATATTTTTGTAATTCATCTACTACGATGGCACAGAGAGAGAGAGACCTGTGCAAGCCCTACCCCTAACGAACTCACCAGGCACTAGTACTAGCCATCTCACTGACCCCACCCCCTAACTCAACCTCCTGTGCGTCTCCAGACCACAATATTTTCCCTTTTTTACTTGCATTTCAATTCTGGTGCTCGGAAGCACGAAGGTGGATGCCGCCCACGCACAACCACATCATCATCATCGTCTTCTCAAGAAGCGGCTCCCGCCGTCACCTGATTGATTGTGATGGCGGCCAGGGATTAAATTATGTGACCAATTATCTGGTTAATGACTCGGCCATCTGTGCAGCTCACGGGCTGCGGCAGCCTACGATGACAGCCCGCATCAGTCAAAGGGTCACACCTTGTGCCTGTGGCTTGGGAGAGAGTGCACACGCAACCGCCGCATTACCAGGCTCAACGCGACTGGCGCTGCCAGCGAGCGAGCTGGGAACGAGAAATGGGAGCTTGGCTTTGCCCGTGATTATCGCTTGAGCCTCTTGCCCAGGGGGATGCTGCCACGGCGCAATGGCTCGTACGCGGGGCCTGTAATCCAGGCCGCCAGTTTGATTCGATCTCCCAGCACGACAGTTAAAACTATATGCAAGTTCATCAAATCCCCTAGCCCCTAGCCACGGAGTAGCATAAACGGGTAAACTACAGTTAGTCGATCAGCAGGTTGCGTGCGGCAGGGTAAATTGTAAGTGCCTCCACCGCTTCTAAGAAATGTGTGTGGAAGAGCAGGTCAACTACCCTCTGAAGGGGCTCTCCGCAGTTCCATCTATCGGTGTGTGGTGTGGTGCGTGATATGATGGTGCATCATGGTGTGTGGTGTGCTGCTGATACGTTTGTGACCTATTGCTATTAAGGGGGTTGGTGGAGGGTGGGCGCTGCAAAAGGCAGTGATTCTAGATTTGAAGCTTTCGTGACTGCAAGGATTCATATTCTTAGGTTTTTTTGGTAAAGTCACGTAGGTAAAAAATTAAAATTAATAAAAGTAAAATAAAAATAAAATAAAAATCACGACGTTTCGGAGGCAACACAAGCTTCCGTCTTCAGGTGGAACAGTCACAGCACTTGATACAGCTATCGTGCTGTGACGGTTCCACCTGAAGACGGAAGCTTGTGTTGCCTCCGAAACGTCGTGATTTTATTTTATTTTTATTTTACTTTTATAATTTTTTTACCTACGTGACTTTACCGAAAAAACCTAAGAATATGAAAGGCAGTGATGATGCGCGGTCATGAGGTGGCGCTGCTTCACGCGCCCAGCTCCACTCAGAGGAGGAGAGCTCTCACGAAATGAATGAGCTCATTAGATCACAAGTGAAACCCACTGTGACCCTAACCCAACTCAATCCCAATACAATCCACCCCCAACCAAACTAAACAATAGCCCAGCTACAACCATAACCCCAACTCATTTCAACGCAAAGCAAAACTCAGACCGAACCATGACTCAGCTATAACGATAACCCACCCATCACCCAAGCCAACTAACTCAACCTTAACCAACCCTAACATTAGGGTCATCACTACCCAAATCTCGACACAATTTGACGCCAGTCCAACTTACGTGAATGTTGTTAAAGCTGGTAAGCACGTTTTAGAGGGCTAAGGCCGGATAGCCGTAGCCATCCAACACTCACGAGTTCATTACAAACATCACGGCGCAATGGGGCGGTGACTTACAGAGGAAGGGAGGCCTGGCGGAATTTTGCGAATCTTCTGACATGGAGCATCTGCGGAAACAAGACGACACACCGACAGAAGACGCACCATCATTTCACACGCCCGTCAGGTGCAAGGGGATTTACATACACTTCCAAGAAGGTAAATATAAAAATGCCTCCCTTTTCCCCATGATCCACATACCTGTCAACCCATACGGTTTACCCCGTATTTGTGTTTCTCCCTTGTGATGGAACTTTGTAGGATGACCGTTTAGATTCATGAAGGGCACGGGGTGACCAATAAGGTCTGAATTGGTCTGTAATAAGGTAGGGCACTGATAAGGGGTTGACAGGTATGGATGCATATTCTTTAGTTTTGTCTTGACATGTATATCGTTTACTTCAGACCCTGTATAATTTACAAGTGGTTTGTATTAATGATAGTTTCGTAAATTCTAAAGCATTAAACACGTCTCTTTAAGAGGTGCTGGGGGCATTTTTGAATCCTTTATATTAAGTTCACTTGCTTGCTTGCTTGCGCGCTTACGACCGTGCAAATCTTTCGGTCGTTTTTTAACCCACTTCCCGTGATCTAATCGAGCTGACATTTTGCACACAGACTCGTTGTGCGTGACAATTTATTTTCGTGAAAACAAATTTCAAAAATTTTACACTTTTTAAGATTTTTTTAAAAAATATTTAATTACCAATTGCTTAATGGTGGCAGACAATCATCTGACCCATAGGTGGCAGCCATCTCAAGCCAGAGGACGAGAGGACTCTAGCCGCCCATTTCAAAGACCAATGTGGGCTGGGTTGTGGCCCATTGAACACGCATATAATGGATTTATAGTGAAAAATTTGTTTTTACGGGTTAATTTTTTATTGTTAACATTTTCGTCTTTCACCACATTTTATTCTAGTTGTGCTATTGGGGTATAATCATGAGATGAAAATTTGTCCATTTGGAATTCTTGCAGAGCAGTGTATCAACCCATGATAATGGCCCGTCGAAGCAGATATCAAATAACTACCATTGGAACCTCCTTTGCCAGTAGCAAAATATGATAATTGTTTTTTTACCCTTTTACCTGGCAACAAAACTGACACCTTTTTTTATTATTTAAATGTTTGTTTGCATTCCGACCGCAGGTATTGTGGTCAATGCAAACATGACTCCTTGTAAAAAAAAAGTGTTAGTTTTGTTGCCAGATAGAAGGGTAAAAAACAAGTATCATATAACTACTTCTGAGATCCCTTCAAGTGACTTCTTCTGGACATTAACTTCACATGTGCACGTTGTATATGTGCTAATCCTAGGACAGAACCTGAGTTTCAACCAACTGTGATTAAACCACGTCCTCCAGTGAAGACAGTTGATCGTTGCAGCTGTAGTAACGCTTATGACTCGTTCACACCGGAGTTGGAGGCACACTTGTTTATTTAACACCACACGTTGTGACATACACACTGAGGGGGTATCGGCCCCCTCACCCGTCTATCTGAGGACACACTTCTAGGCTAACCCTAGCCTGCCTCTGAGTCCTCCTCTAATGGGCTAGGGGAGGCTATCTTGGCCCGACACTGGTCAGTCGGGCCCGGTACCCAGAGTCCAGACCAGCACTGGCTCTGGCTCTGGTACCACGCCACTGGCTCGAGCCTGCGCGGTCCTGATAAGGACGGCGTGCCAGGGGGAGACCAGGGCTCTATCTAGGACGTCTTCCGTCTTCTCTTCTTAGCTAACACAACACTCCCGAGCCCTTCGATACATTCCCCTTTTATACCCAACCCCTCCCTGAGGGGTGGGGCCCCGGGGGATCATAACGACCGAATCGACCCCCCAGGGTGTCTGGCGCGGACGTCGCAGAGGGCACCTGCTCGTGCACTCATGTAGCCCCGCCTACTGTGTTTGTTTACCATAGGCTGCCATGCATAACGGGCTCTCTCTCTAACACCCCTACATCACTCCCCCCCGCATAGCATGCAGCCGTCCCGGCTGCCAACATACAAAAATTTGACAATAAAGGTGCCTTCACCCCCTGACCGCGCGTGTGCCTCACTATTTTTGAACAATAACAGGAACCAGAACAAGAACGCAACAGCAAGATGAGAAAACAACCCGTCGCACCCCCCCCGAATAAATACGAATTCCGTAAAAAAACAGCCTATATACAATCAGCAGGGAACCCACCACGCACACACAACACACGGTGAAGCCAACATATGTACATCCGAGGAGTGGGGAACACACCACCCACACAACATCCAATGAACACAACAGCTATGTACACATTTTCCGGCCTCACAACAGTTTGCGCATTTTAGCGCGCGTCCTTGCAGCGGGCCCCTCACACGGGGTAACCGCGCGTGGCGGACCATCAGGTGGCAATTGTCCGTCTTGGGGTGAGCATTCATCCGACTCCGCGTGACCCTCGGTATCCGCAGGAGGGGTGATTGGGCGTGAGCCCGTCACTCCTGATGCACCTGAAGGTGGCACAGCCGGCAAGGCATTAGGTGAGAGCGACGGAGACGGACCCAGCGAGTCGGCCGACCCCCCACATGCTTGGCCACGCGCGTGTGAAGTGTGATTGTGTACCGCAGAGAAGGGTTTTAACCTAGAGGGGTGCACGAACCATCGCCGCTTCCCCCACTTGATGCGCACGCACTGCGGTCGTAACACCTCCACCACTTCCACAGGGCCCCGCCACGGCCGCACCAGTTTAGAGGAGGTTGCCAGTGGCACCTGGGGGCAGTGCAGCCATGCCTTGTCCCCCGGCTTCCACTGCAGCATGTGCGCTCGACTCAATCTGAGGCGCTCATTCACCTTCTGACGGAGGTCAGAGTTTTGCATTGCAGCATCCCGTGCCTCAGTCAATTTGTCCAGATTAAATTTAACGTGGTCAGCCAGATTAGTTTTTCCCTGCGGCACGGGGATCTGCAACTGGGCACGAACAGGCGGGTCTGGTTCTCGGCCGTACATGAGGTAAAAGGGAGAAAACCCCGTAGCTGCATGGGGTGCCATCCGGTACGCCGCCAAGACCCCCTGAATTTGTAGGTCCCAATCCGTTTGCGAGTCCGAAACTTGTTGTGATAACATGGACGTGATGGTGCGATGCAACCGTTCGACCATCCCGTCAGTTTGTGGGTGATATGGGGAGGTCCGAATTTTCTTTGTGCCCAGGAGATCACAGACTTGTCTGAGTAGTTTACCGGAAAAATTTCTGCCCTGGTCGGTCAGCAGCCTCTCCGGAGCACCTTTGTCCAGGACATAACCCTGAACAAAGGCCTCCACGATGGCTGCTGCCGACTGGTTGGCCAGAGGCCAGGCCATAGGCCAGCGTGTAAAATACTCGACACCAGTCAACAAATATCTATTCCCCCTGGGGGTGGCGGGGAATGGTCCCAAAATGTCCAGAGCGACCAGCTCGTTTATCCTGGACACTTTGATCGATTGCAAGGGCGGGTTAGATTCCCGTGCCGGCGGTTTGCGTTGTGCACATCGAGGGCATGATCCCAACAAATCCCCAACATCCCTCGTCATGCCAGGCCAATAAAAATCAAGTTGCAGCAAGGCGAGAGTCTTTTGGGTCCCCAGGTGTAGGAGGCGCTCATGAGCGGCCCATACCACCCTGCCCCGCAACCCAGTAGGGACCACCAGCCGATGTCGACGCGACTTCCCGTCCCAATGCATCAGCAGGCCTTGGCACATTTCCCATGCGTCGGAACCACCTCTTTTTCCCCCCGCCGCACCGCCAACGCGACGTCGCCACCCGAGGAGGGAGACATCCTCCATCTGGAGGCGCCCCCAGTCAATGACGGGCAACCCCAACA
This sequence comes from Lampetra fluviatilis, assembly GCF_964198595.1. Taxonomy (NCBI): domain Eukaryota; kingdom Metazoa; phylum Chordata; class Hyperoartia; order Petromyzontiformes; family Petromyzontidae; genus Lampetra; species Lampetra fluviatilis. Next base: position 3,317,902 of record NC_136313.1, on the reverse strand, counting down.
GGGAATCTTTGCCCTGTTGTTCGATCGAATTAGTAACTACTGTATCGTCGTCGTTGGCGGCCGCCAAGACAGGAACCGATGTGTCCCCTGGAGGTCTGCAACGTCCAGACCCCAGGAGGCATGCACACTCGGAGGTGGTTGGCAAGCGCGACAGAGCGTCCGCGTTGGTGTGGCGAACGCCCTTACGGTATGTGGTTTGGAAATCGTAATCCTGGAGGACCTCCAACCATCGGGACAATTGTCCCGATGGCTGTTGAACCCTCAGGGCGTACTGCAGTGCCGCATGATCTGTGCGGACGGTGAAATGCCGACCGTACAGATATGGGCGATACTGTTGGATGAAATGGACAATTGCCAACAGTTCCCTACGGGTGACACAATATCGTTGCTCCGCTGGAGACAACACCCGACTGCCGTACGCAACCACACGTTCCACGCCGTCAACCACCTGGGAGAGCACGCCCCCAATACCCGTGTTGCTCGCATCGGTGTCGAGCAAGAATGGTTTTGAAAAATCAGGGTAAATCAGGGGAGGAGCGTTTACCAAAGCGTCCCGAAGGGAGCAAAAAGCAGCTTCCTCCTCCTGACCCCAGCAGAACCGAACCCCTTTTGATGTTAAAGCGTGTAGGGGTTTTGCTATAGTCGCAAAATTAGCGACGAAGCGTCTATAATACGACGCAAACCCAATAAAACTCCTAACCTCTCCCACTGAGGTGGGAGTCGGCCAGGAGCTTACACACTGCGTTTTGGCGGGATCGGTAGAAATACCTGAGCGTCCCACGATGTGCCCCAAATAACGCACCGACTCGCGTAACAAATGGCATTTTTGGGGCTTAAATTTCAAATTAGCAGCCCGCATCTTTAGGAAAACCGCCCGCAACCTCTGGAGATGTTCATCAAAAGTTTTGCCAAAGACAATAACGTCATCCAAATAAATCAGGCACGACTCCCATTGCAATCCAGCCAAAACCAATTCCATCAACCGCTGGAAAGTTGCCGGCGCTGAGTGTAAGCCCATCGGCAACCGGTTGAATTGAAACAGGCCGTGCGGAGTACGGAAAGCAGTTTTAGGCTTTGAATCATCGTCCAGAGGAAGCTGCCAGAATCCCGAAAGTAAGTCCAATGTGGAGAAGAATCGCGCTCCCGCCAAGGCGTCAAGCGATTCGTCCATCCGTGGGAGCGGGTATGCGTCGGCAACCGTAATTTTATTAAGGCGCCGAAAGTCAACGCAAAACCGCAACGAACCGTCCTGCTTCTTAACCAGGACGATCGGCGCTCCCCAAGGGCTGTTGGAGGGAGAAATGATGTCGGCGGCTAGCATGTCATCAACAGCCGATTTGACATGGTCCTTTTCGGCGGGACTCAACCGAAAAGGATTCTGGCGTATTGGCGCGCTGTCACCCGTATCAATATGGTGACGCAGCAGATTAGTGCAGCCCAAATCGTATTTATCCCGACTGAAAACGTCGGAAAATTCCCTTAGTAGTGTCTTAAGACGTTGACGCTCTAAATTTGACAGGTCCGTCGATCCCGCACAAAGCGCCTCGAGCCACCCTTCATCGCTGTCCGAATGTGGTCGCGGTGCAGGGACAGCGCCGACATGACTCGCGACGGGTTCCTCACAGGGCACCGGCGTTGCGTGAGCAAGCACGGTCCCCTGTGGGACCACCACCGTCTGCGAGCCCACATTGAGGACCGCGATGAAGGGTTCTCCTTCCCCTCTCACTATGGTCTGGGCCGGGAGTAAATCAGGTCCACTGACCCCGGCCCTAGACGGTCCCAACAGAACCCCTTGAGCCCCAATGCCCTTAGCGAAGGGCCGCCGAAGTTTCAAAGGAATCAACATTTGCGCCCCCGGAGGAACGCGCACCGTTCTATCTACGAACGCCGGCACCGTCGCGAACGCCGTCCGGCTCGTAGCGGGGGATGGCAGAAACGCCATGCGTCGGCCCGATGGGAGCTCAATGCATCCCTGGTCGATTAATATCCTAATCGGCATTTTGGCCAGGAAGTCCGTCCCCAGCAGGCACGGAACCGCCAGCGAGGAGGAAACAAAAATCGGCCCAGACAATTTAATATCCCCGACACAAATTTGGGCACGAATTTGTCCGATGATGCCAAGTGAACCCCCGTTAGCAGCAAAGAATGGCACGTTAACAGGCATCAAAGGACGGCTTTGGGCAGGGAGAATGTTATAAATCAACTCCGAAATAATGGTCGCCGATGCTCCTGTATCGACCAGGATGCGCACCTCGACCCCATCGATGTGGCCCACAACGGCCGACGACCCTGACGACGCGGCTACAACCCGATGGGCCAACACGGACCACTGGCTGGGTTCAATCTGAGTACCCAGAGCGGTGCGTGTTGGTGCCATGGTACGCGATATTGGCCCCCCCTTCGCTGCGGTGTTTGAGTGTGTGACGGGCGTGTGCGTGGGCCAAGCATGAGGGGTGCCGCGACTCGCCGGATTATGATGGTGGAGCTTGTGACGAGGGCCGGCGTCCCGTTGAGGTGTCGTCCTGCGCTGCCCAGGAGAGCGGCACCCCGAGGCGACGTGGCCCCGGATGCCGCAGTTGTAACAGCGTGGAAGCGCTGGTGACGACGATGGATGTTGTAGACGGCTTGAACCGGCCCGGTCCTCCCGTACTCCCGCTCCATGCTGCCGTTGATGGTCGATGGCGCAAACCTCTTCCGCCGGGAGGGTGGCTGCAGCGACGGCACGCCCGCTCGCCGCCTTGCTGGCCTTCCGTCGTTGAGAGGACAGGTTTGCGTGGAGAAGACGGGCCGCTTGGAGGGAGCACATCTCTGCATCGTCCTGTGCGACAATGACGATGTCTAAGTCGTCCGCCAGCAAAAGTATCTTCTCTGTCACCATGGCGTCGACACCCTCGTCATCCATTCGTGGAAAGGCCTCCTTCGCCAGTGCCAGGAGGCTTGTGCGGTACGCCAGGGGCGACTCCTTCGTCCCCCGCTGGCGATCGTAAAAGAGTTGGCGACAGTCCGATGGTGGACCATATACCGCCGACAGCACCTGCATCGCCTTCCGCAGCGTGGAGCGCCTCTCCTTCGAAGCCGATGTTAGAGTGGCGAGGGCGTCGCTGTCGAGAAGTGCTGGCAGCGCGCGGAGAGCCTCGGCGTCTGTCCACTGTGCCATCTCCTGGTGAGCGAGGAAGCGCCGCTGGAAGCCGCCCCAGTCGCCATCCTCGCCCACAAATTCCTTGAGTGGAGGTAGCCGCTGATGTAAGGCAGCGGCTGCAGAGGAAGAACGCACTCCCTCGTCCGCCTCACTCAAGTCAGCGTCGGCACGAACCAGCGATGGCATCGCCGGTCGCACCCGTGGTGACGTTCCGCCCGTTGGTGGTGACGCGGCAGGTACTGTACTCCCGCCGTTGGACGCGATGCTTAGAGCGGCCACGCCCTCAACAGCAGCTGCGGCGATGGCGGGAGTTTCAAAATGTTGCTCCGTGGAAATGGCGGGAAGGCGCTGTGATCGTCGGCTGCCGTTGCCCCGTGGCGGTCCCGCAGCCCCCAGCTGCGTGATGGTGTCGAGCATGGCGGCTGCGGCGTACAGCAGCTCGGTCAGCTTCGCGTGCGCCTCCCTCAGCCCCTCCATCGACGGCTCCCCTTCCTCCAGCTGCTGTGGCGTGGATGCGCCCAGCCCCGGCTGGTCGATGGCATCTTCAGCCGTCTCGGGCCCTCCGACTGCAGTGGTGTCTTCTGCCTCTGGTACCCCGACTCGAGTCGTCCGGCGTGTATCCATGTTCGTACTTTGTTTCACTTCTGACGCCAGATGTAGTAACGCTTATGACTCGTTCACACCGGAGTTGGAGGCACACTTGTTTATTTAACACCACACGTTGTGACATACACACTGAGGGGGTATCGGCCCCCTCACCCGTCTATCTGAGGACACACTTCTAGGCTAACCCTAGCCTGCCTCTGAGTCCTCCTCTAATGGGCTAGGGGAGGCTATCTTGGCCCGACACTGGTCAGTCGGGCCCGGTACCCAGAGTCCAGACCAGCACTGGCTCTGGCTCTGGTACCACGCCACTGGCTCGAGCCTGCGCGGTCCTGATAAGGACGGCGTGCCAGGGGGAGACCAGGGCTCTATCTAGGACGTCTTCCGTCTTCTCTTCTTAGCTAACACAACACTCCCGAGCCCTTCGATACATTCCCCTTTTATACCCAACCCCTCCCTGAGGGGTGGGGCCCCGGGGGATCATAACGACCGAATCGACCCCCCAGGGTGTCTGGCGCGGACGTCGCAGAGGGCACCTGCTCGTGCACTCATGTAGCCCCGCCTACTGTGTTTGTTTACCATAGGCTGCCATGCATAACGGGCTCTCTCTCTAACACCCCTACACAGCTAAGTCACCAATGACTCAACAAAAGAAGCATTGCATTAGATTTAATTCTAAACCTAATTTGCCTAAATCCAACATCTGAGAATAAAAGCTCAGTTTACCCACCATGCAACAAACATTTTGCTTGCTGCTCCCCTTGAATGCCTTTTTCAGAGGCCACTTGGAACAGATCTTAGCAAGGCCGTAGGCATGGAGTCAACATTGGCGGGACCAAATCTTCCAGGGGGTCTAGCGGTCGCCCCCCGCCCCAGAAAAAAAATCTAAATTTGAAAACGAATTTCCTGCCTAAAATATTTGAAAAGTCACTAACACATAGAATGGACTTTTTAATTATTTTTTACAATAATGTGTAATAGTGTATTGCATTACATTGCTCTGTTTTTTTATTTTTTTACCTTTTCTTGTTTCATTGTATGTAATGGCAGAGACTAGGGATTCATAAAGTACAACCAGAACCACAATAAAAAACACAGAAATCTATGCGTTGTTATATGAAGACAAGTCCAGATATTGTGGCCAAGGTTTAGCAAATTGTTGTTTTTTACATAGCATAGCAATTACTATTTTTTGTAATATATATTGGGGGGATGTGTCCCCCCCAATAGAAATTATAATTACGGCCTTGGATCTTAAAAGTACCTCTGTGATATCTGCTTCCTCATCACTGCTCTGCGAGAGTTCTAAATGGATTTTTTTGTCTCACAACATCACACTGATAACACAATCTGCATAACTATTGGAGGGGGGCGGAGGACAAAGGGAGACATGGACGTACAAAGGTTAAAAAAGTTACCGTATTGGCAACACAAATTCTGTGGGGGGAGACAGAGGGTCACGTGACATGTCCAAGGTGCCAACTTGGCATGACTTTTTCACTTTTGGATCCACGTCTCGGGTGCCATTCTAAACGACTGTTACAACTTACGTGCCACATTTTTCTCCCTTAAACAAACAAGCGAGATCGTTTTGTCATTTACGGGTCTCAAGGATGGACGCTTTTTTATATTTATTAAAAAAAAAATCACGAGTTTATGATAAGAAACACAGGTTCTCCAACTTGCGTCCGTTCTCTAATCCATGCTCCTCGTTGCCGTCTCTCAATGCAGGCACGTCTATGCCCTGTTCATCCTCATTGTTAATGTGTGCGATCCATGTCAGTAGGTAACAGAGGTGTGGACTCGAGTCATGCGACTTGGACTCGAGTCAGACTCGAGTCATGATTTTGATGACTTCAGACTCGACTTGGACTTGCCTCATCTTTGACTCGACTTGACTCGGGACTCGAGAGCAAAGACTTGAGACTTACTTGTGACTTGCATAACAATGACTTTGTCCCACCTCTGGTAGGTAATATGCATCCTGTCAGTGGCACATTGCTACGTTGATCTTCTTGGTTCTTTCGGTAAAGTCGCGTAGAAGGGAAATAATAAAATAATACAAATAAAACATAGTAAAATAATTCTCACGACGTTTCGGCCACAACGTAAGCAGCCGTCCTCAGGTGAACAGGTCTGTCGGAAAGACCTGTTCTTCACCTGAGGACGGTTGCTTGCGTTGTGGCCGAAATGTCGTGAGAGTTATTTTCTTATGTTTTATTTTTATTATTTTATTATTTCCCTTCTACGTGACTTTACCGAAAGAACCAAGAAGATGAATCCCTGCAGTCACGAAAGCTTTAAATCGAAATTGCTACGTTGCTTTTCATTATCCGATGTCAAAGTGCAACAACCTATTTCTTGTCCATCTCTTTATTTCATTAATCTCTGAACACTCTAAACTCAACTTTTAATTTTAACCAGGTCAAGTTCCAGTGAGCTGTAAAGCTCTTTTTCAGAAGCAACCTGGCTACAAATGATAGCTCAACGGAGTGGCTTATCACGTGAACATTTATAGCGGTCAATTACTCATTTCCCGCCCTTCACTGCATCGTACACAGATTTGGTCAGGCATTATTTTCAGTTCTATAAATGTTGAACTTTTTTTGCACCGTAAGTAGCCAATGATGCTAATCGGAGGTACGGGCGAAGGACAACAAACTAAACACAAAAATGTGTTCTAAAGAAATGAGTTTTCAAGTGGCTTCCTCCTATCGGAAGGCAGAGCATGCTAGACGGCCGCAGAAGCACATCTGAAAGTGTGCAATGCAGTGACCGTCTTTGTTCGGTGGCTATCCAAAAGCCGCTGAGAAGATGACCGGAGTTGTTGTCCCTCGACTTCTGGAATCAATTGGTCTCTGAACGGCATCTAAATTCAATCCGTGCAAAGCTGAGCTTGAAGAAAACGTACTTGACAATTTTTTTTGTAAATGTTTTGCTTAGACTTCTTTGTTTTAATGTTTTAATGGGTGCCTTAAGCCAGTGTGTTTACATTTGATGACTGCGCAATTTTCCCCATTGCCTCTACTTACCTAACATAGTCACTTTCCGTTCTAGAAATTACATTATCCTTCTTGTACTTTTAACATTGTAACGGGTAATTCACCATCTTTACTCAGGCTGGTTTGAATTTTTATCAAATTATTGTAAATTTGAGCCTATATTTGGCCTTAAATATTCTTTGTACCGAACATGTCTTGACGTAATGCAGGTCACGCTTGCAAAGGAGGCATTGGTTTCATGTCTTTCAATGGATTTATTTCGTCTCCTCGTAAAATAAAAGATACAACGACTCGACTGGCACATCTGAGTCAAGACAGAGTGGGCCTCTCATGGTACAGGTGGATTTCCACTGGCGCTATCCCAAGCAGAGCTAGAACCAAGCCACGATATGATGGCCTCACAATACATCTTGAATTAGGCTCTGGGCCATGCAAGGGGCTATTTGATGTGTTCATTGCCGTGTGACGTCAACGCACCCGATACACGCATCAGGACTCGTTCATTGCGCGTCTCGTCAGCTTAACGGCTTGGCTTCTACGATGGAAAAACGTGGTGCCTCCTGATCTGCGCCTGGCAGGCTCGGCACGGCCCTGGCACAGTTCAGTTGTGCGGTGGAAAAAGGGGTATCAAGGGAAGTCCTGCCTGCCTGTGCCCAGGTTAGCACGGTTGGCTATGTAAGGTACAAAAGAAGTTCAATATACATACATACGCTGTGCTGCCACTGGGTAGTGCCTTGACTTACCGAGGGCCGGTGGGTTTGGCGGAGGCCTCCGATGGAGGAGGGCATCGTCCGACCTCGTGGCAGGGAAGAACGCGGTGCCCTGTGCCCTGGGGTGAAGAGGAGGAGGAGGCAGCCGCCCCCCCAGAGCCGGGGCGGCACACAGCTGTCCAGCCGGCTCAGACTAGAGGCGGGAGCGCAGTGCACGTACAAGCCACAGCATGCACACGTGACGCATCGTACAGCCAAACCAATGAACGCAGCACGGACAGAATACGCACAACACATAACACAGATACCATGCGCACACACACACACACAGCACATAATCTACATGACACGCAACACACACGGAATACGCGTAACGCATCACACACACACAGCACAAACATGACACACAGACACCGCACAGCACACACAGCACACGTGATGCACACAAAGAGCACCACGACGCACCACGCAGAAAACACAAACGCAATGCACCGCGCACACTGGACACACCCCAAACGCCGCAAAAACAGCTATACGTGCGACACACTGCACACACGTGGCTGCCATACTGCATAGAACAGGGTAAGTGCCGTGCTGCATATGGCTGGGTGAGTGATGTGCTGTATCAGACTTGGTGCGTACAAATCTTTCCACCTGTGAGCAGCACTCCCGGTCGTACAAAGGATAAGAGCCTCTCCCAGTCGCCTTGCCTGAAAGTCAAACCGAACATGAACAAGCAAAGAATCAAAAATGCAAAGTGGTTTCCCACTAAAACAAGGTTGTAGCAGCATTCACCTTGTGTCTCCTCCACCCCTGAGCCAGTAGTAAATAAAATGTACACATTGATATGGAAGGGAAAGTCACTGTTGACTTCCCACATAGCGCTAACCGCCAAACATGCAATGACTCACGCTTCCTGGCGATGCCATGAATTGCCATGCTTGGGGGGGGCACAATTAAATTCAAGAATCATTCTTTTTTGGTCTTGTTTGTACTGTCTTGTCCATTCGACTTCACGAATGGTAGATTAGCGTAGATAATTGTCATAAATACCTTTTAATACACACAATTGTATGCAGGTACCATGAAAATAAGATCATTCATGGACTCACCCTTGCCTACCCCTCTCCTAAGATCTCACTCTCCTTTCCTCCACCCACTCTTTGCTCCAGCACCCACGGTTTTCTGTCGAAGCCCCCAATTAACATTCGCTAAATGGGAGGTTTCTCATTCTCCTCTGCTGTGCCTGAGGTCTGAAAAGTCCTTCCCCAGCCATCCAAGCTATCAAACCCCTGCCGCTGATGAAGTCCATGCACAAGATTGTCATTTTTATCCCAGCCTATGTACAGCGTCTTCAGACGTTGCATTCGGATGTTATACAAGTACAAAATGTAATGTATTGCAATTTAATCCGTGAATAAATAAATCCCCACGTGCCTACGATGAATACAATCATTACAAATCAACATGTAAAACACTCAAAATAAAAAAAATTATGGAGCTCTTTGTTAATTACATTTTGGATCATGGTCTCCCCGCGCCATGTCTGCCGCTGGGGGTGTTTGACCATACTCCGCCGCACTGGTCAGTGCACGCTGGTGAAGGAGGTGGCCTGGCTTTGTAGCATTCAGTCTGCAAACCGCCATGAATCTGGCGGCTGTCTCGATGCTGGGCAAGCATGCAGGAGTGGGTGCCTTCACCTGCCACCGCAAATCCCCCCACCCCCACCCACGGTGAACGCACAGGTGTGCTCCCTCAGGGAACCTTTGTTTACCCCACCCCCTCAGCCCAGCTCACAGCCCTCCCAGCCCGGTGTCCTGAGAACACGCGCGAGTGTGAGCGAGGAGCCCCTGCCAGCGGGGCTCGCGTCGGCACGAGACCACGACGCTCGCACGAGGCGGGGGCTGCAGAACACCGCTGTTGGACATTGCTGTTTGTAGAACACTGCTGTTGGACATTGATGCTTGTAGAACATTGCTGTTGGACATTGATGCTTGTAGAACACTGCTGTTGGACATTGATGCTTGTAGAACACTGCTGTTGGACATTGATGCTTGTAGAACACCGCTGTTGGACATTGATGCTTGTAGAACATTGCTGTTGGACATTGATGCTTGTAGAACATTGCTGTTGGACATTGATGCTTGTAGAACACTGCTGTTGGACATTGATGCTTGTAGAACACTGCTGTTGGACATTGATGCTTGTAGAACACTGCTGTTGGACATTGATGCTTGTAGAACACTGCTGTTGGACATTGATGCTTGTAGAACATTGCTGTTGGACATTGATGCTTGTAGAACACCGCTGTTGGACATTGATGCTTGTAGAACACCGCTGTTGGACATTGATGCTTGTAGAACACCGCTGTTGGACATTGATGCTTGTAGAACACCGCTGTTGGACATTGATATTGGACATTGCTGTTGGACATTGATGATTGTAGAACATTGCTGTTGGACATTGATGCTTGTAGAACACCGCTGTTGGACATTGATGCTTGTAGAACACTGCTGTTGGACATTGATGCTTGTAGAACGTTGCTATTTTGACGGCACATTGCTGCCTGTAGATGGTGACACCTGAAGCATATTGCTGCCTCTGACACAATACCACCTGATGGAGGCCAGTGAACATCTAACATTACTGAAGGCGTCCATCTCTTACACGCTGCTGCCTGTAGGAGGTTGCCATCTCTTACACACTGCTGCTGTAGGCTACCATCTCTTGCACACCAGTCTGTACGACGCTACCACCGGCTGTAGGATATTTCTACTTGGAATATATTACTGTCCGTAGTAGGTGATCCTCCTGTCCCCACAGGCAAATCAGAGGTTGTGCGTTGCTCACAGTATGAGTGACAGGATGAAGTCAGAAGAAGAGATCAAGCCTTACTCACACTCAACATGCCCTCGCCGAACATACCCTGACCCAAAACACCTGCACAGTGTAGAGACCTCACCAAACACACCCTCAGTGGACGGCAGGAACCCGAGTTCCTATCAAACTGGGTGCTTCTTCTTCTTGGTTTTTTCGGTATTATTTGATTACTTCCCTTCTACGTGACTTTACCGAAAAAACCAAGAAGATGAATCCCTGCAGTCACGAAAGCTTTAAATCGAAACTGGGTGCTCTCAGCTCCATGACAATGACATTGGCGGTGGCTGTTGCTGGAGGAGTTTGTGGTTATGGCTGTTTTAGTTATGACGGCTGTGTTGCCTGCTGCGTTTATGACTATTATGAATCTAGATTTGAAGCTTTCGTGACTGCAAGGATTCATATTCTTAGGTTTTTTCGGTAAAGTCACGTAGGTAAAAAAATTTAAATTAATAAAAGTAAAATAAAAATAAAATAAAAATCACGACCTTTTGGAGGCAACATTATGACTGGCAGTGGCAGTAGCTGTTGCAGATCTTGTGGTTGGGGCAGCGACAGTGGCGACGGTGGTAGCGGCTTGTGATGTGGTTGCCGGTAATGGTTGTCGCTGTGGCTGAGACTGCTGCCGTGGCCGTAGCTGCAATGGTAGCTTCCGGCGCGGCTACTGTGAACGATCGTTGCCGTGGCGGTGGTTGTCGTGGCCGCGAGCGTGGGCTCTCATTGTGGGTCCAGTTGCCGTGGTCGTGGCTGCGGTTGTTGCCGCGAGGATGACATCTACAACCGGGCTGTGCTTCGCACCGCTTTCTCCATCCAACAAAACAACCCCCGCCCACGCTGGCCTCCACCAAATGCCACCCCTCCACATTTTAAATGGCTAATTTCTCTTAATTACTGCCTCAGCAGGAACAGCGATTTTTGAAAGCAATTTCATGCAAATGCTAATTAGCTCAATACTCAACGCACGAAATGTGACGGCTTTTGTTTTAAATGCCATCAGATGCTGCGGCAATGCTCGCACGCCGAAGGGCGCCAACGCGGCAAGTAAGGGACTCGCGCGGGCCCTCGGAGTCGGGGCCAGTACGGCTCGTTCCACTCCTTACTCCACTAATTGACGCCGCGGTCCCTCTCGCACGCACGCGCGCGTACACGTGCACTGGATCGCACAAACACCGCGCTCACTTTCGGCTGACGAGTGGACGATGGAGATGCGCGTCACGGCTTTGCAGGGCGACTCTCCCGTCTGTTTAGACAATCTATAATGAACGTTTCTTGTTTGTGATTAAACCGGGTCTTCGAGTGAGTGAAGCAAGTTGATGGTCTCTGTCTGGTCACCATTGCACGCAATATTAAATGTGATTCTACACTTCATTTTAGTAAATTATAGTATCGAGAATTGCAGAATATATTGGTTTGTCGTGCGATGAAGCTCACTCTCATGTGGCAGGGCAAGTGGAAAAGTGCTGCCCCGACTGTGTGGATCAGAGATCACTTGAAGAGATCGGTAGTTCTGTGACATCCGCTTCTGTGGGTGTTCTCAAACACAAAGGGTTGCAATGCTCTGTGCGAGATCCGAACGTATACTTTGTTTCATAACATATTCCGATAGCATAATTAGAATAAAACTGGTTGTAAATTCTAGATTTGAAGCTTTCGTGACTGCAAGGATTCATACTTTTAGGTTTTTTTGGTAAAGTCACGTAGGTAAAACATTTAAATTAATAAAAGTAAAATAAAACAAATTAAAAAATTCACGACGTTTCGGAAGCAACACAAGCCTCCGTCTTCAGGTGGCTGTGACGGTTCCACCTGAAGACGGAGGCTTGTGTTGCTTCCGAAACGTCGTGAATTTTTTTATTTGATTTATTTTACTTTTATTAATTTAAATTTTTACCTACGTGACTTTACCGAAAAAACCTAAGAGTATGGTTGTAAATTACAACAAAATATGAGAATATGTTTTCCCCTGTAATTTGGCAACAAAACAGGTGTTAAGATGTTAAAACACCAAACTGAAACCTTTTACAAGGAATCATGTCTGCATTAACCACAATGCTTGTGGTCAGAATGCAAACAAAAAACATACTCTGATAGCATATGCATTGTCTTTGAAACTGATTGGTCCACACCCAGAGACAGGGGAAATCCTCTTCTCATATTTTGGTACTGGCAAAGGAGATCCCACGATACAAGAACATAATCGAAAAATATCATCACACGGACACAAGTTGGCATGCAAGATGGCTTGCAGAGCAAGACAGAGGAAGGTCCAACGGGGGCTTGACCATCACCAGGGACCAACACCGACCCTCCTTCAACCTCAAGGGTGCCCTTAGTAACGTAACTATGCCTTTATAATCGATTGATAGCCGTGATATGTGCGTGTAGTTTTGAATGCAAGAATACATTTTTTGCTAGTCATGCAAAGTATCTGCAAATGATGTGCTGTTGTTATATTTAGGCTAACGGAGCTAACAGAATCGTACAACCCAGACAGAATAAAGAGAAAACAGAACGAAACGGTAAAAATATGACAAAAATATTAAACGATGATAAATCGTTGAATCAAACCGTGACCCCAAATCACAATTCATCAAATCCAAATTTGGTGACCCGTTGCACGCATGCCTACGTATCATCCCATCTTCCTTGATTTAAGGCACAATCAATTAGCTGTGTTTAAACTGCCAGCTGCTGAACACTGTGCACGACTAATGAAGGTGGTGTGACCAACCCATACACAGGCAGTGGGGGGTTGGTCGGGAGGGATGCTGCTGCTGCTGCTACAATCGTGTCACAATTAAAAAGCGATACGGAAGAACGCGGAACAACTTGTGTCACGCGAAACGCAAGGTCCCAGCCAATCGCATCGCTGAGGCCACCAAGGCTGGGAGTTGTGAGCCGTATCGGCTGTCGTCTTACCCCACAGCCCATCTTTTATCCCAGTGAAGCCGAACACCTTGATAGCTTTGCTCGTGGCCAAATCACCCTGAATGTGATCTATCTTGACAGATTTTGAAAGCTATGCAGGTTCGCACCTGGCTATTGCTTTGACCAGGTCCTCCGGTTTTTCCCTCCACGTTTAGAAACATGCCTTTAGAGTTTAGAGTATTTGGCTGCTATACACTTCCACACGATAAGCCACTTCGTTGAGCTATCATGTGTGGCCAGGTCGCTTCCGAAAAAGAGCTACGTAGCTCAATGGGTCTTACCTGGTAAAATAAATATAGTTTTAGTAATAATACAATAGGTTTTTTCCCCTTTTTTTCTGGCAACACAACTGAAACCTTTTTACAAGAAATCATGTTAACATTAACCACAATACCTGCGGTCAGAATGCAAACAAAAAACACACTTAATTATAGATTTGAAGTTTTCGTGACTGCAACGATACATACTCTTTGGTTCTTTCGGTAAAGTCACATAGACGAAAAAATTTAATATAAATGATACAATAAAAAAAATGAAAAAAACTAAATTCCTTTTTTTAAATAATTTTTTTCATCTACGTGACTTTACCGAAAGAACCAAAGAGTAAAAAACACACTGATAATATGTGCATTGTACTTGAAATTGATTGGTCCACACCAGAGTCGGCTTTCTTTTGAGCCTCGTCTCAATTGGTGCTAGACCAGAGGATGCCAAAAGGCGCACAACTCAAAACCAAGGCACCATCAGAGTAATGAGGCCTCTGGGTAAGCATTTACATCATGATGCCTCCGTTGCCAATACCAAAATACAATAAAAAAAAAACCTATGATTGTATTTTGGTATTGGCAAAGGAGGCGTCATGATGTAAATAGTTTTAGCAGTTTTACTCCGATGACTTGTGCTGCAAGGTTAAGTAGAAATGGCAGTACGGTAATGATTGTATCTATCTGTGAAGAGTGTTGAGTATTACAACCTAGAATGTGCAGGTTTTGGATTCTTACATCGCAGGATCGTGAGAGATTGTGTCGACGTGGAGAGGCCACCTCGTTCCAGCGGTCGATTGAGAAAGGCCGATGATTATCATTATTCATATTATAAACAGAAGCGGCAAATATTAGCGGCTGCTGACGCCGCATGTTGGTTGATCGGAAACCAAGGGCCACTTGCGAGAAATGCCGCCGTGACACGGGCCAGATGTTCCGCTCCGGAACGTGACCTCGTTGGCCCGCTTGACGATCAAAGGCTCGTGGGTTTAATAATTATCAAACCGAGCAAATGGACGTCTCTGATAGCCGCCTACGCGACTATTACTCGCTCGCTCGCTCGCCGGGTATAAGAATTACGCAAAACGGTGTCGTGCCTCTTCAGCCCAGGGGATAACGCCCGATTTCGGCAAAAATTTCACAAGCTAAGCAGGTTTGGATGTGGATAGAGTTTGAAAGGGTGACCACCATGGGTTAAACAAAAGAAAGGTTCATCTTCTTGGTCCTTTCGGTAAAGTCACGTAGAAGGGAAATAATAAAATAATAAAACATAATAACATAATTCTCACGGACGTTTCAGCCACAAAGCAAGCAGCCGTCCTCGGGTGAAGAACAGGTCTGTCGGAAAGACAGCGTCTGAATGTCTTTCCGACAGACCTGTTCTTCACCTGAGGACGGCTGCTTGCGTTGTGGCTGAAACGTCGTGAGAATTATTTTATTATGTTTTATTATTTTATTATTTCCCTTCTACGTGACTTTACCGAAAGAACCAAGAAGATGAATTCCTGCAGTCACGAAAGCTTTAAATCGAAACAAAAGAAAGGTTGTCAGAGCTGGCTGCAGGGCTACGTGGTGGACAGCAGAGGGCAGTGTAGTGGAAATCTGTTGTGTCACTGCCATGCTATGCTCCCCCAACACCTTTACAAAGCCATACTGACCAGCATGGTGAAGGATAGTCAAGTAATCGACACCACACGGGATGGGGAAGGTCCTCATCCAGTAGTGGATTGACAAACGGGCTGTTTGAAATGTAAAAATTATCGATCTTGGATATTCCATTCATTTCCATCTACGTAATATATTAATATGCCTGCAGGGGAACTAATATTGATGCTACATGACACAATATTGATGCAACATGACACAACTTTAGAGGGAAAATACGCGGAAGTTATGTTAAATTAGTGACGTAACTTCCAGTTTTAAAATTAATTGGAACCAAAAAAATGTGAGAACAAATCGAATCTTGGCCTAATTTTTCCCTATTTTTCAGAACGACCTGAAAATCAGGAGCACATCCGTAATGCCCACACGCACACATCTTCAGGCAAACTTGCGTCACTAATCTAACGCAACCGCGCAGAGCGGTGTGGATAGGCCAAACGCAAACGTTTTCATCTTCTTGGTTCTTTCGGTAAAGTCACGTAGAAGGGAAATAATAAAATAAGAAAAATAAAACATAAAATAATTTTCATGACGTTTCGGCTACAACGCAAGCAGCCGCCACCTGAGGACGGCTGCTTGCGTTGTGGCCGAAACGTCGTGAGAATTATTTTATTATGTTTTATTTTTCTTATTTTATTACTTCCCTTCTACGTGACTTTACCGAAAGAACCAAGAAGATGAATCCCTGCAGTCACGAAAGCTTTACATCGAAAAGCAAACGTTTTCATTCACAAAAACACATGGTGAGGCCAAGTCCCGGGGCAGCCTTGAACACGTCAGGGTCATGACCGCCTGCCTCCCAGCCACTAAACCCGACTCAACACTCAACACACCAGCAGCACCTGAGCCAGGGACATTCAGGGTTACTCAGCCTGGAGCTAAGTGCTCCTCATGGGCGGTCCCACATGTCCCGTTACACCCCCCCCCCGCCCCCCGGAGTTTGCGCGGCGTCGCAAGCTTCGTGAACGCGTGCGTGCGTGTGAGTACACGCGGGTGGGCCGAAGGGAAGCAGGGGACGCGGGACCAGAGAAATGTCAGGTGTTGGGCCTGAGGGCCGTGCATCAGACTCCACAAAGTCTTGTTGAGAGTGGCGCGGCGCGGTGGCGCGGTGTGTGATGGTATTTGTGGGTGACGAGGTTGGATGTGGACACGTGTGACGGCGTTCTGTGCGAAGGTATTTTGCTTGTGATGGATGGCATGAGACACGTGTAATGCCATGTTGTGTGATAGTGTGGTGCGTGATATAGGGTGGTGTGAGCCATTTATTTGTGATGGTGTGGAACACGTGTGATCTCAAGTGAATGAACATATCACTACGAACGAGCCGGAGTGTTACGCTTTGTGAGTGTGGGTCTTTTCCAGGAACACCAGTTTTCTCCCACATGCCAAACTACAGTAGCATTGGCCAAACACCTCAATGCAGAATCCTCCTGAAAAGAGTCTTGAGACTCAGGGAGGCCTTCATTAGTAATTAACGTGTGCAATTTATTATTATTATAATTTGTGACAAAATACTGTGGAATAATTATGTTTTGAAAGTTATTGCGACTTCCTTAAACTACTATTTTAAGTAAATAAGCTTACATTATTTTTCTCAGCAGGACATTTCACTATTTTTATTGGAGTTTTCTCACACCTGGATGTTATTTTTTTCCCGTTTTTTTCATGCAAACTCATTTGCAAAAGCAAAAGTGTTATTTATTTAACCACAGAAGTGTTAATAAATCTCAAGGCTCTTTTGCAGATAGACTCCTGCATTGGGGAGTTTGGCCAATTCCCCTAAGAGGGTTTGCACACAGAGATAATTGTCTTATCAATGGGCTCTCACCCGGTTAAAAATAAAGGTATTTGATTGAAAGTTTATTAACTCAATACGATTTAGTAATGCCCATTATTTTGAGTTTAAATGCGCCCTCATCTCGAACGCTGAACGAAAAGCAGTGGGCATGTTTATTTAACAGAGTCAGTCAGTAAAAAATAAACAGTTCTTATTTTGTAAATAATTTCCCACAGGTGGCATGTGCAAGGTCTGCCTGACATCAGTTTGAAGCTTCATTAAAGAGAAGGGGGGAGGGGAAGAAAAAAACACTTTAAAAAATTAATGAGAAAGCATGCCACCATGGCATGGTCTGCTGACATACGATATGGTAAACACAAGACAATAATTTAACCAAATGTTACATGCCTGAGTAAAAAAGAGACGCGAAAAGGAATCAATGCTTAAATCTAACCTGGCCCCTGAATTGTAACAAGCCTACAAGATATATACACCCATGATAAGCATCTAATCTGTATGTTTGGATGTCAGCAGAACTCCTCCTAGACCGCTCGACGAATACGGCGTCATTTGAAAGCTTCTGATAGGTATTACGATAAAATATTATTTTTGAGCGGATAGTTCAGCCAAGTCGGCTTCTCCGTCAAAGTGATGCTCATCCACTCTACAATTTAACAATGGCCTGGCATGGGAAGTGAGCCCCGTTTAAAAAGAATACCACGAATAGGCATGCACCACAGAAGAGGGTTGCATGTCTCATCGGACTTCCCCCCTTAGTTTGCTGCAAGCGTTGGACTGTGTCTTCACTTAGCGCACGACTTTCCGCAGTCCGCTGGCTCGCACGTTCCCTTAAGATCGACTCGGTCTGCTGTAATTTGGGAAGGGGCCACGTGACGGCTGTTTACATTTCCAACATTGTTGGGGCTTCTTGCTCCAGTGAGCGTCCCACAGAGCCCACCCCCCACACCGTTTCTCTTGCTTGCAGGTGCACCCGGATGTTCTCCCACTCCTCCGTCCTTCCTTCCTTCTCATTCCCAGCAAGACACCCTGACTGTCACTGCCCCCACCCTCCGTCTGTGTCCACGGAACAACAGAGCATCTTGATGTAACAATTCATCACCCTCATACCACCCACTTCCCTCCCTCCTCCAGCGAATCCATGAATGGTCACGAATCAACAGTTATGATTCGATAAAAGTAACAATTCTTATTTTGTCTTGTTTTTGGCTGGCAGTTTTGTATCGTTTCTCCGCTTTCTTAATTGTTGTGTTTGTTTGGTTTCTGCTGTATTGTTTCTCGCCTTATTCTTGGGTCTTTCGGTAAAGTCACGTAAATAGGTTCAAAGAAAATTATAAAAAATAATAAAAACCTACGACGTTTCGATCGCAACACAAGCAATCCTGATGACGATCGCTTGTGTTGTGATCAAAACGCCGTAGTTTTTTGTTATTTTCTTTGAAGCTATCTACGTGGCTTTACCGAAAGGCCCAAGAATATGAATTCCTGCAGTCACAAAAGCTTTAAGTCAAGTTGCTCGCCTTGTTTTCTACAGCTTTTGTTTGCTCCCTTACTGTAAATATAACACTGGCAGATCTACTATATTTAACACGTAGGCTTTCGCGAACAATATTATTCATAATATAGGTTTTTGGGTCAGATCGAGTTATTTATAAATGTGTCGTAACCCTCCACCACCCGACACAGCCAAACAGTAAAAAATTTGTCACGTTTTTCAAAGGACAAAATAGTTCACTTCTTTAGCCCACTGTATGTCACGCGCATGGCTCCGTGTGTCTATTGCCACCGCAAGGATCGTTTTTAATCGATGAATAAATGCGCCGTGATGTGCTTGGCAGCGACCTAAACGCACGATGACCAAGAAAAGTGTCACGGCAGTCAAAAGGCTCAGCCGCATTAGGCGCTCCCTAAAAAAAACTAAAATGAAATAATAACAATAACCTCTTTCTTCTCTTCCGTCAGTCATCACGTGGAAGCTGAATACGAGACTGGGGAAACTAAGTCCACCCCTTTCGTTCCCTGGTCAGGAGAATCAATAGATGGCCTATCATCATCATCATCCAGAGAAGCCTCACTGAGTCTCAATACTTTTTTTCCTGGAGGGCATTGAGCTGGTTACCGAACTATGCAAACTGCGTGCATATACAGAAGCTCACAAGTCTGGAATTCACTGATGCATCCTGGTCTCCTCACAGCCCTGCAGAGTCTCGGCAGTGTCAATGCGTGGTTCACCAACCCAAATAATGATTCACCAACGCAAAATGTTTCTCTTCCTCAATTGTGGTCTACAGTGAGAGATGCAGTAAGCGTCCACCCTCCAAAGCAACTTAAATCCCTTTGTATATTGTAAGCCGAGGGCAGGGCAGAAAAATGCATTGTTGAACTGTACTTCTATCTTCCAAAACCTATGATCTCTGCCTTCACCAACCCGCAATGACTTGTGTGATCAAGTACGGTCTGACAACTCCATCTGGTTGGCATGGGGAGGCCCTCATCCAGCAGTGGATTACAAACGGGCTGTTATTATACATATACTGTTCCGTGTCATTGACAATGTCCAGGATGCGTGTTGGTTTGGCCCTTTTGAGCCTTAGGAATTTCCACAAAAATCTTGAAAATTCCTTAGGATCATGAGTCTCGCACTGGAATGTTTAGGCGAATTCCTCTTCTAAATAATAACGACGTCCTTTATTTATCCAGGAAAGCTTCACCAAGTCTGAAGATTATTTTTCAGGAGTGTCCGGCATTGGAATGTTCGGGCAATACCTTTTGGAGGAATGTTTTGCTTAGTGTGGGAGAAAACCTGGGAATACGGAGAAAATTCTTACGATATATTCTAGTGTCTCGTGGTCAACATTCTGCACAGGCAGGCTCACAAAACCACTTCTGCCATCTCCTGGTCACCTCGCAACCAAGAGAGTTTGGGTGTTTTTCACAGATCTCTATGTGATCCACGAACCCTTGCCAGACGCTCGCCACCACGCCCTGGCTCAAATATAACCAAACACACAAATATAACTCGAAACAATAGGCCTGACGCTCATCCACGTGGCATGAGTCATGCTCTCCGCACACACAGCCATTGTGAATTCAGGGCAGCCACTCCCCTTTGCCGTCGTCGCCTTGTCTTCGTGCCGCTTTCACAACACCGCAACGCAAGTTTACAATGCCACTTATTTCCCCTTCAAAGACTCAAGTGAGCCTCAAGACATTTTCAGGAGGGTCCTGCTACATTGAAGTTTGGCCAAATCAATTCACGAGTGTTTTGGCTTCGTGCGGAAGGGCACCAGCGTACCCGGAGGAAAAAAAACGCCACGCTTATAAGGGGAGTCACTCGACGCTCTGCACAGATGGATTCAATAATCCATTGCTGTGCTGCTATCTCCTGGACAACTTGCAAGCCCCACGCCTATAACTTCTGGTAATTCCAGGCAGTCTACCAAGCAAGTACTAACCAAAATATGAACCGTGCTTAGCTTCCGAAATCTGCTGAGATCGAGTGCTTTCAGGGCATTTTGGTGGTTCTCATACCACACAATTGGGGTGTACAAATCCACCCTCATCCCCTCCGCCATGGGTGTAGAGTTCCGATTCGATGAAAGAATCGACTACTTTTCTTCTACATTGTGGTGGATGTATTTAACAGCCTGCGGCGGTTGCAGGGGTCATGTGAACCTATGACGTACAACATAATAATTGAACAAAATGCTATTTAACGCACGTCCTCTGACAACATAAGGGCGGTCACATGACACAGCAGCAGTGCATTCGCCGCTTCTTGCCGAGGTACGGGGTTCAAATCCGACAGAGTCAAATCCACAACGCATGCCGTCTGCCTCACAGCGGACGTTCAAGAACACTAGATTTGAAGCTTTCGTGACTGCAAGGATTCATACTCTTAGGTTTTTTTCGGTAAAGTCACGTAGGTAAAAAATTAAATTAAAATTAATGACAGTAATAATAGAAATAAAATAAAATAATAAATCACGACGTTTCGGAGGCACACTACCACACTCAGATAAGCTCCTCCTCCCCTTAACTTGTATTTAAGAACTTGTATCTTGAAATGTTTTGCCTCACTTGATACAGCAAATCTAGCTGTGACGGTCCCACCTGATGACGGAGACTTGTGTTGCCTCCGAAACGTCGTGATTTATTATTTTATTATATTTCTATTATTACTTTTATTAATTTTATTTTTTACCCACTTGACTTTACCGAAAAAACCTAACAGTATGTTCAAGAACACGTGATGACATTCAAGGGAGAGTTCCCGTGATGTCATGAAAAAAAAAGTCGGCCATTGTGTGCCGCAGCCAAGACCCATTTCTTAAAATGTATTTGCAAATTACTTTATTGGGGAAACCAGTAAAGTCCTGAAGAAACTTAGAAGGACCCTCCCTGAATAAGAGCCTTGAGACTCAATGGATGCGCTCCCCGGTGAGCAAGTATTATCGCAAAAATAAAAGTAATGCGCATGATATGAGACATCACTCACTGGCGAATCCGGAGCAGTAGCCAGAGGGAGGAGGAGGAGGAGGAGTGGCGTTCTCCGCTGCAGGCATGGTGGTGGTGCCCGCGGTGGTAACAGGATGCCCGTGTCGTCGCCTATGCTCACAGCTCTGTGGCACGGCACAAGTAGCAAGAGGGGAGGGGGGGGTGGCATGAGCCGCACGTCAGAGGTCGCAAACGGGTTTTGATTCCTTACCCGTACCCGGCCGCACCAGGGTCGCAAACGGGTACCCGTTCCCTACCCGTACCCGTACCCTACCCGAAATTAGTGACAAACGGTTACTCTTCTTGGTTCTTTCGGTAAAGTCACGTAGAATGGAAATAATAAAATAAAAAAAATAAAACATAATAAAATTGTATTACTTTATTATTTCCATTCTACGTGACTTTACCGAAAGAACCAAGAAGATGAATCCCTGCAGTCACGAAAGCTTTAAAACGGTTACTCACCAGTCACTCACCGCCTACCCGTACCCGTATCCGGCCGCACCAGGGTCGCAAACGGGTACCCGTACCCGACTGGGTACGGGTAGCCGGGTATCGGGTAGGGTACGGGTATCGGGTACCCGGTTGTGACCTCTGCCGCACGTTGGCGCTTTCGGCATCGCGATAGCCACACTTCACGTCGTCACCTTCACGTCTCGAGACTATACAGGTCTGTTGTGTCATGGAACCACAATACGGTGGTAGCCACCGCTGTTAATAGCAATTCTTGTTGTTGCTGATGTATCACAAATAGCGATCTATGACCACGGGATTATTCATGCTTATTTTACTGACTTTGGTCATAACAACATCTTGACTCTAATCTCAGTAGATAAATTGTAGATGACTCACCTACGAAAGTTCTACGTTTAAAGACCGCCAATGTATGTGGTGACTCGAGTTACATTATTGAAAAACACCTTTTAATAAAAAATTCAAAAACAAGCTTGCACTTTTTTTAATTTGCAGTGACTAATCAATTAAATTAAGACAGAGCAAGGAAAAGGAGTACACATGGGAGAGTGAAAATAATAAAAAAATATAAAGTAATTTTAATGGATTCATGATCATGTATTCTTACAGTTTATCCAATCACTGAGGCATACATTTATAATGGTGAAAAGTAATTTTCCTGTTTGCGCACATTAGTTATTTTTATATAAGTTTTATTACTTAAAAACGAGTCTAAAGTTGTTAAATGTTTTGGAAAATGTTGAAATGTGCAGTGTTTAGAGATGCGGCCACATTTAAAGGCTTGTAAATCTATATAATTTACAATGTTTGTTTACTGGCTGGTATTTTAACTATATAATGTCTCGCTGTTTTCTTGCATCCAGCTTCCAATAATCACCACCACTATGCAGTCTGTTCACCATCACACTGGCCACAACACCACTATGCATCCAAGCTCACCACCGTGCTTACCAACACAGCCCACTCACCACCGTGCTTACCAACACACCCGTTCACCACCGTGCCTACCAACACAGCCCACTCACCACCGTGCTTACCAACACACCCGCTCACCAACGTGCTTACCAACACACCCCGCTCACCACCGTGCTTACCAACACAGCCCACTCACCACCGTGCTTACCAACACACCCGTTCACCACCGTGCTTACCAACACACCCGTTCACCACCGTGCCTACCAACACAGCCCACTCACCACCGTGCTTACCAACACACCCGTTCACCACCGTGCTTACCAACACAGCCCACTCACCACCGTGCTTACCAACACACCCGTTCACCACCGTGCTTACCAACACACCCCGTTCACCACCGTGCTTACCAACACACCCGTTCACCACCGTGCCTACCAACACACCCGTTCACCACCGTGCCTACCAACACACCCGTTCACCACCGTGCTTACCAACACAACTCATCTCACCAACGTGCTTACCAACACACCCCGCTCACCACCGTGCCTACCAACACATCTCATCTCACCACCGTGCTTACCAACACACCCCGCTCACCACCGTGCCTACCAACACACCCGTTCACCACCGTGCTTACCAACACAACTCATCTCACCACCGTGCTTACCAACACACCCCGCTCACCACCGTGCTTACCAACACACCCCGTTCACCACCGTGCTTACCAACACACCCCGCTCACCACCGTGCTTACCAACACACCCCGCTCACCACCGTGCTTACCAACACACCCCGCTCACCACCGTGCTTACCAACACACCCGTTCACCACCGTGCCTACCAACACACCCGCTCACCACCGTGCCTACCAACACACCCGCTCACCACCGTGCTTACCAACACACCCGTTCACCACCGTGCCTACCAACACACCCCGCTCACCACCGTGCCTACCAACACACCCGCTCACCACCGTGCTTACCAACACACCCGTTCACCACCGTGCTTACCAACACACCCCGCTCACCACCGTGCTTACCAACACACCCGCTCACCACCGTGCTTACCAACACATCTCATCTCACCACCGTGCCTACCAACACACCCGCTCACCACCGTGCTTACCAACACACCCGCTCACCACCGTGCTTACCAACACATCTCATCTCACCACCGTGCTTACCAACACACCCCGCTCACCACCGTGCTTACCAACAACCATTTCTCTGGGGCTTTGTGACTGCAGGTAAAAAACCCAGCTCTGTTTGCTTCTTCCTACGCACCGTTCAACTTTTTCATTCTCTCCCATTGTCTCTTTAAGCGAGTCATATCCATGCTCAACTCAAGAACCGTATTACCTAATCTCTTACAAATTTTACCGTGCCGTTTGTTGCTGGCCTGCTTGTTGCCGTTGGCCTTAGGGCCTTCGTTCAGCAAACCGTGATGAAACAAACAACTGTTGTCATCTCATCTTCTTGGTTCTTTCGGTAAAGTCACATAGAAGGGAAATAATAAAATAATAAAAATAAAACATAATAAAATACAATTCTCACGACGTTTCAGCCACAACGCAAGCAGCCATCCTCAGGTGGAGAACAGGTCTGTCGAGAAGACAGAGGTGTGTCATTCAGACTCTGTCTTCTCTACAGACCTGTTCTCCACCTGAGGACGGCTGCTTGCGTTGTGGCCGAAACGTCGTGAGAATTATTTTATTATGTTTTATTTTTATTATTTTATTATTTCCATTCTACGTGACTTTACCGAAAGAACCAAGAAGAGTAAGTCATACATTACAATTCTATGCCGCTCGCTCTCACCAACCCCACCGCACAGCCAGCTCATCCCTACACTCAGATTCAACAAAAGCGTCGCTCGTCGTAGTTGAACTCGGCACTCATGTGCGTGCAGCACACACCTCAGCCATGAAGGAGGGCCTCTGCTCTTGCCCGACACACCAGGAAGCAGCAGATGTCCTCACGCCTGTCCCTGCACGCACCGGCACACACAGCGGACGCTCATTAGAGCCACGCCTCAGCTGCCTCGAGCATAACGGACCCACACGGTCCGCAATCAAACGATCACGATGATTGGCAGCGATCCCCGTACACCCATTCCTTGTGACCCGCCATGGTACGCCACTAAAAGTTTACCGCTTTACAACCTCCCATCATCTCTTCTCCCAAGCTCTTATCACCTTGCTCGATTCCAGAGCGATGTTAACTCTTATCTATTGCAAGTTTGATAGTGCAGTTTGTTGCTGGCACTTGACCTGTTGGACCTTTGGGTCTGTGCTCAGACGATGTGCACAATAAAAAGTAATTCTACACTTCACGTGCCTGATGATTACTCAACATCTCCCACATGATGCTGAAGAGTATGTATTCATTCATTTGAATTGGTGTTGTACGCCTTTTGGAGTCATCTGGTCCAAAACCAATGGAGACTAGGCTCTAAGGAAAGCTGTCTCGGGTGTGGACCAATCAACTTCAAGGACAGTGCATATCATTATCATCATCAAAGTTGTTTCTTTTTGTTTGCATTTTGACTGCTTGTGTTGTGGTTATTGCAAACATGATGCCTTGTATAAAGGTGTCAGTTTTTTGTACCAGTTGAAAGGGTAAAAACCTATTACTATACTTGAATTGGTGCTCTCAACGTTACGTGGGGCAGGACAATTATCACCTTCAACAGACTGCTGGGGTAAGTGCTGTTCGTGAGCACCTGTGAAGGCCGGTAGAGCACACGAGGGGGTGGGTGGCCAGCACCACGCCCGGCCGCCTTTGTATCCCTAGCGGCGATGGTTACACACCGCATCAGGTACTCATTTGAGGCTGAGTCGACCTCGGGGAGGCCCAGGACCGGTTCAGATAATCGTCACTGGTGTTGGGAGGTGAGCGGGATGGAACTCGGGTCGCCGAATATGCAGTGCAGCGCGCTAACCACTGCGCCACCGCTCACCCACGTGGGGGACACACACAAATATATGCACATAATCTCTATAGATTTTCCCCTGCACTCTCTACATTTTAAGATACGTGATGAGCAATAATCAGGCGTGTGCAGCTTGTGACAACTTAATGTGTGTTCCAAGGAAGCTCAATTGAGGGATGTCCTGGAAAAACGTGATCATTTGAATCTAAAATTATTTTCTATATCCCAAGATGGCTTAATTGGAACAGATTCCAATAAACGTTGACAGCTGTTGCTTTATAACCCCCCCTACACCCCCCCCCCCCACAGATGGCCACACAATGAACTTCATAATTCACTCACTCCACTTAATCTCTCTACTCTGAACAAAACCCTCATTTCTGGACAATGAGATTTCGTGGATTGTTATTTATTTCAGGACACCTCTCAATTGGAGCAACCCAAGGGGCCCCTACCACAGCGATATGCAAGTTCCCCATTAAGGGCGGGTGGCGTCCTGCAAAACAGCCGAGCAACCTCTTCATCAGAAGCTCCCAGGTGGCACAGGTAGGGGGGGGCAACTACTGAAGAAAAGGGCCTCCTCCTCACTTAAAACGCCCCCCCCCCGTTCAATCATGGCCTACAACCGTGCTGCCACATCTCACCCACTTTCCCACATTTCGCAAGCTGCCACCTGCGTTTTATGCCTGTAGATAAACGTGCAGGAATGCGCGGTATCAGATCCGCACCTGATGCCTAGGCCGGGTCTCTTTCTTTCCCTGACTCTGCCGGGACAGGTGTGCAGTGGGGGGAAGGAGGAGGGAGGGGGGGGAGCAAGTAGGGGAGGTGTGGGGCATGAGTGTTTGCCGGAGCCCAAGGGCCAGAGTCATGGCACTCGCACACACGGACACACACACACGGACACACACACACACGGACACACACACACACGGACACACACACACACGGACACACACACACACGGACGGACACACACACACACGGACACACACACACACGGACACACACACGGACACAAAGATCCCCCGTATAGCCTTAACAGACTGTAGGGGGAAGTGCTGTTAGCGAGCACCTATGAAGGCCGGAACAGTACACGAGGGGGTGGGTGGCCAGCACCACGCCCGACCGCCTTTGTCTCCCCAGTGGCGATGTTTACACACCGCACCAGGTACTCATTTGAGGCTGAGTAGACCTAGGGGAGGCCCAGGACCGGTTCAGATAATCGTCACTGGTGTTGGCCGTGAGCGGGAATCGAACCCGGGTCGCCAGGTTCGTAACGCAGCGCGCTAACCGCTACACTATCGCTCCCCACACACGGACAGACACACGGACACACACACACGGACACGGACACACACGGACACACAC
This sequence comes from Lampetra fluviatilis, assembly GCF_964198595.1. Classification (NCBI taxonomy): domain Eukaryota; kingdom Metazoa; phylum Chordata; class Hyperoartia; order Petromyzontiformes; family Petromyzontidae; genus Lampetra; species Lampetra fluviatilis. Next base: position 3,290,736 of record NC_136313.1, on the reverse strand, counting down.
ACACACGGACACACACACACACGGACACACACACAAACACACACGGGGACACACGGACACACACACACGGACACACACACGGACACACATACACACGGGGACACACGGACACACACACACGGACACACACACGGACACACACACACGGACACACACACGGACACACACACACGGACACACACACACGGACACACATACACACGGGGACACACGGACACACACACACGGACACACACACGGACACACACACACGGACACACACACGGACACACACACACGGACACACACACACGGACACACATACACACGGGGACACACGGACACACACACACGGACACACACACGGACACACACACACGGACACACATACACACGGGGACACACACACGGACACACACACACGGACACACACACACGGACACACATACACACGGGGACACACACACGGACACACACACACGGACACACACACGGACACACACACACGGACACACATACACACGGGGACACACACACGGACACACACACGGACACACACACGGACACACACACGGACACACATACACACGGACACACACACACGGACACACACACACGGACACACATACACACGGGGACACACACACGGGGACACACACACGGACACACACACGGACACACACACGGACACACACACACGGACACACACACACGGACACACATACACACGGGGACACACACACGGACACACACACGGACACACACACGGACACACACACACGGACACACACACACGGACACACACACGGACACACACACACGGACACACACACGGACACACATACACACGGGGACACACGGACACACACACACGGACACACACACGGACACACATACACACGGGGACACACGGGGACACACACACGGACACACACACACACAAACACACACGGGGACACACGGACACACACACACGGACACACACACGGACACACACACACGGACACACACACACACAAACACACACGGGGACACACGGACACACACACGGACACACACACACGGACACACACACGGACACACACACACGGACACACACACACGGACACACACACACGGACACACACACACGGACACACACACACGGACACACACACACGGACACACACACGGACACACACACGTGCAGCAGCAGCAGCAGCGACGCGAAAACCGGGGACGTGCCGCGGGCTACCGGTTTGGCGCGGCAAAAACCAAAGACTCTTAAATGCTCACTTTGACGTGACACAATAGCATCATTTGTCAGCCGTTCCTCCTCGTGGCACGGCGGACAGTTGTCTTCTTTCGTCTGGCATTTAAAGAAGCAACGGGCGTTGATTTTAGAAAGCCCATTTTCTGGTGCCTGGGGTCTCCAGACGGATTTCAATGGAGAGTGGAGATACGGAGTTTTATTTTTTCTTCTTCTTGGTTCTTTCGGTAAAGTCACGTAGAAGGGAAATAATAAAATAATAAAAATTAAACGTTATAAAATACAATTCTCACGACGTTTCGGCCACAACGCAAGCAGCCGTCCTCAGGTGAAGGAACAGGGCTGTCGGAAAGACAGCGTCCGAATGAACACCACCAAGCTTGGCAGCTACAGAGTTGCTCCCGAGTTTCTTCGCGCCGACGGACGAACGAATGGCTTGTGCCGATAGGCTTGGATTTGGCTCGGGTATGATGCGTGGGCCGGCATATCTAGTGGCACAACGCTCAAGCAGCAGACAATGCTGCTGTGGCAACGCACAAGCAACTTCTCTGGAATGCCGCACTGAGTCGGCGTAATGTCACCGTGGTGCAAAGAAGCGAACTACCTCGCCTGGTATCCAGGAGGTCGTGGGTTCGATCCCGACCTGGACACCTGTATATTTGAAGTTTAGATGTTCTCCCCGTGGTCGCGTAGATTTTTTTCCCGGGGTCCTCCGTTTTTTTTCCTACGCATTTAGAAACATGCGTTTAGAGTATTTGGCTGCTATATATTGACACATGATGAGATTTTCATTGGTGGCCAGGCCTTACCTGGTAGAATAAAACAGTTTTATTTAATAAAATGGTTGAGTCGCAGTGTGTGTAAGTTTGATTCCTGCTCACAGCTAACATCGGTGAAGATTATCTGAACCCGTTCTGGACCTCCCCTAGGTCGACTCAGCCTCAAATGAGTACCTGGTGCAGTATGTAAACATCTCCACGAGGGATAAAAAGGGTGTGGTGCTGGCCACCCACCTCCTCGTGTGCCTTCATAGATACGTGCGAACAGAACTTGTTTTTGTGTAAGATTCTATCTTGGTTTGTGTACATCTGAGCTTGGGTTTGTCTGTTTAAATCCCTGTGTCTGTCTGTCTGAGCATATCTGTGCGAGTCGATGTCTCCGTTTGATTTCCGTCTGGTGCAGTCCGTGTCTAACCAAGCTTCTTTCTGGATGTCTTATTGTTCGAATCTCAATGTCTGTCGAAGTTTCTCCTCTCTGCCCAGGCTGGTACGTACGTATGTCTCTGTGTATGTCTGTGCATCTTAGCATTTGTCTGTCTGTTTGAGCTTTTGTTTAAGATGATGTCCACATGATCTTGTCTGTCTGTACGAGCCATGAAAGTAACTATGTTATTTTAAACAAACGAGTTATGGTCTTCATTTACAACAGTGGTCATTTCCATTGTCTGTTGCGGTAACAAAAGTTAAATCATAAAAAAATATGGGGGTCGTTACCATGTATACTAAACACTCAAAGGTAAAGGTCCCCCGTATAGACTTAACTGACTGTTGAGGCAAGTGCTGTTAGAGAACACCTATGAAGGCCGGCAGGGTGCATGAGGGAATGGGTGGACAACACAATGCCCGGCCGCCTTTGTCTCCCTAGCGGCGATGGTCACACACCGCACCAGGTACTCATTTGAGGCTGAGTCGACCTAGGATCGGTTCAGATAATCGTCTCGTGAGCGCGAATCGAACTCGTGTCACTGGGTTCGTAGCGCAGCGCGCTAACCTCGACACTACCGCTCCCCAGACGTAAGCATATGGACACACACACACACACAAAGATAAAGATTCGCAAAATAGCCTTCATGGCCTGTTGGGGAAAGTGCTGTGAGTGAGCACAAACAATTGCAAGCGCGAGGGGGTGGTGGAGCCAGCACCACGCCCTGCCTCGTTCGTCTTCCTCGTGATCAATGTATCACACCACACCAGGTACTTAGTTAAGGATGAGTAAACCTCGGAGATGCACAGGACCGGTTCAGATAACTGCCAATGATGTCATAAGAAAGTATTTCCTCTGCTAAATATTAATATAGACTCAGGGAGGGGAGAAATTGCCCCCTCACTGCACCCCCCTCCCCTTGGATCCACCACTGCACATACAGACTCACACAGACACACTCACACAGACACAGACTCACACAGACACAGACTCACACAGACTCACACAGACACAGACTCACACAGACACAGACTCACACAGACACACTCACACAGACACACACAGACACAGACTCACACAGACACACTCACACAGACTCACACAGACACAGACTCACACAGACACAGACTCACACAGACACACTCACACAGACTCACACAGACACAGACTCACACAGACACAGACTCGCACAGAATCACACAGACACACTCACACAGACTCACACAGACTCACACAGACACACACAGACACAGACTCACACAGACACACTCACACAGACTCACACAGACACAGACTCACACAGACTCACACAGACTCACACAGACACAGACTCACACAGACACAGACTCACACAGAATCACACAGACACAGACTCACACAGACACAGACTCACAGACACGCTCACACAGACTCACACAGACACAGACTCACACAGACACAGACTCACACAGACACAGACTCACACAGACACAGACTCACACAGAATCACACAGACACACTCACACAGACTCACACAGACACAGATACATGCGTACACACAGACCCACACAGACCAATTCTCACACACGGACTCACACAGACACATGCACACACACAGACTCACACAGATACATGCACACACACAGACTCACACAGACACAGATACATGCACACACACAGACTCACACAGACACAGATACATGCACACACACAGACTCACACAGACACATGCGCACACACAGACTCTCACACACACAGATACATGCGCACACACAGACTCACACAGACACAGATACATGCACACACACAGACTCACACAGACACAGATACATGCACACACACAGACTCACACAGACACATGCGCACACACAGACTCTCACACACACAGATACATGCGCACACACAGACTCACACAGACACAGATACATACGCACACACAGATTCACACATACATACACACACAGACACGGATAAATGCGCGCACACACTCACACAGACATTCGCACACACACAGAGACAATCACACAGACATACGCCCGTAAAGAAACACACATAGGCACACAAAGTGACACACGTAGACACACAAAGACAGAGATCCCCCGTTTCAGCCTTCACTTTTGTTACGCGAGCACCTATGAAGGCCGGCACAGTAAACGGGACGGGGGGGGGGGGGAAAGGGTGGCCAGTACCACGCCCGACCGCCTTTGTCTCCCCAGTGGTAATGTTTAGACGGCGCACCAGATACTCATTTGAAGCTGAGTCAACCTTGGGGAGGCGCAGGACCATTTCAAATAATCGTCACTGGTGTTGACCACGAGTGGGAATCGTTGTGTTCGTAGCGCTAACCGTGACACTACCGCTCCCCAACACGGAGCCGTTCAGACACACACACATAGCACACCGACACAACTCCACACGACGGAGGGGGAGGGACATTCTTTCTTAAAAATGCAGTCCTGGCGGCCATCGCGTTGGGAGGATGGGGCTAAGTGGGGTGGGTTAGCCTCGGCCAGACATCACACGACCAACAGAGACACCCTGCCTCCCAAACACTGGGACCTCCTTGCACGCCGCTAACCTCCTGGTAACGTGATGACATTCTAATCCACTGCTGGACTGACGCCTCCTTACACCATGTTTATCGTGGGAGTTGTCTTTGCCACACTTCTCCATGTTATACTGGTAGGAACCACCTGGTTCCACCAGCCCACAGGGGATTATTGTGTCCGTCCGTCCGTCGTGCATCCAAAAATGGGAGGGGGAGGGCTGGGTGGAGAGGGGAGGGTGGGGAGGGGCTGGGTGGGGAGGGTGGGGCTGGGTGGGGCTGGGTGGGGAGGGGCTGGGTGGGGTGGGGCTGGGTGGGGAGGGGAGGGTGGGGAGGGGTGGGGCTGGGTGGGGAGGGGCTGGGTGGGGAGGGGAGGGTGGGGAGGGGCTGGGTGAGGAGGGTGGGGCTGGGTGGGGAGGGGATGGGTGAGGAGGGTGGGGCTGGGTGGGGGGTGGGGCTGGGTGGGGAGAGGCTGGTCACTCCGTGGTGCCCTTATAAAACTCAACGTTTAACCTACTCACGCCGGCTTGTGCCCGCCCTCACAGTCGGGCATATTTGCGGAATACACCACGCCTCCGTTGACCCTGGCCATTGACCGAGCAACCCAACGTTCCTACCAGCTCCCTTCGCAGCAGGAATGTGTTTTGGGTTATGGTTGTTGAAGAGAGCAACCTAGAGCTGTTTAAGGCATCGCTCGCTAGCTGATGTGAGCCTTGCCCGGGAACCACCCAAGTCGTGACACACGATAACGCGTGTCTTGGTAATGCGGCTGAGTGGCGCAATGGTCCTAGCACTTTGCTCAATTGGAAAGTCACAAGTTCAAATGTCAGTTGCTGGTTGTCCGAGCTTGTTCATCGTCCTTACAGAGTCGATAAGATGAATACATGGAAACCCATTTCATTCATTGCACCATGGCTCATGCCAAGCACACTGCACCCAGTCCGATGGTATCCTTGGAGCGGCAGCAGAGGTCGCAAACGGGTTTTGATTCCTTACCCGTACCCGGCCGCACCAGGGTCGCAAACGAGCACCCGTACCCTACCCGTATCCGGCCGGGTACGGGTAGGGTATAGGTATCGGGTACCTGATTGCGACCTCTGGGATGAAGCCATGTTGCAGGCGCGGGTGGGTTGATTCTAGGAACTTGAATTGTGAGAAGAGACAAGACGTTGGGAAATGAGTGACAAACAGTTACTCACCAGTGACTCACGGCCTACCCGTACCCGGCCGCACCAGGGTCGCAAACTGGTACCCGTACCCGGCCGGGTACGGATAGCCGGGTATCGGGTAGGGTACGGGTATCGGGTACCCGGTTGCGACCTCTGAGCGGCAGTGGATATTGCTGGTCCTGAGTCTCCGTCTACTCTGTTTAGCGGACAAACCAAGCAAAGCCTCCACACAACACCGATGCACCCCCCCCCAGCTCCACACACACACAGAGCCATTTCATTGAGACAACGCTGCCCGCCCCAGCGTTCTTCACCTGTGGCGTGCGCTGCCACCACTGCTGCAGCACCGTCACCATCGACGCCTAAACGAACTCATTAATTCACAATTACGCGTCGGAGCCTCCTGGCGGGCCAGCGGGTGTCCTCGTCGCCGGGTGAAAGTGCGATGAGTGTGGCCGGAGTGGTGAACCCGCGCGACCGAGGTTTTGTTTGCGCACCTGTAACCAATCGACGCGGGTTCGGGGCTTATTAACACGGCAGCATTCCTGCTCGGCGTGTTATTGCACCGCGCAATCACAGCAACGGCCTTCGCGGTGGAGTCAAACTGCGGAGTTAAGCGGCTGCCCCCCCCCCAACGCGAACCAGGGCGAAATGTTAACTACTTTGGCTGGTATAAAAGAGGTCGTTGGTTCGACCCTGACGCCTGTATATTTGGAGTTTGTATGTTCTCCCCATGCTCGTGTGAATTTTTTTCTCCGGGTCCTCCGGTTTTTTTTTCCCCTCTATATTTACAAACATGCGCTTTGAGCATTTGGCTGCGAAAAATGTCCACACGATGATGAGCCAATTCGTTGAGCTATCATTTGTGGGAGCCAGGTCGCTTCTGAAAAATATCTATATAGCTCAGTTGGCCTTGCCTGGTAAAAAAAATAGTTTAGATTGCTAAACCGAGAAGAGCTGGCAGCACGAAGGCCCAGTTTGGTGGTCTTGCCCTATCTCTGAGCCGACCACCATTACTGACACCAGAATAGGTGTCAGTAAACTCCTGGTGAGAACCGGCACTCCCCTCGACTGATGACTAGCAGTGCCGGATGAAGCTAATCCGTGGCCTGTAGCATATGTTGTTATAAAGGGGCCCTAAATAACAAAAATACATAAATATTAAAACACAAATGTTTTACTTGCATAGTAAATAGTATTTTTTCATTTGCTATACAGCCAGCTAATACGACAAATCGCTAACCTTAAACACCCAGTCGTTCATAAAAGTTGAAGGCAGTATAGTACTATAGTAATAGAGCAAGAGCAGAATCACTGAACCGGAATTGATAGCTTGAAAGCGTTTAGCGCGGGGCCCTTGAAAGTGTGGGGCCCGTAGCTACTACATGTGTAGCTACTACATGTGTAGCTACTACATGTGTAGCTACTACATGTGAAGCTACTACATGTGTAGCTACTACATGTGTAGCTACCACACGTGTTGCTACTACATGTGTTGCTACTTTTGCTGCTAGGATAATCCAGCACTGATTACTTGGCATGGAACTATTAACTACCCACGCCCCAAACCAGCGATTCGATGAAGTGTCAGTTTTATTTAGTTTTTTTGTTGTTGTTTTAATGGAGTTTTGTTCACCCCAATAGCCTAAATTTAGCATTAGCATTCGAGGTGCATTGTTTCACCCACACAAGTAATATGATTGTCACAAATAAATACAATCACATTTTTTTTTTTACATTTAGGAGATTATAGCACTTCATATCGCCCACGACCAGAGGGCCCCGCCACTTTGAGAATGACCGAAAATTACATTGATCAATCGCTGCAAGCATCTAAGCCATACTAAGCAGTTATAAGCTGAGGAAGGGCAATACTTTCAAACTGACAACACTGTGTTTCTCATTGTATAAAGCCCAGCAAAGGTGAGCCACGGCTATTTAGTTTGCGTTTTTACTGGACAACGCTGCTGAAGGTCTGGCATGATGTGTGGTTGCCCGCCAAAAGGCGTTTGAAAGTCATACTTGGCCCTCCGTAAGGAAAATAATGCTCCTCGCCCCTACTATACGGAGAATCGAACGACGGCCGTCAGTCCCGTATTGGGATCCTGTCCCTGCTGTCAGCAATGCCGGTACCTTTGGACTGACAATTAGGTGTGTGCGGTGAACGTGTTGTTGCATTGTGGGCAAATAAGGACACACAACGCTTGGCCCAAGTGCTTCTGGGCAACGTGCCAGCAGCAAACAGCTCAGTAATGGCCGTCGGCGCTTCCCCACACAGAAATAAAAACCGCTAGCAGCTCACAGCACCTCTGCATATTTCAAATTTTGGGCGCACGTTGACGGAGGAGAAATGTTCGTCGTGTGGTGTGTGTCTGATGCAAGATAAAAGCGTTTGTTAAACATGACTGCCGCATCATAGCAGACAAGGCTTCCCACGCTATGGTATTGGTTCAAAGTCATGGACAGCTCGCCCTCAGCTCTCACTCACCATCACTACCATTAAGCCATATGGCTGATGCTTACCAATACCACCACACAGCCCTGCTCATGTCCATGCACACCAAAAACCACCCCATTCTCACACCCATACGCATGAGAATCACCACCTCACTGCTTGTTCGCCACAACGCTTACCATCATCACCACAACGCTTACCATCATCACCACACCAACACGCTCACCACCAGAACTCGCCACTCCTCGTCCACACTCACCGGGACCTCCAGGGAGGCTGCTGCAGCGGGGATGTGGCCCGCACGGCGACTGCTCACCCGGTGGAGAGAACATCTGCACGCAGCACAACACACGCGTGCGTAGCGCTCTCAATGCACAGCGAGCACCACCAGCATCCAGCATCATTGCCCTTGGGATGCACTTGCTGGGCGGTAGAGTGGCACACTTGCGCCTCAAAACAAGAAGGTCCTGGGTTCGGGTTGCTGACTCGGGCTCCTTTCTCAGAATCTGAATATTTATTTATAGAGGAATCCGATGAACTATAAAGCTCTTTTTCACAGGTGTCCGGTAGGGGAAGGTGAAAACGTTACAACAATAAAAACAGGAGTGCAAAGTATAGGAAAGGTAAGCAAATCACTAGCTTCTCTTTATGAAGCGACCTGGCCACAAATGATAGCTCAACGAAGCGGCTCATGTTGTTGAAATGTATAGAAGACAAATCATTTAAATAATTGAAACGATCTAAACGTATGTTTCTGTGTGGCGTTTGCATGTTCTCCCCCTGTTCTGCATGGGTTTCTTTCTGGTTCTGCAATTTCCTCCTATAACTAACAAACAAAAAACCCTTGCAAAGTAACTGTTATTGAACAAATATCCCAAAGCTGAAAAATTACTCAACTGGGATTACACACCGAAGCAATATCTCCCACTTCGGCAAAAAAAAAAAACTTGGCAGGACCCTCTTGAAAAAATGTCTTGAGACTCAGTGAGGCTTTACTGGGTAAACAAGTGTAAATGATAATAATAATAACCCTGCATCACCACCCACCTGGCAGCTCATCCACACAAGGTCAAAGCGATGTATTGCTCAAATAAGCATCGCAATGTGCTCATCTCGTGTTTACAGCCCTGATCATAGTGACGTAAATTCTACATTCCCATGGTGGGGATGAGTCTATCCAAATGCTCTAGAGGAGTCGTACAACCATAGCTGCCACTGCTATCCGGGGGCCTGAAATAAAAAATATAGCTATAGATGACCAATGTATGAAATTATTATGTATTGTGATTATATTGCGCTGCTACTGCTATTGTTAATCCAGCTGTTATGGATTGACTTATGCAGCTCGCGAAGGATGCTAGGTTTAGTGATGTGTGTTGTGTGTGTCGCTATTGTAAACTTTTAATCACATTTGTTGGGAAAACTGTTACGTTGTTTATATAGCATTGTTTTAGTAAGTTTTAGAGGGGATTGGTTTGGCCCGATTTTTTTTATTTAGTATAGATTTATACTTCAAATTTTAATCTGTATTGTATTATGATTGTTATTGGGATCAAACATCGAAATGGAATTTTTTGCACTTTTTGTACGCAGCATGGACGGGTTGTGCTTTTTCAGTAGGATTTTATTGTTTATTACGTATATGATGTTTAGATTTGTGTACAATTAATTTTAGGTGTATCTTGTAATTTTATTGTTTGTTGCGGTTGAACCCAAATCAAGAGCCGAATAGCTCACAGGGTAAATCCTAATAAATGAACTAAACTGACTTCCACACAAAGTGATAATCATTTTATCAACCCGGAGAGATTACGGGCCGAGTCAACAGCACAGCCAGGATTTGCCCTGGCAACCTCCCGATTGCGAACCGCTCGCTCTACCGCCGAAAAACCTTGCCGGTAAGGCCACACCGGTGCGGCGGGAGAGAGCAACGCCGAGCAAGTGACGCAACACGCACAGAAGCAGGAGGAGATGGGCAACACAAGAGCAGTCCCCAGCATCGGGCAGAGCGAGTGTCCGGTTGGGACCGCGTGTGCAGAGGGCCATGACGGAGCTTCCTATGGCAGCCCAAAGAGCATGGGGGGGGGGGGGGTTAGGCAGCATGGCGGTTTGATTAGGTGAGCCTCCGAAGCAGAGGCATGCCAAACACGTCCCGTGCACGCTCAGTCGAGCGGCCAAGCTTGTCGGTTTGACTCGGAACACAACTCAAGCGCGCCGAGCGATGATGAGTCAAATAATTAATGCCTCATTTGCATATGCAAATTCCCCGGGTAACGGCCACATTTACAGGCAGCAGCAGAGGTCCCGGCGTCTTTAATGGATTTTTAAACATCGGGATCGTTCCTCCGCCTTCCTGCACCGCCAGCATACTCAACAGTCAATTAACGCGGATCCCCATTTGCATATGCAAATGGAGAGCAGAAAAATGTGTGCAATGGTGTTTGCCGCTCACGCTCATCTCTCTAGGCAGCTGCGGTCAGCTCAAATGATTAGCAGGGAGCACCGAATGCTCGCGCAGCACAAGAGGATGCCTTCATTTGCCGCGTGACAAATAACATTACTGAACACACGCCGGAGTGGCTGGGATGCGTGGACGCTCACAACAGCAAGTTAAGGACACACGAGCCAGTTAATTTAATGAGCGACACGTCTCCAATACGGCTAGGAGATCCTAGTCATTGGGGATTTAACCGTTCCTTATTTATAAACCAGGCGAGAGAGCCTGGTGAGAGAGCCTGTTGACACACAACGCAAGTCAACATTAGTGGTGTAACATTTCGATGAATAGCTGCTATTCAGGGGTGGCGATTCAATTTAAGAGTCGATTATTTTATTGACATGGCAGCCGGTGACAGCAGGGTTAACGATGAATCCATTACTTTCAACGTATTCTCAATATAACAACATTGATTCTCACACAAGCTATTCAATGCGTGTACGTTAGCATACACATTGATATTCATCAATTCATCGATGCATAATTACACCCCTGATAGCCATCATTATATCCCTGATAGCCATCATCAATCTGAAATTTCCAAGGATCACAATCGGTTGACCATGAGAATTTGGTCTACTTCATACGATGGTCTCTTTGCTTCGTCTTAAAGGGTTTTCACATTTTGCTTGACATCAAATTAATCGTAAGTTTGGTATTCGTGCCATTCTTATGACACGAGGCTATCCCGAAGGCCCTTTGCTTCACAGTCTGCAGAAGTTTCACAGTAGGGGGGCGATGATGCTAAGTGTTTTGCCAAATGCGTATATTGCGGGTACATTCTTTACTCGGCAAATTTGGACGATGACGTCGGCGCACGTGGTCGACAGCTACAGACCGTCACTTTTTGACTGTTTATTCAGACGCGCCGATTAAATCGATGCGCCGATTAATATCAGTTCCTAAGCTCAATGTTTTACGGCTCCTCGTGTGTTTGCAAGTAATGGGCTCACGTGTCTGCAGTCACTCGTGCGCGCTACATTTACCACAATTTTGACAGGATTCATTCTTTGAATCGAATCGCGACATTGAATGGCGTTTATTCATCGAATATTTGAGGAGGGGCGAATCGTTAAAGAACTGTATCCATCTTGATTTGAAGCTTTCGTGACTGCAGGAATCCATACTCTTTGCTTATTTCGGTAAAGTCACGTAGTTAGAAATAAAATAAAATAAAACAAATCACGACGTTTCGATTGCAACACAAGCAATCATCATCATGGCCCAGGTCTCCATTAACATGCTTCCTATGATACATCAATGAAGACCTCCCCTGGCAGTCGCCATCTCTTATCACTTCCCGATCCAACAATCCAACGAGTTCCTGCACACGCGCGGACTTCATCTCGCTCCATCTCCATGGTGTACGGAACTCTCAGGCGTTTTCCCTCTTTTGGCTGCCACTCCGTCATTCGTCTCGATCACCGGCCATCATCCCTTTTGAGTGACATGTCTTCTACCCAGGCTCATGTTCTTTTCTTAACGGTCAATGTTTCTAGCTTGGATATGCTCTCGAATTAATACACGCGTTCCTCTTCCTGTCTCTCAGTGTAAGTCCAAGCATGTACACCTCCAGGCTAGAAGGGAAGACCTATAAGAATTGGTGCCAGAAAGATGCGGCACTACCTAGGCATCGTGGCACAAGACAGAGAGGAAAGTGGTAACAAATGACGAAATGTGCAGTGGACACCGACGGGCCATCTGCCTGTGAATCAAGATGATGATGCAATTTCTCAATTTCCTTTGCCACATATCACATCTCGTAATATACAGAGGCTCTCACCTGGTTCAAATTAAAATTACTTACATCTCATTTGTAAAATTTTAAACTGGTGAACCCCAAATTGGTGTCATTAACACAATGTATTACGAGTGTCCCTGCATTTTTAAACACCTTTTTATTCTCTATAGGCTGTGGGAGAATAGATTATCAGCATGCAGATGCTGCTGTAGGGCTCAGTGAAATTTGTGGCTTAGAGATGACTGATAATAAACGTGCGGTGGAAACTGTGATGCTCGATTTCATCAAGGTTTGGTTAGGAAGAGCTTTCATCACTGTTATTCTGTCACAACGAGGTTCTGTTATTTTGAGGTTATGTCAGTGAGCGTCCATCAATGAGGGTCCATCCATGATGCTCCATCACTGTGGGTTTCAACAGCGAGTTTTCATCATGTGAGGGTATTTGAGTAAGTTTGCCGAAGCCACTCACCATCTCGAAGTCTAGAAGGTCATTCAGCTCCTTGTCACCGGACATGACCCCCATGTGCCGATTCATTTTGCATCCTCCACTTGCCTGCGCCTGGGCTGCGTGAACCACATCAGGCACCGCACGCACCATTACCGCCGCACCACGAAGAGTACCGCAAACAACTATCTCACAGACACCACACCAACGCCGCACGAGCACACAAACACCACGCTTGGCACCGCACTCACTCCTGTGGTCAGTAACACTGTCTCAGCACCGCAACGTCAAGCTAGGGCAGGACATACCATTATGGGAACTAACCGCAACGCGTCCGTCCAGCCTGGTGTAGGAACACATCACCACACAGCAGTGCGGCGAGCACCAAAGCAGGGAGATCCATGTTGGAACTCCGTCCCGGCTGGATAGGTACAAAGGCAGCAGGTTCCCTGTGCACCCCATACCGCCACATTGGGCATGGCCCCACACAACCACAATGCCCCATGCTCGGCTCAATACACACAGGGGGGCAGGGCCTCATGCCCCGTCCTACAGGCATACCTGTCCGGCCACCAAAAGGGTGGCTCCAGTTTCGTCCTCCATGGGGGTCTCCACACAGGTTCCAGGTTCCCGGTCCCAGGTCCCTGTGTCCCTGGCCCCGTCCCCAGGGCACAGGTCCCCCGTGCCTCAGATCTCCAGGTACCAGGTTCCCGTCCTCGCGTCCCAGATGACCCGAGTAATAAGGTCGCAGGCCCCCGTACCCAGGTCCTTGTGTCCTCGGCTCCAGGTCTCCGTTCTCTGGACCACGTGCCGGAGAGCTCAACTCAAAACTTCCAGGACCTGGTCTCCTCATCCAGAGCCTTTGTATCTCCGGCACGCACAGGCCTGCTGACCTCAGAACTTTGTATTTCCGCTCCTGAGGTCACGGTTGTTCTGAACAAACTCTTCTTGCTCAGGTTCCTCTTGCCACCAAGGTCATATGGCAGGTCCACTTCAAGTAAAGTCCCACGTGCTCTGGCAAGATCTCAATGTCCAACCACCAAAGTGCCCCTTTCTAACCGAGAGAGCACGGGTTCCGGGCTTTCGTGCCCGAGCTTTGCAGGTAACCGGATGTCCACGGTCTTCTCACTCAGGTCCCACAGGGCACCGATGCCGGGACCTCGCGATTCGAACCACAGATCTATCCCCGAGACCACAAATTCCAGTCCCAGGATCCCGTGCCTCGAAAATCCATATTCCAGTTCACAGCTCTCCACCCGCCTCCTCTCCCGTCAGCCTCGAGCCCTCAGGCTCCCTCAACCTCCCCGTGTCCCCTCAACCTCAGAACTCGGGTATCTTCTTCACGCGGTGTGCCCCCCGCCTTGAAACTCCAGGTCCTCTGGATGTCCTCACACCCTGATATCGCAGGGACCCCTGCGACCGTACGGTGCCCCCCCCTCCCCACTCTCCAAGTTGCCACTCTGCAGGTGCCCACTGTCCAGGTGCCCACTGCCCAGGTGTCCACTCTACAGGTGCCTACTCTACAAGTCCCCACTGTCCAGGTGCCCACTCACCAGGTGCCCACTCACCAGGTGCCCACTCACCAGGTGCCCACTCTGCAGGTGCCCACTGTCCAGGTGCCCACTGCCCAGGTGTCCACTCTACAGGTGCCCACTCTACAAGTCCCCACTGTCCAGGTGCCCACTCACCAGGTGCCCACTGTCCAGATGCCCACTGTCCAGGTGCCCACTCACCAGGTGCCCACTCTGCAGGTGCCCACTCTACAAGTCGCCACTCTACAGGTGCCCACTGTCCAGGTGTCCACTCTGCAGGTGCCCACTTTCGAAGTCCTCACTCACCAAGTCCCCACTCACCAGGTGCCCACTGTCCAGGTCCCCACTCTCCAAGTCCCCACTCTTCAGGTGTCCACTCTCCAAGTCCCCACTCTGCAGGTGCCCACTCTACAGGTGCCCACTCACCAAGTCCCCACTCTGCAGGTGCCCTTCTCCCCCCGTGCACTCCGCCGATGTCGCTCTTCCCGCGCGCTCTCCGTCTCTGACCACCGCGCGCGCGCGCAAGCTCCGCCCACACCCCCACCCCCACCCCCCACCAATACCCCCCCCACCCCGCCGCAAACGCCGAGCTGCCATTGGTCAGCTTCTCGAGGAGAAGCGAAGCCTTCCTCGTCGCGATTGGTCAACGCCGCGGGGATTCGGAAGTCGCGCGCGCACGCGTGACGTCACGCGGCTTCCGACACACCCCCCCCCCAGCCCGCCCACCCCGCGTCTAACGCACCACCCCTGTTACGGATCGATATCGGGTGTTGAATAAGAGAGATCGATTCCGTTTGATATATACATAGTGCTAAAATCGATTTCGATTACGGTGTTATGATTTAGATTCCGATGCTTCTCTGGGCAATGTTAATAGATTCTTGCTCTTAACGCGATTTTATCGACACCGAGTAAGCGTAGGAATTAAGAATCATAATTGTTTTACTTAAAACTTTGGTGTATGGTTCTTTCGGTAAAGTCACGTAGATAGAAAAGGAAAAAAAATAACAATAAAATAATAAAATTTTAAATGAAGTGATATTTCATTTATTTCTATTCACTTTATTTTTTATTATTTGATTGTTATTATTTTTTTCGATCTACGTGACTTTACCGAAAGAACCATAGAATAAGAATCAGAATTTTTATTTAGAATCCGATGAGCTCTGAAGCTCTTTGCCACAGATGTCCAGTCAATACAAACAAAGCAGTCGATACAGGTAGTCCTCTGCTTACGATGGAGATGCGTTACGACAAAAATATCGTAAGTCGAAGATGGCCTAGCCTACCCAGGAGTCTTGAAGAATTGTGGTGATTTAGCAAAACAGAGCAATTTACAGTACCGTACTAAACTATATACTGTATGCATTTATTAATTACAATACTGTATTGCACAGTAAAATGTAAAGTAAAAAAAACAAGGTCAATTCTTAGCCTACCTATATGAACTGCAATTTAGTAGAAAGTTTTTTTCAGGAAACAATCCTATCTGCTGTAAAAACTTTTAACATGCATTGAACGTATCGTATCGCGATCGTAAGATCGAAATATCGTAAGTCGGACCATCGTAACTCGGGGACTATCTGGACACGCAAATAATTGGAGTGAAAAATCGTAACCAAAGTTACTAAATATATCTTCTTGGTTCTTTCGGTAAAGTCACGTAGAAGGGAAATAATAAAATAGTAAAAATAAAACATAATAAAATACAATTCTCACGACGTTTCGGCCACAACGCAAGCAGCCGTCCTCAGGTGAAGAACAGGTCGAAACGTGAGAATTGTATTGTTGTATTTTTATTATTTTATTATTTCCCTTCTACGTGACTTTACCGAAAGAACCAAGAAGATGAATCCTTGCAGTCACGAAAGCTTTAAATCGAAAAATTTACTAAATATAATAAAGTGATTCCCAATCGACATCACTAGCCATGGTCAATCCACTGCTGGATGATCACTGTGAATAACTTTGGAGAAACCACGTCACACGTCTGCTTTCTAGATATTTGAGAAAATACTTAAAAGCGTGGCTAACATCTGGGTTGTGTTCTGTTCAAGGAGAAGTTGTAAATAAAATCTCTACTTCTAGATTTGAAGCTTTCGTGACTGCAATGATTAATACTCTTAGATTTTTATGGTAAAGTCACTTAGGTAAAAATAAAATTAATAAAAGTGAAATAAAAAATCACGACGTTTCGGAGGCAACACAAGGTCGGGTCTCTTGGAATTTCTTTACTTGATACAGCTATCGTGCTGTGACGGTTCCACCTGAAGACGGAAGCTTGTGTTGCCTCCGAAACGTCGTGATTTTTTATTTTACTTTCATTAATTTTAATGTTTTTTTTTTTACCTACGTGACTTTACCAAAAAACCTAAGAGTAAGAATCTTTAATCTTCCACCATTATCAGTTTCAACATGTACATCCTAAGCAATCGTCAGCCGTGATTTATCCACTGCTATATGAGTGTCTCCACATCTCACGATTAAAATTCACGTCAAGACGACAAGATTGGTGTAGCGGCAACACTTGTGCCGCAAAACAACAAGGGCCTGGGTTCAATTCCTGACTCGGGCACCTTTCTGCGTGGAGTTTGTATGTATAAATGTTCTCCCCCTGTTCTGAGTAGTTTTCTTCCAGTTTCATCCAATGGCTAAAACAAAAACATACAACATAACTAGAAATGGAAAAACATCCCAATGCTGAAATGTTACCAGCAAATTATACAATTGGCAACATCACCACCTATTACAAAAACCTAGGACCCTCTTGAAAAAGTTGAGATACTGAGGCATTTCCTTGATAAACAATGTTGTCACATTTATTCGACAACTTTTAAACCATGGATTGTAATACGATACCATTCTGATCATGATTCATAAAAATATATTTTAAGCTTACTGTAGCTGTCATTATCGAAATGTTTTACAGATGTGGCCATTGTGGTTTCAGAAAAACTGAACGATATGTTTTGTACCAACTAGTTTTAGAGCTTACAGGAAATATCCTGACAAGATGGTCATACAATTTTCCTGCCATAGCAACAAGTATCGTATTGGCTCTCTTATAAAATCACATGTAAGGTACATTGGATATTTATGGAGATGTGGGTACAGGCTTGGTGCAGTGCTGTTGCAAATTACACGATGGTGAATGTATTTGGACGATGCTCCGTCTATGCTCCCCGCCTTCACTAACCTGCACCAACCAGCGTGGTGAGGTGTACCCAGCACAGCATGGGGCAGAGGCCCTCATCCAGCAGTGGATTGACAAATGTGCTGTACAAGCACATGATGTATTGGGTGGCTGATTGGGTCACTGATGGGGTGACCTTGGGCGAGAGGCAAGAGAAGGTTAACGGACCCACACCGTACTGGCCTGTGCACAATCCCTATGTCCATCCACTGCTGGATTAAATGCTGTCCACATGATGTTTCTCACGGGGGCTGTTTGACCATAAACCACTTTGCTGGTCAGTGTGTGTTCAGGAAAGAGGGAGCTCAGAATCAGTTCAGACATCATGCTCCACTGTTAACCATAGCCAATAATTGAACTCCGTGTAGGATCTGTCGGACTGCACTAACTAGTGTATTACCACCTCACCGGATTACACTGTTTACAATGGAGCTGACTGCACATCCAGTGATCATTAAACAGCAAAACTACATCATTGTGACTGGGCAGTCATGGGCATTGTGAACTGGGGCTGTCGAACACTGCTCCCTAGTGGTAGCCTTGTATCACTGCATGCACCCACAAATGAATTCACAACAAGACTTCGTAATTGAATGGGTTTATTATTAACGCCGCAGTCAGGTACATTTTTTGTTTTCACGTTGCAAAAGTAGGGCTTCTCTAGGACCCGCGTATTGGACAACTTATACTCGCATACAACTTGTGAAAAAACAAACATCATCCTGGAAATAAAAATAAACTCCAATATCCAATCTGCATCGGGTATCTTTTCACCACCCCCACAAACTATAGCCAGGAACGCACGCATCCAACAGAGATCCTCATTCAAATCCCCTGCAACACAACACAAGAACACACAAACATATTAGTTATATCTTGATATGAAGGTTTTTGTTGCCAATATTATGATCAGGAAGTCAGAATTACCTCCTGGTCTCTCACCTGAAAATGATTGATGTAGTTTCAAGCAAAACATCACATCCAATTGCTACATTTGGTTGTGGAAATTGTTCCTCAACTTACCGGTGAGCTAAAACAAGAATAACATGGCTCATTCAATGCTTGTGCAAGTGACAATTTTATTTATTTGGTTGTCGGGCGCTGGAGGTATTCATGGGCATAAATATTGCGAACATGATTATGCGGCCTAACCCAAAATTTAATTACGATTCTAGTTAATTTTATTATTACGAAAGGAGGCTTTTACGGAACGCACATGACGCCCATTAAAAAGAACAAGCCTGTTAATAGCAAATGAGGTGGCAGGTTTATGTCATGTGTGAAAACCTCCGATTAGCAGTTGGTTACGTACAGTACCAAAGTAGTTCAACATACATACTCTGTACATTCGCAGCTGTTCCAGCACTCACTTGATCATGTGGGCAATGTCCCAGTTGGTCTCCAGGGTGGCGGGGGGCAGCACCTTGGAGCCCTCCTTCGTCACCACCGCTACCTCATACTGCGACACGATAACAAGATAGATGCACATTAACAACGCAACACTAAAAAAACTAACCCGTAAAAACATTGTTTTTCACTATAAATCCTTTATATGCGTGTTCAATGGGCCACAACCCAGCCCACATTGGTCTTTGAAACGGGCGGCTAGAGTCCTCTCGTTCTCTGGCTTGAGATGGCTGCCACCTATGGGTCAGATGATTGTCTGCCACCATTAAGCAATTGGTAATTAAATATATATTATTTTCCTAAAAGGTGTAAAATTTTGGATTTTTTTTTCACGAAAATACATTGTCACGCACAACGAGTCTGTGTGAAAAATGTCAGCTCCATTGGATCACGGGAAGTGGGTTAAAAAACGACCGAAAGATTTGCACGGTCGTAAGCAAGCAAGCAAGCAAGTGAACTTAATATAAAGGATTTAAAAACTAACTCATACCAATTGACTGTCCTTACTAAATGATTAAGTACTCCTTCAGGCAATTCCGCGCTGGAACACGTTCAGAGTAATCCATGAGCGTGAATGATAGGATGGCCTCGCAGGACGAGAGGTCTGCTGGGAGCCACGCAAGGGGACAAATCGTGAACGTGGGACTCACCTTGTTGTAGGAACGAGCGTCACGGTAATAGAGGATCTTGAGGCAGCGTTCCATGATCTCCATGGCCTCCTGCTGGGACATGTCTGGATTCTTCTCTTGCTCGTCCCTCAAGAGAGGCTGGACGAGAATACAGGGGCACACACATCATACGAATCGTTTATTCAGGTCGCTAACAAATATCAACCATACAAACTCTCATACCATTGCAAGCAGTCAAGCCTGCACCAACAGTCGGTGGAACGAATATCAACACGGACAATCAAGCCAATACCAACATCAATAGAACCAACACACACTCACAAACTCAATGAAACTGGCACGAAAGAGTCACACTAACAGTCACAATACAATCTTACCACAAATCAACATCCATACAGTTGATCAAACCAACACAAAAAGACCACTCCCACCAACACAATCAAACTAACACTGACACCAAGACATGAGCGCACCAGCACCAACATAATTGATCAATCCAACGTATCCATACATCCACAGGAACACTGGTAATAAAACCAACATCAACGCAACCCTTCAGTACTGACACAACACTAACACAATCAAACTACGAGGCCTGCCAACAAACACATCAATAAAGGCGACCAAACCGGTCAATACCAAGAAAACATCAACACTCACATCAACATACCATACCAAGACTAACACACCAATGCTAACAAACCACGTCATACCAACATCCAAACAAACCAACACCAGAACACGCAGTTCAATACTAATACGGGCAAAAAAAGCACAGGCAGTCATGGTTAAAACTGTCTCAGAAGACTGAGAAACTGCCGTGAAAAATGTCAAGTGACGTTTGAGGCAACGGTTCTTCCCCCAAAGCATTGATGAACGAGTTGAGGTTTTGTTACTTATGCAGCAATGGCAATGCAGTTTGGCAAAAATGTTTTAACAAATACTGGAATTGCTTTTTCACTGGATGCAGACAGTCTTCTCAGTTCTTTTCAAAAGAGTTTAAAACTGCATATTTTGAGTTTGGAAAGCAAATCAATGGCACCTGGGGTCACCAGATGGATTCCATTTGTACCTCCTGCAAAAGCGTGGGATTGGGTAATGACCGGTGACGTTGGTGATTGATTGCACTTCACCGCAGTCTCAATTAGGCGACTGCTTAATTCCTCAATTATGGATACTCGCAGACACTGATATAGAGCCGAGTAGACGTACATAGACTCTTATCGACCCATGTCCTGTGTCGTGTGGCGATAACAACATTGACAAGGGTAGAGATCAGGTTTGAATAGCCAGCGACCCACTGACTCACACAAATACCCATATACTCAGACCCATACAACACAGCGTGACGAGTGATGGATCACACTTCACAAGTGGCAATTAGGAAACTCTTTAATTTCCCATTTATGGAGGAGGTTGCCGCCCCTCCCATGTGTTGTTCTAACGGTTACGTGCAGAGCAATCACTCAAGATCAAGATGTTACCATGGCCAAATCCGCTGATGTCACCACACATTCTACCCTCTGTCAGATCCCGCAGATGCTGCACAGTAGACAAGCAACCACCAAGCTCTGCCCTTGCAGTATTCCACAATCACCGGACATGGGAAGACCATTCAAATATCTGTCTCGCCAATTGGCCCTCACCCATCTTTCACACATGACCTCCAAAGGGCAGCGTCCAAGTATGCCACACACACAATTAAGCCCCTGGTTCTTCAGATCATACCAAGGCCAGGTAAGCTCCGAATCCTGTCGCCACGACGGGAGACTCGTAAGCCACACCCAGCTTGTCCACGTAGCCAAGGAAACTGCACACAAGGGAACGACCACAGTGCATCGTTACACGTGTGAGCACGTACACACCTCTTGACAGTCCACGAGTGGAAGAGGGTCTCCTCAAGCTGTGGGTCGTGGGGTGGTTATATGATCGTGCCTCACCAAACTAATTCTTGTGGGTTGGTAAAGACAGGCAGTGTAAATGTAGGAGTGTAAAAGTACACGTCAACAATTAATTACGCAGCATTGCTCTCTGCTGCCAACAAACATGACCCTGCAATCATAAGGACAAATTGTTGATGCAAGATTTGAAGCTTTCGTGACTGCAAGGATTCATATTCTTAGGTTTTTTCGGTAAAGTCACGTAGGTAAAAAATTAAAATTAATAAAAGTAAAATAAAAATAAAATCACGATGTTTCGGAGGCAACACAAGCTTCCGTCTTCAAAGTGATACAGCTATCGTGCTGTGATGGTCCCACCTGAAGACGGAAGCTTGTGTTGCCTCCGAAACGTCGTGATTTTTATTTTCTATTTTATTTTTATTTTACTTTTATTAATTTAAATTTTTTACCTACGTGACTTTACCGAAAAAACCTAAGAATATGTTGATGCAAGGGCGGTCACCCATCCTAGCACTATCCAAGCACAACCCTGCTTAGTTTCCAAGATCTGACGAGATCGGGCACATTCCAGGTGATTTTGTCGTTGGGGTGCCGCTACACAAGATCTTTTAAAACGCACCACCCCGACACTCGGGCCCCAATATAGCATTGACTGATGTGGTGCAAAAGCTCAGCTCACCTCTCCCCTTTGTGGAAGCCTCCAACCACGATCGTGTTCCACAGTGGATTGAATTTGCTCCTCCTGGTGAACAAACCGCCATGTGAGGAGGCATCCCAAACACAAACATACAGTCAAAAGACAACAGGAGTAGCAGATCTCCTGCTGAATGGAGATTAAACGCAAATTTCGAACAAAAATCCTTGGAAGAGAGCGACCATAAACATGACCACGCATACAGAAAAGATTCCGCATATGGCCTTTAACAGACTGTTGGGGCAAATGCTGTAACTCTGGATGTGGAGGTTGGGCTTTACCTGTTGTACATCACCCGGGTAAGCCAGGAGTGAATGGCCTTGGGGGTGTAGTAGTGTCCATCCTCCAACACCTGATCGTCAATCCTGCAACCACAATTAAATGCTTAGAAGCAATAATATGCAGAGAGAAAGGTGAAGAACAGCAAAGATGGACCGCTTTTGGAAGACTTAAATTAAAAAATGAGATGGAATATGACAATGTACCACAGAAGACAGTTTTAAATCAATGCATCGTGCCTGCTAAGACACATGGAAATATGGACACCGATCAAAGCAAATTAAACAATATTTTTAAAGTGTACAAATAAGCATGGCAAGATGCATACCTGTCAACCTGTTGTTTACCCGTATTCTTATATAGTTTTCAGGTCCATACGGTGTACAGCCTTTTCAATATGGACAAAAAAATTGTCTATTTGTTTGTGTTTCTCCCTTGTGATAGGACTTTGTAGGATCAACGTTGAGATTTATTAAGGCACGGGGTGACCAATAAGGTCTGAATTTGTCTGTAATAAGGTAGGGCAATGATAAGGGGTTGACAAGTATGCAAGATGGATGTTTGGAATTACACTGGGCTCGAAAAAGCAACAAATGGTTATATTCTTGGTTCTTTCGGTCAAGTCACGTAGATAGAAAAAATAAAATAAAAAATAATACATTGAAAATAATAAAAGCAAAAAAACACATTTACATATCTTATTTAAATTGTATTATTTGCATTTAAAATTTTTGGTTTTCTATCTAAGTGACTTTATGGAAAGAACCAAGAATATGAATTCCTGCAGTCACGAAAGTTTCAAGTCAAAATTCAACAAATGGTTACAAAACAAACACAACAACGAGACATGCCACTTTCCACTTACACCATCTGCTCCAGGACATCCTTGAGGTACTGGAAGTCGGCGTAGTCGCCCGATGCCCCCAGCAAGGTCTTGTCGTTGACCGCCATGAGGCGGGAGATGTTGCGGAAGCGGGCAAGCGAGCCATACGAGCCCAGCATGTCAGCCGCCACAAGCACCCCGCCATTGAACTTGATGCCCAGTACGGACGCCCCGGCCACCATGGGGTTTCTGAAAAACACGTGGAGAATGTCAAATTCAACTTCATTCGCACTTCTCTTGTCGATACACGAGGAAGTTCCACAAAGTGTCCACATTCAGGGACGGAATTTAGACAAATAAAGTCATAATCATCATCGGCCATGGTCAATCCCCTTTTGGATAAATGCCTCCCCAAGCCACCACCACCTCTCACGATTTTGCGATGCAACAATGCACTCGCACATTAAATGTCTTCTTTAAATTGCTCCATCTTAGGGGCCATCCATTTAGTACGTAAGCATCGAGGGGGAGTTAACCCAAATTCTACGCTTGCGTATGGGGGAGGGGGGTCTACTGACAATGTACGCATAGGAAACGGGGGATGAAGCCTCGATATAAATTTGTCTACATTGGCCTTCAAATGAGTTAGATAGTCCGGCGGTGGACTATCCGTTTGCTTAAACACGTTAATATTATTAATCCTTGATCGTTTCTGCGTGGATTAAATATCGGCCGTTCAATAGGATTGGGGGGGGGGGGTGCGTCAAGCGTACGTACGCAGGTGGGGGGTGTAATAAGTACGCGTGCGTACAGGGAGAGAGTAAGGCGTCAAGTTGACAGATCTTTGCGTACCGACTAAATGGATGGCCCCTTATCGGCGATTTATCCTCTTGGACGCGTTCCAAGAGGATGTCCACCAAATCAAGTGCGCAGTGACCAGGCTGAGACGATGCATACACTACTATCTTATTTATTTACAAGTGTCTTCTTGTTTCTTTCCGACAGACCTGTTCTTCACCTGAGGACGGTTGCTTGCGTTGTGGCCGAAACGTCGTGAGAATTATTTTATGTTTTATTTTTATTATTTTATTATTTCCCTTCTACGTGATTTTACCGAAAGAACCAAGATGAATCCCTGCAGTCACGAAATCGATATTTAGAACTGCTTTGTGTTTAGTTTGTTGTCCTTCCCCGTACCCCCGATTCACACAGTTGGCTACGTACGGTGCGCAAGAAGCTCTACATACGTACATAATAGGGGGGGAAAACACCTGAGTTTACCATTTAAGGCAGCGAGTTAAGGGAAATCCCTCAAGGCGTTTAATTCCCTCCTTAAGTAATTCCGCTAGGATGCGTCGCTGGAAGGTATAATGCCTCGCGATCGCTAGAGATTAACGGCAGAGTGACAAAGGAGTGAAACGCGCTCGAGGACTAAATTTTGACTTAAAACTTTCGTGACTGCGGGAATTCATATTCTTGGTTCTTTCGGTAAAGTCACGTAGATGTAAAATAAAAATAACAGATAATACAATTTAATAAAATAAAATAGAAAATAAAAGCAAAAAACCCACGATGTTAAAATTTTTAATTGTATTCTTTTCATCCGTTATTTTTATTTTCTATCTCCGTGACTTTACCGAAAGAACCAAGAAAACGCTGGCGAGGACATCAACCGCGGGGCCGGGAGCGATGTCATCGTCTCGCGAAGGCGCTCGACCAGGAGTCTGCAACCTGCGGCTGCCCCCTTGTGGCTCCTTTAGCTTCCCTCCCCGCCCCCCTTACGGGCAGACGTTTTTATTTTGCTACAACAACAAAAAACCACGTTCTAAAGCGGTAGTCGACAACCCCGCCACTCGGGAGCTCTTTAAGGACCGCTTCGTGACGCCTATTTAACAAGGACCACCACCGACTCTCGTATTCACCACACGGTGCAGCATTGCGGCTCTTGAAATCCTGAGGGGGTTTTTTTTTTACAGAATTCGAAAAAACGGCCCTTCTTGTAAATGTTGCTTTCAGACCCCTGAACGTAGACGGATTATTATAATTGTATAACAGATGGCGACTTCGGAAGGCCTTCCTCTAGCAACGGACAATAAATATTACGTGCGACGATTGTTAATTTAACTGCAGAGGTGTTTAATGTAACAATAAATATCCTTATAGATCACGCGAAGGTGGAGCGGCTCACATGGCCACACGAGTTTGATTCCGGGCCAAGGCTAACCTCAGTAGCGAGTGACAAACTCGCACCGGCCCAGTATGGTGAAGTATGTCCTGCCAAACATCCCCTACGACAGACAGCACGGACAAGGCGTCATCCAGCAGTGGATAGATCGAGACCGACGCAGTTTAGGGGAACCCCTTGACAAGAGGCCCCATCGGGCCTGCATGACAAAGCTAGTCGAGGACGCAGTCCATTGATCTCTCGCTGTATCTCCCGGTTTCCTCCCACCGTCACCACCCCCCTCATCTGTCCCGTGTCCTCTCACTTACAGCGTGTGCCTCGCGGGCCCGAGGGCCGCGGCCGCGCCGGCCCCGGGGAGCGAGTAGAAGGCGCCGGGAAGCGCGGAAAGGCCTCCGGAGGCCGAACTCCACATCTGCGCCATGTCTGCTTTCTCTGAGCCGGTCGCACGTGACGTCACCCCCCACTCCTTATATGGAGATCGAGGGGCGTGTTAACTTTGACCCCCCCCCACTCCTTATATGGAGATAGAGGGGCGGGTTGACTATGACGCCCCCCCCTACTCCTTATATGGAGATAGAGGGGCGTGTTGACAATGTCGCCCCCCCTACTCCTTATATGGAGATAAAGGGGCGGGTTGATTATGACACCCCCCCCTACTCCTTATATGGAGAAAGAGGGGCGGGTTGACAATGACGTCACCCCCACTCCTTATATGGAGATAGAGGGGCGTGTTGACTATGACGCTCCCCCCCCCCACTCCTTATATGGAGATAGAGGGGCGGGTTGACTTTGACGCCCCCCCCCACTCCTTATATGGAGATAGAGGGGCGTGTTGGCTATGACGTCACCCCCCACTCCTTATATGGAGATAGAGGGGCGGGTTGATTATGTGCACGATGGGCGCCCGTGTTTGTATATGTGTGTTGAACTTCTTTCGCACCGTACTTGGCCAACCGTGCTAATCGGAGGTGCGGGGGAAGGACAACAAACTAAACACAAAAAGCAGTTTAAAGCACCTTCCAGACTCAACCCCGCTGATCTTCCGAGATCCGATGAGATCCAGACATTTCTGGATGATTCGGTCATGAGCACATTTGCACAACACTATACGTGAAAGTTTGTTTTGCGAGGCGTCAATCAGTGGATTGATGATGAACGAGGACGCTGTCGGTCTTCTGGAACCAGTAGCATAACGAGTGGTGGGCAAAGCGACGAGTTGGGGCCCCCTTGACAACCACCATGGGATATATTTTCAACAACAGCGTAAAATAACAAACACGTGTTTAATAGTGTGATTAGGCGAGAGGGGCCTAGGAAGCGACCGTGCGAGACAAATCAAATATTGACCCATCTTCTTGGTTCTTTCGGTGAAGTCACGTAGAAGGGAAATAATAAAATAATAAAAATAAAACATAGTTAAATAATTCTCACGACGTTTCGGCCACAACGCAAGCAGCCGTCCTCAGGTGAAGACCAGGTCTGTCGGGGAGACAGCGTCTGAATGACGGCTGCTTGCGTTGTGGCCGAAACGTCGTGAGAATTATTTTATTATGTTTTATTTTTATTATTTTATTATTTCCCTTCTACGTGATTTTACCGAAAGAACCAAGAAGATGAATCCCTGCAGTCACGAAAGTTTTAAATCGAAAAATATTGATCCGTTGACGCACCCCCTGAGCTGATAATGTCGTTACGAGGCCACTGGCTGGAAAGCTTCACCGAGATTCAAGACTCATTTTCAGGAAGGCCCTCTTTTATTTGGGATGTTTGGCCAATTCCATTGTTAATGGGGGGGTGGGGGTGTGTGAGTTGGGCATTGTGATGGAGGAAACCCAACACCCATCCCAGTCGATACCACTCTCTGTACAAACGGAATAAGAATCCATTGCTAATCCCTCCATCTCCTGGCCACGTAGAGGTCTGTAACTCTAGTTGACATGGCGGATCTTTTAAATACCATTTAATTGCCACCCAGCCCATCATCTAGTGAGGATCGATACAATAAGTACCACTTTGCGGCAAATCAGTGCTTGTTTATCCCGTGGATAGATGGATAGATGATTCTCTAGGGGGATGTGTAATTTCCACCACCGTCTTAAGTCGAAAGAGATGTCTCGTGTGGGGCTGGTGCCTTTCCCTTCGACGTTGTGCATCCCAGCAGCAGCCACGAATACGGCCCCCAACACGGTTAGTGAATCTTTGAGCCGTGCAGTGAGGAGCTATGAGATTATGCCGTCCTTTTGACCGAGACGCCGTGTCTATCAGTTTATTTAGTTAGTATTTATATACGACAATTTGTATAGTGCTGTGGCATGGCACGCCTTCGATCACAAGGCTGCTGACATAATCATCATCATTCATAATTTCCCGTCATCGTGAACACCATTACTACTGTCATCATCCATCATCTTCAATGAATAAACATTTCTAGAAAGAAATCACTGTCATCCTGATCACATAATCATTAGCATCATGATTGCTATCTGCATTATATCGTAAAGCAGCAGCATGAATAGCATAATTATCATTGTCATCTTCTTGGTTCTTTCGGTAAAGTCACGTAGAAGGGAAATAATAAAATAATAATAATAAAAGATAATACAATAAAAATTCTCACGACGTTTCGGCCACAACGCAAGCAGCCGTCCTCAGGTGAAGAACGTGACTTTACAGAAAGAACCAAGAAGATGAATCCCTGCAGTCACGAAAGCTTATAATCGAAATCATTGTCATCATCATGACCGCCATTATAATCATGATGTTGTCAACATTTTAAGCTTGATTATCATCATCATCATCGTTCTCATGATCACATCTTCATGATCAGAATCATTATCAATAGAACTATCACCATCATCATCATGATCACTCACCATCATCACCAACATCACTATCACCACCATCATCATGATCATCAACACTGTTCCTCCGTGGACGCTAGAACGAGCATCAGCTGATGCAGCCTGCAGCGCGTGGCGGCGTGTTGATGATTGCCGTAATGTTCATCATCAACATCGTCCTTAGTTGGATCACATTGCGTCCTAGTTACGCATCCTTTGGCACATTATTCACTCAATTGCATCATTGTAATTTTAAATTAGTATTATTACAACTTAGGATTCCGATGATGTCGCTGAGACATAATAAGCGTTTGCCGAGCTTGATAAAACTCTAACCTCAACCAAATGCCTCCACCGCCACCCAGCCGCACATTCGACAGAGACGATTACACACACGGGATTCACAAACCTCCAGTCCTCCGACCCAGACCACTGCGCTCTGCATCGAGTTGATTTTGATTACGATTCCGTTTCTAGCTCAGTTACCCGACTATTTTGACAAGGGATTTCCGTGGCGCATGAGCACATCAGCAACAACGAATAACAACAGGCACAAAAAATCACATTGATATTGCAGAGAACGGGTACAGTAGTAGAGGGGGTGGGGGGTCCTTAAGGGATATTTCACGACAAACAAACGTGGTAATTGACGGTCGTAAACGAAGGTTATTACCAAACAAAATATGCTGCTGTGTAGTTTTTCTCCGCCACTTCCGAAGCATTGTCCAGTTGTATTTATTCCTCGGCATCTTACTCATTTAAGTAGTCGAAGGCGATTTCCACTCGGGACGGGTCTCGTAGCGATACATTTGTAAATAACAGTAAAGTAGTCGTTTTAAAACTAATTAAGTATTTTATTAAACTACTTGGTAGATAGCGAAGCGATAGGCGGGTCTGGCTACTGAGAGGTAGTGGTTGTTTTTCCTCCCGAAGTTATTTAACGAAGACTTGATTTGTTTAACAAAGACTAATTGACTGCTATTTATTGTTACGGGACCATGATGAATAAAAAAATCACTTGAAGCTACTTAATTAGCGAGATGCCGAGGAAGAAAGACATTTTTTTTAGATCAAATGCGAGTGAATTCACAACGCGATGCACGCGCCTGATGATTGATAAACGCGTGCCACGCGGACGAAGAGTGCTTCTTGAAATGAATCGGATTCCACGCGGGGCACGGTTGAGCAAACATGAGGCGTGCGAAGCGTGTCACAATCTAAACACATGCACAAATAACCAAAAAATTTTAACCTTCGTAAAAAAACACTATGGCCTGAAAATGATATGTAAATAACCAGCGACGTTTCGGTAAATGGCCCTTCGTCATAGCAACTAGAATAATAGAGGGGCCACAGAGCTCAAACGGATAATAAGAAATAAAAATATAATGGTAGGTTTTACCCTTTTAACTGGTACAAAACTGACACCTTTATTCAAGGCATCATGTTTGCAAACATGATGCCTTGAATGTTTGCAAACATGATGCCTTGAATAAAGGTGTCAGTTTTGTACCAGTTAAAAGGGTAAAAACCTACCATTATATTTTGCCACTGGTAAAAGAGATCTCATAGTGTAAAAGAAATAAAAACTGCATTGAACTTCGTGGCTTCTGATGAGAATGACATTTTTAAATGTTTCCTGTTGCAGAGTTGTTAAATTGGCAATCTAATAGGGTTATTTTGGAGTGGTGGCGCGGTGGTTATTGTACTGCGTTAGGATCCTCCCTCTACCCCTCCCACCCCATTACCCCAAGTTCACAGCCCACAATGACCTGCGTGGTGAAGTATGGTTAAACACCTGCCACGACCATTCATCCAGCAATGGATTTACAAAGGGCTGTGCACTACATGGTGTCCCGGATGTCTTGTGACCCCCATATGAATTCTCTAAAACTTGGAGAATGACAATAAAAGATGCAACGCTCTTTTTAAAATCCTTTATCTTAAGTTCACTTGCTTGCTTGCTTACGACCGTGCAAATCTTTCGGTCGTTTTTAACCCACTTCCCGTGATCCAATCGAGCTGACATTTTCCACACAGACTCGTTGTGCGTGACAATTTTTTTTCGTGAAATTTTTTTTCCAAAATTTTACACTTTTTAGGAAAAAAAAAAGATATTTAATTACCAATTGCTTAATGGTGGCAGACAATCATCTGACCCATAGGTGGCAGCCATCTCAAGCCAGAGGACGAGAGGACTCTAGCCGCCACGCATATAAAGGATTTATAGTGAAAAACTTTGTTTTTACGGGTTAATTTTTTGTTCTACTCGTTTTCGGACACCCTGTATTTACACTCACACAGATGACTCATCGTGCCTTGCAATTGTCTAAATGAAACTCTGAACGTGCATCTATAATAATGAGATTGTTATGCATAATGAAGTACATGAAATCACAACCACACGTACGTGGCATTAATCTTAGAAATAATTATTTTATTATTTTTTATTTTTATTATTTTATTACTTCCCTTCTACGTGACTTTACCGAAAGAACCAATAATAATAAGAAGAAGAAGTCTCAAGACTGTTTCTCGGGAGGGTCCTGCTTTAGGATGTTTGGCCAATTGCTGTGTTTTTATTTCGTGTTTTGCATGTGGGATGAAAAACCGAAAAAACCCGGAGAAAAGCCGCCACGCATACCCAGGGTACAAACACTCAAAACTCTGCACAGACTGATTCACGATTCCTATATCGTCTCGATTTTAATTACTTACAGTTTTTTCTGCAATTTTTGTTGTTCGATCAACTCTCCGAAACGTAACCATAACCAGACAATTTGCATAAATTGTCCATAGATCTCAATACATCGATTCGAACCGTGTATCGTGATTACGAAAAAATCCACAATAATGGATTCCTCTATATCGTTAGACCGCTCGCGACCGATACGGCGATGGAGGTGCTAAAGGAAGGTCAGGGACTCAGCGCCAGTCATGATCAATCCTTGTTGTACAAACAGACTAAGACAAAGATCCCCCCATAGCCTTTAACAGACTGTTGGGCCAAGTGATGTTCGCGAGCACCTATTAAGGCCGGTAGGGTACGCATGGGGGTGGGTGGCCAGCACCACACCCGACCGCCTTTGTCTCCCCAGTGGCGATGTTTACATACCGCACCAGATACTCATTTGTGGCTGAGTCGACCTAGGGGAGGCCCAGGATAGGCTCAGATAATCGTCGCTGATGTTGGGAATCGGGGTTCGTAGCACAGCGTGGTGCTAACCACTGCGCAAACGCTCCCCAAAGCATACATACACACACAGACACACTCCACGTGCACGGAATACGCATACATACACACATAGAATCCCCTGATGAATGAAGGCCCTCTCCCAATCGTCGCCACCAGCTCACGGTGCCGCGATGCTTCAATCCAGCCAACATCTGCTGCACAGCGAGCTGATCTGATCACCCACAATCAGCAACGCGCATCCGCTCGCAATCATCAGTCCCAACGACCGCGGGTTCAGTTCCAAATGACTCGGGACGACCAATTAGTTCCCGCTCGAGTCCAATTAGCGGGGGGGGGGGGAGTGGGGGAGAGACGGGGGGGAGGCACGGAGGGGGGGGGGGTGAATCAAATTTAAGCGCCACGTCGGCGCGACAGACGTTGGCTCGTCTCTTAAGATGAATAATTTTGTTGTATCCCGCGCTCTGCTGGCCATGTTCCTGGTGCTGGCCGAGTACTCGGCAGGTGAGGGCTCATTCCCCTCTCCTCCACTCTCGCAACGTGTGGAGTCCTGCTGTAATAGTGGTTTGGTTCTTTCGGTAAAGTCTCCCTCTGTGATATCTGTCTCTACTTGCATGTTCTGTG
This sequence comes from Lampetra fluviatilis, assembly GCF_964198595.1. Lineage (NCBI taxonomy): Eukaryota > Metazoa > Chordata > Hyperoartia > Petromyzontiformes > Petromyzontidae > Lampetra > Lampetra fluviatilis. Next base: position 3,258,174 of record NC_136313.1, on the reverse strand, counting down.
TTTTGTCTCTCTCTCAAATTTAGCATTCTCAGGAAGAACGTAATCAACCAGGTAGGGTGTTGACTGTTATGTTATCCGACTCTCTGTTGTATTACATTCTAAGCATACTAGATTTGTGTTTCTATTTCATTTATACCTGATGATTGCTTGTGTTGCAATCTAAACGTCGTATGTAGTATTTAATTTATTATTTTCTCTTTATACGTGACTTTACCGAAAGAACCAAAGAGTAATTCCTGCAGTCACGAAAGCTCCAAATTGAGTGTGGTGTGTGTTTCGCGTGGCTTTTCTCCAGGTTTCCCGTCGGCATTTCGTGTTTGGCTGCTATACATTTCCACGTGGTTTTTTAAGCCACTTCGTTGAGCTATCATTTGTGGCCAGGTTGCTTCTGAAAAATGGCTACATAGCTCCGTGGGTTATACCTGATAACGTAACATCGCCTTTTAATTCGTTTTTGATTATTTTGGAACGCCGCGTCTAGCCTTGTGCTCTTGTGATTTAATGTCGTGCCGCTAGGAATATGGTGTACAATAGCTAATTATGTAGAACTTATAGATGGGACATACTTTTATTTAATGTCGGTTCCTTGCGCCGAATAATCCTTGCTTCCAAGGCTGCATAGAAGCGTTCCAGACAACGCATAATTTAAGCGTGCCGCTGCACAGTTCACTCTTACTCGTAAGTAGGGCGAAAGCGACTCTCTCGAGGCACAAGGAGGAACCACGGACAGCCAGGCGATGTGCCAGCGCAGTCCTCTATCAATCTATGTTTTACAAATGGGATGAAACCGGCGCATCCGATGTACGGAACGAATCGAGTCTACACCACCTTGGGAGCCGGGGTTGCTACTACATGCCCACAGGAGGAGCTGCACAACCTGTGTGTGTGTGTAGGCCACCAAACCCTGGCAGCTACCTCCCAACAGTGCTGGATCGCAGGCCATGAGAGTATCTGCCACCCCGACTACATCCCAGTAATTCATTTGATTTAGCCGGGTGGCAGAGTTTTAGCTGCTATAAATGTCCACAAGCCACTTTCATTTTTCGATTTAAAGTTTTCGTGACTGCAGGGATTCATCATCTTGGTTCTTTCGGTAAAGTCACGTAGAATGGAAATAATAAAATAATTTTCACGAAGTTTCGGCCACAACGCAAGCAGCCGTCCTCAGGTGGAGAACAGGTCTGTCGAGAAGACCGAGTCTGTGTCATTCAGACTGTCTTCTCGACAGACCTGTTCGCCACCCGAGGACGGTTGCTTGCGTTGTGGCCGAAAAGTCGTGAGAATTATTTTATGTTTTATTTTTATTATTTCCATTCTACGTGACTTTACCGAAAGAACCAAAAAGATGAAGCCACTTTCAGTTATCATTTGTGGCCTAACATGAAAGGACTATATATCCCAGTGGGGCCTTGCCCTGGATATAAAAAAAAAAGATTATAGTTTGAACCGTAAACTCGGCAAGGCCGTGTGTGTCTGCTCCCAGCCCAGAAGCTTGGCCTCTGTCCTGATTTCGCTGGCCTGAAGGTCAAGTGCGTCGAGGAATGCGGCGACGACTCTCAATGCCTCGGCGACGAGAGATGCTGCAGCAACGGATGCGGCCACGTGTGCATAGCCCCCACCGAGGTGATCGTGGATAGAGGTGAGGTGGCAGGCAACCAGGTGGCGTGTCCTTTCACTGGTCATCGGTCAAGCCTGGCCGTAATCTGACCACGAGATTCAACGGTTACGTTCTTGGGTTGCTGTGTGGGCGGTCATTTTATTTTGCATTGGCGCACGATGCTGTACAACGGCAACGTTTGAGCATTCGCTTTTGCTTTTGAACGGCGGATTTTTAGAGGGCCCTTTACGGTAACATGTGTCAGTTTTTTTTTAACAGGCCCAACTGCTAATGACACCCATAAGTTTGAAACCGGTGCAGCAGTTGCTTGCTGAAACACGTGCTGAATTGCAAATATTGCACTGGAAATCCAATCGATGGGTTGAATTAAACTCGCGTTAGGTTTTATTTGTGTGCCAACTAAAACTCCTCTCCATTGCGCGCTGACACGCGCGCACCGTGACCTCTGCTGCAGTGCTTCGTGGCAAGCCGGGCCTGTGCCCCTTCATGCCCCGGGTCCACGTGCTGTGCCTGGCCAACGCGGAGATTCGCTGCGTCTCGGACCGCGACTGCCCCTGCGACCAGAAGTGTTGCGACGTCCACTGCGGACGCAGCTGTGTGAATCCTCTAATAGGTTGGTGGTGGGAGGGGGGGGGGGCATTGTAGTCTCTTGTACTTCCATTCTCGATGACCTGCCCCCACCCGCCCATCACAACACTTGTCGTTTATTCCGCATTCGCTCATTTACATTCTGTCGAGCAAATATGAATGTGCGCGTTGCAGGCTGCACACGACTGTGTGCAAGCCATTCCATTTCCACATGCTGTGTGGCGGACGGAGTTGAACTGAAAATGTAATCTGCTACGAAACCCTAACCACTCATCCTACGTATTGGCTAAGCAAATGTGTAATTGAGGTGCGTGGCATGGGTAAAAATAGATTAAACATGAAGAGGTTTGACCATGATAATTGTTTTTTACCCCTTTTTATCGGTCAACAAAACTGACACCTTTCAATTTCAAGGACAGTGTATACATTATCAGAGTTGTGTTTTTTTTATTTGCATTCCGACCGCAGGTATTGTGGTCAATGCAAACATGACTCCTTGTAAAAAATGTGTCGTTTTGTTGCCACAAGGGTAAAAAAAACAATTATCATATTTTGCTACTGGAAAAGGAAGTTCCAATGGTGTAAAGGTTTGCCCATTTTTGTTGGCCATGAGTTTGTGGTTTTTTTTGGAAGCGTTCGGTGTTCTATTTGGCCTTTGCCACGTGTGGTCCGGTGTGTCCGACCTTGAATAGCGGCTGTGGCTGGCCCCCCACCCTGTGAGGCTCCCTTGACGAATTTCTGCCCCCACCACCCCTCCTGTGTTTGACCCCTGTACCTCGTCTCCCACCAGGCGTGGTGAAGGTTGGTCAATGCCCGCCTGTGAGCATCACCAACGTCTCGGTGGCCTTGTCCGAGTGGGACCAGTGCTCCAACGATGTCCACTGCCCACAATGCCGCAAGTGCTGCTTCTCGCGCGGTGGCAGGCAGTGCACGCCGCCCATGCCTGGTACGAGCATCGTGGTCACTCCACTGCTAGATGAAGTCTGTCTGCCCACCCTTTCTCTACCCCTCATTCCATGTCCGATATTTGTTCTCGCCCTGCCCATGCAAGCTTTCGTCTTGCTGCTTGCGATTCCCACTTGGATGGAGCAGGAAGCCCAAACATTTTCACCCCGTAAGCCCTGGCGTGCGAATTTTTAAAGCCTTTATATTAAGTTCGCTTGCTTGCTTACGACCGTGCAAATCTTTCGGTCGTTTTTTAACCCACTTCCCGTGATCCAAACGAGCTGATATTTTGCACACAGACTCGTTGCGCGTGACAATTAATTTTCGTGAAACTTTTCCAAAATTTTACACTGTTTAGGGAAAAATAAATAACTATTTAATTACCAATTGCTTGATGCTGGCAGACAATCATCTGACCCATAGGTGGCAGCCATCTCAAGCCAGAGGACGAGAGGACTCTAGCCGCCACGCATATAAAGGATTTAGAGTGAAAAACTTTGTTTTTACGGGTTAATTTTTTATGGTTCGTGCTCGCAGGGTGTCTGTCCCCCCCCCCCACGCCTCCCTGTACTGTGACCGGTGGTTTTGTCCTGGACGACAAGGGGAAGCTGCAACACGAACTAAATGTATCACCTGACGATAATAATCGCGTGATTTCGTAAGCCACCCAGTCTCTCGGATGAGCGCCCAGTTCATCTCCCGACCGACGTCCTCTTTTTCCATATTTTGTAACGCACTGCCATTCGTTGGTGCTTGTCCCTCCGCGATGCCGCGTCCATCCAGCGCCTGACTGCTTTGCTTCAGAGTTTGCGTGGTGTGTGCGCACGTGCTGTCACGCAGGCACCGTGCCCAAGGTGGGCGTCTGTCCGTTCGTGAACACGCGGAGCATCTTGTGCGTCGAAGCCAGAGACCGGTGCTTGGACGACAACCAGTGCCCGTGCACCCAGAAGTGCTGCACTGCCCTGTGTGGACGCCACTGCATCGACGCGCCTCGCGGTGACCCTCGCTCTCCTCTGCCTCCTCCCTAGATGAAGGGGACCCCCACTAAGGGGACCCCCACTAAGGGGACCCCCACTAAGGGGACCCCCACTAAGGGGACCCCCACTAAGGGGACCCCCACTAAGGGGACCCCCACTAAGGGGACCCCCACTAAGGGGACCCCCACTAAGGGGACCCCCACTAAGGGGACCCCCACTAAGGGGACCCCCACTAAGGGGACCCCCACTAAGGGGACCCCCACTAAGGGGACCCACTTTGTTCCAAAGCTCCTCTCCCCTCTTGTTCTATTCGCAGAATGCTTGACTCCTTGCCATTGCAACTTTCGAACTAGATTCGAAGCTTTCGTGACTGAAATTTCGTTGCTGGTTTGTTTGATGCGTGGGGGGGGGGGGCGCTATCCTTGGTGACTGACCAGCATGGAAGGGAATATATATATATATATATTTATATATACTCTTAGGTTTTAGGTAAAATGTTTTTATTAAAATTAATAAAAAATAAAATAATAAAAATCACGACGTTTCGGAGGCAACACACGTGTCCGTCATCTGGTGGGACCGTCACAGCCAGATTTGCTGTGTTGCCTTCGAAACGTCGTGATTTTTATTATTTTATTTTTATTAATTTTAATTTCACATTTTTCACCTACGTGACTTTACCGAAAAAACTAAGTGTGAATCCTTGCAGTCACGAAAGCTTCAAATCTAGAATGGAAGGGAATGGTCATGGGTATTGGAGGCGAGGGTAGCCGTACCAGCCTCCTAACGAGTGGCACTTCCTCCCCATAGAGCCATTGCCTTCACGTTGGCTAAGATCGGAATCCCCTGGGCCCTACTGCCGCCTCGTTCTCGAGCCCTCCGTTATCAGCCGATGGAAACCCCCCAAGTGTAGCGACGCCTACTCTTTTTGACGTGCGTTTTGGGAGTCGCGTCGCCTGTTAGACGAGCCCGTGGTGCCCTCTGCTTTGTTGCTGGGGCACCTCCCCTGGCTTGACGTTTGAGCACCGGTTCTCGTCGGTCAATTGGTCGGAAATCGGTCCCAAGCGTCCACCCTAAGTAGTGTTTTTTCTCAACTTTTAGGAGCTAATTTTGTAGCTATCGTTCCCGTTTTAACCCCCCTTCTCGCTTTGTAGCGTTGCAATGGGACACTACTCGATGTGCAAATGGTACACCCAGTAACTAAATAACTGATACTCTAAAATTAAAATTTGATACTTGTGCTATTTCTTGCTAGTTGGTACAAGGCTACAAAGGTGCTGTGGTTGACAGATTTAGGCTACCAGTGGTAGGGGACAGTGTGCTATTGCCACGTGGTTTTGCCAAAAATGGAGTCTTGCCTGAATAAATGACGTCCATTTGCGTGGGGGGGGGATCCCTTTATCTCCAGAAATCGTGAAGAAGGGTGTCTGCCCCTTTGTGGACACGTCCGTCATCCGGTGCGGGAGACCCATCGTCAACTGCTTGAGCGACAATGACTGCCCGTGCAACCTCAAGTGCTGCAATATGGGCTGCGAGAGGCGCTGCATTGGGCCAGGTACAGCACCTGGCACGTGCGCATTTCTCTCTCTCTCCATCCACACGCTTTGGTCTAATGAATGATTCGCCTTCCCCCCCCCCCCATTCCGGTTGTTTCATTTTTATAATTTTAACTGAAAAGTGGTCTCCCCGGCCGTACTGTCGGGCGTTGTGTCGAATGACACGGCCTGGACAAACCCTCACATTTTGAGAGAACGCCACCAACACGCTTGTGTGGCATTTAATTTTGTCAAAGGGTGGTGGGTTTTTTACTCGCTATTTTTAAAAGGTAACATTTGAAATCGATGCAAGAGTTGTGGCATGTAATGTTGCCCCCCCCACTCTTTGCACTTTGTAACCAGCCATGCGAAGCGGATGTGCGGGCGAAGAATTGCAAACTAATCTCGGAGCAATTCTAAAAAAAATGAGTTTTTAAAATCTCGAATAATTTGAAAGCGCATGGCTCTAGTGGCTTCCTCATTTCTTCTGAAGGAAGAACATTTCGGGCTGCCGCAGAAGCGCATCGTGAGAGCTTGCGCAATGCAGTGCCCAAATTTAGTTTTGGTGGCCAGCCAAAAGCCGCTGCTGCAAGGATGACCCGAGATTGCTGTCCCTCCACGTCTGGAAACAAATTGGCCTCAACCGCATCCAAATCCAATTGGGACAAAGATGACCTTGAAGAATGCTTGACCGAACCTTTTTTTGAAAAAATGTTTTGCTTGGACCTGTTTATGACCCTCTCGCACCTCCTCCCTCCGTTCCTTGACACCGACCGGCACAAACGATGTTCCGGTGTCGTGGCGATGCCAGTGAGCGTGCCCAAGGCCGGCGCTTGCCCCGCCGCCAGTCCCATCGCCGCCCAATGCCTGCGCTTCGACCAGCAGTGCGTCTCCGACGATGACTGCTCCGACGAGCTCAAGTGCTGCGACGTCCCGTGTGGCACCAGATGTATCGAGTCTCGTGAAGGTGGGCAAGGTCGGGGGGGGCCCAGGTTGATATGAGTGGGGGATTTGGAGTCGTGGGGAAACCAGGAGATTTTTTGTGTTTTTTCTAATTGTCCATAGTGGGGGTGGGACGTGACTTTTTTGCAAGCTCCTGGACTGACGACCTTCTCTACACCCACGGTGTTGGCCATGGATGGGAATTGAACTTGGTTGCCAAGGTTAACGGTGCAGCAATCACTATGGGAACCTCATTTGCCAGTAAAAATATGATAAACAATTATCATATTTTTACTGGCAAATGAGATTCCCATAGTGTAGATGCTTGCCCCGAGCTCTCGTACTCTGATGGTGCGATGTTTGAGTTGTGCGCCTTTTGGCGTCATCTGGTCCAACCCATGTGAGACTAGGCTCTAAGGAATGCTGTCTCGGGTGTGGACCAATCAACTTCAAGGACAGTGCATACATTATCAGAGTTATGTCTTTTGTTTGCATTATGACTGCAGGTATTGCGGTCTATGCAAACATGACTCCTTGTAAAAAGGTGTCAGTTTTGTTGCCAGATAGAAGGGTAAAAAAACCATTATCATAGTGCAGCAATCCTTAAGGACTGCACCGCCCCAGTGTTTTTACCCGTTTCGGCCTCTAAGTGTATTGTGCTAAATATGGTTCTTCCCACCCTCTCCCCATGGCTGCTGCAGTGAGGCCAGGTTCGTGTCCTCGGGCACGGATTCCGGATACCACTGTTTGCTATCGCGAGTGCCAGGCGGATGACAACTGCAGCCAGCCGCTCAAGTGCTGCGCCTCGGGCTGTTCGCTCAGCTGCCTGATGCCTGAGGTCTCTGTTAACCCCCCCCATCCCTTGACCCCTGACCCTGACGACTCGGGGATCGGAGCTCTGAGCCGGCACGGCTTTAGGCATAGGCCCAAACCTGGGACTCTGCCACCTCCCCCCCATTTTTATACCGTGCCTTCGCGTGCGGTGTGAGTGGACTCTGCTCCGACAGGTGACAAGCAAAACGTATCGGTTTGACTACCAAGCTGCCAAGAGATGAGCATCTCGATTTGGCAAAGAGTGACCCCCCCCCCCCCCCCCATCTGTGCTGTGGCAGGGTGGAATGGGCATTTGCTTTTTAAATGACAAGCCAATACCAGCAATCGTGAGAATCCCCAATCGTGCCCTCTGCGTAGACACGCATGCCCGGTATTCCACCAGCGCTGTTATCCTTGGGTGGGGGGGGAGGTTTCACCTTTTTCCATGTTGGTATGAAAGTTATTTTTGTTACCTGCCTTGGCAAGATGACGCAAACACTGCATCAGCTGTCCAATCTGCCGGGCATGGTGGTTCATGCCTGGGTAATGCACGAGCCTTTTTTTAGGGGTGATGGTGTAAGGTGTGGAGTGCGTAGCTTTTAAAATGACCCAAGCCTTGGCTGAAAGGTAATTATGGAGGGGGGGGGGGGTTCTGTAGACTCAAAGCTTCCCTAAAATCCAAAGCTCTCAATTGTGCAATTTAATCTTGGTGCAGTAACTTCCTTGGGTATTGAGGCTTGTGAGCTAAGAACCGATTCTTTTAATGAACGCGTGCTACTGTGTCTCATCACCTGTTTTTGTTCTGTTACAGCTGGAACCTTGAACTGGGTCTGCAATGTGTGGGGGGCCTCGAGAAAGCGCGACTGTGACCTGTCTCTCGCCTGCAGTGTTTTTGTGTTCAAGGTGGCTTTCTTGTCTGTGCAAGCCATGGTGGCTTTTAGTGTCGGAAGGACGCTTCCAAGTCGTATCACGAAATGATTGTTCAAATAAATAAAAGTTAACTTTTAAACAATTGTGTGCGTCTGCTCCTCGTTCTGCATCCAAGATGCTCTGATTTGATAGTCCCCCTCCCCCCCCCTCCCCCGGCCGAAACTGCTGCTTTTTTAAATCATTTATATTAAGTTCACTTGCTTACGACCGTGCAAATCTTTCGGCCGTTTTTTAACCCACTTCTCGTGATCCAATCGAGCTGACATTTTCCACAGACTCGTTGTGCGTGACAATGTTTGAATTTTTTTTCCAAAATTTTACACTTTTTAGGACAAATATTATATTTAATTACCAATTGCTTAATGGTGCAATGCAATCATCTGACCCATAGGTGGCAGCCATCTCAAGCCAGAGGACTAGAGGACTCTAGCCGCCACGCATATAAAGGATTTATAGTGAAAAACTTTGTTTTTACGGGTTATACTTGTTAGGTGGATGAGCTAAAAGTTTCCACTGGTGAGCCAAAAGCTTAATTATAATTGTATGCCTAAAAAAAACCATTGCACAAACTGCAACCCTAACGTTCCATTACTTAACCATTTTCTAAAGTTTTTTTAAAAAATAAAACTCTGCGGGACGTTCCAATTACGACGCTTTTTTTTTTTTTTAGAAAGTGACGCTGTCCCAAATCGGTGGCGTTGGCCAACATCTCCTTTACTCGCCGCCGTATAAAAACCCCGAGATTCGGTGGCTGCTGTTGATCCACAACCGCGGCTACGAAGCCTCCACTGCGCCAGGCAATGCTGCTGCAGGCTGTGACCCTCTTGCTGGTACTGGGCGGTGCGATGCTGGTACAGCCAGTGTCGGCACAGCTCAATGGTAAGACCCTTTCGATTTAAAGCTTTCGTGACTGCAGGGATTCATTTTCTTGGTTCTTTCGGTAAAGTCACGTAGAAGGGAAATGATAAAAATAAATATTCTTAGGTTTTTCCGGTAAAGTCACGTAGGTAAAACATTAAAATTAATAAAAGTAAAATAAAATAAAAATCACGACGTTTCGGAGGCAACACGAAACGTCGTGATTTTTATTTTATTTGACTTTTAATTTCAATAATTTACCTACCGACTTTACCGAAAAAACCTAAGAATATGAATCCTTGCAGTCACGAAAGCTTCAAATCTAGAAAGAGATAAAAATAAAACCTAATAAAATACCATTCTCACGACATTTCGGCCACAACGCAAGCAAATGAAGAACAAGTCTGTCGGAAAGACAGCGTCTGAATGACGCGGTCTTTCCGACAGACGGTCTTTCATTCAGACGCTGTCTTTCCGACAGCCCTGTTCTTCACCTGAGGACGGCTGCTTGCGTTGTGGCCGAAACGTCGTGAGAATTATTTAATGTTTTATTATTATTATTTTATTATTTCCCTTCTACGTGACTTTACCGAAAGAACCAAGAAGATGGTAAGACCTTGTTTTTTTTGGAGGGGGGGGGGGTGGGGGTGGTTCTTCCTCTTGTGAACTTGAAAATGAGGCGCTGCTGTGGAAGTGTGGCGGTTGCCCAACCAGCAAGCCCATTTTGTGGCCAAATTCCGTGGTTTCCGAGGAAAACACTGGGTATACAAAAAAAACTACAACGTTGCAAGCCCAAGTTCAAACATGTAGCGAAGTAAAAATCTAAGCATAACATGGTTCGTTTTCATATAATAATAATGCAAGTAGGGGTATCATCGTTATCCGGCTTGTGGAAGACTAACAGGCTGTGAACGGAGTTTTTTCAGCGGAAAGGAAGTGGTGACGCCACCACCATGCCAACCCGAGGGAGCTACCTCCGTGATCCCCCGTAATATTGTTTTTGGCTTTAAATGATTATTTTGCAACTACGTGCAATGTGTAAATTGTTGGAAGCTGTTGAACCGTTTTTAGTCTACTAGGCTCATTCAATTGTTCTTACAATTTGTCGATTTTTTTTTTTTCAACGAATGCCGTTCTGCACAACGGCTGGGTTGGGACAATTTCAAGGGTTAAAGGCGCAGCCCTGCAACGGCTCGCTCGTGCCTCCTCCACTCGCGAGAACTCCGAGGATGTTTGGCCTACTCGTGCTGGCCGGACGTCTGAAGAGTTAGGAGTAAACCCACGCGCGTGTTACCTCGCCACGACCCAATCGAGTAACCAGTTACCCAATTGCATCAATCTGGGTGGACGCGCAAGGCATTTAATAAACTTGCATCGTGTTCGGATGGCGGCAAATTGCTCAGAGGCTGAAGCGACGACCTCTGGATTGCTAGTCCAGTGTGCTCTAACCGGTACGGCAATGGGCAGCACGACGACGGTGTGGCGCGTCGTGTATGTTGGACTTCTTTCGCACCGTACGTGGCCAATTTGTGATAATCGGGGGTGCAATATTTCGACGTGCCCCATGATGAAAACGCACGGCCGTGGTGTTCGGTAAGGCTCACCCCGTGGGGAACACGGGGTTAAGGGGGGAGCAAGCCCCGCGCATGCTGGGTGGTGGACAAATGAGTCGTCGTGGTGGAAAGAAACGATTGATAGCCGGCGTCGTGGTGATGAGAGCACGAGGAGCCGCGTATCGGAGGAGATGGTGATGCGGTACCTGCCACTCGGGTGAGCTATTACCTACAAAGACAAAGGTCCCCCGGGTAGCCTTAACCGCGACAGGTCAGGCGAAGTGCTGTAAACGAACATCTACGAAAGCCCGCAAAGGCACACGATGTGGGTGGCCAGCAGCATGCCCGGGCCACCTTTGTCTCCCCAGTGACGATGTTCACCCATCGGACCAAGTTACTCCTTTTAAGGCTGCCTCGACCTAGGGTAGACCCTAGGACAAATTGAGATAATCGTCACTGGGTTTGGCCGTGAGCTGGAATGGGACCCGGGTGGCCGGGTTTGTAGCGCAGCGCGCGAACCGCTGCACCACCGCTCCCCCTTCGATCCACCCACACCTCGACTCGATCATTCACGCACTTATCGACGCATGCACACGCACCCGCTCGCCACCACCACCACCACTGTCTCGCATACACACTCGCCCAGTTTAACACGTGGTAGGCCCTCGCGACCAATATCATCCATAACACAGGTTGGATCGTGTAAATATGAATGTGTCGTTAAACCCGCCACCACCCGACACGTAAACAGAACGTGCCAATTCGTTGCTAGTACAGCACACCGGTGTGTTGTAGAGCAAATCCACAACATTTACAATCCGAGTACGACGTTTCGCCACTAATTACAACCGGCATTATCAGGCGGGCAGCCAGATTTGTGGAGAAATCCTCCCGTTTCGTTCCTTAAATAGAGAGATAGATGTGGTGGCGTCACACTCGCCGACTATAATTATTTTTTGCACTCGCTCATCACCCCCCCCTCCCCCACACACCCCACTTACATTTGGCAATCACATTTGTTTACCCGGGGTCGTTTTTCACGACGGTCTTACGAAGATTTTGAGTTTTTGTTCTACAGCAGGGTGGTGGATCGGGGATGGCGACTCGCTACGTTTCCACAACCGCGACTCGGGCACCACGAGAGACGGCGTGCACTTCACGACGAATAAACTCGCGCGGAATTCGGAATTGGAATCTTAATTTAAACTGCAGGAGGAATCCGATGAGCTATGAAGCTCTTTCTCACAGTTGTCCGGTAGGAGCGAGTCGGAACGTTACTATTTACCGGGGCGTCTTGTTGGTTTCGAACCGCGAAACCTCTGCAGCACCACACCAAAGACAACGATTACCCCCTACAGCTTTAACAGATTTTCACAGTTGTCCAGTATGGGCAAGTCGGAACGTTACTATTTACCGGGGTGTCTTGTTGGTTTCGAACCGCGAAACCTCTGCAGCACCACACCAAAGAAAACGATCACCCCCGACAGCTTTAACAGATCTGGGGCAAGCGTTGTTAGCTCGCGCCTACAAAGCCTAAGGCTGCACATGACGGGGGTGGGTGGATGAATGCCTCCCCCCAGCCATGTTGTTTGCAGAGGTTATTTGATCACACTTTTCCCCGCTGGTCAGTGCGAATTAGTGAAACGGGGGGTGAGGGTTAATAAGGACAGGGTTAAGGCATCCGCATCGTTTCATATGCCACTCGCCGCTCGTGTTAGCCGTTTGTTCGGAATCGAATTCCGGGCTCGCGGAGCAGCGCGCGTGGTGTGCCATCGCTTCGGGGACTGTGCGGACACGTGGGAAACTTGCGGACAGCCCGCCCGACTGCCAGGTTGAGTCTTCCCCTAACAGCCTCCGTTGACAATGCGAATCTCAATTGTGCGCTCGGAGGAATCCATGAGCGCTCGTTGTGATGGAGCGAGCGGCTCCCAATCGGCAACTTGGAAGTTCAAATCCTGGTTGGGGTGGGGTGTGGTGGGGGTGTTGACTCAGCCCATCATCCTTATGGGGGTCGATAAAATATATACCACTTTGTGGGGAGTTCAAAAGTGCTTCTCCTATGGGCAAACTCGTTCCTGTCATAGGAATGTGGAATTTCCAAATCACTGACTTCGTGATCGATATTACCCCACCCCCCCTCCTCTCTCTCTAGACACGTCCGTGCGGCCAGGGCGCTGCCCTGTCACCTCACCCACTGCCCTGCTGCTGCTGCTGCCCACTCGCAGCTGCGTCAACGACAGCGGCTGCCCTCCAACCAAGAAGTGCTGCAACGTCTCGGATGCCCTCGTGTGCCTCCGCGCGGTGCCAGGTTGGCATCTCTGCGCTTATTTTAATTGTCTTCTCCCCCACCCCACCCCGCCCCAAGCCGCACCTCGGATTAGCTCGGTTGGCCACGTACGGTGCGAAAGAAGTTCGACGTACAGCACCGACAGGGTGGTCCTTATGTCTTGTGACCCCCCCCCATTACGTTTTCTCAAGCGTACATTTTTTTTTATTAAGTTTTATTTAAAACCGGAATGAATGTGCAAGCTAAAACAAATATTCGGGGTCAATTGGGGGTCACAAGATATCTGGACCACATTTGACAAAAGGGTACGGTCGTAATTACAGAGAAATATCGACGCCTATTTTAAATAAAATAACACCTACCGTATTTTACCGAATATGCGGCGCACTTTCCCCCCGTATTTTAAAGCAAACATTGGGGGTACGTGCGTCTTATAATCAGGTAGATGTGTGTTTGTTTGTGAGACCCGATTTGTAATACTTAATCGACGCCGTATACAACTTTAGGGTGTGTTTTACTTTTCGTAGTGTCTCATAAATCTGGAGCATACGGTACATACGCAGAGCTGTTAACCCAATACGGTTTACCCCGTATTCTTGTACAGGGAAATTGAGTTTTCAGGTCCATTCGGCGTACAGCCGTTTCAATACGGGCACATTTATTTTGTCTATTTGATTGTGTTTCTCCCTTGCGATGGGACTTTGTAGGATGAACGTTGAGATGTCTAAGGGGCACGGGGTGACCAATAAGGTCTGAATTGGTCTGTAATAAGGTAGGGCACTGATAAGGGTTTGACAGATATGTAGTGGTGAGTGTACTCGTGGTTAGTCTGTCATCAGCTGCCCAAGTCTCCTCGCTTTTTGCTTCGTCGTTGCCGTACTATATATTTTATTTTAAATTTTTTTGTTAACTTTTGGTGACTCGCGGCCACTCTTTGAAGGCCAGACTCGTTCATCCTGGTCTCGTTGAGTTCTCAACCTGGCTAAGATGACAGCCACTGCGAGTCGACACGACCGGCTGGGAGCTCGTCCTTAGTCGCGCCCATCAGACCTCGACATTTGAATCCAGCTCCCGAACGCGCTGCTTGCCAATCTCGCGCAAGAGTTTGACGCTGGTGAATGATGCACGTGCGCCGTCGTGGCGAGATATCAATTTGCCCCGCTTGGTATACAGAGGATCGTGGGTTCGATCCCGCAGGCCCCGCGTATAAGTTTGTATCTTCTCCCCGTGGTCGTGTTGATGTTTTATCCGGGTTATTCCCTCCACGTTTAAAACAAATATACGCGTTTAGAGTATTTGGCTGCGATACATTTCCACGTGATGAACCATTTCGTTGAGCTATCATTTGTGGCAAGGTCGCTGCTGAAAAGGAGCTGTGTATAGCTCAGTGGGACTTACCTTGTAAAATTAAAAAAAAGTTTATTTTTAGGTTTTCACGACACGATGAATGAGTCTGTGCTCTTAAAGGCTACGCTCTTTCGGGGGTAGCCGTGGCGATCGCTGCTCCCTTTCTCCTTCGCGACATTTCTCATCCCACGTTGGAGCCCTCTTCACGAGCTAGAGATGCATTCCAACGGCTACCAAAAAACAAATCAAAAGCCGTCCAGAGCATTTCTCAAATCCTGGTTAAAACAAAACAAACGCGCCGATCGCAACAGCGTCTCCCCCATCCTATCCGTCAGATGGCTGGTGGATCATCATCCTCATAACCCCCCCCACCCCGCTCCCTGCTGTGTCTCTACCGACAGTGGTGGCAGCAGAGGCCGGCCAATGTCCTCAGCCACCGCCCCATGGCAACTGCGCCACGGGCTGTGCGAGAGACGCCGACTGCCTCGGAGGGCGGCGATGCTGCCTGACCACGTGCGGCCACGAGTGCGTGGCGCCGGCTCCAGGTGTCTAAACTAAAAACGACATATTTTATATTTTATTCATTTTATTTAATTTTATCAGGTGAGGCTCACTGAGCTATCTCAGCTCATTTTCAGTTGAGACCTGGCCACAAATGATAGCTCAATGAAGTGGCTTATCGCCACGTGGGAGAACACACAAACTCCAAATATAGAGGTAGCAGGGTGGAAATCGAATCCACGACCTCATGCATAGCAGGCGAGGAAGTGAACATCTCGGGTGCCCCCCCCCCCCCCGCAGTGTGAAGGCCACTCACGCACTCACCCCACACTCTCTCACCACCACAGACGAAGATCAACACACCACCCACACCACCCCCTTGTATCGTCTTTAGCAGCACTTGGGGCCAGGGCTCTCCATAGGGTGCAACGGTGCTCAGATGGTTAACTACCTCGTCTGTTATACAGGAGGTCGTGCGTTCGATTCTAACCCCGATGCCATGTATATTTGGAATTTGCGTGTTCTCCCCGTGGTCGCATGGATTGTGGATTTTTCTCCGGGTGTTCTTCCTTCACATTAAGAATGAATATGCGTTTCGAGTATTTGGCTGCAATACATTTCCACACGATGAGCCACTTCGTGAGCTTTCATTTGTGGCCAGGTTACCTCTGAAAAAGTATTATATCGCTCGGCGAGCCTTATACTTTAACACCTGTTGTAATTGCCAGAAAGGTTAAAGTCTATTTTAGCTTTCATAGTTTTGATACCGGCAAGAAAGGTCCCATAGATAATCAGAAGAGTGTGATATCTCATCCTTTCTGTGGTCGACGTCAGAACCAAGCAGCCTGCCCAGGGCATTATGGGTAAGCTGACCCCCCCCCCCCCTGTGTATCCACCCCGTGCAGTTCCGAAGGTCCGAGTGAATGGGACAGCACCCTGGCCCCCCTACATATCGACCCGTAACGGCACGGGACACATCGTCTGCCCCAACCGCACGCTCAGGTATGTATGTAAAACCTGATAATTGTTTTTTTACCCTTCTATCTGGCAACAAAACTGACACCTTTTAACAAGGAGTCATGTTTGCATAGACCGCAATACCTGCAGTCATAATGCAAAAAAATACACAACTCTGAAAATGTATGCACTGTCCTTGAAGTTGATTGGTCCACACCCGAGACAGCTTTCCTTAGAGCCTAGTCTCATATGGGTTGGACCAGATGACGCCAAAAGGACAGTGCACATTATCAGTTATGTTTTTTTTTGCATTATGACTGCAGGTATTGTGGTCTATGCAAACATGACTCCTTGTAAAAAGGTGTCAGTTTTGTTGCCAGATAGAAGGGTAAAAAAAAACAATTATCATATTTTTACTGGCAAATGAGGTTCCAATGGTATGTTGAACCTCTTTCGCACCGTGGGTAAGCCAAGCGTGCCAATCGGAGGTGCGGGAGAAGGACTGTGAACAGAAGAATCCCGTCGCTCGTGTCGACCGTGAGTGGGGAATCGAACTCGGGTGTCACCGCGCTAACCGCTGCACCGTTGCTCCCCGCTATGCGCAGCACGACTGCGAACACCTCGCTGGGGTGATCCGCATCGGCATCATCATCGTCGTCGTCACCGGGACCGCCGCTGCACTCTTCAAGCCCGGCAATCGACGCGCCGCCACCGCCGGCCCCGCGAGGGTCATCGCTGGCATCGACTTCCATTCCTTGAGACGAACATCGATCTCGACAGTCATTCCTCCGCACACACATCCACACACATCCACACACAGACACACACACATCCACATCCACACATCCACAGACCACACATCCACATCCACACAGACCACACATCCACACACACAGATCAAAGATCCCCCGTATAGCCTTAGTAGACTGTAGGGGCTAGTGCTGTTAGCGAGCAGCTATGAAGGCCGGAACGGTACACGAGGGGGTGGGTGGCCAGCACCACGCCCGACCGCCTTTGTCTCCCCAGTGGCGATGTTTACACACCGCACCAGGTACTCATTTGAGGCCGATTCGACCTAGGGGAGGCCCAGGACCGGTTCAGATAATCGTCACTGGGTGTTGACCGTGAGCGGGAATCGAACCCGAGTCGCCAGGTTCATAGCGCAGCGCGCTAACTGCTACACTACCGCTCCCACACACACAAACACACACACCAAAAACTCACACAAACACATACATACACGCACATACATACACATACATACACATACGCCGCTCAGCTTTCCCTGCAGCACGCTGGCCAATGTCGTCTTTTGAAGGGACTGCAATTCCCCTGTCCGCATTGATCCGGCAACGCAACACAGAGTTAATGGGGGGGTGGGGGGGGGGGTTCTGCTCCATTTCAGATGAGAAGCCACCTACAGCTCTGCCTGCCTCCGAGTGGCCCCACGTCCTCTTCTACCCCCCCCCCCCCGCGACATTAAACTTGTACCCGTGCGCGCCACGCCGAGATTGGCAAACAATAAAGAGTCCAATTTTGACTTTAAGCTTTCGTGACTGCAGCAATCCCATACTCTTTGGTTCTTTCGGTAAAGTCACTCCTGCGTCAGCAGTTCTCCTGCTGCGTTCGTCTCACCCGACTTGAAACGGAATTGGCCAAACGGTACACTACAGGACCCATCGTGGAAAGATGGTCTCTGGGCGTCAGAGTTCAAAGTGCAGTGCGCGAAACGCTGGGCCACATCTCCCCGCAGAGCGTTAAAACCCTAAGAATGTTATTTGTGTGTCCACTATAGCCTCACCGAGGCACAATAGCCTTCAACTCGAGGGTCCTGCTATGTTGGGACGTTTGGCTAATTAAATCAACGAGTGCCTTGATAAACGCCCATTGGGAGATTTCTTATTTACAACCTCCTCCCATCACTGCCCAATGTCCCCAGCCACTTGAAGCCGAGACCTGTCGGATGATATTTCACGCGAATTCCACATCGTCAGGCACGCCCCACAGAGGATACACTTGCCGAGGAGACAATTTACACAGATCTGCATTTAATAACAATCAGGCACGGACATGAATATGAACACACACACACCGCCCAAACTCCCGTATTTAAACACTTTACAAGGTGACTGGCAAACTGTGAAGGTTTCAACAAAGCACATCGAGTCGATTTGCCAGAGCGGCTCCACTCTCTCCCCGCGCGTCAACGTCCGTCTGGTCCGCACACACGCACACAGTGGGAACTTTTGCGCGTCGCGAAGCAGGCATGCTTCACCGCGGCTAATCAACTAACGCCGCAAACACCACCACCACCACCATATTCCACCAGCAAACATCAACCGCGCGGACCTGCCTGGGGCTCGCCAAAGCGGATCTGTGTCCTGGATACCTGGGGCACGTGTGCACGTGTGTGTGCGTGTGCGCGCGTGTGTGTGCGTGTGCGCGCGTGTGTACGTGTGCAGTTTGTGTGCACAAAGGTAAACAAATAATTCGGGCTGCGGCGCTCCAAGTGAAATGTCTGACGGCCGCCGGGTTTCCCCGACGCCCGTTTGCGCCACTCGCGGTGTGGCGCAACTACTCTTGGTCACGTACAAATATTTGGCACGGCTTGGAGATGTGTGGGGAGGGGGAGGGAGGTGGGGGTTAGGGCGAAAACGTCGCTGTCAACAGGGAGTCGATAAACCCGCTGGGCGCCACCGTGGGTTGACTTTGTCGTAGCCACAAATCAGCTTACCCCCGTAATTAGAGGCCGGTTCGTTTTTAAAACACACACGAGCGCCGCGTTGTAAGGAAAACACGTGTACGTGTGCGTGCAATCTGGGCATGCCGCCTGAGAGAGGTTCGCGACCTTCGCCGTGAGGCTGCCGCTAAGCGGCGGCAAGCGGAGCGCGAGCGTCCGGGATGTGGATCCCTCCTCGACTCTACCTTTGATGGCGGGGTGGGGGGGGGGGCCTGCATTGGGAACCTCTCGTCGGTGACGGTCGCAGCTCGCAAGGCATCGCCAACATCGGCAGCGGCAGGGGCCACGGCAGCCGAATACGGAAACGTTAAGTGAGAAATACGCAAACCGCCAGGAATGTGACAAAGGCGTGGTCTTGATTCCACGACGTCTATGAGTTGACTTCAAAAGCCTGGACTCGCTTTGACGATCGAGAAAATCTGGGGGGGGGGCTTAATTTCAGCCGGTTCTGTCTGGGACCGGCGGAAAATATTTGGGCGCCCAGCATCGCATCAGGTGCAGGACACCGCGTCTCTCGCTCTCTCTCTCTGTCCGTGGCTACCCGTTTACGCGCCACCTGCTCCGAGTCTGCCTGGTGACGCGGGAAATATTTCGGCGAGTCCTGCTGGGAACAACCGCGCGCAGACACAACATCTTGAAAGGAGTCATCTCGTGCGGCCCCCCTCTTATTGTTACCGCCACCGCCGCACACAATATCTACAAATGTGCACTCCTCGAGCAAGAGCAGCGGCGGCGGCGGCCTGCGCGGAGATCGTCGGCCGATGAAGGCCTCCACCTCCTCGAGCGCCGCGGTAATTTCTCAACTCACCACCGGGAGGCTTTGGGGGACGACTCAAACGCGGCGTCGGGAGAGACGCAGCTGTAATTTACACGTTTACACGCACACACACGTATATATACGAATACAAACTGTATCGATACTCCATGGGTATCTTTCTCCCACACCGCAAGTTCACCTCTCGCGGCCGGCCAAGGCGGAGCTCTCGCCAGTGACTCCGACTCAGAAGGAGCAGAAGGCCTCGGGGGTAGAGGCGGAATTTTGGAATCGTGGAAGGGACGGAGGGGTTAAGAGGGGGTTTTCCGATCTGCAACAGCGTAAATGTTCTGTTTTCTGCGGCGGTTATATTATAGAACGGACAGCAAATAGGGGAAGCTAAACCAGGGCCCAAAATTGTCTATCTCCAGCTGCGTTAAAATCAGGGTCAATTTTAAGCCGGATCTGTCCAGGTCACCGCCGACCTGGACAATGATTTTACCCGCAGGTCGGCCGCAGCGCAGTCGGCGGGCGGCCGCGACCATGGTGGCTACCATTGGTCACGTGTGTTCCCAACTCGAGCCTCTACGAGCGACGCGGAAAATATTCAGCGAGAAACGACGCCCCGATTAGCAACTGTAAAATCCTCCCGCTGCATGAACGTGGCCTGGCTCGGTGGGGTCGCGGCCCACGAAAAGAAACATTGATTTAGAGCGTGCAGGACGATGTGCGATGCTTTTTTTTTTCCCCTCTGGAGTGTCCCCAAGCCTCCTCCTGCAACGCCGGGCAGCTTCTCCCCGCGTCTTCGTCCCAGAGTCGCCGACCCAAAAACCGCGGAATGGACCCACCGTGCGTTCGTACCCAGCGGGAATATTCAGGGGGAAAAGAAAGGCTCCGCCGAGTACCCCCTAGGCCTTCATTGCTGTTTTTTTTTGTACACAAACTCACACCCCCCCCCCCGTCACCCTCCGACCAGTTTCTCCAAGCGAAGACCACACACACCGCCACCGCCCACCCACCTTTCCAACCCCACACCCCTCCCCCCACAACACCCCCCCATCCACCCACCCACACACCACACCGCGCTGAAGGCACATCGGTAGATTAATTTACTTTTTGGCAGATTCTCTCCGACGGCAACTCGCTACCCCCACCACCACCACCACCACCTCCTGCTCAAGTAGCAATCCTGGAGTCAAACGGCACGCGTCTCGAGCACGCCCCTCGTCGTGCCCTCGCGAAATTTCCTTTCGTCAATGACGGTAATACTTTAGAGAGTGACTGCACAGAGAGACGCGACGCAGAATGCAAAAAACAAGCGGCTTTCACCTCGCGCTCCACTGCGCTCCCCGTCGCGCCGGCGGAGGCTTCGCTAACGAGACAAAGAGCTCTTCACCCGGCATTGGCTACCCGGCAGGAGGTCACAAAGGTCGGCGACGCCGCGGGGGGACACGGCGGCGCGACCGCAACGCAGCGGCGACGTCGCGCCGCAAGTGGTCACTCGGAGGTCTCTTTTGACGAAACTTCCGGTTCAGTGTGGAGGACGCACGCGGATTTGGGGGGGGGGGGGGGCAGTCATGCGCCCACGAGACGTGAGGCCGCGTCGTTAAACAACGTCTCCGCCGACGCCACGCCGATACCCCCCCCCGCGCTCCGCTGCTGCAGCGCCTGCCATGGCGGCGGTCACGGCGCTATCTCACCCTCGAGAGACGGCGAGCGTCGGTTACACCGCGGCGGCGGCGGAGGCGGAGGGGCGGCGTGGGCGAGGGGGGCGGGGGGGGCGAGGGGGGTGGGGGTGGGCGAGAGAGGGAGCGGAGTGTGCCGCCACCACCACCGCCCCGGCAAACCCCTCTCTTCCGTGAACTAACACCGCGGTACCGGTGCGGCTGGATTCACCGCGACTCCCCCGCCACCGCTGGGGGTGGGGGTGGAGAGGGGTGGAGGGGCGGGGGGCGGCCGCCGCCGCCGCCATCAGCAGGCGCACTTGCTCTTGCCGGCGTCTTTGACCACCGCGACCTTGCCGCCGCTCCCGCCGTTGGCGCCCGAGCCGGTGGTGCCGGGCGGGATCCAGGACTTGTCGACGGAGCGCTCCATGCGCTTCATGATGAGGTCGAGCAGCGCATCCACCGCCTTCGACACGTTCGTGCCCGTCGCCGCGCTCGTCTCGAAGTACGGCATTCTGTGCCAGGGCCCGGGAGAAAGGGGGAGGGGGGGTGAGGGGTCAGGGGGGGGTCACGGAGACTCGGGGCTATGGCTGTGGTGGCTTTTCGGGTCTCCCACTCCGAGCTATCAGCAAGCCGAAGAATCTTCAGCGAGACATTGAGCTCCCATATCAACGAATAATCGTTGAAGGTGACGTGTCGAGAATGGCAGTGGGCTGAGGTGGCGCTGGAGGGGGGGGGGGGGGGTCATAGGGTAATGGGGTAGCAAGGTTACGCCGATGGACGGTGCTGACATTTTACAATTCAGGGTGGGGGCTACCTGGCCATCGGTGACCGAAATAAACTATGCACGCGCGTGTCTGCGTCTGCTGCGTGCGTCTGCGCGCGTGCGTACTCGTGTGTGCGGGCAAAGTCCTCCGCCTGCTTGTGCGGAACCACGCGGCGATCCTCCAGGTCCGACTTGTTGCCGCACAGTACGATGTCCGGCTTATCGCAGTACGCGTGCATCTGAAGCTGGGCTGTTCGACGCAACGGGGAGGGTGGAGGTGGAGCACAAACACAAGTTCGTGAGGCCACGTCACTCGTTACACTCAAGACTCACTTATCCAAGGGCTGCAGATTAACCGTTGCTTGCGGGGTAAAATGAAAAACATTTTTACTACTAGCTTGCCGAGGGTCGGTGAGTCAGTGCTTAGGTGACCGCGATCACTCCACAAGAAGCCGGACCCGAGAAGCAATAAAAAAAAATAGACGACACATTCTACGTCTACGTCCACCGTTCTGCGTAGGTAAACGACATATCTGCTTGTGCAACCTAATTTACGGGCGCTCTGCCTTGATCGTCGTTGTGTTGTATCTGGGCCACCCTTCTCCTGCCCCTCATTACCCTGGGTAACGTAGAAGTGACTGGCATAGGAAGTCATGCGGTGTGCATCACTGCCCGGCCAGGGGTGCTACTTGACAAACATTTCATCCACAATTCCTAGAACCCAGGTCACATCGAATTAAATTTCCTCCACTCTTTCAAGGAATATAAAGCAATTGGAACACAGCGTGCTTGCAACTGGAACATAGCGTGCCTGCCATGGGCTTTGGTGCAAAGAATAATGTTTTACTTAGCATAGGAAGAGGAAGGAATGAAACTGCATCGATGAATCCCCCCACCCCCCTCCTCTGATCTCCCTTCTCTCTTTGCAGCAGCCGAGTGGCCTGGGCCCCTCCAGCACCATCGCCTCCAGTGCAGTTGCACCGCCTGTACACTCAAGAGCCACGCCACGGAGCTCTTATTCAAGAGGTACACCCACGTGGGCCGTGAGTCTCACGAGTTTTATTTTAGGAAGGTTTTGCATTGATGATGGTGGGTCAAATTTTTCATAATAAACCACGTGATTTAATCACCCAGGAAGCCTCGCTGAATCTCAAAAATTATTTTCCAGGAGGATCCTGCTACACTTTGGGATGTTTGGTCGACTTCATTTCAAGCGGGAGGGGAACTGGAGTGCCTGCAGAAAACCCACCACACGTATGAGAGGGGCATAGCCCCAAAATCTCCACACAGACAGATTTGCCCTTGAACGCACTTGTTGTTCTGCCATAACCTGGCCACAAACACACAACTCAGCGGGAGGCTTTGTGAGCTTTGCAAATCTGCGTCATCTACAAACCCTCGCCTCTAAAGCGGCGGATTAAAAAAAGGTGTGCGCCACCACGGGCCGGCTATGAAAGATCGGAGCTGTGAGTGTTGGTGGACCGGTGCGTGCCGGTGCGTGCCGCGATGGCGGCGCCGCCGACTCACTCATCCAGTTGCGCACGTTGAGGAAGCTCTGCTCACTCGTCAGGTCGAACATGAGCAGGAAGCCCATGGCGTCGCGAAAGAACGCAGTCGTCAGGCTCCGGAACCTGCACGCGGCGGGGACATCGGCTCAGCTGCGTCGCTGCATCCCGGCTCGCGACGACTTCCCGGTCACGATGGGCTCTCCCCACCGACTTAGGCCTAACCCGGTCACACGCCTAGATTCCTTGCCTGGGGAGGCGTGGGGATCCGGGCAGTGAAACCAGGCGAGGGAGGGCTGGTCCCTGGGGGTACACTAGACCTCAACGTCTTTTATATTTAATATATGAAGTTATTCATTACAAACGAGACGTCGCAAGCTGCGCGACCCTCGTGACGATATCAATGTGACGTCATCTAATTTAAATGTAATTTACAAGTCACCCAATTTGACGTTGTATTGTTTTACCCCCACTTAGAAGTCGGTTAATCTATTTATAAATTGTTCTACTTCTACACCGTCACGGCTTGTTGCTGTACCATACACGAGTAGTGATTCGAGAGCCGTTACATTTGCTGAGAAACTCTACTCGATGTATTCTTCCCAGAAGAGGCGAAAAACCCGACCATTCCAAAATTACCGACATTGATAGATTGTTGCGTCGGAGGACCTGGGAGAAAACCCATGCGTGCGAAGGGGAAACACCATCACGTAGATGGACGAGGTGGAATGAGTATTTTGCTGTAACCACCCTCCTGGCGAGCCGGGGTACATGGCACAATTTATGCGATCCACCGACCCTCGCTGCCGTCTCCACACACAGTGCTGGAATACAGATGTACATCGCCGCAACGGTCCGGCGGTGGTGGCTACGCACGCCTCTAATGACAATGACGATGATAATGACGTCGATGACGCTTGGCGGTGACGATCGCGTCTGCACTATACCTCTCTTGCCCCGCCGTGTCCCACAGCTGCAGGTGAACCCTCTGTCCCCGGCCGGTGATGCCATCGGCGTTTTCGGAGCGGTAGACCTTGCGATTGGCATGGGGAGAGAGAGAGAGAGAGAGGGCAGAGTGGGGGAGGTCACGGGGCGAGCGTCTCTACCCTACACCCCTGACACGCGTGGCTTAAAAAAACCGCGAACCTTGTGAACGCCGCTCGTAGGGCGATACGCGACTAGAACTTGAGAATGACATTTTTGACTACTAATTGAAAATAGAGGAAATGCAAGTGTAATTCTAGCTGCTATAAATAAATACTATTAAAATGTCATATGCCAGTTCCTCTCCCGAGTGTCATGCATAATGTGGTTATATTGGATTGCTCATTAGATTTCCATTATAAATAATTCAAGTCGGTTATCGGAGCTTGATCACCCGAATGTGAAATTGCAGTTGTTGCTCTGCATCTACATCAGCCGTACGAAAAGAAAGAAAAGCGGATTATGGCTTTTGATTGACGAGTCGCATTGATTAAAATTGCCCGTTGTTTGTCCTACCCAGCAGCCCCTGTATAAAAGCCACCCATGCAGCGTCCTTGCGACCGTATAGCCCGGGTACTGCCATCGGGGGAAGGGAAAAAAAAAGCAAGCGGCTAAGCTCGACAGGGCCCTACCCGAGATGAACCCGCCTGAACCGTGCCGACTGGTCACGGCGGCGTGGCGGTGAAGTATGGTCAAGCAACCTCCGGGCGGGGTTTGCAACAACTCACGACGCGCTTCTCCCGGAAGTCGATGCCCACGGTGGTGACGAACTTGCTGTTGAACTTGCCGTCCGTGTAGTTGTAGAGGAGGCTCGTCTTGCCCACGCCCGAGTCTCCAAGCGCCAGCAGCTTGATGAGGAAGTCGTAGTCGCTGTCCGACATGGCTGGGGAGGCACCCCTGCAGCAGCAGCAGCAGCAGCAACAGCAGCAGCAACAGCAGCAACAGCAGCAACAGCAGCAGCAGCAGCAACAGCAGCAACAGCAGCAGCAACAGCAGCAACAGCAGCAGCAGCAGCAGCAGCAACAGCAGCAGCAGCAGCAACAGCAGCAGCAGCAGCAACAGCAGCAGCAGCAACAACAGGGAAGGTGCCAGTCAGCAGGCCCGCAAGCTCATAGCCGAGCGGGCGACAGAGGCGATTGTAGAGGGCTCGTTCGAATTACGTTATAGGAGGTATTTTTGCACCCCCCCTCCCTCCCAGCCCTCCCCGCCCCCTCACCGGGATGCCAGACCAGAAACCCCCCCCCCCTAATCAGACTGTTCAGGCCAAGTGCTGTAAAGCGAGAAACAATTCAGGCCAACTGTTCTATCTTCCGAAATTAAAAACATCCGTAACAAAAGCGGAGCGAGGTCGAGGGAAGGACAAGAGGCAGCAAGGCAGGGAAAGGCGGGGGGGGGGGGCTTCTCTCTGTAACCAGTCTATTGCACCTGGCCTGGTGTGCCGGCGCCGGCGGTGGCGGCGTGCCGTGCACAGCAGGCGGCACAAGTCACAATTCTCGTAAACGCCGGCTCGAGGCCGATTAAATTAGCGGCGGCCAGGAACCCAGTCCTGGCGCACGTCCCGATGCAATTAACCGACGGTCGGCCACCGACGCCGTGTAAACCCAGCAGCCGCGTCGATACCCGAGCAGTGACACCGGGGACCACGCACGCACCACGCACGCACCGCCCACGCACCGCCACGGCGGCGGTTACAGCGGTCCGCTCGTGCCAACGAACTAGTGCCCGCACGGGCTGCACGACGGTGAACAGCAGGGGGCTTCGTGACTCGTCCGGGCTCTACCTCAGCTTAAAAACTAAATATTTCATCGTCTTACGTCCGAAGCAACCCCCCCCGCCCCCCGCCGGCACCCACGCCGGCCGGTGCTGCTGCCGTGCAGGGTTCTGGCGAAGGCCACCCCGCGTGTGATTGTTACTCGTTACAAAGTTGCACCTCGGATTTGCCAAACAAAAACCAGCGAAGCGGAACTCTGTATTTCACCAGGCACGGCGCCCCCCCCCCCCCCCCCCGAGCTGTACAACTCGCTCTCGGAAACGACCTGGCTGGCACAAATGACAGCTCAACGAAGCGGCTTGTTGTCACGTGGGAATTGATCGCAGACAGATACTCTCAACGCATGTTTCTAAAACGTGGAGGGAAAAAAAAACAGTATCCGTTTGTAGAGCAGTTTCACCATCCCACGTGTCCGACAACGGCCCGCAGAAGGAGATACCAAAGAACTGATTTCGAGGTCATCTCAAGTGACCTCTTGTCCACAACAGAAGGCAGCACTCTGGCATCCACCCGGCTACAGAGTAATGGTTGCTGCCTCCTTGACGCAAATAAATGACAGGTTTGTGTAGGAGGCATATGAAGATCATGGTTCATAGGCAAGGCAGATTTCCCCCCGTCTCACAACCTTCAGTCATTCCCTCGCTCGCTCACTCCTCGCTCGCTTAGTCTCTCACTCCCCTCGCTCCCTTTCCCACTCACTCATTTTCCCCTCCCTCAATTACTCCTGCCTTTGCTTGCTCCCTGACTCACTCATTCCCTCCCTCCGTTGCTCAGTCACTCACTCACCCCACCCTAGCTTGTGCTCGCTCGCTCACTCTCTCCCACCCACCCTCCCTCCCTCACGCTCCCTTCTCTCCCTCGCTCGCGGGAAGTGGAGGATCAAAGGTTGACATGACAAACACTCCCCACATGCGCCGCGCGTAACCGTGCGATCGTAACCTCTCCCGATGTAATCACCGGAGCGCCGCCAATGACCAGGTGAGTAGGGTTTTACCGCCTTTACCAAGCTCTCGCCCCGAAAGCAAACACCGCAATCGCATTATTATTATTAGTCGAACGTCTTAATGCATTTCGCTTTTTAGAGAGGGAGAGGGGAGGGGACGGCACTCTGTTTTTTGTACCGTGGGATCAATTTGCCCGTAGGAGCTACACAAGCGGCTTCAGTGGGCAGTGCCCACGGGCCATTAGCCGTCGACCAACATTGCCCCGCGTCTCCCACGGCCGCTCTTATGCCGCGGCAACGCGCAGAGGCCCGTGTATCCCGGGCTGCTCCACTGCGTGGGACTGAACTCTAGACTTAAACCTTTTTTTTTTTTTTACCAGGTAAGGCCCAATGAAGGCACATAGCTCTTTTTCACAAGCGACATGGCCACAATTGATAGCCCGACGAAGTGGCTTATCACGTCGAAATTTCTAGCAGACAAAATACTCCAAAACGCACATCGATTCTAAAATGCGACGTGGAAAAACTGGAAAAACCCGGTTTAAAATCTACACGCCCATGGGGCGAGAGACCCACACAAACTCCAAATATACAGGGGTCAGGGTCAGGGTCGAACTCCTGCATACCAGGCGAGGTAGTTAGCACCCCCCCCCACCAACCACGCCACCCCCTTGAAAATTATAGCGGCCATTCGCCGAGCTCCTGCCACTGCGGTCCCCACCGCTTGACTTTCCAAAGATCAACAACTCCATCACGCTCGCCAACATCGCTGCCCGTTCCGCAACCGAGTCACATTCTCGAAAACGGCCGGCGGATAATTACCCCCTCAAAACGACACCCCCGTGTGCATTGTTCGGATACTTTGCGCGATCGTTGCCGCTTGAGGGTTTTGTGCGCCACGGCAAGAGATTGCGAGCGAGGCGGACCCACGCCACCCACTCCCAGAAATGGCAAGCTCTCTTTGTCCATCTTTAGGTATTTTCGTGTATCTGTGTGGCCCCGCTCGCTGCAGTCCCATTGGCCGTTCCGCGATCACAAGACGTGAGGTGTCGGACACTTTAAAGGTGTGGGGGGTAAGGTGCAGGTATGGATTTTCTTTCCCGGGACGGTCGCACGCCAAAAGCGATTAAGGACCAATTAAGATTTAGAGGCGATTTGTCAATCTTTATTGCACAACGGTAGAAATGCTCGTGAAATACCACGGCGTTAAGACGCGATCGGACGAACCGGCCTTCGACCAGACCGGGACGGCGGATGGGGGGGGGGTGCGTCTTGTCTCGCGGAGGCGTCAAACCATTGTCGCCTTCCATAAATAAGCCGCGTTTGTCCAAAATTGGGGATAATTACCGTGAAAAATGTTCACCCCCCGCGCACGCGTTTGAAAGGCAAAAAGGCGCAGCCCTGCAATTACTTGCTCGCGCCACCGCTGGCGGAAGGGCCCACTAGAGGGATGTCTAGAGAACCCGCCTGTCGGGGAGTATCGCGAACTCTTCCGCACTGGTAACGTGTCGTGCATCCGTCTTACGCAACGCAAAGCGCACCGTCGTTTCAACCGCCGCACCGAGAGATGGAACCGGTGGGCCCCTTTCGGATTGCAAGCCCGGTGCGACAACCATTGCAACGCGGGCAAGCAACGTCCTGCCATTTGTGTTAAACCGAACGGCGATTTTTGAAGCGTCGAACCATTGGGGTTGCTCGATTTTGTTTAACTTCGCCTAATCGAAGCTGCCAGTTCAATGACGCTGTGGGTGAGGCAAGTGTGACCCTTGGCCTCCTCCAGGCCACGTCCATGGCTAATACTCCCTCTCAGCGCCGGCGCCACGTCGCACGCTTAAAGAAATAAAGCAGCATCATCATCATCAAGCGCTACGGCGAAGAGCTCGCAATGTACGTGTGTATGTTGAACTTCCTTCGTACCTTTCGATTTAAAGCTTTCGTGACTGCAGGGATTCATCTTCTTGGTTCTTTCGGTAAAGTCACGTAGAAGGGAAATAATAAAATAATACAAATAAAACATAATAAAATAAAATTCTCACGACGTTTCGGCAGCTTGCGTTGTGTCTCTTCTCACTCTACTCCTGATTCACACAAGCTCCTACCTCGCCCCGCTCATCTCACTCCATGTTCTTTGTCAATGTCCATACGTCATAGCATACGTCAAACGTATGTCCGTAAGTTACAAGCAAAAACAAACATTTTAGACTTCCATGGGATATGCCCGTGTACGCGTTGAGGCCAATCCTCGGGTCGGAGGGCCGTGCAGTCATGCGATGGTGACATGAAGCCCCAGGGGCCAGCAGGAAAACCCCCAAAAAAACCGTGAAGGATTGTCCCTAAAATTAAACTATGTCACATGTTCACAAACGCACTCTTCACTTTGCTTCAAAACCACACGCTGCTCCGACCACGCAGCGCGCCGCTTTGTGCGACAGCAATTCGATTTCATGCGCAGTTCCATTTGGAATGCACGCACGGCGCATTTAATCAAAGGTCTCTGATTTGGCACGGCAGGCCCTGCCGACGCAACGCATCGCACGCGGTTTCTGTCTTCGAAATAAAATTGTTTGGTGGTAAAAAAAAGAACAGCGGTCGCGCGGGGGCCGCGACTGATTTTCACAATTTGTCGGTTGGTCAACAATCGTCGTAATCATTGCCAATTCTTACATTTCCATGCAGGAGCGGGGGAAGTGGAATGTCACAATTACAGAGACATCGTGGCCATGGAGGCACGGGGAGGGAGGTCAAATCGGCCGTTCTCAGAACACTGAAAGAGACACGGCCGAGATTCCTGAGTTCCATTCCAGGTTTCAGCCACTCACGATTCAAACTGAACCGGCTTCCCAAGTCTCGCAGAGTGGATGGTGACAGATTGGTCTCCAATTAATCTACCAAAATCAAAATCTCGTTTAGTTTGTGCTTTCACTTGATTTGGGCTAAATTCCAGTTCTCAGAGTGAATTAAAATTAATATTGACACTTGGGAAACGCTCTTTGCAGGACTGTTTCTCTGCACAGGGTGATGCACTGCTCTCTGGGCACGCGGAATGCAAATATCCCACCGGTGGAAAAGGGGGGGGGGGGGGTAAATAAAAAAACTAAAATTGGATAACGCAACAAAGAACGTGATAATGTTTTCGTTGTTAAAAATCCCACAAAGGAGGGCTTTACATCATTTCAAGATTCCATACACAAGGTGTGGTCTCCAATTTGCAATTCCCAGCAGGGAATGCATTACACTTCAAAAATACCAGCAGATACGGCGCTGCCCGTTAACGTTATGGACCCACGTGAAGTGTTAAAACGTGAGCTCATCGCGGCGAGCTGGTGGCTCCGGGCGTCAAGAGCTCCGAACAGGCGCGGGACCAAATCCGGGATCCAAATCCGGGATCCAAATCCGGGATCCAAATCCGGGATCCAAATCCGGGATCCAAATCCGGGATCCAAATCCGGGATCCAAATCCAGGATCCAAATCCAGGATCCATCCGACCCCTCCCCCCCCCCGATTAAACCGTGCTCTCGCGTGTGGTGCGAGTGGATGGTCTCGGCTCCGGCAGGTGACAAGTCAAACATATCGGTTTGATCTTCTTGGTTCTTTCGGTAAAGTCACGTAGAAGGGAAATAATACAATAATAAAAATAAAACATAATAAAATACCATTCCCTTCTACGTGACTTTACCGAAAGAACCAAGAAGATGAATCCCTGCAGTCACGAAAGCTTTAAATCGATATCGGTTTGACTACCAAGCTGCCAAGTGATTAGCAAGGCGCAAAGATAAAGTGCCGCCCCCACCGCCCCGTTGTGCGAAACCGGAGGTCACTTGACGAATTCTCTTCTAAGTAGTTCTGCGATATCTCGTTCAGCAGGCCGTTTCTCTCACATGGGGGGAGGGGGTGATGCAGAGTGCTTTGGACAGCGTTCCGAATGGTCGCTTCCTCTCGTCACGACGCCGACGGCAAATCGGATAAAAATTGGGGGGGCACAATAGAAAACATCTGGGCTGATCTGCCAACACAGCACCGCAGCCCCCGAAGGCTTTTTAAGCAGCTGCGCTCAGAAATCAAGTCACCCACTTCCGATAATAGGGTTTTCCCCTTTTTTCTGGCAACAAAACAGGTGTTAAGATGTTAAAACATCAACGGAAACCTTTTACAAGGAATCATGTCTGCATTAACCACAATACTTGTGGTCAGAATGCAAACAAAAAACACTGATAATATATCCATTGTCCTTGAAACTGATTGGTCTACACCAGAGACAGCTACTTCCGTTTAGCACGTTTGGCTACGTACTGATGCGAAAGACGTTCACTACACACACACATACACAAACAGAAACGCGCTCATCCTAACATATACACACACACTTACTCAAAGACAAAACACACACACCCATCACATGTACAGAATCCTGTTCACCATTGGCGTTTGTCTGTATGAAAGTACAAGACTAACAGGAAAACTCAGAAACATTCTTGGATTATAAATTCGAGAGGGAGGTCAGAAATCTATCGATGCGGATCAAAATAATGTCCATCTCACACCGATTCTGGGGATTGGCGGTGTGTCTTGCGAGTGGTAACACCTGGGTCTGTTCCATGACCTCCTGCAGGGGAACCTTTGGCACTTCACGTGATCTGAAGGTGCACCTAGCCTGGCACAAGGGACATCACTGCCACTTAGTGGCGAAGAGTGACCGTTGTTGCTCTTGGGCACACATCAGCACTGGGGAGACAAAGGTGGTCGGGCGTGGTGCTGGCCACCCACCCCGTCGTGCAGAATACGGCATCGCATGCTTTCGGATGCGCTTCTGCGGCCGTCTGGAACGCTCTTCCGTCCGAGAATGGGAAGCCATCGGAGCTATACATTTTTTTATCCAGATTCAAAACTAATTTCTTTAGAACTGCCTTTTTTGTTTGGACTGTCGTCCTTTTCCCGCACCTCCGATTAGTGCGGTTGGCTACGTACGGCGCGAAAGAGGTTTCATACCGGCTCGTGAACAGCTCCTGCCCCAACAGTCTGTTAAGGCTGTAGGGGGAGGGTGGGGGAGGTTCTGTTGGCAGGAGGCTGGAGCGGTGAAGGGGGTGGCTCACAAGCGAGCGAGGCCTGTTGAGACACCCAGACCGCGCCCTGCGCCGACGACATTCCTGGCGTGAAAACAACCTAATAATAAAACACGTTCCATAGCCAGTGTTGACTCGGGTAGAGCGTGGTGGCATTTCATTGGTGGGTCAATGGGTTGGACACGTGTGTGTGCGTGCGTGCACGCGCGGATATAACGAGTGTTTAGGCTGCGATGTGCCCTGTGCATTTGGCAATTCAGCGGGAACAGCAGGAGCAATGGATTCTTGAGTCTATCCGTGCGGCACTTTTGAGTGTTACCCACACGCATGGAGGGCGGGTTTTTTTTTTCCCTCCGTGTGCTCCGGTTTTCCTTCCAAAACGACAAACGTTCGTTAATGATGGAAGCGGTTAATCACCGGAATTCTTCAGGGTTCTCCTGATGGAAGACGCCTGGAGTTCAGCCAAGGAGGCTCCCCCCCCCCCTACAACGGATGAGATTGACACTGCGTCCCGGACGCGTTTTCGGTGTCGCACAGTGTGCCGTTCGGCAAAGACGTTTCACCGCCGGCCCAAACTTCAGATAGGTTCCTGGAAGAAGCAACCTGTCTTATGGAGCAAAACGTGCCGATCAGTTTACTCTCCAACACACCGCTGCGCTTAAGTAGTAACTAATCGGCACGTTCTGTTTACGTGACAAACCTTGCCAATTGGCTGCGCCGGGGTGGTGGCGGGTTTAACGACGCATTTATATTTACGCGATCTAACCCGGAAAAAATAAATCTTTACTCAGGATGTTGGTCGTGAAAGGCCTACTACTGCATGTTAAACAAAACAACAAAAACACGGAGAGAATTATACATCACGACTGTGGAAACCTACACGGAAATGAATGACATTATCATTATAATCGCGGTGACTCCCTAGGGGAGCATCCTGCGAGGAGGGAGGGAGGGAGGAGGAGGAACGCGTCGTAAAAACGCAACGACTTCATTGAACGCTCAGCCTTTTTACAAGCGGGTTTAGTACATCGGACACCTTCTTCACAGAATTCACGGCGTGGTGGAGCCGTGAAGCGAAACTGCCAAGAGGCGCACTGTAAAATTTACGACAAAGCGACAGGCCAAGGTAAAGTGACAGGAGGTACGCGGGTGGCATTTTCACGGTCGACCGCTTTTAGCTGTTGGCCTGAATGTGTGCTAAAAAAATCACCACCAGCAATAAGATAACTTTAAATTATAAATATATCTCCCCGCCACCCCCCCCCCCCCCACGATCGCATGTCGATTTGTGCTCTCTCGTCACGAGATGAGAATCCACCTGCATCTCTGGCGGAGCAACCTCCGACGCATTTTCTCACCCGCTCTGCCACCGAGGCTAACACGTTCGTCACGCGGCAGACAAAGTGATGTTATTAATTCTCAGCGCCGAAATTTAGCCGAACATCATCGACGCTACAAACGGTCGGGTGCCTGTATTCAAACCCACCACCCACCTGGCCACGTCAAGGGCTAACAGATATGTAGAAGTGATACTGCGCCTACAGCGGTGCACAAACAACAGAAAGACATTTATATTCTTGGTTCTTTCGGTAAAGTCACGTAGAAGGGAAAAAATAATAATTTTATTATTTCCCTTCTACGTGACTTTACCGAAAGAACCAAAAATATGAATCACTGCAAGTCCCGAAAGCTTTAAATAATAAAATTATTATTTTTTCCCTTCTACGTGACTTTACCAAAAGAACCAAGAATATGAATCACTGCAAGTCACGAAAGCTTTAAATCAAAAAAGACATTTGTGAATAACACTGCTCAAAAATGAAAAAAATATACATACAATAGGCGACATTTCAAGCAATGGCCCCCTTTCACATACCACAGAGAGAGAGGGAGAGAGAGCCCAGAGAGGCCTTAGAGAAAATGTAGTTAAAGGCCACACGATGCGGCACGACACACCATGGGGCCCCCCGAATGAAATGCAATTTTCAGAACGTTTCTAAGGTGAGCAGCCTCAAGTTGGCATAGCAACGATTACCCAGATTACCCACGAGTAGGCGGATAACGGTTTGGGCGCGTTGACCATCGCAATGGGGAGGAGAGAGGGGTTAACCACACGACTGTTGCCGACGATGAGATTGTGGATTTGTTGTTACAGAGAGAAGGGGGGGGGGGCGCGCTCGTAACCCCCCCCCTCTTCTCACACAGCTTGAAGGGGGGGGGGGCGGCTCGGGTTGACATCCGCTCCTCGTGGGAGCCTCCCTCTTCCTTCCCCTGGACCAAACTCAAAGACAACAGGAGCACTCCCGAGAGCTGGGATGGTGCCGTGGCCTAGCGGTCAGCAAGGGCGCTGGAGTTGTAAAATCAGAGGACGCCGGTTTGTTGTCCTTCCGCCGCACCTCCGATTAGCATGGTTGGCTACGTACGGCGCGAAAGAAGTTCAACGGACATACACACTACTATACACTACGCTACAATAATACATTGAGAACTCCTTTCTATAAAACTGCTTTGTGCGTTTAGCTTGTCCTTCCGCTGCATCTCCGAATAGCGTGGTTGGCTACGTACGGCGCGAAAGAAGTGCACACATATAAACTACAATACATTACACACTATACTACTACATACCTGTCAACCCCTTATCAGTGCCCTACCTTATTACAGACCAATTCAGACCTTATTGGTCACCCCGTGCCATTATAAATCTCAACGTTCATCCTACAGTTCCATAACAAGGGAGAAACACAATCAAAATGGACAAAACATAATTTTTTGGCCCGTATTGAAATGGCCGTACACCGTATGGATCTGAAAATGCAATTTCCCTGTACCAGAATACGGGTAACCCGTATGGGTTGAGAGGTACGCTACTATACGCTACACCACACCACGATACCACATTGAGAACTCTTTTCTTGAGAACCGCTTTGTGTTTAGTTTGTGGTCCTTCCCCCGCACCTCCGATTAGCGCGATTGGCTACGTAGGGTGCGAAAGAAGTTCGACGGACATCTCCCGGCGTGGCAGTTGTAAGAAAAGTGCAAGTGTCTTCCATGCCCCCCCCCACCCCCCGCTGCCACTGTCCAATGGGTACGCAGTGGTTAGCCACAACAGAACAATATTGCCTTGCCATATCTGCTCCTCTGGGTAAAACACTTTCTTTTTTTTCAGCCCATCAGCCACACCGCCTTCTGGGATTGCATAATCTCTGCAGCATGGCTTAAACGCAAGCAGCCTCTGGACCAGTTTTGACAAGCAGTGTCTCATCAGCAGCCAGGCTGGCTTGAACCAATGCCCGCGAGTTTCCAGACGCTGGTAGGCAAGGACCTGCTCCTGTTACATGCAGTAGGCTAGGCAGGGAGTGTGCGGCGAGGTAAAGTGTGGGTCCTCCGACCTCTCCCGAGACGTCTGGCAGGCGTGGAAAAGTAGGCCAAGTACCCTCTTCGGAGGGGCTCCAAGGCGTCTACGAAGTGGAGGCCCTTCTGCCAGCAGTGACGCGAGCGAGCGATTGCACGCTGGGAGACGTGACGAGATGGAGGTGGGGACCATCGTCCGATCGTTCGCAAATCATTACAACCCTGGGGGAGAATCAACCAGGAATGGAGAATATATATCGTTTCAATGAGGCTTCGGCCAGAACCACATTATGGAATTCATCGCTCACTCCAGCGTGACAAATTGCTCCCGCGGCCTTCGAACGTCGAGTGTACGTTGAACATTTGAAATTAATGGCCTTTATTTACCCACAAAAAGCCGGAAAGACTATTCTTTAGGTTGGGTCCGTGCATTCTTTTGGCCAGTTCCATTTAGAAAGTAACGTTTGGAAGTATTCAGCTGCTATAAATGTCCACGTGATTAAGCCACTTTTCGTTGAGCTGTCATTTGTGGCCAGGTCGCTTCTCAAAAAAGAGCTATATAGTTCGTACTCCGTGGGTCTTACCTGGTGTAAGAAATAACAATAGTATAGTCGAACAATGGGCATTTGGCTCTCTGGGGAGAAACCAGAAAGCCCAGGTAAAGCGCAGTACGTGGCGGTGCCGCTCAACGCCCGGCAAAGACGGGATTCATGCATCCATCGCTGCTGCACCGCCCACTTGCAGGATGGATCGTCACCTCGGCGGAATTTCTCACTCAATACTCTCCAGCTCGCCGGTGGACTCCAGCCAGCTGGCACTTCATAATAGCCACCACCATTTAGCGAGAGGTACGCTGGATGTGGTGTTGCTGGGTGCACGTTTTTGTTTTTCAGGGTCGCCAACCCAGACAGATCCACCGGCTGAAATGAAGCCCTGGTCAGTTCTCCGGCGCGTTTTTAGGGTCGTGCAGCGTTTTGTTTGGCACGACGTCCGACGTTTTTGCTCCACGTGCCGGGAGCTTCTACAGGAACTTAAAATCTAAATCGAAGATGCTTCCGAACACACCGAAATGTCAGACGCGCCGAACAGCACGCGGTACAACCGGAAAACATCGGAGAGCTGCAGGGCATCGCTCCGACAAACACGATGCAGCGGTAAGCCCCTGTTGTCGCCAAAGCCCTGCAAATGTCACCGAGAACACAACCCACCCACTCCATGCCACGCCACGGCACACCGCTCTGACCTCCGTCGAAATTAACCGACATTGATTTTTCAAATATCAGCGGCGGCAGGCGGTCAGTTGGGAGTATGGCTAGCGACCCGCACAGCGCAAATATGCGAGCCCTCCCCTAGCAACGGCCGAATAATGAGATGCATCAGCCATCGCCACCCAACGCAGAAGCGCGGAGCGACACGCTCCATCTGCCGGCACGGAGGGAAATGGGTTTTTAATTATATATTAAATTCGCTCGCCTCCGGCTTGGCCGGCCAGACTTCCCAGGTCGTGAAAGGGGTCAACCTCAAGGCCGCCCCGTGCCGGGTCGATCCGTGAGCCCCGTTGCCCGTGTGATGCATCGACACGACAATGCGCGCCGACGGGACAGCGCTGCCCAAGATAATTCCCAATTGGACGCAGGCTGGCGGGGACGGATGGTCCCGTTGGCGTTGGCGGGGGGAGGGGGCGGAGGACGGCTGTGGTGGAGGTGGGGGCCCCAGAAGCGGTGCATTGAAACGGTGCCTCTCTGCGTCGTCATTGGCGGTGCTCTCGGGGTGCCCTGCACGGTGCTCGTCGCCGCGACTCCGCGCCCCACCCACCCCCCCCACCAGAGACGAGGAGTGATCGCCATCGTCGGCCAACTACAAATTATACGTAAACACGATTTTTGTTCCTGGGTAGTAAGTGCTATTTTCCAATTGCGTTTGCCTCAAAAAGGCTATTATTCCCCATAAACTTTGCTTTTGTGACCAGGACTTTGTGAAGAAAATACACAAATTCGCCCGTTTTCTCATTGAAAATAAGTACATTTCAAAATATCACTGTCCTGGTCACAAAAGCAAAGTTTGTGGGGAATAATAGCTTTTTTCTCTACTTTTGAGGCAAAAGCAATTGGAAAATAACACTACCCAGGAACAAAAAAAATACGTATTTATTTTGTTACAGTGTTACCACAGGGTGATCCTGTGCGTGTGCGTTGTGTAGGGAGTTGTGGGGGAACCGTGACGTCACGGTGGCCGGGCTGATTCATCGATTCGCTGCGGGATCAACCGCACCCCCCCCTCCCCCCCCAACCCCAAAGCCGTGTCAGTCATCAGGCTTGTTTGGCCATACTTCCCTACGCTGGTCAGTGCAGCTTGAAGGGAAGGCCCAGATATCACTGACGTGGCCAGAAATAAAATTACGGTGACAGGGTTCGGAGCGCGACTGTGTCGTGTGCTCTGCTACGTCCGAGGGAAGGGTGAGCCCAGAACCTGTTCAGGCGATACTCGCCACAGGATGTTATCCGTGGCCGGGAATTCAACTCGTGCGGTCTGGTACATTGTGCAGTGTGCCAACAACTGCGTCACCGCACCACCCTAAGGGGTACATTTAAATAGGGAAAAGGTAAAGGTGCAGCCCTGCAATTTCTCGCTCACGTCACTGAGAGAGCGCTCTACAGAGTCCTTCTGGATGGTATTTGGCCTACCTTTCAACTCTTCCGTGCTCTGGCCAAACTGCGAGTCAATCAACTGTGGCGTATCCTGGGTGGGCCAGTCTTGGAGCGGGCGGGCGGAGGGGGGGCAGAAGAATTTTAGAAAGTTGCCCCATTGTTTAATAAACTCCCACGTGGCCGTGAGATCGAACGGGCGACCTCTGCAATGCAAGTCCAGCGAGCTGAGCGTGACAATCGCCACGGTGCCGAGCGTCCCCCCCCCTCCCCGACGAGCGACGCCCGCAAGTCGACGAACACACCGCGCGCAATCGTTGAACGGCGCTAGTCGCGCCGTGCCGGCGAGAGACCTTCCCTGGACGGGGGTCGGGGATCGTGGCCACGGCGACTCGGCCGAGGGATGGAATTCCATGGCGCGAGCGTTCTTGACGTCGGC
Source organism: Lampetra fluviatilis (assembly GCF_964198595.1). NCBI lineage: Eukaryota > Metazoa > Chordata > Hyperoartia > Petromyzontiformes > Petromyzontidae > Lampetra > Lampetra fluviatilis. The sequence continues at coordinate 3,219,700 of NC_136313.1, read as the reverse complement.
GCGAGAAAATGTTCGGCCGTGCCACGTGCACGCGCTTAAATTAACGTGGCAAAGAGACGTTGCTGCTACTGCATCTGCTGCACTGCGACTGCGTTTTTTCGAAAGCCCGGTATGACGCACACACGCACGCAGGAACACACACGCACGCACGGTAGTATTGCAGTGCTAGGCAGTGTCACGGCCTCGCGGCACATTGACACATTCGCGATTACACAAATACCACACCCACCCACCCAGGCACCTGCCATCCAACAACTTCTCTTAGACACGCCAGCCACTGCACGAACAGGACACCCCACACTTCAGCCCAGTCTCGACCAGACAAAGATCCCCCGTGCAGCCTTTAACAGACCGCATACGTAGGTACGTTGAACTTCTGTCGCACCGTACGCGAGCCAACCGTGATCAAATCGGAGGTGCGGGGGAAGGACAATAAATTTAAACGCAAAAATCAATTCTCAAGAAAGGAGTTTTCAATCTAAACTGCTCGGACAAGTGCTGTCAATGATCACCTATGACACGCGAAGGGGGGTGGGTGGGTGGCTAGCACCACGCCCGGCCACATGTCTCCCTAGAACCGATGTTTAATACACTGCATGAGCTACTCATTTCAGGCGGAGTCTACCCAGGGCGGGGCCCAGCGATGGCTCAGATAATTGTCACCGGTGTTGGCCGCGAACTGGAATCGAACTCGGGTCGGCAGGTTTGTAGCGCGGCGCGCTAACCGCTTCCCACGCGCACACACACACACCCCACGCACGCACACACACCCCACCCACGCACACACCACACACACACCCCACAAACGCACACAGACACACCCTACTCACGCACGCAGGCACACACCCTACTCACGCACGCACGCACACACGCCACCCACGCACGCACGCACACACGCCACCCACGCACGCACGCACACACGCCACCCACGCACGCACGCACACACGCCACCCACGCACGCACGCACACACCCCACCCACGCACGCCCCACGCACGCACGCACGCACCCCACCCACCCACGCACGCCCCACGCACGCACGCACACACCCCACCCACCCACGCACGCCCCACGCACGCACGCACACACCCCACCCACCCACGCACGCCCCACGCACGCACGCACACACCCCACCCACGCACGCACCACGCACGCACCCCACCCACCCACGCACGCACCACGCACGCACCCCACCCACCCACGCACGCACCACGCACGCACCCCACCCACCCACGCACGCACCACGCACGCACCCCACCCACCCACGCACGCACCACGCACGCACCCCACCCACCCACGCACGCACCACGCACGCACCCCACCCACCCACGCACGCACCACGCACGCACCCCACCCACCCACGCACGCACCACGCACGCACCCCACCCACCCACGCACGCACCACGCACGCACCCCACCCACCCACGCACGCACCACGCACGCACCCCACCCACCCACGCACCACGCACGCACCCCACCCACCCACCCACGCACGCACCACGCACGCACCCCACCCACCCACCCACGCACGCACCACGCACGCACCCCACCCACCCACCCACGCACGCACCACGCACGCACCCCACCCACCCACGCACGCACCACGCACGCACCCCACCCACCCACGCACGCACCACGCACGCACCCCACCCACCCACGCACGCACCACGCACGCACCCCACCCACCCACGCACGCACCACGCACGCACCCCACCCACGCACGCACCACGCACGCACCCCACCCACCCACGCACGCACCACGCACGCACCCCACCCACCCACGCACGCACCACGCACGCACCCCACCCACCCACGCACGCACCACGCACGCACCCCACCCACCCACGCACGCACCCCACCCACCCACGCACGCACCACGCACGCACCCCACCCACCCACGCACGCACCACGCACGCACCCCACCCACCCACGCACGCACCCCACCCACCCACGCACGCACCACACACGCACCCCACCCACCCACGCACGCACCACACACGCACCCCACCCACCCACGCACGCACCACACACGCACCCCACCCACCCACGCACGCACCACACACGCACCCCACCCACCCACGCACGCACCACACACGCACCCCACCCACCCACGCACGCACCACACACGCACCCCACCCACCCACGCACGCACCACACACGCACCCCACCCACCCACGCACGCACCACACACGCACCCCACCCACGCACGCACCACACACGCACCCCACCCACGCACCACACACGCACCCCACCCACGCACGCACCACACACGCACCCCACCCACGCACGCACCACACACGCACCCCACACGCACCCCACCCACGCACGCACCACACACGCACCCCACCCACGCACGCACCACACACGCACCCCACCCACGCACGCACCACACACGCACCCCACCCACGCACACACACACGCACACGCACCCCACCCACGCACACACACACCACACACACCCCACCCACGCACACACACACCACACACACCCCACCCACGCACACACACACCACACACACCCCACCCACGCACACACACACCACACACACCCCACCCACGCACACACACCACACACACACACACCACACACACCCCACCCACACACACACACACACCACACACACCCCACCCACGCACACACCACACACACCCCACCCACGCACACACACACACCACACACACCCCACCCACGCACACACACACCACACACACCCCACCCACGCACACACACACCACACACACCCCACCCACGCACACACACACCACACCACACACACACACACCACACACACACATCCCACCCGCGCGCGCACACACACACACAGCGAGACGGTCCTCCCTCTCTCTCGCCCCGTCGCAGAGTTTCTCAACCCCCCCGTGTCCTCGCGACGCCCTCGGCGGCATGGCTCTCCGGCGATGACCAACCATCCGGAACGGGCCGTGTGCCGTGGCTACATTTGCATGCGGACAGAGGTTTGGTGGCCGGTGAATGCGGAAAGGCGGAGGAGGACCGTTCGGGGAGGGGGGGGTGGTGGTGGAGGCTGACGTTGAGAAGCAGGACTCGACTGAACGCAGCACAGCCAACACCAACACACGTTAGACAGCACACCACCTGACACATCAACACCCCCATCTACAATGCATCACACCCTCAAATTAGACACAGGACAAGCACAAACACCCACATCCCAACACGACTTTGGCTACAAGCAACACACCCCCAGGCGTTTAGGGGCAAGTGCTGCACACGGACACACACAGATACACGGACACATCCGCACACCCTCCACTTGCACAGCTTTCCCCACTCACGCAATCGGGGCCCTCTGTTGAACACAACACAGGCGCACGCGACCCTTTCACAACTGCACAACACACTCATACGTGCCCACCGCTGCAAGGAGGTGGTGACCTTTTGTACACGCAGGAGAGTGTGGCCATCTCTTGGGTTATATCGCGTAAATGTGTCGTTAAAACCCGCCACCACCCGACACAGCCAAAGAGTAAGGGTTGTCACGTAAACAGAACGTGGCCAATTCGTTACTAGTCTAGCACACTGGGTTGTGTTGGAGAGCCAAGACACAACATTTACAATCAGAGTACGACGTTTCGACTAATTACGACAGCCAGATTTGGGTTTTAGCGACACATTTATATATTTACGCGATCTAACCCAAAAAGAAAAACCTCTATTATGGATGATATTGGTCGCGAAAGCCTGCCACGTGTTAAACTGCCATTTCTGGTGTTGACTCGCGAGGGGTGGGAGGGCTACCGTTCCTCTCGGCTCAAAGAGGACAGCAACCAAGTCGCATTCGCGCAAAGCTACGAGCATCTAGCTGCGGTGCAAAAAAAACCACGAAAACGCCGGAGCGCGCGTGAACGCACACCGCGAGCGGTGAGCATGGCTCTCGAGTGCGCAGGCGGTGCGACTGCGCCGGCGACCCTACGATGAGCAGGAGGGGCCCCCGAGCGCTGGAGGGGCCATGGGTGCCGGGGCTATGGAGAAGGTGGGTCGGGGTCGCAGGGTGGGGAAATCTTTCCACGCACGAGCGAATGAACACAAATAATAATAGTCAACCGCGCTACGCCAGCGACTGAGACCACTGCGAAACAAACCGATACCACAACACAAAGGGCAACGAGCTCCGTCTCACTTCCCCTGCCCTAGCCGATCGCCATAGCCTGGCCCATTGGCGTGTTTGACAAATACAGTGCAAACACACGCGTGACCAACGACCCGGCATACCCCCCCCCCCCAATCTCGACCACCGCGTCAAAATCGACTTGGCCGCGGCGCTCCTCCACTCCGCTCGCCGGACCGGTCGGAGAGGTGCCGGCAGTACCAAGCGCGCCGACGGCTCTCGCACGCCGCAGGGAATGAACGCCTCGCCGGCAAAGTTGCCGGCTTCAAGCAGACGAGGGGATTTGATTTAACGTCCCGAGCGTTGTTCGGCACGGCGCCCAACGTTTTGTTCCACGTGCTCCGAAGAAACTCCCGGCGGCACGTGGAGTGAAACGTCGGACAACGCGCGGAACAACACGCAGCGCAGCCCGTGAAACAACCTGGGCAGCGGGGCCAAATTTCTCACCGGATATTTTCCAGGCCTCACCCAGCTTAAATATACGCTGCCAAGCTTGGCGGTGTTCATTCAGACGCCGTCTTTCCGACAGACCTGTTCTTCACCCGAGAACGGCTGCTTGCGTTGTGGCCGAAACGTCGTGAGAATTGTATTATTTTATTATGTTTTATTTTTATTTTTTTATTATCTCCCACCTACGTGACTTTAACGAAAGAACCGAGAAGAAGATTTTCCAGGCCGTTGGAAGAGACCGGAGTAGATGGCACGTGACCACAAATAGCCACATCCCGTATCGAGAGGAGGTATAATGGATGTGGTGTGCCGGATGTGGACATTTTCTCCAGGTCACCGACCAAAGATCGACCCCCCACCCCCCGGGTGTCTGGGTCATAACCCAACTACGGTGCCGCCAATGCCGGTCGGGAAATGAATCTCCCCGCAAGCACGAATAATACGTCACATTTATGTGTGTGGCCAGGTAAGAAGATCCCGTGAACCATAGGAGGGAAACACGACAGAGATGCCCACCGTGGAAACGGCAATGAGATCTGCCATGTGTGTGAAATCGACCTTCATAGCTCATCAAATTCCTCCAGTCTAAATAAAGACATTTGATTCGGTGCTGGATGGATGATTGCTGCTACAAGAGACCATGAGATATGGCAATGACTTGATGGCTTTCATCCAGCAGTGGAAAGAACATGACTGACAATGAAGATCCACATTGAGACCCTAGTGTCTCGGTTTAATAACTATTTTTTTTTATCAATCTTAATTCCAGCTGCGCTTTCAGAGCAGTGCAAACCACAGAAGTACATTTTTATCGGCATGCTACAAATGCCAAACTTTCCCACTTGCTCTGCTACAGACAAGAATGTTTGTTGCATGGCAATGAAACATATCCATCTCTCTCGCTTCTGAAAACTGGAATGTAGCCCAATTAAGTGGAAAACAACGTACATTTTTTAAATCTTTTTGTGTGCGAGTGGAGTCACTGATGACCAGGCTGAGAACACCAACTCGCTACACTTGAGAAACCGGTTTTATTACAGGAGGCTGAAAAGCTGGATTCGAACCCAGGATCACCTGGGCCACTGTTTTTTTTTTGAAACAGATCAGGGAATTGTCCGTGTTCCCGATTGGACGTGTATCAATATCATGGCCGATCATGATATCTAACCTATAATAAAATGGGTTCATTTAAATCCTGCAGCCACTAGAGGCACTACACGTATGACAATGGCAACATTATTTAACCATCCTTTAATCTAATCATGAACTTGAACCGTGAGAATGCTTTATAATGAAGACAAACGTTTTCAAAAAGGTACCCTGCAAGTTTCCTGCTCATGCCACGGATGGTGGAAAAGTCTCTACTAGAGGGAGCTTTCGAGTGCCCCCCTGGAGGCTATTTTGGCCTTCTATCCACACTGGCCAGAAGCCTCGTAGCAAGGTGGAAGTACCCACACTTTACCGTACCACACGTGACCAGCCTATCGACTTAACCGTGGTGAACTCCATCACACCGCTGGGTGGACAGAGATGGGAGGCGGTGGAGGGGGGAGATTTAAGAAACTAGCACCGTCGTTTCAATCGCCGCGCCAGGAGATGGAATCGAACCGGCGACCTCTGGATTGCGAGCCCAAAGCGCCGACCGTGACGATGAAGTGCGACTGTGAAATCGAGACGGTGAATGACCACAGAGCGGCGTTCGTGACAGTCTCGGGGCATCGCTGCTAAGCCCACGGGGCCAGCACTATCCGTGTTTAAAAAATGCTTTTTGCGCCAGAAATGGTTTTTTTTTGTTCCAAGTTAGTGCCAGTCACATGGGCCCCATTCCTGCCTCGTAAAAAAAAACCCACATCAGTGGGCTCATTAAGGCGTCGCTAATCCCCCACGAGGAACCATTCTCCAAGTCCACGCGCCCAATTAGTGACCCCACCAGTCAGCCCCCGGTGGCCACAAATCAGCTGCGAAGATGAACATACAAGGGCACGAGGTCTGGACAAGGGGACCGGACAAATCCACACGAGTCCAGCAGTGGCTAAGTGAGCCCTGCCTCCACAGCCGTACACACACACAGTGTAAAGCCAACTATGCCCTGTACAGCCATATAAACTGGTGGGGGCAAGTGCTATTAGCGAGCACCTACCGAGGTCTGCACGGCGCAAGAGGGAGTGGTGTGGCCAGGAAACACGCCCCACCGCATGCATCTCTCCACCGCTGATTTTCCCACACCGTGTCAGCTAGTCATTTATGGTTGAGTCGACCTAGAAGAGGCCCAGGGCAGTTTCTGATGCCAACTGCTGCTGATACACTCAGTTGGACAGCGAGAAAAGATTTAACGATGTGTTTACAAGGTTAGGTTTGGGAACCAGATGAAGCCGAAGATGTGGGATTGGGCAAATTCTCACCAGGCGAGAACTGGATGTAGCAAGTACTGGAAGGACGGATGTGGGGTAAGATTCAGAGAAACAGAAAACAAAAGAAAGCTGATTTTTCGATTTAAAGCTTTCGTGACTGCAGAGAATCATCTTCTTGGTTCTTTCGGTAAAGTCACGTAGAATGGAAATAATAAAATAATAAAAATAAAACATAATACAAATAATTCTCACGACGTTTCGGCCACGACAGACCTGTTCTCCACCTGAGGACGGGCTGCTTGCGTTGTGGCCGAAACGTCGTGAGAATTATTTTATTATGTTTTATTTTTATGATTTTATTATTTCCATTCTACGTGACTTTACCGAAAGAACCAAGAAGCTGAAAAGAAAGCTGCTTGACAATTTGAAGGAAGGAAGGAAGGCGAGAGAGAGGCCATGCAGTGAAGTAAGAAAGAAGATCAAGATCACAGACCACTAAAAAAAGGGAGAGCCACCACCCAACACAAGCCCTGGCCAGGAATCCAACTTGGGCTGCAGAGTTTTCGGCACGGTACTCACTCCGGACCCACAAACTATGACCCGTCAGCTCTCAATCAACACACGCATAACACATCTGTTAGATTAAAACGACCCTAAAACAGTGCTGTAAAAACTTACTTTTAATAAATCCATAAAAGCAGTGAAGTTGCGTTTTATGGACCAAAATAAAGTTGCGCAATGGGCAGTGTAACACCACGCGGTTGTCTTGTGAAAACATAATCGTCGTCCTATATCTGCAAACACGTTTCAGCAGAGAGCTTTCCACGCACCACAGATGCACAAGGGGGTTTCTCCATCGCCGATGACGCGAACGACCGTGACTGGCCAGTGACCCACCCGTGACCCGAGCAGACCTGCTGGCTGACCTTTGACCTTGAGAGATGACCTGCTGCTTCTTCTGCCGATGCCTCCCTCGGTGCGCTCAGCCGCACCTGCAGCTGTCTGAGTCGGTTCTCTGGCGAGCACAGGGAGGGGGGCACGCGGGGTGGGTGGCGGAGAGGGCCGTCAGAACCTCCAGGGAGAGGTTGGCACTCTGTCCGAAGGTCAATCACCTATCGACGACGGAGCAATGATACGAGGCGCGTACCATCAGCACGCATGCGTATAAAAATGTTGATGGAGGCAGTTATGGGTAGTTTCTGAGTCGAACGCGGATGGAAAAACCAGAGATAGGCGACGTCGCGTGTGATAATCCACGTCGAGTACTGTACACCCAAAGTGCGGGAGGACACTCTAGTCTAGGTCGCTGTGTTCCTTATCTACGTTGTGTTTATTGCAGGTGGATTCTGGATATACGGACCACGCCTAGTGCCTTCATCGATTTCACAACAGGTGCATCATCATCGTCGCCATCATCATGACATTATCTACACAGCTCCAATCATCAGTGAATCCATCTGCGGTGCATCACGTGGGACTAAAACCCCCCAGAGAGAATGCCATAGCCTGTTCAATCAACCTGGAGCCTACGGAGTCTCCCATAGACGTGTTAACCAGGCTCGAGTTTGCTCGGCTTGTTTTCTTTTTAACTAAAGCACTCTGCGCCCGCGTGCCCTGTGGCTCTCAATCTCAAAGTGGATTGTGGTGCTGTTTTGCTGCATAAAGCACGGGCACAATGGGAGACAAGGCATGTCTGTGTGCGTGCGTGTGTATAGATGAGTGGGGAGCGATAGTGTAGCGGTTAGCGCTACGCTGCGCTATGAACCCGGTGACCCGAGTTCGACGATTATCTGAACCGGTCCTGGACCTCCCCTAGGTCGACTCAGCCTCAAATGAGTACCTGGTGCGGTGTGTAAACATCGCCACTAGGGAGACAAAGGCGGTCGGGCGTGGTGCTGGCCAGCTACCCCCTCGTGTACCGTTGCGGCCTTCATAGGTGCTCGCTAACAGCACTTGCCCCTACAGTATTTAAGGCTATACGGGGGATCTTTGTCTTGTAGCATAGCGGCGCAACGGTCAGCGCAGTGTTACGAATCCGGCGGGCTACCTGGGTTTGATTCCCGGACACAGCGAGCAATCAATGGCGAGTCGTATCCGAACCAGTCTTGGGTCTCCCCCCTAGGTCCACGTAGCCCTTAAATTACGAGCCCCGAGTACTTTGGTGCCAATATCAACACCGTGGGAGCAAGGTGGCCAGGCGTGGTTCTGGCTACCCCCCCCCCCATACAGAGATCATAGCTGGCAAAGGTGTTCGCTAACTAACAGCAGCTGGCCCAACAGCCCGCCGTGTCGACTGCACGGGGTCTATTTGGAAATGAGATTCTATTCCGGCAATATGTTTCAGAAGCTCGGCGTCTCTCTTTCTCTCTCTCGAGAGAGAGGGCTTCGAGAGGCACAAGTTCGTGTGGTTTTGCGGTGCCCCCTGCGTTGAAAGAGCGCAGATCACTCCGTGGGTTTTAATTTGTGCCGCCCGCATAGTTTGCGTGTCCACATTCACACAACTGTGGCTCGTACTTAGGTCACGCATTTATGGGTCTCTACGAATCTATCGATCTGTATGCATCTACGCGAGTGTCAATGCGACTTGATGTATCTCTGGGTATACGAATCTCGACGTTTATCGAGGAGTCTATAGGTCTCTATGTATCTCCGATATGTAACTTCACGCATCTGTCCTGGTCTACGTATCTCTGTGGGTCTCTCTGTATAAACGGGGGGCAGGCTACAGTGGCTTAGTTTACAGTAAGTGGTCCATGGAACTGGCTTGCATGGCTACAATCGCACTGTGGCTTGATTTGGCAATGCCACACGGCGACACAAGGTCGCGAAAGTGGCAGAAAAAAAATCAACAATTCGCAAAGCCAACTCGGCTTCAACAAACCGAGGAAATCCTGGCGATCGGCTCTGCCTGATAAGCGCGTGGAATTAAAAACACAATCATCACCCACCCAACCACTACGACAAAGACCGCATTCACACAAAGCACACACAAAGATCGCCCGTGTAGCCTGTAACAGACTGTTGGGGCAAGTGCTGTTAGCGAGCACCTATGAAGGCCGGAACGGCACACGAGGGGGTGGGTGGCCAACACCACGCCCGGCCGCCTTTGTCTCCCCAGTTTACACACCGCACCAGGTACTCATTTTAGGCACACACACCACACAATATACACACACACAACACACAGCGTGTACATCACAACCTACACACAACACGCATCACAACCCACACACACACACCGTGTACATCACAACCTACACACACACATCGTGTACATCACAACCTACACACATCACAACCTACACACAACACACAGCATACAGACATAACTACACACAGTCACACACACCCCAACCTAAACTAAACGATGTATTTTATGTATCTTACCAGGCAAGGCCCCACTGAGCTACGCAGCTCTATTTCAGACGCGACTTGGCCACAAATGAGAACTCAAGGAAGTGGCTTATCACGTGGAAATGTAGAGCAGACAAATACTCTGCGTGATAATTGGGTTTTTTACCCTTCTATCTGGCAACAAAACTGACACCTTTTTACAAGGAGTCATGTTTGCATAGACCGCAATACCTGCAGTCATAATACAAACAAAATACTTAACTCTGATAATGTATGCACTGTCCTTGAAATTTATTGGTCCACACCCGAGACAGCTTTCCTTAGAGCCTAGTCTCACATGGGTTGGACCAGATGACGCCAAAAGGCCTTTTGGCGTCATTTGGTCCAACCCATGTGAGACTCTGCGTGATGTTGATCATAAAGGTGGAGGGGAAAACCCGGACGAGCTGGAGATAAATCCACGCGACCACGGGGAGAGAGAGACACCGCAAACACCAAATATACAGCAGCAGCAGCAGGCGTCAGGGTCGGGATGGAACCCACGACCTGCTGCATACCAGGCGAGGTAGTTAACATCTCCTAGCCACCGTGGGCCCCTTACACACACACAGCGTGCAAAATAACAGCCAACACAAAGACAAATATCCCCCGTATAGCCTTAAAATGTTATTGGGGCAAGTGTTGTTAGAGAGCAGCACCTACGAATGCCGGCACGGCACACGATGGGGTGGGTGGCCAGCACCACGCACAGCCGCCTTTGTCTCCCTAGTTGCACCAGGCACTCGTTTGAGGCCGAGCCGACTTAGGGGAGGCCCAGGACCGGGACAGTCACACGCACACACAAGTGCCTTTCCACGCGAGTCAGTCACTCATGCTAGGAATGACGCCTCTGCTCTGATTCACCAGCACCGCTCACCACTCACACCCGACGCTGCTCACTAACGCAGCACACTGCTAGTTCGTCTAACGATGCACACTCGTGGTGCTCACCAATACGCGTAACACTGCTCACCGCCGCATCTAACGCTGATCATGAACACGCATGCAACTTGTCACGAACACACCTAACACTGCTCACTAACACACCTAACACTGCTCACTAACACACCTAAGACTGCTCACCAACACACCTAAGACTACTCACCACCACCACCACCACCCAAACAGCGCTCCCACCCAACCCCGGGCGCCTTCTGACCCCCGCGCGAGACGCCCGAGCCCCACACGACACTCACCAGGCTCACCACGTGACACTCACCGGGGCTCACCACGTGACATTCACCGGGCTCACCACGCACGTGACACTCACCACGTGACACTCACCGCGCTCACCACGCACGTGACACTCACCACGTGACACTCACCGCGTTCACCACGCTCACGACACTCACCACGTGACACTCACCGGGGCTCACCACGTTCACGACACTCACCACGTGACACTCACCGGGGCTCACCACGTGACACTCACCACGCTCACGACACTCACCACGTGACACTCACCGGGCTCACCACGTGACACTCACCGGGGCTCACGGCACGCGACGCGGCGCAGCTGTTGCACGGGAGACAATCAATTAGCTCCGGCCCGGTGACGCAACGGTGGCACGGACAGACAACGTGTGAGACAGAGAGAGAGACAAAGGCGGGCCCGGGGGGACAGGCAGAAGGGGAGGAGGAGGAGGGAGGAGGAGAGACGCAAGAGGCGCGGGGTAAGATAGGCGAGAGACGAAGGCGGTGCGAATTCGAGTCTCTGCTGCTCGGCGTGTGGAGCGATGCCTCCGCTGCTCCAGATCAGCACCCCCCGCAAAGGCAGCCGGCACCTCGACTCGAGAGAGGGCGGAAGCGAGGCACTCCCTGCCCCTCCCCTCTTATCCTCCCCCTGGCTCCTCCCTCCCCCTCTCTCAGACTCCGCAACCTCCACCTCCTCATCCACCTCCTCATCCATTCTGCCTCTCTCATGCCGATGTCTCCTCCTCCTCCTCCATCATCTCCTCTTTGCCTTCCGATGGCTCCTGCATCACACCGCTCTCTCATCCATCTCCCCACTCCGAGCTCCCCTGGCTCCCTCTGCCATATTTCCCTGGATACCTCCTCCCTGCCATGCCCCCCCCCCCAGCCTTCCCTGCACCCTCCCGTCTCCCACTCCGAGCATTCCCTGGCCGCCCTTTCCTCCCTCCTGGCTCCCATCGGCCTCCTGGTCACCCTCCCTGCCTCTGTGTCATGCCTCCACCCTTCCCTAGACCCCCTCTCCGACCATCCCGTCACCTCAGTCTCTCCTCGCACGCTTTTCCTTTCATTCCCTATCCCAATCTCTCTCCTCCTCCTGTCCCCTTTCGATTTCCTCCATCTCCACTGTCTCCCCATCCTCCCCCTCTGGTCCCCTACATCCATACTTGTTGTTTCACTCCCTCCATCCCTCTCTCCTGTCCGTCTCCTCCCTCCACCTACCACCTACCTGCCTGTCCCCCTCCCGGTGTGAAATACCACACGCGAAGCCTCCCCCCCCACGCTCTGCAGATGTGGGGCGACACGCGGTGACTTTATACGAAAAAAGCCATTCGCGTCGGGTACAATTGGCATCTCATTAAACGCCGTCACTCCGCTCATTATATTGGACTCAATAACACAACGGGGGAGGCGGGGGGGGGAGAGTTTGCCGAGCGGAGGAGCCCCATCCATCCTGGGGAAAGGCGGCCTCTCTCGATTCGTCACCTCCCGTGGAGTTCAGTTGCCATGATGTCTAAATCCAGTCGGCACAAGACTATGGGCTTGCTAATGAGAATCTCTCGCATGACATTTACCAACTCTCGTTCCTGGACGGATAGCATTCGACAACAACAACAAAATACAATCTAAAAATATATATTTTACGATTCAATATTTTATTGGCAGCGGCGCGGAGACTCAACTAAAAAATATATAGGCGTAATTTATTTATCCGGGAAAGCCTCACCGAGTCGCAAGCATATTTCAGCGAGATGTGGGAGGAAAGTGGCGTGGCCAAGGAAAAGCACAATGCGTGCGAGAGATGAATCAACACGTATTTGCATTTTAGTTGGGGAGTGCTTAATGAATGCCTCAGCATCTCAAAGCCATCCGCGTCACCACATCTCATATCGATCGCTCCAATGCCCAGCTGCAGTGTTCCCTCATAGCAGCTGTTGGTGTCCTGCAGGCGACAAGGCAGCCGTCCTGGCCCGCGAATGAGTACGGGGGGTGGGGGGGCGATATTGTTACGGGTTATTCTATTTAGGTAATTTGCAAATAGTAAATTTTTCCAAATTTAGTAAAATTGAACTTTTGGCACCTACTTTTGGGTTGTTGAAATAATAACATCGGAGGAACGTTAACGCACGCATGGTTGATACACCCGCAGTATTATCCAGGGCGGCCGGGGGTTTGAACCAGCGCTACCGCTCGGCCACATTACCCCCACCACCCCACTGGGAATCCCATCGAGTCGTCAACGGCTCGTCGCTCCATCTCCCTCGCGGACGCGTCCCATTCCTTGGCTGCGACGGCTTCGTCGTCAATATTCCTGAGCACTCCAGTACTCCACAGTTTCATCTTTCGAATAGCACCTCGATAAATTTAAACTGGTCGGAGGCGGCCTAGGAGGAGGACACAAATACACACAGATTATCCGTAAGAGGGTCTTTTTTGGGTGAGATCGCGTAAATATATAAATGTGTCGTTAAACCCGCCAACCACCCGACACAGACAATTAGTAAGGTTTGTTACGTAAACAGAACGTGGCCAAATTTCGATTTAAAGCTTTCGTGACTGCAGGGATTCATCTTCTTGGTTCTTTCGGTAAAGTCACGCAGAATGGAAATAATAAAATAATAAAAATAAAACATAATTAAATAATAATTCAGACTCTGTTTTCTCGACAGACCTGTTCTCCACCTGAGGATGGCTGCTTGCGTTGTGGCCGAAACGTCGTGAGAATTATTTTATTATGTTTATTTTTATAATTTTATTATTTCCATCCTGCGTGACTTTACCGAAAGAACCAAGAAGAAGAACGTAGCCAGTTCGTTACTAGTACAGCACGTCGGTGTGTTGGAGAGCCAAGCCACAACATTTACAATCTGAGTACGACGTTTCACCAGTAATTACAACTAGCTTCATCAGGCGACAGCCAGAAGACGTCTACTCTCCCCAGAAGAGTTTATCCTTCCCAGAAGACAGCTACCTTCTCCAGAACACATCTACCCATTCCAGAAGATAACTACGCTTGTTAGAAGATGACTACCCTTCCCAGTAGATGTCCACTGGAAGACTTCTACCGTTTACGGAAGATTAAAAAAACCCTTTTCCATTCACCGGAAGATATCTACCGGTAACGGAAGATCTCTACCGTTCACGGAAGATTTTAAAAAACCCTGTTTCATTCACTAGAAGATCTCTACCGTTCACGGAAGATTTCTACCGTTCACGGAAGATTTAAAAAAACCCTGTTCCTTTCACCGGAAGATCTCTACCGTTCACGGAAGTTCTCTACCGTTCACGGAAGAAAAAAAAACCCTGTTCCTTTCACCGGAAGATCTCTACCGTTCACGGAAGATCTCTACCGTTCACGGAAGAAAAAAAAACCCTGTTCCTTTCACCGGAAGATTATCTACCGTTCACGGAAGATATCTACCGTTCACGGAAGATGTCTACCGTTCACGGAAGATGCCTACCGTTCACGGAAGATCTCTACCGTTCACGGAAGATTGCTACCGTTCACGGAAGATCGCTACCGTTCACGGAAGATCTCTACCGTTCACGGAAGATCTCTACCGTTCACGGAAGATCGCTACCGTTCACGGAAGACAAAACAAACCCCGCCCACGTTCATCTTCCGGAAGAGTCACCGGCGTGTCGCAGAGCGCTGCAGCGATGGTGTCCGCCGTGCTCGCCAAGTTGCTCGGCCCCAATCTGGCCCAGGGCATCAAACTGTGGTAAGACGCGGGGCCAGCGGGGCCCTCACGGCCGGGGGCCTTCCCTGTGAGGGCCCTGGGAGGGGCGAGGGGAACGGGAGGCCCGAGCAGTGAAAGGCGAAGCCGCGAGGCATTGGCGGGCAAGGCCTGTGAGCAGGGTGACCTCTACGAGCCACGGGGTGGTCGTTGAGCTGGGAGGTGGAGGATTGTGCCAGGAGGTGGGCGATTGAGTTCAAGAGGTGGATGATTGAGCCAGGCGATGGATAAGGAGGTGGAGTAGGTGGGTCGCTGTGGCTGAGGTGTGGTAAGTCAGCCAGGAGAATGATGATTTACATCGAGAGATGGATCATTGAGTCGCCGGGTGGATTTTGAGTCGGACAGTGGGCAATTAAACCAGACAGTGGACAAGGAGGCGGATGGTTGAACCAGTACGTGGATTATTGAGCGAGAAGGTGGGTCGTTGAGTCGGTGGATCACTGAATAAGGAGATGGACATTGAAGCCAGGTGGAATAATTGAGCCAGGCCGATGGATAACGACCTTTCAACCAGTAAATGGATAATTGAACGCGAGGATGAATCGATCACTGAATAACGATGTGGACTCTTTCAGTCAGTCGGTGGATCAGTAAAGCATGAGCTGCATCATTGAGTCAGGAGTTGGAACACCAAGCGAGAGGATGGATCGAGCGAGCCGGGATGTTGATCATTAAAGCCATGAGGTGGATAACTGAGTCGAGAGATGGATCGCCGAGTCTGGAGATATTTCATTAACGGAGGCGGTGGGATCATTGGGGTCGGGATCAGAATCATCCGTGTTTACGCTCAAATCACTATACGCTCTTTACAGCGAGGTTAAAATTGTTTCACATGAGCCAAAGGACATCGGTGAAATTCACAGCTGCCAATGAAATACTGTGACCCGATTCCCCGTAACGAACGTGTGTGTGACTACGGGGGCCTGGGGAAGACTGCCAGACGGGGCGATGCGTGAGAGTGGCCACTGGGGTCATTGCCGGAATGAAGCGAGTGCCGGGGCCTGTAGCATTATTGTTATTAAGGAGCCCTAAATTAAAAAAAGCACATTTTAAAACACAAATTTTTTACTTGCACAGTGAAGTAATTGTATTTGTTCACGTGCTACACAGCCAGATAAAACGACAAATCGCTCGCCTTAAACACCTAGTCGTTCATAAAAGTTGAAGGCAGTATAGTACTATAGTAATAGAGCAAGTGCAGAATCACTGAACCGGAATTTATGGCTTGAAAGCATTTAGTGCGGGTCCCGTAGCTACATATGTAGATACTTTTGCTACGGGGATAATCCGGCACTGACTGGGGAGCGTGGGATTGACCTCTCGTGTGAGACCCTGCTGACCCAAGTCTGAAATCTTATCATCGAGTGGGGGGGGGGGCATAGATTACGTTTTGTTTACAAGATCGGTGAGGGGGAATCGTGGTGTTATTTTAGATACTTCGCCGGTTTTAACCGATGTGAAATGTTCTTTTTTTTAATCGCCCCAAATGCCTGAGACTTGATGGGTAGAGTGGACTTGCTGGCAACAGCGGTGTCCAGATCGGCCTCTGTGGAGGAGGCTCGTGGAGAACGCCACTGGACAGTTGGAGGCAGTCGCCCTCCGACAACCGATTAGCACGTTTGGTTACGTACGGTGCGAAAGAAGTTCAACATACAACAGCAGAGGGTGGCTAAAACGCAAGTTGGCACAGTAGGAGCACAGGTGGGGAGCATCTGACAGTAACCTCAGGCAGTCAACCCACTGCACCTGGGTCTTTCCCGTGACCTATCAGCGAGCCTTCAACACTTCACGTCACCTCGGGGTGCACCTGGCCTGGCACAGGCGCCGTTGTAACATCACCGGGGCTTCGTGGTGAACGGCTGTTGTTGTTGGAGTGTGGTGAATGAAACGTATTAAAATAATATCCGGTTATGTTTTTATTGGACAAATGTTTTTACAGCAGCATTATCACATTTTTATATTTCTTCCAATCTTCCCGTTTGCGCGCCATTGGTGTCATGTCATGAGAGGGTTAATCTGGCCTCTCACACAGCAGGGCAATCTGTGTCGGAGAGAACGGCAGGCAGAAATGGATATCCCAGAGCTACTTCTGAGTTCCCTTCAAGTGACCTCTGAGCCACGCAGTAGAGGAAAGCATTTCCCCACCTGCTCTGCACTTGTTTCAAATAAGCACTTATACTGGTAGAACCCACTGGTTCCACCAGCCCACAGGGGATTATTGTGTCCGTCCGTCGTGCAGGGAGGGGCTGGGTGGGGAGGGGTGGGGCTGGGTGGGGAGGGGCTGGTCACCCCGTGGTGCCCTGATAAAACTCAACATTTAACCTACTCACGCCGGCTTGTGCCCGCCCTCACAGTCGGCCATATTTGCGGAATACACCACGCCGCCGTTGACCCTGGCCATTGACCGAGCAACCCAACGTTCCTACCAGCTCCCTCCGCAGGAATGTGTTTAATCAAAGCACAATCGGAATTTAAAAAGTGGAGAGGATAAGAAGTTTACACGTGTCAATATAGCATTATTCATGCAAATTGCATCTAAAATCCCATAGAATTTGTAATGCACACTGTTACAGAAATTTCCAGACAAGCAGGAAGGCAATCAGAAGTTCTATTTTGGGATGTTTGGCCAACCCCATTCATGAGTATTCACAAATATGTGAGGAAACCGGAGTACGGTATTTGGAGAAGACCCAAACGTACGAGAAGGGATTAACTAATCAATCACCCCGTACAGATGGAAATGAATTCACTTCGTGTACTGCCATACCCTGGAAGGCCAGGAGATGGCGACGTCAACACCCACGATTAGGAAAGCAGTTTCATGGGTGTGATCCACCAACGTTGCTGTCCACTCATTGATATGCTATTTTTATCTGTCCCCTCCCTCTCTCCGCCCCCGCCCCCCTCTCTATATTTAAGGGGCCGTCACAGAAACGACCTCTCTCTTTGTGCCGATGTGTTCTCTCTGTGTCCTTGTGATGTCTGTCTGCTTGTATGTCTGTCTATAGTATTTTAGTTAGATTTGTGTTGCTATTTCTTTTATGCCTGATGATGATTGTTTGTGTTGCAATCGAAACGTCGTAATATGCTATTATTTAATCTTTAGACGTGACTTAACCGAAAGAACCAAAGAATAATTCCTGCAGTCACGAAAGCTCCAAAATTAAGATCCACCAACGTGCTGATTTACCGACGTGCAATATAGCCACAAGTGCCGAGAGGAGGTTCCCATTTCGTACCTTGTCTGGTACCGATGGCTCACTCGCGTGCGTGCATGTGCCTGCCCAGGGTCCCTTCAGGGGCGACGTGGGGAGGAGTTTGCGGAGTGACGCTTGTCTACCTAACCGACTGGAGGCTGATCCTCGACTACGTGCCGTATGTCAATGGCAAGTTCAGCGAGAAAGACTGAAGGAGCTCCGCAGGTACGTTGGGTCTTGCCGGTCCTCTGGCTTGCCACGGCCTCTCAGCGATACCCCCGTGTTCCCACATGGACGTCAGATTATTGTCTTGCCCTCTTGTCAAAACGCAGTGTCCGTGAGCATCGTATTGGCCACACGCCGTTGACAAACGCCGTTTAAATCGGCGAATTGCAACTCCAGTCCTCGTAACACCACCTCGTGGGACAGATTTCCACGGTCACCTTCAGGTGCGTACAGTGGTTTAATTTGTATGTGAACAAGAAAGATTGAAAATTGGGAAAAGGCAGGCTGTGGGGGAAGGGTGATCGGGTCATTGTAGTTGGAATTGAGGAACGACGGTTTAAACTTTAAACAGGGGTTCTGCAGCTGTGTCTGGAAGGTGACGTAATGTGTATGTATAATGACGGCCCACCTATGTTGGAACATCACATGGCATAATGTCTGTCCATGTGAGCACTAATCCGGTTAACATTGTGGTGTATATCGCGGCCTGAACTGGCTGCAGGAGTAATGTGAACCCATTACATGTCACTTGCATAAATGAAAAACATTAATCTTTAAGACATGCAATTCAATGCATCTGTCGTGAGCTCGAAGAATCTGTATTGACAATGCAAGGATAATGGCCCTGTTGAGGGTTGACTGCATAAATGCAACATGTCAGATATACAATAGTTGAGTATTTGCGTGTTTCGGAATGTAGTTTTCTTTGTTGCCCATCACACTTGTGTGCAACATTGCACATCTGTTCGCACACCCTTTGGTGTCTTCCTGCACACACCTAAAAAAAGCCTCAACTCAAAGTGATTTCCTGCTCAAATGAGCATTGAGGCAGTGCTCCAGTTCACAGGTCCGAGCCAGTAGTGGGAACTCCTATCCTTTGGTGAGTAGATTTATCCAAGGGATCACCACTGTTTACTTCCCACAGTGGTATCCATTTTACCAATCCTGGAGGACTAATGGATTAAGTCCGAACCAAAATTTTAACTTGCAACCTTCCAGTTGTGAAGCGGCTCGTTTACCACTCAACGACTTCCGTATGGCTCGGAGCATTCGATTGGGATTTGCACAGCATACATGATAGATGACATACCTTTAACAAAAATCACCAGTGGGTTTTCTGCAAGTAAAATATTAACTTTTGTTTTTATCCAACATTAGAGACCAGTCTTTGCAATTTGTGTGTACGCACTGTCATATTATTCAGTGGCAAATCTTGACGCGACGTCTTCTTTGCAGGGGATATGAAGCATCGGCCAACGCTTGTACGGGATTTCTCCAGGCTGCGTCTCCATCCACCACTCACTATGCTTGGCGTCGCCGGAAATGGGTGCAGCGTTTTCCCCCCTTAACAAATAACATGGCTAATCTGTAACTGGTTTCTCTATTTAAAAGTCCAGATAAATAACATTTACTTTCAACTACTGTGCTGTATTTAGAAACTTGCTTTGAAAATAAAATGTATTTACTGGCCAATTATCATCTGTTGAGCATGTTTTCACGTCGGGCTTTAAAACAAGACTGCACCACGACACGTATGGTAATTTGAAAGAGGTGGCCTGTGTGGCTAAAAAGTCAGTGTCGATCTGTGGTGCTGAAGATTTAGTTCCAATCCAGGCAGTCACCTGTGATTAAAGCGGGCTATTTGATTTGGTGGTTTCAGCCCAGTCACCAATGACGACAAAACACCTTAACATTATACCTCTCAACTTGGCTCCATTCTAGTTCGGAGATTGTTACGTAACAGTAAAACTGATACTCAAACACTACTCTCATGTGACCTCAGCAGCTGGGAGGTGCTACCTTGCACTGTGGACCAGGTCAATAGTATCTGCTTCCATGGATTATTCTCTAACACGAATAAAGGGTTGCACTGCTGTGTGATTGTTACAAATGGATACTTCTCATGACATGACACCAATCGCGCAATCTAGATAAAATTTGCGTGAACAATTTGTACGAAAATAACTCGTGAATAATAAAAACACGTGCATGCTTTTGATGTATGCATCGTGAGCTCAAGATCCCATTTTTATTGGATGCATCAATCCATCCTAAGTTGAGCCCAAGTGCTGCCTACTTAAATGTCAATATATTCTACAAAGGGATATCAAGCCCATAATTTCCACAATTTGTATTTTAAATAGACTTTAATATTTCCATTCACCAAGGGGGTTTTAATGGATGTGCATAGCTTGTAAGAGTATGTGGTGGTGCATCTTCCAAACAAATGATATCACTCGGCATGTTTGGTGAACCTACATTTTTCAATTGCCACACCTCCGACCAAGACTTAACACATTCATCTATTTAAAAAAAAGCATTTACCACTTGAGTGCACAACAACAACAAAAAAACCCAACCACCACTATTACAAGGTGCATTTTTCCCTGCAGAAAATAACTTAGAGCCATTCGCCCAGAGATGTGTATGCGAGAAACGGCCTGCGAATATCATCACGTAACACGCAAGGCAGCCACCACATCAGGTGCAAATACAAATTACCTGCGTTAGCGGCGACTTCAACATTGCATGCCACACGCCATGTGCGCAAATTTTAAGGAAATATTAATTTTACCAAAAATTTCACGTCCCCAGTTAAAGTATGTAACATTTTCTATAAAAGTTATTTTTTAATTGGCAAAGGTTGAGCCTGCAACCTAACTGGAACCCCTATTTTCAAAAGCTTAAACGATGCATGATTTTGTTTTAAGTGACTTAACTGTGTACAGTACCCCCCCCCCTCGTATTTAATTCGTAAAATGGGGAAAAAAACAGACGATGCTCTATACAACACAGCTATGACAGTGAGAAAACAGTCAAATGTAAAAACATTTAAATCTGCCTAACGTGCCTTTGATCACCAAAACCTTTTCCTTGAGAAAGTGCCACTTCTGCTACAACAAAAAAACCCACGTGCCACTTGTCCACCATGATGTGGCACCGCTATAATCATGGCCCCAAGAGAGGAGCTTCCACTACTGGCTGGATGCAGCGTGTGGTGGATCCTTGTGACCCATGGGCCCATGCCGCTTAATGTAGTCGCGGAGATTACTCCCAAATGCCCTCATCTTATTTCCATATCCCAGCACTTCCAAGTAGTTCTGCACAGCCTCCACCAGCTCCTCAAAGTTCATCTGGTTCCGGAGTAATTTGCCGTCTCTGTAAAACTGGTTCAAGAAGATCTCCAGGTCGTTCCAGTGGCGGAACTTCCCGATCTGTTCCAAGTAGTGGCGCAGTATTTGGAGCATCTCGGGGGCACTGACGATGTCCTGCGGCTTTCCTGCTGCGTCTGCTCCTGAGGTTTTTCTGTTGTTGCTCGTCTTCTGGGCCCTCTTGCTCCCGGGACTGCCGTCGTGGGGTACGACCGTTGGTCTTTGGTTTGCGTCGTTTTTAGCATCCCTCTTGTTTTCATGTTTATTTTTGTCACTGTGCTGTTTCACATTAGACGGCTCATTCATTGTGGCGGTGTATTTGGAAGATCTCGCATTTTTTTCCTGGCCTCTTTTTGGTTCAAAAAAGTTCTTGCTTTTTTCCTTCCACCTCTTGAAAGTGGACTTGAAAGAGTCACTCATTTTCTGAAATTTGTCACCGATTGCTTGTTTTGCGTGTTTAAAGTTCTCCTTTTGCTTCTGGAAGAAGGCTTTGGCAGATGTCTTCATTTTCTCGAAGGTCCCCCACCTCTGCCCACTTTTATGTTTTGTTTTTTTTGGGATATGTTTTTTCGGACCTTTAGGTCCCAGCTCTGGCTCTTGTCGTTTTTCCCGGGGCACTTCTCTGCGCGGGCCTTCCTTGCCAACAGTCTTGTCTTCTTTCACGGAGGGTACCACAATATTCCAAGAGCCAGTAGATTCAGATGGTGGATTATTTGTACTTTCAGTTTCCAATTCATTACTTTCTTGTTTAAACTCTTTGACGTCGTCAAGATGAGTTATGATTGTGGTTTTGTATTGAGAATCCTTAAACTCGTCCTGAAAACTCTCCTCGGAGTGAAAAAGCTTGGATTGCTGTGCCGTCTCATCTTGCTTGCTTCCTCGCTCTCCAAAGCGGCGACTAAGCCGATTTGCCAGGGCCGCTAGCTCGGCCTGAATGCTCTGCTTCAGTTCCACGTCAGATTCCACAATTCCGCCATCACCTTCCCCCGTCATTACCGGAGCTTCCACCACTGTCATCTTCAAGTTGTCCACCTTGTTGCTTAGCCGCTGCAGTTCGGTGAGAAGTCCTTTCAGGTCGACTGGTTTCTGCTCTTCCATCCAATCTGATGCAGCCACAGCCACATTGTCCATCTGCCTTGTTTGACCTCTATTCGATAATGAAGTCCCCTCATCACCTTTTTCCTCCGCAAGTGAAGAGATGTCTTGAATCTGCACTCCAAACAGTAGATCAGATAAAGACAATGAGTTCATGCAACATCGGAACGTTCTCTCCATTAGAGATTTTATAAATTGTTGCAATTTCCTTCGAGAATCGATTCTCGTTTAACATCTCTAGTGGCTGTAGGGGTTACATGAACTCATTACATATGATGTATCATCAGCCATGATCTATCCACTGTTGGGTCAAGGCTTCCCCAAATTGTTGACATCCCTTGCAGTCCTGCAATGCAACAAATCATCCTGCACACAAGCCCATCTCATTGGACCATCTCTGCGGTAGCTGCTTCCTCTCGGGGGTGCTCCCACCTTTGGCTGCCACTCCATCATTAGCCTCGAACACCAGCGTTTAAGTAACATGTACAGCAAAAGCTCTGTCAACCAGGACTTTACC
Source organism: Lampetra fluviatilis (assembly GCF_964198595.1). Classification (NCBI taxonomy): domain Eukaryota; kingdom Metazoa; phylum Chordata; class Hyperoartia; order Petromyzontiformes; family Petromyzontidae; genus Lampetra; species Lampetra fluviatilis. The sequence continues at coordinate 3,196,249 of NC_136313.1, read as the reverse complement.
ACCTGGGACGCTCTCTTAACCGGCATCTGTGGCAGAAAGAAATACAAATCTTCCTTCACGTATCCAGAAAAAAATCTGACAGCCATCGGGCGTCTTACCTTGAGTTTATCATAGATCTGTTGCTTACGGAAGCTTCAGGATGCTGCCAAGTGGTGGCGCTAACAGCAGTCTATACATATGGTACTGTACTCCTGTATACTATACTCCAAACGGCCCCACTGCTTCTCTACAATAAACTTAGAATGCTCTAGAACCGACTATAAAATATTTAGTTCTTACTAGCGGGAAGTACCCGGCGTTGCCCGGAGGAAATTTTTATTCAAAACTTTTCTTAAAAACATAACATACACATAGACAAATACTAAGCTATTGTGAAAGCCCGGCGTGCCGTTTGTCCATTTGCTTGTCAACAAAATTATAAGAGGCTTGCAGAAGTCCAAAAAGTAATTGAAAGTGGGGGGTAAATGGTTGATCTAAAAGATTTACAAAAATTGTCGACCCCCCCCCCCTCAAAAAAAATGTTTACCCCCGCGTAGGCATATATACCTAAACACCCTACATATGAAATTCGTATCTAGTGACTCTATAGTAGTATCTGGCTCGACAGTATTATCTACTGACTATAGTAGTATATACTGAATCTATAGTAGTACTAACTTCAGTGTCACGGTGAGGCCTGGTCCCGTGCAGAGCCCCCGGCCTTGCCTAGATTTCCCAGCCGGCCGAGGTGGCACCTTTGCAGGCCGTGGCTGGGCTGCTACCCCCCCCCTACCACCCCCTCGCCCACTCTACAGTCATAGTATCTAAGAGCTATAATAGTAGTATCTACTGACCCTATAGTAGTAAGTGCACACATTGGGGTGGGGGAGGGGAGAAGAGGACATCACACTTTTAATAATTTACCTCTGTTGTGTATATTTTTTTGCATTTTTAACGCGAATGAGAATTCCCCCCTCCCCGCCACCGATTGCGTGTGCGCGTTGCTAGGGCAACCACCGGTCAGCATTCCGCGCATACGCTTTGGCGCGCGCACAGCGTAGTAATATAATCATTAATAGTACTAAATTGTTAATTTAACTACTTTTAAGTTTACGGATGTGAAATACGAATAGCGCTAGCTCACCACGGGGCTTATCGCGTGGTATCTGGGTACTTTTTAGAAACGAAAAACCCACAGTTTTCGAGTTAAATACGTCGCAAGTTGCGTACACACAGGCACAGACAGACTGACAAAAAAATTGCTTGTATAGGTAAGATACTATAGTTAAAATATACGCTCATGTTTCTTTGTTGATAAGTTTTATGTACTTGGAAATTTGGTGAACCATAAGTATACTTGATTTATTTTCATTTATTATTATTTCATTTATATTATTATTTTTTACCTACGTGACTTTACCGAAAAAACCTGTGAGTATGAATCCTTGCAGTCACGAAAGCTTCAAATCTAGAAGTAATTCTACTTCTCAAATAACCAGCATATCTGATTAACGAGCACCCTTCATTTCTCCATGGATGCCGGACAACAGAGCTTTTGCTATACGAACCGAAAATTGTCACGCGCACAATAAAGGTATCATGTCAGAATCCATTTGAATCCATGGACGATTGTGTCTCCATCATTACGTGCCAAATTTATGTATCCAGAACTCCTTTCTGACCTAAATAAAACGTGGTAGTGTTTAAAATGTTCCATTAAACAGCATACTTAGGCCAGCATTTCATCACAAGTATTAATAATTTGAGGCACACATGTTCCATTTTAAATTAGTTTAAACAGCCACTCGACTGCTTGTATTACGAAGGGTGTCGTTTTCTGTTAGGAAATTCGATATTTCGAAAACTACCTTGCCAACAGACTAACCCACCATTGTGCTCTCATTAGCATTCACGACGCATCCTGAATTCTGTAATCGGATACAAACCATAGAATCTGGCAGAGCAGGTGCTGCCACGTCCAGAGGGTTGAGGTCACCTGCAGCCTCTTTCAGGTCTGGCGTTGTAATTCCCCCTTGAGAGTCTCCTGGAAGCACACATTCCACTTTTTAAAAACACTTCCAGTCAGTAGATATTTTAAGTTACGTTAAATACATTGCACTAAATTTCGATTTAAAGCTTTCGTGACTGCAGGGATTCATCTTCTTGGTTCTTTCGGTAAAGTCACGTAGAAGGGAAATAATAAAACATCATAAAATAATTCTCACGATGTTTCGGCCACAACGCAAGCAGTCGTCCTCAGGTGAAGAACAGGTCTGTCATTCAGACGCTGTCTTCCCGACAGACCTGTTCTTCACCTGAGGACGGCTGCTTGCGTTGTGGCCGAAACGTCGTGAGAATTATTTTATTATGTTTTATTTTTATTATTTTATTATTTCCCTTCTACATTGCACTGGCCTTGGCAGATCAGATATCACTTACCACTGATATTAGCCGTGGCCTGGAATAAAAATCAGCTCCTCGGGTTCGTAGCACAGCGCACTAAACCACTGCACGAGTGCTCCTGCCAGCAACATTTAGATGCTTTATCAATCTAAATTGTATCACGAAGCACTTACACTATGCAGCGCACTTGTGAGGCTGTGAGAGTTAGCTACTGCATACATACACTGCTAATTTCAGAAATTAATGTTTGGAAATGTGACACCCTCACAAATACAAACCCCTCCTTTTGTGGTTGGCTGCAAGAAATAAAGTGGGACACTCCACAACCAAAATGTCCAAACTTGCTCAGCAGCATGTTTGGAGCATGAGTGGATGCCCATTATAACACAAATAAACCAGTGTGACTGCATAGCTGAACTGGCAGCAGATTCCACCAATACTTGAATCATGCATTTGGAATTCGCCAACAGCAGTGGGGGAAGAAGGGGGGGCAGGTAGTTACCTGCTGGTCTTGGGGCGTTCCCATGAAGACAGGGATGGGACAGAAATCAACAACTGTGAGTGAAGGCATCCACCCAATGGATGCGCCCAGGATCACCTATCCTGCCTTTGCTAGTCAGGGAGACAATGCACCCTAAACCCTGAAGCCCAGCGGGCGAATAGGAGATTGACTATGCACCGATTTATCGACGAAAATTGAGCACACTATCAATGAGGCATGCAGAAAATTGAAACAATACAAATGAGATGGTTTGAAAACCAGACATATACGAATTGCAGTGACCCCGAATTCTACAAATCTTGTGGTGCGGGGGATAAATCATTATGTACCTACAAAGGGCTGTGTTGGCACTCAGGGTTAGGGTTCAGGTGGTAATATGCATGCTAAAGGACACGTCATGACCATGTAGGAGAAAAAGGCGGTGGATAGAATTGAGGTTATTGATCCGCGTCTGGGCTATCATTTTTGCCACAGCGCTGTTTTCCCAGGGCAGTGCTATGCCTCATCCCAACTGACCTGCCATGAACTTCTTCAAGGCGGCCAAGGCTATAACGATGCATGCGACGCAGATGATGCAGCCGTGCAGCGAGATGGACGTCTGTGCCGCGGGGTGAGCAGACACGCGGCGCTCTCCCCTGGGGCTCTTCCTCTTGGAGGGCCGGCGATGACGCAGCGCGGCGGGAGCCTCGGGTGAATTGCTCTCGTCACTGCTCGATGGTTGACACAGATTCGCGGCGTCTGTAAAAGGTCGTCCAACAGAGAGCGGCGGTCACACGGGTTACATTCAGGAACGTACGAGTAGTCGTTTCTCATGAAGCCCCGTCGAATGATTCAGACAAGTCATCATTCGTTAGGTGTTTAGTGATTCACCCTCCTCCATGTGACTCAATGAATTACCACGATTTGGGGTCATAATACAGTATGATTAAATAATAAATTCCTTTGTGTTTAATTTGTCCTGCCTCTGCCTTGTTTGTGACATCAGCCTTGTTTCATTAGCCGAATTAAAAATGAACATAACCCCATAATGTGCATCAATCAAAAGTAACCGATTATTACAAGCACTATCATACTATCCTCATCTTCGGAGGTCCAAGGAGATCGGCACAGGGTTATTTGGTCATCGGCACAATCGACGTGTAATACATGGACCAATTACGGTTTCATATGAACCACCTGGCTTTAGGTCGCTATAATATGGATTAAAATCGTTATATTCTTTGGGTCTTTCGGTAAAGTCACGTAGATAGGTTCAAAGAAATAACAAAAAGCTACGACGTTTCGATCGCAACACAGGTGGTCGTCATCAGGAAAAGGGGGATGACGACCGCCTGTGTTGCGATTGAAACGTCGTAGTTTTTTGTTCTTTCTTTGAACCTATCTACGCGACTTTACCGAAAGACCCAAAGAATATGAATTTCTGCAGACACGAAAGCTTTAAGTCAAGATTTAAAGTCGTTATGTTGTTCACGTTGTGCGCCCACACAAATCTATTCAATGCAATGACTACACATCATAATAATTCACACCAATGCCACCCCAGAAATTATATTAATTCTCACAAATCTATCTGTAATGAGCTTTGATTGTTACACCTTGTATGCCAAGCTTTCTCCTGCTACTCCCAGTGGTCTCCCACCACACGCCACTGAGAAAAATATTTTTTACACCCGTCCCGCTACAGAGAGTATTTGTTGGATGGCAGTCAAACCTATACATTTTAATTCTCAGAGCTGGAATTCAGCCACATTAAATCCAGAACCAAGTGTTGTGAAATGTCATGGATTTTTTGTATGTAGTCATTGCTGCAGAACATTGAGCATTATCTCCTCGTATGAGTGGGTTGTATACACATCTATGCAGACCATCAGGTGTTATCTACTTATATAAGTGGGGGCTTTTTTCAAGGACTAAGCTTTTCTCCCACATGACAAAACAATACAAAATGCTCATTGAAAATAGTTGGCCAAACATTTCAATAAACCCTCCTGAAAAAAGTATTTAGACTCAGTGAGGCTTTCCTTTGTCAACAGCATTATTACCATTATTCTCAGTGCTATTGTTGTTAATGCTGCCCGAGCACAATACACACACACTTTTTTTTACTATTCATGGTAAGGACTACACTACTTCCCATTGCTGAAAACTAACACGGGCATGCCGAGACTTGCCTGGCAAGGGAGTAATGCGCATAAACTCGTGGCTGGGGGCAGCCTCCGCACTCCTCGAGTGGACAAGCAACTCGGGCCCAACTTCCTCGACGACATCTGGGTCCAGCGTCACGATGTCCGAGTCCTCATCTCCGCTGTTGCCACCAACGCCACTGCCACCAACGCCACTGCCACCACCGCCACCACCGCCACCACCACCCCTCTCCTGGTCAAGCTCTCCCTCCTGAGTCTGCTCCTTCTCGTTTTCCAAAGAACCATGTGTTGGTGTCTCCTGCACAAAACATCACCAAAAGAACTCAGAATTTAGACCAGGTGTGGGCAACTTATGGATCATGGGCTAAATTCGGCCTGCAACTTCATCTCCGATACAACCTGTGGCCACGTGAGGCCTACCACTTTACCACGGTCCACAAACTATGTGTATCCATCACTGCAAGAATCTTAGGAACACTAATCGGGTACTAAAGGGTAATTTATTCAACCTTGTAACACTGTGCATTTAATTATATATAAGTCACTTTATCACTGCAAGGAGCCTCTGGGAGTGACAGAAGTGATTTAAGTGTTATTGTGTGGCTAACTGCTAAAGATATTTGACTTATTCAGCCCTCAATAAGGAAATGGTTCCTCACCCCTGATTTAGAGACGGTCATTCTTGCCTAAGCTAAACAAGGGATTTTTTAGGGCATTTTTTTTCGTGAAATTAGGTGTTATGGCACAGTGATACCTGTGCTATGGACCCACAAACCTGAGTTTGATTTCCTGCCATTGTCAACATAAGTGGTGGATATCTGAATCTGTTCTGGGCTCCCAACTCACCAACCCACACTGACCTGTGTGGTGAAGTATGACCGACATGCTATGGGAGAGGAGGCCTTCATCATTGTTTTTCTAACACAATATTATTTATTTAGCATGAACATTGACAAATGCATTTACCATGATAGGCTCGATTGACTCAGTTTAAACAAAACCTAACATTTTGTTACCAATGTCAACAGCACTCCACCAAATGCCACGAGCCATTGCAGCTGAATAAACATGCTTACTTTGGCGTATGATGGTGTTAGCTGTTCGTGTTCCTCTGTGACAAAAGACTCCGCCTGGCTCAGTGCTGCGAGCAGAATCCCTGTTAACAAGACGTTTAAAAATAACACGGCGAACTGTAACTCCATCAAAAACAAGTTTCTAAAAATCATGCATATGCATGGATGATGTAATGCTCTAGAACATGCTCTTGTTTCTAGATTTGAAGCTTTCGTGACTGCAAGGATTCATATTCTTGGGTTTTTTCGGTAAAGTCACGTAGGTAAAATTTTTTTAATTAAAATTTATAAAAGTATTTTTATTTTACTTTTATTCATTACATTTTTTTTACCTACGTGACTTTACCGAAAAAACCCAAGAATATGCTCTTGTTTTTGGAAGCATTTCACTTGCAGTATGGAAGACAATGGTTAACTGGGCAAAAACGCATTTTCATATTGGCAAACCATAACTGTTGCTCTTGTTTGTCTCCCAAGTTTTGGGCAACCCCTTTGGCCAATTTCTCTGGTTTTCAATACAGAAAATCCCTACTAGCAAGACAACTTTACACTACAGATTCGTTCATATTGGATCGTCTTTACAAGAGCTATCATGCCCCCACCATTATGAATTGATAGAGGAAAGGCATACTTTTAGCCTTAGTTGGAAATAATTACAAAACAAGTTAAAACATTGCACACACGAAGCATGCTATGTCAGACTTCTTTAACAAAGTAGCCCCAAGACTGGCCTTGCAGTTTTGTTTACATTGTATCCGCTTATAGCTCTCCGATGTGTTTTGCATGTTGCAACAGGTGTTCGCAGGTGGAGCTGCGTGTCCAGACATCATGCTGTACAACACACGGGACAACCCATAAGCACATCCATCCAAGAGCCATAAAGCAGAGACACGAAAGCTTACGTAGTTGTACGTCACCTTCATTCTCTTTTGGCCTTTCAAATTCTTGCATGGGTGGTGTCGTAGCAGCCTGCAGATGCTCTGTCACTGCCACGGGCTCGCTTTCATTGGTAACAACATCGTCATCTTGTGGAGTCTGAACGGCGGCAGCCTCCTACCAGCAAAAACCAAGTCAGGCACTGATGGCAACACCAAGCATGACGTGTCACTTGGCCAGTGACATGGGGGGGAAAGGCGAGAATGCAAATCATAGGTGGTGTTCACAGTCTGGAGGTTTTACCTCTAGTCCAAGCGGGTTTCAATTCAGCATGAAGTGATTACGAGTGATTTAGATATAATAGGTTCACACAGGTTTGTTTTTAAAAGAAGCGAGTTATTTGTCTTGGGAAGATTTTTTCCTGCCATGTTGGATTACTTGTGATGGTTTATTGGGCTCATTATTGGATGTTGTTGGACTGGTTGAATTCTTGACTGCCTGATAACGGATTGTGTCTTGCGACACTGTCTTGTTGAAATAGTCGATTCTGGCAGTTATTTCATCGGTGTGTTTTTGAACACTTATCCGATGGCAGGCCACATCTCACATGTACAGACGGTATGAATTCACGTGGCACAAATGTGGCCCGCGGGCTGCCATTTAAATCACCCCCCGCTCTCGGAACACTTTTTTAAATAAACGTCTGGATACTTTTGTCCGCTGCTCCGAAGGCCTTTTGCCTCTCGGTCGCAGCTACACTAGCGCTGCAGTGATCATCGCGATGAACCCAGGTTAAAGCGATGGTAGTGAGTGGGGGTAAGGTTGAGTCAGGGGTGAGGCGCTGACTTACTTTGGGGTCGATGACAGTCCAGCTTGACAGCCCCTCCGGGTCGCCACTCACAACACCTGACATCTCTGCATGGCCCGACACAGACACGCCGTACACACTGGAATAGCCACCACCACCACTACCATTCATCATCAGCAGCAGCAATCATTATTAAGCCACTGCTGGATGAAGGCTTCCTCCTCAAGTCATCATCTCCCAAGGTCCTGCACATGGGCTGATTTCATCTAAACCCGTACAGAGTACAGTGCATTAATTAAAATTCCTTCACGCCTATTTAAACTCTCATAAATCTGATTAAAACTTTTTAACCTAATCTAAACTCACTTAAACACGTACAGCTCCACTAAACACCATTTAACGCATTTAAACCCATATAACATTCTTGTAAGCTGCCGTGGTTTAATTATGTAATATAGTTAACAACCTGGACCTGCAAGCCAGAGCAGTGGAAATAAGTAATATTTAAAAATAGTTTTTTTTAAACACGCTTTAATGAAATGTACCGTACGAGTAATGGCAGAACTCCACGACTCCAGGAAGTGGCCGCAAAGCTTGCCATAACGTAAGGGACTGTGGTGATTTACAGCCAACGTCAGTTCAGCGTGAACAATTAGACCCAAATCGAAACGTAAATATAAAAAATAATGTTTAAAAATGTTTTTTTTTTTATAGAATATAGTATTGTCATCAGTATGACATAAGTATACCAAATTTGCAGTCGATATCACATTGGGAAGTGGGTTAAAATTGAGTTACAAGATTTGAGGATACAACAACAGACAGAGTGAGTTAAATAAAAAGCGTGTAATAAAAATATGCACGTTTCCTCAATCTTCCCACACCCTCACCACAGCAAAAAAGACCGCCGATCTTCTGGTGGGGTGAAGCGTGGGTACCACTTACACCTCGGCGGACACGTCTGGTCACCGTGGAAGAAAAGGCGACATACCCTCTAGATCTCCATGTGGTTCCGTCAGCAGCAGCGCGTGCAAAGACGTTGCAGTTACTGTCTTGCACCTTTCTACCGTTTACCAAGAATACTTTAAACTTAATCAAAGCTCACCTAAGCCAGAGGATTATTTGTTCGAGATCACCGCAAATGACTGCAGTGGTGCTCCGGAGTACAGTAACACTATCTTGGTGTAATGCCTCTTATCATAATAATGTGATTATGACTCTGTGGTTCTTTCGGTAAAGTCACGTAGGTATAAAATAAATTAAATCACGACGTTTCGGGTGCAACACAAGCGTCCGTCATCAGGTGGGACAACCACAGCAAGAAACAATTGCTGAAATGATTATTATAATTTTTATGCCACGTTAAGTATCATTACGAGTGAATCTCCGAGGCCACTAGTTTCTAATATGATTCAGGGTTAAAGATAGGACTTTTATAGAGGGGAAAAAAGACTAGAATTCACAGCCATTCTCGATGCACTGCTGGATGAAGCCCCCCCCCACCCAAGTCATGTCGATCATGGGGCTTGGTTGTCCATACTTCACCACGCTGGTCAGTGCGGGCTGACGAAGCGATGTTAGCCGTGAACGGGAATAATACTTAGATAATGATATCATCTTCTTGGTTCTTTCGGTAAAGTCACGTAGAAGGGAAGTAATAAAATAATAAAAATAAAACATAATAAAACAATTCTCACGACGTTTCGGCCACAACGCAAGCAGCCGTCCTCATTCTTCGCCTGAGGACGGCTGCTTGCGTTGTGGCCGAAACGTCGTGAGAATTGTTTTATTATGTTTTATTTTTATTATTGTATTACTTCCCTTCTACGTGACTTTACCGAAAGAACCAAGAAGATGAATCCCTGCAGTCACGAAAGCTTTAAATCGAAAATTAGATAATGATAGTAAACCCACACAGCTCCATTCTTGTTCACTCAGCTCCTGAAGGCATCCCCCCCCCCCCCCCATGTTGGTGAAGTCACAGGTGGGAGTTTCCCTGACCATACTTCACCACGCTGGTCATTTTAATGTGTGGACACCCAATGACGCCACGCGGCACACGCTGTATAATTATTTAACCACACTTAGGTCATATTCTTGGTTCTTTCGGTAAAGTCACGTAGAAGGGAAATAAAAAAACCAATAAAATAATATTTTATTATTTCCCTTCTACGTGACTTTACCGAAAGAACCAAGAACATGAATCCCTGCAGTAACGAAAGCTTTAAATCGAAACTTACACTTAGGCCACTTAACAAGGAGATGTAAACACTCGGTGACGTCACGCGGCCTACCTCTGCCCCGCGACGCCTGACCGGGTTTCCCGCAAACCCTCCGCGAGCCTGGCGCTTTTAGACCTTAGAGTGAGGAGGAGGCCGGTGGAGAGGGGGGGAGAAGTTCGAGTGAGTCCCTAGGTGAACCTGGGGGATGGAGGACGCGAGGGGTCCCTTACCTGGACCGCGGGAGCCAAACGTCGCGTCCGCCTCGCGGCGCGAAACCCAAGAATTTTATTTCGTTGCTCGTCTCACGCCCACTGCGTGACGTCACGAAGAAGGCGTGGCCACGTTTTCTAATTGTCGGGGGGGGGGGCTCCGCGTTTAGTGGGCGTGGTGACACCGGTAAGTGGGCGTGGTCACGCGGCTAGTGGGCGTGACTATTAACCAATAAGCGTTGGTTGTGTACTCAGTGGGCGTGGTCACACGACAAGATGGGCGTGGCTAGGAGCAAGGTCCGCCCCCTCGATTGGATAGGGGCTTCACCTCGGGGTCTAGTTTGCATGGAGCCGCGCCCATTAGACGCGAGCACCAATAACCCTTGCAAGCTCAACATGTTCGTTCATAAACACTGGGGCCTTGAAAAGACAACAATATAACAGGCGACGTTTTAGGAAATGAGTCTTCTGCAAATAGAGAGAGGCCAGAGAGACAAAGTGCGTGATAAAAAATGGTACTTTACAATTTTTACAAATGTTTCCGAATGAACAGTTATAATTTTAATTGGCGCATTAATAGGAAATATCAACGTATTTGCATTAAAAGAAAAAAAAAATCCTGCTGGCGCGTGGCATTTTTGGAAATAATGTTGCAGTGAGGTCAACGTAATACTTATTAACATAATGGACTGAGTGATATATCCTGGGCCTAAGTAGCATTTCAAGAGGATTAAAAAGGGCTGGCAAAAAACGTTGGGACCTCATATACTTCCACGTTTTAATTTTTAAATTCCTGAAACCCTTACAATTCGGGTACGGGAATTTATGGCAGATAATGTTTCGTTTCTTTGCATGTTTACCACAAGTATTGTGGTTAATGCAGACATGATTCCATGCAAAGGTTTCAGTTTGGTGTTTTAACATCGTACCACACCTGTTTTATTGCCAGAAAGGGGAAAACCACATTATCATTATGGCAGATAACTTAAAACTAGTTTTATTTTATCTTCTTATACAGCACTTGCTAACAGAAAAAAATTACATTAATTAAAGGAACATTGCCCGAAAGTCTTCTTATATATTTTTGTGCACCACTGCCCAACGCAGTACCACCAAAATAATTGGGTCCTAGATTTGAAGCTTTCGTGACTGCAAGGATTCATACTCTTAGTTTTTTTCGGTAAAGTCACGTAGTTAAAATAATGATAATAAAAATAATAGAAATAATAATAGAAATAAAATAATAAATAACGACGTTTCGGAGGCAACACAAGTCTCCGTCATCAGGTGCAGTAATGATGCAGTAAATTTAGATGTGACGGTCCCACCTGATGACGGAGACTTGTGTTGCCTCCGAAACGTCGTGATTTATTATTTTATTTATATTATTACTTCTATTAATTTTTATTTTATTTTTTACCTGCGTGACTTTACCGAAAAAACCTAAGAGTATAAAAATATCGATTTAAAGCTTTCGTGACTGCAGGGATTCATCTTCTTGGTTCTTTCGGTAAAGTCACGTAGAAGGGAAATAATAAAATAGTAAAATTAAAACATTATAAAATTCTCACGACGTTTCGGCCACAACACAAGCAGCCGTCCTCAGGTGAAGACAGACCTGTTCTTCAGACCTGTTCTTCACCTGAGGACGGCGGCTTGCGTTGTGGCCGAAACGTCGTGAGAATTTAATAATGTTTTATTTTTATTATTTTATTACTTCCCTTTATTATGTTTTATTTTTATTATTTTATTATTTCCCTTCTACGTGACTTTACCGAAAGAACCAAGAAGATGAGTATAGCAATAATTGGGGTTGCATTTCGTGGGTGCGGTGTGGGAGTGCATGGTTCACGGCTCTTGATGGGCGGAGCTTTCCTCCTCGGTGGGCGTCACCGTGAGCCCACAGTGGGCGTGGCAAGAGGCATGGGCTCCATCTGCCCGCTTGGGAATCCTCGTGATTGCGCTCGCATCTGCTCCGTGTCATCTCGCGTGCCCCTCCTGCCCCCTTTTCTCCATCCACGCCGCGCCGGGCCGGGCAGGCCGGGCAGGCAGGGCAGGCGGGCGGTATGGCAGCCCTGCCCGATGTGGTGTACGGCCCGCAGGATTTCGAGGTGCGTGTTACGGAACGTTGCTTGCTGGGGTTAGAGGTAGGGGCTTAGAGGCTGCGGGTGGTCGCGATGCACCTGTGCAGGTGAGAATCCGTCACCTCACCTGTCTATATTGGTGGCGGGAATTGCTGTATAATTGGTACGGCGGGGAATACACGTGGGTAAGTAATGCTGGCATTTTGAATGGGCGATTTATGGATCCATGGATGGTCGGTGGATGCAACAATATTATCCACGTAACAGTACACTGCATCTGTGTGTGTGTGTCTGTGCGAGTGCGTCCATGTGTGTGCGTGCGTGAATGGATGTGGCATGTCCGTGTGTGTGCATCTTTGCGGGTGTGCATCTCGCATCTGGCTGTCTTTGTATTTTGCGGGGAGCGGTGGTGCAGTGGTTAGCGCACTGCGCTACGTGTACACGGTGGACCCGTGTTCGATTTCCCCGCACGATCAACAACAGTCACGATTACCTGAACCGGTCCTGGGCCTCCCCTAGGTCCACTCAGCCTAAAATTGAGTATTTGGTGCAGTGTCAACGTCAACACTGGGGAGACAAAGGAGGCCGGGCGTGGTGCTGGCCACCCACCTCCTCGTGTGTCGTGCCGGACTTCATAGGTGCTCGCCAACAGCACCTGCCACAACCGTCTGGCTATACGGGGATGTTTGTCGTTGTCTTTGTGTGTGTGTGTGCATCTGTGCGCATCTGTGCGGATGTGTGCATCTGTGTTTGTGCATTTGTGTCTGTGTGTGTGCATCTGCATTTGTTTGAATGGTATACGTGTGTGTCTGTGCGGATGTCTGGGCAGGTGTTGTCTGTGTGCTTCTAGATGCTTATGCGTGCATCTTGAACCTGTCTATGTGTGTATATTGTGTAGGTGTGCGTCTGTTTATGCCTGTATTTGTGTACGGTGTATGCCTGTGCTTTGGCATGTATGCGTGTCTATGTTCACATGTAGTACATCTGTACATCTGTGTGTCTTTGGCGACATCGTATATCTCTGTGTCTGCGTGGTTGGGGAGCGGTGGTGCAGTGGTTAGCGCGCTGCGCTATGAACCTGGCGACCCAGGTTCGATTCCCGTTCACGGCCAACACCCAGTGACGATTATCTGAACCGGTCCTGGGCCTCCCCTAGGTCGACTCAGCCTCAAATGAGTACCTTGTAGCGGTGTGTAAACATCGCCACTGGGGAGACAAAGGCGGTCGGGCGTGGTGCTGGCCACCCCACCCCCTTCGTGTACCGTTCCGGCCTTCATAGGTGCTCGCTAACAGCACTTGCCCCTACAGTCTGTTAAGGCTATACGGGGGATCTCTGTCTCTGTATATATGCGTGTGCTCGCTAACAGCAATTGTCCCAACGGGCTTTTAAAAGGATGTAGTGCTCAGCTCTCTGCGCTCTGAACTCGACAATCCGAGTTAGAATCCCGCTCACGGCTAGCATCAGGGATTAATATCTGAACTGACGCGTCCTTGTACGAGTATTGGTGTGATGTGTAAACATCACCACTCTGGAAACAATGGGGGGGGGGGGGCGAGCATGGTGCTCGCCACAGAACCACCCTCCCCCTCGTGTGCCGTGCCGACCGTAATAGGTGCTCGCTAACAACACTTGCCCCAACATTCTATGTCAAGCTATGCGGGCGATCAAAGTCTTTGTCTTTGTAGATCTGTGTGCATGTGTCCCAGCGTGTTGCCGAATTCTTAACGTTCCGATTGCTATCGTAGAGCATTAGTAAACACGGCGAGACACACCCAGAACCATTGCCTCGTTACAGCGAGGCGTCATACCACCACCATCATCATCATTTCATTGAACCATCATCACAACCATCACCAACCACCACGATGAGCCGTCACAATAGCATCACCACGCTTAGCGGTCACAACAACATCATCATCAAGCTGAGCCATCATCATCATCATCACGCAGCTTTGCATCATCATCATCATACAACTTTGCATAATCACTACGAACAAATATCAACAACGTCACACAGAGCTATCGCATCATCATCATCTATGAGAGGTAATTTATGGCGATCATGCTTATTGGACATGTCAGGCAATAGCCGCAATTATGATAGATGATATATTTTTCTTATCATCATCATCATCATTGTCGCATGTGTTATTGCGTCGTGGTATGTGTGTGTGTGATTGTGTGTGGTGTTTGTGGTGTGTATCTGTGAGAGCTGTGGATGGGTGGTCTATCAGTGGGGTGTATCCGAGTGGTGTATCTGTCGGGTGTGGATGGGTGGGTAGAGCTGTTTGGTGTATGTGTGTGTGTGCAGTGTGTGTGTGTGGCAACATTGGGTATTATGTTTGCGCGTAGGGTATATATGTGCGGTATATTTGGCATATCTGTATTGCATGTTTGTATATATTCACGTATGGTATGTGTGATAAAAAAAAAATTGGAGGAATGTATACACATACCGCACGTACATCATCTGTGTGGTATATATTATGGTATATTTGTGTAGTGTATTTGTATGAAGGTATATTTCTGTGGTACGTGTGTGGTAGTTAAGGGTGGTATACAGCATGCACGTGCTGTATTGCTATGGTATTTGCGTCAAATTAGCATGATGTTCAGTTACAGTATTTGTCAATTTTATTGGATGAAGCTGTTCAGTGCAGGCTGGTGAAGACCTTTCCGTTGTATTCACCACCCCACCACCCCACTCAATGTGACAACTCGCACGCCGGTGGCCACAGCCACAGCGAGAGGTTCACTTGATGAACTGTGACGAGCGCGGGGATACGTCCTGGGTCGAATGACCCCAAACGCGACCCGGCCGACGAGAAGCCCTGTGTGACGCAACTGTTTGCCCGCGATGGCACGCGAGCCTGCATCACCCACGAGTTCACCGCACGTCGCCTATCGCCATCGTCGGTAACCTCGTGCCACTTACGCTGATGCGTTCGACGGAGTTTGTTGTTCCGCTTGTAACGCGAGAACCGAATGTATTGCGAGGGTGAGCCCCAGCCACCACCCAGCCGCCGCCGCCTCATGCCCCATTGTGTGTACAAAGGGGTCGCCTTGTTGTGTACACACAGCCACACGGTGACACGGGCACAATTCTGCCAAACTCGTCGCCTCGGACCAGGGGTCGGAAACCTGCTCCGTTGGGGCTCTTCAAGGCGGACTGCTTTTGTGACGTCACGCGCATGCATTGCGGCTCTTTAAATATTTAGGGGGTTTTTGTTGTTGTTGTTAGCGAATTAGAAAAAGAAAAGTTGGCTCCGATTCTTATTTTTGGCCGCAAATAAATGATCACTCCTTTGTGTCGGCTACGCAGAGGCTTCGTGTGAGCTGCGGTCAGGCACTCTTGACCCACAACCAGGAGGGCCGTGAGTTCAAATCCCGGTCAAGGGGTCATCAATATTCGTTCCTTGAGTCCTCCACGGTGGATAAAATGTGTACCGTATTGCAGGAAGTCGAGCAGTGGTTGTTAAATGGACATGGATGAACTCGGTCCCGTCATATGAATGTGGAATTTCAACCACAGGCTCATGGTTGTAATAATGAAATGAGCACGGTGATGTCAGCGTCTTTATATCAGAATCTATATTTAGATTGCAGGAGGAATCTGATGAGCCATCAAGCTCTTTCATCATGGGACCTCCTTTGCCAGTATCACAATATAAGAATAGGTTTTCCCCTTTTTAGTGCCAGAAAAAAGTGGGAAACCTATTCTTAGTCTCGCTGTACTACCCGGCTTCGCCCGGGACTTGGATTAAACACACCCCCAGTGGCGATGTTCCCACACCACTTACTCGTTTGAGGCTGAATCGACCTAGGGGAGGCCCAGGACCGGTTCAAATAATCGTCACCGGTGGTGGCCGTGAGCAGGAATCGAACTCGGTCGCAGGGTTCGTAGCGCAGCGCGCTAACCGCTACACTACAATGCGTTACGCTTCCACATGCGCGGGTCACGTGACAGATTTGAAGTCACAGCTCACTTGCCGTGCAAAAAATTATATGCATTATTGAGCTCCCCCCCCCCCAAAAAAAATATTAAGTGCATTTTTATAATTTTGGCATGGTGTACAGTCTGGAAAGTACCCACATGGCCAATTTCAAGTTTGTTGCATGTCGGGAAGTACGCTAAACATTTTGAACAGACACACATAATCACAACTTTGCCTTTTATATATATGGAGATTTTGATACTGGCAAAGGAGGTCCCATGATGTTGCTGCTCACCCCGAGCTCTCAATGTCCTGATAGTGGCATTGTAGTTGTGCTGTTCGCCTTTTGGCGTCCTCTGGTCTAACACTGTTTGAGACTAGGGGCCGTCCATAAATGACGTCACGCACCGAGGGGGGGGGGGGGTCAGACATTTGTGACGATACGTGAGGAGGGGGGGAAGGTGGGTTTGAGGAATGTGACGTCACATGAAAATTCGCAACTTTAAATAAATGTTAATTAAATATAATTGTTATAATAACACTAATTTTGATGAATTTTTATGATTAACTATTTGATTATTTAAATTTACTAAGGTCACCTTATAGTTATTCCATAAAGGAGCATTTTGCTTCTCCATGTGAGAATGGAGAAGCATACATTTTGTAAATTTTTTGGATGATCGTTATTAAACATTTTGATTCTAATGATTCTACCAGGGCTTTTCTTTATGTGGAATGAATATGTGATTGTTATAATTGTACTCTCCATTTTTCTTCGTTCTACCACAAAGTTTCAAGTATTTTTTTATAGTTATAATTACTTTTAATATTTTATAATTATAGGAGCATTTCAATATAATATTCTGAACATCTGCAGTTTTAGTTAGATGTTTAATATTTTCGAGTGAATTTATGCTAAATTTAAGCTTTCCAACGCCTCCTTTTTAATACGTGTTTTCTCCTACAACATCAGAGTGCAGCGCCACATTAAATACGCACTACAATGACAATAGTTTGAAGTGATTTGAAGCATGTTTTATTTTCAAAATGGAAATATGTTTTTTTTTGGGGGGGGGGGGGGGCAGAGCTTTGTGACGTCATATTTGAGAGGGGTCTGACTGTTTGTGACGCCGTGTGACGAGGGGGGGAGGGGGGGTCAAAAATCGGCCAAAGTCGCGTGACGTCATTCATGGACGGTCCCCTATAGCTCTCAAGAAAGCTGTCTCTGGTGTGGACCAATCAGCTTAAAAGACAATGCACATACTTCGATTTAAAGCTTTCGTGACTGCAGGGATTCATCTTCTTGGTTCTTTCGGTAAAGTCACGTAAAGTCACGTTATTATATTATTTTATTATATTATATAATTTTATTATGTTTTATTTTTATTATTTTATTACTTCCCTTCTACGTGACTTTACTGATAGAACCAAGAAAATGCACATACTGTCAGAGCATGTTTTTTGTTTGTATTTTCACCACAAGTATATGTGGTTGATGCAGACATGAATCCTTGCAAAAGGTTTCAGTTTGGTGTTTTAACATCTTAACACAGCTGTTTTGTTGCCAGAAAAAAAGGGGAAACCCTATTATTATTATAAGAAGGTGTTATTCGCAGATGCCCAGTAGGGGTGTTGGTCAGCGCGTTACAACGACAACAATACAATAAAACAAAACAAAACTTGCTGTAACTTGCTTAACCTGGCACGACTGGACATCTTTGAAAATAAGCTTCATAGCTCATCGGATTCCTCCAGTCAAAAAATAAATATTCCCATTCTAAAGATTCCGATGGAGCCATATGATGGTGGCACGTGACAATTCGTGCAAATCTGACGATGATCCGTGATTTCGCGTGACATTGGCAGGTGTGCGTGATGGTTCGACGTCGTGCCATGCGGTGTTATGCGACCTCACGCGTCCAAAATCGCATGACGTCATTTATGGACGGCCCCAAACGTGAACCCTCGAACACGCTGGATACGTTTCGATTTAAAGCTTTCGTGACTGCAGGGATTCATCTTCTTGGTTCTTTCGGTAAAGTCACGTAGAAGGGAAGTACTAAAATAATAAATTATTTTTTTTTTACGTAGAAGGAAAATACTAAAATAATAAATTATTATTTTATTACTTCCCTTCTACGTGACTTTACCGAAAGAACCAAGAAGACGCTGGATACGATTACAATTTATTGCAGTTCCGTGTGTGCGTGCGGTTGGCATTACGGGAGTGGTTGTGGCAAATATTTTAACCGGTTCTCTGCCTCCCCTAAGGCGACTCAGCCTTAAATCAATCGAGGTGCTGCGTGTAAACATCGCCACGAGGGAGACAAAGACGGCGAGGCGTGGGTGTTCATCCTCGTGTGCCGTGCCGGCCTTCATAGGTGCTCGTTAACAGGACTTGCCCCTTACAGTCTGTTCCAGGCGATACGGGGGTGGAGGGGTTGGTGGTCTTTGTCTTTAGCTCGTGGTAACTGCTAATGGTTAGCGACCGGTAATGCCTAACTGGGCCATGGAAATCGGGGTGGGGGGGGGTGACCGAACACACGCGCGCGCTGGAGCCCCTCTAGCTCACACCGTGAGAGGTCATTAGCGGTAATGAATGCGGCGGCACACGCGGCAGCGGTGGTCGCGACACGCGGGAGGGTGGCATGAAGACCGCTGCACTGCTACCACGTGACCCACTGCCACTACCACCACCACCACTTTTGCTTTTGACCAATGTCCATGTTCTTTACACAAAGGCTGTAATTATAATATATATTGGGGGGGGGGGGGGACATCCCCCCCCCTCAATATTCAAATAAGCTCAAAATGTCCCCCCCAATATATTACTATAAAATATTTTAAAAAATAATAATTGCGATTCTATGTAAATAAAAACAACAATTTGCTAAACCTTGGCCACAATATCTGGACTTGTCTTCA
Organism: Lampetra fluviatilis; assembly: GCF_964198595.1. Classification (NCBI taxonomy): domain Eukaryota; kingdom Metazoa; phylum Chordata; class Hyperoartia; order Petromyzontiformes; family Petromyzontidae; genus Lampetra; species Lampetra fluviatilis. The sequence continues at coordinate 3,177,088 of NC_136313.1, read as the reverse complement.
TTTAACAATGCATAGATTTCTGTTTATATGAGTGTGGTTATGGTTGTACTTTATGAATCCCTAATCTCTGCCATTACATACAATGAAACAAGAAAAGGTAAAAAAGAAAAAAACAGCAATACACTATTAGACATTATTGTAAAAATTGTATTAAAAGTCCAACACGTGTTAGGCAGGAAATGGCAGGAAATTCGTTTTCAAATTTAGATTTTTTTTTTATTGGGGGGGGGGGGGGACCTGCAGACCCCCTGGAAGATTTGGTCCCCCCCAATGTTGACTCCATGGCTACGGCCTTGTTTTACACATTAGTACCAGGGTCGTCAACCCTTATCTGTTTCATGTTTCTGGGGCTGATTGTTTTGCCGTTTGCGCCGTGGTTAATCCGGAGGTAATCTGACCCAGCTGATTTGCGCTTCAGGGAATGTCATATTTAGCTCCGATTTAACATGATTTATCTTTGCACTGTTTTCTGCTCCTCGTGAGATCCAGCGGGGTTATTTATTTATTTGTTCCGATTGCTAATCGCTTCATTGCTGATTATTATTTATTTATATGTTTTTACGTTTGTCTTTTTGGTGAGCTAGGCCACTCTTGCATATGACCCATCGTGAGTCTCACCTGGTTACAGAAAGTAAACTTATAGCCAAAAGACAAAGATCTCCCGAATATCCTGAACAGACTGTTGGGGCAAGTGCTGTAAGTGAGTAGCACTTATGAAGGCCGGCACGCCACACGAGGGGGTGGGTGGCCAACACCACGCCCGGCCGCCTTTGTCTCCCCGGCGGCGAGGTTTACACACTGCACCAGGTACTCATTTGAGTCGACCTAGGGGATGCCCAGGGCCGGTTCAGATAATCGTCAACAGTGTTGGCCGTGAGTGGGAATCGAACTCGGGTCGCCGGGTGCGTAGCGCTAAACGCCACACCACCGCTCGCCACCGCCACGACCACCATCAACAACAACGACTTGCACTGTCGGGGTCAACTCGACGGTTTGGAGCGTAATGCGGCATTCGATGCTGGGTGGCGCAGGGTGGCACGGTTGTTGCCGACCTGCGTCCACGGTGAGAGTGCCGTGCCGGTAGAGATGTGGTCAAGCGACGGTGCGCGGTGGTTAACCGAACTGTGCTGTGAATCTGCCGAAACGGATCAGTGGCAAAGACAAACAACAGGACGTGCCAACAGTGGATTGGTTAAAGGGGCTGTAGGTGTAAATATTCAAGGCATGGGGTGTGGAGTTGCTCACTCGTAGTTGCCACCTCTGAGCTGCAAAAAAACTTGGACATATGACGGAAATAATAATAATATCTCGCAGGAGCAGAACTGAAGGTGGGGAGAACTGCATGTGTAATAGTATGCAGCTGGGAAAACTGGGACTTTGGGAAGACTACAGTTTCCCCAGGACATCAGCAGTCGCCTCAACATATAGAACTATTCTGGGAAAGACCAGAGCAGGTGGCAACCCTGGTGGCCAGTGATATCTAACCAGCCCGCCAATTAACATACTCGTAATTTATTTAAAATGAAGCTAAATTACACTCGGTAGTGTTGGATATATTGGGTTAAAAAAAAAATCACAGTCACTCAGCACAGGCCCAAAGACCCCGAAATGACAAGGGACCAGGAACAAAAAAAACACCACCATCATCAAAGTGGTAGAAGACGGGTTTGTACGTTGCGTGAATTGGACAACGTCACGAGACCATGGACAGAGAGACGAATGGAGGGAATTCCAGAGTGGAGCAGTACGAGGCAGTGGCGGCTCCTGCAAAATCTCTCAGAGGGGGCAAATGTCTGGATGATTGATAAGGATAAGGTCCACCCATGCAATGGATAAATTAACAGCTTAAGCATGTAAAGGCAACTTCACTTCTTTAATATTAATGAAAAATAAAGTGACTCTTACAATACATCTTGTTTGTTTCTATACTCACTATTATTACAATCCACTCAGTTTCTTTTATTAAAGATTCCACTAGGTGGCGACAAATAATTTTGTTGACTGAAACGTGCTTACGTATGATGACGTAAGCACGTTAGTGCGAACTTTTAATTGAGATGCGAGGGTGAATTGACCGTGTGGTGACTTACCCCACCGTGCTGTTTGTACTCTCTCATATTGCGTATTTGGCTGCTATAAATTTCCACGTGATGAACCATTCGTTGAGCTATCATTTGTGGCCACGTCGCTACTGAAAAAGTGCTCTGTAGCGAAGTGGGCCTTCATATACAGCGCCAATCGGTGCATCTGTTACTCAATTGCACTGGAAACTGAAAACCATTTCCTGATTTTTCAGAACCGGTCATCATTTTATGAAAACGGTTACCGGTTTACCAGTGATGGTTTAACAACGCCCGATTTAGGCGTGAGACGCATAGAAAGCGAATTCGCAATGTTACTCTCGTTAGAGCTTTTTGTTGTTCTTCCCCCGCACCTTCGATTAGCACGGTTGGATACGTACGGTGCCAAAGAAGTTCTACATACACACATACAGAGCTGTTCTGTGCTGTGCCCACCAGCGGTTCCTGTCAGAGAAGTGCATTGTGGGTCCTCGATGCGCTTGTGTGTTATTTTGGTGCGGTGGCTTTTTGCCATTATATACAGATTTGAATTAACCCGGTTTAAACTGCAGCATTCTATCGTATTCCTTATTCTTCGTCTTCTTTGTACTGCCAATGTTGATGGAGAGCAACAACTGTATATTGACACTGACGTGGTTGAGCCAGATGATTGCATCAGGAGTAGCGGACACATTTTTTTTGACAATTTTTATTTCACCAGGTAAGGCCCACTGAGCTGTACAGCTCTTTTTCAGAAGCGACCTGGCCACGAATGACAGCTCAACGAATTGGCTAATCACGTGGAAATGTATAGCGGTCAAATAACCTAAACGCGCGTTTATAAATGTGGGGGGTGGGGGGGGGGAAATAAACCGAAAGACCCGGAGAAAACCCACGTGACCACGGGAAGAACAGACGTGCATCAGGGTCGGGATCGAACCTACAACCTCCTGCGTACCAGGCGAGGTAGTTAACATCTCGCCACCGTGGCGCCCAGGAGGGGCCCTGCCAACATGCCAAGCGTGTCTGAGCGAGTGCGCGTGTCCGTTAACCATCTAGTGGGACAGAGAACGGAGTGGCGCATCATCGCTGTGACGAAGCCTTCTCCTTCGTATTTGTGAATAGGGCATCCAGTCGTTACGCGTTCCGTGGTTCTGTGCTGGGTGGTGACCGTAATCGCACACCGCATTAATTTAAATGTTCTATTTGTGCATCAAGTACCCGCACGTGGCGTGGTTCGTTCCGATGCGGTTTACGGCTGCCCATAAGCTTTGCGGCAGATCGAAAGCCCAGGGACTGAAGAATTTAGAGTTCTCTGTCCCACTCGATGGGTAACGGACACCCTGTGCGTGCGGCCAGGGCCTGTCGTGTCAAGGGACCGACCACGATGGATCTGAGCTGAAGTTATTTATCGGAGCGGCTCCATCCTCAGTCGCCCACACCGCACACCACAATACGTCGAGCCGGGCGCCATCGAGGGAAGTGGCCAAGTTCGAAAATACCCTCGGAATGAACGCAGCAGCCCCACGGTTGAATGATCTATTGAGCGCACACCACCACCAGCAGCAGCAGCAGCAGCTGCAGCTGCAGCAGCTGTGACGCTGGTTGACAGTGGTGGCATGTGGTTGGCATGGGCCCTGGGGAAAGGAAAGAAATTGGGGGGCCCATAGTCTGCTTTCCGCCCCCCACCACACCCAGCTCTCTTGCTCTCCATAACCCAGCACCTGGGCAAGTCCTGGACATATGTGAAAAAAGAGCTTTATGTATTATCGGATTCCTCCAGTGTCAAATACAAATACAGATTTCGATTCCGATTCCGAAGTGCAGGCTCCAGGGCGCATTGGCCAGAGCTGCGTGCGATTGATTTTGTCCGTGTGTCGCGCGGGGGTAGGCATTGCCTTTCGGGGTTAGGGGGTAAGGATTTAGGGTTGGGGAGGTTTAGGATTAGGGAATAGGATTGGGGCTGAGGGGGGCACGGGTTATGGTTTGAGCCGGCGAGCGAGCGGAGCGTGGCCTGGGCAAGAGCCGCTTTCATCGATGGGGCTTGGCGGGCGGGCGGCCATGTGATGGGTTATGTATTGTGCAGGTATATTTTATTAATAACAAAAAAAATCATGAATTAATAACGCGCGACGGGGGGTGATACCGGAGCTTGAATAATTTACCTCACTCCGTTATGGCGGTAATAGGCAGCGTGGAGGCGAAGCGGCCGTATCGATTTCCACGCGCCCGGCGCTTCTCACGAACGATCTCGCTCCGCCTTGCGCGCTGCCCGGACCGCGCGGGCAACGTTTTCCTCCACGGTGCCGGACAGAAGGTGGGCTCGTCGCAAAGCCCATCGATCGGTGCGGTAATGGGAACCGCTTCGAGAGCGTCGCTCTGTGCGGATCACCGCGATGACTTTCATTCCCGCGGGCCCCTTTGCGTGCCGCCGTGGCGGGGAGTCGCGGCGCTCGGAGTTCCGGCAGTCGCAAATTAATTCGCCAATCGATTCTACGCTTTGCCCCGTGAAGTACTTACTGCCTTAGGTTTTTTCGGTAAAGTCACGTAGGTAAAAATGTTAAATTTCAATTAATAGAAGTAAAATAAAATAAAATTCAAATCACGAAGTTTCGGAGGCAACACAAGCTTCCGTCTTCAGGTGGAACCGTCATAGCACGCTTGAAATTCCAAGAGATACTACCCCGTATATATATACGGGGTAGTATCTCTTGGAATTTCTCATTTACTTGATACAGCAATCGTGCTGTGACGGTTCCACCTGAAGACGGAAGCTTGTGTTGCCTCCGAAACGTCGTGATTTTTCTTTTATTAATTTTATTTTTTTACCTACGTGACTTTACCGTAAAAACCTAAGAATATGAATCCTTGCAGTCACGAAAGCTTCAAATCTAGAACTTACTGCCTTGTTTGCACCGTTGGGATCGTGTGCATTGCCCATCGCCGTGCGTCTCGATTTTGTACTTGATCTCGTTTGTGCTGTTGTCAGTTTTTGTTTGTGCCGCCTTCCTTTGTACTGCCTCGTGTCGTTCTGTCTGTCTCGTCTGCACTCTCCCGTCTCGATTGTACCGTCTCTCGCGTGTCTGTTGGTCTCGCATGTTCTGCCTACGCTGTTTGTCTGCTCGGTTGTATTAGCCTACAGGTGCACGAGCATGTTGTGCGAGTCGCACTTTGATGCACCGTTCCATGCGTGCAAGGATCAATTTAAATCGACGAATGGACACATCGTGTTAGCCGTCTCAGAAAAGCTGAAAGAAAGTTTACTCGGGTGGCCAGGAGTTGTCAGGTGCTTCGGGCGGTGGGAAGGACACTGGCAGAGCCAGTGGGGGGTGGCACGTGCCCCCCCAATGATCCAATCGTAATCCCTAATTTTGATCGTATCATTGGGGTTTATTAGTAATAAATCGGCATTTTGCGACCCCCACTGCCACTGTGTAGCATATTATTACGTGCCAGGGACTCTATGAGATGATAAGACAATAGTCTGAGTCCATAATTGGCAATAAGTAACGGCAAAGCAGTTATAAGTGACTCAGAATTGTGCGCAGTTGCGTATACAGTACACGACTTCCCTGAAGGCAAACACCTTCAGCGAGCGCGATGCCGATCACACGCGGTTCGAATTCGACCCTCGATCGATGGCTTCGGCATCGCCGCACACGCGTCGAATAAAAAGCAAGGGACAAGTCCTTACTTACTAACAACTCTTCTATCATTTTTCATTGCTGGAGGCGTTTCCTCCCCCCCTACCTGAAAATCCTGGCTCCGCCATTGGGGAAGGAGTGTGGAGAGTGGCAGTGTAGCGGTCAGCGCGCTGTGCTACGAACCTGACAACACAAATTCGATTCCCGTTCATGGCCACCAACAGCGACAGATTATCTGAACCGGTACCGGCCCTGCCCTAGGTCGACTAAGCCTTAAAATAAGCACCTGGTGCGATGTGTAAACATAGCCCCAGGGGAGACAAAGGCGGCCGGGGTAGTGCTGGCCACCCCCCCCCCGTCATGTGGCGTGACGGCCTTCATAGGTGCTTGCTAACAGCACTTGCTCCAACAGTCTGTTACATTCTTCATGGGGGATCTTTGTCTTTGAAGGACTCTGGAGTGGGTGTAGGGGCAATGGCCCAGGACAGGAGTGAGTGGAAGTCGCGCTCCACACAAATGCCAGGAATGAGAAGATGAATCGGACGCACCGTGACACGGCCAAAGATCCACCCTCGTCTCTCCCTGCGTCTCGTCCGACTGCCGGTTCGACCGCGCCGCCAGCCACGCGGTTTTGATCTCAAACGACATTCCGCGCGTGGGCGGTGACGTGCCACGCTTGTTGCAGAGCTTCGCGGTCGGAATCCGCCAGGCCGCCCTGGTCAATACCGCGGGGTGAAATCAACCGTGAATATGACGCGCGTCCGTTTCAGGGGGGGGGGGGGGGGGTGGACGTTAAAGATCCCCGCGACGTCACTCGAAGAAGATTACGCCACGTCTGCCAGCGTCGCGGTCGAAATAATGTGGCGTGTTATTTTCATCGGGTAAAACTCACGTGACAAACATCACCTCCTCCCGTTAAGACTGCACTCGCCCGTGAAACACGTACGTACGAATGTTGAACTTCTTTCACGCCGTACGTAGCCACCCCTGCTAATCGGTTGGCTACGTACGGTGATAGCCCTGCGCTGTGAGAACGGCGCGAACAGCAAACGCATGGCGTTATTTTATTATTATTTCTGTTGTTTTTATTAAAAGGGGGCTTGCTCTGCTCCGTGACCCCTGCAAGAATGTTCTGTCATTCCCCTTTGAGCCCCCCCCCACCCCCCCAGGGCCACGACGACATCACGGTGCCGGGGGTAGGCCTCGGCAAGGTAAGGTAAAAGTTAAAAACAACGAGCCTACCTTTACCCTACCCTTTACCTTACCACAATACAATCACTCTACCCTTACCTTTTACCCTTTAGCAGGAAAGGTAAAAGGTAAAAAGCAACGAGTCTACCTTTTACCCTACCTTTTACCCTTACCCCATACAAATTACCCGATTGCAGGGTAATTGCTGGGGTACTACGACATGAAAAAGGTTTATAACGGTAAATGCTAGGTAGAGCGCTTTATTCATTCATTTAATTTACCTTACCTTGCCGAGGCCTAGTGCCGGGTTCACGCGAACCGCACAGTTCCGCCGGTATCCCGCGGTGGTGCTGGGGAGAGGGGGGGCCGTGTTGCTGCCGCACGCACGTGGCAAACTACGACCGCCCTCCCCCCTCAACTCTGCTTGACCCCCCCCTACAGAGTTATGGTGATTCTCCACGCTACCCTCACCCCCTCCTGTGCTGCGTCCCTCCCTATCTCCCCCCTCCCCATAATTAAATCCACTCGAGTGACCTTTTCTGCTCAGATGGCCTTTTCCGTAAAATAAAATGAGCCCTGAGCAGGAGGGAAGGCCGAGTGCTTTTTTTCAGCCGCCTTTCCGATGCGTAATTGGCAATACCGTTTGTATAATTAATCGCTGGACCACTTTACGTACGTGACGGAGGTCATTTAGGGGCTGAGCATTCCCGTTCACCGCGGCGTCTGCTGGTGTTCACGTTTCGCGGGTTCGTGCGTCGATCGCAAGGCACGCGCGTCGACCCACCACCTGGTGGAGTTTCAGACATCCACCACAAGGCTACTCCCAAAGCCGTCCACTGGCTCGCTCGCTCGCTCACTCACACGCCAACCTCAACAAGAACTTTGCACAACAATGCCGAGGAACTCCCCACAGTACGAAAGAAGAAGTGTCTATTTAAGTCTCTGGGTGTCTATGCGAGTCTGTGGGTCGGTCTCTCTATGCGAGTCTATGGGCGTCTATGGGTGTCTGTGACTATGTGAGTCTATTGGTGTCTATGCGAGTCTATGGGCGTCTATGGGTGTCTGCGAGTCTGTGACTATGTGAGTCTACGGGTGTCAATGCGAGTCTATGAGTCGGTCTCTCTCTTTGCGAGTCTATTGGTGTCTATGTAAATCTGTAGGTCTCTCCCACGTCAGTCTGTGTCAAACCATGGGTCACATCGTAACGCCACTGCCTGCTTCGATCGTTCGCCCGCAGCATTGCCGGCATTCCTCACTCCTGAAACCATTCCGCACCTCCGATTAGCACGGTTGGCTACGTACGGTGCAAAAGAAGTCCAACATGCGTGCGTCCGTACGTGATCAACGTACACGCAATTGCTGATCAACCGCCCCACCGCACCCAACAAGATGACGAGCTTCACACAGCTGACAGCCCCCCCCCCTCCCCCACCAGGTCCATTAGCACACTGCATTGGCTCCGTTGGGCACTTAATTTCTTGAGTGCATCGCAGAATGGGGGACGGGGGGGGGGTTGGGGTAGTCGCTGGGGGGGGGGGGCGGTGTTTGGAGGGGGGGGGGAGCACGTGGGCTGGGCTGGCGGGCGGAGGCTGTGAGCATGATGAGATGGTGATGCGTCTTGGCAGCTACGTGGGGCTCTGTCGGTCGCTGCGAGCAGCGCTCACCGATGGCGATGTGATGCGCGTGCGTTCTCCGATCGTGGGGGGGGGGGGGAGTTCTTTTGGTGGAGCGGCTCCTCCTGCCAGCGGGCGTGATGCACGGGAAGATCTTCCCGATCCACTTTTTTTTTTGGCTCATCGCCGTTTCATTGAAGGAAGGCAGTGTGCAATCTTGATTTGAAGCTTTCGTGACTGCAGGAATTCATACTCTTTAGTTCTTTCGGTAAAGTCACGTGGGTAGAATAAAATAATAATAGAACACGACGTTTCGATCGCCGCACAAGCAACCGTCTTCAGGGCTTCAGGGCTTTATTGCTTGTGCGGCGATCGAAACGTCGTGATCTATTATTTTTTCTACCTACGTATGAAGACAATGTTACGAAGGGGAGAAACTGTCCTCCCCGCCGCTCAACCGAGCTGGCAGTCAGTCCCTGGTTTCTGTTAGCGAGTGGTGAAAATTCAAGCTCGTCTCGCTCGCCATCTCTCTCTCTCGCAGCGTGAACGCTATTTGCTTGTCACAAGGTGCTCCTCGTTTTATTGACCCCAGAGGGGATGATGGGCCGATTCAACCCCAGATCGGCGTCGAAGTTGTGAGTCGGAGAGCTTGTGCCAAAATTCTGACTTGGGTTGGGAATTAGTGGCTTGTGATTGCCTGTACATCGCTGTACTCAGATTTTCTCCAGACCTAGCGACTGTTTGAATCCCCCCTCCCAGCATGAATGACAACGTCGCACGTCCGACTCGCAGGGAACTGAGCTGTAGGCGGATACGTGAAAAGGTCAGCTGTGTGAACGTCTAGAGAAATTGACAGCCACACCACGCACAAGTACTGCTTTGGGTGTAGGTGATTATTTGGTCAGGACGGATATGCAGTGGTCAGATATGCTATGCTGTGGACTGTATGAGCTTTATACACAATTCGCTAATTTAAAAAGTGACGATACTTCACGCTGGGAAGTGTGGGCCGGTGAAGGCGGCGATAGGCATGGAAGCGTAGAAGTGCAGAACAATGGATTTTCTCGTCCGCGGGTTGGACACACATCGAGTATTTGTTGCACTTGTTAAACTGAACGTTTTAATTCTCGGAGAAATAACATTCCAAATGAATGAATAAGAAACTTTAATATTATTTTTTTGGAGTTCAACTACTGGTCCATCCTAAACCGCATCTGCACAAACCATGGCAGATGCGGATACCTGATGCACAGATGGATAATTCCAGTGTACGACTATGGTCATCCAGAACAGACCTATAACGATTTAACGCCCGATCCACAAATACGAAGGAGACATCACGGCGATTCCACTTCGCTGCTCATAACGCCACCTGAATGTGAGATTGTCGTGGTTGCTCCACATCTACATCAGCCGTTCGACAACAACAACAACAATGAGAAGAAGACTGGTGACTGGGGGGAAATGAGATCATCAATTCGTCACACTTGAGAACCCAGCTTAATCACGGGCGGCTGAAACCAGACTTCGATCCCGAGATCTCAGCCAGTGCCGGCTCAGTGCCCTCTGATGTGGAAATTGTCCCCCAGCCACCCAGCCACCTCTCCGCTCCAACAATTGCCGATGGGAAAGATAAAAACATGGCTTCTGCACCTCGAAAAATAAAAAATGTGTCTCATTATGGTGAAGATGCTGTGAGAATTTCCAGGTCACAAATTTTAATAACCCTGATTTTATGAGTTTATATTTTAAAAGGGGGAGGGGTGGGGGTGAAATTAAGAACCTGCTTCAAAGTGGATAAAAAAAATTCTCAAATGTAATAAGAAATGCCTCAGAAATTGTTATAAAAAAAATTCGGAAACCGTAAATATTCGAAATCTTTGCAGAAGGAAAAATAAATCTATCAAAGAGAGAAAGGGGAAAACGTTGGACGTGGAGCCAGGGCTTTATTGCGGAAATTTTCAAATAGGCAGAATAGGGCCATGGATGATAGGAATATCGTCGGACCCTATAGCTTCTGCGTTGCGAGGAAAACAACACTCCGTTTCGATCAACGAATCGATGGATCGCTACACGCCATAGATGCGCCACCCCGGCGAGCGTGTATCACAGGAGGAACGCCAGGAGTGTGCCCGCTAAACGTATCATCGAGCACCTTCTAATGTACTGCGGACATTTAATTTTGTGCTTAAGTGTTGTATCAGCTGGCGCACTGCAGTGGTTTCGTACCGTACCAGTATGTGTGTGCGCGCGGCACAAAATTCAACACTGTGGTGGAATCTGGCGGTATGGACTGCCATCGCCCGTTTTACCGACCACTGCGAATTGATGGGGCTTCACTGGAACTAAAGCTTGATATCCCACGTGCGGATATTAGGTCACGCTTTCAAGTTCTGGTGGAAAGAGCTTATTGTGCACTGGCTCTGTCCGTTCATCTGTAACTGGGGGAGGTGCCCTGTGCCAAACTCTAGTCGAGAGTAGAGTTGCTATTGGGAACTCACCCGATTTGAAAGCCGGCAAAAATTTACCAAAGGGGTTGTCCAAAACTTGGGAGAAATAACCGGAGTAAATAGAGCTATTTGAAAACACGCGCATTTTTTTTTATTGTGCTGACAGTTTCCGTACCGCTAAATCTTTACATCATCCACGAGCAAAGCGTGATTTTTCCCCCCAACTTGTTTTAAAAAATGATCCGCGCCCCTCCGATTAGCACGGTTGTCTGCGAACGGTGTGAAAGAAGTTCAACATAGTACATACATACAACTTGTCAGTGAACTCAGCAAAACTTCACTCAAATACACCCTCCAAAGCTGCCCATTCTCAAGACAATGCCTACGCATCCCAGACGTCTGTGGGTCGTCTTCTCTCGTAAGCCGGTGCATTGCAGGGGGATGAGCAATCGATTTTTGGAACGGCAACAAACGTTTAAAATTGACGTCTGGGTTCCTTATCCAGCCAGCTTCATGGATTATCTATCGCACATTTAATCGAGGACCACCCCACACTTCTGCCAGGTCGTGCGCCGTGCACCTCGCTGTGTCTCATCATTTTCTGCCGTTGTCTTTTCGTTTGCGCTCGCAGAACGAGTCAAGGATCCTGCGAGTGAAGGTGGTGTCTGGAGTCGACTTGGCTAAGAAAGACATTTTTGGTGCCAGGTGAGGTCACGTGTCTACCCTGCGGCGGAGACACGACGCGTGCCAACGCGCCGACGCTCGAGTGTCGTGTCGCGTGTTTTCCCGCGCGATGCCCGACGTTTTGCTCCACGTGTTTGGGCCCTCTTCAGGAACTGAACTGAGCTCACTACTAGGCGGAAACACATCGGGGAGCTACGCAGCACATCGGCGAAAAACACACGCGGTAGCACGTTTTCAGCAGGGCCCTGCGTAGGGAAGTTGGACCGATGCCACGTGGCGGGTGTCTCGCATGTGGAAGGAAACCACAGCGACCAGGGAAACCCGCAGCGTACGATGGAGCAGCACTCAAAAAAATCTACTCAAAGATAGCTTCTCGAGGAACTGAATTCTAAATTTCAGCTGCTGGAAAAAGCTCCCAGCCACGTAGAGTGAAACAGAGGCGGACCCGATAAATTTTCCACGGGTTGGGCTTTGTGACATAACAAACACGCGACGCGACATGAAAGCCCATTGGCGAGCCATACAACACGACCGCAAAAACCCCACACGGCGAGTCTGTTGGCTCGACGTATATAATCAGTGTGTAATAATAATAATTAAATATTCAACTCTTTGTCAATGCGAACCGTGATCTCCCACACACCAAAGATCCTTGTATAACCTTAACAGACTGTTGGGGCAAGTGCTGTTAGCGAACACCTATGAAGACTGGCACGGCACACAATGGGGAGGGTGGCCAGCACCGTGTCCTGCCACCTTTGTCTCCCTCGTGGAGACGTTTACACACTGCACCAGGTACTCGTATGAGGCTGAGTAGACCTAGGGGTGGCCCAGGACCGGTTCCGATAATCGTCACTGGCGTCGGCTGTGAGCGGGAATCGAACTCCGGGTTTCGTAGCGCAGCGTAGCGCTAAACCACTGCGCTACCGCTCCCCACACACACCACGCGGCCGATAAACCCGCTGGACAACTCTGCCAGAGACTCGAGACAACAAAAAAAATTGCCCACTGCCCTCGGGCTTCACAGCTCTTCCAGTCTCGTGCAGCTCCACGTAGCAGGGCCCTCTCTGCGCACCCGGCGAAGTGAGGTAGTGCTTCTAGATTTGAAGCTTTCGTGACTGCAAGGATTCATATTCTAAGGTTTTCGGTAAAGTCACGTAGGTAAAAAATTAAAATTAATAAAAGTAAAATAAAAATAAAATAAAAATAAAAATCACGACGGTACTTGATACAGCAATCGTGCTGTGACGGTTCCACCTGAAGACGGAAGCTTATGTTGCCTCCGAAACGTCGTGATTTTTATTTTTATTTTATTTTTATTTTACTTTTATTCATTTTAAATTTAAATTTTTAACCTACGTGACTTTACCGAAAACCTTAGAATATGAGGTAGCCCTCTCTGCTCGACCGAACGCGAGCATTGGGGTGGCCGCGCGGCCCCCCCGGTTGGTATGCGAAGTGTTTTGACCGTCGTGGCCTCCTCGGATAGCAGGCCCGCCTGCTGGTGCTGGGGCACAAAGGGGACACGTTGTGGGGTGACGTGGTCCAAACGGAAGTGCCGTTCGCCCGCTTGTTGTCCAAGGTTCGCGGTTCGAGTCCGGCAGGCCGCCCTGGTTATTATTGACTGTGAAACGCGACGTGCCGTCTGCTTCACAGCGGACGTCGGAGATCCCCCGAGGTCATTCTAAATGGAAAGGGCATTTTGTGCCGGCGTCATGGTCCAAATTTGCCAAATTCGAAGAATTTCATTGCAAAGGACTGAATTGGGATCGCACGCAGCGGCTTTTGGCTCATCTTCTTGGTTCTTTCGGTAAAGTCATGTAGAAGGGAAATAATAAAAATAAAACATAATAAAATAATTTTCACGACGTTTCGGCCACAACGCAAGCAGCCGTCCTCAGGTGAAGAACAGGTCTGTCTGAGGACGGCTGCTTGCGTTGTGGCCGAAACGTCGTGAGAATTGTATTTTATTATGTTTTATTTTTATTATTTTATTATTTCCCTTCTACGTGACATTACCGAAAGAACCAAGAAGATGAATCCCTGCAGTCACGAAAGCTTTAAATCGGCTTTTGGCTCGTCATCGAACAAAGACGGTCACTGCATCACACGCCTTTAGATGCCATTCTGCCGTCGTCTTGAACGCTCTTCCTTCTGATATTAGGAAGCCGCTGGAGCTATTCACTTTTAAAATCTATATTGAAAACTAATTTCCTTCTAACAGTTTTTTAGTGTTTAGTTTCTCGTCCTTCCCCCGCACCTCCGATTAGCACGCTTGGCTACGTACGGTGCGAAAGAAGTTTAACGTACGTACGTGCATAGACTCACATAATCACTCACCCACTCACATAGTCACTCACCCACACACTCGCCCATCCTACGATTAGCACGGTTGGATACGTACGGTGCGAAAGAAGTTAACGTACGTGCGTACATGATCTCAGCGTTGCCAGCTCAGTGCTCTGGCCCACTGGGCTTCTGGGGACACCTTTGAAATGCGACAGACTCGGGCTACACACACACACTTACCCATTGGATCCTTCAGCAGGAACAACGTGTTTACCCGACACGGCGCTGTTTTTTTGTCGAACGTGTGCTGATGAGCAGGGGCGTGAGTCGTTTTTTACGAGTGAAATAAAACCAGTTTTTTCGGAGGGTTTTCATTGGAATGTTTTTGACAGTAGAAAATTGGACTCGCGGTAAAAGATGACCCCAGGTTCACAGGGTGAAACCCTGCAGGCCCTGCATTTGTGTTTTTTTTGGGTCCACCATAAAACAACAACGAAAAATCACAAACACAGTTGGCTCCAAAGTGATAAAATGCAGAAACACGGTAAACCTTTCAGACGTGACAGGGCGATCGCATGCTAACTCGTCTTCATCAGCCATGGGCAACCCACTGCTGGATGAAGACATCCCCCAAAAGCCGCCGCCACCTCTCACGATCCCACGATGAAATGATCCACCCAGCACCTGCACACGATCCGATTGTTATCGTCGTTCCATCTCCCTCGGGGGACGTCCTCTCGGATGCCGTGTTCCATTCCTTGGCTGCCACTCCTTCACTCGTCTTGACCGACCGCATTATCCGTTCTAAACAATTTGTATTTTACCAGGTAGTTACCTATCACAAATGATAGCTCAACAAAGTGGCTTATCGAGTGGAAACTTAATGCAGCCAAATACTCTGAGCGCATGATGATGTTGGTTATAAATGTGGAGGGAACAACCGGAGAACCCGCAAGCTGTCAATATACAGGAGGCATCAGGGTTGGGATCGAACCCACAACCTCCTGTATACCAGGCGAGGTAGTTAACATCTCGTCACCGTAGTGAGTTCTGCCCACGGCCACTTATTTTTCTGAACAGTTTGAATTATTTGAAACCTGCGGAGATAATACTCTGACTCAGGAGTTCCTCTTGCCGCCTCCTCAATGCAATTCCAGACACGTTCATAGTCTTCTTGGTATTTTCAACGCACACTGTGTTACTGTATTGAACACATGGGCAGAACTCAGATGAAATGGCCCGTGCACCGCACTTTGAACTTGAGCACTTCCGTTTGATTCCTGCCCACGACTAACATCATTGGCGAGCGATATCTGTTCCGGGGTCTTTCCCTTGTACCGCATCCCCCCACCCACCTACTCTGCCCCCCCCCCCCCCAATTTTACCATCCCACACTGAACAACTTGGTGAAGTATGGTCAAACAATACCACGTGGGAAGGCCTTCATCCAGCGGTGGCTTGACGGAAGGAGCTCTAAATTACAATTCGTCGGTAATTAAGGACATCAAGTTATGTAATATGCCGATAATTGACACGTTAAATAAGTGCGAAATATGAAAATTCAAATCAAGATGAAAAATAAGAATAGGTTTTATCCTCACTGGCAATAAAACACGTGTCAAGATCTTCAAACACCAAATAGATGCCTTTTGCAAGGAATGAAGTTGCCGTTAACCACACGTAATTGTGCTGAACGTGAAACAATGCTCTGAGAATGAACACATTGACTCTGAAAATGATTGGCCTACACCAGAGACAGCCTTCTTCATGGCCTTGTCTCATCACCAGTGTCACACCAGAGAGCGTCAAAAGGTGACCAGCACAAGGACAATGCCACACGTATCGGAGCATGTATTGCTCAGAGCAAGGCCGTAATTATAATATATATTTGGCGGGGGGACATGCCCCCCCCCAATATTCAAATATGCTCAAAATGTCCCCCCCTCCAATATATTGCTATAAAAAATAATAAAAACAACAATTTGCTAAACCTTGGCCACAATATCTGGACTTGTCTTCATATAACAATGCATAGATTTCTGTTTATATGATTGTGGTTATGGTTGTACTTTATGAATCCCTAATCTCTGCCATTACATACAATGGAACAAGAAATGGTAAAAAAGTAAAAACAGAGCAATGTAATACAATACACTCTTAGACATTATTGTAAAAAATAAATAAAAAGTCCATCCCATGCGTTAGGGAATTTTTTTATATTTTAGGCAAGAAATTAGTTTTCAAATTTTTATATTTTTCTGGGTTGGGACCCCCAGACACCCTGGAAGATTTGGTCACCACCAAAGTTGACTCCATGGCTACGGCCTTGGCTCGGAGTGAGCAGCTGTATCATGAACATCCCAACACCCGTTTTATTTCCAGAAAGGGTAAAACCTCTTCTTATTTTTTCATATTTTGATACTGGCAAAAAAAAGTGTTAAATACATCGCCGATATTTTGAACATGCATATTAAATTGTAAATCAAACGTATCAACAGATATGCCAAACACTCGATTTATATTATTGTTGCTCTGAAAAACACGGAAACGTAACGCGGGTGTTGAGATCTCGTGCTCATAACGACCACGGATCCCTTGGGTGGACAGCCCCGCCTTGGCAGCTGTGGTGGTGGTGGGGGAGGAGGGTGGGGGGGGGGGGGGTGGGGGGGGGGGGGGGGGAGTAAGAGGGTGGTGGTGGTGGGGGGAGGTGGTGGTGGGGGGGAGTAAGAGGGTGGTGGTGGAGGTGGCGGTGGTTGAAGGAGAGGGTTGGTGGTGGTGGGGGGAGAGGGGGATGGTAGTACAGGTGGTGGTGGGGGGGTGGTGGTGGTGGTGGCGGTGTTTACCTCGTGCGTAGCCTTCGGGGCCCCGTGTGGATGACTTTGCGAGGCTGGGCCGTGCTCGCTGGGGGTGTGGAGGGGGCTCCGCTGTTACGGCGCCCTCCAGGAAACAGCGCCGGGCGTCGCCTCACCACGCACTCTCCTACCTCTCATCTCACTCTACTCCACCCCACGCACTCTCCTAACTCTCCTAACTCTCCCTCTCATCTCACTCCACTCCCCTCCACGCGCTCTCCTACCTCTCATCTCACTCCACTCCCCTCCACGCACTCCTACCTCCCCCTCTCATCTCACTCCACTCCCCTCCACGCACTCTCCTACCTCTCCCCTCTCATATCACTCCACTCCCCTCCACGCACTCTCCTACCTCTCATCTCACTCCACTCCCCTCCACGCACTCTCCTAACTCTCCCTCTCATCTCACTCCACTCCCCTCCACGCACTCTCCTACCTCTCATCTCACTCCACTCCCCTCCACGCACTCTCCTACCTCTCCCCTCTCATCTCACTCCACTCCCCTCCACACGCTCTCCTACCTCTCCCCTCTCATCTCACTCTACTCCCCTCCACGCACTCTACTGCCTCTCCCCTCTCATCTCACTCCACTCCACGCGCTCTCCTACCTCTCCCTTCTCATCTCTACTCCCCTCCACGCACTCTCCTACCTCTCCCTCTCATCTCACTCCACTCCCCTCCACGCACTCTTCTGCCTCACCCCTCTCATCTCACTCCACTCCCCTCCACGCACTCTCCTACCTCTCCCTTCTCATCTCTACTCCCCTCCACGCACTCTCCTACCTCTCCCTCTCATCTCACTCTACTCCCCTCCACGCACTCTCCTACCTCTCCATCTCATCTCACTCTACTCCCCTCCACGCACTCTCCTGCCTCTCCCCTCTCATCTCACTCCACTCCACGCACTCTCCTACCTCTCCGCTCTCATCTCACTCCACTCCCCTCCACACACTCTCCTACCTCTCCCCTCTCATCTCACTCTACTCCCCTCCACGTGCTCTCCTACCTCTCCCCTCTCATCTCACTCTACTCCCCTCCACGCACTCTCCTACCTCCCCCTCTCATCTCACTCTACTCCCCTCCACGCAACTCTCCTCCCTCTCCCCTCTCATGTCACTCTACTCCCCTCCACGCACTCTCCTACCTCTCCCCTCTCATGTCACTCTACTCCCCTCCACGCACTCTCCTACCGCTCCCCTCTCATCTCACTTCACTCCCCTCCACGCGCTCTCCTCCCTCTCCCCTCTCATATCACTCTACTCCCCTCCACGCACTCTCCTACCTCTCCCCTCTCATTTAACTCCACTCCCCTCCACGCACTCTCCTCCCTCTCCCCTCTCATCTCACTCTACTCCCCTCCACGCACTCTCCTACCGCTCCCCTCTCATCTCACTTCACTCCCCTCCACGCGCTCTCCTCCCTCTCCCCTCTCATATCACTCTACTCCCCTCCACGCACTCTCCTACCTCTCCCCTCTCATTTAACTCCACTCCCCTCCACGCACTCTCCTCCCTCTCCCCTCTCATCTCACTCTACTCCCCTCCACGCAACTCTCCTACCTCTCATCTCACTCTACTCCCCTCCACGCACTCTCCTACCTCTCCCCTCTCATCTCACTCCACTCCCCTCCACGCACTCTCCTGCCTCTCCCCTCTCATCTCACTCTACTCCCCTCCACGTGCTCTCCTACCTCTCCCCTCTCATCTCACTCTACTCCCCTCCACGCACTCTCCTACCTCCCCCTCTCATCTCACTCTACTCCCCTCCACGCAACTCTCCTACCGCTCCCCTCTCATCTCACTTCACTCCCCTCCACGCACTCTCCTACCTCTCCCCTCTCATCTCACTCCACTCCCCTCCACGTGCTCTCCTACCTCTCCCCTCTCATCTCACTCCACTCCCCTCCACGCACTCTCCTACCTCTCCCCTCTCATTTAACTCCACTCCCCTCCACGCACTCTCCTCCCTCTCCCCTCTCATCTCACTCTACTCCCCTCCACGCAACTCTCCTACCTCTCATCTCACTCTACTCCCCTCCACGCACTCTCCTACCTCTCCCCTCTCATCTCACTCCACTCCCCTCCACGCACTCTCCTGCCTCTCCCCTCTCATCTCACTCTACTCCCCTCCACGTGCTCTCCTACCTCTCCCCTCTCATCTCACTCTACTCCCCTCCACGCACTCTCCTACCTCCCCCTCTCATCTCACTCTACTCCCCTCCACGCAACTCTCCTACCGCTCCCCTCTCATCTCACTTCACTCCCCTCCACGCACTCTCCTACCTCTCCCCTCTCATCTCACTCCACTCCCCTCCACGTGCTCTCCTACCTCTCCCCTCTCATCTCACTCCACTCCCCTCCACGCACTCTCCTGCCTCTCCCCTCTCATCTCACTCTACTCCCCTCCACGTGCTCTCCTACCTCTCCCCTCTCATCTCACTCCACTCCCCTCCACGTGCTCTCCTCCCTCTCCCCTTCTCTTCTCCCCTGCATGCACTCGCCCCCCATGTCCAGTCTATCTCTCACTGTGGCTGCTCGTCACACACCACCTCCTGTGTTCCAGTCTATGCCCGCGACCCTCAAGGAGTTCGCTGGAGAGCGAGACCCCCCCGCTCCCCCCCCCCTCTTGTTCTCTCTTCTGAGCTACGGTGCATCGCTTTGGCACCGTTTGATGTCGTGACATTTTTCCGCTGTATGATGTTTCACTTTTTGCTTTGCAGCCTTTTGTTGTTGTCGTGCACGCCAGAACCGTTTGATGTTGGCCTGTTTCACGCCACCGTTATCACCCTAAATGCCCTCCCTTCAAACATCAAAAGCTAAGCAGGTTCTCAGCCTGGTATTTTGATGGTGTGGCCGCTAGGGCTTGCCAGGTGTTTTGTCAGCTGCGTCTGGCTGCAGAGGTGGCTGTGAGTTGACAGTGCCGAGTGTTTACCGGCACACATCTTCCGCCACCCTTGGCATGCGTGTGGGGGGGGGGGGGTCTGCAGCTTCTCCAGTTGCCTCTCACATTCGACTAAAGCCGCTCGTTAATGGGATTGGCCAAACATCGAAGTTGTAACAAGGCACGCCTGAAACTCGGCGAGGGCTTTCGTGAGTAAATCATTCCCATCGTCGTGTTTGCACGCGCGATATTGAATTCTGCGTTTTAATTGGTGTTTGCCCTCTGATGTTCACACACGCACACAACAACAAAACGAGACTTGCGTTCATCTTATTGGTTCTTTCGGTAAAGTCACGTAGAAGGGAAATAATAAAATAAAATAAATTAAACATAATAAAATAATTCTCACGACGTTTCGGCCACAACGCAAGCAGCCCTTCCTCAGGTGAAGAACAGGTCTGTCGGAAAGACAGCGTCTGAATGAACACCACCAGGCTTGGCAGCGTATATTTAAGCTGGGTTGGAGGGGGAAGAGCGCCTTGACAAAATAATTTACATATCAAGAGGAATTTAGAATATTTATGGGAAATGCAGATATGGGATTAGTCACTACTTGTGGAATGCGTAGGAGGTGGGCGGGGGGTTTCAAAGTCATATTATGCCCGTGCATTATGCAGGATTAGCAGCATCAAAGGGAGGGAGTAGGGTTAGCATTAATAAAGGGAAGGAATGTTAATAGGATGGAGCTGCAGCAACTAAACCACCACGTAAAAAAACTAAAATATAAACTGCATCAGTAGCATCAGTATACTAAATATACTCTCCAATAAGCTGAGTTACTAACAGTAAGTAATACATTCTTCTTTGGTTCTTTTCGGTTAAGTCACGTCTAAAAATAAAATAATAAATTAAAATAACATATTACGACGTTTCGATTGCAACACAAGCAATCATCATCAGGTATAAAAGAAATAGCAACAAAAATCTAACTAGAAAACTATAGACAGACATACAAGCAGACAGACATCACAACGGCACACAGAGAGAGGACACAAATCGGCACAAAGTAATACATTAGGTATTGTACCGCACCACGCGCGTGTCACGCTCCCTCGGAGATCTGGACACGTCTTGTTGGTCGTGTGTGGCGGTGACGCACACCCAGACCCTACCTCGGTGCACCACCTGATAACAATGCAACGTTAAGCAGTCGGGGTGATTGATCGGTCAGACCACACCTCGCTTCCTTGTCACGCATCTATTGCAACTTCCATGATTGTTGTTCCCATGGACATTACGAGCACTCTAACAGATCGACTCCTTTTGTCCGATCCACACTATTCAACCACCGCACTGCAGGCCACAACAAAGCACTCAGCCACTCGCTCAGCCACTCGCTCAGCCACCCACCCATTCACTCGCCCGCTCTCGCCACACTGCAGGTCACAAACGCTTCTCTTGCTGCTTTCTCCCCCCTCGCAAATGCTTGACTTTGCAATTCCTTCCCAACGTCTCCAAGTTCGTACAGCTCTTTTGCTCAATTCACGAACACGTGTGAACGAATTAATCCTGCTTCACAAGCCCTTCGATCGCGCCGTTTGTAGCTGGCCGCTTGGCGTTACGTGCCACTGGGCTTGTGCTCAGGCGACTGTGATTTATAAAAAAAAAAATGTTTTTGACTGAAACCGCCAGGGAGACACCTCCAGGCGGAGAGGAGGGTGACTGAAACGGCCAAGTGTCTGAGCGATTATTTGCAATCGTTATCTCGGCGTCACGTGACCGCTCGGCCGCGTTCATTTTCGCGACATTATTTTCTGGGTACTCCACCGGTGTCGTGATTTACACTATGAGACCTCCTTTACCAGTGGCAAAACCTATTATTATATTTTGCCACTGGTAAAGGAGGTCTCATAGTGTAAATGCTTACCCCGAGCTCTCAATACTCTGTTTTTGTACGCCTTTTGTCATCATCTGGTCCAACACCAATGGAGACTAGGCTCTAAGGAAAGCTGTCTCGGGTGTGGACCAATCAACTTCAAGGACAGTGCATATCATTATCATCATCAAAGTTGTTTCTTTTTGTTTGCATTTTGACTGCTTGTGTTGTGGTTATTGCAAACATGATGCCTTGTATAAAGGTGTCAGTTTTTGTACCAGTTGAAAGGGTAGAAACCTATTACTACGGTGTCGTGATGTTTTGATGAACTTTGACACCCACGTGCCACCTTCAGCTGCCATTTGTGGCCAGGTCGCTTCTGAAAAAGAAGCTAATAGCTCGGTGGGCTTTACCTGGATAGGTAAAAAAACATAGTTTGGTTTTATTTGTATTACATTTTTAATCGAATTATTTGCCTATCTTATACTTTGCACTCCTATGGTGCTTTTCGTCTTGTTTTTTGTAACGTTCTGACCTGCCCCTACTAGACATCTCTTAAAAAGAGCTCATTGGATTCCTCTAGTATAAATAAATATTCTGATTCTGATTGGGTTTTGGTTTAGCTTTGCGCATTGATATACTATAAAAATACACTTTTATGCATCACAGATTTTTGGGTTATTGCCACGTAACGATCTGGCCAAATGTGTGTCGTAAGACCCTCCGCCACCCGACGCGGCCAAACAAATGAAATTGTCGCGCGATGTACAAGCGATGAACTCGCTAAATAGGATTGCTTCATCTCGCTCATCGGCCGGTGAGTTTGCAGACCAACTCTCACGATCGACTCTACCAATCGGATTCGCCGTTTCGCTTGAATCTGCACCAAGCGTAGAATTTGTTACGGCCGTGATCAAAGCAAAAATTTTTGAAATGTTTTTCCACGTAAACGTTTAATATGGAGAAGCACGGCCATGCGTAAAGCCTATGTCGAGGATGTGGGCCACAGAGGTTATCAAGCGCGGAGAAGCCACGCGTCAAGGCCTTGCGTGCCTGCTTCATGGCCCAGCGCACTTGCGTGGCAATAACCACACGGGACGGTGACACGGCCCAGCGGCAGCCTCGTTCGCCGCTTGTTGCAGACGTTCGCGGTTGGGATCCGGCAGGCCATCCTGGTTAACGCCTGCGAGTGTATTAACGATGAATTGCTGCGCGCCATCTGCATCACGGTGGGCAATAAAGACCCGCCAGTGTGCCTTTGATTGCTGACGTCAACGATTAGGTTTGCCAAATTTGAAAAATGACACCGCGAATAATGTCATTTGGAAACGCACAGCAATCATCACCTGTTGTGAAAACTTAGCAGGACCCTCCTGCAAAAGAGTTGAGACTCGGATAATTTTTCCTGGGTATACAAGTAAAATGATGATGATGATAATAATAGTAAAACGCACTAGTTTCTTCTGCAATCACCCAATTGATCTCGTCGTCAAAATACAACGCGATCGTAAAGGTGAACACGTTGCAATAAAACGCGCAAAGTCAACTGCGACCAATTTCACATTTTGGACGGAGTGGAACGGGACGTGTTGTGCGATGCCCGCCCAGCGCGCCAAGGCACAAACGGGCGGCGTGACGTCGCGCTAATTCGAAAAAAAAAAACGCTTAAATCGTTATTTTTTGTAAAATTATTATTAAACGCGTGCCGAATAAACACGCTCACCCGCTCGCTGGCTCGCTCGCTGGCGGAACAAGAGCCCCAAAAGTCAAACACGCGGCGATGTGTGCGGAGAAGGGTCTCGTTCGATCGTCCGTGATCACTGCGGGGAACGGCTCTTGAGAAGCGAATGGACGTGCGGCAATACCTGCTCAACAGGTGTGCCCCCCCGCCCCACTTTGCACGTGACAAGAGGTGTCCGTGCCCAGCGGCTGGACCAGCGTGTGTCGTCACGTGCCCGCCGAGGCCGTGCGGGGTCTTCGCAAAGCCCCGGGACACCGAGTGCCAAAGGGAGCTGATGCCGCTGCGTTGGCAGAGGATGATTCGGCTCTCAATGAGCAGCAGACGACTCGAAGCGAGGGGAATTCGAATTTTGCGAGGAGCATTATCCTGGGGTGAGGAGCAGTCTTCCTAGGTGATGACCGTTGTACTCCATTGCAGTGAGGTGCATTGCACTCCAGTGAGTGACGTTCGTCTCTGGTGAGCACTCAACGTCAGTGAAGATCGCTCTACCCCCCAGTCGTGATGTGGTGGGCTTCTGATGACACCTACGGAGACGAGGTGGCTCAGAGTGAGATGATGATGATGATAATTCGTGGAATAAAAGAAAGATGAGTGGGCTGGGTGGCTCGTTGCAGAGCAGTGAACCTGAAGCCCTCCACCGCTGAGAACCTCGGTTCAAACCCAGGTACCAGTCGTCCCACGGCATTCTCCAGTCGAGTGAGATCGTCTATTTTTTTGGTTCCTTTAATTTGGCAAATCTAATTCCAGCTCCAAGAATTTAATGAATGAGTGCCGTGTGACCGTGCGCAGCTCCCTCTCGAGCAGTGGCTCTTCACCTTGACTGCAGCCTTGCATCCTTATTGGTTCTCAATCGTAACAAAACATGCTGATAAATGCATCGGGCTTGATGAAACAAAGTTGCACTCACGTGCCCGTGTTTAATTTGTGCTTCGATGGTTTACCTTCTAAAAAGATCTGGCTACGTTCCGCAACCCCCCCCCTCCCCGCACACACAGAAAGGCATCTCGCACCCCCCGGGGGTGCCTCGCGCCGCCCAGGTTAAGAAGAGCCACGGCGCTCAAAGGGAGGTCACTCGCAACGGCTCTCAGAAGTAGCCCGGGGACACGAGGCTGTGATGCTGCGCCGAGGGGGGAAGGAATGAGGTGTCGCGTTAGCGCGCGGAGAGCGAGATGAGTCAGACGACGGGGGCGAGAGCACAAACGTGCCGACTCTTGCTGGCGAGCGACGGCTCCGCGAGCCGCGAGGCAGCAACGGGCGATGGCGGAGCGCAACGTGAAGACGCGAGTCCGGGGAGAGGATGAGCAGGATGGTGACGTCACTGGGCGGGAGTGGGCACCCCGCACAACCATCGCCTCCTGTTCGAAGTGTTTGATGAAAATCGACGGGTAAAGTCACGGACGGAGGACTTCATAATTGCACGCTGATAATGGACACAGTGGTCGCGCCTCCGATTAGCGCAGTTGGCTGCGTTCGGCGCGAAAGAAGTTCAGCATACGTACGCGCACATTGCTGCTGAGGTTAGCGGTTCGGTTCCGGCAGGACGTCCTGGTAAATGCCGTAAAATAACGCACGCCGTCTAGTTTTTTACAGTGGACGTTATAAATCTCGCGACGGCGTTCGGAGAAGAGGCGGCCATCGTGTGCCCGGCGCCACGGTCCAACTTTGGCAAATAAAACAAAGATCACTCGCGAAGTTCAGCACGCACACACACGCGCACACACAAAGATCCTCCGTATGACCTTAACAGACTGTAGGGGCAAGTGCTGTTAGCGAGCACCTATGAAGGCCGGCACGGCACACGAGGGGGTGGGTGGCCTAACACCACGACCGGCTGCCTTTGTCTCCCTAGCGGCGATGTTTACACATCGCACTAGGTACTCATTTTAGGCTGAGTCGACCTAGGGGAGGCCCGGGACCGCTTCAGAAAATCGTCACTGGTGTTGGCCGTGAGCGGGAATCGAACTCGGGTCGCCGCTACACTACCGCTCCCCACACACACACAAACACACGCACACACGAGACAAATAGGCGGCTATTGTGTTCTAGATTTGAAGCTTTCGTGCCTGCAAGGATTCATATTCTTAGGTTTTTTCGGTAAAGTCACGTAGATAAAAAATAGGTAAATAGGTAAAACATTGTTGTGCGATCCGCGCCTCCGTTCAGTTGCATCGGGCCGGGTGGGGGGCGCAAGGGTGTTGGGGGTAGCAGCGTCTGTCGGTAACATTCGCAATTTTTTGTTGTTGTAATGCGGCCACACGAGCACAGCAGCGCGGCTCCCACTGAATCGCTTTTACGCGAACGCCACAGCCAAGGGCCACTTTGTGGAAGGTCTCTCTGCCCGTGTGCGGGCTCCAGACATGTGATGTGCCATTACCACGTGATACCATCAAAATATGAACTGCTCTTATGTATTCTAATGCAAGGATGAGAACTTAAAAGATATTAATTGCTTCCAACATGTATTTTTTTTTTATGAAATGGAACAATCAAACATAGAACAATTGTTAAGTTAAATAAGTAAAGTTATAATAAATAATAAACCTATTCCAATAAGAAAGTAAGAGGACTTTTCAAATCGCAAAAACGACGAGCGGTGCCAATCTTGATTTGAAGCTTTCGTGACTGCAGGGATCCATACTCTTTCGTTCTTTCGGTAAAGTCACGTGGGTAGAAAACTAATCGATCACGACGTTTCGATCGCAACACACGCAATCGTCACCAGGTGGGACAACCGCAGCAATAAAAAAACTGCTGAAGTTGGCGAGAGAGCTGGTGCAAGTTTGTTTGCTGCAAATTAGAAACTCGACACGCAGACCTCCCTCCCTCCCTCTGCTCCTAATTCGACAGCGATGGATTGACATCCGAAACCGCGCTCGTTACCGGAACCTAATTACGGTCCGTGGCGTCGTAATTAAACATCTTTTGCGAGTAATAAAATAATAAAAATAAAACATAATCAAATAATTCTCACGACGTTTCGGCCACAACGCAAGCAGCCGTCCTCAATTATTTTATTTTGTTTTATTTTTATTATTTTATTATTTCCATTCTACGTGACTTTACCGAAAGAACCAAGAAGATGAATCCCTGCAGTCACGAAAGCTTTAAATCGAAATCTTTTGCGAGGTGGCACATTTCATTTTTTTTGTGTATTGTTTTACCGGCCCCCTCCGCTCGCGCGGCCAAACATGTTGTCGTCCTTTTAAAATAAATACGCGTTTTAAAAGGACGCTCGTTGCTCGCCGTGACATCGAGAGAAGTTGTCCCGCGGGTCTTGGTGTCCGCGGGGGCCACGTGGTGTGGCGACACTGGCGCGCTAGGCTACTCCAAAATCAGAACGTTGTTCTTCATCGTCTTCAGTCACGATCTATCCACTGCTGGATGAAGGCCTTCCTCCCCCCTCCCCCCCTTCCTCCCCCCAAGCGGCCGCCACCTCTCACAATCCCGCCATGTTAACAATCCATCCAGACCCTCCCCCACTCCTTCCCTGTCCCTTCTGTCCCCTTACTTGTGCCATTCTTCTCTCATCTTTCCCTTCCCCCCACGTAAAAGTCCTTGCTCCCCCCTCGCGGTCATCACCTGGGTGCGGCAGTGAGCCCAAATTCCACCCCTCCTCCCCTAAACCCAGGAGCACTGAGCTTAGGACTTTTTTGTCCATGGAGTTTATGTGCACCACTCCCCCTACTCTTCCCTTGGTCACGGGTTAAGCTCTGCACTGGGCTCATGTTGAACAACAATACAAAAAAATATCCATCTCGATACCTGCACACGAGCTAATTTCCATCGCTCCCGCTGTCCCGGTTGACCACATCTTGGACGCGTTCCCATCCCTTGGGCTGGAATTCTTTCCCCCACCCACGCTCACTGGCTCAAAGCCACCACCGGAGATGAGCAGAGAGAGGCATGTTGGCTTTCGCTCGAGAAGGGCAATCGCCATGTGCTCAATGAGCTTTTAGCAATTCCTTAATTTACAATCGATTTGTGTGCTCGCGATACGCGCACTGAAATCATGTGACCGCGGCTCAAGATGTGGTGCGGGAAACGAGCGGGCATGTTGGTTGCATGGAGACAGTGCCGGATTATCCCAGTGGCAAAAGTGCCTACATATGCTCCGGGCCGGATTAAGGCACGGGGGGCTTTAGGGGCTGCAGGAGCCTTCGTCAGCTGGAGGGCCTCCAGAGATGATGTGAAAAGTTATTTTATTTGTGAATGCCGCATTTTATTTGTTGTTAACCATGTAAACATATTTTTTTCTTTAACTTTGTTTTCCTTTTTGAAAATATTACTGGGGGCCCTCACGGTACCTGCAGCCCCTGGGGCCTGCACAATCTTAATCTGGCCCTGCATATGTTACAGGCCCCGCGCTTTCAAGGGCCCCACGCTAAATGCTTTCAAGCTATCAATTCCAGTTCAGTGATTCTGCACTTGCTCTATTACTATAGTACTATACCGCCTTAAACTTTTATGAACGACTGGGTGTTTAAGGATAGCGATTTGTCGTATTATCTGGCTGTATAGCAAATAAAAAAATACAATTATTTTACTATTCAAGTTAAAAAACTGTGTGTTTTAATATTTATGTTTTTTTTTATTTAGGGCCGCTTTATAACAACATATGCTACAGGCCCCGCACTAGCTTAGTCCGCCATTGGTTCTCGGCCGCACCTCGATTAAGCCCTGGGGCTCTGTACGAATTCTTTGTCTCAGCCCGGTCTTCAGCGAGTGCACGAACTCATTAGAATTCATACTGTTAAACTTGTTTTCCACTCGATTGTGTTGAATTCCAACTCTGAGACTTAATGCCGCTTTGACGGACACTCTTTTGAAAACAGCTGTGCCCCCTGGGGTGCTTTGAGAGGTGTGTTGTTCTGATTTAAGATGTAGTCCATTGCCCAAGCCAACTTTTCGGATCTCATATCGCTTTGTGTTTGCACAGCATTTTCGATGACTTCTTTAAAGTGGTTGTTTTCACTCTGATTTATGTTTGCTTCATCTCGTGGTAATTTGATGTGATTTAGATTTGTGTTATTCTGGCAACACAGACTGCTCTTGCGAATTAGACCCATCCTGGTCTCTTTGAGTTCTCACCTCGTGAAAAAAAATCAACTTGTGCTAGGCTATGTGCACGTTGAGGCCACGTGAACAACAACTGAAGTTCAGAATTTAAACTAAACTTTTAATTTAACAAGGTTAAGTCCCGCTGAGCTATGTAGCTCTTTTTCAGAAGCGACCTGGCCACAAATGATAGCTCAACGAAGCGTCTCATCACGTGGACATTTAAATCAGCCAAATACTCTAAACGCACGTTTCTAAATGTGGAGGGAAAAGCCGGAGGGGACCCGGAGAAAAATCCACGAGACCACGGGGAGAACATGCAAATTACAAATAAACAGCAGGCGTCAGGGTCGGGATCGAACCCACGACCTCTTGTATACCAGGCGAGGTAGTTAACATCTCGCCACCACATGGCCTCGTGTGGCCAAGAGGCACTCTGTATTGTGTTTTGGTGTTGTTTGTTGTAACGTTCTGACCTGCCCCTACTGGACATCTGTGAAAAAATCTTTGAAGCTCTTCGGACTCCTCTACTATAAGTCCATATTCTGATTCAAATATCAGAAGTAGCTCTGCAATATCGTCTTCCACGGGCCGTTCCCCATAACGTGGTGCCGTTAGCCTGCTGTCTGTGGCTGATCTGAGTGGGAAGTCTTTCAATCAGGACATGACGCGCGAACGGGGTCATATTGTACTTGCCGAGACGTAATTGGGGGAAGTTGTCACCTTACCTCTTTTTGCCCCCCCCCCACCCCCCCGTTGCATTCCCACTTGCGTACAATAATGGGGTAGAGTGTTGGCGCAGTGGTTCGCCCACCGTGCCTACCAATCTGGAGATCTGAGATTGATTCGCGGCCACAGTTAACATCAGCAGTGGTGCTATATCTGAGCCTGGCTCGTGCCCCCCCCTCCTCCTCCCATCCTATTACCAACACACACTGACCAGCGTGGTGAAGTATGGTCAAACAACCCCCACGGTTGACGCTAAGAGTGGAGGCCCCCATCCAGCAGTGAATTGACAAAGGGCTGTAATTATGTTATTTTTAATTACTGTGTACGGCATCTTCCCACTCGTTCTGCATATGAGGTGTAATGTCCGTTGCGTGACAGTCCCACCGGTGGTTTTAATTTCCATGAGCGGGGAATCTGGCCAAATGAAGCGCAGGCCCAAATTTAACGTGATGAGCTTTTCTATGTGTGTGTGTACGTGCGCGTGTGCGGTGGGCGGGGAGCGGTAGTGTAGCGGTTAGCGCGCTACGCTGCGCTACGCTGCGCTACGAACTTAGCTACCCGGATTCGATTCCCGCTCATGGTCAACACCAGTGACGATTAGCTGAACCGGAACTGGGCATTCCCTAGGTCGACTCAGCCTCAAATGATTATCTGGTGCGAAGTGTAACCATCGCCACTAGGGAGACAAAGGCGGCCGGGCATGGTGTTGGCCATGCCGGCCTTCCTTCATAGGTGGTCGCTAACAGCACTTGCCCCAACAGTCTGTTAAGGCTATACGGGGGATCTTTGTCTTTCATCACCATCTCCCTCCGCTTGAGGAACCGGTTGAAATTCGCAAAGAGGCCGCAAACCTGCCTTCAATTCAATTCAAACCCAGGATCTCATCGGTGCACGGTCAGCACTCCGACCAACTGTGCCACCCCGGGCCGCCCCGATGAGCGAGAGTCGTTCACGAGTGCAATTGTCGTCACCAGCGTAGCGGTCGTGTAACGACGAGCAGAGGGTGAGCGCGGCGGTGTGTTCTTGTGTCCCCGGCAGCGATCCCTACGTGCGGGTGTCTCTCTACGAGCTGGAGGAGAACCGGGAGCTCGTGTTGGTGCAGACCAAGACCATCAAGAAGGTCAGTCGGTGCGCAGGGCCGCGACCCTTGACCCTGCAAAACCCCGTAAGCCGAATGGCCGCGTGCCGATGCATCGCAATCATCATCATCATCATTGTTGTCACCATGAGCCGTGAGCTATACATTCACTGCTGGATGAAGGCTTTACCAAGCCGTTGTCATCTCTCGCGATTCTGCGATATTGTAATCCACCCAGCACCATCCCGGCTGCTACCCTGTTATTGTTATTATTATTTACCCATTGGCCATCATATCGTGACCTGTCCTGTCCCAAGCCCATTTTTCGTAGCAGTTTGAATTCTGATTCGAAATAGATATACATTTTTTTGGGGGTTAGGCCACGAAACGATCCGACCAAATGTGTGTTGTGAAGACCCCCCACCGTCGGACGCAGCCAAACGAATGAGTCGTCACGCGGCGCAGGCGTTTAATGACGACACTATTTACTATAAAAAAAAAACACACCCATGAACTATTTTTATTTCACCAGATAAGGCCCACTGAGCTATATAGATCGCTCTTTTTCAGAAGTGACCTGGCCACAAATGATATCACAATGCAGTGGCTTATCACGTGTTAATGTATAGCGGCCACGTACTCTAAATGCATGATACTAAATGTGGAGGGAAAAACTGATCACGGAAGGGACACGGGCGATCTTTGTCTTTGTGCGTCGCCAGGTAGTTAACATCTCGCCACCATGAGCTGCAACTGTTGTTGTGGAGGGTGAAACTATTGTTTCAGCTCACTGGTGAGTTGATAAACAATTCCCCCGGCCAAATTTTGCACAATTTGGATATGGCGTTTCGCTTGAAACTACGCGCCAAAACATCATTAGGACAGGGTCAGGGAAGCCAGAATATCAATTCAAGTGTGTTTCCGTGTGGATTGTGAGACCATGCGATGTAGCAATGGCTTGGGCAGGCCTTCATTCATCAGTGGATAGGTCACGCACTGGCGGAGCCAGTGGGGGGTGGGGTGGCACGTGCCCCCCACCCTAATGATCCGATTCAAATCCCTAATTTCGATCGGATCATTGGGGTTTATTAGTAATAAATCGGCATTTTGCGACCCCCACTGCCACTGTGTAGCATATTATTACGTGCCAGGGACTCTATGAGATGATAGGACAATAGTCTGAGTCCATAATTGGCAATAAGTAACGACAAAGCAGTTATAAGTGACTCAGAATTGTGCGCAGTTGCGTAAACAGTACACGACTTCCCTGTCGTGTACTGCGAGCGCGATGCCGATCACACAACGTGGTTCGAATTCGACCCTCGATTGATGGGCTGCGCCATCGCCGCACACGCGTCGAATAAAAAGCAAGGGACAAGTCCTCACTTACTAACAACTCCCCCTACCTGAAAATCCTGGCTCCGCCATTGGATCACGGATGAGGATGATGATGTGTGCTCACCCTGCAGCCACTGGAGATGCTCCGTGAGCCGCAATGGTTAAACAAATAATAAATTTTTGCATCGAATTGCGAACGTAATTGCATAACTGCGCAAAGCGGATCAAGACGGCAACGTATCATCGTGCCGCGTGTATACCGTCAGCGATCCTATTTGCTATTGTGATCACCGTTATTATTAGTGTTGTCTGTTACGTAATTGTTTATCGCAGTCTCGCATGTAGCGAGCGATTGATCGGCGAGGGTCGTGACCCGCACGCCGTCCCCGCCGTGACAGCGCAGCCTCGACGTGCCCTTTGTCTACTCTTCCACTCCGTCCGAATGCGCGACCAGCATCACGCGCGATGCCAAATAGCCGCCCGAACAGTTACGCAAACACGCAGAGACACCAGGAGACAGATGCGCAAAGGCAAATATCCCCCCCCCCGCCCGCGTAGACTTTGACAGGATGTCGGGGCGAGCGCCGTTCGCGAGCACTTCGGATGCGCCGACTAACAACACGACAGCCGCCGCCGGTGACGTCACCATGCCGCTTGTGCCAGGCTAGGTGCGCTTTGAGGTCACGTGAAGTGTCAAATGCTCGATGGCAGGAGATCACGGGACAGACAGACGGATGCACCAAACAGACACGCACACGTACACACGTACAAAGACAAAGACTTATAGCCCTTGTAGCCTGAACATGCTGTTGGGGCAAGTGCTGTTTGCGAGTAGCACCTATGAAGGCGGAACGGTACACGAGGAGGTGGGTGGCCAGCACCACGCCCGACCGCCTTTGTCTCCCCAGTGTTGATGTTTACACACCGCACCAGGTACTCATTTTAGGCTGAGTCGACCTAGGGGAGGCCCAGCACCGGTTCAGATAATCGTCACCGGTGTTGTTGGCCGTTTAGCGGGAATCGAACTGGGGTCGTAGTGCGGCACGCTAACAACTACACCACCGCTCCCCACCAAATACACACACTTACCCACAACCCCCAGTGGCGTTGCTACCGAGTGCGCAGTCGGTGCAACTGCACGAGGTATCCACGGTCCAGAGATGCCGATGGCGCCGGGCGATGGAGAGGGGGTGGAGGGCGGAGAGTTTGGAATTAGGCAGGTGGAGAGGTCGATCTCATTTAATTCCTTGCATCAGTGCCCATGCCAACCATGCTATGCCACTCCTCACACGTGTGCGTGTGTGCGTGCGTGCGTGTGTGCGTGTGCGTACTTTGCTGTTTATTTACAGACACTGAACCCAAAATGGAATGAGGAGTTCCACTTCAGGGTAAGAGTCTGGTTCGTCATCGTGAACCCCCTCGCACGGGCTGCGATTCCTTGGCACAGGGCAAGGGGAAGGGTTGTCAGGGCCATTCAAACGAACGGTAAAACAAAGGAGAGGAGACGCGTTTACCGCGCAGCGAAATAAAATACGTAGATCTTGCAGATGCCGCACACGGATGTTGCTGCGAACATGACACCGTTAATATGTGGACGAGATAACCACGGAGCTTAACCTCTTCCATTTTGCGACTCACGTTACACGTAACATGTTCACAGCGTTATCTCGGTGGTATGGCCCAACGCAAGCGCTCGCATTATAGATCGATGAACAAATGGGCACTTTATGCCATGCATACATATGCCGTGCGTGCGTGTGTGTGTACGCCGGGCGATGATATGGCCAAGTGGTAGCGCATTGACCCCTTGTTGCAGAGGTTCGCAGTTCGATTCCGGCGGGCCACCCTGGTTAATACGATAATGCGCGCGGTCTGCCAGCCAGTGGATGTTAAAGACACCGTGATGTCGTTCGAAGAAGAGTCGGCCGTTGTGTGCCGGTGACTGTCCACATTTACCAACTTCCAAAAATTATCCTCAAAGGATAAAATTTGGCAAGCACAGAGCAATAGCCCCCCCCCCCCGCGACCCGCTCCCCCGACTGCGTAGACTCCCAACGTAGCGTGCTGCATAACGTTGCGCCGTATAAAGTTCGACAAATCTCCACCAGATCGAACACAGCTGCCACTTCCCCGGGCTGCGGAATTTGTAACGCGCAACGGAGCCGCGGCGCAAGCCACAGGCACGCGCACACGAGGGACGGCAGCCAGACGCCGGCGCCTGCAAACTGCCCCAGCTCCGCAGGCCCTATAGTTGGCATGTTTGGCACAAACTCCATTAAGTGAGTCGGGAGGGGGGGGGGAAACTGGAGTAGGGTTAGCCACCTGGCGAACGGCGAAAGTGATCTCATCACCCAGCAGTGGATAGATCATGGTTGTGTTTTTTTTGGTATCACGATGATGATGATAATGGTGGCGGTGGAGGTCGATTCGAATCAAAAGGCGCGCGGCTTCGTGAGCGGTGCCTTCGACTCCGTTGCCGCTCATCACTCCCCTCCTGCAGTGAGTGAATGCCACCTGGTGGACGATGCGGGCGATGCACAGCTGTGCCTCTTTACCAAGGCCCCCCCCCCCCCGTGCCTCTTTACCAAGGGGTCCCCCCCCCCTTGACCCACACTCTCGGGTTACTTTTGATTGACGCAGGAAAGCCTCGCCGAGCCTCATGGCTCTTTTACAGGAGGGTCCTGCCTACGTTGTCGCCAGTCGGGGGGAGGGGGGGGCACGATATATCGTGATGCAGGACGTAGATTTGAATTGAGTAACATTTTTTGGTAATTACACATTTTTTGTTGTTGAAAATATGGATTCGTGATGCTGGCCAACTCTTGTGACTGATGTCACGGGATCTTGAATGTCCGCTCCGACGCAGATAACACGTATTGTAGTATTCATACTTATCACACCACGCAGTATTAATCAGGGCGGCCGCTGAATTGTAACCTGTGAACCTCTGCGACAACGAGCGGCGAAAACGCCACCGCTCAATATTCTTATGCTGCCAGCGCTCCTCGTTTTTCCCTGTCGGCCTTCTTTTACTTTCTCGCTGTGATAATTGCCCTTAAGGGAATGATTTACACGAACGGAAAATAATCGATTCTCGCACCACAACATTCGCTGCGCGTATCACGAACTTAAGAATGTTTGAATCTGTTGATTAAACGATCTATGCCTGGGCATCGCACGCAACAGGTTACTTGGTGCTGCTGCTATTGCTGCTATTGCTGCGTTGCTAGCAACGGTGCACAAGGGCGGTCAACAACTAAAAAAACTGTCAACACGTTCATCAAGAACACTGTGCCCTTAATTACATATTATTTTTGGAAATTTCTATTATCAAGTTTGTTTTCACTACCCTCGGCCCCCCCCCACCCACCCTCCACATTGCAATGCGTTTTTCTGAATCGGGATGACGAATTTACACCCACGTGCAGATTCTTTGCAGCCCCGCCGGGGATAAAACTCACTCAGAGCTCTGCACGGATATATCCGCACCTCCGATTAGCGCGGTTGGCTACGTACGGTGCGAAAGAAGTTCAACGTACGTTCATACACGTATCTGTTACTCTGCCGCCATCTCCTGGACAATTCTTCTGACGGGTGAAGTGATGGAGGAATTTCGTGGCGCAAAAATCCCCATCGGTACCACGAAGATTTTTTTGCCGGCTCTGGGTGGCACCGATTCTGCTCTTATCCTCGGATTTACCTGCAAGTATAATATCCATCAGAGGTCGCAAACGGTTTTTCATTCCTCAGCCATACCCGGCCGCACCAGGGGCCCAAACGGGTTTTCATTCCTCACCCGTACCCGGCCGCACCAGGGTCGCAAACGGGTACCCGTACCCTACCCGATACCCGGCTACCCGTAACCGGCCGGGTATCGGGTAGGGTACGGGTACGGGTACCCGATTGCGACCTCTGGGATGAAGCCGTGTTGCAGGCGCGGGTGGGTTGATTCTAGGAACTTGAATTGTGAGAAGAGACAAGACGTTGGGAAATGAGTGACAAACGGTGACTCACCAGTGACTCACGGCCTACCCGTACCCGTACCCGGCCGCACCAGGGTCGCAAACGGGTACCCGTACCCGGCTGGGTACGGGTAGCTGGGTATCGGGTAGGGTACGGGCATCGGGTACCCGGTTGCGACCTCTGATATCCATGGACTCGACTGACAGACTCGTGCGGTGGCTGTGTTCATGGCACGGCTGGTGATCGGTGAACGTGCAAGTGGTCGTGTTGGCCACAGGGTGGAGCGGTGGGCAGTGTGAACGCAGTGGGGACTCGAAACGCTGCTTCACATCAAAAACACAGTTTAGAATTATTTACCAGGTAAGGCCCCACTGAGCTGCGTAGATATTTTTTCAGAAGCGACCTGGCCACGATTGACAGCTCAACGAAGCGACCTGTCACGTGGTCATTTTATAGCAACAGCCAAATACTCTGAAGGCGCGATGTTGATTCTAAATGTGGAGGGAAAAACCGGAGGACCTGTTGAAAAATTCACGCGACCACGGGGAGAGAGAGAGACACGCAAACTCCAAATATACAGCAGCAGGCGTCAGGGTCGGGATCGAACCCACGACCTCCTGCATACCAGGTGAGGTTGTCAACATCTCGCACCGTGGCGCCCCTGCAAATGCCTCCAACCTCTTTACTGTGCAGGGTCCTCTTCATCATCGTCATCACGACGATGAGCAAGAGAAATTCCACGATCCACCCCTGCCATAAGATGGGACGAATTGTGATGATTCGTGGTTGCGAGTTGATTCAAGAATGCATATACATGCAACAACAACATCTGGTTCCTATGGATAGACTCGACCCCGCCATAGTAACGTGGAACTCCCGCCACTGTAACCAGGAAACGCGCCTCGTATCAATGCTCCTTTGAGTAGGAGATCACTTTGGATCGAAGATAATCGGCGGCAGCAGAGAGCTCTGGGGAGCAGCAATGATTCAGATGGAACGGCCGCGTGAGATCTTCTCGACGAAGCGACGGCGAACCGCCCAGCAGCAGCAGCGAGCGGGCAAGGGAGTGGGGGAACGGGCAGGGCAGCGGGCAAGAGAACAAGGGAGCAGGCAAGGGTGCAGGCAAGGGGACGAGGGAAAGGGGCAAGGGAGCGAGCGAGGCGGGTGTGGAAAAATAAAACCCGGAGAGATTGCGAAACGAAGTCCGCACGTACAAGGAGTAGCAAACACGCCCTGGTGCTGGCAGCTACTGAAGAACGCGGTGCCGCTGCCGTGTTGACGCGCCGCGCGGTCACTGAGACTCGCTTTTGGTCGGGGGGCGGGATAGGTTTGGCGCGGGAGGGGGAGCAGCATATCCCATGAGTGGTATTGTTATTTAAACAGTAAGTGAAAAGGGTAGGGGGCTGGTTAAATGCTGGGGTTAGGAATAGGGGGCAGGGTTAGGAGTGAGTTGTTAATGTGGAGGGGGCAGTTGTCAGTGGCGTGTTGTCGAGTTGGTTCGGGTTTAGGGATTCTGCTCGGATGTGGATGGCTAGTTAGTTAGGGTTAGTGGCAGTGGGAGGGCTAGTGTTGGTGACTAGTTAGTTAGGGTTAGCGGCAGTGACAGGGCTAGTGTTGGTGACTAGTTAGTTAGGGTTCGCGGCAGTGACAGGGCTAGTGTTGGTGACTAGTTAGTTAAGGTTAGTGTCAGCGGGAGGGAGAGTCGTACTGGCTAGTTGGTTAGGGTCATCCGCACAAACCATGGCAGTAGATGCTGATGCCTGATGCACAAATGGAAAATTAAAAACTCTCCAGGAGTGTGCGACTGTGGTCATCCCGAACACACCGTGCAACGTGTAACGACGATCCACAAATACGAAGTGGACATCGCAGCGATGCACTCCGCTACTGCTCCTGACGCGGTTATTTGGCTTCACCGCCTGAATGTGGAATTTGAGTTATTGTTCTGCGTCTACAGCAGCAGCCGTACGAACGAAAAAGAAGAAGTGAAATAAGAAGTGGAAGGGCGAGTGTTGGTGGCTGCTTTTTGCGAGCTGATTATACGGAGGGCTCGCGTTTGTCTGGATAATGTAGTTACCTTGACGATAACCACACTGGCTTGGCAGTTCTTAGTTCAAACCACAGAATAGATGGGCTGAGTGAAAACCGAAATACAAACGAGGAACAAACACCTGAGCTGAATGGGACAAACCCCCCCCCCCCCATTGTCCCACCTATGAGCCAATAGCAAAAGACATTTTCTATTTTTAGCGGTGTTATGAAGAGGAACACACGGAGTGGAGAACGTGCAGATGATAGAGACGTCACATTGACTGTGAAGAAACCGAAGTGGGCTTGGGCCTGACACGTCAAGGGAAGAGATGACGGTAACGACGGAGTGGCCGGCAGCCAAGGCGCGCGCGT
The DNA here is from genome assembly GCF_964198595.1 of Lampetra fluviatilis. Taxonomy (NCBI): domain Eukaryota; kingdom Metazoa; phylum Chordata; class Hyperoartia; order Petromyzontiformes; family Petromyzontidae; genus Lampetra; species Lampetra fluviatilis. Next base: position 3,139,242 of record NC_136313.1, on the reverse strand, counting down.
CTGTCGTGGAGATGGAGCGATGAAGTCGTCCTGGTGGCGGAGTCCGGTGACAACTTCAGGGCCGCGTTTGAATCCCCGCGTTTCGTCACCGCCGGGAGTCGCCCTGCTGCTGATGAGCCCCCACAGCCCGAAAACGGCAAGCGGACAGGCAGTTGCCGCGATTCTTCAGCTGAGCAAAAGTTACATTTCGATTTAAAGCTTTCGTGACTGCAGGGATTCATCTTCTTCATTCTTTCGGTAAAGTCACGTAGAAGGAAAATAATAAAATAATAAAAGTAAAACATAATAAAATAATTCTCACGACGTTTCGGCCACAACGCAAGCAGCCGTCTTCACGACGTTTCGGCCACAACGCAAGCAGCCGTCTTCATGTGAAGAGGACGGCTGCTTGCGTTGTGGCCGAAACGTCGTGAGAATTATTTTATTATGTTTTATTTTTATTATTTTATTACGACGTTTCAGCCACAACGCAAGCAGCCGTCTTCAGGTGAAGAGGACGGCTGCTTGCGTTGTGGCCGAAACGTCGTGAGAATTATTTTATTATGTTTTATTTTTATTATTTTATTATGTTTTATTTTTATTATTTTATTACTTCCCTTCTACGTGACTTTACCGAAAGAATCAAGAAGATGAGCAAAAGTTGTTATGAACTTTGTGTGAAGTCAAAAAAAGGAAAGAGACGAGGGGGAACGGACATCCCGAAGTGGAGCGGTGCGAGGCAAGAGACGGATGAGAGACGCATGGGTGACCTGCGGTGTGGTGGTCGTGTTGGTGCTTGAACACAGCGTGGGGGATGAGATGACGCGGACGGTGTCTGTGGTGGACTGAGAATCAACGAGCGAAGTCCACGGTGCCAGTGGCCACGGTCGGAGCAGTGGAGGAGTGACTAGGAGGCGACTGACCGTCCGGCGAGCGGGCGACTCGAGTTCTGGATCACCGATCACCCTCGCTGCTACCCTAAGTTGAACTCTATCGGGAGCAGGGGGGGGGGCACTCCTCCACAGATATGGCAGCAGCGTCCCAACTTTTCAATTTGCGTTCGTTGTGCAAAATAATTCCGGAGCGTCAACGAAGGCTTTGGCACGCAAGAGAAAGCCACGCTTCTTCGACGCCTCCTTAGTCAGATGACTAAGACGGCCGTCGTTCCCTGACAGGTCAGAGGGGTTAGCGGCTTGGTTGGGTGTTGTGGGCAAGCTTTAGGGGGGGGGGGGAAGTGATGAGCCTGCAAGTTTGTTTATTTTGTGTTTAGTTTTTTGTCCGTCCGCGCACCTCCGATTAACACGGTTGCTTACGTGCGGTGCGAAAGAAGTTCAACATACGTTCATACAGTTTAGCACGTAGGCATTTCGCGACCAATATGATCCATAGTATAGGTTTTTTTTGGGGGGTTAGATCGCGTAAACATATACACATACATCCAAGCCCCCCCCCTTTCCCCACCATCCCTGACCGCCCGCCCGACTTCCACCGCCGCTCGCTACGTTTCCATCAGCCACTTGGCGCGATTCGGGGCTCTTCCAGGGGAGGGTCGTCTCACGTCGTTGCCCTGGACGGGTTCCCTGCCGTGTGGCGGGGCCGGTTATTGCTGACGAGTTGCAACAGGTGGATCCTTGCCACCCCCCTCCGCCCCCTCCGCCCCCTCGCAGGCTGACACGCACCCAACTTAAGCACAGCCACAAACGCGTGCAACTCTGGTTTTAATGCCACGGACGCAAATATATTTTTGTTGAAATCAAAGTTCCGCGTTCTCATTACCGGATTTTTAATCCGGATTTCGCCCGCCTGTGGTTCTCGAGTGCGGCGCGTTGTCTAGGCCCAGCCGCCAAAGACCGAAGAAGAAAAATCATCGTCATCATCATCATCGTCGTCGTCGCGTCCGAATTTGGTGCTGCACTTAAATCGCCTGAATTCCGGCACTGAGAATAAAAGTATTGGATTGTCTGTCATGCGACGGGCATTGCTCTCGTATGGCAGACTGAGAGTGGGGAGTGCTGCCCTCTATTGTATGTGGACCAGAGGTCGTTTGGAGGGATCTCAGAGGTAGCTCTGTGGTGTCCGCTTCCGCGGGTCCCGGCCTCTCGAGCGAAGGGTTAGGGCTGCTCTGTGAGAGATCGGAGTGGACACTTAGTGTGATGACGCGATGCCCATAGTGCATTCGGGTTTAAATTTTGGGAAATTGACAATAATAATCACTTTCCCCCAATGTTTTTTTTCTAAAATTGCAACGATAATTGAATAAAAAATGTGTGAGTTAGGCAGTATCACATAAAAAAAGACGGTATGAGTCAAACTTTAAGCTTGTAGCTGCCACTTCACAATACCGCGAACATATTTTTTACATTTCAATTTTCACTCCTGTCCTCTGAAATGACAAACGTGTTTTATTAGGATTTTTTTTTAGTTGGCATTCGTCAGATTTTCTGGATGTTTCGCTGTAATGCATTTATCTCACGGCATAATTTGGGTCATGCAGGTGACATTTCCAGAAGGAATGGTTCCGCTGTGAGTCCTGCAGCAATTGCTTAAAGATGCACGGCTCGGGCAAATCCCGTGACATCGTGGTCCAAATTTGAAAAATTTGCTTGCAAGCGATGTACGTGATTGGGGAAACAAAGCGATCGTCATCCCCCCTTTACTGAAAACATAATCAATACTTTCGTGAAAAAGTCTTGAGATTCAGTGGAACTTTCCTGGGTGAACAAATATTATGATCATAATAACAACAACAACAGCAGTGAACACAATGGACTTTCCATCCAGAGGTCACCGGGTTCTTCAAGATCTCTCTCGGCGTGGAAACTATTTATTTAGCGAATGCGTTTGCACGTGACGTTAACACAGAGCACGAGATACACAAGGGAAATGTATTAATTACATGTGGATGTATTTCGATGTTATATGTGAGTGGATGTGAGCCCACGCCATAGAGCCATGCGACAGCCTCCCCCTCCAGCACACGCCGGAGGGCGAAATTAAAACACATTCCTGCGGAGGGAGCTGGTAGGAACGTTGGGTTGCTCGGTCAATGGCCAGGGTCAACTGCGGCGTGGTGTATTCCGCAAATATGGCCAACTGTGAGGGCGGGCACAAGCCCGCGTGAGTAGGTTAAACATTGAGTTTTATAAGGGCACCACGGGGTGACCAGCCCCTCCCCACCTTCCCCACCCAGCCCCTCCCCACCCTCCCCTCTCCACCCAGCCCCACCCCTCCCATTTTTGGATGCAGGACGGACGGACACAATAATCCCCTGTGGGCTGCTGTAACCAGGAGGTTACTACCTGTAACATTGCTTAAGATTCTCAAAGTGATTGGGCAGAGTTAGGGTCACCGGGTCACTCATCGTCCTGTTCTCGTTGTCTCCAGGTGGACCCGCACAACCACGGTCTCCTGTTCGAAGTGTTTGATGAAAATCGACTGGTAAGTCACGGACGGACGACTTCATATTCTTTGGGTCTTTCGGTAAAGTCACATAGATAGGTTCAAAGAAAATAAGAAAAAAAACTACGACGTTTCGATCGCCGCTTGTGTTGCGATCGAAACATCGTAGTTTTTTTTTTCTTTGAACCTATCTAAGTGAAAAAATCTTGACTTAAAGCTTTCGTGACTGTAGGAATTCATATTCTTTGAGTCTTTCGGTAAAGTCACGTAGGTAGGTTGAAAGAAAATAACAAAACACTACGACGTTTCGATTGCAACACAAGCGATCGTTACATCGCGGTTGTGGGGAATTGAAGCGGTTATGGGGAATTCAAGCGGTTGTGGGGAGTTGAAGCGGTTGTGGGGAGTTGAAGCGGGCATTGCCCTGTGGTTATCCCTCGTCTCTACACGTCCATCCGCCCACCTGACTGCCCGCCCGCCCGCCCGTCCATCCCTCCGTCCCTCCCTCCATTCCTCGTCTTCCCAGCCACCGGCACACTTCACCGCTGTGTTCGTGAAACGTTGGAGGGGTTGGTTAAGGGCGGGGTGGGGGGCCACAGAAGGTGAGGCGAGGGCGGTCCGGGGAGAAGAGGAAACGGCGGCGGGTTTTGGCGAAGCCGCGTAACAAAAAAAAAGTCGAAAAATGCCCCGTGCGCGAATTTCAAACAGCGGCTGTGTTGTTTTTTTTCTTCTTCCGCTGCCTGTTTTCTTTTTATGTCGGTTTGGCAGCCCACCTCAACTCCCCTCCCCTCCCCCTTCCAATTTTTTAAAAGAAATTTAGTTTAACATTTTTTTTTTCATATTTTAAAAATATTTTTCCACCGCTGCGTGGACGAGGCCCCGCCGTGCTGTTGGTGGCACCGCGGGGGGGAGGGCGGTTCGATTCGGAATCAGAATCTGTATTCATACTGGAGGAGGAATCCGATGAGCTGTAAAGCTCTTTAACACAGATCTCCAGTGGTGGTGGGTAACGAACGTTACGACAACCAGTACGAAAACATGGTAGTAGTAGTGCAAAGTAGTGCAGAGTACAAGAAAGGTCAACAAATCACCCAAGCAAATACAACATTAAACCATCCCTATCCCCTCCCTTTGATGCTGCTAGTCCTGCATAATGCACGGGCATAAGTAGTACTAATCACATACCTGCATTTCCCATAAATATGCCCATAAATATGCTAAATTCCTCTTGATATGCAAATTATTTTGTCAAGGCGCCCTTCCCCCCCCCTTCCAACCCAGCTTAAATATACGCTCCAAGCATGGTGCTGTTTCATTCAGACTCTGTCTCCCCGACAGACCTGGTCTTCACCTGATGACGGCTGCTTGCGTTGTGACTTTACCGAAAGAACCAAGAAGATGCATCCCAATCCTACCAGGCAAAGCCCAATGAAGTATTAACTTATCTTTCAGAAGCGACCTGCCACCTTGATAGGCGTGTAGGATGAACAATACACTTTGCCCCCCCTCCCTGCCACTCCCACCGCCACTAAAACTCACCGTGAACGGGGTAGGGAATGTGGTGAACCAGTTGAATGAACTTTTGAATGAATGTGCTGCGACTGTGAGAACTCCTGCTTTGCATTGGCTGTCGTGGGTAAAAATAGTCGCCGGTAAAAAATTCATCCTCTTATCCACAGAGCTAAAACTGAGGCCTCGTGTGTGCCCTGTAAGTGTGTTGAGGTTGTTTCGTACTGTACGTAGCCAACCGAGCTCATCGGAGTTGCGAGAGGAGGCCAACAAACTCAACTCAAAAAAGCAGTTCTACAGAAATGAGTTTTCAATCCAGATTTAAAAGCGGCTTCCCAAAATCGGAAGGAAGAGCGTTCCAGACGGCCGCAGAAGCGCTTCTGAAAGCGCCGTGCGATGCGGCGACCGTCTTTGTTCGATGGGCAGCGTGATGGTTTATGCTCCGTGACGAGATCAGCGATGGTACTGTGGTGCAATTGTGGCGAGCACTTTGTCTGTAATGAGCGCGACCTCACACTAAGCCAATGCACCTCGGCGAATACCGGACGGACACGGTTGGATCTTGCAGGAGCCGTCGCGACACGTGCCAGAGAATTTCTGTCCACGCTGGAGCTTGGTAAAGGGTTTGCCAGACGTCCCGTAGAGTAGTGAGTTGCATTAAGTAGTGAGTTGCATTAAGCAGTGAGTTGCATTAAGTAGTAATCGAGCCTTGTCGATACTACGCTTGAGCTAACAGCTCCTTCATACACAGAAGACGCTGCTGCTGCTGCTGCAGCCTGACTTCTGTTTCACGTCTGTAGCTGTCACCTCCGCCCCCCACCATGCCCCCCCCAACCGCCAAACATGCCCCCCAACCCCACCCAACCCCCACCCAACCCCCACCCAACCCCCACCCATGCTGCCCCAAACCCACCCAACCCCCACCCAACCCCCACCCAACCCTCACCCAACCCCCACCCAACCCCCACCCATGCTGCCCCAAACCCACCCAACCCCCACCCAACCCCCACCCAACCCTCACCCATGCCGCCCCAACCCCCCCAACCTCCACCCATGCCCCCCAGCCCCCACCCATGCCCCCCAACCCCCACCCATGCCCCCCAACCCCCACCCATGCCCCCCAAACCATATCCCCCCACCCTCACCCAACCCCCCCCAACCCCCACCCATGCCCCCCAACCCCCACCCATGCCCCCCAACCCCCACCCATGCCCCCCAACCCCCACCCATGCCCCCCAAACCATATCCCCCCACCCTCACCCAACCCCCCCAACCCCCACCCATGCCCCCCAAACCATGTCCCCCCACCCTCACCCAACCCCCCCAACCCCCACCCATGCCCCCCAACCCCCACCCATGCCCCCCAAACCATGTCCCCCCACCCTCACCCAACCCCCCCAACCCCCACCCAACCCCCCCAAACCATGTCCCCCCACCCTCACCCAACCCCCCCAACCCCCACCCATGCCCCCCAAACCATGTCCCCCCACCCTCACCCAACCCCCCCAACCCCCACCCAACCCCTCCAACCTCCACCCAACCCCCCCAACCCCCACCCATGCCCCCCAACCCCCACCCATGCCCCCCAAACCATGTCCCCCCACCCTCACCCAACCCCCCCAGCCCCCACCCAACCCCCACCCAACCCCCACCCAACCCCCCCAACCTCCACCCATGCCCCCCCCCATGCCCCCCCAACCCCCACCTGTCCAGTCCCCCCCGTTGCAATCTCGGTCACCACCCACTGCTTGTAAATCAGAGACCCCCCCCCCCTTGCCCCCCACGCGCTGGGCAACGGCATCCCCGGGGCTGGCGGGGGGGGCAGGGGGCACGGGGTTCTGACCGCGACGTGGCGTCAATGCGAATGAGTCAATGCGCCGTTCATCGACCCTAATCCCACGTTGGCAAATGCCCGTCTCGTGCTGTGCGAGACACTGCGTCTCGCACAGACACAGCCCCAACACACGCACACACAGACACACAAAAGACAAAGGTTAAAGATTCCCGCCGTGTAGCCTCAACAGACTGTTGGGGCAAGTGCTGTCAGCGAGCGCCTACGAAGGCCGGCATGGCACACGAGGGTGTGGGTGGGCAGCACCACGCCCGGCCGCCTTTGTCTCCCTAGTGGCGATGTTTACACATCACACTGGGTACTCATTTGAGGCTGAGTCGACCTAGGGGAGGCCTAGGACCGGTTCAGATAATCGTCACTGGTGGTGTTGGCCGTGAGCGGGAATCGAACCTGGGTCGCCGGGTTCGTTGCGCAGCGCGCTAACCACTACGCTACCGCTGCCCACTCCACACACACTTACACACACACAGACACACACACAGACACACACACAGACACACACACAGACACACACACACAGACACACACACACAGACACACACGTTCACACACCCACGTACCTTCCCCCCCTTTGGAAGCCCCTTTCCCGGCTGCGTCCACTGAATGCCTCTCACTCAATACCGATCGCGGGGGCCCTTTGCTCAGATTTTCCGACTGCGGTTTTTAAAATATATATAATAAAATATAAATCCGTAGCAAAAGAAAAAATCTTCATAAATGGTACCTGTGTGTGTGCGGTTATGAACGTGTGGACGAGTCCTGGGCAGTATTTGCGTATGTGAGGAGCGGTGGTCCAGTGGTTTGACATCCTGGGTTCGATTCCCAACCTTGTTCAAAAGCAATGTCAAGTGTCCTAAGCTGCCCTTTGACCCAGCAGACATGCTAATAGGGAATACTGTGTGTGCGTGCATGTGTAATGAGCGGCGGTGTAGTGGCTATACCGCGCAACGCTACGAACCCAGGCAACCTGAGTTCGATTCCAGGCGGCGTTGTCTATATGAGCCTCCGGGCAGCTGCTGCGGTGTGGATTACAACTTTAGCACTGGGGAGACAAAGGCGGCCGGACGTGGTGGTGGTCACACCACCCACTTGTGTGCCGTGCCGGCCTTAATAGGTGCTCGCTATCTACGTTAGCCTCACCGGTCTGTTAGGACTACAACGGGGGGATCCTTGTGTGCGTCTGTGTGTGCCTTTCTGCGCGTGGGTTGAACAGCTGATGTGTTGGTTTGAAATCGAGTTTGCTGCCAGGCAGAGAATGTAAGAGTGGATATCTTCCCGTCCACGGCTGGCGAGTCTGGCGGGTGGCTGCGGGAGTTGGCCTCATGGCGAACATCTCAAATTCTGCCCGGCGAATGGTCCAAGCGGCGGTGGCGTTGCTCCAGCGGTCCCCACGGTTTGAGATGGCCGACCGCGGTTGTACTGCGTGGGCTGTTCTTAATTTTGCATCTGCGCAGAGGATGGCCGCATCTGCCGCGCGACGCTCCGGCGCGGTTGGATACGGCCCATTGTCTGTGTGGCTCGTGCGGCAGAAGGACCTCGGTCGCGACGATGCCACAGGAGCTGGAGATTTGCCCCCCCCACCCCCCTCTCCGTTTGCCTGCTGTGAGGGTTTCAACTGAGGCCTTGCTGCCCCACTGGGTGAGCAACGGTCATCAAACACTCCGACCGACGTTCGTGCGTAAACACGGGACGCTCTTGAAATGATTTCACAATCACAATCTCGCGCTGTTGTTGTCTACCACTGCTGGGCAATGACCTCCTCCACCACCACCACCACCACCACCCCCCCTGTTTATTTCCATTCCTTCCTTTCCTCGGTCGTACTTTCCTGTCCAGCAGTGCCCTCCAAAACTCTTTGATCGCGTAAACAACGTGCGCTCTGGAACCGATTTCCCAACGGGGGAACCTCGGTTCAGAATCGGAATATTTTATTTATACTGGAGGAATCCGGTGAGCTATGAAGCTCTTTTCTTTGTTTACAGATGTATTGTCCAGTTTGTTGTCGTCTGCCTGCAACGCTGCCCCATTCCCACGTGGATTTATTTCGCCTCATCACCATCGTCATCGTCATCGGTGTGACCCCTGTTCTTTTCCTTCGTTTTTCATTCCTCGGCCTAGCTCTTCGCAGCAGCCACCCTCCTACCTCTCCTCTCTCGTCTCAGAGGCGCGTTCCACATTTTAATGGCAGCACACGCTCTTCGAAACGACCGCCCATTATGACGACGACTCGGAGCGGTGGAGCAGCGGTGAGCAGAGCGCTGGCGGCACCAGCAAGGCGACCCGAATTCGATTCCCGGTCGCAGCCGACATCGGCGGCAAGCGATATCTGAACCGGTCCCGAGCACGGCTGGTTACGTACGGCGCGAAAGAAGTTCAATGTACACGCAACCCTCAACTTGGCCGGTCCCGTCGATCTCCACGACTGACATGGCGTGGGAAGGCCTCCGGCCGTGGATTGAGAAAGGGGCTGTCGTGCGTTATTATCACAGCTACGTTTATCTTGACGGGCGGAAGGACGTGTCTTTATTTACGAGTCACGATCACATCGTCCGTACACCGGTGGACGAACGTTGTAAAAAAAAATGTTTGCAAGTGTGCGTGTGTGTGGGGGGGGCGGTAATGTAGCGGTTAGCGCGCTGCGCTACGAACCCGGTGACCCGAGTTTGATTGCCGCTCACGGCCAACACCGGTCACGATTATCTGAACCTCGTCCTGGGCCTCCCCTCGGTCGACTCAGCCTCAAATGAGTACCTGGTGCGGTGTGTAAAAAAGCATCGCCACTAGGGAAACAAAGGCGGCAGGGCGTGGTGCTGGCCACCCACCCCCTCGTGTGCCGTTCCGGCCTTAATAGGTTCTCGCTTAAAGCACTTGCCCTCCACAGTCTGTTGAAGGCTACACGGGGGATCTTTGTCTTTGTGTGTGTGTGTGTGCGTGCACGCCCGCGCGCGCGCACACACACACGTGTTTTGTAAAAATATAAGAGGCGGACGCGAGTGCTTGGGGAGAACGCGGGCAGGAGTTTAAATCTGTTTTGTTAATGTAGTCCATCAGCCGCGGGTACAGTAAAGTGGGAGCTGGTGAAACGCGACACCTCGCACCCTCTATGAATACACTGCCCTCTCTCCCTCTCAATTAAAAAAAAGAAGGTTGCGTGCTGCTAAATTTAAGCGCAAGTGGCGCAGAGGCCGTGCCGCGGGCCGACGGCGGCGGTTAGTGGCGGCGGAGAGAAGCCGAGAGCGCACGACCCGGCCGCACGACCCGGCCGCACGATCCGACCGCACGAGCCGACCCCGTTCCCCGCTCGACTGCCGCTGGCTCACGCGCGACATCCGACCATTTCACTCGGGGTTTTATTCCGGCGGTTAAAAAACAAAACGACAACAGCGAAAAAAAGCAAGCGCGGAAAACTGCAATCCGTTCCGCAGCAGTTGTTTTCATTTTATAGAGCGGGAGGAGTTGGGGGGGGGGTGGCGGTGGAGGCGGTCTACGACGGCGGGAAAGCGGCGTACGCAGCACGCAGGAGAGTGACGGGGGGGCCGGTTAGTCGACGGAGGAGGGCTGCGTTTGAGCGAGAGACTGGTCATGCGGTGACTCAGAAACCTGTGCGGCGGTGACGGCGATTGCGTCGGGGTGCCCGATGGCGTAGACGGGACACACGGCCGCCGTCCGTGCCCGGGTGGCCGCCCCCCCCCCCCCCCCCCCCCCGACTATTTCTGCCGTGTCTGTTGCCGCTGAGCCGAGCGCGCTCGCACTGGAAATCCGAGAGGCGCGGGGGCCGTCACACCAGCGGCAGCGCGTCCGCGTTGCGCTCGCGTGCGCGACATGTAACCCTAGCCAGCGCGTCGGCGAGAGAGAGCAGGAGGAACTGCCTCCGGCGTGGGCGCTTAAGCCCGTCTGGCCTCGGAAGCCTCTCCTCTCGCTGGAGTTAAAACAGATTTTGTTTTTTTTATGAACGTCGTTGCCTCCCCGTGGACGTGAACGAAACAAAAACAACCGAAGGATGGCTCAGCGGCTCCGGCTGCGTTTCGCGGCCGGGCGAAGCCACACGGACCCCTCGTCGGACGCCGACCGTGACGAGAGGGCGAGCGACGCGCTCATGGGGCTCTGCTCGGCTCCCCGCCGCTGCGCCAGCGTGCAGCTCACGCCCTCGCGGCCCGACTCCAGCCCCCCGCCGTCGGCGCGCGCCCTCGAGCCGCCCCGGCTCAAGCGCAGTTCCTCCATGTTCATCCCGCAGCTCGCGACCAGCTGCGGCGACAGCCGCCCGCGCCGCAAGAAGAGCACCTCCGTGCAGATCTCGCTGCAGCGCCGCCCGGCCGACGGCGCCGCCGCCGGCGGACCGGCGGACGGGGAAGCCGGGGCGGCGGGAACGGCGGTCGCCGCCGGGGATGGGGACGGAGCGAGCGGGCGAGTGGTTGCGGCCGCCTGCGCGGCGGCGGCGGCTCCGCCAGACCCGCCGAGGGATTTGGATCTTTCGCGCACCGAGGCGCGGGACCTAACTCCGGCCGAGTCTAAGTTTCCCGACATCGCCGATGTTCCTGGAGGGAGGCTCGTGCTGCCTGGCGCGCGCCTGGGCGAGGTGCGCGTGGTGACGGTGCCGTGCGAGCCCTGGCCCGCGCGGCCCGCGTCGGCGCCAGCGGCTGAGAACGGACGCTTGCGACGCTGCTCCTCACTGCTCATCTTCCCCAGGAGCCCCAGTATCACGCCGCCGCCCAGCCCCACTGCCGCCGAGTCTCCGGCGCTAGCGCCGACACCGGGACAACCGCAGCAAGCTCAGCAGCAGCAGCAGCAGCCAATCCAGCAGCCGACGCAGCAGCAGCAGCCGTCGTGTGACGCAGCGGTCTGCTCCACCCGCAGGGTGCTCCACTTGCCCCCGTTCCAGATGCCCGCAAAGCTCGGCCACATCGCCGAGCACGGCCCGGCGCCGACAGACTCGCCCCCGGGCGCCGACGCCATCTCCGTGGACCTGCTGCCCGGCGCCAGCGGCAACGGCTTCCAGCTCAAGCGCCACTCGGCCGCCGGCGAGGTGCACCGCATCCGCGTGCTGCCGCTGCGCTGTCGCCCGCGGCAGACGACGGCCGACGGCCACGCCGCCGCCGGCGCCGCTACCGCCCCTCCGGCGCGCCACCTCCCCGCACGGCCCTCGGCCCCGGCCCCCGGCGGCACGCGCCCGGCATCCTGCCGTCCCAAGGACGGCGGCGGCTGCGGCGCCGGCAAGCAGTCGCGCTTCGTGGTGCAGCTGCACAAGCCGCCGGCCGCCGAGCCTTGCGCGTCCGGCGACGGCGGCGACTTCCTGGCGGGCAAGCCGGCCGCGTACCCGCGCGCCCGCCTGCGCCGCAGCACCTCCGCCTGCCTCCTGCCGGCGCAGGAGGATGCGGGGGAGCGTGGGCACCGGCTCCTCGGCGCGGAGGCGGAGGGCGAGCGCGCCGCCGACGTCGGGCGCGGCCGCGCCGATTACCCCCAGCTGCTGCGGAGCCGCTCGTTCGACGGGATCTCGCCGAGCCCTCCGCCGTCGCCGGTCTTCCACGTGGAGCAGGAGATGATCGGGGGGTCGCCGCACCTGCGGATTACCGTGACGCGTGGCGGGGACGCGAGGGGCCGCGCGCAGGGCTCCTCCGTCGTGCGTGACTGCGGCGGTGTAACTCCGGAAGGGACCATCGTTATATCGTCGCGGAACCACTGTAAGGTAGGGAAGTTGCGGCGGGAACACGCTTCGTGGCGACGGGGCGGTCGCTCGCTGCGGAGAGTGGAGCGCGGTCATCTTGACAGCGCCGGGGTTGACGCCGGGCTGTGTCGGGTGGGGGGGTTGGGAGGGGGCTCTTATCCGCAGGATCTTGTCGTGTTGTGGCCTCGGTCGGTTGCCACCCATTGCTGTCTCGTGGTGTGCCCAGTCTTCCGTGGCGGCTCGTAGACTCACTCCAGACCCGTCGACCCGCGCATGAACCGCAGACTTACCTAGAGGCCTATAGACTCGCGTACGGACCCAAATGCAGAAATTGCGCCGGTGATGGTGCGTTGCAGGCGGATTCATCATCGGCGCTTACTCACATCGACTCGCATAGAGAGCCATAGATAGACCCACGAAGAGATCCACAGACTCGCATAGGGACCCATTGGCTCGCATGGAAGACTCATTGCCTGGAATGGGCTGGCAGTGGCTTCACCATCAGTGTCTTCTCCAGTAGATAGACGCACGCAGCCTCCCAGGGGAGCTGGCCTGGCAAGAGCCCATGTCAAGTTGCTTTCATATTCTAAGCATCAATGAATCACGCGCGACTGGAAAACCTGGCACCGGATTTTGTCCCTCTCGTCCACGCCGGCATGCGCTCTCAACGCGGCTGGCTTTTGACCGAGGGGGTGTTTATTTTTAAGCTCCGGTTGGAGATCTTCAAACCACTATTAATATTGCCGACTGTTTATTCCGGGAAAACTTCGCCGAGCCCGAAGGCTCCCTATTTAAGAGAGCCCTGCCACTCTCGGGATGTTTGCCCACGAGCGGGGACGCCGGAGAAAACCGCTTAGGGCTCGGCACAGGTTGATTCACGCATTCATCCATTCGTTTGTTTCGTTACCGAGGTGGGAACACTTTTCGCGCTGGCATCTTCCGGTTAGCTCGCGAGCCCCCCACCTACAGCACCCGGGCGAGCTGCAGTGATCACCCATCCAAGGGATAACCAGCTTCAAACCCTGCTTAGATTCTGAGCGCGGGCGAGATCCGACAGCCGTAGCGTCGCATTCAACGCGATTTGGTCTTAGGCAAAAACGCGGTTCACCACCACCAAAATGATTACGACGACGACGACGATCTGAGAAATATTTTCTCTCGAGCGCGAACATCAACGCGCTGCGTTAGCAAGGTGGATGCTGCGTCGCGTAAACAACGTGGTCGGTGGACGAGCAGTCGGCGTGGCCGCGGCGAGCGACCGCCGGCTCCCCCTCTTCGGGCCTTTGGCCGATGTCCCCGCTCGCCATAGAAGCGCACGGCAACAATCGCCGGAACGCGGTCCGCTACTGGAGCGCACGCACTTCCGTGGCCGGTTCCATTGCTCGCCACTGCTCCACTAACACCCGATGGCCCCCACCCCCCCCCCCCCCCCCGTTTCTGAATCGTCGGTGCACCCTTGATGAGTGGCGCTGTTAAGCTGAGAAAAAGGCGAATTTAATTTGCTGGTTTTCTATTAATTACGCCGCCCTCCCCTTCAACTGCGAGCTCGCGAAGTTGCGTGGGGCTCCCCGCCCAATCCGCAGCATCCCTCGACCACCACAGTGCCCCTTTAAAAGAGCGACGCGCGCCCATTTATTTACTGGCACCTACCGCCGGCGCTGTTTTAATCACTGGTGTCCCTTTTAGTTCACGGGTCATTATTTAATTAGCGGCGCTGCTCTCGATTACCAGCGCATGTCCCCCCCCCCCCCATCTTAAATGACCAGTGCTCCGTTTAGAGCCGGGCTTGGGGGGGGGGGAGAGGGGACCGGGGGGGCAGGGCAGGGGACGGGGGGGCGGGGGGGGGGGGTCAGGAGGTCAGTCGAGGCGGGGAGGGGTGGGGAGGGAGAGGGGCAGTTGCCGTTTGGGGAAGCTCTGCTGAAACAGGAGACGGGGAATGTGTGCTGAGGGGCGCCCGAGCGTGGCGGAGGAGCGCGGGGCGAGGTGCGATGAGGAATTGCCGTGGAGGCGATGCCTCGCGCTCGTCACGTCGTCGGTTCTGCGACGGCGCGATGTCGACGGCTGCTCGTGAAACGGCGCGAAGTTCCGGCCGGGCGGACCGGTGACCCAGTGAAGGGGTCGGCGAGGATCCGGCGACGTTATTGAGAACAGGTCGGAAGGCCCAGAATGCCAAGGTGGCCAGCAATAAACAGCACCGTGAAAGTTGTGATAGATGAGGGGTGTGAGACGTTTCTTGAAATGAGCGAGGTTGTTGTAGGATCTTGGGAACGAGAGATGGAGAGGAGGCAATTCCTAAGTGGAGCAGAGCGAGGGAAGAAGAAGCGGAAAGAGATGTATTTGACCTGCGGTGTGGCTAACGAGCGAGCGAGCGAGTGTGTTGTTGTGACCTGCAGTGTGGTGAGCGACGGGATGAGTGATTATTGGGTGAGTTGGTGGGGGAGCGAGCGAGCGAGCGAGCAGATGGGTGATTGAGTGCAGAACCAGAAGAGAGGGAGAGGTGGCAATGCCATCATGAACAGGGGAGTTTTGTCACCGTGGGCAGGCAGTGCGTGGCGCAGTGGCGTAGTGTGGTTGGCACAAGCCCCCCCCCCCCCTTATTCATTCACATCTTGGCACGGTGGTGCAAGGAATGAATGGGGCCCACTGTCTAATTTCTTCTCCCCATAGCCCAGGGCCTGAGTCCCTCTGGGCCCGTGGGCCGTGGTGCAGTTTGCACCACTCGCGGCGCTCGCTCGATCGCTACGCCAAAACTCTTGCCACGGAGGAAAGCTTTCGGATGCCAAGTTGTGCCGGCAAGGCCGAGGGTTGGTGGGCACCTTGATGATGGGAGGTGATCAAGGTAATCAGACTCTTTTATTCACTGGACATCCGTGAAAAAGAGCTTTGCAGCTCATCGGATTCATCCGGGATAAAATAAAGAGTCTTATTCTCATCTTGGTGGGAAGGCCTCCACTCGAGGGAGCTCCAGAGGGCACTTGGGCCTCCTCTTAAACGCTGGCCAGACATCATGGGAGACGTGGGGACTACCCACACTCCACCCAACCACACGTGGCCTGCAGATCGATCAAATGCGGTGAACCCATTCTCGCTGCCGGGCGGACAGAGGTTGGGGGAATATTGAAGAAACTTGCCCCGGTTTTTCACCTGCCGCGCAAAGGTGATGGAATCGAACACCGGCGCCCTCTGGGGATCGCAACGGGTTCGTGGTGCTCACGCCGGCACGCCGTGCCCATGGGCAGCTGCGCAGCCCGTGCGTGTGGCGGTGAAGAGAGAGGGGGGGTGGTGGTGACGGAGACTGGCGTGAGTTGTGACCGCCGTGGCTGGCGGTGAGAGCTGAGCCGACGGTGACAGGGCGAGCGCGCAGAGAAGCAGGCCGAGCGCACAATAGGGGGGGCTATTTACAGACGGAGGAGGGCGGCAGGAGATGTACTTGGAAAAAATTCATAAAAGGCCGCGCGCGCCTCTTGCTTCGTCCGAGAGCCTCGCGCGCACACACACACACAAAAGATAGAGACAAAGATCGCCCGTGTAGCCTTAACAGACTGTTGGGGCAAGTGCTGTTAGCGAGCAGCACCTATGACGGCGCACGAGGGGGTGAGTGGGCAGCATCACGTCCGGCCGCCTTTGTCTCCCTAGTGGCGATGTTTTCGCACAGCACCAGGTACTCATTTGAGGCAGAGTCGACCTAGGGGAGGCGCAAGACCGGTTCAAATAATCGTCACTTGTTGTTGGTGGCCATGAGCTGGAGTCGAACTCGGGTCACTGGGTTCGTAGCGCAGCGCTAACCGCTACACTACCGCTCCCCACACTCACAAAAACAAAGATACACCTATGAAGGCCGACACGACACACGAGTCGTTGGGTGGCCAACACACACACACATGCCCGCGTGCACACACACGCAGCTCCGAGTGAAAACCCTGGTTAATGTTTTTAAAATCGGCCTGGGCGGGTTGCCTGATTTCCACACTTTAGCCCGAGCGTGTGAGAAGTTCACTCTGAGGCGTGAGTGAAATCTATTGGATTTAGCTGTTGTTGCTGCTGCTGTAGTTGCTGGCGTGTTTTATTTTTTTTTGGGGGGGGGGGGGGGCACGTGTGTGCCTGTCACGAGCCCGGGCGATGATATTAAGTTGCGGTAAACCCCCAAAATTCCGTGGCTTCCGTCCTAACGAGGAGGGATAGGGACATGGGCCCCCCGCTGTGCCACGCTATGGACAGGCGCCCCGTTACAAACACCTCGGCCGCCAACAGCTACTGGCACCCACGGTCAGAAGATGTGGCCGGGTTTGCCACCTCTGCGGTACCAAAAAAACCCACCAGGACACATTTCGACGGCAAGATAGAAGAATATCTCATTACAAACGGGGAGAGGACCGACAACCGAAGTCACCGTGATCAGTGGCGGATTCTTCCGCAGCTGACAAAGACCCGAGTATTTGAATGTCCTGGAAAGACTTAAACGATTTCCGACGACAAACAGCTACGATCCTGGGAAAACCAGGACGGGCGGTGGCGCAGGAACTTTGGGTCGCGAGCGTTTCGCCGCGGTGCTCAACTCCACGAGGATTCTAGGCAGGTATCGGAGCGCCAGGCTAAGATGCAGGGTTGCCACCTGTCCTGGGTTTCCCAGGATCGCCTGCATGTTGAGGCAGCTGCTCGAAAATCCGTCTTCCCGGGACATGAAAAGTCCCGGTTGCTGTCATCTGCGCGAGAATGCACCCACTCACTCAAGACGACGCGTGGACGTGGAGATACGTACTCCTTCTCACGATGCGTCGCGGGTTTTTTGTTGTTTTGTTTTTGTACCTCCGAGGTGGCAACCCGGCCGGTAGTGCGGCAGGGCTGCGGTGGAATGTGGAGGTGGCGGGGGGAGGGGGGGCGGTGGGGGGGGCTGCTGAGAGGTGGCAAGTGGTGGAGATGGTGATGGGGGATGGGTGGTGGGAAGGTGGTAGCAGCGGCAACAGGCAGCAGCAGCAACCGTTCCGTCCATGCCAGGAATGTGCCTGGCTCACGGTCAGCGATGCCGGTCTTGCCACCTCGGCGCCCGCGAGGCACGGCGCGTAATTTATAGCCGACTCGTTTCCTGTGCACTCAGCCCTGGGCAGGGCGGGAGAGCGGGGAGGGAGGACAGACGACGGCACGGGCGTTGCGAGCAGACGGGGCGTGACGGGCGGCTACTGCGGGACAACCCTCGGCCACGTGCAGCGCGCACCGTGACGAGCGGCAGGGCAGCGCAGTTGGCAACACTCGAGCACACCCCCCCCCCACCCCCACCACTGAGCGAGAATGTCCTGGGTTCGATTCCCGACTCGGGGCGCATTTCTGCGCGGAATTTGTATGTTCTTCCGAATGTTTCGCACGGGGCTTCTTCCTGATTCGTCGGCTTCCTAATAATAGCAGCAACAACAGCAACATGTTCGATGTAACTTGTGTTTGCCAAACCATCCCGACTGCTGGAACATGATCCCTGCAAATTACTCAGCTGGGGATTGCACGTGGCAACATCGCCCCCTGTACTGCGAGAAGCTTTCGTGACTGCAGGGATTCATATTCTTGGTTCTTGGGAGTCCAATTCACCATGGGAGTCCAGCTTACCATGGAAGTCCAGCTTACCATGGGCAGGGGTTGATAACCTACAGCTCTGTAGCTTAATGCGGCTCTTTAATTACCGCTTCGTGACGGTAATTAACAAGGACCACCACCGTCTCTCGTATTCACGTTGCATTGCGTCTCGCGAAATACGTTATCGAGTTTTCGTATTTTTCAACAAATTAGAATAATAAAATGGCTCGTTGTTGTTTGGGTTGCCGCGACCCCCTGGCATAGGTTATACGGCTGATCTTCGTGTTGCATGTGGGTGGAAAGGAGACTCAAATTTCAGAACTATCCGGAACTACTTCTGGAAGCGGATACAATCCGGTTCTGTGACCTTTATCCTATTAATATAGCTCAGCGGACAATTCTCTCGCCCTTCACATATTTGTCTCCCCACGTGCACATCCAATCGGCCGAATCGCCCTCCTGGCACTGCATGATTTAATCAGCATTGGTTCGACAGAAGCAAACTCTCGGACTAATTTCAACCTTCAACGTCTCATCAGCACAGTCAGCCTGGCAGTGTCCAATGCTGGTGAACTGCCCAGACGTTCAAAGGGCCCACATATTTTTGATTTAAAGCTTTCGTGACTGCAGGGATTCATATTCTTGGTTCTTTCGGTAAAGTCACGTAGAAGGGAGATAATAAAGTAATATAAATATTAAACAATAAAAATTCTCACGACGTTTCGACTACAACACAAACAATCATCATCAGTCATCATCAGGTGTGAAATCCACGGCTGTGGATTTCACGTCTGATGATGATTGTTTGTGTTGCAGTCGAAACGTCGTGAGAATTTTAATTGTTTTATATTTTTATTATTTTATTATTTCCCTTATACGTGACTTTATCGAAAGAACCAAGAATATGGCCCACATATTGTCTGTTTTGCCATTTCTCTTGACATTTATAGATTTCACTGATACCCCTTCAGCTCGAAGCAAAGGTGTACGCAAAAATCCGTGACGCGAATTAATGGCACGCTGATCGGTCATAATCATGTGTCGCAAAAAAAAGTAAACTCAACACAATCGTCAACAACAGCTTGTGACCTTAAAAACAACACAGCAGTTGACGTTGCAGGCAGTCAAAGACACATAGAGGGAGGCGAGAGAAGGTAGGGGGGTATATTATCTTTCCTATACACAGGGTGTCCCATAAGTCTGGAATCATAGGAAAAATAACAAGACAAAAAGGCAATGATAACGCTTTTTTTCACGGAACGTGCTCAATGTGTCCACAATCGTTCCTGATGCACAACTCCAGGCGAGATACCCAGTCAGCCGGCACACGGTAAATGGTATCAGGGGTAACGATGTTACGTGCGCAAATATTGCGCTGCCGCAAACGTTCAACACTCTGAATTTCCTCTGCGTTGTTGACCAGCGCCTTCAAGTTTGACCCCCAGAGATAAAACAAAAAAACCCAGCGGTGTGAGATCGGGGCTTCTCGCTGGCCATTCCACAGGCCCTCGACGTCCTATCCCATGACCAGGGAAATATGAAGTCGTTATTTTTCCCCGACGATTCCAGACTCATGGGACAAGCCCGTAGCTTCACTGGCATCAAGCAGCAAGCCTCGTTAATCCCCGCCACGCCCTCTGCGGGATGCACGTGGGCGTCACGCAGCCTCGCGTTGAATATTCCGGCGAGAGCCGTCAGCCTCCGATGTTGACGGCCGGGGCCGACTCCGGCGCGAGTCGGTTCGTCTCTGCCGTGACCGGACACGGCCCTGTCGGCGCTAGCTCAAGCCCGCCCGCCCGCCCGCGTACAACTAAATCGACCGTCGGCTCTCAATCGTTTGTCGGGATTTCTCGCTCGTTGTCGGCGCAGCCGATAGACCACGATGAGCTTTCCGCGCGTCAAGTACCGAGCGTTTGGCGTCACGGTGAGATACACGGCGGGCGGACGCGGCCGATCGACGGCGTTGCTTCGGGCTCTAGTTGCGTCGGGACCCATCGGGGGGGGGGTCGCCTCGGCCGATGGGATTTTGACGGTTGGGCTCGCGTTGACCGCCGGCGGGGTGCCGGGTCGGTCCATGTATCGCGTTTTGTTAAAGAGGGTCGAGGTACTGCAGCCGTACGAGCGATTTCTCACGCCACTGCTCACAGGAAAAACTTCACTGGAGGGACCTATAGAGAGAACCCCGCTGGAGGGAATTCCAGTCAACGTGCAACGTTGGCCCAACGTTGCACGTTGACTGGGACTTTGATTGCTCTTTCGCTCTCGCCAGACACTTTGGAAGATGGGTCGGTGTACCCACACTTTACCCCATCACACGCAACCTGCAGATCGATTGACTGATTGTGGTGTACTTTTCTTTTATACTGCTGCGTGGATAGAGGCGGATGTTGGGGGCAGATTGATTTGAATGGTCGCCGCGATAGAGAGATGTTGACTACCTCGCCTGCTATGCAGGAGGTCGTGGATTAGATCCCGACCCTGACGCCTGCTGCTGTATATTTGGAGTTTGCGTGTCTCTCTCTCCCCGTGGTCACGTGAAGTTTTCTCCGGGTCCTCCGGTTTTCCCCTCCACATTTAGAAACGTGCGTTTGGAGTATTTGGCTGCTGTACATTTCCACGTGATAAGCCACTTCCTTGAGCTATCATTTGTGGCCAGGTCGCTTCTGAAAAAGAGCTGTATAGCTCAGTGGGCCTTACCTGGCAAAAATAAAAAAAAATAGTTGAATAGAACTGAACTGGTGAACTTCTGGATTGCAAGTTGGCTAACTAATATCCACAGCCATAGCGAGTTATACACTCGATGCGGTGTGCTGGGCCTTAAGTAAGTTACACGTGACCAGTAGCCACGAACTATTTGTACTGGATGTGGGGTGCCGGGTGTGAAAATATTTTCAGGGTCACAGACCCAGTCAGGCAGACTCCGCTGCAATGCAGCCCTGTGCTGTGTGCGTGTACCTCTATCATCGTGTGAGCAGGGCTGCCACAGTGACAGCTGCAGTGGGGGGACATTTGAAATGTTGGAAATGTTCCACCGCCTCTCCCGTGTCATGCGACCACCTGGCCTGGCACAGGCGCCGTGGCGACGTCACCGTCACTCGGCGGTGAACGGCGGGTGCTGGTGTTGGTCGTGAGATTGACTCTGCCGGTGGTGGCCGTTGTGTTGTGCGTTAGACGCGAGATGATTTCCTGGGACAAGTGGACACCTCCCTCAGCCAATTGCCGGTGAGTCCGCTGCCCCTTCCTCCCTCGTCTCGCCCCGTCGAGTGGCGATCGACAACAACGCTCCTCATCACTGGATCCAGCGGTTGAATTTCCACCTCGTCGCTCTGTTACACCTTAACCTCACCGCTCGGTTACATCTCCACCTCGTGGCTCGGTTAAACCTCCACCTCGTCACTGAATGTAGATGACCGTCTCTCAAACTACAGTTCTCTTGATCCACCACAACCACCACCACTGCCACAACCACCACCACCACAACCACCGCCGCAACCACCACCACCGCCACAACCACCACCACCGCCACAACCACCACCACTGCCACAACCACCACCACCACAACCACCACCACCCTACTTCGTCTTTCCACGTTTCCCACTTTACCTCCGTGCATCTCCAACTTAAGCGGTTGCAAGCCGCACGAGCCCGATGATGTGTCGAGCGATCACACCTGACACACGTGTACACAAGATCTCAGTCTTCGTGTGAATGAGCTCTCTGCATGTTTACATCTGATGACACCACCGCAAACAACAACAACAGCAGCCGCCAGTTCGCCACTAAAGTGGCGGTGACATCACCATGGCGCTTGTGCCAGATTCGGTGCCCTCTGATGGCCACCACTTTTAGAATCGAAAGTTCACTGGCAGGAGGTCGCGGACACTGGGTGTCATGGGTTAACTGACTGCGATTACTGGCAGATACTCCACTTGTGGTCCCTACTGTGCCACCTACTCCTTGTGAGCCCTCCGCTTTTGCCGGAGAGCGACTGCCTCTGACTGCCCAGTAGTGTCGTTCACGAGCCGCCTGCTCCACAGGGGCCGATCTTGACACCGCTTTGCCGGTCATCAACAAGTCCAATTCCCTCCACATCCTTCTTGTTCTGTACCACATGAGCCCATCTCTTCCCCAGCCATGCCGTGCCCACAGATACGACTTCTATCTTAAATTGAATCTCTAGCAACGTCACACGGGACAAGGGTGTACACACTCGCACACAAGGTGTCTTATCTTTTCATCAATGCTCTCCCACAAGTGGGGGCTATTGTTGAGCGGAAAAAAAACCCGAGACGCGTGTTGTCTGTAAACACTTCATTAGTGCTGGAATGGAGTAGGCTGGTAAACGTGGAGAGGATGAGGTGTGTGCCCCCAGGGTTTGATGTTGATACTGCACACCACCCAGCATTCGACACAGACAGTCAGCCGGACCTTGCTGGTTACGTAACCGACATTCTTAAACACATTTGGCCTTCAACACATTTGTTCGTGAGTACATGTGTTCGTAACAAACCGTTGTTATTTATGAACGCTGCATGTTTATTGATTCGTAATGCCATTGATTTATCTATCCGAGCAACCCTCATTGAGGCTGAAGATTATTGATTAGGACAGGCATCACTCTTAGTCTATGGGCCAATACCCACATTTTTTTTTTTGCCGGTACCAGCTGAGATGGGCACAAATGTAGTTGTACCAAACATTTTCAAATTTCTGATAAAAGTCACTCTGCAATGACCTTGTCCACTCCGTCTTAAGAGACGTGGTGCTCAAGGTGAGGCCCAATTTGGAAAAAGCACGCTTGGATTACAAGCGGCTACGAAAACTTGCTTGTTAAATCGCAATGCGATATGTACGCTCGCGCAAAATCCACGTTGATTCGTCGCGAACACACACATACACACAGCCTGGCTAAATATGTGGCACTTTCTCGCGGTACCAAAGTCTGATCTGGCCGCATGAGACTCGCCTACACGGGTGTGGCTTTACGCAAGAACTTCGAATCGCGTTTAATCAAGCGCCAAACGACCGCATGTCACTCGGCGTCCACGCTGCCCTGACGCAGTGGAGCGTAAACACCAGCGAAAACCTCCTCCTCCTCCTTGTCCACCAGTTTTCTAAAAATTATTTTTACTTGAACGGTCACAACAGGTTGGGTCAGCCTGGCACGTGCCCTCGGTAGGCCTCGACAGATTGGGTTCAGGCTGGCACGGGGTGGGAGCGGCTCGTTAAGGCGACTGCTTCGTGACGCCTATTCATCAAGGACCACCACCGTCTCGTGTTCACCACACAGTGCATTGCGGCCCTTGAACATGTTGAGGTTTTTGGTTTTGTTTTTACCGAATTCGAAAAAAAAGGTTTCTTCTTGTTATTTTGGTTGCCGAGCCCTGCGTCAGATGTATTGTTGCATCGCAGGACCACGAAAGACGGCGATGCTTTTGGGAGGCCTTCGTGCATCAGTGGATTGACCACCGTCTCGTATCCAAATGCATCGCGGCTCTTGAAATGTTGAGTTTTTATCGAATTAATAAAAAAAAATGTCTCTTCTTGATGTTGCTGGTTGCTGACCCCTGGGCTCGCACGTGCCCTCGGTCGGCCTCGCGCTGTCGTCTTGAACGCGAACCTCTAAATGCCCTCTCCCTGCAGACAGAAGACCCGTCGAGGGAGCGACCCTACACCTTCAGGGACTTCATTCTGCGGCCGAGAAGGTGCGCCGCTTGCTACCACAGCCATTTTCTCCTTGGTTCTTTCGGTAAAGTCACGTAGAAGGGAAGTAATAAAATAATAAAAATAAAACATAATAAAATAATTCTCACGACGTTTCGCCACAACGCAGGCAGCCGTCCTCAGGTGAAGACCAGGTCTGTCGGGGAGACAGCGTCTGAATGACGTCTGAATGACGCTGTCTCCCCGACAGACCTGGTCTTCACCTGAGGACGGCTGCTTGCGTTGTGGCCGAAACGTCGTGAGAATTATTTTATTATGTTTTATTTAAATTATTTTATTACTTTCCTTCTACGTGACTTTACCGAAAGAACCAAGAAGATGAATCCCTGCAGTCACGAAAGCTTTAAATCGAAATATACCACAGCCATTGTTACGAGCCCGGCGACCCATACCAGACCGGACCAGCTCCGATAGGCAGTGACCCATCAGCAGGGTCGGACTTGCTCAAATCAATGCTGGTCAACCGCCAGATGTTTTCATCGCCAGAAGGCCGTGCTGCTGATGAGATGTGTAAAACTAAATTGTTTATTTTGTGCAGAGAGACAGATTGGTGAAGGTGTATTATCTGCTCATTCGTTTTTAGACTTACATTCTCCACAGCGTTACGGGTTTTTTGTTTGTTGTGTTAGCCACCCGAAGTATGCGTGTGTCAATGTGGTAGCCTAGTGGGAAGCGATAGCTTAGTGGTTAGAAGGCCACACTACAAACCTGGGGGACCCGAGTTCGATTCCAGCTCGCGGCCAGCATCATCACTGACCAGAGGTGGGACAAAGTCATTGTTATGCAAGTCCAAGTCGAGTCGCAAGTCATCAAATTCATGACTCGAGTCTGACTCGAGTCCAAGTCACATGACTCGAGTCCACATCTCATAGGTGGGACAAAGTCATTGTTATGCAAGTCCAAGTCGAGTCGCAAGTCATCAAATTCATGACTCGAGTCTGACTCGAGTCCAAGTCACATGACTCGAGTCCACATCTCATAGGTGGGACAAAGTCATTGTTATGCAAGTCCAAGTCGAGTCGCAAGTCATCAAATTCATGACTCGAGTCTGACTCGAGTCCAAGTCACATGACTCGAGTCCACATCTCATAGGTGGGACAAAGTCATTGTTATGCAAGTCCAAGTCGAGTCGCAAGTCATCAAATTCATGACTCGAGTCTGACTCGAGTCCAAGTCACATGACTCGAGTCTGACTCGAGTCCAAGTCACATGACTCGAGTCCACACCTCTGTCACTGACAACTACCGTATCTGAACCAATCCTGGGCCTCCCCGATTCAATTCAGCCGTAAACGAGTAGCCGGTGTGGTGTGTAAACATCAGCACGTGTGGGCAGGTTCTCGCCACACCACTCCCTCGTCTGCAGTGTTGGCCTTCATAAGTGCTATCAAACAGCACTACAGGCTAGAGGGAAGATCTTTGTCTCTTTTTTTAATGTCTGTACCTGTCTTCTGTGTGTGTGTGTGTGCACACAGCTGCTTGTTTGTGTGTGCCACCTGCATGCCTGCTGCTCTGCGTTTGTTAACAATTGGCCACGTGATGCATTCTCACAACAACTGCCTACCCGGTGAGCCTGGAGCTCTTATTGATCACGAGATACGCGTTCGTTGCCAGAGCTGAAACCGACCCTCCCCCCACTCCCGAATGTGGTCCGATCTTGTCAGGTTCCAGGGAGTTCAGCGGGGTTTGAGTTTGGAGGATAAGGACCGTCCTTGGTTTGGCCACCACGATGCATAAACAGGTGTTATAGGCTGGCGGGCAATTGCAGAATCAGAATATGTATTTATACTGCGGGAGGAATCCGATGATCTGTGAAGCTCCTTTTCACAGATGTCCAGTGGGTAAGAACATCACAACAACAAACAGTGAAATAAAACATGATAGTAGTGCAAAATACAAGAAAGTTAAACAAACAAAACTAAACCATCCCCATCATACCAGGCAAGCCTACTGGAGGTATTAACATATTTTTCAAACGCGACCAGGCCACAAATGATAGCGCAACAAAGTGGCTTATCATTTGGACATTTATAGCAGCAAAATCATCTAAATAGTCTGAACGCATGTTCGTAAATGTGTAGGGAAAAACATGTAACACGTTCCTTAGGAAAAGACCCGGATCAGTAAAGGCACACGCGGGGCACACGCGTGAATTGACGCCAGGCGACTTCGCCCAGGGTTAAATGTGGGGCAATGCAGAGAGAAAAAAAAACACCTAACTCAATAAAATAACAAAACGTCAAAGTGCGAAGTTTAATACACCCATGAACTTTTCGAGTCTAACGAAGATATACAATTATTATTATTGATAATAGTAGTGATAATGCCACGTGGAGGAATGGTGGCACGGTAGTTTTTATCAAGTTATTATTAACGAACATATAAAATTGTCATTATTGATAATAGTAGTGATAATGCCACGTGGAGGAATGGTGGCGCGGTAGTTTTTTTTATCACATTATTATTAACGAACATATAAAATTGTTATTATTGATAATAGTAGTGATAATGCCACGTGGAATGGTGGCGCGGTAGTTCTTGCACTCCGCTATGCATCTGGCGGCCCGAGTCCAGTTCCCAGCCACGGCGACCGGTACCTGAACTCGTTCCACCTTCACCAACCTGGACTTACCAGCGTGGTGAAGTATGGTCCGGTCAAACAACCCCCGTGGCCGACACAGCATGGGGGGGTGGGGGATTGGGGGAGAGAGACCTTAACGCAGCAGTGGATTTGACAAAGTGATGTACATTAAATTTCGATTTAAAGCTTTCTTGACTGCAGGGATTCATCTTATTGGTTCTTTCGGTAAAGTCACGTAGAATGGAAATAATAAAATAACAAAAATAAAACATAATAAAATAATTCTCACGACGTTTCGGCCACAACGCAAGCAGCCGTCCTCAGGTGAAGACCAGGTCTGTCGGGGAGACAGCGTCTGAATGAAACACCACCACGCTTGGAGCGTCTATTTAATCTGGGTTGGAAGGGGGGAAGTGTGCCTCGACAGACCTGGTCTTCACCTGAGGACGGCTGCTTGCGTTGTGGCCGAAACGTCGTGAGAATTATTTTATTATGTTTTATATTTATTATCTTATTATTTCCATTCTACGTGACTTTACCGAAAGAACCAAGAAGATGCTGTACGTTAATTGTAAATGATGGCAATGATGATGACTATTCTGTTCCCGTGGCAGTCACAAATCCCGGGTGAAGGGCTTCCTGCGGCTCAAGATGGCGTACTTGCCGCAGAACGGGATGAACGAAGAACCGTCCACCCAGACCGAGGATTCCGACGTGGGCTCTCACACCCAGCACCCAGCAAACACTCGCACCCAGCAAACACTCGCACCCAGCAAACACTCGCTCCCAGCAAACACTCACTCCCAGCAAACACTCACTCCCAGCAAACACTCGCTCCCAGCAAACACTCACTCCCAGCAAACACTCACTCCCAGCAAACACTCACTCCCAGCAAACACTCACACCCAGCAAACATTCACTCCCAGCAAACACTCACTCCCAGCAAACACTCGCTCCCAGCAAACACTCACTCCCAGCAAACACTCACTCCCAGCAAACACTCACTCCCAGTAAACACTCACTCCCAGCAAACACTCACTCCCAGCAAACACTCACTCCCAGTAAACACTCACTCCCAGCAAACACTCACTCCCAGCAAACACTCACTCCCAGCAAACACTCACTCCCAGTAAACACTCACTCCCAGCAAACACTCACTCCCAGTAAACACTCACTCCCAGCAAACACTCACTCCCAGCAAACACTCACTCCCAGCAAACACTCACTCCCAGCAAACACTCACTCCCAGCAAACACTCACTCCCAGCAAACACTCACTCCCAGTAAACACTCACTCCCAGCAAACACTCACTCCCAGCAAACACTCACTCCCAGCAAACACTCACTCCCAGTAAACACTCACTCCCAGCAAACACTCACTCCCAGCAAACACTCACTCCCAGCAAACACTCACTCCCAGCAAACACTCACTCCCAGCAAACACTCACTCCCAGCAAACACTCACTCCCAGCAAACACTCACTCCCAGCAAACACTCACTCCCAGCAAACACTCGCTCCCAGAAAACACTCACTCCCAGCAAACACTCACTCCCAGCAAACACTCACTCCCAGCAAACACTCCCTCCCAGCAAACACTCGCACTCAGCAAACACTCGCACCCAGCAAACACTCACTCCCAGCAAACACTCGCTCCCAGCAAACACTCGCACTCAGCAAACACTCACTCCCAGCAAACACTCACTCCCAGCAAACACTCACTCCCAGCAAACACTCGCACTCAGCAAACACTCACTCCCAGCAAACACTCGCTCCCAGCAAACACTCACTCCCAGCAAACATTCACTCCCAGCAAACACTCGCTCCCAGCAAACACTCACTCCCAGAAAACACTTGCACCCAGCAAACACTCGCACTCAGCAAACACTCACTCCCAGCAAACACTCACTCCCAGTAAACACTCACTCCCAGCAAACACTCGCACTCAGCAAACACTCACTCCCAGCAAACACTCACTCCCAGCAAACACTCGCACTCAGCAAACACTCACTCCCAGCAAACACTCGCACTCAGCAAACACTCACTCCCAGCAAACACTCACTCCCAGCAAACACTCACTCCCAGCAAACACTCGCACCCAGCAAACACTCACTCCCAGCAAACACTCGCTCCCAGCAAACACTCACTCCCAGCAAACACTCACTCCCAGCAAACACTCACTCCCAGCAAACACTCACTCCCAGCAAACACTCACTCCCAGCAAACACTCACTCCCAGCAAACACTCACTCACAGCAAACACTCACACCCAGCAAACACTCACTCCCAGCAAACACTCACTCCCAGCAAAAACTCACACCCAGCACAACATCAAACATTCACACCCAGCAAACACTCGCACCCAGCAAACACTCACTCCCAGAAAACACTCACACCCAGCACAACATCAAACACTCACACCCAGCAAACACTCGCACCCAGCACCCTAATCACCAGCACCCAGCAAACACTCGCACCCAGTACCCATCAAACACTCGCACCCAGCAAACACTCACTCCCAGCAAACACTCACTCCCAGCAAACACTCACACCCAGCAAACACTCGCACCCAGCAAACACTCACTCCCAGCAAACACTCACACCCAGCACCCAGAAAACACTCACACCCAGCAAACACTCACTCCCAGCAAACACTCACACCCAGCACCCAGCAAACACTCACACCCAGCAAACACTCACTCCCAGCAAACACTCGCACCCAGCAAACACTTGCACCCAGCAAACACTCACTCCCAGCAAACACTCACTCCCAGCAAACACTCGCACCCAGCAAACACTCACACCCAGCAAACACTCACACCCAGCAAACACTCGCACCCAGCAAACACTCGCACCCAGCAAACACTCACTCCCAGCAAACACTCACTCCCAGCAAACACTCGCACCCAGCAAACACTCGCACCCAGCAAACACTCACTCCCAGCAAACACTCACTCCCAGCAAACACTCGCACCCAGCAAACACTCGCACCCAGCAAACACTCACTCCCAGCAAACACTCACTCCCAGCAAACACTCACTCACTGCAAACACTCACTCCCAGCAAACACTCGCTCCCAGCAAACACTCACACCCAGCACCCAGCAAACACTCACTCCCAGCAAACACCCAGCACCCAGTAAACACTCACTCCCAGCAAACACTCACTCCCAGCAAACACTCACTCCCAGCAAACACTCGCACCCAGCAAACACTCGCACCCAGCAAACACTCACTCCCAGCAAACACTCACTCCCAGCAAACACTCGCACCCAGCAAACACTCGCACCCAGCAAACACTCACTCCCAGCAAACACTCACTCCCAGCATACACTCACTCCCAGCAAACACTCACTCCCAGAAAACACTCACTCCCAGCAAACACTCGCTCCCAGCAAACACTCACTCCCAGCAAACACTCACACCCAGCAAACACTCACACCCAGCACCCAGCAAACACTCACTCCCAGCAAACACTCGCTCCCAGCAAACACTCACTCCCAGCAAACACTCACACCCAGCACCCAGCAAACACTCACTCCCAGCAAACACTCACTCCCAGCAAACACTCGCACCCAGCAAACACTCACTCCCAGCAAACGCTCACACCCAGCAAACACTCACACCCAGCACCCAGCAAACACTCACTCCCAGCAAACACTCACTCCCAGCAAACACTCACTCCCAGCAAACACTCACTCCCAGCAAACACTCACTCCCAGCAAACACTCACACCCAGCAAACACTCACACCCAGCACCCAGCAAACACTCACTCCCAGCAAACACTCACTCCCAGCAAACACTCACACCCAGCAAACACTCACACCCAGCACCCAGCAAACACTCACTCCCAGCAAACACTCACTCCCAGCAAACACTCACTCCCAGCAAACACTCACACCCAGCACCCAGCAAACACTCACTGCCAGCAAACACTCACTCCCAGCAAACACTCACTCCCAGCAAACACTCACTCCCAGCAAACACTCGCACCCAGCAAACACTCACTCCCAGCAAACGCTCACACCCAGCAAACACTCACACCCAGCACCCAGCAAACACTCACTCCCAGCAAACACTCACTCCCAGAAAACACTCACTCCCAGCAAACACTCACTCCCAGCAAACACTCACTCCCAGCAAACACTCACTCCCAGCAAACACTCGCACCCAGCAAACACTCACTCCCAGCAAACGCTCACACCCAGCAAACACTCACACCCAGCACCCAGCAAACACTCACTCCCAGCAAACACTCACTCCCAGCAAACACTCACTCCCAGCAAACACTCACACCCAGCAAACACTCACACCCAGCACCCAGCAAACACTCACTCCCAGCAAACACTCACTCCCAGCAAACACTCACTCCCAGCAAACACTCACTCCCAGCAAACACTCACACCCAGCAAACACTCACACCCAGCACCCAGCAAACACTCACTCCCAGCAAACACTCACACCCAGCAAACACTCACACCCAGCACCCAGCAAACACTCACTCCCAGCAAACACTCACTCCCAGCAAACACTCACTCCCAGCAAACACTCACACCCAGCACCCAGCAAACACTCACTCCCAGCAAACACTCACTCCCAGCAAACACTCACTCCCAGCAAACACTCACACCCAGCACCCAGCAAACACTCACTCCCAGCAAACACTCACTCCCAGCAAACACTCGCACCCAGCAAACACTCACTCCCAGCAAACGCTCACACCCAGCAACACTCACACCCAGCACCCAGCAAACACTCACTCCCAGCAAACACTCACTCCCAGCAAACACTCACTCCCAGCAAACACTCACACCCAGCAAACACTCACACCCAGCACCCAGCAAACACTCACTCCCAGCAAACACTCACTCAGAGCAAACACTCACTCCCAGCAAACACTCACTCCCAGCAAACACTCACACCCAGCACCCAGCAAACACTCACTCCCAGCAAACACTCACTCCCAGCAAACACTCACACCCAGCAAACACTCACACCCAGCACCCAGCAAACACTCACTCCCAGCAAACACTCACTCCCAGCAAACACTCACTCCCAGCAAACACTCGCTCCCAGCAAACACTCACACCCAGCACCCAGCAAACACTCACTCCCAGCAAACACTCACTCCCAGTAAACACTCACTCCCAGCAAACACTCGCACTCAGCAAACACTCACTCCCAGCAAACACTCACTCCCAGCAAACACTCGCACTCAGCAAACACTCACTCCCAGCAAACACTCGCACTCAGCAAACACTCACTCCCAGCAAACACTCACTCCCAGCAAACACTCACTCCCAGCAAACACTCGCACCCAGCAAACACTCACTCCCAGCAAACACTCGCTCCCAGCAAACACTCACTCCCAGCAAACACTCACTCCCAGCAAACACTCACTCCCAGCAAACACTCACTCCCAGCAAACACTCACTCCCAGCAAACACTCACTCCCAGCAAACACTCGCACTCAGCAAACACTCACACCCAGCAAACACTCACTCCCAGCAAACACTCACTCCCAGCAAACACTCACTCCCAGCAAACACTCACTCCCAGCAAACACTCACTCCCAGCAAACACTCACTCACAGCAAACACTCACACCCAGCAAACACTCTCTCCCAGCAAACACTCACTCCCAGCAAAAACTCACACCCAGCACAACATCAAACATTCACACCCAGCAAACACTCGCACCCAGCAAACACTCACTCCCAGCAAACACTCACACCCAGCACAACATCAAACACTCACACCCAGCAAACACTCGCACCCAGCACCCTAATCACCAGCACCCAGCAAACACTCGCACCCAGTACCCATCAAACACTCGCACCCAGCAAACACTCACTCCCAGCAAACACTCACTCCCAGCAAACACTCACACCCAGCAAACACTCGCACCCAGCAAACACTCACTCCCAGCAAACACTCACACCCAGCACCCAGAAAACACTCACACCCAGCAAACACTCACTCCCAGCAAACACTCACACCCAGCACCCAGCAAACACTCACACCCAGCAAACACTCACTCCCAGCAAACACTCGCACCCAGCAAACACTTGCACCCAGCAAACACTCACTCCCAGCAAACACTCACTCCCAGCAAACACTCGCACCCAGCAAACACTCACACCCAGCAAACACTCACACCCAGCAAACACTCGCACCCAGCAAACACTCGCACCCAGCAAACACTCACTCCCAGCAAACACTCACTCCCAGCAAACACTCGCACCCAGCAAACACTCGCACCCAGCAAACACTCACTCCCAGCAAACACTCACTCCCAGCAAACACTCGCACCCAGCAAACACTCGCACCCAGCAAACACTCACTCCCAGCAAACACTCACTCCCAGCAAACACTCACTCACTGCAAACACTCACTCCCAGCAAACACTCGCTCCCAGCAAACACTCACACCCAGCACCCAGCAAACACTCACTCCCAGCAAACACCCAGCACCCAGTAAACACTCACTCCCAGCAAACACCCAGCACCCAGTAAACACTCACTCCCAGCAAACACTCACTCCCAGCAAACACTCACTCCCAGCAAACACTCGCACCCAGCAAACACTCGCACCCAGCAAACACTCACTCCCAGCAAACACTCACTCCCAGCAAACACTCGCACCCAGCAAACACTCGCACCCAGCAAACACTCACTCCCAGCAAACACTCACTCCCAGCAAACACTCACTCCCAGCATACACTCACTCCCAGCAAACACTCACTCCCAGCAAACACTCACTCCCAGCAAACACTCGCTCCCAGCAAACACTCACTCCCAGCAAACACTCGCTCCCAGCAAACACTCACACCCAGCAAACACTCACACCCAGCACCCAGCAAACACTCACTCCCAGCAAACACTCGCACCCAGCAAACACTCACTCCCAGCAAACGCTCACACCCAGCAAACACTCACACCCAGCACCCAGCAAACACTCACTCCCAGCAAACACTCACTCCCAGCAAACACTCACTCCCAGCAAACACTCACTCCCAGCAAACACTCACTCCCAGCAAACACTCACTCCCAGCAAACACTCACACCCAGCACCCAGAAAACACTCACACCCAGCAAACACTCACTCCCAGCAAACACTCACACCCAGCACCCAGCAAACACTCACACCCAGCAAACACTCACTCCCAGCAAACACTCGCACCCAGCAAACACTTGCACCCAGCAAACACTCACTCCCAGCAAACACTCACTCCCAGCAAACACTCGCACCCAGCAAACACTCACACCCAGCAAACACTCACACCCAGCAAACACTCGCACCCAGCAAACACTCGCACCCAGCAAACACTCACTCCCAGCAAACACTCACTCCCAGCAAACACTCGCACCCAGCAAACACTCGCACCCAGCAAACACTCACTCCCAGCAAACACTCACTCCCAGCAAACACTCGCACCCAGCAAACACTCGCACCCAGCAAACACTCACTCCCAGCAAACACTCACTCCCAGCAAACACTCACTCACTGCAAACACTCACTCCCAGCAAACACTCGCTCCCAGCAAACACTCACACCCAGCACCCAGCAAACACTCACTCCCAGCAAACACCCAGCACCCAGTAAACACTCACTCCCAGCAAACACCCAGCACCCAGTAAACACTCACTCCCAGCAAACACTCACTCCCAGCAAACACTCACTCCCAGCAAACACTCGCACCCAGCAAACACTCGCACCCAGCAAACACTCACTCCCAGCAAACACTCACTCCCAGCAAACACTCGCACCCAGCAAACACTCGCACCCAGCAAACACTCACTCCCAGCAAACACTCACTCCCAGCAAACACTCACTCCCAGCATACACTCACTCCCAGCAAACACTCACTCCCAGCAAACACTCACTCCCAGCAAACACTCGCTCCCGGCAAACACTCACTCCCAGCAAACACTCGCTCCCAGCAAACACTCACACCCAGCAAACACTCACACCCAGCACCCAGCAAACACTCACTCCCAGCAAACACTCGCACCCAGCAAACACTCACTCCCAGCAAACGCTCACACCCAGCAAACACTCACACCCAGCACCCAGCAAACACTCACTCCCAGCAAACACTCACTCCCAGCAAACACTCACTCCCAGCAAACACTCACTCCCAGCAAACACTCACTCCCAGCAAACACTCACACCCAGCAAACACTCACACCCAGCACCCAGCAAACACTCACTCCCAGCAAACACTCACTCCCAGCAAACACTCACTCCCAGCAAACACTCACTCCCAGCAAACACTCACTCCCAGCAAACACTCACTCCCAGCAAACACTCACTCCCAGCAAACACTCACTCCCAGCAAACACTCGCACTCAGCAAACACTCACACCCAGCAAACACTCACTCCCAGCAAACACTCACTCCCAGCAAACACTCACTCCCAGCAAACACTCACTCCCAGCAAACACTCACTCCCAGCAAACACTCACTCACAGCAAACACTCACACCCAGCAAACACTCACTCCCAGCAAACACTCACTCCCAGCAAAAACTCACACCCAGCACAACATCAAACATTCACACCCAGCAAACACTCGCACCCAGCAAACACTCACTCCCAGCAAGCACTCACACCCAGCACAACATCAAACACTCACACCCAGCAAACACTCGCACCCAGCACCCTAATCACCAGCACCCAGCAAACACTCGCACCCAGTACCCATCAAACACTCGCACCCAGCAAACACTCACTCCCAGCAAACACTCACTCCCAGCAAACACTCACACCCAGCAAACACTCGCACCCAGCAAACACTCACTCCCAGCAAACACTCACACCCAGCACCCAGAAAACACTCACACCCAGCAAACACTCACTCCCAGCAAACACTCACACCCAGCACCCAGCAAACAATCACACCCAGCAAACACTCACTCCCAGCAAACACTCACACCCAGCAAACACTTGCATCCAGCAAACACTCACTCCCAGCAAACACTCACTCCCAGCAAACACTCGCACCCAGCAAACACTCACACCCAGCAAACACTCACACCCAGCAAACACTCGCACCCAGCAAACACTCGCACCCAGCAAACACTCACTCCCAGCAAACACTCACTCCCAGCAAACACTCGCACCCAGCAAACACTCGCACCCAGCAAACACTCACTCCCAGCAAACACTCACTCCCAGCAAACACTCGCACCCAGCAAACACTCGCACCCAGCAAACACTCACTCCCAGCAAACACTCACTCCCAGCAAACACTCACTCACTGCAAACACTCACTCCCAGCAAACACTCGCTCCCAGCAAACACTCACACCCAGCACCCAGCAAACACTCACTCCCAGCAAACACCCAGCACCCAGTAAACACTCACTCCCAGCAAACACCCAGCACCCAGTAAACACTCACTCCCAGCAAACACTCACTCCCAGCAAACACTCACTCCCAGCAAACACTCGCACCCAGCAAACACTCGCACCCAGCAAACACTCACTCCCAGCAAACACTCACTCCCAGCAAACACTCGCACCCAGCAAACACTCGCACCCAGCAAACACTCACTCCCAGCAAACACTCACTCCCAGCATTCACTCACTCCCAGCAAACACTCACTCCCAGCAAACACTCACTCCCAGAAAACACTCGCTCCCAGCAAACACTCACTCCCAGCAAACACTCACTCCCAGCAAACACTCACACCCAGCAAACACTCACACCCAGCACCCAGCAAACACTCACTCCCAGCAAACACTCGCTCCCAGCAAACACTCACTCCCAGCAAACACTCACACCCAGCACCCAGCAAACACTCACTCCCAGCAAACACTCACTCCCAGCAAACACTCGCACCCAGCAAACACTCACTCCCAGCAAACGCTCACACCCAGCAAACACTCACACCCAGCACCCAGCAAACACTCACTCCCAGCAAACACTCACTCCCAGCAAACACTCACTCCCAGCAAACACTCACTACCAGCAAACACTCACTCCCAGCAAACACTCACACCCAGCAAACACTCACACCCAGCACCCAGCAAACACTCACTCCCAGCAAACACTCACTCCCAGCAAACACTCACACCCAGCAAACACTCACACCCAGCACCCAGCAAACACTCACTCCCAGCAAACACTCACTCCCAGCAAACACTCACTCCCAGCAAACACTCACACCCAGCACCCAGCAAACACTCACTCCCAGCAAACACTCACTCCCAGCAAACACTCACTCCCAGCAAACACTCACTCCCAGCAAACACTCACACCCAGCACCCAGCAAACACTCACTCCCAGCAAACACTCACTCCCAGCAAACACTCGCACCCAGCAAACACTCACTCCCAGCAAACGCTCACACCCAGCAAACACTCACACCCAGCACCCAGCAAACACTCACTCCCAGAAAACACTCACTCCCAGAAAACACTCACTCCCAGCAAACACTCACTCCCAGCAAACACTCACTCCCAGCAAACACTCACTCCCAGCAAACACTCGCACCCAGCAAACACTCACTCCCAGCAAACGCTCACACCCAGCAAACACTCACACCCAGCACCCAGCAAACACTCACTCCCAGCAAACACTCACTCCCAGCAAACACTCACTCCCAGCAAACACTCACACCCAGCAAACACTCACACCCAGCACCCAGCAAACACTCACTCCCAGCAAACACTCACTCCCAGCAAACACTCACTCCCAGCAAACACTCACTCCCAGCAAACACTCACACCCAGCAAACACTCACACCCAGCACCCAGCAAACACTCACTCCCAGCAAACACTCACTCCCAGCAAACACTCACACCCAGCAAACACTCACACCCAGCACCCAGCAAACACTCACTCCCAGCAAACACTCACTCCCAGCAAACACTCACTCCCAGCAAACACTCACACCCAGCACCCAGCAAACACTCACTCCCAGCAAACACTCACTCCCAGCAAACACTCACTCCCAGCAAACACTCACACCCAGCACCCAGCAAACACTCACTCCCAGCAAACACTCACTCCCAGCAAACACTCGCACCCAGCAAACAATCACTCCCAGCAAACGCTCACACCCAGCAAACACTCACACCCAGCACCCAGCAAACACTCACTCCCAGCAAACACTCACTCCCAGCAAACACTCACACCCAGCAAACACTCACACCCAGCACCCAGCAAACACTCAATCCCAGCAAACACTCACTCCCAGCAAACACTCACTCCCAGCAAACACTCACTCCCAGCAAACACTCACACCCAGCACCCAGCAAACACTCACTCCCAGCAAACACTCACTCCCAGCAAACACTCACACCCAGCAAACACTCACACCCAGCACCCAGCAAACACTCACTCCCAGCAAACACTCACTCCCAGCAAACACTCACTCCCAGCAAACACTCGCTCCCAGCAAACACTCACACCCAGCACCCAGCAAACACTCACTCCCAGCAAACACTCACTCCCAGCAAACACTCACTCCCAGCAAACACTCACACCCAGCAAACACTCACACCCAGCAAACACTCACTCCCAGCAAACACTCACTCCCAGCAAACACTCACACCCAGCAAACACTCACACCCAGCAAACACTCACACCCAGCAAACACTCACTCCCAGCAAACACTCACTCCCAGCAAACACTCACACCCAGCAAACACTCACTCCCAGCAAACACTCACTCCCAGCAAACACTCACTCCCAGCAAACACTCACTCCCAGCAAACACTCACACCCAGAAAACACTCACACCCAGCAAACACTCACTCCCAGCAAACACTCACTCCCAGCAAACACTCACACCCAGCACCCAGCAAACACTCACTCCCAGCAAACACTCACTCCCAGCAAACACTCACTCCCAGCAAACACTCACACCCAGCACCCAGCAAACACTCACTCCCAGCAAACACTCACTCCCAGCAAACACTCACTCCCAGCAAACACTCACACCCAGCACCCAGCAAACACTCACTCCCAGCAAACACTCACTCCCAGCAAACACTCACTCCCAGCAAACACTCACACCCAGCACCCAGCAAACACTCACTCCCAGCAAACACTCACTCCCAGCAAACACTCACACCCAGCAAACACTCACACCCAGCACCCAGCAAACACTCACACCCAGCAAACACTCACACCCAGCAAACACTCACACCCAGCACCCAGCAAACACTCACACCCAGCACCCAGCAAACACTCACACCCAGCACCCTAATCGCCAGCACCCAGCAGCCAGCACCCTAACAGCGCCGGCGCGCTTGGTTTTGACAGAATTCCCTGCGACCGCATGAAGGGCGTTATTTTGATCAAAGCGAGATTTTAGCGACTAAAATTGTTTGCCGACAAAGCGTCGTTGGACGCTTTAAGTCGGAGTCGGGGCTGCGAGTGGACGGAAGGTCAAGCAGGCGCGACGATGAGCATGACTGCCACCCCCCCTGGCTCAGGATAGCTTCACAAGGTCCCCCCCCTCACCAACTGGGACTCGCTCGAAGCCCCGCAAGTTGCCGTCGATTCGACTCCGACTGAAA
Organism: Lampetra fluviatilis; assembly: GCF_964198595.1. Classification (NCBI taxonomy): domain Eukaryota; kingdom Metazoa; phylum Chordata; class Hyperoartia; order Petromyzontiformes; family Petromyzontidae; genus Lampetra; species Lampetra fluviatilis. The sequence goes on along the minus strand of NC_136313.1, from coordinate 3,100,450 downwards.
TGCAAACCACTATAATAGAGGTTTTTTTTGGATCGCATGAATATATAAATGTGTCGTTAAACCTGACACAGCCGACTAGTAAGGGTTTTCACGTAAATAGAACGTGGCCAATTCGTCACGAGTACAGCACTAGTGTGTAGTGTATAGTGTAGTGTATAGTGTAGTGTTTAGTAGTGTATAGTGTAGTGTATAGTAGTGTATAGTAGTGTAGTGTATAGTAGTGTAGTGTATAGTGTAGTGTATAGTGTAGTGTATAGTGTGGTGTATAGTGTAGTGTATAGGGTAGTGTAGTGTATAGTGTAGGATACTAGTACAGCACACCGCTTGTGTGTTGGAGAGGCAAGCCACGACATTTACAATCTGAGTACGACGTTTCGGGTGGTGGTGGGTTTCAACGACACATTCATATATTTACGCGATCTGACCCAAAAAAAACCCCTCTATCATGAATGATATTGGTCGCGAAAGCCTGCTGCTACTACTACGCGTCTCGTAATCCGTCGACGCGCCCCCCGCCCCCACGCAGCCCGGCTGGGAGGTGGTGGATTCGATGGAGGGCGGCGTGAGCCAGCGGCCGAGTCAGCAGCAGCAGCCGGCCTTGCCGCCCGACTGGGAGGAGAGGCAGGACAACCTGGGCCGCACCTACTACGTGAACCACAAGAACCGCAGCACCCAGTGGCACCGGCCCACCGTCTTGTGAGTCTACCACCCCCCCCCCCCCTTTACCCCCCTCGCCCCTACCTCCCGCATTGGTTAGGAGAGGGTGGCTAGGAGATGTTGACTACCTCGCTTCGTGTGCAGGCGGTCGTGGGTTCGAACCCGACCCTGACGCCTGTGTATTTGGAGTTTGAGTGTTTTCTCTGCACGTGGTCGCGTGGATTTTTCTCCGGGTCCTCTGGTTTTTAGAATCAACATCATGCGTTTAGAGTAGTCGACTGCAATACATTTCCACTACCTCGTCTGGGTATACAGGAGACCCACAAAGACAAACATCCCCCTTGTGCCCACCCCGTGGTCGATTTCTCCCTCCACATTCAGAGTCAACACGCCTTCAGAGTATTTGGCTTCTGCTATACATTTCTACGTGATAAGCCACTTCGTTGAGCTATCATTTGTGGCAAGGTCGATTATTTAAAAAAAAGCTATATAGCTCAATGGGCCTTACGTGGTAAAAGAAAAGGTTTAGCTTTAGTTTAGAGCAGTGATTCTTAACCTTGAATGCAGCCTTGCACCCCTTTGGTTCCCAATCGTTAACAAATACACCGGTTTGATGAAACAAGGAAGTTGTACTTACGTGCCCCGTGCTTAATTTGTCCTTCGATGATTTACCTTCTAAACAAATCTGGCCACGTCTCGCACCCCCAGAAAGGGCATCTCGCACCCCCGGCTGGTGCGTGTACCCCAGGTTAAGAACCGCCGGTTTATAGGATGGGGGAGCGTGGGGGAGGTAGGGGAGTAGGGGAGTAGGGGGGTAGGGGGGTAGGGGAGTAGGCACCCCTAGCCCTCTCCTGACCGTCGCCCACGGGTGTGGGGAGTTCACCAACCCTAGTCCCGTGAGACCAGGGCAGACGTTTCACTTGTCGGGGAACCACCCGCGGGGTCACGGGGTCATGGACTGTCACCCGATTAGCACGGTTGGCTACTTACGGTGCGAGAGAAGTTGAACATACATACGTACAAAACTTCGGCGGCTCCCAAATGTGTTCATGTGGCCAACAGCACCGGGTTATGGGGTAACCGTGTGAGATGAGCGGGGCTGTTGAATAGTTCGCTCTCGTTCGCCGTATGAATAAAGTTTTGCGACCATCGGTAGTCGCTGTTTCTGCTCCGGGCTCATGGACGCCCTCAACGCCGCGATCGTGGCTAAGGCCCGGTGGAGGCGGCCATGGAGGAGGCGTTGTTGCAGGCGACGACGATGGCGCTGTCAACGGTGGTGTCGCCCGTCCGTGCGTTGGTGCAGGGACCCCGTGGAGGACGTGCAGGCGACGGAGGAGCGCAGCGACCAGCAGGCGCAGACCGTGTTCTGCTCGCGGAGACAGATCACCGAGGACTCAGACTCCGGCGACGTGCGCGACTCCGCCGACGTACGTCGCTTCCTGCGTACACGGATAAGGGCGGTTTGACCGGCCACGGGGTCACGAGGTCACTGGGGTCACGGGGTCACTGGGGTCATGGGGTCGCGAAGTTAGGCAGACAGGGAGGTCAGAGGAGGCAGGACGACAATGAGTTCACAATGTCAGGAGGATACAGGGAAGGATGAGGATGAATATTTGCAGCCAAGAGAACATCTTCAATTCATCCCAGTTTAATGATATATGATCCTTACGGTGGTACCCCGGGGTACCAAATAATACAAAATGGCGGAGGCAATTAAATATGTTATTTCTGTAGCACTATTTTTTCCAGGGGTGTACTTAACTCCGCGACTGGGGTACCAATCAATCCGAAATCAGTGCCACTCCACGATGTCGAAACACAGCGAGGACGATTGCGCTGAAACCCTGAACGCTCGCGGTACGCACCTTGGTGGTGCATCGTGTACAGCTCGTCGAGACGAGTCGATTGCCACATCGTCGACCATCAAAAGACTAAAAATGACTGCATCACGGACATTATGTGAGAGCCGGGATACTATGGTACCCCGGGGTACCGCAATAAGGTTCATATACCGGTTTCTCTCGCTTTATGCCGGTTTGGGTTTGTGCGATTTCGCACTGTGTATATATATATGGGGCCATCATACGTCAACCTAAAATTCACTATGATAATTGTGCGGCTTTTGAAGTCACTCGGCTGCGGCTACGCGGTGGGACGCACGACAACATCTCGCGCCGTGCTGCGTACGCTACTCGGCAGGCAGCTGTCTCGTGCGGCTTCGCTTTCTTGCAGCGCATGTACCGCGTGCAGCGAGGGAGACCCGTGTAGTATTTACACCCTGGTTTTGCTGGCACAGTGACAAACGGCACGACAGTTGAGAGTGGCGGGTCACAGAGGTCGCAAACGGGTTTTGATTCCGTACCCGTACCCGGCCGCACCAGGGTCACAAACGGGCACCCGTACCCGTACCCGGCCGGGTACGGGTAGCCGGGTATCGGGTAGGGTACGGGTATCGGGTACCCGGTTGCCACCTCTGGCGGGTCAGCTTTTGAGGTTCACATGAACTGGGCTTTGTTGAACGCTAACTGGTGGTAACCGTTTTCGGAATTGACCACCGGTTCCGAAGGTCCCAGAACCGGTAAAGCGATTTCTGAGGGCAAATGTCCTGGGGTGAAATTGAAATGCGCCGGTGCCGCCGTGCGAAATGCCTGCTCACGCCACTGCGTCGAAAGACGTGGGAGTCACCCGCACTTTGACCCCGCCACACCGCAGCCTGCCGACCGGCTTACCGCGGCGAACCCGCTTATTTGCCGCTGGGCGGACGGAGGCGATGAACAAACTGGCGCCGTTGGTTTTCACTGCCGCGCCGAGGAGGTGGAATCGAAACGCCGTCTTCCGTGCCGGCGTGTTGCTAACCGTTACGACCACGGCAGCGCCCTTCGTCGCTGCTCGGTTATGAGGGCAAAGCTGTTGTGTTTATTGCCGGGCGTTTTACACGCTCGACATACCGTTGTTTTACCTTTCCTTGAAAGCAGTTACCGGTCATATAAATGCAAATATTTTAATAAACCTCGCAAGAACACAAGGATGCAGGGTGGAATGAGTCTTGACTATTTGGCAGCTGAGGCATCTTCAATCGCGCCAAGTTTATTTACTCAGTTAGATTTACTTCACTTGCTGTTGCCGGTACAATCACAGCAATATACAAGACGAGCGGGGTGGTCAACACAGGCTACGGATTTATACAACGCGTCACGTCACGGTGGCCGGCATGTTCAACGCCGGTGCGTTACAGAGCACAGGGAGAGAGGACTCGGGGCGGAGATCATCGCGGCTTGCGCAAGCAATCATGGCATTGCATTTTTTTTTTATACAACTACCCACCACCCCTCAGCATTTCTTGAAGAAGTGCATTGTGGCCCTCTTGCCTGGAGGTGACTGACTGGCAGTAAATGTGACCGACTGGCAGCATCACTGGTGCAGAGATAGAAAAAGGGAGACAGATTTCTTCCTTATCAGCTGCAGTATAGTCACCAAATGCTCACCGCTGCAACGCACTATTTCAGGAACTGCTGACGGGTTTTGCACAATGCACAACTTCTGAGTGTGTTTTTTTACACGTTTCCCATTGTTGTTTGAAACTCGTGGCTTTGAACACCTGCGCTATATTTCTGTGATGACGTTGGGGGGTTTGTCCCCATATTTGACAGGTGTGTGTGTGTGGCTTGCACCGAGTCTGGAAGAGTCCAGAAAAAGCAAAGATTAAACCCCGAGCCCTCCCTAGGCCTCCGTGGGTAGCGACAGAACCCTCCCGTGACGGTTTTTCACGGTGGCTGTTGCTGTGCGGCTGTCTGATGCGTTTTCGGGTCGCGCCGCTCGTTGGTTGATGCCCGACGTTTCGCCCCACGTTCTGAGAGCTACTTCGGGATTCGGGGGCATTTTTTGGGGCACGTGCAGCGAAACGTCCGGCGTTGTGCCCGAGCGGCGCGCGGTACAACCCAAAAACGCCACCCGAGCGACGTGAAATCTGTCTGGCGGTTGTGCGGACGGACCCGACCCCGCTCACTTTAGACATTTTTACGATGCCTCTTCAGTTCCACCGATGTCCTTTTATTGGGCGTTCGTGCGCGCGCGCGTGTCCCTGCGTTCCTGCGTGCAGCTGACGTGGGAGATCATCGAGCCCGAGTCGGACCGCTCCCCGCGCTCCCCGCTGCCTCCGCCGCCGTCTCCCACCACCACCACCACCGACGGCGCTCGCCTGGTCTCGTCCGACGAGGCCGGCCTGAGGCCGCAGTCCCCCGCCGAGCGGACGACGCCCGCCACGGTGAGGCCGCCCGTCTCTCCGAACCTACTTGCCGCGCGCGCTCCGACCGCGACTCACCGACGCAGGCGCGTGGCTGCCCACTCCACCGCGTGAGCGTGAGGTCGCTACCCTTACGCGACCTCGCGGATTCGTGTTGGCGGTTAGAAATTTCACCGTGTCGGTCTTCAAAGCTGCCGGTCTCGTCGCCTTACTTTACGACCGGCGGGAAGGGGTGACGGCCGATAGGATGAGACGCACGACGGATCGCTGCCTCGTGACAGTCGATCGAATCGCTCGGTGGAGGGGGGGGGTGACATGGAGCCCCTTGTGGACAGCTCCCGGTGGGCTGCTCGTGTGTGGTGTGTGTCTTTGCATTGTGGGGAGCGCTACTGCAGTGGTTCGTGCCACTGCGCTATTAACTCGACGACCCCGGTTCGATTCCTGCTCACGGTCAACAGCAGTACGATTATCTGAAGCGTTCTTGTGCCTCCCCTAGGGCGACTCAGCCTCAAATGAGTACCTGGTGCGGTGTGTAGTAAACATCGCCACTCGGCAGACAAAGGCGGCCGGGCGTGGTGCTGGCCACCCACCCCCTCGTGTGCCGTGCCGACGTTGATAGGTGCTGGTCACGAATAGCATTTGCCCCAACAGCCTGTCAAGGCTATTAGGGGGATAATTGTCTTCTTTTTGTTTGTATTGCCAGTGGGGAGCACATGTCACAAGTGGTGCATATGCCACTCATCTCATTCAGTTAACTCGTGACATCAGGGTCTGTCCCCTGACCTCCTGCCTGCAAACCTTCGACGCGTCTCATCAACTCAAAGCGCACCTAGCCTGGCGCAAGCACCGTCATGACGTCACACCGCAGCTCAGTGTTCTTCACGCATTTTCAAAAGGGGGTGGTGGGGGTGGGGGGCACTTTCGCCGATAAGACCTCATCAGTGCGAGGGCCGCCACACATTTGAAACCGTTGTTGGGTTTGTGACAGCACGGTGTCGCGGGGGGGGGGGGGGGGTAGTGCTGTCACACCACCCGGGGTGTATTGTCGGGGGGCCGCACTAAAGGCCCCCAGGGCCCAACCAGCAGCCCGAGGGCCTTGCAATTCAGAATGCTGCCGTAGCTTCACGGCAGGCGCTGTGCTACGTTGCTGCGCTGCGCTGGGTTGCGTTGGGCTGGGCTGGGCTGCGTTGGGCTGGGCTGGGCTGCGCTGGGCTGGGCTGCGGGTGGTTTCAGCTCGGGTCGTTGTTCCCCGCAGGTGCTGGCTTCCAGGAGGGCGCGATCGGCGAGCGTCACCCTCTCTGAGCCGCAGCAGAACAACACGCTGGTGAGCGAGCTGGCACGCACGCTGCTGCTGCTGCTGCCCCCGCCCCGCACTCACCCACACTCGCCCTTCCCTCACCGCCCACCCAGGGTCAGACTAAGCTTTAGGGGGCCCGGGGCTGTTACTGTTTTGGGGAGGGCCCCCCTGGCCCCCCCCCCCCCCTCTTTGGATGTTTAGAGAATTTGGCTGCTATACATTTGCACTTAACAAACCACTTCGTCGCTTCTGAAAGAGAGCTACGTCGCTCGGTGAGCCTTACCTGGTAAAATAAAACAAATATATAGAAATTAACCAAATCCTTTCTTTTGGGACGTGAGCTTGAACTGTGAAATGTCACAGCAGTGTGCGAATGTGGTTATGAAACCACAGCGCTTGCCGAAACGGAGATGAGACGCAGACGGCACTGGGCCTTGCCTCGTAAAATAAAACGAGTTTTTAGGTTTCATATTCAAATCCTGCCCTGGGCTGTGTCACCACCACCCATGCCCGATGGCGCTCCACTGTTATTCCCCCCTGGGTTTGTTCACTTTTTTTTTTGTTTTTTAAATGTGATGACACACAAATAGCGAAGCTAAAGCAAATATTAAAAAAACTACGGTTCGTCTCGGCACATGACCGGCGGTAAAGCACACACAGACGTGCTCTGGCTGTAATGACCAAATGACACTTAGGGATTATCATCGAAGTGCTGCTTTAGCGTCGCTGCCCCGCAGGGCTCCTGCATTAATCCGGCCAAGCCAAACACTGGGCGCAGAAAGGTGGGGGGGGGGGACAACTGCAGAGGTGCGCGTGATGTTTGAATTGGAGTGTTCTATTGCTGCAGCGGTGGGAGGGGACGGGGTGGGGGGGGGTTTCTCATGTTGCCTTCCTGCTGTGCGGCCAATGGACTCTTGTCTGGTCGGGCAGACTGCTGCCGTCTGGAAGTAGCAGCTGTCTGAGCTAGCGGCCAGGGAGGAGGTGGGGCCCTGTAGCCACGGAGCTCGACGGTTTAGGGCTTAGCGCTCCACACCCTGGACACGCTTGCAGGCGTTCCACGTCAAGGGACTATCCGAGTAAAATAGAATAATGAATAACAACAACAAAACTTCGATTCAAAGCTTTCGTGACTGCAAGGATTCATGTTCTTGGTTCTTTCGGTAAAGTCACGTAGAAGGGAAATTATAAAATAATAAAAATAAAACATAATTTTTTTTAAAATTATGTGTTATTTGCATTATTTTATTATTTCCCTTCTACGCGACTTTACCGAAAGAACCAAGAAGAACAACAAAAAAGTGAGGGCTTATTTTCGTGCGGTTTCTTAACATTGGCGCTGTGCCCCAATCCGGCGGCGATTCGAGAACCCAGTAAAAAGGCGGTGTGCTGAGGGGGGGGGCACCGTCAAATGTGTGCAGTGGGGCAAGGGGGTGTGGTTGGTGGCACCCATATCCACAACCTCAGGGTGGAGGGGGAGGAGGGAAAGTCACCAGGACAGGCATTGGAATGGCATGCCACGTCCAGTACATAACTCGCTATGGCTATTAGTTACACAACTTGCAATCCAGAGGTTACCAGTTCAGTTCTATTAAACCATCTTTTTTTCTTATACCAGGTAAGGCCCAGTGAGCTATAGAGCTCTTTATCAGAGATGACCTGGCCACAAATGATGGCTCAACAAAGTGGCTTACCGTGTGCGAGATTTATAGCAGATAAATACTCTAAACGCGCGTTGGTTCTAAAATGTGCAGGGAAAAACCGGAGGACCCGGAGAAAAATCCATGCGACCACGGGGAGAACATGCAAACTCCAAATATACAGCAGCCAGCAGGTGTCAGGGTCGGGATGGAACCCAGGACCTCCTGTATACCAGGCGAGGTAGTTAACATCTCCTAGCCACCGTGGTGGTGATGATGAGAGAGAGACACGCAGACTCCAAATATACAGCAGACATCAGGGTCGGGATGAAACCCATGACCTCCTGTATACCAGGCGAGGTAGTTAACATCTCCTAGCCACAGTGGTGGTGATGATGAGAGAGAGACACGCCTACTCCAAATATACAGCAGGCATCAGGGTCGGGATGGAACCCATGACCTCCTGTATACCAGGCGAGGTAGTTAACATCTCCTAGCAACAGTGGAGCCTCAAAGCCAGACGGGAGGGGATCCTGTCAGATTGTTTCCTTGAGGGACGTGTCCGCTGAGAGATCTGGCCGAAGGAAGGCAGCTATGGCAAGTTGTGGTGTCATCAACAGCACTGGACACCCTCTTGAACCGGGCATTGAGTGCCCCTGGGAGCCACCCTGTGGGGTTGTCACTAAATGGGTGGGTTGGGGGGCATCTGAGATTCTGGGGGGCTCGTGTTGTTCAGGGCCTCACCCCCATCGACCCAATGAAATCAGCACTGGTTACAATAGTGTTGAGGTTCGCGGTTTGAATCCTGCAGGCTGCCCTGGTTAACGCTGCAGGTTTGCCAACCGTTGAACTGTCACGCTGTCACCATCGCGGTGGACGCGGGAGATCCCGTGACGTCATTCGAAGAAGAGTCGGCCATTGTGTGCTGGCGTCACGCTACAAATTTGGCCAAACTTAAAAATTTTAACTTTCCCGGATAAATAAACGTGGTCGTAATCATACTAATAACGATAACAACAGCGACAGAAATTAAAACAAACCCAAAAGAGAGAAAATAAGTTAAATAATAAATAAGCAGACAATACCCCTCCTAACCCTGTCACATGCTCTTCTGGATGGGATGTGAGTAGCAGATGGGATGTGTAAAAAAATACTTGTTTTTTTATTTTTTTTACATGGAACAGTTTGAACAGTTTATTTATAATTGCCCTGTGAGCTAAGAAGCTCTTGAATCGGGTTTCATAAAAAGAAATAAAAACAACGTTTGCAACAGGTCGCAATTGTTTTTCATAAATACAATAAATACAGCAATGAAAAAAGTCAACAAATATTTTTTTCCAAAATATATTACTTAATTATATATTAAACTAAAGTGAACATTAAGATTAGAGAAACATATTGCAAAATAGTGCCTCCAGAGTGAGGAGTAAGATTCGATAAAATACTGCAAAACGAGGAATAGCAACGCCTTTGATAAAATAGCGTCCGTGTGCAAACAACACATTTTCAAGTAACACCAATAACCATAACAATCACCATGACATTGCACACATCACAACAGAACAGGACACATAAACAGAATAATAATTATAAAAAAATGATGGAAGGTACAGCTTTTGGAAGAAGAGGCAAACTGTCTGCTTACTTGTCGCGCGAGAGACAGAGAGAGACAGAGGGGCACGGAGGAAGGGGGTTGTGGATGGCGTGGAAGCCGTGAAACGCTCAAAACCCCCCGTGGGCGTTCCTTGCTTCGCCCGTTTCCCGACGGGGGCGGCACTCAGTGGCCTGTGTCTCTGTTGGAGCGTGCCCCCCTTCCCCCCACAGCCCCCACCCACCCCAGTTGATTTTCTTTCCATGAACTAATTTCCACCCCACGGGTTGATGTTTTGTTCGGGCCGTCACGAGCGTATTCCAGCCGTGCCATTGCGGTTGTTCGCCGGTCGGGAGGCACCTCGCGGTGGCAGGTCAAAACCCCTCGACGGGTGCCGCTCGGCAGTTCGGGCCCGACGCACACCCTCGCCGCCGTGCGACCTCACGACCTCCCGACGACACGTTTGGGCAGTTTGTCCCCTGTGACCAGAGGTCGCAACCGGGTACCCGATACCCGTACCCTACCCGATACCCGGCTACCCGTACCCAGCCGGGTACGGGTACGGGTAGCCGTTTGCGACGCTGGTGCGGCCGGGTACGGGTAGGCCGTGAGTCACTGGTGAGTCACCGTTCGTCACTCATTTCTGGTAGGGTACGGGTACGGGTAGGGAACGGCTACCCGTACCCGGCCGGGTACCCATTTGCGACCCTGGTGCGGCCGGGTACGGGTAAGAAATCAAAACCCGTTTGCGACCTCTGCCTGTGACCCCGCGGCCTCTTGTGCCGTCAGCCGGCGCGCAAATGCGAAGGGCCGCGTCGCGACGGCTGTGCGCTCCGCTACTCCTGACGCAATTGTCTGGCTCAACCAGCCACCTCGATGTTAAATTGGGTCGTTGCTTTACATCAACATCAGCCACACGAAGAAGGATAAGACCGAGATCTATAGATTCGCACTGAGACCCGTAGCCTCACATAGAGACTCTTAGGCTCATACATGGAACATTATGAAGCACGCGTCATCACAGCGATACATTCCGCTACTCCTGTTACAATCATCTGGCTCAACAAAATTAGTTTTTGCTCTCCAACACAGCAGTGTTGCTGTACTAGTAACGAATTGGCACCTTCTATTTACGTGACAAACCTTACTAATTGGCTGTGTCGGGTGGTGTCGGGTTTAACGACACATTTATATATTTATGCGATCCAACCCAAAAAAAACCTCTTATAGTGGTGATTTAGTCGGCAGTTTGCATTTCAGTCGGAGTCGAGTCGACAGCAACTTGCGGGGCTTCGGGCGAGTCCCAGTCGGTGAGAGGGGGGACCTTGTGAAGCCACCGTGAGCCAGGGGGGGGGGCAGTCGTGCTCATCGTCGCGCCTGCTGACCTTCCGTCCACTCGCAGCCCCGACTCCGACTTAAAGCGTCCAACGACACTTTGTCGGCGAACAATTTTCGTCTCTAAAATCTCGCTTTGAACGAATTAACGCCCTTCATGAGGTCGCATTTGGAATTCTGGGTGGATAGAAGTGGGGAGGGGGGGGTGATATTGTAAGAGATGTGCCCGTCGTTTCAAACGTGGAGGGGTATAAACCTCGTGCAGAATCCTCCCGGTACTCTTTAACCCTGCACCGCCACCACCGCTTTCATCGTCGTCATCATCAGCGCCACCGTCACCACCGCCGGCGCCACCGCCGCCGCCAGCACCGTCACCACCACGGCCGCCGTCGCCGAGAGGAACCCCCACCTCGGCGGCGTGGGCGGTGGCTTCCCACAAGGGCTCGGGCTCGAAGCCCCGGCTATGAATAGCAACAAAACAGGCGGCTGACTCCAGTCAATGTTAAGTGGTTCGTGAATTTACATTCTTATAGCCGCCCGGCCCGGCCACCTACCCCGGCTCAACGCGGCTGTGCCCACCGCGCTTCGCCCCTCCGGCACCGGCTCACCCAATAGGGGGGTGGTGGTGGTGGTGGGGGTGTAACCGGGGGGGGGGGGGGGGAGAGATCGTGCGCGATCGCTGGGCCACGTGCGGCCGGAGCGCCGCTGCATCCTGTGCGTCCGCCGACGGGCAGCGTCTGGCAGCTGCTGGTCAAAGGAGGAGAGCTTCGTTAGAACCGACGCCGGTCAAATGCGTCGAGATTTTCCACCCCTCCCCCCCCCCCCCCAAATGTTGCGTTTCGGCAAAATTTGGCAAAAGGTTGGGCGCCTTGTTTATGGCGTGGCCGCGGCAGGCGTTCGGCAGGTGTTGGTTGTCCTGTTTTGCCCTGCGTCTGCTCAACCGTAGTGGTTAGCACCCTGCGCTACAAAGCTGGTAACCCGAGTTAGATTCCCGCTCACGGCCAACACCAGTGACGATTTATCTGTGCGTCCCCTAGGTCGTCTCGACCTCAAACGAGTACCTCGTGTGATGTGTAAACGTCGCCACTGGGGAGACAAAGGCGGCCGGGCGTGGCGCCGGCCGCCCACCCTATTCGTGTACCGTGGCGGCTTTCATAGTTCCTTGCTTACAGCACTTGCCTCAACAGTCCGTTAAAGGCTATGCGGGGGATCTTTGTCTTTGTGCGTGCGTGCAGTTGGTTCCCCAGCTCTTCACAACGCCGGGCATGCCCCCCGGGTGGGAGGAACGCAAGGACGACAAGGGCCGCACGTACTTTGTCAACCACAACAACCGCACCACCACGTGGACACGCCCCGTCATGCAGGTCGGCCGTCGCCCCCCCCCCCTCCACCGCCCCCCCCCACTTGCCCCGCTGCGTCGCCTCCACCGCCACCCAGCGCACCGCACGTCGCTTTTTTGCCGCTGCGCCACTCATTCAGTCACTCGCTGGCTGACTCAATCACTCACTCACTCACCCACTCACTGACCCACACTGTGTGCCTGATGTGAAGTGGCCAGTCTAAGCCTTGGACGGAGACACACACTTGGAATTGGCCATGCGTTGTGCCATGAGTTTGACCTTGTTCAACGGAGACGAAATGTTGAGCTGGGTTCGTGCGTCGCACTGATGTCACCTACCCCCCCACACCCTCACCCTGGATGTGGATCCCACACAAATGTGTGAGTAGTGCTGGTTGTAAAAAAATAAACTGTAAAAACTATAAAACTAATGTTTATCCTACCAGGTAAGGCCCACTGAGCTATACAGCTCCTTTTCAGAAGCGACCTGGCTATCACAAATAGAAGTTCAATGAAGTGGCTTATCACGTGGAAATGCATAGCAGCCAAATACGCTAAACGCGTGTTGACTCTAAATGTGGAGGGAAAAACCGAAGGACCCAGAAAAAAATCCACGCGATCACGGGGAGAGAGAGAGAGACACGCAAACTCCAAATATACAGCAGCAGGCGTCACGGGTCTGGATCGAACCCACGGCCCTCCTGCACACCAGGCGAGGTAGTTAACATCTCGCTGCCGTGACGCCTGTTAATCCTGCCACGCGGACCGTGGCGCCGCGATGGCTGTGGAGGAGAGACCTCGTTGACCCGCGACCTTTGCCCCCTGCAGCTGGTGGACGACGGGGTGCCGGTGGCCGGGGCGGTGGCGCCGGCCAACGGGGAGGCGGAGGTGCAGGTGCAAGTGCGGCGTCCGCGCAGCCTCAGCTCCCCCTCGAGCCCCCGAGAGGTGCGATGCTGGAACGCACCGCACTCGCACTGCTGGGGCAAGCGCTGTTAGCGAGTAGCATTAAGGAAGGTCGGCACGGCGCACGGAGGGGACGGATGGCAAGCACCACGCCCGGTCGCCTTTGTTTCCCCAGTGGCGACGTTTGCAGATCGCACCAGGTACTCATTTGAGACAGATTCGACCTAGGGGAGGCCCAGGACAGGTTCAGATAGTCGCTGGGTTCGTAGCGCGGTTCGCTAAGCGCTCCACCACTGCTCCCCACACCAATACACATGCTCACACCCACACACTCGCATGCACGCACTCACACACACGACTTCGTGGCCAACTCGTGTTGAAAAATATTTGCAAACGCGCTGCCAGGACATGCAGCTGCGGTTCAAACTCAGGTCAAGTGGGCTCATGGTAACTCGGTGTCAAGTTGCAACGATGCCACCACAGAACTTTAGGCTGTCTAGGTGTGCTTCGAGGCCACATGATGTGGCCCACACCTAATTGGGAGGTCACAGGACAGACCCAAGTTGTTATAGGTTCACTGACTCGGGTGATTGACACGAACATGACACACACATGACACGCACATGCTCACAAACAGGAACCTTGGCACAAAAAACACACTTTCATGCCATGAATTTCTCTGTAGTGTCATGAAATACGCTGAAATTGCTCTCAGTGGGGGGTCGCTCCATCTATTCTGCTCTGCCCATAGTCTGTAACTCCCTTTCCCCACCCCTCCATGTGATCGACTCCCTTGCCCGTGTTCAGGCCCAGGCTAAAGACCGTCATTCTGTTCCTATTTGGTCACTATACATTTCCACGCGGTAAGCCACTTGGTTGAACTAGCAAATGCGGCCATGTCACGTCTGATAAATAGCGATAAGCTCAGTGGGGATTACCCGGTAAAATAGTTTATAGTTGTTTAAAAAAAATAGTTTTTAGTTTATGACTGACAGCCTCTCTGTAAAATAAACATGCCCGCTGTTTTTGTACCGCGCCTTGCTGTGCGGTGGCCGAGTAGACGCCGTACGAACTCAATCTGTACCCTATTGTACGTACGTTCGCTGCACATCACTCGCGAGTGCAGCTGTTTGCGGGAGGCTGGGACCCACGCGGCATTTAAGCGCACGCCGCGCTGGCTCGGTGCGTGCCAGAGGACAATATTGATCCGCTATGCCATAGGGTTTCGTGGTGTGACGGGTCAGCACAGTGGACTTGCATTGCAGAGGTCGCCGGTTCGAGACAATTTCCTGGCGTGGTGCAAGTTTCTTAAATCCATCTACCACCACCATCTACCACCACCACCATCTACCACCACCATCTACCACCACCATCTACCACCACCACCATCTACCACCACCACCACCACCATCTACCACAACCACCATCTACCACCACCACCATCTACCACCACCATCTACCACCACCATCTACCACCACCATCTACCACCACCACCATCTACCACCACCACCATCTACCACCACCACCATCTACCACCACCACCATCTACCACCACCACCATCTACCACCACCATCTACCACCACCATCTACCACCACCACCACCACCATCTACCACCACCACCATCTACCACCACCACCATCTACCACCACCACCATCTACCACCACCATCTACCACCACCATCTACCACCACCATCTACCACCACCATCTACCACCACCATCTACCACCACCACCATCTACCACCACCATCTACCACCACCACCATCTACCACCACCACCATCTACCACCACCACCACCACCACCATCTACCACCACCATCTACCACCACCATCTACCACCACCATCTACCACCACCATCTACCACCACCACCATCTACCACCACCATCTACCACCACCACCATCTACCACCACCACCATCTACCACCACCATCTACCACAACCACCATCTACCACCACCATCTACCACCACCACCATCTACCACCACCATCTACCACCACCACCATCTACCACCACCATCTACCACCACCACCACCACCACCACCATCTACCACCACCATCTACCACCACCATCTACCACCACCATCTACCACCACCATCTACCACCACCACCATCTACCACCACCACCATCTACCACCACCACCATCTACCACCACCATCTACCACAACCACCATCTACCACCACCATCTACCACCACCACCATCTACCACCACCATCTACCACCACCATCTACCACCACCATCCACCACCACCATCTACCACCACCACCATCTACCACCACCATCTACCACCACCATCTACCACCACCATCTACCACCACCATCTACCACCACCATCTACCACCACCACCATCTACCACCACCACCATCTACCACCACCATCTACCACCACCACCATCTACCACCACCACCATCTACCACCACCATCTACCACCACCACCATCTACCACCACCACCATCTACCACCACCACCATCTACCACCACCACCACCACCACCATCTACCACCACCATCTACCACCACCACCATCTACCACCACCACCATCTACCACCACCATCTACCACCACCACCATCTACCACCACCACCATCTACCACCACCACCATCTACCACCACCACCATCTACCACCACCATCTACCACCACCATCTACCACCACCATCTACCACCACCACCATCTACCACCACCACCATCTACCACCACCATCTACCACCACCATCTACCACCACCACCACCACCATCTACCACCACCATCTACCACCACCACCATCTACCACCACCACCATCTACCACCACCACCATCTACCACCACCATCTACCACCACCATCTACCACCACCACCACCACCATCTACCACCACCATCTACCACCACCACCATCTACCACCACCACCATCTACCACCACCACCATCTACCACCACCACCATCTACCACCACCATCTACCACCACCATCTACCACCACCACCATCTACCACCACCACCACCACCATCTACCACCACCATCTACCACCACCACCATCTACCACCACCATCTACCACCACCATCTACCACCACCACCATCTACCACCACCACCATCTACCACCACCACCATCTACCACCACCATCTACCACCACCATCTACCACCACCACCACCACCATCTACCACCACCATCTACCACCACCACCATCTACCACCACCACCATCTACCACCACCACCATCTACCACCACCACCATCTACCACCACCATCTACCACCACCATCTACCACCACCACCATCTACCACCACCACCACCATCTACCACCACCACCATCTACCACCACCACCATCTACCACCACCATCTACCACCACCATCTACCACCACCATCTACCACCACCACCACCACCATCTACCACCACCACCACCACCATCTACCACCACCATCTACCACCACCACCATCTACCACCACCACCATCTACCACCACCATCTACCACCACCATCTACCACCACCATCTACCACCACCACCACCACCATCTACCACCACCATCTACCACCACCACCATCTACCACCACCACCATCTACCACCACCATCTACCACCACCATCTACCACCACCACCACCACCATCTACCACCACCATCTACCACCACCACCATCTACCACCACCACCATCTACCACCACCATCTACCACCACCATCTACCACCACCACCATCTACCACCACCATCTACCACCACCATCTACCACCACCACCACCATCTACCACCACCATCTACCACCACCACAATCTACCATCTATTCCGACCACCGCGTGCAGTGAGGGAAGCCTGCGCCTTCCCCTTTATGGAGGGGGGGAGCTCTCTTTGAGAAGCTGCCTCGAGCGGAAGGGCCCCCTTCACCAGCAGTGACTTTGAGCGAGCAATTGCAGGGCCGCACTTTTACCTCTCACGCGATACCCCCCAGAGCGGAGGTGGCAGGCGGTGGGGGGGGGGGGATGTCCTTTGCTCCCAATCGTAGCGATAACGACGCTGCCGACCGCCAATGCGCTCCCCGTTCCGTCTCGTGGTCGCAACAGACAAGCGGCAGCGACGAAGCCTGGCCCGGCGTGGGGCACTTTTTTTGCCCTTTTCAAAACGTGGACGCCCGCAATCAGCGCGGACGGCGAGAATCCACCGCCAGCGCCCATTGCCTGGATGGCGGCGGGAGGAGGGAGCGACGCCTGAAGGTCACGGCCGTTGCTCACGCGGAGTGACGGCGCGCGTCGTTTGAATGCCAATAGCGAGGACGTAAATGCTCTTTTTTTTTGCCCCCCTCCGCCCCCCCGGCCGCCGACAGATTCGGCGAGCCATCGCGATTCGGGGGTTGCGGATTCCGAGCTGTTGTAGCGTTCAGCGTTTTTGGTTACCCCCTGTCGCAGGCATATACCGACGGCGTCAACGGACGTAGGGTTTGGTTCTCTTGCGCGCGTGATTCGCTGCGGGGGCGTCGCGAGTTTGAGCATCGATGTTTGTCGGCGAGTCCTCCCACCCCGGCTGAACGGTGGTAACGGCAGCGGTAGCAGCACGCCACTGCAATGCAAGACCCTTGCTCGGGAGGGTCCTGCAAAGATTTCGCAGTAGGGTGGCGATGTCGCTGCTGCCGCGCAATTGCAATTGAGAAATTTGCAGGCAAAATTCTGAGCACAGGGATGTTTGAAAAAAAATACCGGTTACATTGTACGTGCTTTACTTTTATTTTGACACTTGGAGGAAATCTGAGAATTCGGAAGAAATGCATTACACACCAGGGGGGGGGGGGGGGGGGTGAGAACATTCACACTGAAATGCCGCAGTGAGTCTGGAATCTAACGACCCAGGCTCTTGTTGTTGTAGAGGCACGAGTTGTCACCACTGTGCCACCCCATGCAAGCCCCGTAGAGCCCTCCGACGCGTTCTCGTGATGGTACCGCACGTTGTTCCGGCACGATGCCCTGTCATTTCGCTCCTCCGCCCGTGCTGGTGGGGAGCTTTTTCAGCAACTTGCTGGACACGTGATTTATTTGTCGATGTCCCCCTTTGCCCCGGCAGTTGCTGCCCCTGCACAGCCTTCAGGTTTGATTCGTTCCCTTCACTCTCTCATTGCAACACCTCTCTCTCTTTCTCACCTGCACCCACCTACCTGCCCGTGCTTCATGCCTTGCCAGCATCTCCACCAGGACGTGCTTTTGCGGCCACCCCCCCATCGCAGATGAATCGAAGATAATCCACCGGCGCAAGTGAGGCCTGGTAGCCCAGTGGGGTTATACTAGTGCTGAGCTGCCACTGCTGTTACAAGTGAATTTGGATTTCAGATTCGGCCACGGGATTTCTCCGGAGCGGAGTGAGTTTGTGACTTAAGCCAATGGCCACAAACACACGAAAATTTGTATAATTGTTAAATGTATTTTTACGATTCAGTTTGGCAAAATTCTCAATTTTGAAATGTATGAATATCAGCTCGACTTTCAGCACGTCACGTGGCACGCAGTGCAGCGCCCCCTGGTGTGAGGCTGGAAGAGGTCACTTGAAGGGATCTCAGAAATAGTTCCGTGACATCTCCTTCTGCGGGCCGTTCCCTTCCACGCGGGGCGATGCGCCCCTCTGCGAGAGGTCCGTACGGACACTCCGTCGCTGACAGCACTCCTCTGAGAATAAGCGTTTTTGGGAAAAGAGAAGCGCTTGAAAATTCACGAACCTCGCAAACACACGGGAGCACGCTGTGTGTGGTGTCACGCTTGCGCATTTGTGTATTTGGAATCCATCCACATCTGGCTTCCGCCGTTTCGTAGTGTGTCCTGTCGTCGTGCATGCCCGTGGTGACACTGTTTCATTGTCTGTTGTTGTTTTGTTGTTGTTGTTGTTGTCTATACAAAGTACGCACGTGGAGGCAAACACAGTGTCGACATAATCAACGTTTTTGGGTTTAGATCGCGTTATTTATAAATGTGTCGTAACCCTCCACCACCCGACACGGACAATCAGTAAAAAAGTGTCACGTTGACAAAAGACAAATAGTTCACTGCTTTAGCCCACCGGTGTGTTGAAGCGTGAGTCCACAACATTTATCAAATTTTGAGTTCGACGTTTCGCTGGTAATTGTATCCAGCATCATAGGGCAATTCGCCAGAATGGTGAGGCTCTGCTCTGTCTCCCGTTCTTATATAGACCAAAAACGTTGATAATGAATAATATTGGTCGCGAAAGCCTGCTACGGGTTCAACTGACCGTGTTGACAGCTCGAGTGTTTTTAAAGGAGCGGTCGCAATCGGCGCTCCGCCGCAACCGAAGGGTGGAAAGCGAAGCGGGGGGGGGGGGTGAGCAGCTGCTCATGGCGTCGTCCTTAATTGCCATGCGCGCTTTTTAATGGCTTATCATTCCATCGAGGGAAACTGGTGAGAAGGAGGAGTTGACAGGGCGGACGGATGTTACAGAGGGGAGTACTGCACTCTTTAACGCTGTACTTGGTATGACATTTCGTGACTGGGAAGATGATGTTACGTGCAGGGCGTAATTTCGAAACAGGTCTGTCTGGGACGGCGACCCGGAATGTAATTCCGCACCCGGCACACCAGGTCCACCATACTTCTCGCTCCGCGCTCCAGCTTCTTGTCACGTGCCGTCCGCTCCGGTCTTCTGGCAACCCGAACCAAAAAAATAATTCAGTGAGAAATTAAGCCCCTGGCTGTGAGACTGAGACAAAATCAACACGAGAGACATTTGCTTTGAACCAAGTAGGAAGATAATTAAATTCTCCAGACTTTGTCACATCCGTCCGTTGGGAGATGATCTCATCTCGGGGCAAATTGTTGAAACGATATAATCCTGGTGTCGTTACGTCGCGTCTCGCGGGTTTCAGCGTGCTTCAGGTTGGGGGACGTGTGGCCAGGTGAGGTCACGCGGGGGTGCTGGTAAGGCCAAGCATCTGCGGTCGCTCCCTGGGGGTGCTCCTGCCCCCCCCTCCCCACCGCCATCACCCTTCGCCTGACACGACCGCCCTCGTGATACCGCCGCTACGTGCGTGCGAGAGCGTCCGTCTCCCAGCGGGGTGACATTCGGGGGTCGTCCTCCGCTCCGTGTATTTTTTCAGCGGCAGTTCGAGCCAACGGCTCCATTCCGCTTTGGCCCAGAATCTGTCAATGACGGCTCGCGGTGACCGTGTCACCGCGATCGAAGAAGGGAATTTCGACCGTTGCCAAACGGTCCGAATGCAACGTAGAGCGGCGGGCGTGTTGGTTAGGTATGACGGAGAGAGGACGTGCTGGAGGCAGGGACCCCGGTGTGTGTGTGGGGGGGGGGGGGCACCGCTGGTGTCGACACGGAGAGATGAGTGATGTTCCCGGCGTCTGCTGCCGGGTGCAGAGGGCCAGCGGAGACGGGGGTTAAACGGCGAGGCTCTCCGGAGCCGTTCGACGCCGGCCCCTCGGTTTAAAATGGAAAATCGAGTCACGTTTAGCGGCGCAGAACGAAGTTGACGCACGATGGATCCCGACGGAAGGCGGGCAGGGGGGGGCGGTGTCTGTGACGGGAGACGTTCAACCGCGGCAGGGGGCGGCGGACGGACGTAGCCATCAGAATCCACGACAGAAAATGCTCCTTGGGCATTGCCGCTCGGCTTGTCGGCTGTGCTCGTTTTTTCCCCCAGGAACGTATAGGGGGGGCAGCCGTCCTAGGAAGTCCATACGTCTTCCCAGGACGATAAATGTCCTGGTTTTTGTCAGTTGTGTAAATACGTACCACTCAAGGAAAATCATTTCTGGGCAGTTCTTTCCTCTGCTATTGTGAGATATTCTTCTTCTTCTTCTTGTTTTCACGATATGTGCCGGTAATTATTTTTATCTCAGAGGTGGCAACCCTAGTCGTGCCCACGTGGCTCGAGGTGGCGGCTTCGGCCACGATGACGTCCCATCGCTCGGTGGCGCCGTGGCGGCCACGTGACACCGCATGTCAGGGTTCGCGTATCGGCCGAGCGGGCCTGAACCTCGGTTTTTCGGCTAACGTCGCTGAATCGCGTGCAGAGCATTAGCGCGAGACAGTGGCTGGGCTGGTGAGAACCGGCGGAGAGAGCCAGACCATGGCCGCATAATGGCGGTCTCCGCCAGCGATCGCATCGCTCGCATCGTTGCCCTGAGGGAAAGACG
Source organism: Lampetra fluviatilis (assembly GCF_964198595.1). Taxonomy (NCBI): domain Eukaryota; kingdom Metazoa; phylum Chordata; class Hyperoartia; order Petromyzontiformes; family Petromyzontidae; genus Lampetra; species Lampetra fluviatilis. Next base: position 3,079,322 of record NC_136313.1, on the reverse strand, counting down.
AGCGTTGCTGCTGTTGTCGTAGCAAGAAAGATCTTTTTAATATATATAAGGCATGAAGCAACAGTGATGAATTGAGTCATGGCCCATTTGAAAAGACGACGATGAATTTCTAGGCAGGTTCCAGCTCTGCTCCCCACTCTGCTCCTTGCCTTCCTCCCCCGCAGCCCGTGACCCCACGACCCCGCTCGCAGCCGAACGTACGCCCTGCCGCTGGGTGGTGCCGTCCGGTCGGGGGCCCTCAGCAGAAAATATATTTTGAGGGCGCCTCCAGACAATGTTTCAACTCCGAGTGAGATGATAGAAGAGACGTAGACAAGAGATAGAGATGTAGTGAGATGAGGGAAGAGGGGTGTAGATGAGATGGAGGTGAGAGAGATGAATCAGCTTTCGGCTAACCGTCGGGCAAAGACGGTCAGCGCATCGCGCGCTTTCGGATACGCGTCTGCGGCCGTCTGGAACGCTCTTCCGTCCCATATTAGGAAGCCACTGGAGCTATGCACTTTTAAGTCTAAATTAAAAACTAATTTCCGTAGAACTGCTTTTTGTGCTTTGTCTGTCGTCCTTCTCCCGCACCTTCCGATTAGTGCGGTTGGCTACGTACGGTGCGGAAGAAGTCCGACACACATCCATGCATCTTAACTTGACGCAGCTTTGTTATGTTTACTGCCGTTCGAGCTGGTAGTTGATGCACCCCTATTTTGTGGCCCCTCGAGCCCTCTTTGGGGCCCTGAGGCTTTTGCTGACGCGCCGCCGTCGCCGTTTCTCTGCCGCGCAGAACCTCAGGGAGGCGACGCAGCCCAAGCGGAACAGAGTCCCCTTCCCATCGCCGCAGTCGCCCCAATTCTCGCCGGACGGCTCGCCGCTTGGCTCGCCCAAGCAGCAGCACAAGCCGAGCTCCGGCACGGCGTTCATGCCGCCCGGCTGGGAGATGCGCTTCGCCCCCAACGGACGCCCCTTCTTCATCGACCACAACGCGCGGACGACCACGTGGGTGCGTACGGGGGGCGGGGGTCGCGCGTGCGCCACCTCGCGCGCACAGGGTCGCACCCACGCCACACGCACGAACGAGATGGCTGGCAGATGCACCGCGTGTGACGTGTGCTCCCCACTGGACAATGCAAAGACGACAAAGACCCCGCTCCCCGTGTAGCCTCAACAGGCTGTTGGGGCAAGCGCTGCTGTCGAGCGCCGATGAAGGCCGGCACTGTGGCATGCGAGGCTTTGGGTGGCCAGCACCACGCCTGGCCACCTTCGTCGCCCAGTGGCTCATGACCAGCTCTGTCTTGACATTGGAGGTCTCGCTTTACATCAGTCGAGGGGTGTTATTTTTCTATTGGCCGCATAGGTGAAGCCGTGTGGAAGCTGCCAAGCCTGTGCTTCCATACGGCGTTCTGGGCCAACTCGGCCACAGTTGTGCCTTCTCTACGTTTGCAAGACGTGGGCCCCTTCGTAGGAACGCCGGTGCCAGCATTAAACATTCAAGCTGGCCTGCCCACCATCCACACACTTCACACACACACACGGAGGATCCTTGCCTATGGACATCTGGCAGTTCACGAGCATTGGGTGAAGCAGGCCTCACTTTTCCTGACGAGGTACTGAATGTGGAAAATCGGTCCAGAGTTTACTTGTGTTGAACCAATGCTGCTGCAATGATGCACTCTCAGAAATCCGCGTGGCTGATGGGATGTAAAAAAAACGACCAAATAATGTGCGCAGTCGCTGATGTTGTTACACCTCAACAGATCACACACGAGGCCACACCTCCACATAGCTCTGTAACAGGAGGAGGATGTTGTGGCTGCGAGGTGGATGAACCGAAGGGAGTGGCACCGCCTCTTCCCTCGAGAGTTAATCTGATGGATCAGCTGATCAACAGAGGGTCCACCTTCCTCTATGTGTGCAGTATAACAAAGACAAATATTCCCCATATAGCCTTAACATTCTGTTGGGGCAAGTACTGTTTGCGAGCACCTAGGAAGGCCGGCACAGCACAACCAGGGGGTGACCGGCCAACACCACGCCCGGCCGCCTTTGTCTCCCCAGTGGCGATGTTTTCACAAAAAACAAAAACTCCCCTCACCTCTTTTCACCGCGCGTGTGACGCGCTCCGGTCACGTGCGTACGCGCACGTCATCGGAACGGAATCGGAATGAAAACTGACGGAATGGGAAAGGGTTTTAATCGACGAATCGGCCCTGTTCGTATCATCAAGTTCACGAACGATACTGTCGGTGAGGAGCACGGCTAGCGGCTAGAGGCGGTGGGGGGCATGTGGAGCTGGGGCCAGAGTTCGCAAAATTCTCTCGCGACGTGTCGCGGGCGGGCTTCGGCTGTAGCACGATCCTCGACGTCGTAGGATAAAATGTATCGTACGTCGGAAGTAGCTGTGTGGATGTCGCAGTGCGAACGTAACTCTCACGAGAGATATTGCGAGGGGTTACGTCGTGACCTGCACTAGACCGGCCAATCGCCTTATAGGGAAACAACCCCCCCCACAATGCAACGTGGCCCGCATGAAGCCATCACTCTGTCCTCAGCAGCTGTTCTTTGTCCGAGGTACGTATTGTTCATGTTAACAATGTCGATTATGTTAATTACAGTTTGTTAGTCCTTCCGCCGCACCTCCGATTAGCACGGTTGGTTACGTACGGTGCACACATAGACCCTGATCGCTCGTTAAAAATGTTCGTAACTTTTACGACACCCAATATCGAGTCACGGCAACATCTTATTCTTTAACGGAACTTACGACATTGTTCCGATGTCGTAAGCTGTTGTGCACTCTCTGACCCCTGGTTGCCCCGCACCTGCCTGTTGGACTGCCGATGCCGATGCCGCCGCTGCTGCTGCTATGAGCGCCACTGCATGTGCTGTGCGCTGTGCTCGTGTGCGTGTGTGCTGACGGCAGGACGACCCGCGGTTAAAGGTTCCTGTGCACATGCGGACCCGGCCTAGTCTGGACCCCTCTGAGCTGGGGCCCCTGCCTGTGAGTGTCATGCTAGCGGTGTGCGTTTGTGTGTGTCTGTGTATGTGTCTGTGTGTGTCTATGTGTGTGTGTCTATGTGTGTGTGTGTGTGTGCATGTGTGTCTGTGTGTGTCTGTGTGTGTATATATGTGCCAGGCTTGTGGCACATGGCCTGGCACAAGCGTCGTGGTGACGTCACCGCCACTTAGTGGCGAATGGCGGTTGTTGTTGTTGTTGTATATATGTGTGTCTGTGTGTGTGTCTATATGTCTGTGTGTGTGTCTATATGTGTGTGTGTCTGTGTGTGTATATATGTGTGTCTGTGTGTGTATATATGTGTGTCTGTGTGTGTGTCTATATGTATGTGTGTGTGTCTATATGTGTGTGTGTGTCTATATGTGTGTGTGTCTATATGTGTGTGTGTGTCTGTCTGTGTGTGTGTGTGACGAACGCCCTCACGTTAGACATATCCCCCAGCCCTAACCATAACCGAACGATCAACCTCATGCTGACATAGCCAGAGCCCCTAACCCTCAAACTTACCCTACCGCTAGCCCTTATCCTCAACCTAACCCTAGATCGCATTCTCATTCCAACCCGAACATTAACCAACTCGTAACCATAACCCTAATGGTAACCCCACCCTTAACCCCATCCTCTTGTCTCCAACTCGCATCCCTAACCCCAACGCCAACCCTAACCCTGCCGGTGAGAAACCGCCTGAACACCGCCCGCCCTCCGTCACCATCTCTCCTCCGACCTCACCCCGCGGCGGCGAGGGTTTCGTCCGAACCGATTCCGCTCTCGATCTCGGCGCATGCACCGTAGGTGTGGCGGGCGGGTGGGGGGGGGGGTGAATTTAACTGTGTCGTTAAACCCGCCACCACCACAATTTCTCATCAATGCCAATTTGAAAACGAATGTCCGCACACGAGAGGGCAAGGCGATGGACTGATGGCCACGCGGCGGCTCCGGGGTTAGCGGGCCGCGTCAGAGTCCGCCGCGGGCTCTGATGTGGGGAGCTTGCGCCCTCCAGAGGTTCTGCTGCGCTGGCTTCGTCTAAATAACGCGAGCCTCTGAGGCGGTTTTGGGCCCCCGTGACCCACCGCCACCACCCACCGCCACCACCCACCGCCACCACCCACCGTCACCCATTGCCACTCGTTGCCACCCACCGCCACCACTCACCGTCACCACCCACCACCACCAACCACCGCCACCCACTGCCACTCGTTGCCACCCACCGCCACCACTCACCGTCACCACCCATCACCCACCATCACCCATTGCCACTCGTTGCCACCCACCACCACCACCACCCACCGTCACCCATTGCCACTCGTTGCCACCCACCGCCACCACTCACCGTCACCACCCACAACCACCACCCACCGTCACCCATTGCCACTCGTTGCCACCCACCGTCACCACCCACCACCACCACCCACCGTCACCCATTGCCACTCGTTGCCACCCACCGCCACCACTCACCGTCACCACCCACCACCCACCGCCACCCATTGCCACTCGTTGCCACCCACCGTCACCACTCACCGTCACCACCCACCACCCACCGTCACCCATTGCCACTCGTTGCCACCCACCGTCACCACCCACCACCACCACCCACCGTCACCCATTGCCACTCGTTGCCACCCACCGCCACCACTCACCGTCACCACCCACAACCACCACCCACCGTCACCCATTGCCACTCGTTGCCACCCACCGCCACCACCCACCGTCACCCATTGCCACTCGTTGCCACCCACCGCCACCACTCACCGTCACCACCCACCGCCACCACCCACCGTCACCCATTGCCACTCGTTGCCACCCACCGCCACCACTCACCGTCACCACCCACAACCACCACCCACCGTCATCCATTGCCACTCGTTGCCACCCACCGCGAACCCTCGTCCGTAAGTGGCACTCACACAGCCCCCCGTTGAGCCTCTCGCCGCTGCCGTGCGCTCTGAGCGAGACGTTTGCCGTCCCCTCCCTGTCCGCAGCCCGGCTGGGAGGAGCGGGTGCACACAGACGGGAGGACCTTCTACATCGACCACAGTAAGAGGCGCTACGGCGGCCGCCACCGCAACCCGGCGCACCGCCCTCGCCGCGTCGCTCCACTCGCGCTCGTCACGACGTCCAGCCGGGGGCGGATTACTGTCGTTCGAACGATCACTCTCGCTCTCGTACGGCCGATGGTGTTTGCAGAGCAACAACTGCGATGTCGCGTTCGGGCGGTCGAGCCAGATAGCCGCGTCAGGAGCGGTAGCGGAGTGCGTCGCTGCGATGTCTCCGTCGTATTTGTGGATTGGGTGTTGCGTCATTACACGTTGCACGGTCTGTTCTCGATGACCACAGTCGCGCACGCCTGGAGAGTTTTTAATTTTCCATTTGTGCATCAGGCGTCCGCATCTACTGCCATGGTTTGTGCAGTGGATGTGGTTTAGGGTGGACCATGAGCTTCGTGGAAAATCAAACCCAGGGATCTTCTGTGTTGTGTCTTTCGCAACAAGGTGTTTGTTTACGAGTTATTTTGAACCCTTATCTTCCGTTTACAGCCTAAGCTGGTGACAGAAATGTCACTTTTCCTATAAGTGGAAGTGTGAGTTTATCAATAAGATATAACCACTGATGACTTCCACACAAAGCGGGTTGGCCCAGCCCTAGCCAGGCTTTGAACTCGCGACCTTCCCATTGCGAGCAGTCAGCCGGCCGGCTCGCTGACGGTGGTGGTGGTGGTGATGGTGCCGGCTAAAACGAGCCAGGCGGAGTCGCCGGTGTGTCGTCCGGCGGAGGTTGTTTGAGCGGTAGGCGTCTAAATGCACTTTGATGAATATGTTTCGTTCAGACACCAAGAACACGCAGTGGGAGGATCCAAGACTGCAGAGCCCGGCGATCACGGGCCCGGTGAGTGGCAGCACTTGGCAAGGGCGCCCCCTGTTTTGCCTTGGAGCGTCACATTGGCCAGATGTTAACTACCTCGCCTGGTGTGCAGGAGGTCATGGGTTCGATTCCCGACCATGATGCTTGCATGTTTTCCCCGCGGCCGTGTGAATTTTTATCCGGGCGAGGTAGATAACATTTCGCCACCGCGGCGCCCCGGTAGAAAACTGGGCAACTTTTTTCAAGCGTTGCCCAGAATTCGCTGACTTAAAAAAACACATCAATGCTGGAAGGATTTGCCTGGGCGGCCAAACGCGTTTGCGCCACCCCCGCCCGACGACGTCGTGACTCGTGGGGTCAGCTCGTTGCGCGGCCCGAAGTGCACGTTGCTATCACCAATTCCGAGGGAAAAAAAACGCACGTTGGGAAAGCGTTAAAGGATCCACGCGTACACACGATGTTTCTTCCTCGTGCCTTCAAAGCTCCGCCGCCACTTTGACAGTGGCGCCTTAAGCCCCTTCCGGCGCTGCTCAACGAGCGAGAGACTTGAAAATGAAATATCCCTTCGCGGGGCGAATTTGCAGGTGAAGTATTTTTGGAACGCTTGAATATAATGTTTTTTGTTTCTCCAAAAGACTGAGAGCGGCGTTTTCGTGCTTCCCGCAGGCCGTGCCATATTCACGGGACTACAAACAGAAGTACGACTTCTTCCGGAAGAAACTAAAAAAGCCGGTGAGTGGGGGAGGTCGGGGAGTCGCGTACAATCTCTGCCTCCCCGTGCAAGGGGGTGGCGTGCGCACGGACAGTGCTCGCTCAAACGGTGACGGCGGCGCTCACGGCGGTGGCAACCGCGAAAGGTGGCACCCATGACGTTTGCGGCCGGGAAGTTTCAGGTCACGATGGAGGTGCTCGTCCAGTGGCGTCGCCGTCGGGTGTGCAGGCAGTGCAACTGCACCTGTTTTCTGGGGGGGGGGGCGGGGGGGGGGGTCATGGGTGTTATTGTTAGTTTGTTTGCCGCGGCCGCTCACTCGCGCTAACGCGCGGCTGGGCCCGCGGCTTCCCCCTCGCTCGCAGACGGACGTGCCGAACCGCTTCGAGATGAAGCTGCGCCGCGGCAGCATCCTGGAGGAGTCGTACCGGCGCATCATGGCAGTGAAGCGCACCGAGCTGCTCAAGGCGCGCCTCTGGATCGAGTTCGAGACGGAGAAGGGGCTCGACTACGGCGGCGTCGCACGCGAGTGGTTCTTCCTCATCTCTAAGGAGATGTTCAACCCCTACTACGGGCTCTTCGAGTACTCGGCCACGTGCGTACGCTCGCTTGGTTGTGTGCCTGTTGCCCCCTCGCCACCCGCCACTCCCCACCCGCCCACCCCCAATGATGTTCACTGCTGGGCGCGCGCATCACGGGGCGAGGCACAGGATCCCATTGCGTTAGCGTGGAGCGTTGAGTGGTGATGGGATTTGGTTTCTTCCAAGCTACCGATTCGATGAGTAGAGAGCGGGTGCGTTGGAAGAGCATGATAACTCACGGAAGATGTAGTTGTCCCGCTTAGGTTTGAGAGTAGGCTGATTATATGGACGACAAACTCTCCGTGATCATCAGCGTCGTCGTCACCGCCGCACAAAAAACGCGATAAAGTCTTTGGTAGTGGTGTCAAAGTGATGTCGCCAGAGTCCCATAATGATTGTAACTATGATGCATTGTTCTCCTCGATGAATCTTCAAACTCATTTTGGACGTGCAGCCTTGGTTGTGTACCCGTGTTAATTCTGACGTCGCAAAATTAGTAACGAAAATATTTGTCAACGGAGTGTTTGTTTGAATTTTAATCAATCGTGACGAGTGGACGAAAGTCAACGAGCATGATGGTGACGACGACTGCTCCACTTTGCATTTCCCTCCCATCCATTGCCTCTTTCCCAAGCTCTTACAAAAATAATAACCTTGCTCAATTGAAGAAACGCGTTACCTTTCATATTTTCCAACTTCGATCATTTTTTACCTTTCATTGCCGGTCGCTGGAAGTTTTGGGCCTTTGGGCCCGTTTTTAGCAACCGTGTGTGTATATAAATAAATAAACAAATAGATAACCACAATGCCCTTTGACCCCCTGGGGCCATGCCACATCGCAGGGACAACTACACGCTGCAGATCAACCCCAACTCTGGCCTCTGCAACGAGGAGCACCTCTCCTACTTCAAGTTCATCGGGCGAGTCGCCGGCATGGCGGTCTACCACGGCAAGCTCCTGGACGGTGAGAGTCGGCGCGTCCCGGCGAGGGATCATGGTGCGCGATCGTGGTGCGGCAGGGCCGTTGCAGCAGTAACACTCCTGCCTAGCAGCAAGAAATACCTGGGTTCGATTCCTGAATCGGATGCCTTTATGTGTAGGTTTTGTATGTTCTCCTCGCCCCGGAAAACCCCTTTCGGTGGCAACGGAAAATCGAGGCTTCAGTAGCGAGTTGCTGCTGCTATTGCTGCTGCTGAGAATTTTGAGCGAGACGTGCCTGCGTGGCCGTGTATTGCAGGGTTCTTCATCCGCCCCTACTACAAGATGATGCTGCAGAAGCCCATCACGCTGACCGACATGGAGTCTGTGGTGAGCCAATGCGCGTGCGTGCGTCCCTCCGTCCTTTGACGTCCATCTATCTCCCCTGGTCCCATGGCGTGTTTTGCACTTGGAGGGCTTCGTCTCAGGGCTCGGTTTTAAACCCGGCTGTGTCCAGTTCAGTGCCCTGGAGGACCATATCCAGTGCTCCTCTCGCTAATGGCCGTGGCTACTGCCAGTCACGTGTGGTTCATTCTGGGCGTCCGCGTTGTTTCACTCTGTTCGCCAGCATTCTTACAGATCTGGGTGAATGAACGTAACGTAGCGGCCCCGTGGTTCTATCCACCGCTGGACAAAGTTCCGCCCTGCGCCGTATTGGCCTTGGGGAATTTCTTTGTCGTGTTTTCGGGGTCGCACTGTGTGTCACTTGGTGTGACGTGCATCGTATCGCTCCCCGTGCGAAACTGGATTCAAAATCCTCGAGAAGCACGTGCAGTGAAACGTTGGACAGATGCCTAACCAGGGGAAAACTCAAGAGGCCAGGATGAGGCCGGCGTTTCGTGTGTTCGTTTCTCCGTGTGTAGGGGTAAAAAGTAAATACAGTAGTCAGTAGTATCTAATATAGAATCAGTAGTATATTCACACATCAGTGGGGGCGACGGGCGAGGCGAGTGTTGTACGATTACATTCACAACTTAAACTCTAGGGATTTTCATCGAGTCAGTTTAAATGAGGACAGAGATGCTAGAATGGAGATGCCAAACTGACGAAACTGGTTCCAAACGAGCTGGTTCCAACCGAGCTGGTTCAAAAAGAGGTCGTTCCAAACGCTCTGGGGCAGCTACATTTGTAGAGACCCAATTGAGTAACTTGTGGGTAATTTGGAGAATGTTGACCCTGACGCTGGAACACGATGGCCTACTTTTGAGGGCGACGTGAGGGCATCTTTAACATCCACACTCTTGCAAGTTGCACAGAACACCCGTGCAAAACCTACTCGGTGTAGGCGTGCCAGTGGCATGGCGGTTACTTTGACATTCTTCACCACACCAGTCAGCATGCTCGGTGCGGGGGTGGGTGGCCCAGGCCCGATGAGGCTTCTGGTATTAACCGCGGCAGGGAATCGAACTCAGGTCGCCGGGCTTCGTCGCACGTCGCTGCGCGCAAACCTGCCGCTCCGACGCTCCGCCCAACGCCGTTGCACGAATTACGGCCAAACGTTGTGCCTCTTCGCAGCGGTAATAAGATCGGCCGGCTCTTGGGATTTAAAAATACCACCCGCGCCGTGTGTTTTGACACGCCGCGGCTCGGGCGAGCCGTGCTGGCAGGGCGCACTATTTGTTTTTTAAAGCCAAGATGGTAAGAGCGCAGAATCCGTGGAATGCAAAGGGGGCCCTCAAGCCTGGTCGGCTGTCCGCTGCACCCGCGATGGGACGCACTGCATTTCCTGCCAGAGGTCGCAAACGGGTTTTGATTCATCTTCTTGGTTCTTTCGGTAAAGTCACGTAGAATGTAAACAAAACAAATAATAAAATAAAGCATTATGTTTTAATAATAAAATAAAACATTATGCTTTATTTTATTCTTTTTATTGTTTCCATTCTATGTGACTTTACCGAAAGAACCAAGAAGATGAATCCCTGCAGTCACGAAAGATTTAAATCGGGTTTTGATTCCTTACCCGTACCCGTACCCGGCCGCACCAGGGTTGCAAACGGCTACCCGTACCCGTACCCGGCCGGGTACGGGTAGCCGGGTATCGGGTAGGGTACGGGTATCGGGTACCCGGTTGCGACCTCTGTTTCCTGTATTCCCCGCCCCACCCACTCCGCACAGTGGCAGAACACGGGTTTTAGGTGTTCACCCAGCAGTGGATAGACCCTGTGTGGTGGCACATCACTTGTTTATACATGTACATACATTTAGATATTCATCCAGCGATGGTGGCTGATACCGGTTAAGGGGTTAACTCAGCCCATAATACACCCCGGGGTAGATAAAATAGCAAACCACTTTGTGGAGGAGTCAACAGTAGTTGTCCTGTGGATGGACTCTGCCCCCCACCGGAAGGAATGGGGAGTTTCCACCACTGGCTGAGGGCTGTAGACAGAAGACGATTACCGTCACAATGCTTGCTTAAGCAGGAAATCATTTAGACTTTTGACGTTTTGACCACAAGCAGATGGTGCCAAGGGCCGGTTCAGATTCCACTCACGGCTTACGTTAGCCGTGGCCGGGAACACAATTCAAGTCGCTGAGTTGAGAGCTCAGTGCGCGAACCACTGTGCCACCGCTCCACTCCATTTATAGATGGGTCTGATGTTACATTAACCGTTTTGATAGGTGTTGCATTTGCACAAATATACACCCGATAAATGTAATAATAATTTACAAAGCATTGACTAATAAATTGTATTTAAAGGGCACAATACAAGTAAATACTGTCATGTGCAGAGTGCCAGCTTTCAGGCTTGCTCTGTGTACAGTCTCTTAAGCGTGCAATGGGCAGTGCTGAGTCGACTGGCTTCCTTATCTCAGTGAAGGCTTCTCCCAAAACTGACCATTCCCGGGGCCTTCGTCTCATTCTGGACCGAGTCTCCTGCCATCTTCTGGAGCCTTTGTTTCGGTGCCGATTCTCATGGAAGTCTACGTACACACACGCGTGCGCACATACGCACGCGTGTGCGCACGTACGCGCGCGCGCGCGTGCACGTGTCCCACTTGGTGCCCCAGCCTTTCGCGCGCCATTAAAATTCTGAACGTTCCGAGTTATGATTTATCCAGCGCCGTCGCATCAGCTCGCTATTTTGGTGTAACGCAAGGAGCTCGCTCGCACGGGGAGAGCGCGAGAGCGAGAGAGCGAGAGAGAGAGAGAGCGAGCGAGCGAGCGAGGGGAGGGAGCGGGAGAGAGCGTCTCTATAAATACCCTCTTGCTTGCAGGACAGCGAGTACTTCAACTCGCTCATGTGGATCCTCGAGAACGATCCCACGGACCTCGACCTGCGCTTCTGCATCGACGAGGAGCTCTTCGGGCAGGTGCGGAGCGACGCTGGAACACACTCAGCAGCGGTGCTCTGACGAACGTCTCCCGCGACTATCCTCGCCAATAACAATAATTTTATGAATCATTATTGTCATTTTACTCTTCGGTTCTTTCAGTAAAGTCACGTAGGTATAAAATAAAACAAATCGCGACGTTTCGGGCGCAACACAAGCGTCCGTCATCACCCGATTTATTTTATTTTATACCTACGTTTGAACCCGAGATCAAACAAGTTTGGAGATTTGCTGAGCAGTTCTTCATGATTCCGCGTTTTCTCTTGTTGTTTTTCTTCTTTTGCTTGTTCCACTCTCAAACCTCTTCCTCTCTGGCATGATTCATCTTAAAGGGTGAAACAATTGGTAAACATTGTTATTTTAATTTAAAAAAGCCATGCAATTATACTAAGTACTCTTTGGTTCTTTCGGTAAAGTCACGTGACTTTACCGAAAGAATCAAGATTATTGTGACTGTTCATGAGGCTTGTTTACTCAGGGGTAAAAACCTCACCGACTCTTTTTAAGGGAGGGTTGTGATAAATCTTCGCTAATAATAATAGTAATAATTCAAATTCATAACGTGCATTATAAATGTGAATTATTATTAAGCAAGGGGGCGACGACCCCGCTGTGTGTTTCCCAGTTGAGTAATTTGCGGTGTCGTTTTTCAGATTCGGTCATTGTGGAACATGGCGCTGAGCCGTAATAAAAATAGTGAGGGTTTGCTTTTATTCGATAGCGTTCTTGCAAAATTGCATCTTTGAAACGCTGTAGAATCAGCTTTTGCACAGGGGCACTGGGGAAACCGCCGACAAGCAGGGAAGGCACCCAGAACCGGTGCCAACAATTATCCAAGCTCTGCAGCCCTCGATTGGGATGTTTGTCACAACTCCATTAATGAATGTTTATCATTCACGTGGCAGGAAACCGTAGTACCTGGAGAAAACTCACTTGTGTGAGGCGAGGTGGGGGGGGCTGACAGGGAACAAGGGAGTGGAGGGAGGAGGAAGGGTGGAGGGGGGGGACGGGGGGGGGGGTAACACTATTTTTCCGTAACGATGGAATCTAGGTATGTAATCCACTTGCTGTACTGCCATCACACCCTGGGAAGCCAGGAGATGGTGGCGCCGATGCCCTTTGGGTAGAGAGCTTCGCGTATCCGGTAGGGCGGTGGGGCGGTGGGGCGGTGCTTTAGAGAAAAGGAGGCTTTTAAAATCCGCGTGACGCCAAACCAAACGTGCCGGGCCCGTCCTCGGCGCAAGTCGTCACCGGAACGCGTGAGCCAGCGCTCGGGCGACGACGTTCACCGAGACGTTTGACCGGCCACTGTCGTGCGCACGACCGGCTCCCGGCCAGGCCCTGTGCCCTTAACGGCGACACGAAAAATGTCCGGGCCCACGTTGGCAGCGAGGCGCATGCACAGCTCGGGAACACGCAACACGTCCGTCAGTAACGCCGCCAAATAACGCCGCCTCGTAACGAGAAGTTACGCACGGCCCCGTAGTAGGCCCACGTTTTTATTTGAAGTGAACATTGGTTCCCCCTACGTAGTTTGTTTTCCCCTCCGTGAACAAATATTGGGCCAAATGGCAATGCTGGTCCAACAACGCTCGACTGCACATCTGTGAAAAAGAGCTTGATAGCTCATTGGATTCCTCCAGTATGAATAAAGATTGTGATTCCGATTTAATCTAAATACGATTTGAGTGCACTCTGTAACATCACTCGTCAAACAACAACCTATACCACATTTTGAACGCCATGTTTTATTTTCAAAAATAACATAAAACGATACCAAAATGAAACTGGGCGACTCTTTCACCAATGCGTTTCAAAATTGAGCTTTTAATTTTAAAATGAATTGACGTAGATTTATGTTCAAAGAAAGATCAGTACTTTGTTCAAAATAAATGAATAAGCAGATAAAAAAATAGGCACAAAGAGAACCTAAATATTCCTGGCTATGGATTCTCACAAGAGACAAACACGACAATGTTTGGCGGGAGCGTACATTCTCTCACGCTGGCAGTGTCACTTCTTCAGAGCAGTGAGGGTCACTTTCCCGCCCCCTACTCTGCCTCAAGCGTCTTCCTCTCGGCGTGCCGGTGAGACAGAGTAGCGTCGTCATCGTCACCGCCACCATCACCGCCGTTACTACTACCGCCACCGTCACCGTCACCGCCACCGTTACCACTACCGCCACCGTCACCGCCACTGTCACCGTCACCGTCACCGCCACCATCACTGCTACCGCCACCGTCACCGTCACCGCCACCGTTACTACTACCGCCACCGTCACCGCCACTGTCACCGTCACCGCCACCATCACTGCTACCGCCACCGTCAACGCCACCGCCACCGCCACCGCCACCGTCACCATCACCACCACCGTCAACGCCACCGTCACCGCCACCATCACTGCTACCGCCACCGTCACCTCCACCGTCACAGCCACCGTCACTGCTACCACCACCGTCACCGTCAACGCCACCGTCGCCGCCACCGTCGCCGTCACCGCCACCGTCACCTCCACTGTCACAGCCACCGTCACTGCTACCGCCACCGTCACCACCACCGTCACCGCCACCATCACTGCTACCGCCACCGTCACCTCCACCGTCACAGCCACCGTCACTGCTACCACCACCGTCACCGTCAACGCCACCGCCGCCGTCGCTGTCACTGCCACTGTCACCTCCACCGTCACAGCCACCGTCACTGCTACCGCCACCGTCACCACCATCGTCATCGCCACCGTCACCGCCACCGTCACTGCCACTGTCGCCGCCGCACCGCGGGAGACGCATGCCACCTGCCGAAAATCCCCACTCGCGTTTGGCAGCGCCGGCCGTCCCCCTGTTCCTGCGCTGTCCCCGCGTTGCCCCCACGCGGTGGAGCAGAGCGAGCGGGCGAGAGAGCAAGCGAGTCAGCGAGCGAGCGATGCTGTTGACGCTTTTCACCAGAGAGTGCCACCTGTTAGTGCCACCGCCGCCACCACCACCACGGCCATTGCAGATTGCGAGAAATGGAACTCTCGCTAAAAAAACTAAATAAAGATACGTTTTGGAGTTTGGTTCTGTTGAACCGTCAGTAGTTCCCTTAGTTAATAACAATAATGCATATATAGCCTCTTGTCAATACACTGATGGATGAAGAGCCACCCTATGACCAAACGTCACGGGGAAGTGTGGTCTCCGTCATCCAGGACAAGGTGCTGACGAGTCGCGTCTCAACGAGCCACGTTGGAGCTCACGAGCTCGTTATTGAGCTGTCGTGCTTGGAGGGCTGGGGAGGCGAGGGGGTGTGGGGGGGTGGTCAGGGGGGGATGGGAGCTGCCATCTCCACGAACCGTCTCGTAGACGTGTAGCCTGACCGGTGATGGTTTTCTTCTTCTTGTCTCCAGACCCATCAAGTCGAGTTGCTGCCAAACGGATCCGAGATCGTGGTCACCAATGACAACAAGAAAGAGTACATCGAGTGAGTCCCCGTGCGGCGATGCTAACACAACTGCAGCAAAACTCATGGCGTCATTTATTTAAACGTAATTGGCGGTACACTGGCGGTGCGCGGTAGAGAAAAAAAAAAACACATTTTTCTCAATAATACTTTTTTTTTCCGCGATTCGCAATGCCGGTCACAAAATCTTGCGGGTGGGTGGTGCGTCAAAATCGGTTCTCGTGATGTCGAAGCAGTCAGAAGATGAATGTTAGGAGCAGCTGAATACGAAGATTCACAGTCCGTTGCCGTAGAGCAGCACCCAGCCTGATGACGATTGGCTGGCTCCGTGTTCCAAAGGCAAGATTTAACTCCCCGTGCCCTCGACTTAGTCGGATGCATCCTCGATTCATCGGACCCAAATCAACGATCAATGTTGACCTTTTTTTAGCAAGTCTCAGTCGACTGAATAAATCTTCGAATCGTATCAAACTTGGCGACAGGGTCAATTAAAGACCGATAAACAGATTTGCGGATTCGAATTTAGATTTTCGACTGTCAGTCATTCTCCGGGAACTTTTTCAGGAGAGTCCTGCATCGGGATTGCATGTGGGAGGAAGCCGGAGTGCCCGGAGACAACCCACCACGTGTATATGAGGGGATAACGCCCGCAGCGGGCAAACCCACTTGCTGTACTGCCACCTCGTGGCCACCTCGCAGCTCAGTGGGTTTGGGCATTTCACAAATCGCCGTGTCAGTTTGACACGTAGGAGGCTTTCGCAACCAATATCATTCGTGGCGAGGGGTTTGTTGGGTGAGATCACGTGAGTATGAGACGTGGCGTAACCCGATGATGTTGGATGTAATCGCCAGCGAAATGTCACGGTACTCAAATTGTAAATGTTGCGGATTGACTCTCCAACACACCGGTGGGCTGAGGTAGTAACTAATTGGCACGTTTTGTTCACGTGACAAACCTTACTGGTTGGCTGCCGGGTGGTGGCGGGTTAGGACATTTTTATACTTAAGCGATCTAACCCGGAAACCTTTATTATGAAATCTTCGTGTGTTCTGCCAAAACCTCACCGTGCTGGGTCACAAGCGCCCCCGAGCCCCCCCTCGCTCAACTCATTCAACATCGTGGACTAGCATCGCTCTGAATGTGACGTTACATCTTCTCATCATAGGCAGAGATTGCATGATGGCCAGGCAAGATGATTTAATATTGTTATTGTACTGAACTTTTATTAAATATGCAATGGAAAAAGGATAGATTTCAGAGCTCAAAACTGAAGCTCAAGTATTATTTTTGCCAAATCACATTCTGATGGCGTGAATTCCATGTGTAACTCTCACAGCCAGCAGTGTGCCATCCTGTGCTAGACAAAGGTCTGCTAAGAGGGTCACGTGTCAGACGCGGAATTTACTATGCACCAGCCACGCGCAGTGGCACAGCTCCTGGGTGCACACGGTGGCTTACGGGCAGCAGGAGCCCGGGCACCAGGCTACGTAGACGGAGCGGGGCTAGGAATTGTACGGAGCACCTTATTTAATTCCTCGCACCAGGGCCGGATGCCAACCCCGCCACGCTACTGCCACCGTGGACGCAGTAGCGTAGCGAGGTTGGCATCGGGCTCTTGTGCGAGGAATTCAATGGGGCCAGGGACGTGAACGCCAACTGCTCGGACCAAAACACAGCGCTGCCACGATGTGAGTGGGGAGTAAGCTCTGTCAGCCCAGGGGCTCTGCACCACAAAGCAGTTCTGCATTGCTAGGGCTGGGGGGGGGAGCTGAGAGAGAGGCATAGGTCTGTATGTATGTAGCCAACCGTGCTCATCGGAGGTGCCGATATAGGGTGAAGGTGCAGCCCTGCGGTTGCCTGCTCCTCATGAGACTCCTGGCAACAGGGACCTCCACTAGAGGGACCACCAGAGAGCTCCACTAGAGGGTATTTTGGCCTCCTCTTTCACACCGGCCGGACACCGCCGCACGCGACCCGCCGATTGACGAACTGCAGGGTACACATTTATACTGCCGGATGGACAGAGGTGGGCGGGAGGAGGGGGGGGGGCAGGGGGTAGTGGTGGTTGGGGGGCTCAATATACTCTCACCGTCGTTTCAAGCGCCGCGCGCCGGAGGATCGTATCGAAGCGGCGACCTCTGGATTTTAAATTCCGCCGTGCGAACCGTCGACCCTCCTCGCATCGAGCAGTCTCTGCAGTATCGGGCCGTGGGTGGGGGCGGCGGTGGGGGGGGGGGGGTATTTGGAGGTTGACGCGACTGCATGCCCCAATGGCTCGGTGCCGGCGGAGCCACACATGTTTTCAATTTCTCTGGCAGAGTTGGTGTTTTTCTGAGGCTTGGCCACAGACAAAAAAAATAACTGACTCTCTCGCCTCTCCCGCAAGGCGACGCGCGCGCGGGGCTACCGTTCTTGAGCGCGACGTTCGCGGGGAGAGCAGCGCGCCCGTGCGGATGCGTTGGTGGTAATTCGGTGTGCGTGCATGCGTAGAGAAGTTGGGAAAATAGACAACCTCGTTGGGATGGGTATGAATGTTGAAGTTCTTTTTCGCACCGTATGTCGCCAAACGCGCTAATCGGAGGTGCTGGGAAAGTACAACAAACTAATTTGAAAAAGCAGTTATAAAATAATAAGTTTGCAATCTAGATTTAGAAATGCATGGCTTCCTAATGTTGGAAGGAAGAGCGTTCCAGATGGCCGCAGAATCGCATCTGAAAGCGTGCAATGGGTGGGTGGGGATGTGGACGATGGGGTGAGCGATGAGATGGCGATAGTGGTAAACTCCCTGGGGAGATGACGAGCCTCTATGCGTGTGTGTGTATACGTGCGTCTGTTTGTTGTCCCAACAAGTCTGTTAAGAGCTCTGTGGGGGATCTTTGTCTTTGTGTGTGCGTGTCCCCGCTCTGTACGCATGTGCTGCTGCTGCCCTTGCCCACGGGTCAGCCTGGTGATCCAGTGGAGGTTCGTCAGCAGAGTCCAGAAGCAAATGAACGCTTTCATGGAGGTGAGACGTGGGCCCGCCGGCACGGTCGGTGGTCGCAGCAGCGCGGTCTTGGAGCCGTGAGCACGCGTGCTCAGTGCCGTAGAGAGGAAAGGCGGGTGGCGCATTTAAGCCGTAGGCCTCAGATCCAAGGGGGCCTTAGAAAGGGCCCGAGAGGAGGCCTCATTTGGCATTTTTTCTCCCCTTGGCCCAAAAACCTGTTGGTGGCCCTGCCAATGTCATCACCAAGCGGCAGCTTCGGCAAAGACCGCGTTCGTGAATGCGAGGCATCCGTGCGCCACCATCAAGAAGATCTGTTTGCATCTTCGAAACATATTTCGCACTGTACGTGGCCAGCCGTGCTAATGGGAGGTGCGGATGAGGATGGCTAAAAGTAACGTTGGGTTCACCGTCGCTGTACGACTGGGAAACGTGGACACTTATCCAAGAGGAGCAGGCTGTGGAAATGGAGAAGTGCGTTTGGCACCATCGCTGTGCAATGTAAACCACAGCGCGGGGCTTCGAAACTTGTGCTTGTCGTTTGCAGGGCTTCTGCGAGCTGATACCCATGGACCTGATCAAGATATTTGACGAAAATGAGCTGGAGGTAGGGACTGCCAAATGCGGCGGTCGTTGAAGAGAAGACGCCCAAAACACGCCTGTCCATTCGGCCATCGGTGTTCAATTCTCCACGCTTGCATTTCATCTTTCCTTTCTGTCGGTCCTCGTCATCGCACGTGCTGATGCCATGCCAGCTCGCAAACACGCGGTCTCTGACCTTAGCTCTGAGACCAACCTTGGTCAGAATCTAATGTGTTATTTGAACGCCCACCCGTTGTGGTATTTGAAGCTCCCCCCTGCTTAATTCTGACCCTGGGTGGAGGGTCGGTCGGGGAGTAATTTTTCCATGGGGGGTCATTTTCCACAGGGGAGTCATATTGCTTTAATAGAATTTGTACCCTTGATGATCAAATGATGCACACAGTATTCTGTCCCTGGGGTCCAAATTCTACGGGGTGACAATCCATCTCGCACAGGGATTCGGGTTTTCCAGGAAGCAGGCCGTCACGTGACCCAGATTCACGGGCGAGCGTGCATTGCCACCGCTAACGAAGCTCCATCCGCACGTGTGTGCGCGTGTGTGCATGGGAAGCGGTAGCGTAGCGTTTAGCGCGCTGCGCTACGAACCTGACGACCCGCGTTCAATTCCCACTCACGACCAACACCGGTGACGATTATCTGAACCGGTCCTGGGCCTCCCCTTGGTCGACTCAGCCTCAAATGAGTACCTGGTTTGTTGTGTAAACATCGCCCCTGGGAAGACAAAGGCGGCTGGACGTGGTGTTGGCCACGCACCCCGTCGTGCGCCGTGCCGGACTTCACAGGAGCTCCTCGCTAACGGCGCTTGCCCCGGCAGTTTCATTCAGGTTTTTTTCTTTTTGGTTCTTTCGGTAAAGTCACGTAGAAGGGAAATAATAAAATAATAAAAATAAAACATAATAAAATAATTCTCACGACGTTTCGGCCACAACGCAAGCAGCCGTCCTCAGGTGAAGAACAGGTCTGTCGGGAAGACAGCGTCCCATTCAATACAGCTGAGGACGGCTGCTTACGTTGTGGCCGAAACGTCGTGAGAATTATTTTATTATGTTTGATTTTTATTATTTTATTATTTCCCTTCTACGTGACTTTACCGAAAGAACCAAGAAGATGAAACCCTGCAGTCACGAAAGCTTTAAATCGAAAAGTCCATTCAGGCTAATACGGGTGGATCCTTATCATGTGTGTCTGTGTGTGTGTGTGCGCGTGCGGCTCCGTGTTCCCAGCTGCTCGTGTGCGGCCTGGGAGACGTGGACGTGAACAACTGGAGGCAGCACACGGTCTACAAGAACGGCTACTGCGCCAACCACCCCGTCGTCCAGTGGTTCTGGAAGGTGCGAGCAAAGTCCGCGGCGCTGTCCGGCGAGAGCCGCGTGTTGGGCCCCGACTTGGCTTCGGCGGCGATGCTAGTGGCGGGAACATTCGTCGACGGAGTGTCAACTTTTATTTGATTTTAGTCGGCGAAGGCTACGAGCGGACGGGAATTGCCGAGCGCGACGATGACTAAAACTGCCGCCCACCGAACGTTGCAACGTGATTGGCCGAGGAGACGAAATTCATGAGGACGAGGACAGTTTTAGTAATGTTATCGGAGATGGAAGTGCATTGAGGACGATGAATAGTGGTGATTGGCTATGTAAGTGCTGTACTCACTTCACTGATTGGCTGACCTGATTATATTCTTAGGTTTTTTTCGGTAAAGTCACGTAGGTAAAACATTTAAATTAATAAAAGTAAAATAAAAAAAATAAAAAATCACGACGTTTCGGAAGCAATTTTTTACCTACGTGACTTTACCGAAAAAACCTAAGAATATGAATCCTTGCAGTCACGAAAGCTTCAAATCTAGAATGACCTGATCATATTGGTGAGGAATAGAATTTGCACCCCGCACACCAACCATTACGAAGTAAGAGTGGACTACATTTCTGACCTTACAGGGAGCGGCAATCAAAAGATCGCGAGATCAAATCCTGTTTGGGGGTTGACCATCATCCCTCCGGGGCCGCTAAAACGAGTACCAATTTTTTCAGAAGTCAACCTCATTTCAGGGCAGTGAATGGGAGATGAGCACTAATGCTTCATTGCTCATTTGAGTAGAAAAATCACTCAGACTTCTTTTAGTCGACTCAACTAAGAGAACGACGAAGCAGAATTCGCAGACTTAGACCCGGCTAATATTTCATCGTTCGGGGTGAAGACCGTGACTATAATAAAAAATGTCTCGCTAAATGACCGTTGCTAATGGCAAATCTGGTGAGGCGGTCGCCATCTCGACGTGTGTTCGCCACGTGACGCTGGTCCTGCCAGGCCGTCCGTTCACCACGTGTCGTCGTGCGTGGCGAGATGTTAACTACCTCTCCTCGTATAGAGGAGTTCATGGGTTCGATTCCGACCATGAAGCCTGCTGTGTATTTGGAGTTTGCGTGCTCTCCCCGCGGTCGCGTGGATTTTTCTCCGGGTCCTCCGGTTTTTCCCTCCACGTTTAGAATCTACGTGCGTTTAGAGGATTTGGCTGATGTAAATTTCCGCGTGATCAGCCACTTCATTTGGCAATAATTTGTGGCCAGGTCGCTTCTGAAAAATAGCTGAACGGCTCAGTGGGCCTTACCTGGGAAATGTTTTTTTTTTTGTTGAGTGTCACTGCGTGTCACTGCGGGGAGCGTGCAGGCGGTGCTGCTGATGGACGCCGAGAAGAGGATCCGTCTCCTGCAGTTTGTGACGGGGACATCGCGCGTCCCCATGAATGGCTTCGCCGAGCTCTATGGTAAGGTCCCGCCACGTTTTACCACCGCCGCTGCCGCCATGGTGGCGTCGGCCCTCACCGCCGCGTGCGGGTTAGAGGTGTGGGCCTCCGAGCACAGAGCCACGCAAGCCAAGTCTAGAAATTGTTCACGCTGAGACTCGTTATGACTCCCGATTCCGCGAGGGAGTGAAGAAGTTCATCATGATATACTATAGTAATATGATTATATGATCATATATTATTAATATGTAATTATATATATTATAGTTGATGTCACGGTGGCCATCTTGCACGGGGTTTTCTTCCTGGCAGCTAATTGGCTGGTGCAGTGGTTGACCTAAGGCAAGAGCGCCACAGTTAAGTTCTTCAGGAATGCTTGATGGTTTTTGCATAATTGCACAAAGTCTGAGTGCTTATTGTACATGTCTCTGTCTGTTGTTTGAAACTCGTGTGTTTTTCCGGCCTCCACTGGTTTTTCTGTTATGACGACGGTGTTTTTTCTCGTCGGCTAGAGACGTAATCTTTGTGGTCGTCTTCCTCTTGTTGCCAGGTTCCAACGGCCCTCAGCTGTTCACAGTTGAGATGTGGGGTGCACCGGAGAAACTCCCACGAGCACACACCTGGTATGACACGCACACAAACGCACACAGCACACGCACGCTCGCACCCACTCCAGCAAGCCCCACGCACGCACACTTCGCTTGCTTGTACACACGCGCGCGCATGCACGCACACACGCGCTCATGCACAGATGCATGACCCTATGCACGCAGAGAGCGGCACACGTTCTCACACTCAAACATGAACACGCATGGGCATACGCGCACTAACACGCACGTGGGCAAGTCTGAGAAGTGAAATTCAACATGATAGAGAAGCACTGCAAATGAACGGTTACAATGATGCACAAATCAACAGGGCATTGAATGCCAAAACCAAATAAAATAACACGAGCATTGAAACTGCCCAAGTAATTAAAACGATCAAAATACCGTACATTGCGGGAGTAACTGATAAACTAGCCAGATGTTCCGAGTCAGATTTGGCACGGTACATAAAATACAGAAGTTAATATTTGGTACAAAAGATTATTACCGAAGCTATCAAACAGGAGGTGTGTACAGGATGAACTGCACGTGTGGGAAATGTTATGTTGGGCAAACAGGACGAGTAATCAGCACGAGACTAAAAGAACATCAGAGAAATAGTAAATACTTCCAAATACAACTGTCAGCAGTAGCAGAACACGCGTGCCAACAAGGACACTCAATTAATTTCTGCGCAAAACTAGCTACTACTGGCCGAGATTAATTAGAGAATCTATCAAAATTGAAAGAAATAAAAATTATTTAACCGTTCGGATCGCTACCGCCTTAGTACTGTGTGGAAGCAAAACATCAAATAATACATGATTTAAATGCATGCCTATGAAGGGCAGCATACTACAATAGGGATTACCGTTGGTACGGCTATTTTAATACACACAACAGACAGGAAGGACAAGTTAAAAGGGCTCGCATAATGCACATGCATCATAATGTACGTTGCCTCATTAACCCCCCCCATCCCCACATTCTGCAAGAATGCAGAAGCGTGGTCACCACATCTACGCCTCTATATAAGGAACGAAACAGTTAGACTTCTCTTCTAGATTTGAGGGCAAAACAGTCCTCCGTGTAGCCTGCCTATTGCAGGGCTGTCAGCGAGGACCTCCCAGGGCCTGTGGTAGCAAGTCCGCTGGTGCGATGTCTCTTTTGTTTGCCGCCCCTCAGCTTCAACCGCCTGGATCTTCCGCCGTACGAGTCGTTCGAGGAGCTGCGGGAGAGGCTGAACATGGCCATCGAGAACGCGCAGGGCTTCGAGGGCGTAGACTGATTCCTATTTGTCCCGCACGGGGCGCCAAGAGCCTCCTCCTCGATCCTCCTCCTCCTCTGGCCTCCTCGACCCAACCCCGACGATCAACGATCGCCCACCACGCCCCCCCCCCAACGCACCACCACTCCGATCTAAGTGATCGAATTCGTCTGATCCCCGGCAGGCCAGCTCGCTGCCACGGCCACATCACGCTGTAGGCCACATTGAACACTGGCAGTTGCCGGCGGACAGCTTCCCGCGAACGTGACCGGCCCGATTCAAAGCCATGGGACCGCGCACAGGAGTGCCGGGCACACAGGCAGATCGTGCTCGCCGGGCCCCCCCCCCCCATCTTGCGTCACTTGTCACTTGCGTGGTTGAGGATGCCATGTGGACGATGCCTCCTGCGGTCCACGTGGAGAGTCGCGCGAATCGGAGCGAGCGACCGGGGGGGAGGCGGGGGACGGAGGGAAAAGACGTTCTCTCTTTTTTTTTCCAATGGCCGGCAGGAATTTGTCTTTTTTTCTCTTTTTTCTTCTACTTTTTCCACATCGATGAGTCATCGTCAACAGAAGCTGTGAACTGTGCCTAAGGTGGTGAACATTGCCCCCTTTTTAGTACCTGTCCTTTTTATTTTTAAATGGCCATTTGCATGGTCCATAGCACAAGTTTGTGCAGTTGATGGCGAGGGAGGGTGCGGCGTCATCCGGGAGTACGCGAACCGTGGGAAAAGTGGCGCAGTGCCCTCAACCGACCACCGCCGTCACCGCCGCCGCCCCCCCCCCTCCCTCACCGCCGCACCACGACCGCCGTCGCTGGAGACCACGCAGTTAAATAACAACCTCGGACTTTAAACAACAAGAGCCCACGTAGCCACGCGCCGAAGATGTGCGGGAGGTGGAGGAGATCAACTTCAACGTCTTCTTTACGCCCTGAGTAACATCGCGGACACCGGTTGTCACCAGCGCGGCGTTGACGGTGGGGCGGCAGCGGTGAGAGCGGTCGAGGGATCGGCCGCCTCGACTCCACACCAAGGATCGTGAACGCCTGACAACGGAACGCACGGCTCGAGTGGGGATGCGGAAATGTAACAATGCGACTTTTTTTTACAAACGACTCGCGAAGGTTTTTTTTATTTTAAGGTCCAGTTCCACAGGCCCTCTCGACGTCACCACCGCCCGCACGTGCCATAGCGATCGTGTGCAGGCGCGCAGCACCAGCGACCACCTGCCTGAGACGTCTTAGCATATCTCGCAATTGTTTACAAGAAACCAAACTTTGTTTTAATTTTTCCCGACCCCCCCCCCCCCCCCGAAGATCACGTGCGGCTTGAGGTGGTGCGTCGGCGTGGCCGGCGCGCGACGACCGTGGCGGAGCACCCTTCCCCGCGTCCGTTCGCTCGCGCGCCGTGCCCCACACGCGTCCCAGGCCCAGCCAGCTCATCGTTTCTCCACCCGCCTTGGATAACCTCCCTAGGCCTCAATCCTGTCGCGTGACCCCGTTTTGAAGGCAATGCCAAACAAACTTTTAACCGAATATTAATCGCTCGACAGATGAGCAACGGTGCGGTGTGTATTGGTCTATCGTGCATTCTGCTCTAGCTTTCACCCCCTACACATATATAGACTGTGACACCATTTTGATGTGACTATAAGAATTGAGAGGTTGTGGTGTGGTGTGAGGGGGGGGGGGTCTGAGCCTTGGCCAGTGTGGTGAAGAAAGTCGTGGGTCTCAGTTCCCTTCAGCCACCGCAGGCGCTGCCCCTGGTTCTCGCCGTGACGTCGTCAGGCTGCCGGCCTGCCACTCGCCGGGGCATGGACCACCAGGGGCAAGCGGGCAGGGTGGGGCAGGTACAGCGGCGGTGTGGCCGGGTCGTCCCCCGATGTGTCCGCCGTCTAGCGTGCCGATGATTGCTCATGCAGGTGAGATCAAGTGCAATATGTTGTAATGAGGGGTGGTTGGTGGGGGGGGGGTCTGACCGGGTCTTCCTCTGTGCCTCGTGCGCGCAGGAAGGATAATTTGGCTGCCCCATGTCGTTGTTCTGCCTCGTTTTTTGTTGGGGTTTTTTTCTCTGGCGCTGTTGATCGGATGCGTCTCTCTCTCTGTCTTTCTGTCTCTGGCCTAGCTGTTATCTAGACTCTCTGACGTGGTCGTCGCAGGAAATGGTTACATTTTTATATTGATATACCTTCTCATTACCAAAGTTTGTACGTACGGTGTATATGTAATTTCCTATATCGGGTTTTTGAACTTTGAACAGTTTTTGCAGACTTGATGTGTTACAAGTGAATCTCAACGTTGGTCGTGATGTTTGTATATCGGTACAAATGGGCAGTGATTGTGCACATTGTGTGTGTGTGTCTGTATATATACATATAGGATGTGTGGGTAATTCTTTTTTTTTTACGTTACTACATCGGACACTCTCCGTCGTCTCCTGCGAGCTGCTGGAAGGCGGAGTGACTAGGCCTCAGGAGACCGGGCCTCGCTTTGTGACCATGGGCACGGCATGGATGCTCGCATATCCACATCATGAGAAGCAAGCGCAATCGATACAATTGCAGTGGTGGCTCATTATGAAGGGGCCGGAGGGGGGCTGAGGAGGGAGCCTGGCCCCATCAGTGAAAAACGATGAAGGAAAATAAACCACAACAAGACTTATCTGCTCATTATAAATATTATACAGTAATTTGTCCACCCGCCCACTCCACCCCACCGTGTCGCTTCTCACCTCCTCTACCCTTCCGCCCTACCTCTCACCTTTACACACCCCACGGATTTATTAAACCCCATTGGCCTCCACTGGGCAGTTGTGCCGAAAATGTATCTGTAGGTCGCTACGACCGCCCGCAAAGCCTGTTGCCTCTCCTCCAAGCGGGGCCTGGGAGTGAAATTCAAAAGACGGCAATACATTGTGGCCCTACTGGCGAACTCGAGTAATCTTTAGTAAAATCCTGGTAATGAGGTGTCCACGTGGTCAACAGCCTCCTGACGATGATGTACATCACCACCCTGGCTGGAAAGGCATCTTGACTTAATCCTGGGCGATTGGACGACGCTGCCTTAGAAATAACAAAAAAAGTTGACTTGGTTCACAAAAGTTGCCCAAAATACCCTGGCGGCATTCCGTTCTCCTGGAACCTATCCCGAAAAGTTGAACGCCTCCCTGTCCCTCTGTTGAATGCGGTGAACGCGAGGCATCGGCAGCCCACGGCGACCGGCAAAGTCACATGCCGGGCCCGTGGTGGCTGGGAGGGTGGTGGTGGTGGAGTGGGCAGGGGGGTAGACTGAGACGGGAAGCTTTCGCCGCACTTGATTAATGAATGAACCCGAACGCCAGTTCGCGCTTGATATTTAATTACAGATACAATCCTGTCGGTTAATTGACTTATCAGCCAAGGCACACACGGCGGGTTAATCGTGATTAATGGGCGGTTAACGCGCTGATATGGGCGTGACGGTGGGTGGGGTAGGCACGCACGCCCGCGTTTGCCGGCGCTCTCTTCGCTGTCAAACTTTGTCTCAGCCGGGCTCAGAGGGACACGGGGGTCGAGCAAAGGTCGAGCGGGCGCCGTCCGCTGCCGCGTGGCCTGCGAGCGACGTCCGATTTTCACGTGAACGGTGTCGGCGGATTTTGTTATTTAATTTTGAGCCGGTGGATGAAAATCCTCGGGCTTTGCGTCAACGATCGCTAACCCCGCAAAAAGACCACAAGACTTCACGAAACGACTTCACGGACGCGACGGAACTAACGCGTCTGAGTGAAGACGCAGACGAAAGACGGTTTAAAAAAAATATAAGAATAGGTTTGATACCCTTTTTGGCAATAAAACAGTTGTGTTAAGATGTTAAGCCACCGAACTGAAACGTTTTGCAAGGAATCATGTCTGCGTTAACCACAAATGCTTTGTGGTGAACATGCAAACAAACTGCAATAGGTTTAAGTTTGGTGTTTTTACATCTTAACACATGTTTTATTGCCATAAAGGGTATACAATCTATTATTATACATGTATCTTGATACTGGCAAGGGAGGTCCCGTGATAAGACAGTTTTCGTTACATTATCACTGGTCAAAAAAATAAATATTTTCTGGCCTGGACTGTTGCAGCTGTTTTAGACAAATTTCAGGGTGCTGATTCCAAATCTGATCTCAGATTTGCTCTATCACATCTCATTTTATGCTATCGGCATACCCCATTTTCATTGATTTTACCCGAAATTAACTCTTGTCACTTATGATTGCAAGTTGTTGCGAGTCAGTGACTGCTTAAGTGTTAAAATATGGTGTTGTAATTTTTCGGATAGTGTGTTTATAATATCATTTTATGTAGATATCCACATTTATTTAATATTTTTCTTCTGCAATTTTTATTGAAAATGCAATATTTGATGTCTCAAAAACCTGATGTGATCGACAAAAACTGATTCCAGATTTGGAATCGGCACCCCAAAATTACATTAAAACCGTTGGAATACCTTATGCCAGAAAAACTGTGTTGACCAGTGTTATCAAAGGCCGCAGTGCACTGAAAAAGACCAAACACGGCCGTTGGCTAAATGTGTACATTATGCACAACAAGTAAATACTGAAATAACTAATTGGCTGACGTGATATTGGGAAGAAGTTGGGGTACTGGGGATTCAATGCCCCTCACACCAAGATTTCGCCACTCAGAAGTGTCCCGACTGAACATTTGGTTGCTTCGGTCGACCAGACTAAGAAGCTCACTCCGGGACATTAAACACACGGGACTTATGACTGTCGCATGAATGACGGACTTACGTTCACACCGGCTGCTGTGAGGCCCTCGGCGCGTGGGATATGCGGTCGTGGAGCTATTCATGTCCGAGCTTTTCCTGGAGAGTCTCGCAGGGGCCGCCACGACTCCCCCCGACGCCATCGTCGTCGCCGTCACCTCGAGCCAGACAGGCACGTCTTAGGGTTGCCACCTTTGAGATACAAAATAACGGGCACGCATCGTGGGAAGATCGTGGCAATGAGAAGAATATCCCACAATGCCAGATGATTGGGAGAACTGCGTGTGGATGCATCGTTTTGGGTGGTGTGTATTTAAGGAGCTGACAAAAAAAAAAACCCCACGACTTTTAATTGCCACCTCTGAGATACAAAATAACCGGCAGATATCGTGCGAAGATCATGGCAATGAGAAGAATATCCCACAATGCCAGATTATTGGGAGAACTGCGTGTGGATGCATCGTCTTGAGTGGTGTTTATTTTCGGAGTTGACAAAAAAACAACCCACACGACTTTTAATATTTGATATCCCGGGAGACTCTTGCAGATTTGTTAGGATGGCTTCCTCTAAAGAGAGGACGATCCTGGGGGGGGGGGGGGGGGGTGGGGAGGAATCAGAACAGGTGGCAACCCCTAGCCGTGTCCCCTGATCGTGAGGTACCTTCGCGGCAAAGCGCCATTTAACGCGGGCCGCCTTGAACGAACGGAGAAGATTTCCACAATTTTTTTTAGTGTGGCGACGAAGGAGACGAGCAGACGGAGGATTTTCCCCTCGTTTCTCTCCGCACCGGTTACAAATGTAATGAGCGCGCGAGAGGCGCTGCGACGAATCCACAGCCGACATTTTCTGTCTGGTGGCATTTGCCACGATTTTGAATGCACTGTGGTAACAATGCTGCATGGTTTGCCTTACGCTTGTTACACGCCGGTCTCTCCCTGAGATGAATTGGCGCCGAGGATTGTGCAGCGAAATGCCAATACACTTCAGCATGCTGGCATCTTCACCACCACTCTCTGTGCTGCGTGGCTGTCATGTCATTGTTGCCTTATTCGTAGGGCCATTAAAAATAACACTGTGGGTTATTAGGCATTCACATTTGTGGGTGTGTTGGGTGTGCTTGCGCGCGTGTGTGTGTGTATGTGTACGCGCGAGGGCACTTTCAAATTCCTTATTCATTTTAAATTCATTTCCTTTTCCCTTGAGAATCGGGGGGGGGGGGGGGGGGCAACGGCACGGGAATAGGAATTGGCAAGAATTATTTATTATTTATTTTGCTCTAAATGAAAGCTATTGTTTGCACGCGCGCGCACACTGCACCCATCCCATAGGTGTGCAGTCGCGTGTGCGTGCAGAGCAAATGTGAAATGGAAAATAACTTCGGTGGGGAGCGAGGGAATGGAGGGAGGGGGTGGGGTGGGTTACAAACAAATGGGGGGGGGGGGGTAATGCTATCCTCTGGGAGTGCAAACGGCCACTGCGGCCTCCGAGTCTCGTTTATCAGAGAAGCCATCGTCCTGGCGACGGGGCTCGTTAAAACCCTCGGCTCGCGGCCGGGCGAGCGCGCAGAACGAGGGGCTCGGGGGTCAGCTGCTGCTGCTGCTTCTGCTGCTGCCGCCTCTCCCCCGTTAGCCGCCGCGGAGAAAATGCCCGACGATGATGACAATGACGATGACGTCAAGAATGATGATGATGATGAGAGGTCATCGCAGAGGCATAAGTCATCTCCCTGCTGCGTTTTAGTCACCGGGCTCTGAAAACGCATTTTACGATTTTGTCCCAACCGCTGCAAAAAAAAAAATCCATTCCCATCTCTTTGCCGTTATTATTTTATTTTTCTCACCGAGCTCGAGGGCAGGGACATTTTTTTTACGGACAACGTGGGTCTGACGATAACGAAGGGGTTTTTTGTTGTTGTTGCTGTTGCAAGATGAAGGTTCATCTCTCTTTGGCAGTCCCCTCGGATCAAGGACGACGTTCTTCCCACAGTGCTTCTGTGCGTTCTGAGATGACTGAAGAGCCCAGTGCGAGATCCGGAGACTGGCGCACGTGGGGGGCAGGGAGGTGCCGTTCGGGATGGGGTGCGCGGGTGGATGGAGATGCGCCCGTGTGGCTTTCTGTTGCGCTTGCCGATGAGACTAGCGTACGATGCCAACTCGGGACGCTTCTCCTCCTCTTCCTCCTCCAGTTTGTTGTGCCCTAAACCCACCCGCGTCCGCCCCACCTCACCACCCTACCACTCCTCTCGTTCTCTCTCTCGCGCGCGTCCCTCACTACGTAACGTGTCGAATGCCATAAACACAACCCAAATGCGACCAAAAAGTAAAAATGGTAAAAATGTCATGAATGAGGGGAGGAGTGGGGGGGGAGCAAGTGGTATGGGGGTAAGACATACCAGCTAACCAAATGCCGTCTCTATTCTAGATTTGAAGCTGTCGTGACTGCAAGGATTCATACTCTTAGGTTTTTTCGGTAAAGTCACGTAGTTAAAAAATTATAATAAAAAAATCATAAAAATGACTAAATTAAATCACGACGTTTCGGAGGCAACACAAGTCTCCGTCTTCAGGTGGGACCGTCACAGCCAAATGTACTGTATCAAGTGCCGTCTCTATCTATCTCTAACCAGTACGCTGACCGACTGCAAATATGAACCATACACCTAGCCTGAAACAACGAGGCAATCGTAGAAGCTCTCCCGCTAACCCGAACCAAATAGATACGAGCTACTATTACTTGACTGCCACTACCCCTGACCCCATAACCGTACCGCTATCCCTAAACAACAGATCAACCAGCTACAGGTACTAACCCCAAGGCCGTAGCCATGGAGTCAACATTGGGGGGGACCAAATCTTCCAGGGGGTCTGGGGGTCCCAACCCAGAAAAAATATCTAAATTTGAAAACTAATTTCCTGCCTAAAATATAAAAAAATTCACTAACACACGGGATAGACTTTTTATTAATTTTTTTACAATAATGTCTAATAGTGTATTGTATTACATTGCTCTGTTTTAACTTTTTTTTACCATTTCTTGTTTCATTGTATGTAATGGCAGAGATTAGGGATTAATAAAGTACAACCATAACCACAATCATATGAACACAAATCTATGCGTTGATTTATATGAAGACAAGTCCAGATATAGTGGCCAAGGTTTAGCAAATTGTTGTTTTTATTTACATAGGATAGCTATTTTTTTTATAGCAATATATTGGGGGGGGGGGGGGGTCATTTTGAGCATATATATATATAGGGGGGTTTGTATCAATATATATTATAATTACGGCCTTGACTAACCCTAACCCTTCGATTTAAAGCGTTCGTGACTGCAGGGATTCATCTTCTTGGTTCTTTCGGTAAAGTCACGTAGAAGGGAAGTAGTAAATTGTTTTATTATGTTTTATTTTTATTATTTAATTACTTCCCTTCTACGTGACTTTACCGAAAGAACCAAGAAGATGTAACCCTAACCCTTGCCAACCAACCACTCATTGATCCGAGTGCGCATCAACACAGCGATATACCGCTCCGCTTCTCCCGATGCAGCAATCTGGCCCAACCACCTCGGTGTATAATTATAGATGTTGCTCGGAATCAGTGTACCACAATAATTTTTAGAGGGGGGCCACTTTCGCCGACGAGACATCAGTGTGAGGGCCGCCACACATTTGAAATCTTTCGGGTTTGGCAGCACGATGTTTTTTTTTTACATTTTTTAATTGACAGGGGCCGCCAATGGCCTGAGGGCCTTACAATGAAGACCTCGACATCAACATCCAGCCATCTACAAGGACGAGTCATCCCTTCCTCTAACCCCACTTATGTTATTTGACCAGGGCCTCCTAGAAGTTTGTTGGTTTTCAGTTTTTGTGGTGCCCAACGGGCAGCTACGACATCCTCCACGGGTAGAAGTGGGCGTTGCACATACGCGAAAATATTTTATACCCCAGGAATGGATATTCACGAAGAAAATATCAATGTTCTTAGGTTTTTTCGGTAAAGTCACGTAGGCAAAAAATTTAAAGTAATAAAAATAAAATAATATATTATTATATCATATTATTTTATTTTATTTTTACTTTTATTAATTTTTATTTTTTACCTACGTGACTTTACCGAAAAAAACCTAAGAATATGAATCCTTGCAGTCACGAAAGCTTCAAATCTAGAAAATATTCCCATGAATATTCATTCCCCTGAGGAACACAACTTGAGGAAAGTTGGAACCAACATTGGGAATCTGGTTCTCCTCTTCAAAACATATTTTCTCCCTTATTTTTTGGTAAAATCTTTCTTTGCATGTAAGTCTGAAATATTAATGTTTACTAAATAAATAAGCAGGCAATACGCCTATTCTCCACCCATATCTGTCCCTGCATGTTAAAAATATCTAAAGTATTTTTCACACATCCCGTTAGCCGCACGGATTTCCCGGGAGTGCATAATTTCAGGAGCATTGGTTTACAGTCGCATTTGAAAAACCTGGACCAGTATTAGACTATACAAATAATCATCATGATCAACCATGATCAATCTCCTGCCGGATGAAATTCTCCCTAAGCTGGTGCGCATCTCACGGGTCTTAAAGTTGCAACAACAACAACAAAATCCCATCCAGAATTTGCACGTGAACTAATTTCAACTCTCCATCTTTTTGTCGGACGTCATTTAGTCACGCGAGCCAATAAAATGCGCGCGTGCTGATTGGTTGAGCCACTCGATGGATGTAGGCTCTCGGGGCATTGGAGGGGGCAGTCTTGGCTGGGTGGCTGCTGCTGCTGCTGTTGATCACCATCATTCTAGATTTGAAGCTTTCGTGACTGCAAGGATTCATATTCTTAGGTTTTTTCGGTAAAGTCACGTAGGTAAAAAAATTAAAATTAATTAAAGTAAAATAAAATAAAACGTCGTGATTTATATTTTATTTTACTTTTATTAATTTTAATTTTTTACCTACGTGACTTTACCGAAAAAACCTAAGAATATGATCATCATCATCTTTCCCTTCAGCTTAAGTGACGCAGGAGGTCAAGGGTCAAGGCACGCCGAGTTCGTGGAGGGCCTCCACGTGGCTAACACGATGACTGGGAGACTGGAGCGTCGCTGTCTTCATTGCTTTAGCTAGGCACTCGTGGGTACCAAGGGGCCGTCCATAAATGACGTCACGCGATTTTGGACGATTTTTGACCACCCCCCCCCTCCATCGTCACACGGCGTCACAAAAAGTCAGACCCCCCACCCTCAAATATGACGCCACAAAGCTCTGCCCTCCCTCCAAAATAAAACATGCTTCAAATCGCTTCAAACTATTGTCATTGTAGTGCGTATTTAACGTGGCGCTACACTCTGATGTTGTAGGAGCAAACATTTATTAAAAAGTATATTTAATTAAGTAGAAAATATTGTCTATATTTATTTAAGGTTGCGCATTTTTACGTGACGTCACATTTCTCAAACCCCCCCCCCCCTCGTCACACATCGTCACAAATGTCTGACCCCCCCCCCCCCCCAGGTGCGTGACGTCATTTATGGACGGTCACCAAGGTGAGTACTATACAATGCTTATGACCAGGCGAGTGTACGACTTTGGGCACATTTGTTGGTGGTATATGTTTAGTTTTTGTTGTCGACTTCAGTTTTCACCAAAAGCACTCTTCCAACCTCCTCTTGTCAACATCTTCATTTCATCATTGTTATTCCACTACAGCACAATTTAAATACCTGCCCGGGGTACACATGCTCGCCTGTGTTTCCCAGTTGGGTCCGTCCCAGAAATATTTTCATTATTTTTTTCAGATCACTTTTTCTACTTGACTTGTGGGGGCATTAATGGAATACTCAGAATGTGATGTACTGAAGGGAAATACTTGGTTTGTGCCACCAAGCAATGAAAATTCTCCAGTTTGTGGACATTTTTTCCAGACCTCAGTTCGTGGACCTGACATCACGAAATCTTGGGAGCTAAGCGTCCAAGTTGAGCCTGGTTAAGAACGTTGAACCTCATTGGAACCTCATTTGCCAGTAAAAAATATGATAATTGGTTTTTTACCCTTCTATCTGGCAACAAAACTGACACCTTTTTTTACAAGGAGTCATCGTTTACATAGACCACAATACCTGCAGTCATAATGCAAACCAAAAACATAACTCTGATAATGTGCACTTTCCTTGAAGTTGATTGGTCCACACCCGAGACAGCTTTCCTTAGAGCCTAGTCTCACATGGGTTGGACCAATTATCAACGTTGAACCTCTTTCACACCGTACGTAGCCAACCGTGCTAATCGGAGGTGCGGTGCTTGGGTGTGCTTGCCAGGTCTTGTAGCCGTCACGTGGCCAGGAGGTGGTAGCGCATGAGATCCTCCAAGTGCAGTACTGGTAGCGCATCCGTTGCTTGTCGCAGAGCTTCAAGGGTTTCGAATCTGGCAGGGCCGCTGTGGTTAACGTGGACGTGAAAGATCACAGGTGACATTAAAGACCCCGTGCTGCCACTTCAGGAACGGGTGGGCCACTGTGTGCCGGCGTCACCGTCAAACGTTGAAACATCACAGCACTTTACTCTCAAAATAACGCAATTGCTAATCGCGTAGGGATTGTTGCCCTGCACTGAGAACAGTTGCCAGGATCCTCTTGAGACTTTGGTGAGGATTTCCCTAGCAACTAAATGTATACGCAAATGATTACCTTGTCCAATCGTCACCATGCAGGACTCTCTTGAAACATTATTGGAGAATAAATGAGGTTCACCTGGGCAAATGGCATTATTGGGCCCGTCATCTTCAACCGCGAATGAGACCTCCTCGCCTCAACACTCAAATCGCTCCACTGGCTCCAAATCAAATTCCACATCAATGCCAAGATCACACTAACTGTATTCAAACCCATCCATGGACACGTCCCTGCCTATCTCTCCCCTTCTCATCTCACTCTACACCCCATTGTACACTCCTGCGCTCCAGCAACACGAGGCTTTTTATTTAAAGCTTTCGTGACTGCAGGGATTCATCTTCTTGGTTCTTTCGGTAAAGTCACGTAGAAGGGAAACAATAAAATAATAAAAATAAAACTTTATAAAATAAAATAATTCTCACGACGTTTCAGCCGTCCTCGGCTGCTTGCGTTGGAGGACGGCTGCTTGCGTTGTGGCCGAAACGTCGTGAGAATTATTTTATTAAGTTTTATTTTTATTATTTTATTATTTCCCTTCTATGTGACTTTACCGAAAGAACCAAGAAGACAATTGTTTTACATGCATAGTAAAATAATTGTATGTTTTCATTTGCTATACGGCCAGATAATACGACAAATCGCTAACCTTAAACACCCAGTCGTTCATAAAAGTTGAAGGCAGTATAGTACTATAGTAATAGAGCAAGTACAGAATCACTGAACCGGAATTGATAGCTTGAAAGCATTTAGCGCGGGGCCCTTGACAGTGCGGGGCCCGTAGCTACGTATGTAGCTACTTTTGCTACTAGGATAATCCGGCACTGCCTGCTTCCATGACCAGGTCCGAGCTCAGGACCTTTCTTGTTTCCTCTGCCTATGACTTACTGCCTCGGTTTGCTACGTGCGGTTGCGAAATAAGTTCAACATACGGTAACACACGTGTCCACTTTTTCTGTTAAGTGTCATGGGATGAGATTTCTTTAAGACGGTATATAAATGCAGAGTTATTCGCAATATTATTCTGCTGGTTGGAGGCCAAGTGGAGGACATTGGCTGCTAGAGACTCATCTGTGTTTGATAATGCAACAATCACTAGGCATGCGATGTTTCACATCGTGGCACAGTCGGTACATTTTCACAATTTGAGGTCAGTTAAATTCGGTGACATGGTCCAAATGTGTAGCACATTCGCCGCTTGTGGTACAGAGGTCCGCGGTTTGAATCTGGCAGGCTGCCCTGGTTATTACTGTGGGCGAGTTAACTTGAAACGTGCGAGTAGGCCATTGTGTGCTGGCATCACAGGCCCACGTTTTTTTTCATTTTAGAAAAAATAACTGCAAGTTACTCAGTTTGGATTATTACCTCGAAGAAAGAATTGCCCCCCCCCCCTCCACCTAGGAATGCCCGCTTGCAGGACAGTTTCCAAGTCACCTTGTTCCGCCCAGGGACAGCTTCCACTGGGGGTGCTCCTTCAAAATGTTCAGATAAGATTGTGACGTGGGTCACTTATCGCGTATAGAGCACTCTGAGGTGCTCTGGCGTAATGCGTCAAATATACAAACACATTTTTTATCTTTCATATTATTACCGAATAATCTTTTGGCTCATGTTTGTCAGCTGGTGTTTGTGCTATTGGACTAAAACACGCACGCAAGCATATAGTTATCATATAACTTACATCAATCATAAATAATACGGCCACGTACCGTATATCATTACACACACATGTATCATGAGTTTAAGAATCGTTGTTCATCGACGGATCAACACGGATCGTCATTCGCTGAATGATTCACGGTTACCCACAATCTCCGTCGTAGATGTCCACTGGAAGCCGTACCGAGGTGTATGGGCATGGGCAGCATCCTTAATCTAGATAGACATTCGCCTATCAAGTCCTTATATATTTGAAGCCGGCTCTATATATATAAGGACTTGTTTCAGCAGCCTGTTTCTCTAACCCATCTGAGGACGATTGCTTGTGTGGCGATCGAAACGTCGTGATCAATTATTTTTTTCTACCCACGTGACTTTACCGAAAGAACCAAAGAGTATGGATTCCTGCAGTCACGAAAGCTTGAAATCAAGATTATTTGTCTTATTTGGCAAGGCGTTTGTGAACATCAGCAGGCAACAATTGCACGTTTAATGGTGTGTAAGCCACTCCCCGGCATTCGACGTCCTAGCTTGAGTTGGAGTAACGTCCACTCGTTCCACGAGAGAACGCGCATTATATTGGGCCGCATGAAGGCTTGCGCCTCACCGCATTAGCAGCCAAGATCAATCCATTCTAGATTTGAAGCTTTCGTGACTGCAAGGATTCATATTCTTAGGTTTTTTCGGTAAAGTCACGTATTGAATTCAAATTAATACAAGTAAAATAGTACTTATTTTACTTTTATTAATTCGAATTTTTTTACCGAAAAAACCTAAGAATAAGATCAATCCACTGCGGGATGACGGCCTCATCCACACAACGGATGCTCAACAATCACATTTCCAGTTATGCGCTCTCCCGACGTGCCGCTGCTGCGCTACGACGCCACGAGACCCGTGTCTGTCACCGTACTCTGGGGGCGCTGGCGATGAAAAGGAAACAGGTGCTTGGATCTGTTTAACTTTTTTTTTGAAACAAGTTTTTTTAAACCACATTTTTCCCAATTAGCAGCCTTTAACGAAATCTGCGTTTAGAAGGCTGTGGCTCGCCGAATAAGGACGGACGGGTGGTGATGGGTGGTGGCGTGTGGTGGTGCGTGGTGATGGGTGCTGATGGGTGCTGCTGCTGTTGCTGCTGCTGCTGCGAATGTTTCTGTTCGGACGAAGCCTCTCCACAATTCGCTGGTGGCTGTTTCCGTGTGGCTGCAACCCCCCCCCCTCCACAATAACGACGCCACCACCACCACTACCAACCAACCACCACCAACGTCTGGCTTTATCGTGCCAGCGTGGCAGCTCATTACTAACGGTGAATAACAGCGAAGCGCGCGCAGTAGGAGGTGGCTGGCTGGGTGGGGGTGGCGAGTGGTTACGATACGGGAGGCCGCGCGCGCGCGGGCGTTGTGCATTCGCATCACGTCGCCCGAGAAAATAAGAAACGAAACGCGCCCTCTTCGTTGTGACGACGATGAGAAGGAGACCGGGTGGGGGGGAAAGGGTGGAGGCTAGCTGGCTCTGGCTGCTCTGGCTGGCTGGCTTGCGGCGAGTCGAAATGATGACCGACCTCCTCCGTTCCTTGGTGCCATTTCACGAAAACGCCGGGGTATTATTCCGTGCGCGACCCGCCACAGGAACGGAACTCGGGGTAGATTTTTTTTTCGTTCTCCTCGCGCCAAGCGGCTCCTCGGGGGGGTCCCCTCGGGGATCAGAAGAGCACCCCCCACACCACCTACCAACCCACCCACCCAGACTCCCGCGAGCTTTGCGAAGGTTGTGTTTTTTGCCGTAAGTCCTCCCGAAACTGATGCGGGATACTTGATGATTGCACAACATTGAGGTAGGAGACATTGACAACTCCTCCGTTCAGTGTTGCGGCAGAGACCACGACCCCGGTTTGATCGTACGGATTCGACTCGTTAATTAATGCGCCGATGTTCCCGACGCAATTATCTGTAATCGAGGTTTTTATTATTATTTTTGGAACGAAACGGCGGGGATTTCTCCACAAATCTGGCTGTCGCATGACGATGCCGGTTGTAATTACTGGCGAAGCGTCGTACTCAGATTGTAAATGTTGTGGATTTGCTCTCCAACACACCGGTGTGCTGTACTTAGTGACGAATTGGCACGTTCTGTTTACGTGACAAACCTTACTAATTTGCTGTCGGGTGGTGGCGGGTTTAACGACACATTTATATATTTACGCGATCTAACCCAAACCCCAAAAGAACCTGTACTATGGATGATTTTGGTCGCGAAAGCCTGCGCGTTAAACAGGGTTTTTTGTGTGATTTAGATCGCGTAAATATACACGTGCCGTTAAACTAGCCCACGTGTTAAAACTGACTCACCAATTATCTCTGCCTAAACCACTCCCAACAGCAACACCCGCCGATTTCCAATCGTTGAGGGTTGCACGGAGGCTACTGCCACACGTGCCGCTATATGTCCATAAGCTGCGTTGGACAGGTCGAGTGATCCATTTACAACGCATACCCCCACTCGCTTCTAATGACCCTGCTATTACTTTTGCTCGCAACGGGCGATTGAATATTGCGCAAGAGTGATGGTTCCCTGCCTCGCAGAGACGGTGACTGTTAGCAGATTCGATAATAAGGGGAGGATTGAGATCGGTGGGAGACGCGGAGAGAGGCTTTTTGGGTTAGAACGCGACGGTATAAATGTGTCGTAACCCTCCACCACCCGACACAGCCAGGGGCCGTCCGTAAATGACGTCACGCACCTAGGGGGGGGGGGTCAGACATTTGTGATGTGTGACGAGGGGGGGGGGGAGAAATGTGACGTCACATCGAAATGCGCAACTTTAAATATAGACAACACGTTCTACTTAATGAAATAGACTTTTTAATGTTCTCTCCTACAACATCAGAGTGCAGCGCCACATTAAATACGCACTACAATGACAATAGTTTAAAGCGCTTTGAAGCATGTTTTATTTTGGGGGGGGGGGGGGGCAGAGCTTTGTGACGTCATATTTGAGGGGGGGTCTGACTTTTTGTGACGCCGTGTGACGAGGGGGGGGGGGTCAAAAATCGTCCAAAATCGCGTGACGTCATTTATGGACGACCCCTAACCCAAAAAAAACCTTTATTATGAATAATATTGATCGCGATAACCTACGTGTTAAACGGGCTTTGATATATTGTCGATAATTCCTACCTGATATTTTAGTGGGAGTATCCAGCAGTGGATCGTCCTGTACAACAACGGCCACGTTGCACTCCTGTGACGATGACTCTCTGCCAGTGCATGGACCAGAACCAAACTCAGCGGCTTTCACTCAAGCTGCCAACACATACTTTGCAACAATAAAAACACATTTTTAAATCTTGCCAAATAAATGTGATTTGCGTGATTTATGCATTTAAAGGAACTAGTAGGAAGGTCCAACTGGGAATCAATGGGGGGGGGGG
This sequence comes from Lampetra fluviatilis, assembly GCF_964198595.1. Taxonomy (NCBI): domain Eukaryota; kingdom Metazoa; phylum Chordata; class Hyperoartia; order Petromyzontiformes; family Petromyzontidae; genus Lampetra; species Lampetra fluviatilis. Next base: position 3,039,714 of record NC_136313.1, on the reverse strand, counting down.
GGGGGGGGGGTGGGCACGCTCCTATCTGCTGTATGATTTTGAAACGGCCTCGTGGTCAACGGAGGTGCCGTTGTAAATAGTAGAGCGGATAAGCACCGCCAGGGTTGTGCCAGCCCAAATAAGCCAGTTAACATGTTCCAACATTTTAAATCTCGCCCGCGTGAACAACATAGTACAAGCTTTCAAATGACACCTCGGTAGTTGATATTCGTGGAGTGGTCTAGGTATCCTGTTGACAAACATTCATGCATACAGATGAACTGCTTGAAGTGTTATGTAACATTATTTGGTGGTGCTGATGCATTGGAACTGGTACACTAAGCACCAATGACACAAACTCAACACATTCATCAATTAAAATGCCTTAATAAAAAAAAGTATATCGTAGGTGATCTTTTGGGCAATATCCCTTCTTCACAGCACAGGTAATGGTGACGACAGCTTTTCTACTTCAGGTAGAATGGGCAAATAATGTGAACATGAATCATTGCAGGAGCCACCTGGAACTTCGCAAAAACCACGATGGAGCATCATAATAATACGCCCATTATTTTGGCCAGCACCATATTTCAGAGACAATGGCACAAGTCCCGAGGCCTGTGGAGATGATCGAGTCACTGGAATATTATAACAATGCCAGCAACTGTCACCAGGTGAATATTACACATTCCTATGATGGAAATGTTGTTTTTTCTTTCATAGGACAACCACGAGTGACTTCCCCCACAAAATGGTACCGATTGTATCGACCCCAGAGGCGAGATCTTTTCGTAAAAAAAATAAACTGGAAGATTGGTTTACACATAACATTGTTCCTCTATGCCACTGCTTTACCAAGTTTCCATCGTATGTTGAACTTTGGCACCGTATGTACCCAACCGTGCAAATCGGAGGTGCGGGGAAAGGACAACGAAACAACAAAAAATTAACCCGTAAAAACAAAGTTTTTCACTATAAATCCTTTATATGCGTGGCGGCTAGAGTCCTCTCGTCCTCTGGCTTGAGATGGCTGCCACCTATGGGTCAGATGATTGCCTGCCACCATTAAGCAATTGATAATTAAATATAATTTATTTTTTCCTAAAAAGTGTAAAATTTTGGAATTTTCATTCACGAAAATAAATTGTCACGCACGAGTCTATGTGCAAAATGTCAGCTCGATTGGATCACGGGAAGTGGGTTAAAAAACGACCGAAAGATTTGCGCGGTCGTAAGAGCGCAAGCAAGAAAGTGAACTTAATATAAAGGATTTAAAAAGCTCTAAAGAAAAGTTTTCAATCTAGATGATTTAAAAGTGCATAGCTCCAGTGGCTTCTGAATGTCGGAAGAGCGTTCCAGACGAACGCAGAAGCGTATCTTGAAGAGCGCGATGCGGTGAACGCAGAGTCGCTTATAGTCAACGAGTTGCCATTAACAGTTGTTGGCAACAAATGGCCTTAATAGTTCGAGTGTATGGCGGCCTTAAAGGTTAGCAACAGGTGGTGCTGTTCACCAGCCAACCCCCAACGTACAGCCGCCCGGCCCTCTAGCATTGTGGGACTCATAACTCAATGAATGGCACTCACTGTGGAGTGTAGACCCTTCACTGACAGAGTACAACGCCGAAACAGCTCATTTGTTTTCTTTTATTACAAAGAACAATGTACAAGTAATGGTAATGGAGTATGAAAACAGTATAAAAATTAATTTTTTGCTTATTACCAACACAATAACAGTATATAAAATGCTAGAAATCTACTAAAACATAGGACACTGAATGTTCGTCTAATACCACTATATGCCAGTCATAACTAAAAGCCAAACATTACGGCACATAATGCTTTTAAAGACACCATTCCCACTCGTTTCTTCATAAAGCACTTAACGCTCAATGGTAACTGATAGCACCCAAAGGGGGGCAAACACAAATTCAAATGCTTTGTACCTGAATGGAACATTAGCGTCACTTGTTTTTTTCTTAACGTGCCAATCACAGACCATGGAACACAGCAAACGTGAAGGAAGACCACACTTACAGCAAGAGCATTCACCCTTTTTTTTATCGTCACGCGTTTTTATAAACCTCGATGCTGTACAGTACGTTGTCATTTTTTTTTATATAAACAAGCACATAAAAACATATCTTGACATTACTATTTAAAAACACAGTATTCAACCGTTCTTGTGATGTTGAGTCCAAAAATACCGGCATCTTTGATTGTTTAAACCATAGCAGCGTTGTTGTTTGTACACTGGGGGGGAAGTAAACACAGCATCTGCACATGTACATTTCTACAATCTCAAAATTGTAAAACAATGCTGAACATAAGAAACAAAATTAAGTGTTCTAAACCTTCCTTTTCCTTCCTTGCGGTTAGTGTTGCATCGTTTATTTGAAAGGTTACATCGATTAGCATCGTTAGTTAGCATTCTCTCAAACGTAGATCTAACACAAGAAGGTGTTATACACTTTGGGATGGGCAGCGCTGAAGAGAACGCAGCAAAAGTGGCTTTTGTTCATTAAATATGATTTGGCTATCAGTTTACCAACTGTTACTGGAGGGGGAGAGGGGGCTGTCATATATTATTTCTTGCGCAAACCTAAGAACGTGCACTTTAACAATCAGGGTTTATTGCCATTCGTTTTTTGGGCAAATTTAAGTCAATAGATACAGTATATAACTAAGCATAACCCAGCACGATGAACCTCATGTAGCAAAGAGCAATGCCAACACCGTCTTGTGACCACGCTAACAACTTGCGTGTCTTCATTTTGATACAAAACATACAAACAAGGCAACGGAAAGTAAAATGGTGTGGGAAGTTTGTGGAGTTATTCACACGCAGCAGAGTACCGTTCACAAAAAAAGAAACGCCATCTATTTATCTCAAAAGGGCCCCCCACATTTCCATCTCTTCATTCTATTCATGTACAGCATTACCCATGCCCAACACCGCCGGTTGATTCCTGGCACAAGAGTCCCACCTCATCATAGGCTGACCCTATGCAGAGCTATTTGTCCGAATAGACCCCAATTGCTGCAGGAATCGTCACTGCTCATTCGGCAGATTTCTCCCGCATCCCAATGCATCTCATCTGCGACATCCGACATGCGTCCGTATTTAATTTGGTGTATGCACAAAGAAAATAAAAACCACAATGGATAAACAAAAACACCCATTATATGCCGTTCCTACATAAATCTCGCAATCCGTCCCCACGGAGGAACCTGACCCTGCCTGTTTTCACGTAATTACCCCGCACCGCTGGGTGAAATGATGGGTTCCTTTATTCCTATTCCTCAAGGCCCCCGGGCTCAAATAGCCGCTGCACCCCTTCCACCCTCCTCGTTCAGCCCCACCTCGATTGCGTGTTCAAACTGCTCGTTTCACGAGGATGGAAGAACATTTACGCAAATTTGCAGCACCACCTGCATTCCGTAGTGGCTCAAAATCGCACGGTTTCCTCTCTTTCTTTATCGTCTGAACGGATTGCAGAGCAGGACACCATGGTGCCTGGCGAGCCCCTGGTCATTGGCCCAATGCATCCGCCTCCCTCTGCTGTCGGTTACACCACACTCTGGGCCCAATTGGCAAGACGCACGGGACATGCGATATAAATAGGCTTGCTAGAATTACTGGTCGCTTTTTTTTGGAGATATTAATAGAGGGTCATGTAAAGATTTCTCAACTGTGTTTCATCTCAACTGTGTTTCACAAACAAATCACTTTTAATAGGAACCAACTTTCCAAACTTCTATTCTCCAAGTGAAATTGTTATGACAATATCAATGAAATACTCAACTCGTGTTTTCACATCACTTTACAAATCTGATTTTACTGCGTTTAGATTCACAAACGAAACCGTACTGTATTCACAGTTAGAAAGATACAGTAGCTTGTTCTGACATGGTAACATACCTATGATGTATTTATTTTGAATTACAGGGTCTCTGCCTTTACATCATTTCTATTTTTATTGATCACCGATGACAACTTTGAAAGCCCTACATACTTCTCCACCATGAAAAGGCACCCGCCCCCCCCCCCCCAAGGCTGCTTTTAAGAAATTGCCAGTAATTCACACTTTTGCGCCGTGTCCCTAATGAAAAAGAAATGAAAAAATAACAAGAAAAGAAAATGAACAGTGCAGATCAGAGTGAGCGAGCAGATGCTCCTTCATCCAGAGCACACGTGTTTAACTTCAAATTCCCTTCATGCACTCAATGGCTCCCAGTCATGTAAACAATGAGTACGATACAGAAATCCATCACTACAAATTGTCACTATGGTACAAGTTTTTTTTTTCTTCAAATTACTGCAATGGACGCAAGTTCAACATCACGACAGCACTAAAGCATGGGACACATTACTTTTTACCGTAGCAAAATTGTCGATATCTTTTTTTTCCCCGCCCCCCCCAATCCCCTAAACCCCTAACCAGTGAAATATTTTGTATGAAAAACCATACATCTTATAGCTGCCACGAACGGACACACAGAAACCAATACACGGAGATCTTGAATGCCTGCTGCTAACGACGCAGTAAGCCTACCCGAACAGAGGGTCGTGTTAGGAATTTCACTGCCTACCCCATAAAACACACGTGGCACACTGCTAGATTTAACAAGCACAGGAACTCAAAGCTCTCATAAGAGAACACCACAACCAATCTATGCACGTTTCAAACATCAGGTTGAGTAACATTCCAGATAGACGTTTAAACAAAACCATATCTGAATTTAAAAAAATGGCATTTGGAGTAATGTTTTGAAAAAAACCAAAGGGCTCCGCTGTGTTTTTGACCCTTCAGCACATTTAGTGTTTTATAAAATATGAAGAGAACGTTTAGGCCACTTTAATTTTGCCTGCCTTGTTTTTGTGCAAAACTATATATTAATGCGTCAATTTGTAGTCAAGGGTCTTTTTTGTTGCATTTTCAACCTAGTTATATATGAATAATTACCAGCAATTAACACGTGGCCCAGAAAGCAATTATCTCAAGCCAGACTCTGACCTCTCATAAGCACTGGACCAACACGAGTTGCCTCGGAACCGCATCCCTCGAGCAGAGATGATCTAAAAACGAACTCTGGCGGGAGATCGTGTCTGCAAACACAGCTGTTCACTGGCGCACAGTCACAAGTTTGCCTGGTAAACATTGGATACGGGTTACAGGTGTTTCCTGGGGCCATTCGCCACGAGAGATTTGGGCCCCTTTTTTGGTAAAGACACCTCTACTGGGTACACACGCTTGTCATATGCGCTCAAATTTTAAGATATCGTCGCTCGTGCATTGCGAGCGACCCTTCATCGATTGTGTCGCGCAGGTCTGTGCTTGTGAAGTAACCGTTCGGCGATGGCTATACAGCGCTGCCCACTTACAGTGATGATACCAGGTTAAGTGGCGGAAATTAACGCAAGGCTGTAAAAATTACATCCAATTTTTTTTTACTTGCACTTAAAATTGTGGGACTGTGGAGAGAATTACCTATTTAATCTTAATTATTTTATCAAGCACTGTGAGCTTGCACTATTCCGCTCGGATTTTTTTTGTTCCTGCCCATTATGAACAACGTGTAGCAAATCTCCTGCAGGCTGATTGTACTGTGATGTATTACAAATGGGCATTTAAACCCGTTTAGAACTATACAAGCTTATCCTACGTGCATCCTGGCATGACATCTCGATGACACCGTGAGTTACAATCATCTTGCAGCAGTGGCTGGGAGGAACGTGAACGCCAGACTGTACGCCAGACGCGACGGATCACGTTAACTTGGCATCCTCTATGATTTGGAAATGACACAAAAACAGTATTAGTGTGTATGACCGTCGCTCGACTGACCCAGGCAGCTACAGACTTATTATAGGTTCGGTGGACACAAGCTTTAGTGTAGCGTTGCTTCGCAGAGGGGACTGGAGGTTGCAACAAAAAAAAAAAGCTACGGGCATCGCGGGCGGGCAAGTGTCACTCGCCGGCCGCGTTGGCCGGCGAGGGCTGCGCCGTCTGCGCCTGCGTGGGTGTGAGCCGGTGCAGAGGACCGTCCCCCCCAGCCATGCACCCGTCGCATGCCCACACAGCACAGTCCTCGCGCGCCAGCAGCTTGTAGGCCAGCTCCGAGAGGCCCGCGCACTCGCGGTGGAACCAGCGCTGGCACGCCACCTCGCACGGGATCGCCTCCTGGCCTTCGCTCACCTCCTGCAGGCAGGCTCCACACGCGTACGAGGGAGGAGGCCCCCCGCCCCCCAGGCCCACGGGCCGGCTGTTCACAGAGCCCGTCGGGGCAGACGCGCCGCTGGGCGCCGGGCCGCCGCTGTTGGCGTTGCCGTCTAGCGTGCCATTGTTGGGGCCCGAGTTCGTCTGGTTGGAGTTGACCGTTGGGCCGCCCATGGGCTGATTAGAGCTCGGGCTGCTGGTATCACCGCCAATCTGGCCACCAAACATGTTACTGTCTTGGTTGAAGCTCTTGAGGTTGATGTTGTTGGCTTGGCCGAAGCCTTTTGTGTTCTGGCCCATGTTCTGAATGGGTCCCTGTTGGCTGGAGCTTTGGCTGGGGCTCTGGCTGTTTATGTTGGGGCCGGGTCCCACGTGCTTGTTGTTTTGACCAGGACTTGGCCCGAACCCTTGGCCAGGTCCTAGCCCATTGTTTAATCTCATTGTGCCTTGGCTCATAAGCTGGCTCATGATAGGGCTGGGACTTTGGCTCATGTTTTGACCAGGAAGTCCTTGACTGAAGTTTTGGTTGGCGATGTGGTTGAGGTTCTGCCCGTTCCCCTGTGGAAGGTTTTGGTTGGGACCACCTATGTTTGAGTTTGGATTTACACCTTGTGGGGGACTCTGCATGAAGTTCATTCCAGGGCCAGGCCCAAAGTTTGGATTACTTGTCGGAGGACAGCCCTGGCTGAAGGCGGGACCGGGTCCGGGCCCACCAAAGTTTTGCGCTGCCCCCGGCCCGGCCATGGGGCCGTGAGGCGGACTGAAATTCGGCCCACCTCTGCCTGGATGAAACATGGGGGCGCCGCGCGGACCGTAGCCCACGTTGGCGGGGTGGCCGAAGTTTCCTCCGCCACCCTGGCCGAACCCCATGCCCATGTAATTGGGCGGAAACGGCGGCCCCTGGGGCCCGCCCATGTGGTGGTGCGGCGGGCCAGCTCTGTAACCCGGGCTTCCGTAAGGCATCCTCGGCGGGACGGAGCCCGGCATGCGGTAGCCGCCGTAGGGCCCGGGCGGCGGGAAGCCGGGACGGCTGCCCATGAAACCGCTGGGAGCCATCGGCCCCTTGGACGGGATGAAGTCATCGTCAAACGGGTTTGCGGCCACGAGGTGGTCCACCATTGGGGTCGGAGGAGGGGCGAACTCCGAGATGGGAGGGGGAGCCTGAAACGCACGACACATCATATCGTCATTTGCTGTCCAATGTCCAACAGTCGACATATACATTTGCAATTTAAAATACATCAGAGTTGTTCACCATGTGATCGTCATCATCAGCCATTGTATATCCGCTGTGAGAAAAATATTTCATCCCTCCCATCTCCGCAGTGATCATCTTCTAAGGAGTGTTTCTCTCCTTCGGCTGCCATTCAATTGCCAGTCTCGTCTATCGGCCACCATCCTGTCGAGCAATATGTCCTGCCCAAGCCCATTTACTTTTCTTAATTGTTATAATCAGATAAGCACTGTAGGAGGTAATACATTTTTTTTATGAAAGAATCTAGAATATGGCCACACAATTGGTAGGCAAAGCTTAATGCAAAGCCGTATGCTTGTGACAAGCACAGAAAGACTGTACTTGTTTTTAAACAGTGATCCCTAACACAACAGTTTTTTTATCGCTGAGAAAGCAAGGCCATTTACAGAATATGCACAAGTATGGTAATTTAATATTTAAATGCAGAGTATGCTGGGATTCCTGTTATGTACTGCTGTTGCATGAGTATTATCACGAATCCACAATTATGGACGTGGTGAAGTATGATTAAACGACCTCCATGACTGGAAAGGTATGGGAAGGACCTCATCTAGCAGTGGATCAAACTGGTTATCGTGCTTTTCACAAATATTATGGATTTAAATGTCACATTTCAGAAAAATTACTTGGTTCACTGATTTAGGAGATTGCATACATTTAAGTGTTTATCACAAAACAGAAATACATTTAGAACTTGAAATTGAGCTTCTCCAGTGAGTTAAAAAGACTGCGGGCCATAATTTTGGGGACCCAAATGCAGATATATTGGTAATTAGATTTTTATAGTTATAAGCAAAAATCGCGATTACATGCCATAACTCACCTTTACAGCCATTCTATAACACCATTAGAATTTACAACCACTACGATCATCTGTATTCGTTTTCTAAAAAGAGCAGCGTGAACAATAAATGTAAAATTCCTTGCCCGAGTCATCACAGGCGGTACGGTGAAGTATACATTTGTAAATACCAAAGAAATCACGTAAGATTCCACAAAACCAAAGGATGCCTGTACACTGCTTCTGTGTCCAGTAAAAAGGCAGAAACAGACAATAACAGTAAGTTATTATGGAAGAAAATTGTGATTGTTAGTCCTCATTGCACAATGTCCCATTTTAAGGCAATATGCACGAGGGTTTTCCAAGTACTTTAAAAAGTATTTAATACCCATCAATGGGTGGGATAATGCTCAGACCTACGATGAAGCAGACCGTTTCAAATAATGGAGTAATTCACATGTTAACAGCTGCATAAAACAATTGTTATTTTACACAAAAGGTTAAAACGTAGAAAAAAAGACTTGGGGCCAAATACATAGGATTGGTAAAAAAAACATCATTGACATTTACTGCGCAGTAATCTTACAATTTACTTTCGGTTTCAGCAAGTTCACATGTGTCCAAGAAAGCACGCGACCAAATAAACCGCTGCATTTTTTGTTTCCAGATGAATGCAGAGAAAAGCCAAGATTATACAAAGTAAAGAATGGAGGGCAGAAGGGGACAGTAGAGTCCAAGACCTATGGACTGTGGATTCTGGAGAGATAAGACATCACAAATTCAACAATGCCAACCCATTTTACACAAATTTAAATCACTTGATTTAATGCAACCGTTTCGACCAAATAATTACAACAAAATATATAAAGTACCCCCTTGAAATATATGATTTGCAGCATTTTGAATAGTTTTGCTTTGTTTTACATGAAGGATTTTGTTAAATCGGTTGCAATAAATTGCATTACTCTCTTCCACATAAAAACAGCCGTGGGGAGGAGATCACAGTGCTTCATGCACTGCAGTATGAACCCAGCCACTGAAGTTACATTCTCAGCCACGGCTAAAATCAGTGGCGAGCGAGATCTGACCTGATCCTGGGTCCTCACCCATTCACCAACTTGCACTGACCAGCATGGTCACGTATGGTCAAACAACCTCTGTCCAACAAGGCATGGGAAGGAAGCCCTTCATCCAGCAGAAGGTTGAAGGGCAGTACATGAATTATAACTGGCACTGGTCACGCATTTGCACCGAACACACAGCCAGGGTGAAGGGTGGGAGAGGGGAGGGGAGGTGTGACGTCAGCGTGACGCATGAACCCGGTTCGACGCTGTGTGATGCGGGTGAAATCAGGCAGATGCGCGTGGTGACCGTGCACTTCCCCGCCCGTGCACCAGCCAGCCAGCAAAACTTTTTATAACATAGCACGAATTTGAAAAGGGCTACTGGCAACCAGAGGCTGTGCACTCCGTCCACTTGAAGCAGAGCAGATGGGCTGCGAGGCTCGGATATGGAGCCCAGGATGGAGGATCTACTGTGAGGTAACGATGGGTGTTACAAATCTTTGGTTGAGACGATGCTCGCGAATGAACGATGCTGGGCAGTGGGTGCGACATTCTACCTGCGCGTTATTTCTTCTTTTCTTCTTCTCTGGGCTCCCCTGTGGACCAAAGAGGTCCTTCCCATCCGGGTCAGCCTCTGCGCCTGCTGCCCCACAAAAACAAATCAACGTTAACAACCAAAGCGAGCTTCGGACTACAGCTGGCCTATCCGATTACTTAGCTAATCGATTACTATACCGATTATCTGCTTGTATACTCGACAAATCGGATAACACAAAACGATTTGGGGGGGGGGGGGGGGAAGTTTCACCTCTGTTCCCACGTGTGCCACTAGATGTGAGGTGATGGGCGGGGCTTGAAGACATCATCGGCCTTAGCTGCATCACGTTGGGCATGGCTTGCAAGGGGTTTCCTGCCTTCGGGAGGCAGGATGTGGGGAGGGGGGGACGAGTAATCAACCACAAAAAAGTAGTCGATTACAACTTTGAGTTCACTAATCATTCCAGCTCTACTTCAGACTGATGGCTGTTCAGCAGTTGAACAAACAGCACTGGGTAACTGAAAACAGACTCACGCGGTGCAAAATACACTCGCACACAGTCCTGTGTTATTAGCTTACGTACCGTGCAAGCAGTGTCCTCGAAATAACGTGGGCGGATATACCGTGTCCCGCATATCATGGGGGTGTTTGTGCAGACATGTTGATAGCTGCGGCACTACACTGTGCCGATGAGTTAGCGCCAAGTAGTACTAGTTTAGTACTGTAACTACCTACTGTGTTCCAGAATTGGCTTTAGATGTTTCCTAGTTGACATGTGTTTTACCTTTCTTTTAAATATCATTTTATACATTTTAATAATACAAAAAGCAATATAACACACTCCTAGCTATAAATAGTCTACATTCGGTCTTGAGCTAAAATGGGACTTAATAAAAAAACGGATATACCGTGCACCCCCACCACTAAATTATCCTGCTCTTTTGAGGACAAAGTAGAGTTCCTTGTAAAATCCAGGCGTTTGGAATTTACGTGATCAGAAGTGGTTAATTTAAGCAACAAAAAGCATCAGCTAGTCAATGTATTTAAAACGTTTTGAACACCAATGGCAATATTAGAATTGGCAATTACTATTTTGTAGACTATTAGAGCACATGACTCACCAAACGTTTAGGGTTTTTCTTTATTTAGTTTTGACAATAAATTTGTGGCACTGTTTTCGTGCCTCATTAAATGCCCTATGTTAACATGGGATTACAACAGAAGTGGCGGTAAGTGTATAATGATTTCTGATGGCTGCTGCTTAACTTGCAGAATATTTTGAACAGCTACTCATTTACAATCAAGTTTGTTATCTGTTTGTTATCTGGATTTGCAGTGGCAATAGATTGACGATAATGATGTAACTTTAAAGATTCATGGCCAATAAGACGAATAAGAGTTTGATCAAAGGGCATGCAAATAAGGCTCTCCAATATTTTAATCACAATTAACGGAATTTGTACAGCTTCACGAAACGTCTAGAACCATTACAAAAATGAAACATCAACTCAACAAGTATGCTCCCCAAAGACAAGGCTGCCTCGCGTACCGTCACATTTGGGAATTAATTAAAATGAGGTTCGTAGGATAAAGGCTGAAGAAGAGACTTGTTTAAAATTGTGCCCAAGTACCGGCAGCAGCAGCAGCAGCCTGTAAGCAGCTCACGCAAATCGCTGTCCTGGAATGCAACCTGAAGACATTTCAACATCTCACGATCGCGATGGCACTTCTTCTGCCCATTGTCAACGGTGAAATAGTACGAGAAAAAAACCGTTCTCACAGTACAGTACACACGTATAAGCAGCAAATAAGCAAGATGCCAGAATCTAGCAGTGTGAGATTCATAAATGCCATCACCTCCTGCTACGTGGCCACGAGCGGCTAAACCGCCGTCATGTGCGGTGCAACCTTCACAACCTTTGAAACCAAAGCCATACGTTAAGCAATTTAGTTGTCCCCAACACTGACACAAAAGTGGGGCTGGGCAGAAGGACGAGGATGAATAGGAGGGCTGGAATGAGTCGTCGTGTTAAGACCCTGGCAAAAGGCTCAGGCTCCCCTACCCCGGCACCAAGCAAGAGGGATTTTCACAGCTCTTGATTATCCCGTGCACACCACAAGTAGCCTCACAACGACCAACAGCAGCCAACCCCACTACAGCAACACAAACAGTATCACTCACCACCATCAGCAGCAGCAGAAATAGCTGCTGCGCAGTAACCAACATCGGCAAGATGATGCACAAACATCAACACATAACCAGTAACAAACACCAAATCCAGCAACACCAACAAAACCAATGGCAGCATTACCAGCAACACGTAGAGACGACACCGGCACGAACACCAAATCCAGCAACAACAGCAACGCAAACGCCACAAAACGCCAGAGCGAGCACCGATGCTACCAGCACGTGCCGAGACACCAGACCTCGGGTACGGCGGCGAGATTAGGATGGTGAAGATGAAACCTCAGCCTCCTTGCCACCACGAGGCCTCTCTTATCCATGGGCTCCGTCGCCCAGAGAACATCGAATTCTCCCCCCCCCCTCGTTCAGGGTAACCACTTGCCATGGGTCCAGCTAGGTTGGAACTATCTGCTGGACATGTGTTAAAACAGCTTCATTGCTCATCGGATTCCTCCAGTAACATTTTTTTAATGATTCTGTTCCCTATCGCAGTCTCAGAGAAGCCCCCTTCCCATCCAATAATTCTATCATACGTGTGTCCCCTCTTACAAACGACCCCCAAGATCCCAAAAAAAACCTTGAGTACAAGTCCATCTTGTGAATAAACCCTAGTTTTGGGTCCCCCCCCCCTCCTCCTCGTTCAGTCAACCTACAATCCAGATCCTCTCATCCAGACGAACGCCTCGGAAACTCTTTATCGAATGATCAACCATCTAGACCCCCTCTCCTCCAGGCTCCATCCCTGTCAAAGATCTCTGCTAGCCAGTGGACCCCCCCCCCCCTCCTCATCTATAGGAACCCTTAGTCCGAGAGTTCCTACCAAATCTCCGTCAGCAACTCTTCTCTCGACCCTCTCGTGTGGGATCTTAACCCCGTCCCCCCCTCACACAAGGGGATAGAGACGAGTGGGGAGAGCCTCCCTCTCTCGGCAAAGCTCTCCTCGCCCGAGACCGCCGGACGAGCCTAGGCCGCGTCCCCGGCCTGGCCTAGCGGCCTCTGCCCGCCGCGCGGCACCCCCCCTCACCTTTGTGGCGCTTCTTCCCGCCCGCCTCTTTGTCCTGCTCGGTCGACATGGATCCCGCCGGGGCAGTTACATGCTGCTGCTGCTGCCGTCTGGGCGCCGCCTGCGCTGCCGCTGCTACTGCTGGAGGGGACGTGCAGGAGGAAGGGGACCGACGGGAGGAGACGGAGCGGCGGTCGCGGCGCCCGTTCGCGACAGCCGACGACGTCGCGCCGCGTCGCGCCGATCCAACATGGAGGGAGGCGGCGGCGGCGGCGGTGCCTGCCGCGGCCCCGGCGTCTCTCCCTCTCGCCTCGCTCTCCCCTTGGCGCCCTTCCCTGTGCTCGCTCTCTCTCTCTCTCTGCCAACGGCGACGAAAGCGACTGCTGCTGCTTGCTGCTTGCTCGCTCGCTCGCTGGACACGGACGGAGCGACGAGCGGGACGGACGGGCCGCGGCGGAGCGAGCGGGAGCGGGAGGTGGAGGGGGGGGGACGGCGCGGGACGGGGAGGGAGGGGCGGGTGGCAGCAGCAGCAGTAGCCCGACGGTCGGGACAGGCAGAAAAATGCGAGCGCCGCGGGCAGCTCTTAGGGGTCCTTGATGCCCACTGGCTCAGGCACTCGCCGCGGGCAGCACTTGAGGGGTCCTTGATGCCCACTGGTTCAGGCACTCGCCGCGGGCAGCTCTTAAGGGGTCCTTGATGCCCACTGGTTTAGGCACTCGCCGCGGGCAGCTCTTAGGGGGTCCTTGATGCCCACTGGCTCAGGCACTCGCCGCGGGCAGCTCTTAGGGGGTCCTTGATGCCCACTGGCTCAGGCACTCGCCGCGGGCAGCTCTTTAGGGGTCCTTGATGCCCACTGGCTCAGGCACTCGCCGCGGGCAGCTCTTAGGGGTCCTTCACGGCAATCACGGGGCCGAAGGCTTATGCCGAGGCCTACCCTGAGGGGTCCTCGATTAAGACCACGGGGACTCAGGCACTCACAGTGGACACCCCCCTCGGGGGGAGGGGAGGGGGGGGACCCTTGACGACCCTTGACGACAACCACGGGGCTCAGGCACTCGCTGCGGACAGCCCCGAGGGGTCCTTGAGGACCCCGGCATGCACTGCGTGGAGTCAGCTGGGCGGGGGCAGCGGGGGCAGCAGCAGCAGTCGTCGCGGGGGCGTTGCGGGGCAGTCTGGGCAACAATGTAGACACGTGTCGGCAGAAGCTGGGGCAGCAGTAGTGGGAGCAGCAGTCGAGGCAAGGAAGTGGAGGTACGTCGAGCCGCAGTGGAGGTGCCTGTCGAGGTAGCGGGCAGCAGGGGAGCGTAGGGCTAGGGGCAGTAGTGAAGGCAGCGTTCACGTCGAGGGGTGTCAAGGGAGCGATGTTGAGAAGTGGAAGTCGGAGCAGCAGTGGTAGGAAGGGCAGTACTGTGGTATAAGCTTTAGTCGAGCGAGGCAGTGGCATCAGGAACAAAGTAGGTCAGTAGTGGATGGAGGTGGTTGGCGGATGTAGCATTCGCAACAGGGGCAGCAGCTGGAGTAGGAAGCAGCGTTCGGGGCAGCAGTGGAGGTTGTGGCAATAGTGGCAGCAGCTGAAGCGACAGCAGCAGTCTGCAGTCGGACGAGACGGAGCAGTGAAGCCTCCCCCCCCCGTTGTCGAGGTGGTGGCAGCTGTTGATGCAGCGGTCGTGATAGTGACAGCAGTGGTAGTGGCGGTAGGATCAGGGGCAGCCTTAGCAGCCCCATACGGGACCATGCGTCTTGCCGTTCGCTCGTCGGCCTCGCAGGTAAGAAGAGAGCGTGGCCTTCCCTGTGCGGGTGGACAGGGGGAGACGGAGGTGGCCTGCCGGGCAATGGATACGCGTGGTGTGGGTGTCATTTGCATGTGTTGTGTGTGTGTTGTGTACGGTGTGTGTGGGTTGAGTACATTGTGATGTCTAGCGTGTATGTGGTTAGTGTATGGTGTCTTCTGTATGTGTGTTGTGTTGGTGTGTCTGGGTGTGTGTACGCATGTCATTGTGTGTGTAGTCTCTTGTGTATGGTGTTATAACATATGCCATTCCTACAGCAAATATTAAGAGGCCACGATATCGAGTTGTTCTTTATGCTTTTGGGGCCTCGACCCTCGGCACCGCATGATGAAGTATGTACGTTGAACTTCTTTCGCACCTTACTTAGCCAACCGTGATAATCGGAGGCGCGTTGGAAGGACGACAGATGAGGATGGTGCTGCTTGTGGTGGGACAAGCCGTGTGTGTGTCGCAGGTAGCGGGAGTCATTACAAATATAACATGGGGGTTCCTCTTGGCTGCTTTACTTTTTAAATTTATCACCACGAACTTTGAGAACCCTTGGATGGTTGTACGAGTGGAATTTCCATCCGGTACAGATGCCCTGGGTGGGAAACTGGTCGATTCCTGTGTGCAGTGAAGAGCCTTTTCATGACAAGATATGGGACATTGCACCCTGCCTCCCCCCTTCCCCAACTCGCCACAAGTAAATGATCACTTGGGTCCAGAATACAGGTTTAATTCGCGTAAATATATAAATGTGTCGTTAAACCCGCCACCACCCGACACAGCCAATTAGTAAGTTTGTCACGTGAACAGAACGTGCCAATTCGTTACTAGTACAGCAACACCGGTGTGTTTGGGAGAGGAAATCCAGAACATTTACAATATGAATGGAGTTACCGTACCTTTTCAGTTTGCGTTCATTGCTACCTGTGGTTTGTAAGCAAGAGCGTTATCCGAATGAGTTGAGCTCTGGTGTCTTTTCATCGGCTGCGTATTGCTGCGTGGAAGTTTCCTGGATTGTTTAAGCCACGCACAGGAGCCAAGCCCCAATGTGTACTCCACTTACAAACCGCGTTCCCCTTGACATTGACATCTGTACTGTCGTAGATTGAAGCTTTAAGGGGCTTGACCTGCCGACAATCCAATACCTGGGTCTGCCCCGTGACCTGCCTGCCTGCAGGGAGCCTTCAACATTTTACGTGGCCTCAAAGTACACCTAGCCTGGCACAAAGCGCTGAAGTGACATTTACACCACCTAGTTGTGACATGCAGGTGTGTAGTGTGTGGTTTAGTGTGTGTGTGTGATGTAATGTGTGGTCTGTTGTGTGTGTGGTGCAAGGTCGTAGCCATGGAGTCAACATTGGGGAGGACCAAATCTTCCAGGGGGTCTGGGGTCCCCCCTCCAGAAAAAAAACATCAAAATTTGAAAACTAATTTCCTGCTTAAAATATTTAAAAATTCACCAACACATAGAATGGACTTTTTTTTACAATAATGTCTAATAGTGTATTGTATTACATTGCTCTGTTTTTATTTTTTTACCTTTTCTTGTTTCATTGTATGTAATGGCAGAGATTAGGGATTAATAAAGTACAACCATAACCACAATCATATAAACAGAAATCAATTTAATAGCAATATATTGGGGGGGACATTTTTAGCATATTTGAATATTGGGGGGGGGGAATGTGTGGTGTGTAATGTGTGGTCTAGTGTGTGTGTGGTGTGTTCGTATATCATCTAATGTGTTCTGTGTGTATTGTGTGACACGTGTCATGCAGTTGTCTGTACACTGTTTAAAGTATGTATGTTGTACGTACACTGTTGTGTGTGTTTAGCATGAGTCCAATATGCAGTGGTGTGTTCAGTGTGTACACAGTTCAGCAGCAGTGAAAGTCTGGAGTAGGCACCGTGTATTATTGTGTGTGTGTGTACATAAGTCCACACACGTGTACACAGTACATTGTGTCCGATGGGACATTTGATTGACGCGTGGTGTGTATATACAGTGTAGGTGTATACGTGTCACCGTAGAGTATTGTTGCAGGGTGCAAGGTGTTTTGTGTGTCCTCGTCACAGCTACGGAATGTGTGTGTTGTGTGACCACGCTGTGTGTTGTGTATATGTGCAAATGGTTCGTTTGAGTGTGATGCGCGCATTGTGTGTGTGTGTAAATAATGGGAATTGTGTGATCCGAGTTGGATTCCCGCTCACGGTCAACACCAGTGACGATTCTCTGAACCGGTCTTCGATCTTCTCTCTGTTGACTCTGACTCAATTGAGTACCTGGTGTGCTGTGTAAGTCGCTACTGGGGAGACAAAGGCGGCCGGGAGTGGTGCTGGTCACTCACTCCCTCCTGTACCGTTCCGGCCTTCATAGGTGCTCGCCAACAGCACTTGTCCCAGCAGTCTGTTGAAGGTTATGGCGGGGGATCTTTGTCTTTGTGTGACTGATCGTGTCTGTGCATTGTGTAATATATGTATGTTGAACTTCTTTCGCACCGTACGTAACCAGCCGTGCTAATAGGAGGTGCGTGTGGAAAGACAACAAACTAAACACAAAAAAGCAGTTCTAAAGAAATGAGTTTTCAACGCAATTTTTTTAAGTGGCGTAGCTCCAGTGGCTTCCTAATATCGGACGGAAGAACGTTCCAGACGGCCGCAGAAGCGCATCCGAAAGCGCCGTGCGATGCGGTGACCGCCGCCTTTGTTCGATGACCGAGCCAAAATCCGCTGCTGCTGCTACGAGAATGACCCAGAGGTCGCGTGTCGGTTTAGTCTCCTCCGAGGTCAGCAAGCTATCGTGGTTCATTTGTGGAAAGCACTCTGTGTGTGTGTCTAATGTTTTGTTTCAGTGTGATGTCAAAGGGAAGAAGTCTGTGATTTCCTGCTCAAATGAGTCGTTATTCGACGATTTGACAGTTCTCAACCAGTGGTAGGGCCATTCCCCATTCTTATGGCGGGGACGAGTACGGACATCGGGCAACGACAATTGAACTTCTCCACAGTGGTCCACGTCTTATCAACCCCAGAGGGATGATGGGTTGAGTCAGTCCCCAATCGAGGATATGAGCTCGCAAACCTTCCAGAATGCAAGCCACTAAGTCACCCGGCCGAGTGCGATGTGCTGCATCTTGATTTGTGTATAATGTGCCATTTGTATCCTGTGATTTGTTTCAATGTTATAATACGTGTACTGTCTCTGTATAGAGAGTGTGTGTGTGTCCGGGTATATTTATTTATGTCCGTTGAACTTCTTACGCACCGGACTTGCTAATCGGATGTGCGTTTGATTGATTGTGTGATTTGTGTGTGTGTGACCGTTATGATATGTCTAGTGTGTGTGTGTATTGTTATCTATTCTAATGTGTGTAATGCATGTAGGGAGACTAATTGTGTGTGTTGTATATTAATGTATTGTGTATCGTTTGTGTGTTGCATGTTATAGAGTCTCACAAGCGTACTTTCTTTATTTGTGCAATGTGTGCGTGACTAATATGTATAATTGTGTGATGTGTATTGCATTCTTGGTGTTTGTGTTAATGTGTAATGGGTGTGCATGAAGCTGTTTGTGCTTTATGTTGTGTGCACAGCACGTAGTTAATATGCGACGAGATGGTGTGCATTGTTTTGTGTGAGATTGTGTAGCGAGCACTGACGCATGGAGTATTTAACGTCGCTGCACTATGAACCCGGCCTCTCGAGAGATCTATACCCCCACTCATGGCCAACATCGGTGGTTAATATCTGAACATGTTCTGGGCCCCCCCTAAGTCGTTTTGGCCTTAATTGAGTACCTTTTGTAGCATGTAAACATCCAGAATTGGAGAGACAAAGTGGCTGGGTGTGGTTCTAGCCACACCCGCTCTCTTTTGTTCTACGTCCTTCACATAGGGTGCTCGCTAACAGCACTTGCCACGGCCGTGGAGGCTTACACGGATTATATTTGTATATGTGTGCATCTTTGTGTGCAACATGTGAATGCGTACCGCCGAGGGCTGGTGCAACACGATTCTGTTCCACGTCAATAATGCATGGGGTGTGAATTTCATCACGACAGTCACACGGTGCCACCAGCACATCGAGGCCCTCGGCTGGAATTCCATTTAAATATAAATACTGGTACCCGGTGTAAGTGCCATAGAATTAGCATGGGTATTTGTGTGTGCGTGCGTGTACGTGTGCATAATGCTGTGGTATGCAGTAATCGAGATGGGTGGTGGCGATGCATAGGCATTCTCTTAATAGCCATCGTGGGCTTCATTATTATGCTGGTTAAAAAAGCTTTCCATATACGTGTTTCCCAAATGTATTTTCATTGTGTTATCGTCAGCTTTAAATGGGACGGAGACGTGTCCATTTTTTTTTTGCAGAGCAGTTTATTGCCCTGTGTCGGTGGCCCCGCAGAAGGAGATTTCGCACAACTCCATCTGAGATCCATTTGAGTGCATTATTTTATCCACGGTATGGATGCTCCACTTTTCTGCGGACTCTGCTATTGCGACGTTAATCGCACAGTGGTGAAATGGAAGTGTTTAATTGTCAGGTTTGAAATATTAGTAAAAATTTCATGAACCAAGCAGATTATTTTATGTGTGTCTGTATTCATTGTTGACTAGTGAGGCCATCAACTTGCTACACTTGAACATCTGACTTAAAGCTTTCGTGACTGCAGGAATGAATAAAATGTGGTTATTTTATTTTTATTAATTTGAACCTA
Organism: Lampetra fluviatilis; assembly: GCF_964198595.1. Lineage (NCBI taxonomy): Eukaryota > Metazoa > Chordata > Hyperoartia > Petromyzontiformes > Petromyzontidae > Lampetra > Lampetra fluviatilis. Next base: position 3,020,191 of record NC_136313.1, on the reverse strand, counting down.
TCTACGTGACTTGACAGAAAGACCCAAAGAACTTGAACATCTGGTTTAATAACCGCCGACTGATAACTGGATTCAAACCCAGGTGTCAGTGGTGTACGTTCATTGTTCTGACCGCTCCTGCTAGCCATCCGGCCATCTCCAATGGAGCTTATTTTAAACACCATACTGCAACATCACATCAAATCGCCTTTATTTAAAGTTAGGTGATAATCCATTGAGAGCAGTGCATTCTGTCAGTTGCAATGACATGAATAGCAACACAAGGCAACAGTATTGATTGTAGGCACGAAAAGTAACTTTATGAACACATTTGCAAACATAATGTATTTAATTCAATCTCTGACTTGCGAAACCTGCGAGGAGGATGATGTGGTTGACTGCTGGGAGGGCAGTCTGTTCTTTCTTGGCAGCGCTCACCACCGTATCAGCTGCCACCGCTGCTGTCGTCGTGTGTGTGTGTGCGCGCTGTTGTGAAACTTTCACAAGCTCCTGCGGAGATGGAGAGCGGAACACCAGCGGTGTTTCCGACAAGGTGCCATTGCGGCGACAGCGATCGCATCACGCTTGAATAAGACTTTAAGTTTAGAGCGTATTTTTTACACCGTTAAGGCAGACCAAAACCAAGGCGACACAATGAAGAGGAATCCACTATCATCATCATCATCAACGTCGTTGATGCTTAAGTGGCAGTTTCCGTACTATCAAATTGTCTTGCTGTGAGGTCAAGTTGTAGATGCACCTACAATTTCTTAGATACAATTGTGATAGGACAGATTCTATTGTTGAGCACTCCACGTCAAGTGCGTACATTGGATGGTTTGAGTGGCCATAAACGGGATAGTAATTCGGTCTTCCTCCGAGTTCCCAAACCTGGGTGTTTTCTTAGATCCCGGTTTGATGTTTGAGGCCTACGTACGTAATACAGTGATCCCTCGTTTATCGCGGTTAATGGGGACCGGAACCCCTCGCGATAGGGGAAAATCCGCGAAGTAGGATTGGCCCCCTAGGAATTTCCGTATATGTGTGTGTGGGTACCAGAATGTTGAAAATATGTATATTTAAACTTTATATATATATTTTACTTAAATCTATTTAATTATGAAACCTTAATGTTATACATTCACTCTCTCTCTCTCTCATACGATATGTATTATGGTGTTCTACACTCACCAATGACAGTAGTATCTTGAGACTTGACTCCAGTAATGACGACGACGACGATGACAATGACGATGACAATGACGACGATGACAGACCTGTGCAGTTCGATGAATGTGATGATGAATGATGATGATGATGGTGTTACTGCACAGGTATAATGAGGCCTTTAAATCAGTTCGAAAAATCCGCGATGCACTGAGGCCGCAAAACTTGAACCGCGAAGTGGCGAGGGATTACTGTATTGCCAAAATCTGTATTTTTCACTTGCGCAACAAAGCTTGACTCAGACCTATGCTGTCTCTTCCTGATGCTGAGAGGCTGGTGCGTGCCTTTAAGTAATCAAGGTTGGATGATTGTAAAGCCTTAATTTACAAATATGTTAAAAACTCACCTGTCCAGGTTTTAACGAGCTCTAAAATCGTGTGACTACATTACTACTCCTTCCTTCCTGTACTGGCTTGTTGTAAAGTACGGAATTGACTTGAAGATTCTTCTCCTAACGTTTATGACCTTGAATGAGTTAGCGCCTAAATATATCACCGATCTGCTTAAGTTTTATATTCCACTGCGAAAACCTAAATCTGCTGATTCTGGTCTGCTCGTTATTCCAAAAGACCAGACTTTGTTTGATGGGAGACGGAGCTTTTTGCATGTAGGCTCCATGATCGTGGAATTCCCTTCCTTTGTTCATTCTGGAATCCGAGTCTGTCGCACTTTTTAAATCACATCTTAAAACTCACCTGCTTTTACAGTCTTTCTCTGTAATTAAGCTTCATGTAAAGTGCTTTGAGGCCTTTCTCGAATTGTGCTGCATTTTTTATACAAGACTTCCCCAAGCCCAGCACCCATCTCTCACAGTTTCGCGATACGATAATCCATCTGTCTCTTGCACTTTAACCGATTTCATTGCTCCCTCTCCATGGTCGATGCACCCTTGGGTATGGTCCATCCTTTGGCTGTCATTCCATCGTAATTCTCAACAACCAGCCTTTATTCCTTCCAGCAACGTGTCCGGCACAAACCCACTTTGATGAACAATCAATATGATGTATATTTACTAATCCACCGTGTTCGTTTTTCTGTCTCATGCTCTGGGAAAAAAAAACAAAAGAAGAGTACTGTACACGATAAGCCCCATCAAAAAATGAAATTGAGATTGCGCTGTGACGAATGAAAGTCATAATTTTCCTGCCATTCTTATTTAGCTTCATTTTAGAAGTGACATACCAATTCCTTTTAATGTGCATAGTCTGTCGATGTAAGATATTTTACAGTCAGGATTTCTACCACGTCAGCACTTGCTCGAGTATGTTGCCTTGAAGGGGGGAAACTGCTGATGTCTGAACAAAACAAAGAGTTTTTTTTCCTTTTTTTTTCCTCTGGGTCTTGGCGCAGCTTTCCAAGTTCGGTTAAGACACGGAGAGGCATGGCGACGGCGGTGGTGGCAGCGATGGTGGACACGATGGATGTCGCGAGTGATCAGCTCGCAACAACAGAGGACAATGACCCTGCGGGCCCCGCCGTTCCCGATGAGGCAGAGGGCCCCGTGCCCGTGCGCACCGTCTGCGGGAACGGCGCCCCTCTCGGCTGCATCTTTGAGAGTCCGTGCGAAGGCACCGAGGTCATTGACCACGAGGTGGCCCAACGGACTTGCCAACAGGTCCTCAACAGCCTCAAGCACAAGCAGAGCCACCAGAATAAGGCCTGCGACACCAAGCCCGACGACAGTACGCAGCCCGGCCCTGCCGACGACGATGCCAACCACGTGGACGGCGGCTGTAAGCATGGGGTGGAAGGCCCCGGCGATGGCGTGTTGCATGCGAAGCGCGATGCGGCCAGCGGATGGGAAGAGACGACGGATTCCAGCTCCAGAGCGAAGTCTCCCAGGAGGCAGAGGCCCTCCACGGCAGCCTGCAAGCAGTCGCTTCTGCTGCGCCTCTTCGAGTCGAAGCTCTTCGACGTCTCCATGGCCATATCCTACCTACACAGCTCGAAGGTGGGGGATGGTGGTCGGTTTTTTTACTTTTTTAAGGATGTACGCGTGAGACGCTTTAAAGCTGCGGGTATTCGTAAGTGTCATCGTGTTGTGGCTTTTCAGTGCGCTGTCGTATGTCGGACCATTCGGACTGTCGTTTGAATAGAAATACGATTCATAGTTGATTTTTGGATTACATGTTCAACCCAAGAATCAGCTTTAAATTGTAATATTTATTCATCCACATTTTATTGATAAGGGAGATGTGCTTGTTAAATACCACGGTGTCGGACGTCCACAGGAAAACTGACCTCATCATCCGAGCTGCAGTGGTGATAGTGCGTTCAGTCGTGCGTACGTTTCAAAGCATTTACTTTTACAAACTCATATTTTAACAAACTACAGCTACTAATTTTCAAAATGACACTGAATATCTATGATTGCCATTATTTAGAATTTTGACTGTGGAGTTGTCTCCTTTGTATAACTTCCTCTGAGGCAGTATAGAAAGTCCTATCAATGTGGTCACTGTGGGTGGTTGCACGCCCCTGTTTTTTCAAGTTCAGGCTCAAGTCCTTCCTTTGTCCCTCTGCCTGTGACTGACGGCCACATTCTCTCTATAAAATATATATCCCCATCGTTTCTGTACGGCGTCTTGAGATGCGGTTGCATTCAGCCGGCATTTAAATTGTACTTTGTCTTGGCTCGCACACAGATCCATAAACTCGCAGAGAGAACAATAGACATGGGTAGAGAGGACCCCGCTGTTGCTGCGAAATAAATATGCTGTTTCTGTATAGCATCTTGAGAATCGGTCGCATGTAGCCTCCATATTAAACCACATTGCATTGTTGCTGGAGGAGTTGATGTCCCCATGGAGAGAGCATACATTGGGCCCCTTACAACAACGGCGGCGCTGTTTGAACACTCGTGTTTTGTGAACGCTCAGTGACGTAAGCGTTATGAGTTGAAATGTAAACAAGCCGGGGCTATCGGCCCCCGACCCGTTGCAACCATGCTGGCTAGTGCGGGTTGGTGTTGGCGAGGATCACTTGATACCGGGAATCTCGCTACTCGCAATCAAGTGACCACAGCCATTTACATCGATGGGGTTTATTTTTTTCTAAACCTACGTCCTTCGCGGCAAATGAAAAGGGACAGATCAGGTTGCCTGGGATACATTTTTGTAAATATGTGAATAGAAATAATGTTTACAGTTCTACAAGGTACTCAAGGCACTAATTAAATTGTTCCAAACGCATAAAAAATAAAAAGCGTGGGCAATAAATTTTGATTTAAAGCTTTCGTGACTGCAGGGATTCATATTCTTGGTTCTTTCGGTAAAGTCACGTAGAAGGGAGATAATAAAATAATATAAATATAAAACAATAAAAATTCTCACGACGTTTCGACTGCAACACAAGCAATCATCATCAGGTGTGAAATCCACAGCAAGAAAATTTGAAATAGTGGGCAATAAGTTTAGAATTTCCCACTACTAGATGAGATTAACTTGGGGAAAGAATTTGATCACACTTACAACAATGTAGGTTAAAGTTTGAACGTGTGGCTCGTCATTGCTCGAGTGCTCTGACTGACAGATTGATTCACCGATGGACAAATCCATTTTCACGTTGGGTAGGGTAGAATTTGTAATGTTTTATTGCATGTTGCGAAATGGGAAGCCAACACTCTAGCAAGTGTCATCTACACGCTTGATGAATGTGGTGAATAAGCAAACAATGTCACCACGTTTGTCATTGACACTATAAAGGCTCTCTGCTTGAAAAAAATCTGAGGGTCTTGCACCGAAACGTCAGCCTCTTGAGTTTTTTTCTTTTTTGAGGTGGAAAACTACATGAGGGTATAAGTGCTGGGGGGGGGGGTTGAGGTTGATGGGAGTCAGGGCAGGAACACGTGAGAGAGAGTTGAGAGAGCTACATGGGCAGCACAGACTGGGGTCAAAGCAACTGCAGTCCCACACACAGCCAAGGCAGCACCAGGAAGTCCCTTGGCATTCTTGTGGGGCCCAAGGCCCTTTGTATAAATAGCAATAATAATTTGCTTTTGATAGAGTGACCTTTTCGCCAGGGTGTCCGAGAGCACTTTACACGTGGCAAAAAGCGACTTGCATTTCATCTCGGCACGTTTGAAAGGGCACCCCCAGGAGCAGCTGGTCCCTGTGTAGCACAAGGTGACGCAGCACCTGGTCTGCAAGCGGGTATTAGACCTCCCAGGAGGGGGGGGGGGGTGATGATTGCTGCTCTGTGTAGTCCCAATCCAATCTGGATCGACCAAGGAGAAGGGGTTGTAAATGGTTAGCTTAAATGATTAAATCCCTTCAAGGTTCACGCCGCGTTGAACCGTGGCTTTCTCCCCCGACAGGAGCCCGGCGTTCAGGCTTACCTTGGCAATCGGCTCTTCAGCTTCCCCACGGAGGCCACGGACTTCTACCTGCCGCAGCTGCTCACCATGTACCTGCACGGCTCGGAGGAGACGGGCGACGCCGTCAAGCCGTACCTGGTGCACCGCTGCCGCCGGAGCCCCGACTTTGCGCTGCGGTGCGCGTGGCTCCTGGGCGCGCTGTCGTTCGACAGGCCCGCCCCGGCACGTCAGCGGCACTCGCGCGGGACCAAGCTGCGGCGACTGATCCTGGCGGACGAACTCGCGCCGCCTGCGGCCAGCCAGCCGACGGGGCCGTCCGGTAAGAGCCGTGCGCATTGGTAAACGGTTGTGATGGTGATTATTCTGATTGTTGTTGTTGTTATTATTATTCTTTTCAGAGTTTGGTAGTACATGTTGTTTACGTCGTTTATTGCGAAAATTCGGTCACAGTTCCTATGACCACTGTTTCATTGCTTTTATGGCTTTATTTTGGTGATTTTCGAAAAGTTTTTTGGTTTGGCCATGTTTGTTTGTTATAGTACAGAGTTGGACTGATGGCCTTAATCTAAGTTGTCTTGTGGTTGTTGTTGTTGTTTGACTTGCATCTCACTGGGATATTTGCACAGGGTTAGTGTAAGGTGATTTTTCTGCAATATTTTGCTGTTTTTTCTTGGATTTTCTGTTTGCACATAGTCACTTTAAGATGTTTTCTTGTTCATGTTTTTGTTTTTTGTTTGTTCCGGTTGCACCCGATTCAAGAGCCGAATGGCTCACAGGGCTATGCCTAATAAATGAACTTTGAACTTTGATCATAGGGGTTGTTGGGCCGTACTTCACCAGCCGGTCAGTGTGGGGTTGGCGAAGGGGCCACTCAGGACCGGGTCGTATATCGCTCGCCACTGATGTTAGGCGTGGCCGAGAATCAAACTCTGATCGTTGATCGTCTACCTTTGGCCTATGAATGCTTTTTCCAATGAATAGAAGCATTTAAACTAATGTTTGTATTGTACGTCGATTCCACCTGAGTAACGCCCAGTATGTCATTAAATTGGGAAACAAATCTAGAGAAGTTGCTGATTTCTTAAATGTTCTTCTGTGTCGTGTTGTTAAATGTATTTTTAGTGCAGGTCTGATTGTACCCATGACATTGCAGTTGGCATGTTTTGTGGCGAACACATTCATATCTGTACACCGATGAGTTGGCTGTTCTTACCAGATTAACAGGACACTCAATCACAGCGTGGCAAGTGTGACTGAGAAACAGGAAGAGGAACACATGGATCAGAGAGCATACGCAAGTTAGCAACGTCGTATCGACTAGTAATAGGTTTTTACCCTTTTATCTGGTACAAAAACTGACACCTTTATACAAGGGATCATGTTTTGCAATGACCACAACACAAGCAGTCAAAATGCAAACAAAAAGAAACAACTCTGATGATGATAATGATATGCACTGTCCTTGAAGTTGATTGGTCCACACCTAAGACAGCTTTTCTTAGAGCCCTAGTCTCCATTGGTGTTGGACCAGATGACACCAAAAGGCATAAAAACCTATTACTATATTTTGATACTGGTGAAGGAGGTCTCATAGTGTCGTATCGACTTTTAAAGAAATAAGTGGGGCTTTGGTAGGACACATCGCTCGAAGGGACGATAGCCGGTGGTGGAGATTAACGATGGAGCGACAGCTAAAAGAGGGAATGTGAACGATAAGATACCCACTGCAAAGATGGAGCGATGAAACAATTTCACGCGTAGGAGCTACGTTGATTTTTGAGAGATGGTAATGCCTTGGAGAGGCCATCCATCGTGCAGTGGATAGATCATGGCTGATGATGAATATTATGATTGTAACCTAAGTCTTGTTTTTTTATTAATGTGTCTTGAAACTCATGGACAGGAACACTCAGTTTGGGTACATATCTATAAAATAAGAGCAGCTTGTTTTTGTGCATTTCATTTTCAGTAACACATGAAGGACCGAATGTCCTTTGCTGATTAAATCACAGCAAGGCATAATTCCGATTTTTTTTTGTGTGCCTTAGCCGACTGTAGATATACACACATTGGGGTGCATTAACACCTGCCTTGGGTCGTTGTGAGCCTGTATCGGAGACACTGATCAACTCCGTACACATTTAGTCGCAGAGAGAGACACGTCTACACCACTTCCACTGGCACATCTGAGCCAAGCCAGTGCGGGGCCTTCACAAATAACACGTGGTTTCCCCACACTGCCTATTTGCCATGCCGTGTCCCAACCAAATCGTGATACTTTGGTCTCACAAGATGTTTCAAATTGGCTTGGGGACCAAGCAAGGGCCAGGTTCGGACGCGTCTCGACTCATTTATTGTGTCGTGACGTCGTCAGCGGCTGCACGGCTTGGTTTACGCAGTAGAAAATCAACGCCCGCACCTCCCTTACCGTCGCTGCCGCCGCGCTTTACCCACCGCGGTTCCCCCGGCGCGTCTCGGTTGTACGGTGAGAAAGCGTTAACCGAGTTTCCCCTGTCGCGTCCTAAAAATGGCGCAGGCCTCGGAAGGGGCCGGGTGAAGACGGGGGCGGCGCTGCACCCTCCGAGCCCCCCCTATGCCCCCACCGCGGCCGGCGCAAGCTCGCCCAGCAAGCGCACGCACCAGCGCTCCAAGTCGGACGCGACCGTCAGCATCAGCCCCCTGGGAGGCCTTCACCGCACTTCGAGCAACCCCAAGGTGGAAGCCCAGCAGGATGATGTGAGTCCACCCGCCCCCCCCCCCCCCGTTGCCAAACGAGTTTTTGCCCAGGCGGTGCCAATATCTGCGGCACCATGCGTTTTTGATGAAAGGCAATAGCACGAGTCGGCAAACCGCAGCTCCGGAGCCGCGTTCGGCTCTTTAAAGGACTGCTACGTGACGTTATTTATATGAAGGAGCACCGTCTGTTATTCACGTGGCATTGCGGCTCTTGAAATATTGAGGGGGTTTATTTTTTTGACCGAATTCGTAAAAAAAGGCTCCTCTTGTTATTTTGGTCGAGGACCCCTGGGGTCGAGGGACGTGGTTATGACGCAGATAAAGCGTCACGCTAATCGGTAAACAAAGAGGACTTTCTTTAGGCCACGATGATGGCGACGTGCTATTTTTTATTTTAATTTCCCAGGTGTTTTGCGATCTGTGGTATAGCGAATTGTTAAAATATAACACGGCCACAGTTTCACACTCCGTTAATTTGAAACGCAGCGGCTAATGAGCTGCGTTGCAAAGGTGTTATTATTACGTGGTCATGTTCGCATTGTCTCGCAGCCTCGCACGTCTGTAATTTCATAAAATGGATACAGCGCCGATAATGAGATGTTTGGTGAAGTTGTATGGTTATGGTGTGAGCTTGAATTGGTAAGAACACCCTGCTTGTGATTCGAATGATGCGTGCCTTGAAGCATTCGACAAGCAGTCCAATAGCCGTGCCAATACAAACCTTTCCCTCCACAGTAACACTTCCTTACGTTTTTTAATTGCTCCATTTTAAGCTCACTTGTGCTATCTGTGTCATGCCATGAAGCACAGTGTTCATTTGGAACTCCCTCAATAGTGCATTATGTTAGATAATGGTCTGTGGAAGGGGATATTACAGAACTACTTCTGAGGTGTCTTCTATTGGTCTGTGAGCACTGCAATTTTCCACACGCCCTGCTGTAGACGCGTCCATCGCGTGACCGTCAAACCAAATCTTTTTTCCAACTTTCAATAACTGAAATTTGTTACCAGATTTTGCTCAAAAACTAAGTTAACATAATGCATTTTCTGTGCAGCAATTGGAGACCTAACTGAGACTATCAATCTTCATCACTCAAGAACTTCGTTTATTAGCGAGCGGCTGAGACTCAGCCACTGTTAAAGCATTTCAGTCTTAAATTTCGATTTAAAGCTTTCGTGACTGCAGGGATTCATATTCTTGACTCTTTCGGTAAAGTCACGCAGAAGGGAAATAATAAAAATAAAACAATAAAAGTTTCACGACGTTTCGATTGCAACACAAGCAATCATCAGGTGTGAAAACCACAGCAAGAAAATTGTATTTTTCAAATTTTATTATTTTATTATTTCCCTTCTACGTGACTTTACCGAAAGAATCAAGAATACATTTCAGTCTTATTCGGCTGAGTGGCACCACGAGCACCGTGAGCTCTGCCAATTCAAAGCCACTGCACGTGCAGCTCGCATTGCAGGGACAACATCAGATGCACGCGACGCAGCATTGTGCACCGCTGGGGAACGGGCGGAGGGGCGGCCGTGATGTTTTGTGCACTGCTTTTGTCGGTGTGTGTCCATCCAGTGTGTGGAAGTATTGTCTCGTTCAGAGGAAGGCTCGCAACAGTGTGAGATGCCTGTAAGTGACCCCTGTTATTGCCTTGTTGGTCTTGGCTATTGGCTCTCGCGTGGGACTCTCTGGGCAAGCTGCTAGTGGTATTTCTCCTCCCCCTCTCTCTCTCTGCGTGGATGAGCTGCGTCGCTCTGCGCAGGGGTGGATCCAACGTTGAGATCGGGGCAGGGCAACTCAGTGGGGCCAGTGCTGCTTCGAAGGCATTTAACGATTCATTGATTTCTTTGTCAATTGAAATTGACTCTTACACTCATGATGCAAGCGTCTCGACCAGGGGTGAGGGACCTTTTCATAACCGAGGGCTGAATCCGATTTGCTCAAATCTTTGACGGGCCACACATAAGGTGACGATAAACTTTGGTCACACTATGCCCGTGTATATTGACTATGTGCTCAGAATGAAAAAAACACCAACAAATTCGGCAATAACACCGCTTTAAAAGAAATATACATAATAGGCAGGCAATGGGCCTTTTTCATAGTACATGAATAAAGGCCATTTCCTTAATTTGGCCACTACCCCCATAAAACTAAGTTGCGGGTTCTGTCTGGCTCGCTGGCCTGGCCGTAAGTTCCACATCCCGAGTTTAGGCCAATTGAGCGAACGAGTTTGAAAAACACGTAGCAGGCTTTCGCGACCAATATTATTCATAATCAACGTTTTTGGGTTAGATCGCGTTATTTATAAATGTGTCGTAACCCTCCACCACCCGACACGGCCAATCAGCAAAAAAGTGTCACATTGACAAAAGACAAATAGTGAACTACTTTAGCCCACCGATGTGTTGAAGCGTGAAACCACAACATTTACAATTTACAATGGTTTCATGCTTCAATACACCGGTCGGCTAAAGTATTGAACTATTTGTCTTTTGTCAACGTGATACTTTTTTGCTGATTGGCCGTGTCGGGTGGTGGAGGGTTACGACACATTTATAAATAACGCGATCTAACCCAAAAACGTTGATTATGAGTTTGAAAAAGCAAGACGGCACCATTAACGAACTGTAACAAGCAAGACCATTACAAACGAGGCGATTCTCGCCTCCGATTGCGAAAGCCCGAGTCGCGACCGTTCGTCGCATCGCAGCGGAAGCGAGGAGAGGGAAATCGTTAGATGGCGACTCCTCCACCGTTGGCCCGCGTTACGATCCTACGTTACAAAGCGCCCGTGCGCGCCGTGGGGCTGGATTGATGACTGCCCTATTTTACCCACTGTTGCAAACAGCAGGCAGCACTTGACCCCACTGTTGACCCCATGAATCCACCCCTTGCCCCTCTGATGATCGGAGAGGGCTGTGCTTACCACCGCGGCTGTTGGAGAGTTTTTATTTTTCTCCCCCACCCCCCCTTCTTCCTTCCCCACCAATCGGGTTCGCGTTGGGCTGATCGCGTGCAATCCTCTCCCCCCTGGGCTGATTCGTGAAGATTACAATCTTTCCTCTTACTGGGATTTTTAAACGCGGTTGTTGGCGTCTGTTAATTCTTAATTCCTCTTCTATTGCTTCCGCGTTGAATCGTGTTTTATTGAAAACGTGCTGCACAACTAGCTGTGTAATGTGCTTAATGCTCCCGTCTCTATGCTCCCCAAGCTTCAACAACCCACGCTGACCAGCGTGGTAAAGGTGTGGCCAAATAGCCCCCACAATCCGTACAGCGTGGGGAGGCCCTCATCCAGCAGTGGATTGACACAAGGGCTTCAGGCCAGCGGTTGCGGTGCCAGCACGACGCACGTGCAACCACCTTTGCCTTCATGGTTGCAGTGTTAAAACACTGCACATTCTCCGTATATTTAGTCTGAGTTAACCTAAGAGAGTCCTGTACTTCTGCAGGAGATATGCTCTGTGAATGTGTAATTTTCCAATTAAAATGGCCCCCGTAGCTGGCTGTATATATTTCCAAGTAATTAATGTGAGATCAATTCCCTCCACAATTTAGATTTTGGCAGGCTGTTGTCATTTGGATATAAACTGAAAATGTAATTTTTTTTCGTGTGTGTATTGGATCGTATGCAGCGTATTCGTGGAGCATTTAAAGAAACGTAGAATACATGCATTGGATGTTACAGAAAAATAACTAGAAACAAAGCAATAATGAGTTTGTGTGATTGCTAGTATTACATCAGGGCAACATGAATTCCTCGTGTATATAAATATACATTCGCAGTAGGCCAAAGCAAACATTCGAAATTTTGGTTAATTAATGTTATACATGTTTCCTTAATGGGGTAATGATGTGGTTGATGCTTTGTCAATTTGTAATGTATCAAATAATTTTCCTGTTTCTAGGATGACGTGGGTCCCGCGCAGGAAGGCTCTGTAAGTAGGCTAGTAAGTAGAGTGAATTCTATGGTGGATAAGATATGTCTGGGGTCTTTTAACAATTATTTTTTTCATGTTTTCTCTCTTCAAACAATGTTCCATCCCGTGTGTGCGAGTGTGTGTGACGCAACACTGGATTGTTGACGGTGTGGTAACGGTGTGGCAACGGTGTGGTAACGCGGTATGTGGTGCTCGGCACAATGTGAGGTTCCGCTTTGGAAATTTCTTAGTGGGCTTAGTGCAGGGGTTGGCAAACAAAATAACAAGATGAACCATTTATTTAGAATTCGGTAACAAAAACTCAATAATTCAAGAGCCGTTGTACAACAATGTCACGAAGCAGTCCTTAAAGGGACACGTGCAGTCCTTAAATGGCCACGTGCAGTCCTTAAAGGGCCACGTGCAGTCCTTAAAGGGCCACGTGCAGCTTCGTAGCCGTAGGTTGCCACTGGCTTCTTGTGACGTGTGTTAAGGACATCGAGAGATTTTCGATTTAAAGCTTTCGTGACTGCAGGGATTCATCTTCTTGGTTCTTTCGGTAAAGTCGCTGTCTCCCCGACAGACCTGGTCTTCACCTGAGGACGGCTGCTTGTGTTGTGGCCGAAACGTTGTGAGAATTATTTTTATTATGTTTTATTATTATTATTTTATTACTTCCCTTCTACGTGTCTTTACCGAAAGAACCAAGAAGATGACATCGAGAGAGTATCATTTATTTATCTAGCTTTGTTCCTTTCCGTCCACTGTCGGGATCGGCATCATATCACGGAGACAAAGAATCCATTCGGAGCTCCACCAGAATAGTGCTTCACACCCGTGTTGGAGAATGGCCTGCAGGAGGGAGGATGTCGCAGGACTACGGTACTTGTGACAGCTCTGGAAATCATCTCTCATCCACACGCGGGGATATATCACTTTCCCACCCGCATTGCTACGAAGAGTAATGCTCCATTACATGACCGTCAACCTGAGAATTTTTTATGAAATTTAGTCAAATGTTATATATTTTTGTATGCAGTCATTGGTAGTGTGACCGAGCTGAACAACATCCGTTTATTGCACTTGAGAACCCGGTTTAAACACAGGCAGCTGCCCAGTTTCTAACTGGGGATCTCAGCATTACTTGCTCAGAACTTTGGCCTCCCTGAGAAAATAATTGTAATGAATGCATAGGTTGAGCGATTGCTGATTGTTTATAGAATTTGTCACTTGTGGACTATGCACCCTTGCTGCCTTAAAACAATTTCGAATAACGCAGTTGCTGCATGAACACGCGTGCTTAGACATGTAGGGGCCTAGTACCACTGTGCCTTGAATAACGTGGCCAAACCAAATAAAATCCAGATCATTGTAATGTCCAATAAAGCCTACGTTTGAAGTGAACACAAATAAAGAGCTTATATAAAACACAACAGGCCAAGCAGCTATTAAAGGGAGCCCTCCTATACCTTTGGGTGTGTTTGCAAGTCAGAGGTTGATGCTCGCGGAGGGTTGGGCAATGCTGATAATTAATTGTAAAACTGACTCACAATGAGAATTGCGGTGCATTGCCCCACCCCCCACCAAGCACAAGGCCTCCTTCTGCATTTTTTACGCTCGGGCATTTAATGTCGGTAATTTTTTTCATAAGTGGGCGACCTGCTGTAGTAAATATGTAAATTACTCTCGGGAAAAGACGATCATGCTAATGCCACCGTTGGGAGCAGGCATGGCAGGTGTGATCATGCGTCACTTAACGGCGAAGCCATTGCTTCGGCGCTCGCCCTTGTTATCACCAGCCCAGTTGTGAAGGGTGAGGACGTGAATGTTTGCCACATGCTTTACCGTAAAAAAATAATAATCCCTTTTCCCCAATTTTATTCCAATTTTGTGCGGGCACGAGATGAAACCGTTAATTTTTAGATCTCGGAGCACAGCGAATTTCCTCGTGTGTTCAAGAACGGCCCGCAGAAATGTGAATAACAGAACTTCAGCTAAGATCCTTTCACGCACCTGATGGGAAACTTTTTCCCACACGTCCTGCCACGTACAGGTGGCTCAGTACGGTGGAGCAAGCGGATCGCACATATGGAAGGTTGTGAGCTCAAATTATTGTTGGGGGTGGGGGGGGTCGACTCAGCCCACCATCCTCTTAGGTTCGATTAAAGGAGTACTGCTTTGTGGGGAAGTCAACCATGGCTGTCATATGGATTGATTCACCCCCCCCATAGGAATGTGAAATTTCCAGCAGGAAATCAAGACGGACTATTTGACGTCTGCAGAGATGTTCTCCGCTCTGCAGTGAAACCACTTCTCAGAGCTGGAGTTCGGCTGAAAGAAGGGGAAATCCAAAGTTCTTATGGTCGCTTGTTTTCGTGCAGTCAGTGGCGGCCGGGCTGAGACCCATCGACGCGTCATACTTGTGAACCCAGATTTTTTTTCACGGGCGGCTCGTACCTGGATTCAAACCCAGGCCCTCATCCATGGCTGGCGAGTGCTCTGGTCTCGGGAGCCACGCCGCCACTGCATCGAGGTTTTGCGCACGTGTTTGCGCGTCGCAGCAGTTGCAGAATGTGCTGCGCGATTTCGGACCAATTTATTTATGGGCTTGCGACTGTGTGAACGCCAGCGAGCGCACGTCGGAATATTGCGTTTGTACAAAAGGAGCCTCGAACTGAACTCTTGAAATCGGGCGGGGCGTGTTTCACATAGCACTGTTTTATTTTTAAACCCACACCATTCCGTTGCAGGCTATTATGCGCACGCAGCCGAGCGAGCAACTGGAAAAACTGGGTATAGCTCTGACGCAATCCATCCTGTCGGTTGCCCAGATTGCAAAGCAGGCAGTAGCATACGTGTCGGGGCGCAGGGTAACTGAACGCTGGGAGGGCAGCATAAATTATGTTAGTCCTCTGTTTCTGGGTTTTCTCAAGCAAGATGGTTGTAGCCTTTTGAGAGGGGCCCCAGACACTCCTCTGGACGTGAAGTGTGCTATATAAAAACACATCAATTGATTGTTTAGTGAATGTTTGCATCCTGTCGATGTTGTGACCAAGAGCAGCTGACGGCGGCCCCTCGTCCGTAACCCAAGATCGCTCACCGTGTACCCCCTTGTGGAGTGAATCGACGAATCGTTGCGTTTCAGGGTCGTGTTTAGATTAGAGAATGGATTATTGTTTGGTCTCGCTTTTTTTTTGTACTCATGTTTCTAACGTAGCGGCCTCTAGTGGCTTGAAGAGCCGACCCGTCACAAACAGCACGTTATATTGTACGGCCCTTTGTCAATCCACTGTAGTAATGAAGGCCTTCCCGCTGAACCCGAGTTTGATTCCCGGCCACACCGAACGACAGTGAGGCCGCGCTGGCCAGCGTGGTGAAGTCAGCTCGAACAACAACAAATCAAGAAACACCAATTATAAAACACAAGATTGAATGCATGTACCTTGAGCTTTAGAATCACTTGTTCAAGGAAATTGCACATCATAATTGGGGTTATTAATTTCAGCTTTTTTAGCGCCATCGGTAATCTGAGGCCAAATAAATAATGATCTATTGTCGATTTTCTGCGCCTAACCAAATCTTTAGCGACCGATGACGAGCGCTGCCGCTTGGTGTCTCCCGTTCGAGCGCGCTGTGTGAATGTTCGCAAGTTGCAATCGGTGGCGAGATTGTTAACCAACTCGCGTGGTATACAGGAGGTCGTGGGTTCGATCCCGACCCTGACTGCTGCTGTATATTTCGAGTTTAAATGTTTTCCCTGTGGGCACGTGGATTTTTCTCCTTGTCCTCCGGTTTTTCCCTCCACATTTAGAAACGTGCGTTTAGAGTATTTTGCTGTGACACGTTTCCACGTGATGAGCCACTTGGTTGAGCTTTCATTTGTGGCCAAGTCGCCTCCGAAAAAGAGCTATATAGCTCGAATTGATAATCGATTCCGAAAACAATTATCGGGAATTCATGTATGTATACTCTCTGGTTCTTTCGGTACAGTCACGTAGGTATAAAATAAAATAAATCACGACGTTTCGGGCGCAACACAAGCGTCCATCATCAGGTGGGAAAGCATGGTCTGTCAGTTAAAACAGTCTGCCTCAGCAGCAGACCATGCTTTCCCACCTGATGATGGATGCTTGTGTTGCACCCAAAACGTCGTGATTTATTTAATTTTCTACCTACATGACTTTACCGAAAGAACCAAAGAGTATGGATTCCTGCAGTCACGAAAGCTTCAAATCAAGCATGTATGTATGTTGAATTTCTTTGGCACCGTACGAGGCCAACCGTGCGAGGCCAACCGTGCTAACCGTAACCAACCGTGGTAATCGATAACCGATTGACGCCCTCGTAATCGTAACACCCATCCACGACGAGTGCGACGTGATCCCAACGTGACTTTTATTTTTTAACCATCGCCTTCTCTCTTCGCGTCCTGTCCAATGTCCGTCGCGTCGCAGCAAACGGCACGCCTGGCTCCGGAGCGGGAGTTCATCCAGACCCTGATGGCGATCGGCAAGCGCCTAGTGTCGCTGCCCACCAAGGAGCAGAAGACGCAGCGGCTGATAGCCGAGCTGTCGCTGCTCAACTTGACGCTGCCGGCGCGAGTGTGGCTCGCGACGGCGTCCTTCCCGCACCACATCGTGCGCATCCCGCACACGCAGACCATCGTGCTCAACTCCAAGGACAAGGTATGTCCCCCCCCCTCTCCTCTTCCCCTCTCTTTCGCCCCGACCTGGTTCATTACCCCAGGGTTCTTCGACGGTATTTTAGACGTCCGCAGTAAAATGAATGTGCACCGACGTCATGTGTCACTGTCTCTTCATCTTATGACGCCACGTGGCATCGTGGTGTCACCACGGTGTCTTGCCTGTACGTGCGACCACTGATTTTTATTTCTCGTCTCCAGCTCCTTGATATCTTGTCTCTTCTCACTTTAATCTCACCGATATTTAGCTCTTGTCAAAAGCGCCATCATCTCTGTTTTGTATCTCCCTCTCGTCTCCAGCTGTCTCATATGCGTCTCTTATGTATCACTCTTCATCTCGCTGATCCCTATCTCTATGTGGTCCATTCCTCTTGGTCGATTATAGCTTGGTGGGGCACTTCAATAGCATTTGCTTGCCACATCCGGCCCATCAGACTCGAGTTGAAGAACGCCGTCTTATGCTGCTGCTGCTGCTGAATAGCGTGCAGATAAATGTCACGACTGACGCAGTGTGTCAAATCCATCAGGAGAGGGGACACATTTGTCCACGTCTAGGTAACGTTGGTGGCCGAGTGCACAATAATGTTACATAATTTTTTGGGGGGGTTTTAGTTTGTCGTCTTTTCCCTGCACGTCCTATTAGCACGGTTGGATATGTACGGTGCAAAAGAAGTTCAGCATACGTGCATTCATCTTAAATAGTATCTAATTAGCACGGAACTAGTTACCGTTGCCCCTTGGAGTGATTTTAACGAATTGTTATCGTTTGGGGTTGCAGTTTGATTTGAAACGTCGATTCCTTTTTAGTCATCGTAATTTTCACCACCTCCTCGTTTTTTTCCGTCTCATTTGCACAACATTGCTCTCCCCGTTAGCCTGACGTTTAATGTGAGTACTGTCAAACGATTTGTGTACACCTGAAAACATTGATTCCACACGCAATGGGATGCATGTATCGTGAACCTTTAGGAATCGGTTAATGAATCGATGTGTTGTAACGCTTTGTCATGAACTCCCACCTAATTCCAGGCTCGGTTGCATGAGTCAGCCTGTGCATCTGTGTGTGCGCTGGCTGTTTGCAATATGTGTGCGCGTGTGTGTGAATGGGTGTGGCCCACTCAGTGTTTTGTGGGATACATTTTACTTTTTAGTGCTGTTGCATGTGTGCCTCGCCTGCAGTGAAAGCTAAGGTGGAATATTGTGTTCGTTATTAGTTAATGGGGCAAGATTTGTCACTTGATCACTTGGGCTGGCAATTTGCGTTTTTTGGTTGGGATCGCACACCTTAGCGCTAGGCAGTCGTCCTCCCGATTGATTTTAAAAAAACTGTTTCGTGGCGGTGTATGAAGTTGTTTAATGAGAGAAGTCAAATTTTGAAAAAAGTTAGAGACCATCAAGAACAATGTGTGAGCGAGTGGACACGAATGAAACCCGCCGCTGGAAGGGATCATGGCCGGTGGTCAAGACTAACGTAGGGGCGGCAGCCAGAGTAGGGAAAGTACGTTCATCGATGAGATGGAGCGATGAAATCGGCTCGTGTGCAGGCGCTCGATCAGGGGTAGGCAACCGAAATAACAAGAAGAGCCATTTTTGTCGGATTCCGTAACCAAACCCTAAATATTTAAATGCAAATGGTGACTACTAGACGGTGGCAGTCCGTAATAAATAACGTCACGAAGCAGTCTTTAAGGAGCCGCATGTTGCCGACCCCTGTGCTAGATGGATTGTTGCATCCGCCGGACTGTGAGAGATGGCAACGGCTTGTAGAAATAGGAAGGCCTTCGTCCAGCAGTGGATTGATCACGGCTGATGATGATGATGATGATGAAGGACGAGCAAAGAGTTGCAACGCTTGTGCTGGCTCCGGCGGAATCAAATCTGGCTCTTGTACTCGCTCAGAGTCGAGGGAGTCGTGAGCTGCCACGTGTGCCTGCAGGCCCCGTGACTGTACCTTCACTTGAGTCACGGTCCATTGCAACACAGCCCAAGAGACAAAGGTGTAGACCAACAGAGGCAGGCCAGACAAATGTTTGCTTGTGACATTAGATAACGCGGTTGTGTGGGCCCCTGCATGCGTGGCTTTTACTTTTCCTGGTAGCAATTGAAGTTGCCCGCGTACGGGTCTAGCCGCCCTGTGTGTGCGTCACGAGACACGGCAAGTATTTTCTGGGCGAATAAATGGCTCCGTCATCACGGCCGTTGTTATCGACCGCACCGTGCGGTGCGCAGATTGGTTTTTGGGCAATTTGACTCGTGTGTCGGTGTACGAGGAGGTGCTGTACCCTGTGAATAATCAAAACATTTCCTGCTTCTGCGACGTCGCTTCTCTGCGTGGAGTTTGATGAGTGGCTCGCCACGTTGCGATAATCCCATCGGTACTGCATGGGTGAACAAGGAAATAAGTACGTAATAAGCACATTCTAACCAACGACAGCAACCCCCCCCTCCCCTTTCACCTGCAAATGGGGATAACCCATTGCGCGTGGTTGTGAAATATTATAGCCGTAAAATATTGCCTTTCCCCCAGAATTAGTGTACAGTGTGATGCTCGCTCGCACGCGCGCGCACACAAAGACTGTCTTCGTAGCCATGCAGACTGCTGGGGCAAGTGTGGTTAGCGTGCAGCTATGGAGGCGCACGAAGGAGTAGTGCTGGCCCAATTCCACGACCGGCTGCCTTTGTCTCCCCCATTGCTGATGTTTACACACCGCATCGGGTGCTCGTGCTAAGGCTTGATCAACCTAAGGGAGGCCCTGGGCCGGGTTGCGATGTCACTGACATGGCCGGGCAGCGGTGCGTTCACCGCTTGTTGCACAGGTGCACGGTTCGGATCCAGTGGCCGCCCTGATTAATACTGTGGGTGTATCATCCGTAATAAATACATGTGCCGTCTGATTTACAATGAATTTGAAAGATTCCATGTCATTTGCAAGAGTAGGCCATTGTGTGTCGATGTCATGGTCTAGATTTGCCAAAATGTAAAAAAATTACTCGCAATTACTCAATTGGAATATGCATCACAATCATCGGCCCCTTTTGTGACAAATTGGTGGGACCTGCCCGAAAAAGTGTCATGAGACTCAGTCAGGTTTTCCTGGTAAAACTAAAGTTTTAATAATAATTTTAGCCTTTGCTCGGGAATCGAACTCTGATTACCAGGTTTGTAATGCAGTGCACTAACCACTACGCCACCACTTCACACAATCACGGGTACACATACACATCACATACGCTCTTGATGTATCATCATCATCATGTGTTTGTTCTCATTGAAGCAATTCATAAAGTTTGAGCGAGCGAGCCCACTGAGCGGACGAACGAGTGAGCGGTCGAACGAGCGGTCGAACGAGCGAGTGAGCGAGCGAGCCCACTGAGCGGTTGAATGAGCGAGCGAGGGAGCCCGCTGAGCGGTCGAACGAGCGAGTGAGCAAGCGAACCCACTGAACGGACGAACGAGCGAGCGGACGAACGAGCGAGCGAGCGGGCGGACGGACGAGCGAGCGGGCGGACGGACGAGCGAGCGGGCGGACGGACGAGCGAGCGGGCGGACGGACAAGCGAGCGGGCGGACGGACGAGCGAGCGGGCGAGCGGGCGGACGAACGAGCGCGCGGGCGGACGAACGAGCGAGCGAGCGCGGTTACGCTGTTTTAAAACCTGCCGTGCTTGCGGGCTAGGAAGCGGCCTTGGCTCGTGAACCGAATGCACGGCGTCCTCCCTCCCCCATTGGTGACGTAGCCGACCGCGCTGCTCGCGCTCATTTACACCGCAGGCGCCGCAGCTGCGGCGCTCTCGTCTCCGCCGTGTGCGTGCAAATTGGCAGTGACGCAGGAACTCCGAGCGTGGGTGTGCACGTTCTTTTTTTTTGTGGCAGAGCACATAGTTGCGCAAAAATGTACCGCTGCAAGGTGCCAATTGTTGTTTTGCGAATGTCATTGGAGTTTTTCCGAATTGTCTAGTGGCTGACGCTTGGTTATCTAGAAAGGGAATAAAAAATAGAAGCAGATATGGTGTCGTTGGTGTAATGTGGATCGTCATCTGGCCTGTAACGATGCTTCGGTTCACATTGATTGTTCTGCTAATGGGGCATACATTGGATCTTACATGCATGGATAAATTACAATGTATGCAAATCGCACACACATAATAACACCGTTGGCATCAAATGAGATGATGATAATGAGACAAATGAAATCATTCTGGATTTAATGGCCCTAAATCTTGACCGTGTAGAATCGCTAACAGGGTGAATTGTCCCCTCTGTAAGTGTCACATTGCACTTCATACCAGGTGTGGCCTCACATGAACCCATCACATGACAAGTATGTACAAATTATTGCATTATAGCAAGGGCGGGCAGTGTAACTTCTTGGTATGTTGCAAGCTGTTATAGTTTCCAATGGTCATTGTGTTTATTTATTCATCGCACTGGCTGCAAACACGATTGAACCAACAAAAGCAATAACAGACGCAAAAGGTGGATTTCTGTCACGTGACATCACTGTGCTGTACGTACAATTTATATAAATCCCCCTTCGTACGTATTTATGCTCCTTAGCGCTGTGAAGTGTTTTTGAGTTGTGCCGTGTGTTGTTGTTTTGGCACGATCTCCATTTCACTTGCCGGGTTCCTGAAGAAGCCCCCAGTACGTGGAGCGGAACGTCGGGACATCTTATCGAACAATGTTGAACTTCTTTTGCACCATACGTAGCCAACCGCGCTAATCGGAGGTGCGGGGCAGGACAACAAACTAAATACAAAAAGTAGTTGTAAACAAAGCAGTTTTCAATCGAGATTTAAAAAATCATAGCTCTCAGTGGCTTCCGAATATTGTCAGGTAGAGTGTTCCAGACGGCCGCAGAAGCGCATCTGAAAGTGCCGCGTGATGCGGTCACCATCTTTGTTCGTGGCCTGCACACACATTTCTATAACTGATGAGTTTCTCGTGGCTTGCACACAGTGTTGGAATAATTTTACGGTGAAACTGCTCGCAGATTGAAGCTGTGTAAGTAGATTCACCGAGTCCTTGTGCGGCCTGCATCAGTGCTGTGAGTACGTAAGCATCTCAGCTGGGGTTTTGCCACCGCCTGTTGGTAGAAATGAAACGGCACGGCAGGGCATGGCAATCTTCCTGCTTTGTTTCTTACACAGCAGCAGCTGTTTGTTTTGACCGACTGAGCCAATCCCGGTGGCTCGTGCGGTTGAAGGATTTAAGGAGAGCGCGGGCCCTTCTTTGACTTGTTTTGTCCAACAGGTCAAGGGTCAAACCGACTTGGCCATCAGTTCCTTTAATCTGTCCGTGGCGCTCGCAAAGCAGGAACAATGCCCTTTTGAGAGGATCGCGTGAGGGAGCCCTTAGGTCATTCATTGGCGCAACCGCGAGCACTGAGGAACCCTGATATAACCGCTGGCTTGTGCAATTCCTATTTCTGTCCTGGTTTTAAATTTGTATCTGTCGTTGGCAGTGACCGTATCGATGCAACGCACAATAATTTGCGTCGCGGTTCTGGAGAAAATATTTTAACAATAAAGAAGCAGCTGAGAAAATAAGCCTTCCCGAGAAAGCCGTGTGGCGGATGGGATTTGTAATGAAAAATAAATACTTAATTTTTTATGTGGAGGGACGGTTATGAGAAGGGGGTGGGACTGTATGCTTTTTTATTTAGTAAAGATGCACTGTTTAGGTGAGTGGTGACAATTAACCATCTCCGTGATTCATTTCACTACAGATCATTACAAATATATACGTGAATGATTTCTTTGTCGTAAGCATTAATGTGGAATCTGTTGTGGTCTGAATCCATCGTGGTGCGTGTGTGTATCTATTTATGTTGAACTTCTTTCGCACCCTAATCTGAGGTGCAGGAAAATGTGTACACACATTTAGGAATTACAATCAAAGCATCAGAATCTTGATTAGGAATATATTCTCTGAGACTGCACTTATCCCAAGTGTAAGGATTGATTTTAATCAATTATACAGTACATTGAATTACTATATCCCCGGCAAGTGAAGATTTTCTCCCCCACCCCAGCATCTCAACACAGGTTTGTGATTAAATGCAACGCTTAATTACTTTTCGTTTCACATTCACCATCTTATTTGTATTAATGTTTTTGTCTCATTTGTATAGCTTTGTACGCTCCATTGGTCTGAATGTAACAGCAGTAGATCATTGCATATGATCTGCATGAATAAATGATTTTCACACACAATTCTGTGCGTGTAAACGTGAGCGTAAATGTCATATTAAATGGTTACTTGACAGAAGATATCTGAGAAAATGTACACCGCGGAGATAGAGCAGTGAAATTGGTTCATAGGTGGTTGTTCGGTGGATTATCGAATCGCAGGACCAATGAGAGATGGTTGTTAAAGATCCTGTGATGTTGTTATTCAAAGAAAAGCCAATTCTGTGCCAGCGTCATGGTCCAAATTTGAAATGTACCCAATTGGAATTGCACAACATCGTCCCCTTAGCACTTGAATGTTTTTAGCTCCGACGTTTCAGGTTACACTGCATGCCGTTTGGCATGACGTACGATGATTTGCTCCATGTGCTGGGAGCTTCTCCCAGCTTGTGGAGCGAAACGTCGGACATCAGAGAGCTGTAAGGCACAACTACGAAAACCTGCACGAGTGTTTTTTTCCATCATACCTGATGACGATATAGGAGTGGACAATTTGATGAGAGCGATTCATAATTACATTCTTTTGAAAGATCGTCGTGGAGGTATGATGGCAGTTGTCAACGATAACCCTCTCATCACCCAGTGGGCCGGAGCCAATCAAATCAAGTTGTCGCGTGGGAAAATGTGCCAATTTGTGAGGTTTTTATCAGCAAAACCGGAATGTTGAAAAACGAGCTGAGCTTTTGTTAAATGCCTGAAAACGCTGGGTGTGATCTCCAGTGAAAACTTCGTGTAAACATTGCCAAATTTTTTGTTTGGGCTTTTCAACATTCCTCCGGCTTTGTGCGATAAACCAAATCAATTTGCATATTTTCCCGTTACGCGACAACTTGATTTGATCGGCTCTTTCAGGTGGTGGAGGGTTACAGTCAAAAGTTTGCCTACATACATACACGATCTAGCCCAAAAGAAACCGATTGTGAATCAACCTATTAGTCATGGGCACCACGGTGGCAAGATGTTCACTACCCCGCCTGGTATACAGGAGTGCGTGTGTTCGATCTCGACCCTGATGCCAGTTGTATATTTGGAGTTTGTGTATCTTTCTCCCCATGGTCACGTGGCTTTTTATCCAGGTCCTCCGGTTTTTACCTCCACATTTAGAAACGTGCATTTCGAATATTTTGCTGCAAAACATTTACACATGATAAGCCACTTGGTTGAGCTATCATTTGTCGCCAGGTCGATTCTGAAAAATAACGTTATAGCTCAGTGGGCCTTACCTGGTAAATAAAAATAGTTTAGTTTAGAAAGCTTCTGTAAAAAAAAAAACAATTAAACACACCGATCGCAATTCCTCCGTCGCAATGAACGGAATCCCCGCGCCCCATTAACGGCACGCGCGGTTCCGCAGGCCCCCTACCTCATCTACGTGGAGGTGCTGGTGTGCGACGACCTCGAGCGGTCGGTGGTGCCGGCGCGAATCCCGGAGGCGCGGATCCGCACGGCGCGCTCGGAGGAGTGCCTGCAGGATGAGAGCAGCCCGGCTGCGGCGAGCGAGCCACGCCTCTGCCCGCTCACCACGCTGGACCCCGACGAAGAGGCCTGGTCGCAGGACGACATCGCCGACCTGCAAGTGGAGGTGAGTGGCCTGGAAGTGACTCGCCGGTGGCGCAGTCGTCTGGCAGGGGCCGATTTTAACCCAATTCTCAAGTTTTCCCTCGTTTGGTCGATTTTGGGTGGAGCGGTGGAGCAGTGGTTTGCGCCGCCGCGATTTTGAACCCGGCGGCGATCCCCCGTTTGAGTCTCGTCCGCGGGTGATGTCAGCGCTGGGTGATATCTGAACCGTTTCTGGGCCCCCCTCTCCCAACTTCACTGACCTGACCCGCACTGACCAGCGAGGTGAAGTATGGTCACACAACCGCCACGTCCAACGCGGGCGTTGGGAGGCCTACATCCACCAACGGATTGAAAAATACTTTTTTTGTAAAATGGGCACCAGATAAAAATGTTTAGGTCATTTCAGTGAAATGTTGACACGAATGGGATGAACACGTATGCATCCTTTTCGTTTTGCCCAATTAAACAGTTTTATGCTGTCAACACTGGTGTAAATCAATATGTAGCGGAATGTGAAATCAATGAAGAAAGACATTAAGTTGCTCAACTTGCACCAATACATTTTGATACGAAAAAGCTTATTGGAGCTTTTGTAATTCTCAACAAACATGTATTGCTGTTCATTTACCCGTATGGCAGCTATCGCATTTTAGATCCAATCGGTACAAAATAGCCTCCTATCTTGACCGTGCGCCTTGCGCTTTTATTCGAGTTTACATTGAACGTTGATTTGTCCACACAGTGAATTGCTTCTGGGGTGACTGGCAGCTGTGTGGCTTACCCAGCCCAAGATTTTGGGAGGCAGAAAATCGTTTTCCTACAAAAGAAACACAAAAACATATTCACAAATAACACAATAAAGAATGGCTTATGACAAAATGTAAGTTTTGCGTGCACCAATGCTGCTGAAATTATTCATTCATTCCCAAAAGGCCATGTGGCAGATGGGATGTCATTTTTTTGTTACATGGAGGTAAAAATAGGGGGGGGGGGGAAAGGAGGCTTATTACCCTGCTCATGTAACTTGTTAAAAATCTTTGGTGAGCAACTGCCGCTTTTTGCTACTCTGCGACCGAACCGGACTGTGGTGTCCTCGGTGGCTGTGACCACCACGTGACTGCCGTCTGTTCCCGACACACACACACACAGCCGCCGGAGACGCACAAGTCCAACAACAGCAGCGACACGATTTCCCAGTTCTCCCTGGACAGCATCACCAGCCTGGACAGCAAGACGGAACCCGTCTACATCTTGGCTGGCGATATCAGGTGCGGCGGCTGCTCTCGGCGCTCGCCCATCGAATTCATATTCTGGTGATGTGAATGATGAATAAATTAATTGCGATATTTTTCACCGGGGAAAATGCCTTGAGGGTGGGAGCATCTTTTTTTTTGCGCGGGTACCCCCCGGAGGTACGTTGGTGCATTTGTTTTTTGCGTTATGTTTTACAGACACAGGTCTGCATTAGTTAAGCATCAGGGGCCGACGATGCCGTGTATAATCCCAATTTACTATTTTACCTGGTACATTTGACACACAATGGCTTCTTTTCGAATGACGCCATGGAATCTTCAACATCCATTGTGAAGCAGACGGTGCCTCGTGTTTTATGGTTAACACACCCGCGGCATCAACCGGGGCACCGCTATGGCGGGATGTTAACGATCTTGCCTGGTGTACAGGAGCACGTTGGTTTGCTCCCGACCCCTAATGCCTGTATATTTGGAGTTTGCACGTTCTCTCAGTGGTCGTGTGGATTTTTCTCCAGGTCGTCCGGTTTTTCCCTCCACATTTAGAAACATGCTTTTAGAGAACACTTCATTGAGCTATCATTTCTGGCCAGGTCACTTCTAAAAACGTGCTACATAGCTCGGTGGGCCTTACCCGGTAAAATTTAAATAAACCTCTGCAAGAAGCCCTGCGCTAACGCTGGGCCATATCGCACCACCTTGCCACTGCATGGTGGGGATCAATGGCAGACAGCCTCTGAGGTAGTGACCATCATCTTCATCAGCCATAGTCTATCCACTTCTGGATGCCATCACCATCCCTCGCAGTTCAGAACCGCTGCCATCCATCTCAATCCTGCACATTTTGGCGGGGATGTGACCCAGCTGTAAGCGCGTTTGCCACATGTTGCAGAGGTTTGCGGTTTGAATTCCGTAGGCCACCCTGGTTAACGTCGTGGGTGTATTAAACCATAATGTGTGCATCACGTGCTTCACAATGACATCCAAACGGAGTAGGCCACTGCGTGCCGGCGTCGTGGTCCAAATTTGACAAATTTTAAACATTGCTCGCAAATTGCTCAATTGGGAATCGCATACCCAACCATCCACGCTTGTAGAAAAAGAAAAAAACACCTACGAATAATAATAATAATGATAAAGCAATAATAACGTCGGTCCTGATCCCATCGGCTCCGTTGCATCGTTTTGAAGGCGGCGCCTTTCGGAGCAGCTCAGCGTTCCGATCACGCAGTTCCGCAAAGACCCCGAGGACCCTTCGGCTGCAGCCCTCAAGGAGCCTTGGAAGGAGAAAGTGCGGTAAGAAGAAGTAGAACCAACAGCACAGAAATTTGCCTTCCAATTTACCCACATTTTACCGTAATGCCAGATAATAAATAAATACATCAAATCGGAGATGTTTTTTGTTTAGTTTGTCTCACTCCATTGGCCTAAATGTAACAGCAGCATATCAGTGCACACTATTTTCATATATTGGGATAAATAAGTTGTATCCGTGCGTGCTTCAACGCATGTGTCTTGAGCTTAAGAATATGTTTCAATATGCACATCGTTGTGTCGTTTACTCTCCTGTGCCACCGTTACTTCAAAGCAGGCATCCTAATTCTGTCCACCATGGAGATGAAGCCATGAAGAAGTCGGCTCCACGCGCAATTGCGAGATGATAGATTGTTACATTGCAGGACCACAAGGGCTTGCGAGGGAAGTCTTTATCCATCAGTGGATTGATCACGGCTGATGATGGCTGTTACATTCTATGCCAGTTGCGCTGTTAGGTCATGAAATTGATACATTTCCACGCGGATATCGCTCGCAGCGAGCAGTGCACCTCTGCTAGAGAGCGGTCCTGGATGATAACATCACAGACCTGTATTCTGAAGCCACTTCCAACAAATGTATTTATCCACTAAGGGTGCCAATTTTATCCACCACGAGTGTTTGTTTCATGTCAATGAAATGAACATTCATATTTCTCAGGGCTTAAATGAATCGCATTGAGTAAAAACAATGTAATTGATTGTATGTGTGCAGTCCTTTGCTGAGACGAACTCACTGCACTTGAGAACCCAGTTTCAAAGACAATGCATATATTATTATTACTATTACAATGCTTGTTTACCCAGGAAAGCCTCGCTGAAATACAAGACCTTTCCAGGAGGGTCCTGTTCAGCTTTTTTTGGCAGTAGTGGGTGACAATGACTGTGTGCTTCCCACTAGAGTAACTCTTCGCCTTTTTGGCGTCGTTCTCTGGTCTGTTGAGACAAGGCCACAAAGAAGACAATGCATGTATTATCAGAGCATGTTTGTTTGCATGTTCACCACAAGTGTGTGTGGTTAATGCAGACTTGATTCCTTGTAAACGGTGTCTATTTTTGTGTTTGAACATCTTAACACCAGAAAGGGTTGTATTGCCAGAAAGGGTAAAAGTCTTCTTATTTTTCATACTTTGATACTGGCAAAAAAGGTCCCATGATACGCACCTCGGTCTCTTTGAGTCTACGGTTCTCTGTGCGAGTGCGGTTCTCCATGTCGGCCGTTGGTGACCGTGCTGAGACCATCAACTGTGTAATCTAGAGATCTCGGTTTAATCACAGGTGGCCACCCAGATCCCACCCTGAGATCTCAGCTATGTGCCGGCTCAGAGCCCTGCCTGACGCCGCAGTAATCCCTAAGCCACCGACGTCTTAATTAAGCCTCCCTGCCCGCTTTGAATCTTTTGGCTTTGTGTTCATTCGCCTCATTGATAATCACGTATTTGTTGGGGGCGGGGGGGGGGAGCGGATTCTTTTATATTTTGCGTTCTGGAGTGAAGTGTTTTTTGTTTGTTTGTTATCTCCACGAGCACTGGGGGGAGAGCGCATAAGTGGGTGCTTCGCGAGAGTAGGGGGCCCGCTGGATCCTGCTCCGCGGTGAGGCCGCTTCATCGATCGTTCTTTGTTGCCTGCGTGTGCAGCCGCATCCGGGAGGTGTCCCCTTACGGCCACTTCCCGAACTGGCGCCTCCTCTCGGTGATCGTGAAGTGTGGCGACGACCTGAGGCAGGAGCTGCTGGCCTACCAGGTCCTCAAGCAGCTGCAGGTCAGTGCGAGAGGGCCTCTTAGAGAGGGCCTCTTAGCGGGCCTCTCGCGACTGTCAACAGCGGTGTAATCGTCGTGCCTCTGCAAATGGCAATGTAAAGTTCATTGTACAAAATAAACCAATTTGTTGTTGCTATTTGGGCACCCCGGTGGCGGGATGTTAACTACCTTGCCTGGTATACAGGAGTTCTTGGGTTTGATCCCGACTCCTGACGCCTGTATATTTTGAGTTTGCTCGTCTCTCTCCCCGTGGTCGCTTGGATTTTGTCAGGGTCCTCTGGTTTTTCCCTCCACATTTTTAAACATCCATTTAGGGTATTTGGCTGCTATAAATGTCCACGTGATAAGCCACTTCGTTGAGCTATCATTTGTGGCCAGGTCGCTTCTGAAAAAGAGCTACGTAGCTCAGTGGGCCTTACATGGTAAAATAAAAAATTGTTTTGTAATCTTAATAGTTTTAGATATTTAATTAATTACGGATTCATTACTGGTCAGGTGCTGCAGCGCTACAGTGAGCGGTTCACAATAGGAATTATGTGAGTACACATCTTGACTGGGAGTTTCAGTTTAATTTCAGTTTCATTTATTAGGTATATAACCCTGTGAGCCATGCGGCTCTTGACTCAGGTGCAACCGCAACAAAACAAAAACATGAACAAGAAACATCTTAAAGTGACTACACGCAACAGAAAAATCCTGGAAAAAACAGCAAAGTCTTCCAGAAAAAACACCGTCTATCAACGCTGTGTGAAAAAATTCCAGTGGGATGCAAGTCAAACAATAACAACCATAAGACAATGTAAATTAAAGTTATCAGGCCAACTCTGTCCTACAACAAACAAACATGGCCAGACCAAACTGTCCTCAAAATCACCAAAATAAAGCCACAAAAACAATGTAACAGTGAGTTGACTCCATCCCATGACTCCGGATGGATGATGGCCAGCTTGGTGAAGTATGGTCAAACTGCCCTCACGGGGATCTTGAGAGATGGCAGTGACTTGGCGACAAATGGCTCTAAATGGACACGTACAATATAAAAAAAATACTTCTTTGGCAATGCTAAATTATTAACAGTTGAAAATATTAAAATACAAAAATGCATGACTTAAACTAAACTATTTTTATTTTACCAGGCAAGGCCCACTGTGCTATCCAGCTCTTTTTGACAAGTGACCTAGCCACAAATGATAGCTCAACAAAGTGGCTAATCACGTGGAAATTTATAGCAGCCAAATACTCTAAACGCTTGTTGATTCTAAATGTTGAGGGAAAAACCGGAGGACCCGGAGAAAAATTCGCGCGAACATGGGGAGAAAAACACACAAACTCCAAATATACAGGGGTATCCAGGTCAGTATCGAACCCACGACCTCCTGTATATCAGGCAAGGCAGTTAACATCTCACAATATAAACTGGGGGGCGGTCTGCCAGATTCGACCCTTGAACATTTGCAACAAGTGGCGAATGCCCTACCTTCCCCTGGGCCACGTCGCTGTGTCATTGCCCACCTGACCCCTGAGCAGACGATGTAGGTTCTGCGAGATTTGTCCGGTGTCGCTGGATGAGTAGAATCTTCTCACCCGTCGATGTGTTGTTGTTGCTCAGATGATTTGGGAGCAGGAGCGCGTACCTCTCTGGCTCAAGCCCTACAAGATCCTGGTGACCTCGGCAGACAGTGGGATGATAGAGCCCATCGTGAACGCTGTCTCCATCCACCAGGTACCCAGGCCTGGCCACTTGCACAGAAAATATGATTGTTTGATTTTTTTTTACCATGCTTTGTTTACTTAGGAAAGTGTTATTGACCCTCCGGGTCTTTCAGTTTCATCCCACTTCAAGCCATATTCCCATTTGTGGAATTAACCAAGCATCCCAATGTAAGATACTCCTGAAAAATAGTTTTGAGACTTAGTGAGGCTTTCCTGGGTAATTAAATGGCATAATTATTCTTAATATTATTGTCATAAAAAAAATTCAATTTTGCCCCTGCAGTATGTATGTGGAATATGTTTAGCATTTGGGGAGGCCTTCATCCAGCAGTGGATTGATCATGGCTGATGATTGATTAGAAACGTTTAAGTAAAACAATGTAAATCCTATCCCGTACGAGCGCGTGTGTCTGTTGTTCAACGTACCACGTGGTGACCGATGACGGGCCCTGCCGCTGGTGCCTTGCGATGGCTGCCGCTGATCAATCGCGTTCAAACCCGCCGTGCGCAGTTCAAACGTTCCCATATGCCAGTTGGTCCGGTCGTTGCTAAAAGCGCTCTGCGTTCGACTATCAATTCCATGACTTTTGGATTCGATATTCAATTTCCGAAAACCATGATCACTTGATCCTTATCGCTCGACGACCCCAAGCGTGAACGTGTAAAACTCGAGTTCGAGCGTCGTGTGTGGCCCAGGTGAAGAAACAGTCTCAGCTGTCGCTGCTGGAGTACTTCCTGCAAGAGCATGGCAGCCGCACCACGGAGGGATTCCTGACGGCGCAGCGCAACTTCGTGCAGAGCTGCGCCGCCTACTGCCTCGTGTGCTACCTCCTGCAGGTCAAGGACAGGTCAGCAGCTGCAGCATCTCCCACCCAGAGCCCTCCTCGTCCATCCTAGAGCTGAAAAATCCAAAGTTGGTCAAGTCGATCGATTAAAAATTATACTTTTTGTGGTCGATTATTTAGTCGCCTTTAACAATTGTGGCCGGCACCACATCCTGTCTCTCAAAGGTGTAAATACCGCCATAAGCCACGCCCAGCGTGGCACAGCTTGGCGATGTCCATGACGTCACCAAGTCCTGCCCATCACTTCCCGCCCAGCGGCACACGTGGGAGCAGACGCGAGAGATTTTAGCAACAATTTTCGTGTTATTTGCGGAGTCGAGAATCGATTACAATCGATGAATTAACACGTTGCAGGGTAGTGGCGCAGTGGTAACACTGATGAGGCACAGCAAAAAGCGCCTGGGTTTGATTACCGAATTGGGTGCCTTTCAGTGTGGAGTTTGAATTTTCTCCTGTGGTTCTGCATGGGTTTGGTCAGACACCACAATGCTGAAAAAATACCTGCAAATTACTCAAATGGGATTACACATAGCAACATTGCCCCCCTACTGTGAAAACTTATCAGGACCCACCTGAAAAAAGTACTCTTGAGGCTCAGCGAAGCTCAGTGGGGAAACAAGTAAAATGGTACAAGAATACCTTCCTAAACACTTCAGGCTACTCTGAGCTTCCGTGCCTAAATATCCCAACCACAAGGGGGCACAATTTCCCGTCTCAATCCATTTGACCGAGCTAATCCAAGAAATATTCAACACATTCGTCACAAACACACGATTTACGTGCTATGAAGAATGGCCATTGCATGCAAAGTTGCCTCTGATATCTTTTTTTAATACATTTTCAAGGCTACACAGTGTTATTGACGAATGTGTTGAGTTTATATTTGTTGTGGGTGTGCACCACTGCCAACGCAGCAGCAGCACAACATTATTTGCTAAACCACTGGCCAGGGAAGAATTCAGCACGTATGTTGACTTTCTTTCGCACCGTTTGTAGCCATCTGTGCTAATCGGAGGTGCAGGGGAAGGACAACAAACTAAACACAAAAAGCAGTTCTAAAGAAATTAGTTTTCAATCGAGATTTTAAAAGTGCACAGCTCCAGTGGCTTCGTGATATCAGAAGGAAGAGCGTTCCAGACGGCCGCAGAAGCGCATCTGAAAGCGCGCGATGCAGTGACCGTCTTTGTTCGATGGTTAACCAAAAGCTGAATTTACAGCAGTTATGTATGTTGGCAAAACATTAGTGGAACCAATTTGTCAGTATGGCCAGTAAAAATTATTCACGTGCCAAGTCATTCAGTCGCATGAACAAGTTATGGCAGTTCACTTTTATTGGCAATTTAAAGTAACCGGTAGCACTAAAGTTTTACCACAAGTGACATACCTGCCCTGGTGCATGAACTATGCTTCTACCAGACTCTATCTTGTCGCAGATGTCTTATATGTTCAGTGATAGCATAAACAAAAGGCCGAATAACGAAGGTATTGGTGTTGCTGGTGGCCAACAAACACAAATGAGAAACAAACTTAGCATCATCTTTAAAAGTGTTTAATGCCCAAGGTTACAACATTTCCCGTGCCAAAGGTGGTGAGTAATATCCACGATGAGTTAATAATGTTTATTTTTATTCTCATATTGACGTGTCTTTGTTACTTCATCGCTGGATGAAGGCCTCTTCGCACCGTGTTGGCCGTTGTGAGATGTTTGGCCATACTTCACCATGTGGGTCCGTAGGCAATGGGGAGTGGTTTATATAAATAATAAATGATCACGTGCGACCAGGTGGACCGGCGGTAGAGCGAGCGGCTCGCAATCGCAAGACCATGAGTTCAACTCCTGGTTGCGGGTTGGCTCAACCACTAGATTTTCTGACCGGGGTTGCGAATTGTGGGAAAATAAATTATTATTGTGATAAATGCTCCTTTTTTTTTACTTTATACACCGCGCACCGGTGTACCGCCAATACGTTCAAATGTGAAAACACCCCTCGCAGGCGCTGTGGCGTCCCTCACACTGATGCCTTATCGGCGAAAGTGACCCCCTCTGAAAAATTAGTGAAGAACACTGATTTACACACATCTTGTGCCCTCGTACCCATGTTGTCTTTTGCTTTAATCAAACGGTGTTCGCCGCCTCCTCAGACACAACGGCAACATCCTGTTGGACCTGGAAGGCCACATCATCCACATCGACTTCGGCTTCATCCTGTCCAACTCGCCACGCAACCTGGGCTTTGAGGTGTCGGCGTTTAAGCTCACCCAGGAGTTTGTTGACGTAAGGAGGCTAAGCACAAACGCAAGGCGCGTCGTCATTGTCGACACTCGTCGGGGAAAATTGTTGTTAGCGAGCACCTATTAAAGCCTGCAATGACGCACGAGCGGGTGGTCCGGCCGGTACCACGCCCGGCCACCTCTTTTTATTTCCCCCAGTGCTGATGTTTAAGGCAGAGTCGTCCTACGGGAGGACCAGGATCGGTTTCAGATTTCACTCATTACTAATGCAAGCTGTGGCCCAGAATAATCCAGGCTGCAGGGTTCGAAGCGCAGTGCGCGAACCACTGTGCCACCACTCCCACCACACACAGATACGGACATTCACAAAGACAAACACACAAACAGGCGCACATGCACACACACGGGGACACACACAGACACACACGCGCATACATGTCCAGCCACACGGATGTGTGTTTAGCCCTGGGATTAGGCATTCCTCAGTGCACTGCTTTGCCGGGTTCCAAGTGTTATCATTACTTAAGGTGGTGATGCTATGAAGTGTTTGCTTTTGCTTAAAGCAATTTTGCTGTTGTGTTTGTTTGCATTACTTTTGAAAAGGAGGCATAGCTGAGCCATGCCAATTCCTGCTTGCCAATTCCTGCTTGCCAAAGACAGAAGCAGCAAGCGGAGTGGCTGCAGCGGTGTCGTGTGCACATGGCCGTACGTGTTTAGACCGAACCGAGGGAGCTCGTAGAGCTCGCTTGCGCGTACACAGGCAGCTGTAACGTAACAGAACTGCCCACGGAAACGGATCATCACAGAGCTTCCTCTGAGATCCCTTCAAGAGACATTTAAATTATACACGGCAGGGGGTGGCACTCTTCCACCCACTCTGCATATGAGAGTAATGAGTAATGCGTGGCAATCGAACTGCGTTTTTAATTCTCAGAGATGGGATTTGGCCAAATGAAGTGCAGAACCAAATTAAATGTGATGCTTGTTTTGTGCAGTCATGGCTGCATCTCTGAGCCAGCCAGCCGCCTCGGTATCACATTTCCTCGTGCGCTATTGGATTTCATTATTCCACGGAGGCTGTATAAGTTACAGCCCTTGGGCCAAATGCAGCTCACAGACTCCTTTAATCCGGCCCGCGGCATCACTCAAACCTATCTTTTCTGCCTTAACTTTGCTTTGCATTGCATTGTTTACACTTGGATGCTGTTATTGGTGCCTATGTTTGCCTTTTCACATGTCTTGTATCATATTTTTAATTCCTGCCTTTTGCCTTGTTTGTACTCGAGAAATTGTTTGCTCTGATAATAATGTATTTATGTTGACTCAGGTCTCCCTTAAACGAGAAACATCTGGTCTTGTTGTGCTTCAATATGGTTGTATATAGCGACAATATACCGGGCGTGTGTAATCATTTAACCGGCCGAGCCATTGCCAATTTCAGAACGAAATAACAAAGTTCAGATTGTTTTTTTGCAGTGGGTTTTCCGCGCTTTGAGTTATGTTTCTTGGTCGTATCCTTGACAGGTACAACAATGAGTTCACAGAAGGTGCCATTCCAGGGTTGTTATTGTATGAATTTACTAATATGCATTGTCATTGCTGTACAATGGAGATCACATATCACTCGGGTGGAGGGGGTACAAAAAAATTGGGTGCGTTCATGTCAGCCAGCCAGCCAGCCCAATCATTCAGTCATCGCGCAATTTTTAGATGCGCTTCTGCGGCCGTCTTGAACACTCTTCCTACCGATGTTAGGAAACCACTGAAGCTATGCACTTTGAAATCTGGATTGAAAACGAATTTCTTTTTTGTGTTTATTTTGTTGTCCTTCCCCCTGCACCTCCGATTAGTGCAGTTGGCTACATATGGTGCCAAAATAAGTTCAACATGCATTCTTTTAGTTCACCCAGGCGAGAGCTCTACCAGTACGATCACAAGTTGGCTTAACAGAGTGGTGACTAAATGGGAGCGCATATCAAGACGCTGCACAGAAAGCGTGTGTCTATTTATTTTGGATTTCTATTGCAATGTTTTTTTTTACCCAGGAAAGCCTCACTGAAATTCAAGACCTTTCCAGGAGGGTCCTTTTCAGTAGTGGGTGACAATTACTGTGTGCTTCCCACGAGAGTAACTGTTCGCCTTTTTGGCGGTGTTCTCTGCTCTGACACTGGTGAGACATGAACATAAAGAAGGCTGTCTCTGGTGTAGGCTAATCAGTTTCAAAGACTGCATATATTATCAGAGCATGTTTGTTTGCATGTTTTGCCACAAGCACGAGTCGTTAATTCAGACTTGATGCCTTGCTAAAGGTAGCCATTTGGCGCTTGAACATGTTAACACCTGTTTTATTCCCAGACATGGTAAAACCTATTCTTATTTTTCGTCATTTTTGATACTGGCCAAAAGGTCCCGTAGATATAGTAATTGTAGAGGCCACAAGTCTCAAGTCTCTCTTGCACGGGAAGCCCGGTGATGACGTCGCTTGGCTCCTACCCCACCCATTGCCACCCGACACCTTCGCTCCGTGTGCCTTGCAGGTGATGGGGGGGCAGGACAGCGACATGTTCATCTACTTCAAGCTGTTGATGCTGCAAGGGCTGATAGGGGCCCGCAAGCACATGGAGAGGGTGGTTCAGATTGTGGAGATCATGCAGCAAGGTGAGATTGGCACCCTCAGGAGGCATCGCACCACAGGCTGCCATGTGTTTTGGGTGACACCTCTGTGCATCAACTTTTTGTTTCATATCGACCTCTCAGTTCACCTGCCGTGGTGTAGAGTGCCTACGATTGTTTTATACAGCCACGGGCGCATGTGTACGAGCACAACCCTTTTGTCAATCCGCCGCTCTAAAGGACCTGTGCGGGACGTTGTGGCACTTTGCTTTTACATTCTATTTTATTTTACCAGGTAAGGCCCACTGAGCAGCTCGTTAGCTCTTTTTCAGAAGCGACCTGGCCACAAATGATAGCTCAATGAAGTGGCTCGCCATGTGGAAATGTAGAGCAGCCAAGTACTCAAAATGCATGTTGGGATCGAACCCACGACCTCCTGCATAACCAGGCGAGGTAGTCAACATCTCGCCACCATGACCCATACTGCACCATGTTGGGCAGTGCAGGTTGGTGAAGGTGTGCGGGTGTAGACGTCGGAGCATATGGTACAGAGCAAGGCGGCATTCTGCAGCGTTGCAGTTTGCCCAGCTGCTTTATGCGGAGCAGTCGCTCATCCAAGCGCTATCCGGGCTCACCCCTGCTTATTTTTCAAGCTCTAACGAGAAGAGCGGGCGCAATTCCTGCTGATTTGGTAACAGTCCGACCCCGTAGGTTACCGCATTAAAAGCGGTGAATTGCTTCTGAACTTAACGGCGCTCGTGTCTACGCTTCCCATCGACATGGACGACAGAAACCGCTCCGCCGTTTCCCCCCTGCAGGCTCCCAGCTGCCGTGCTTCCACGGCGCCAGCACCATCCGGCAGCTCAAGGAGCGCTTCCACATGACCCTCACGGAGGAGCAGCTTCAGGCGACCATCGACCAGATGGTGGAGGGCAGCATGCGCTCGCTCACCACGCGCCTCTATGACGGCTTCCAGTACTTCACCAACGGTATCATGTGAAGCTCGTGCTCCGGAAGGGCCGTGCTCCTGCCATTCCTGCCGCGCCGTCGTCAACGACAGCGGCAATGCCGTCGCTGCCGCCACTCTTGCCACTACCACTCAGGATCGAGCGTGCACGCCGCCGGACGGAGGAGCGTCGGTGTACCCCCCCCCCCCCAGACCATCGCGCCATTGTTGGAAATTCGGGGAAGCGAGACTTGGGGGGGTGGGAGGGGTCTATGGCATGCGGTGGGATGGAGGGGGGGGTGGGAACATGTAAACACTCAAGCACCGCGCTCCACAAATGGTTTCAAGAAGAGATCGAACTTTCCATTCATGTAAATGAACTGACTCTATTCTGAAATTGTGTGAGGCCCCGTGGCCCAGACGGTAAGGGCTGCATTGAACTCGCGTTACCTTTTGTTAACTTGGTCAGTCTTGGTCGTAGTGCTTTCCCCACAAAAATAGCAACAGTTATTCCGGTACAGAGAAAAGTCGGGGGGGTGGGGGGGGACCGTTTAACCCGTCTCGTTTTAGCAGTTCACGCCTCAGGAGCCACAGCTCCGATCTCATCGGGCCCGGTAAAAAAATTACATTTTCATCGTTCGTATCCGAAGACCAAACTCAGCAAAACGCTTGGCTGATGAAGCGCAAAGCAATTGCGGCTCCACTTTTTTACGCACGCAGCGTGCACGGAGAGACCTCGCGGACGGAACGAGGGGGTGTGTGACCAAGTTGAGGTTCGGGCCCAGAACCGACTTGCGTTCCCCGTGCGGTGTCAAGTCGATCGCACCTTCGCCAGCCCGCACTGACCAGCGTGGCGAAGTGTGATCAGTTAGTGGTTTGAGTGTTTCTGATGACGTCTTAATGCTCCCCCCACCTCGTTACCGAGCCTTTTATACGATTTCTTGGACCATGCAATAACATTTTCTGCCTGCTTTTCGGAGAAAAAATAATCGTGCAACGTAGAGGAGAAACGACCACTTTCTTTTCCGTAGCCGGAGGGGATGGCGGCGGGGGTTGGGGGGTGGGGCGCTACTCCCGTTTTGGGGCCACTGATTGCCTTTATATAAACTTCGCTTTTTCTACACGATTCACTCTCCCTCCCCCCCCACAAAAAAAGCTTCAAAAAAGGTGTAACCGTTTGCTTGTTAAAATGGCACAATGTTTTTTTAAGGGAACGAAAACGTTGATAGAATGTACGGTTACACAAACAAATGTTTGGTGAGCGATTGGCGGTTGTTGGCACTCTGGGTTTTCGTCATAAGAGATTGCCCCCTCTTATTTGCGGAAATGTTTAAACAAAGTTTTGCTGTGACAGATTCAAATGGAGATGATGACCAAGTAAATATTGTTTTTAAAAGCGAAGATATTTAACTTATCAACTTGTATTTTTAGTCTGGGTGGGGGGGGGTAGACCTGTGAGGTAACGTGGATGGGGAGAGGATGTTTGTGTAAAAAAAATGTTCATGTAAATTACATGTTTTTTGTTGTTAATTTTTTGCGTGTACAATTCCGAGCAGAAAACATTTTGCAAGATACCGACAAACCCTGAAAATGTGTGGAGTTGTCTTGCACAGGGGTCTGCGTGCTTTCTCATCGTGTTGCCTTACATGCTAATATATTCCTAGGCAAGCCCGCCCGTGATGCCAGCATGAATTCTAACCGCATGACAGTCAATGCGGCAGGGGATGGAGCCTGCCTTTAATGCGATGCGCGCGCCCATTGTCGACGCGCTGTTTTTCCGTTTCGTGTCAAAGCTGTGTGATCTACAGAAGACGATTCCCAATCAGTCGTGGCCACGTTTTGATCAGCGAAGCCCAGTGCCAAACGGCATCTGGCAGATCAGAGGCTCGTCTTAACGTGGGGTTGGGGTTTCATGTCGATGGTTCGCTTCTCAGACACAGTTGCTCGTTTGTGCATCCCGCCTGCATGAGTGACGCCGATTGCCGCATGGGCTGGCTCGGGCTTAGAACACCCCCTAACCCCCCCCCACCATCCCCCTCCCCGAACACGAATGGAGCCTTTCTCAGCGCCTTGCTTACTCCTGTGCTGGTTCACACCTTCTGCCTGTTTGGCTGCAAGCACGCGCGCGTGCGCGCGCACACACACACACAGGTGGCATCGGTACATCTGTAGGCAGTCTCTCTACACGCAAGAGCAGAGAGCAGTTCCTGCAAAGGTTGATTAAATTTGCATTGTCAATGGAAGTTGTATTCATGCAGCCGCGCCGCTCGTGAACTGGGAGTTGTCAAAACAGTCGCTCGGAGCATCTGCACAATTGTCAAGCAGCAGAACGTTAATCATCCTCTATGCCACTTCTGTAACACAATGCCAATGCAATTAATAAGCGTTGCGTGAGACATTTCACCGAGGGATCTGTTGCCAAGTTGTTTTGCCGAGTATTTTTTTTCTGCAGCATACCGCTCGCTTCATTGGCCAAGTCAAACGAAGGTTCACAGGCACACCATTGCCCTCTAAGTGCAATTTTTTTCAGACTTGCTGTGTTAGCGAGCAAGTCAAAGGTAAAGGTGCAGCCCTGCAATCATTTGCTCTTGCCAGTGCTGCAGAACGGGCCCATCTAGAGGGTATATTGGCCTACTCTTCCACACCAGCCCTATGCCTTGCAAGAGGTGGGTTTTACCTACAATTTACCCCACCACACACGACCAGCCGATCGACTAACTGGTGTAACCCACGTATGCTGGTGGGTGGGCAAAGAAGTGATTTGATAAACTTGCCCCCATCGCTTTGTCTGCGGCATCAAATGTTGTGAATGTAGGCCGCTATATCGTTGGCCGTAACATGAACGCGCGATCCAAGTTCTTAATCCCAGCCCCTGCCACTGAACAAAAAGCCACGCGTAACGCATCGGTCGCGCGCTTGGTGACTTGTTGACAAGTGAGATGCTGTAAATGGCGGAGCTGTGTGCGCCGTAGTAGGCGTGATATTTTTAAAAGTTTGGGTTTTGTGTTTTTTGTAATTGTGACACAACTCGCGTTGCCGCCTCCGTCTGACACGTTGCGACGACTTCGGCGCCGCAGGAACGCATTTGGTAAAACGACGCCGCTGTGAGAGACTTGAAGGTGGGGGGATTTATTTCTCTTGGGTTTTTTGTGTTCATCAATGCAATTGTATTTTAGCGTGAGGACGTTGCTGTTGTTAATGTATAGTGTTAATTAATTTACCATATGTTTCTGACACCTGCGTGCTGTTTGTACATATACAGGAGGGAAGACTTGCGTTCCGCGGTGAAGCTAATGGTCAGGTTGTGAAAGCCTGCTTGCCCGAGCATTGCATGGTGTTACTTGTACAGTAATAAGCTCCCTAAATTTCTGTACGATGCATTTTTACATTCTTCTTTGCGAAAACTTTGTTTTAATAGGTCTGACCACTACGCATTTGTTTTTACCGATGTGTATGACTGGGAAATGTGTATTCTGCAAATTCATTGTTGTATGTGTTTAATTCTCAAGCTGCCTTTGAGTACACTAAATACCATTTTTCCATCGGTTTGATTTTTTAATGAGCAGCCTTTGCTTTTTTTGTTTAATAACTTATTTTTATTTTCAGTTTTGTTCAAGGGGCATTCAAGTAAAATGAGCCTAACGTAGCCCATAATGGTCCAGTCGATGTGAAGTCATTCCAGTTTTCTGCTGCTGTATTCTAAGAACAGAGATAATCTCCAGTAACAGGCAGAGGTTAATCGGCCACACCCAACAATGGATCAAATAAAAATGCTTCACCCATATTGGACGCAGGCTCCCGTATATCCATTTTACACCATCACATCCTAGCCAAGCTAGAGCAGGGCCCCCAGTGGTTATATGGGTGGTTTTCCACTGGCTAATGTCTGTGCCATTCTGGAACGAAACCATGATACACTGGCCTTATAATACATCTGAATTGGACTCGGTGCCAAGCAGGGTCAGGAGTCAGGCTAATGACATTAATTCTAGTTGCATCAGTCCATTAACACTTGAGGACAGCATCACCATGTCGTCAACACGTGTCAGCGGGCACGGCTCTTCTGCTGTGGAAAAAAGAACCTGGCACCTCCTCTTGAGTCGTTGCGGGGCTGGCTTGGCATGGCCCCAGCACGGCTCGGTTGTACAGTGGAAAATAGGTATAAGAGCCTGTCGAAGAAGCCTAGCTTTGGGGGTGGCATGTGATGCTTTGGCAGGAATGGGTAGCCTCGTGGCATCGGCAACAGCTGGACTGAGAGGCATTGCTATTCATTATAAATTCACTATGTAACACGATTTTTGTTCCTGGGTAGTAAGTGTTTTTTCTAATTGCTTATGCCTCAAAAGTATAGCAAATGGCTATTATTCCCCACAAATGTTGCCTTTGTGACCAGGACTTTACGTGAAGGAATGACACAAATGCACACGTGTTTTCTCATTAAAAATAGGTAAATTTCTAAATATCACTGTCATGGTCACAAGTTTGTGGGTAATAATAGCCATTTTCTGTACTTTTGAGGCATAAGCAATTAGGAAATAACACTTACTACCCAGAAACAAAAAAATATTTGCTTTTGTAACGCAATTATGCTCACCCCGGCTGCATTTGAATGCATGTGATATCAATACATCTGTTCGACACGTTTTGGGCTGCGAAATTACCTATTTGCGTTAAACACACGGCCGCTTAAGCAACGTTGGGTTTTATCTCTGGGTTTTATTTTAATAGCAGCATAGGCAGCTCGTTTTACGTGATGACTGTCAGAAAAGGTACATGTAAATTATTTAGTTTCAATCCGATGCAATAAACAAGTTGCATCGTCGGCATGTAGTGGGCTATCGCATACAAATCAGCAACGTTGGATCTTTTTGAAAGGACTCACTTGAGGCTGGCAAAAGCTCAAATTTGCACTTATATCTTTAAACCATTTCTAACACGTTGTTCAAACATGCAGACACTGACTCCGAGCCATGCTCAGCATCAGCTTTAACAATCTTAGAGACTTTCGTACCTTTTAGTCTGGTGCGCGAAATTCACCAGTATAGCCGTCCCTAGGGTGACAGTGAATCGGGGTGACTGCCCCAGGCCCCGCGCTTAGGGGGGCCCCACGCTTCGACGTCACGGTGTCAGATGTAATACTTTCGGTTTAGTTTGGAGGGGGGGGGAGTCCTCACGGTGTGATTTACCCCAGGACTCACACCCTTCTATGGACCGCCGTGGTCACTCGCGCTGTCAGCTGCCAGGGCAATTTTAGGAAATTCGTTGTGAGCAATCCTCACCGGCAATGGTTGCCCGCACCATTTGCTCTTGTTTTATTGTAAACAACAGCAACAGCAACAACAACAAAAAGGAAATTCCCCAATCTGGAGAAATCTGATCGCTCTTTCCCCCGGTGAGCAACTGGATGTGCCGTAGACGAAAAACTTCATCAAACACACTTTTAAACAAACTATGTTTTCATTGGCTAGACAAAACTCGATTACTCGTTGCCATTACTACTGAAAGTTGCCCAAATCGCGTTTCGTAAATGTGTTGCCGGTGACGATTGATAGCAATTGCACGGTTGATATCGTGGAATCTGAACAAGATGCCTTAGCCCTGGCCAGAGGCGAATAAGGCAGCATTAATGTGGAAGGATATACTTTGGTCAAGAGGTTTGTGGGTCCTCATCCATTCATCCCTCCGATTAGCATGGTTGGCTATGTACGCTGCGAAAGGAGTTCAACATACATCCACACATTATGCAGTTACTGCAGATGTATAAACCCTTGTTTGACCATTCCCCATTGTCTTGAGACACTGTGCAGCAGTGACTGAAGTGGCCAGCACGGAAGCCCGTACTCCGGTGTGGTTTACTAACTCAACCAATCTTGACATGCTCTTACCGACCTTGGCATCATGGAAAAGCCTACAAATATGAAT
Organism: Lampetra fluviatilis; assembly: GCF_964198595.1. Taxonomy (NCBI): domain Eukaryota; kingdom Metazoa; phylum Chordata; class Hyperoartia; order Petromyzontiformes; family Petromyzontidae; genus Lampetra; species Lampetra fluviatilis. The sequence goes on along the minus strand of NC_136313.1, from coordinate 2,976,961 downwards.
GTCTGCTCTTCCATCTCTGCATTTGTTGCATACAATAAAGTACTTGTTCTTAAGCACATGTTCTTGCCACGCTATTGTTACACATCCTACAAAATTAAAAAAGGAAGAAAAATCAAGCATACCCATGGATCCTGTAACGCTGTATAACGTGTCCCATCATATATTATTGGAACGGAAGGTGTGCATGATGTGTGATGTCGACGGATGACGTAATCACCTTTTGTGTCCAAAGGTAATCCTTACAGTGCCTTTTATTATTGAATATTGAGCACCAAGGGTTGCCACGTTTTTCACGGACCAAACCCAGAAATATTTCTCAATGACCTTAGGTCTATCAAAAACACTGCAGAATATTGTCACAAAGTTCAACACAATACCACCAAACCTCGGTGCAAATTAGATCCTGCCATCTCAACATAAGCCAATTCCCAGTCTCGGGTGGCAAATCCAGACTGGTTGCAACAGTGTTGGGCAACGCTTTGATCAATTTGACTGGTTTTCACCTGGGAAAGTCCCTAATAGTGACGCATCTTCACAATGACATTTTGGTACTATTGGATTCACCTTTTAAGCCTTATCGTGCACCCTCGACAGACAGACCGGATAGACATCCGTGGAGACGGACAGAGCTAATGCATTAATGCTGACATACTTGGAATGTGTTAAAAATGCAAAGCATTATTTTAATCATATGTGGGGGGGGGAGGGTATGAAACTCCACCAAACAGATTGGCGTTCGAGTGCCCCCCCCCCCCTATTGATAGTTGCGTCACATAATCCCTAATCCAAATTGAAGTGCACCTTCTCCCCAGTAAGCCAAGCTGTCCAGGATTTAGACGATAATTCAGAAGGACGGCTGCGGTGCTACGGCAGTTCCAGTGGCCGCTCGCCCTGGAGCCAGCGCGTGGCGCTAATGGTTGACGATGCCCGTGGATGATTGGCGGGTCGTGCTTGTGAGGGATAGTCATGCCTGGTGGGCTTCCCCTGGTTTTGGCTGAGCCGTTCTGACGCGTTGTCATCCGTGCTGAGAGGCGACGGGGGGGGGGGGGCGGCGTGCACGAAAGCCCCCACCACAGGCATGCGCTCTTGCCTGCAACACCAGACGGCACTCTCAATCACGGCTGCAGCCCTCGGTGATTCCAGGCTGAGCCTAATACAGTGGGTAATGTATTAAGTCGGGGAATATTTGGCGTTATTCAACGTTCAGCAAACCAACGCTTGTGCATTCGAACGCAAAGCTAAAACTCAAGTACCGTCGGTAGAATTTGCGGACATCCACCAACGCAGTGCTCCCCACGCTCGTGAAAGGCAACCGAGGCAGAGGACGACCGAGACAGAGACGGGCTCATGGAGTGGAGGAGGCACGATAATGGAGAGGATTGACATGTAAACTGCTGCAACTGACGGTATATGATGATGATAAGCGCCAATAGTGGAGGACTCCTGTCCGATGTTTTGCGGAGCCAGTGGCTTCCGTAAAGTTGTTGGACGGGAAAAAAAGAGTTACAAAGCGCATTTGATCGAAAAACTATACGAAGGGCTTGAAAAAAAAGCTCTTTGAGGAGCTCTTGGCTTCTGATTTAGCTGGCAATCGGTGGTCTTGTGGGGGCCGGGTGCATATTCTGTTTCCATTTTTGTTCGTGCGCAGTGCGGGCGGGTGTGGCATGATCAGCTGTTGTCACTTTAAACCAAGGGTGAGGAACCCTTATTCATATTCTAAGGTTTTTTCGGTAAAGTCACGTAGGTAAAACATTAAAATTAATAAAAGTAAAATAAAATAAAAATCACGATGTTTCGGAGGCAACACAAGCTTCCGTCTTCAGGTGGAACCGTCAGCCACGACAGCTGTATCAAGTAAATGAGGAGGAACCCTTTCCTTGTTGAGGACTGAATAGGACTTTCAAATACCTTTGGCAGGCATCTGCATTAACACACACACTCCCCAATGATGTGACTGAAAAAAGGCCCTTGCAATAAAATGAAGTGTCGTGCGCACGTTAAAATTAGAAGCACAGTGTTGCCAGGTCAAATATATTCCACACCAGTACCCGATTAGTGTGGCTAAGATACACGTGGCGGACATTACTTGCAGGCATTTTCGATGCGGTAGGCCTCGTGGCCACAGACCGGAGGTTCCCCCAAGCCTGATTTAAAACCATGTGGAAATTAATTTAATTCCAGTCTCGCAATATCAGTCACCATATAGCCATTCCACCCTGGATTAGTGGCGGTCACATCGCACGGCCGGAAGCACGCTCGCCGATTGTTGCAGAATCTCACGGTTCCAATCCAGCCTGCGGCGTGGATTGCGTTGAGGATACATTTTGCCTGCGCAGGGATCCATATTCTTGGTTCTTTCGGGAAAGTCACGTAGAAGGGAAATAATAAAATGATAAAAATATAACAAAAACATTCTCACGACGTTTCGATTGCAACACAAGCAATCATCATCAGGTGTGAAAGCCACAGCAAGAAAATTTTGAAAAAAGTGGCGTGGTTTTCACACCTCATGATGATTGCTTGTGTTGCAATCGAAACGTCGTGAGAATTTTATTGTTTAATTTTTATTATTTTATTATTTCCCTTCTACATGACTTTACCGAACGAACCAAGAATATGAATCCCTGCAGTCACGAAAGCTTTAAATGAGCAGGGATCGTTTGCGTCAATGTTGCAGTGACGAAAAACACAAGAATGCACAAAGGTAATCACGTGCCTTGGCAACGTATTATTTGGGCCTCCTCTTCAGACACGACACACATATCGAGGACCCATTGCCTCTTCCTTCCTCTTGGCTCTGCGCCTTTCATTTTGAAGCCCCACCGCATCTCGTACAATGGTGTGGTGGTGGTTGCAGATGCGCGTGGGGGTCGTGAATTTAATGTGCGCAGCAGTCAGCCAGTAGGGAGGGATGAGCTGCGACAGGAGATGCTCCCTACAGCAATTGCCACTATAATCTGTTAAAGGCTACACGGGGGATCTTTGTCTTTGTATGATGGCTTGACAACGACCAAAATCATGGAGCAAAATAATATGGAAATATATTTCTAGATTTGAAGCTTTCGTGACTGCAAGGATTCATATTCTTAGGTTTTTTTCGGTAAAGTCACGTAGGTAAAAATTTAAAATTAATAAAAAATAAAATAAAAATCACGACGTTTCGGAAGCTTGTGTTGCCTCCGAAACGTCGTGATTTTTATTTTATTTTATTAATTTTAAATTTTTACCTACGTGACTTTACCGAAAAAACCTAAGAATATGGAAATATATGTTTGTCTTTCAATATAAAAATATCAGCTTTTTCACAACCCAACGGCCTCACGACCTTTCGGGAGTGTATTATAAAGGACCGTCTGGTTCACTATGAGACCTCCTTTACCAGTGGCAAAATATAGTAGTAGGTTTTTACCCTTTAAACTAATAAAGGTGTCAGTTTTTGTACCAGTTTAAAGGGTAAAAACCTACTACTATATTTTGCCACTGGTAAAGGAGGTCTCATAGTGTAAATGCTTACCCCGAGCTCTCAATACTCTGATAGTGCGCTGTCTTTGAGTTGTACGCCTTTTGGCGTCATCTGGTCCAACACCAATGGAGACTAGGCTCTAAGAAAAGCTGTCTCGTGTGTGGACCAATCAACTTCAAGGACAGTGATTATCATTATCATTATCAGAGTTGTTTTCTTTTTGTTTGCATTTTGGCTGCTTGTGTTGTGGTTATTGCAAACATGATGCATTGTATAAAGGTGTCAGTTTTTGTACCAGTTTAAAGGGTAAACACCTATTACTACGACCGTCTGGTTGTGAATTATTTATTTTCCATGTACTCCCACAAGGCCGTGGGGCCGTTTGTGTTTTGTACGTTTTTATGCGGATAGACAAATATATGATGGAGACATTGCTTAAATAGTTTAGTTGATTAATTTTGTTACTTTCTCCACAACAACGCTCATGATCATTGTTGTTATGTATAGTCCAAGGGGCCAGATTAGAAATTGGTCACTGCCTAAGGGGCCGTCCATAAATGACGTCACGCACCTAGGGGTGGGGGGGTCAGACATTTGTGACGATGTGTGACGAGGGGGGGGGGGTTGAGAAAGGTGACGTCACATAAAAATGCGCAACTTTAAATAAATATAGACAACACGTTCTACTTAATTAAATATACTTTTTAATAAATGTTTTCTCTTACAACATCAGAGTGCAGCGCCACATTAAATACGCACTACAATGACAATAGTTTAAAGCGATTTGAAGCATGTTTTATTTTGGGGGGGGGGGCAGAGCTTTGTGACGTCATATTTGAGGGGGGGTCTGACTTTTTGTAACGCCGTGTGACGAGGGGGGGGGGTCAAAATTCGTCCAAAATCGCGTGACGTCATTTATGGACGGCCCCTAAGGTAGCAACCAACTTTGTAAGTACCGATGTATTTTTATGGCTGAGAGCAAAAATGTTTATGACATAATTCATTGTCACGTGACAACCATTTGAAAAGAGCAATTTGACGTCCCTCTCGTTTCCGATGTTTTACCACGTAATTAATTGTCATTGGCCACATCGAGAAATCGGAACCACTCGCAAGTTGTGCCACTACGGGTGGAGCCGACGAGCGAAATATCAGTTTCAGTTGCATTTATTAGGTATAGCCCTATGTTTTATTTTTATTATTTTATTACTTCCCTTCTACGTGACTTTACCGAAAGAACCAAGAAGAGGTATAGCCCTGTGAGCCATTCGGCTTATGAATCGGGTGCAACCGCAACAAACAAAAACATGAACAAGAAAACATGTTGTGGTTTCACGCTTCAACACACCGGTGGCCTAAAGCAGTGAACTATTTGTCTTTTGTCAACGTGACACTTTTTTGCTGATTGGCCGTGTCGGGTGGTGGAGGGTTACGACACATTTATAAAAAAAACGCGATCTAACCCAAAAACTTTGATTATGAATCAGTAGGAGTATCAACATTTTTCAAATCAAAACACAAGATCATACTTTGCAGTATCCAGAGGGAAACATTTGATTTCAGGCCATTTATCGAGTCTGCAGGGCTCAATGTGACTCAGTGGGGGGCCTGTGGGTGGCCATGAATTCCTCCGCCATGAACACCTCAAGCCAACAGAGGGCGAGCGAGAGAGATGGGGTGGGGGGGGTGAGAGAGACCGGCGTTTGTCACGGACATCAACAATAACATCTCTAGTGCCACATCGCTGCGCAGTGGACACGGGGCGTACTCGCATCTCCCCAGCTCGTGCTGGTTAGTGGTGGTGGCTCTGTGGGTTGTTATTCATTGCGGCTGCCATGGTAGTCGGGGGCGGGGACTGGCAAGCGAGTGACGTGAGATGGGAGAGGAGGAGGAGGAGGGGAGTGGAGACCGCGGGGAGACTTTGCCGAGGTCACGGCTACAGCAGCAGCGGCAGCAGCAGCAGCAACTACAGCAACAGGAGGGACTACAGCTTTGGCAGCAGCAGGAGTAACATCGTCGCCATCATCATCAGCAGCAGTGAGTCCCGGGTATCAATCTCCCCGTCTCTCTCTCTCGCTCCTTCCCAAGCCGTGAGTTGCATGGACTCCCGTCAGAGCAAAGCCATCAGAGGGGAGCTGTGGAGTTTTGGGTTTTGTTTAAAGGGATATTGGTAGAGTTGAAGGGGACACTGGGGGTGGGGGGGGGGGTCTTACCTGGGTTGCTGGCAACTTACGACGAGTTGAGACCGAAGCGAGACGTTACTGAAGGGCAACTTGGAGGGGCGATGTGGAGTTGGAGGGGGAGCTGTCTGTGTGGGGTTAACGGGCACTGGGTCCAAGCTGGTGGCGTTGCAGAGAGGTTGAGTTTGAAGGGAGGTTAGATGTGGTGGGGGGCAGAAAGGAGCTGGGCCGAGGGAGGTTGTGGAGTTGAAGGGAGCTGGGAAGATGGGATTCAGGGACGGGGAGCTGGAATGAGGGCATCTGGGATTATGGGAGCTTGAGGGGATGGAGGGACCTGGGATTAGAAGGGAGTTGAGTAAGGTCACAGAGCTGGCAGTTCAGAGTTGAATCCAAAGGGAGGTGGATGGACAGCAGAGCATGGATTGTCGGGAGTGGAGATTTTATCGGATATAAAAACTTAACTTGCACTCACACGCCAAACTCAGCGGTCTCCTTTCACTTACGGTGTTTATTTGCAACACACCTCTAGGGGGGCGAGGGGAGCCGTATTCGGTTGCGTAACGTGCATTTACTTACGTGAAGTTTTTTTTCCGTGATTCGCACTGATTTTAATTGATTCGGGGGGGAGCGGGCGGGCGAGATTCCTCGGGGAAATGTTACGCAACCGAACACTGGGAGCTTCAAGCGAGCTTCTGGGATTGTGGCAAGCCGGGGGCAGATGTGGAGTTGAGACTTATTGGACGGGAGGATCTCTGGGGATCTGGAGCTTATAGAGAGGTCCTACTGAGAACGTGGCGCGGCTGAGAAAAAAATACGGTCCTGAACAATGTTGACAAGGGGTGACTTTGTCTTGCTCGAGGCCATTTACTTTTTTGAGCAATCGATGCGTCGTTGCAGGATGGGCCCAGTGGTAACACCTGTGCCTCGCAACAAGAAGGACCTGGGTTCAATGCCTGCCTCGGGGCAGCTGTGTGGAGTTTGTCCGTTTCGTTCTGCATGGTTTTCCTCCCGATTCTCCGGTTTCCTCCCACAGCTGAAGACATAGAATGTAATTTGGTGTTGGTCAAACATCCTAATGTAGAATTATCCTGAAACAGTCTTCGGACTAGGAGTGGCTTTCCCTGGTTATGAAGAATTATCCTGAAACAGTCTTCAGACTAGGAGTGGCTTTCCCTGGTCAATAAGTTAGTCTTAATAAGTTATTGTTAAACCGGGGTTTCCAAACGTTGCGAGTTGGTGGTCTCAGCCCATGCACTAATGACTGTTAACAACAACAACAAAAAACCCTCCATCACATTAAATGTGGGTGTTCATTTAATCTTATAAATCCCAGCTCTGGGATTAAAAACTAAACATATTCTGTTTGAATGCCAAACATTGGGCATGTCGCTGAGCATGCGAGAATCTCCGCCCCCTAGTGTGTGGATCAAACAAATTATATTTTAAGGGACATCAGAAATAGGTTCAAAGTGGACAACTTCTCTTGACACGACCGATCCTCGACGGTACAATTTTAACAGCGATGTCAAAAAATAGAAAAGGAAAACCAAGGGCACTGTAGCCTCGCTAGCTCCTGCTGCCACCACCACGGCAAAGCGAGCACACACATAAACACAGCCAAACTTTCCATGCGTGCATTGCAAGTGACGATAATGTGGGCAAAAACACACACGCACACACAAAGAAATAAATATATATGGAAGGAACTCAACACGGCTATACCTCGTGACTTGCTTTTGTAAAGTATGCCCGCACGTGCCCTTGTTATTGTGTATGGGGCTCAATATTTACTTGCAGGCACGGTGGAAGTTACAAGAAGCGAGTTGGGGGTTTGTTAGTGGACAGGATGGTCCAGATGTCTTGTGATACCCCCCCCCCCCCATTTACTTCTCTACAGCTTTATTTTTAAAGTAAGGTTTGCTTAAAACAGAGATTAATGTGCAAAGGGAACAAAAAAATGTTAGGGGCCAATTAATTTGAAGGGACAAGACAATATGGGCCACCCTCTGCAGTGACCGTGTATCTATCTATCTTATCTAAATATATACGGGGTAGTATCCCTTGGAATCTCTCATTTACTTGATACAGCTATCGTGCTGTGACGGTTCCACCTGAAGACGGAAGCTTGTGTTGCCTCCGAAACGTCGTGATTTTTATTTTATTTTTATTTTACTTTTATTAATTTTAATTTTAATTTTTTACCTACGTGACTTTACCGACAAAACCTAAGAATAGGAATACTTGCAGTCACGAAAGCTTCAAATCTAGATTTAAAACGCAAACAGTTGCTGCATGGCGGAGTGATGGACACGTGGAGTTGCAGGGCAGGAGAAGAGAGGGCTTTGCTCGTCAAGTGCCTGCTCGAGGAATGCGAGGCCTGTGTACCCTTCTCGGCCCTCGCACTCGTTCTATATTTAACGCCCCCTCTATATACGTCCGTCTCGCGAGACGTGCGCTGATGATGCTGATGATGCTGCTGCTGCTGCAAAAGCGCTTGCTGACTTTTTTTCTTCCAGGACGTGTTGCTCATCCGTTTGCCACGGGCGTTTGAATTTGAGCAGGGCCCCTCTGAGAATTATTTAATTCCCTTACTCCGCTCAATTGATTTCACGAATCACGTGAAAAGAAAACATTTGGTGAAAAAAATATTAAAGCCTCGCCTCTTACTGGTGGTGTGCCGCTGAACGGAAGGTGATGGGCAAAGCCTGGTGATATCATCGGCCGCAACCAACTTGGCCATGCCTTGAAGAAGATTTCCCACCTGGTAGCAGAATGTCCGGGAATCCACCAATTTTAAACTAATTGACCACAGCAATCGACTTAATTGTCGAACGGTCCCAGCTCTACTTTGTAGAGTGCAGAGTTAAGTCCCGTATGGTGCTATGTTGATAAGAAATAGATGTAATGTTCTCTGCCAATCGATGACACGGACACTTGTGGCGTCTAAGTGGCTATTATTCAAAGTGGTTATGCTGCTCTCGTGCACGAGGACGCTAACTCGCACCCCAAACCGCAGAAGATCCATTCATAATATAATTTCCATCCAGTGGGATTTATTTCATTTCGCAGAGGGCAATGTGGTAAAGCCATTGTTTTACCGTGCTATGCTCCCATGTCAATGCACCCCACCTTCAACCTGCCCTGACCAGGATGGTGAAGTATGGTCAAATAACCCCCGTAGGTGTTGGGGAGTGAGTTGACAAAAGGGCTGTGCATGCACCTATGTTCAAACCCTAATCCTAACCCTGAGCCGAGGAAAATGTACATTTGTAATGTGTCCTGGTGGACTATATCAGTATGTGAACCGGCGCATGAATAATAGCATTGCGCCATAAGAATGGTACGGATACCAAAAGTTCTAAATAAGAATAAAAAAATATTTTTGCGTTCGCCAACCTAATGACTCTGGCCAAATTAACGTCATTAACACCCCCCATCACGCACCACGTGTACAAGCGTTTCACGGCGCCAATCATTGTTGTTTCAGTTCACGCTGGCGAGCTGAAGACGAATTCTCGCCACCAAATGTTGCAAATGCCTACAACTTTTCACTTGCAACAGCCTCGAGCATCATCAGGACAGTACTCTGGAATAAAATCTAGGTATTCAGAATAACCGTGTTACCTAACCCGGCTATTTAAATAGGTGTAACGATCTCACAGGAGCAACTCGTTAGAATTAAACAAGATATGAACCATTACAATTTACTACAAAAAAATCTGTTATCTGTGACAATTATTAACAAATTCATGATTCATTTGAAACACTCATTCACGTAATTTAATATTCTTTAGCATGATCCAAATGTAATTTTAACTAAAGCTTAAACTAAGTGTTAGAAATGTTATGATAGTCTACTATCGAATATATCACATTTGTTCATATGTATCCAAGCCGCACCTAATTCTGAACTGTGATAAAATTATCATATGGTAGATCTCCAACAAGACTAATACCGTCACGTGAGTGTTGTGAATCGTCGTATCGTGCTAATTTCCCAGCCCTTTTGTTCGCGTCATTGAGAAGCCTAAACAACACTGAACAATCTTGATTTGAACACTGAACACTAAGTGAATGTTGTGGAGGCACGCAGCCACGCAAGCGGCCAAACGCAGCTCGCATTTTTGAGTCGTGCCCTTCTCCCTCCCCGGCGAGAATTCTGCTTACGTGCAAATGGCACCGACCTGTGAAATTTGAAAGCCTTGCAATGTCCGCTGTGGAGCGTGCTAAATGTTGTTTTGCTGTCTGAGCTTTCTCGCATCATTCAGCGCCCCGCGTTAAACACAAACAACGCGGCGCTTTGGTACGGCGGGGTCGCAGCCAAAGAGGCCATCCATTTAGTCGGTACGCATGGAGGGGGGGTAGGGGGGGGGGTAACCCAAACGCGTACGCTTGCGTATGGGGGGGTCTACTGACAATGTACCAGAGGTGGGACAAAGTCATTGTTATGCAAGTCCAAGTCGAGTCGCAAGTCATCAAATTCATGACTCGAGTCTGACTCGAGTCCAAGTCACATGACTCGAGTCCACATCTCATAGGTGGGACAAAGTCATTGTTATGCAAGTCCAAGTCGAGTCGCAAGTCATCAAATTCATGACTCGAGTCTGACTCGAGTCCAAGTCACATGACTCGAGTCCACACCTCTGCAATGTACGCATAGGAAACGGGGGGGGGGGGGGTGAAGCCTCGATAATAATTTGTCTACATTGGCCTTCAAATGAGTTAGATAGTCCGGCGGTGGACTATCTGTTTGCTTAAACACGTTAATATTATTCATCCTTGATTGTTTCTGGGTGGATTAAGTATCGGCCGTTCTATAGGATTCGGGGGGGGGGGGGTGGGCGGTAAAAAGTCCGCGTGCGTACAGGGAGGGGGGGAGGGGTCAAGTTTTGACAGATTTTTGCGTACCTACTAAATGGGTGGCACCAAATTGGTGACTGATATCGGGAAACTTGCTTTTTCTGTTACAAATGTTGAGTTCATCACTGCTCAGTTGTCAAATTTTTTCCTTCCCTGTGAAAGCTCGCATGGGATCAGGGTTTAACATAACGATAAGCAGACAATACACCTTCACATATCGGTCCCTCCACCTAATAAATAACAGTACTTTTACACATCCCACGGGGAGCTTTTGTGGCTGATGTGATGTGTAAAGTGCTTTTATTTTTTTTACGTGGAGGCACAGATATAATGTGAAGAAGGCATATTATGCTGTTACAGTCTCCACGATGGCGCTCATGATTCAATCGTTAAATGTGGTTACTGAGATTTAACGTGGGGATTTTGAGAAGCCCCGTTCTGACACAACCAGAATTCTTAAACAGCAAACTTTATTGCGCTGCTCTGGCTGTGAGTTCCACCTCCTGAAATACAAACAAGAAGGACATTCTGTGAGTGAAGAAGAATATCTCACGATACCAGAAGAGAAAACATCTTAAAGTGACTTTGTGCAAACTACGGAGAGAGAGAGAGAAAGAGACTCAAACTCCAAATATACAGCAGCAGCAGCAGGCGTCGTCAGGGTCGGGATCGAACCCACGACCTCCTGCATACCAGGCGATGTCATCAACATCTACTAGCCAGTAGGGTCACCTCAAAAGGAGGACGTCCTGGGAAAACCAGAACAGGTGGCAACGCTATTTCTGACATTGGCCCTGTTGAAAAAAATTCGAGCTGACTCACTGTCCCTACCGTTCGTGGTGTTTAAATCAGACTCTGCTATTTATAATTAAATCAGTCAGTATTAATGCATTTCCTCCGTTGTGGCAATCTGTGCCAGGAGTGGGATGAGAAACGAAATATTATTCACGGAACTTACAAACGACACAAAAAGCGGAGCTCGAAGTTGCTTCATGCGTTACACTGATGCCTTTGTGTCAGAGATCCGGACCTTTGTGTGCTCTCACTGTAGCTCAGGGTAATGCTGTAAGCGCGAATTGTTGTTCTGTGTCCAACTTTCATCGGTGCCTTTTCATTAGTGTGGCGTGAATAGAGCGAGTGTTGTATTTCCCAGAACGGGTACGAATGCTTAAGTACCAAACAGCTGCTACATTATAATCCTTAAAAAAGATGACTCTAATGTAACATGATGTTGATATCTAAAACATTATTTAAAAAAGATATTCATGACAATATTTGCCAATGACTGGTTAGAATGTTTTCTGCACTACCACCATTCTAAACATACCTGCTAACTTAGAGTCGGTCAAAGTGACTTTGTGCTCAAATTAGCGTTGATGTTGTGCTCATCCTCCTGTTTAGAGCCTTGATCCAGTGGTGGAAATTCCACATTCCTCTGATGGGGGCGAGTCTGCCCATAGGACAGCCGCTGTTGGATTCCCCACAATGTGGTACTTGTTTAAAAATGGTACTTGTTTTATGATTCCGGAGTGATGATGGGCTGGGTCAATCCTCAACCAGTGTTTGGCGTCCCAGGACCGGTTGAAATATGACTTGCCATTTATGTTAGCCATGGCTGGAAATGTAATTCAGGTTGCTTTGTCCATAGTGCATTGCATTTAGCACTGTACCACTCCTCCACTTCGTAATCATAGTGTACAATTGAGTACTACTTAACTAAATTGTGAATCATCTGAATGCCAACGATCCAATGGAAGTGAACTGTACGGCCCACTATAAATAGCCACACTGGCCACAATCACAAGTGACTGCGAGAAGACCTGTCAAGTAGAGTTTGGGGCCCCGGTTGGTATTTTTGGCTGGTGAGAGCCCCCAATCTCTTCCCATTCTCCATCACCATTGTCAAAGGGAGTGACTTTACAAGTGCCTGGGTTGTACCCAATGTTGGAATATTTAGCAGGCGTGTGCTTTTGTATTTTTTAAAATATTTGATAAAAAGAACAGCTCAAACTATTCGTCAGCAATGAAATATTGAAATTGGCTGAGAACTTTTTTGCGGTTTCTTTTTTTTTTGGGTTGGGGGACCTCCTGTAAGGTTGTACCCCCTCCCCTACCATCCTTCACAAGACCTGAACGTAATAAGTAAAACAAACGGTGCTCACAGAATCAAAATAAATCCCGGCGCGGACTAATATATCTCGTTCTAGATTTGAAGCTTTCGTGACTGCAAGGATTCATACTCTTAGTTCTTTCGGTAAAGTCACGTAGGTAAAAAATGAAATTAAAATTAATAAAAAAAATAAAAAAATTATAAAAAATAATAATAAAATAAAATAAAAATACAAATGCCATTTTTTAAAATAAATTTTAATTTTATTTTTTTACCTACGTGACTTTACCGAAAGAACTAAGAGTATCATATATCTCGCCCGTGTGGCAGACAGCATGGTATTTTATATGGACACTGAAGTCCGTAATAATGATCAGCTGTTACCGTCAATCGCGGGCAAACACTCTTGCTGGCATCACGGTGGTGTCATCCGGGTGATTTAAGTGTATCACATCGTGCTGCTGTTCCCACATTCAAGTACGCACACTTGCATTAAACCACACCAAGTATTTTTAAAAGCTATGAGTAAATCTTACTGCTTTGGCTGGGACTGAATGGTTTAAGGGGAGCAGTTGCATGATTTAAAGTGGCTTTCTAGTTAATTAGGACCGTAAGTCGGATAGAAAGTGATTTTTCCACGTTTCTTGATAAGGGAGAAACGCTATAAGAAATACTACGGTATTGGATGTACGCACACCAATTTTGAATTCACTCCGCAATTGTGATAGTGCATTTTTTGCATGTGTGTCACACCATTGATTTATTCAATAAATAATCCATGATTTCTAAAACTACAGATAAGGGGCCGTCTATAAATGACGTCACGCACCTAGGGGGGGTGGGGGGGTCAGACATTTGTGACGATGTGTGACGACGGGGGAGGGGGGGGGTTGAGAAATGTGACGTCACTTAAAAATGCGCAACTTTAAATAAATATAGACAACACGTTCTACTTAATTAAATAGACTTTTTAATAAGAGTGCAGCACCAAATTAAATACGCACTACAATGACAATAGTTTAAAGCGATTTGAAGCATGTTTTATTTTTGGGGGAGGGGGGGGGCAGAGCTTTGTGACGTCATATTTGAGGGTGGTCTGACTTTTTGTGACGCCGTGTGACTAAGGGGGGCGGGGGGGGGGTCAAAACAAAAATCGTCCAAAATCGCGTGACGTCATTTTTGAACGGCCCCTAAGTACCTTCAAAGTGAGATAATATTTTTGTTACTGTAAACTTGCCGAACGTATGCAACTGCCTATTCAGCGGTAAGTAAACCATTTAGCGGAGGGCACTGTGTTTCCGAAGCTGAACTCGCAACTCGTCGCGGAATCCGTATGAAGCCCGTGGCCGTCAAAGCAAGTGTTAAATTCTCGCGGTCCACGCATGGCTGGCTTGCCAAGGCAGTGCTCGGCTAAAACAACGCAGGCAACCCTCCGCATCAGGACTTGTTTGACCGCCCCTTGTGTGGCAGACGGCGTGAACATTCCGTTACCCCGTGCCACGGACAGGTGCGGGCTGTAACCGTATCGCCGTGAGAGCGCTTCGTAGGCTGGACCCCACCTTGTTGCACCATCTGTACAGCACTAACATTGTGGCACTTGAGGTAGCCGAGAGGCTCGGAGGTCAGAGTGTGTGCTTTATCACAGGTGGCTACAAATTTGGAATCGAACGTAGGGATCTCAGTGGTTCCAGCTCAGTGCCCAGAGACTGCTGAACCTTGTGGCAAACACCCCAATGTTCAAAATTATGGTCAGTCACGTTTCGAAAATAACTCAAATTCTCAAAGATGAGTTGGCCAAGTGGCACGGAGGCACTGAGGTGGCGCCGCCAAGATCGAGGATTTTTAATTCCGGCAGCTGCCTATGGTTAAACAGAGTTCTTAAGTTGAAGTCAAGTGAGTTTATTGTCTGAGCCCGGTCACCAATGACAAACAAAAAATCCCATCACATGAAATTTTGTTCTGCGCTTAATTTGGCTAACTTTCCACGAAATATCAGTTTCACTGTTATGCAACCAATATTACTGCACAGGCACTGCGGATGAGAAGCTGCTGCCCCCTGCTGTGTGGATCAGTGGTTACTTGAAGGGGTATTGTAGGTCATTCTGTGATATACACTTCCTTGAGCCGTTCTCTCACACGAAGCGTTGTACTGCTGCCGATAGCACAACCGGGATAACATTGGGGGAAAAATTACACAACACTTTTGGGAGAAAAACTAAGAGTTGTGGCACCTGAATGTCAGTTATGGCCCTCCATTAATTTATTTTTTGCATGGACAACAGCCACGTTGAACTCTGTAGGCCCTGCATAGCCGAGCCGTGAAGCAAGACTCCATCTCCATGATAAGACACTTACTTCGTCAGTCTGTCAGTCGCGCCGATTACTTGAAAATGTATTGTCGTGCAATGTCAAGTGGGGGCTCATTCTGATCTGTCAGAACCAGATGATGAGCTAGGTATGGCCTGCGACCTTTGGTCTAGGGAAAAAAAAACACTTCAACCAAATGTATTAAAGTTCTCTTATTAAAGCTCTCTTACCTCTATTACCAGTCGTTTCATTCTTTGAGTTTTTTAAGTTGAGAACAGTTTTGTAAAAGGATAGAAGAATCCAGGTAACATGATCCATAGAAATTAGTTTTTTCTTGTCTGAATGGTTACTTGCAAAATGCACATTGATTATTTCGAAAAAGATTCACCCAATGTGCGTGACTTGCTAGTACCCGCTTGCACTCTAATCTGTTTTCCTTTGCAAGAAATATTTCTATGTACTGTACGTATGTTGCACCTATTTTGTACCGTACGTAGTCAACCGCGCTAATCGGAGGTGCAGGGAAGGACAACAAACAAAACACAATAATGCATTTTTTAAGAAATTTGTTTTCAATCGAGATTTAAAAGTGCATAGCTCCAATGGCTTCCGAATATTAGAAGGAAGAATGTTCCAGACCACCGCTGAAGCGCATCTGAAAGCGCGCGATGCAGTGACCGTCTTCGATGGCTCGCCAAAATCCACTGCGAGGATGACCGGAGTTCGCGTGATGGTTTATGCTCTTTGACGAGATCAGCAAGGGATTGTGGTTAATTTGTGGCAAGCACGTTGTGTGTAATAAGTGCGTAATGTTTACTCCCTTTAGTTTTACTCCCTCTAACGTACCGACATTTCATGTCATGTCAATATGTTACATGGAGTAATTTTTTTTATCACATGTGAAAAAATCCGCTTATCTCAGTGCCTGTCGCCCATGGGATAGGATTAATACGAGCGTAAAACTCGCCATCTGTGCGGCGTTCTGCTCTTCGTAAGGACATGTTGAACCTCTTCATTGATAACCTTCGGTATAAAGATTGGTCACTCATTGCGTCTTGGCAATGTGATGTCAATGCTATCTGTAACAATCCAGAATCGCCACCAGTAGCTGTCAGCATGAGCTCAGCTGTGACATCTCAGACATCTGAGCTATGTTTTCTGGATGAATATAACTAGCACTGTACATGCATAATACATGAGTGCATGTTCAGCTCTGATAAGTCTCTTGAACTTTAGAAGTGTTGCTTTTTACATTGGGTCCACCTATGGTACAGCTTTAGAAACGTTTTTCATCAGTCTTATCTGTTCAACAAAGGGAAGGAACGTGCCCGAGTGGATGTCATCCATGGAGACGGAGTGATACAATCAGGTCGTGTGCACATTCATCTTTCCAAAAGCACTCAAACGCGCTCTCGCCCACTCCTTTCATTTTGTTTTATTTTGTTCTCCTTGGTAATAAACAATAGTAACGCACCAGTGTGCCTCAAGCAAATGCTTTTTCTTGCTGTTTACCTGCCCGACACATGGGTCAGAAACACCGTGGTCATTAAAGAAAAGTATAGAACAACAACTGGAATGGGTGCAAAGAAGCGGGGAGAAGATGCAATCAACATGGGAGACGGAGGGAGCAATGCATGGTTTAGACTTGCAGCGTTTCCCAACCCCCGGGCCGCAGACCGGTACCGGTCCGCGTG
Organism: Lampetra fluviatilis; assembly: GCF_964198595.1. NCBI lineage: Eukaryota > Metazoa > Chordata > Hyperoartia > Petromyzontiformes > Petromyzontidae > Lampetra > Lampetra fluviatilis. The sequence goes on along the minus strand of NC_136313.1, from coordinate 2,960,347 downwards.
GCCTGTTAGGAGCAGGGCCGCACAGCAGGAGGTGAGAGCGGTGAGTCCGCGCCTGGCCCGCCCGTTATTGTATTGTTTACCACTTCCGTCCGCGCCTCTCTCCCGCACTGCGCACTTGTCTCAGTCACAGTGTTGGTGAGCCCACAAGCCGCTAACCCCTAGTAGCCACGGTGAGTAAAGAACAAACGTCGCTGGAGAGCTTCTTTTAAAAGGGGGAAAGACCCAATGATGAACCCCCCCTCCCTCCCCCGGTCCGTGAAAAAATTGTCTTCCACGAAACCGGTCCCTGGTGCCAAAAATGTTGGGGACCGCTGATTTAGAGGCTGTACACTCGGTTTAATAACATCAACACTTTTAATACAGTAAAAGCATGTGGGCTTGGGCAGGACACGTCGCTCCAAAGTGAGTATTGATGATTGTCATTAATAATAACAACGGAGGGAAAGCCAAGGAAAATAACACATGCGAGAATAAGTCCACTGCCGAGATGGAGCAATGAAATCAATTCTTGCCGGGTGGATTATTGCATCGCGGGACAATGACGGCTTGGGGAGGCCTTCGTCCAGCAGTGGATTGATCCATGTCTGATGATGATGATCCATTCGCAAATATCCTGCTGGGCTGCTGCTTCAGTCGGCACGCGTTTAGGTAATCGGCGTGAAAAGTTCAACTGTTACTTTGTAGGTCAAGTGGAATTGATTGTAAAGAGAATGCCACTGCTGTAAGTTAAGTCGAAGTTGTAACCATTTACCTCTCCACCCTCTGGCGTTTTGATGAATTGTCCGTGAGTTAAGGTCACGATTCAAATAAAGAAACTCGTAATTGATTCTTGGGTTAAATGCCACGTAATCACGTGGCCACATGTATGCTGTGAAAGCCTCCCTTTACGCGCCAACTATCACAAGTTAAATGCAATGTAAGTTGTTTTTTTGGGGTAGTATAGTGGCCACTAGTGGCTAAAAGGGTCATTTGAACCCATGACATACGACGCGTGTGAATAGATCGATGTTGGTTCTCGCGGACACTATTTGGGGCCTGCATGCCAGGCTTAAGAATCATCGGTTCGTTTTTACTTCTCTGCTGTACGTGACGGTAAGCTCCCAAGAGTCTAACTTCAGAGGTCGCCAGTTCAATTTGATCTCCTAGCACGGGAGTATTTACAATGAGCAATATTGTTTAAGTCCCTCTCCATCCTCTGCCCCCTCCCCCGTATACTATCCACCCAGCGGTATAAATGTGCCCACCACAGTCTATTGGCAGATCGTGTGAGGTGAGGTAAACTGTAGGGGGTACTCCAACCTCCATCAAGATATCTTGCCAACATGGAAGAGTAGGCCAAACACCCTTGAGAGGTGGGGTCGCGGGGGGGCTCTCTCGATCCCCCTCTAGTCGAGGCCTTTCCGCCAGCATTGACGTGAGCGAGCATTTGCGGGGCTGCGCCTTTACCACCATCGAGTGCCATGTTCAGCAAATGCGCGAAATCTCCAATGCACATCACGTCCAAGGCTCTCTGCTGCACACACAAACGAAAAGCAACGTTCCCAGCCAAGCGGGGGAGACTTAGCGGAGTCCACCGGAGCAGCAGGTGCAGGGTGTGTGGCACGTTGCTGGCACGTTGCTGGCGTTCTCGGCCTGTTTACCCGTCTCCTGGGCCAGGTGGCTTCTCGTTTGAAGTGCCCTCACTGCAACGGTGGATGGGACCCAACCCAAGGGTTCGGCCAATTTTTGTTTAAAAACATTGTACCGCGCAAGTTGAGGTCTTCCAGGAATGCACAGCAAATACGGATTATTTATTTCGCTTTTTTTGATTGCCGCTGTTGTGACAGCCCGAATTGGCTTTTGTTCGTATTTTTTATTTTAAAACGCAGTTGCTGAGCACAGGTCCAAAGCCCCAAAAATACCAAGTGGCGAGCAACAAACAGTACCCTGGTTTAACAACGTGTCGTTTCCAAAACATCGGTGTGTTTACCTTCTTGGTTCTTTCGGTAAAGTCACGTAGAATGGAAATAATAAAATATAATAAATAATAGAATAAATAATAAAATAAAACAATAAAATAATTCTCACGACGTTTCGGCCACAACGCAAGCAGCCGTCCTCAGGTGGAGAACAGGTCTGTCGAGAAGATAGAGAAGACAGACGCTGTCTTCTCGACAGACCTGTTCTCCACCTGAGGACGGCTGCTTGCATTGTGGCCGAAACGTCGTGAGAATTATTTTGTAATGTTTTATTTTTATTATTTTATTACTTCCCTTGTACGTGACTTTACCGAAAGAACCAAGAAGATGAATCCCTGCAGTTACGAAAGCTTTAATCGGTGTGTTTACCACTCTGTTTTTTTGCAGTGCTGTATTGTTGAGCTGCAACTGATGTGAAATGATTTGAATAGGCATTATTGCATTGGGCGACACTCGGAGTGCAGCGGTATCTCGCCGTACAAAAACCACGAAAGAATAGTGAAGGGTGATTTATTATTGAAAATGGATACAAGCAGTACCACATGTGAGCGTTGTCGGGAAAGTGGAATGAAAGCTCTTTTCCAAGAGATTTGGCCACTGAACTAAGGGAGACAGGTTACTATCTGATTTGGGTCAATGAAATGTGATTAATCCGTTTAATAAAAAAAGTATTATCTAACAATCACTGAGGAACCACAGACCAGCTGGCAGGCAGCCAGGCTGTGAGCCTGCACCAACAATTGCCCCAGCTCTGCAGTCCTCTATATATTAAACATATTTTCAGCCAATTAATGGGAGTGTTTTACATGTGGGAGGAAATTCGGAGTACCTGTTCAAAACGCACACTTGTCTGGGGGACACACTCAAGCTCGCACAGAAGGGACGGGCGATATTTGTCTGCGTTTGTTGCACTGCCTTCTGGCAAGCCATGTTATGGCACCTCGATGTACGGCAAACATAGGCGCTCGCTAACAGCACTTGCCACAACGGTTGGCCCAATTACACAAGCCCGCAATATTGTACCCAATCTTGCAGCTCTGAGTTCTGCAGTGACCCGTGTGCGATGTTATTTTTTTCGCAGCCATCTGCTATCTGCTCACAAGCTGCCCCTCCCCCACCCCGCGTGTAGAATTACCAAGACATTAAATTGCTTCAGGCTGTCGAGGTGGCTAGGTGGCTCAGAGGTCGGAGTGCCAAACCAGCACTGCTGAGATCCTGGGTTTTGAATCCAGGTTTTAGACACCCATGACCAATACGCTACCGCTACACCACACATAGCCAACACGCACCACACACTGCCAACACGCCTCTCACGCCAACACCACGCAACTCTGGAATAATCTTACGTCCGTATCGAAGGTGCAACATTTCTTGAATTGATCATGGTTATAAGGACTCAGGACACGAGATGATGGGATGGAATCCAACATTCGAGCAGCGTGGGGTCGAAGTGAGAATGGAACAGTCGGTCTGGTAGGCTGAGTCCTCAACAGAGGTGGTGGAATAATTGATTAAAATCCATCACAACGGTCACTATGGGCGAAGCGATAGACGAGTTATACGTAGGTCACTGGCTGCCGGTGAGCGACCGAATTATTGGAGTGAATCCGTCGGTGCTGGATCAAAAATCACCCCGGCTGCTGCTCTCCGTTGAATTGGGTGCTGCGTTCCAGACACAACAACAGGATCTCAACTATTGGCCGAAATGGTGCTTTGCGCTGAAGTAATAATTGTTCAGAGTTTAACGAAGGCTTTTGGCAAGGGTCTGGAGGAAACCAAGCTCGACCTTGCTCATTAACTAACTTGCTCATTAATTCACTTTCTCGCATCTCTTTTTGCCTCTCCAACAGAGCACCCCCGGCGGTTGCCTCCACCGCCCCTTCCCCTTTGCGTGGCCGAGGGCGGTAGAGACGTGACCGGCAGGCCGTCTCTGTATTTCTGGTTCCGGTCACCGGCCGGCCTGTCGCTCGCTCGCCGTGAGGAGGAGTTGCCGTAGCGGTGGTAGTGGTACCCGGAGTCACCATGGCGACGTCGCTGCTCAAGAACATGGACAAGTACCGCGACGTGGACGAGGACCAGCTGCTCGGGGACCTCACGGAGGACGAGCTCCAGCGGCTCACGGACGAGCTCGAGGAGATGGACCCGGAGGTGACGACCCTCTCAGGCCCCCCCCCCCCCGCCACCCCCCGCCCCGTGCTCCCCCCCCCACCCCGGGAACCCCCCCCCCCGTGCTCCACCCACCCCGGGCTCCCCCCCCCCCACCCCCGGGCTCCTGACCCCCACGACTCATATACCAAATAAATAATAAAAATAACAATGATTTGGTTTTGAAGTAGCGCCTACTACGCCGGGGCATCTCCACAGCGCTTTACGGAAGACAAGCGACTTAACATTGCGCCTCATTTTTCGATTTAAAGCTTTCGTGACTGCAGGGATTCATCTTCTTGGTTCTTTCGGTAAAGTCACGTAGAAGGGAAATAATAAAATAATAAAAATATTACATAATAAATTACAATTCTCGCGACGTTTCGGCCACAACGCAAGCAGCCGTCCTCAGGTGAAGAACAGGTCTGTCGGGAAGACAGCGTTTTATTATTATTTCATTATTTCCCTTCTACGTGACTTTACCGAAAGAACCAAGAAGATTGCGCCTCATCTCCACACATTTGAAAGGGCACCCCCAGTGGCAGCTGTCACTGCGGGCACAAGGTGACTTGGCAGCTCTTGGCCCGCAGACGGAGTCATTGTCCGCCCAAAGGAGCTGATGATGGCGACGGTTTAGTCCCGGCTTGTGTGAATCTGCCGGTTAAATCCTTTAACCCCGAGGCCAGCACACAAGGGCCTGCTCTTGCCAATGCCGTCACGAGGATCTTGAACGTCCACGCTCTTCCGAGTTGCACAACCCCAGAAGTAACTCTGTGGCTGTGTAAACCTCGTTTTTATTCTTGCGCTCATTTATCCAGCAAGGCCTCACCGAGTCTCAAGACTCCTTTTCAGGAGGGTCCTGCAAAGTGTTTGCAGTAGTATGTGTGTGTGTGTGGGGGGGATGATTGCGGTGTATAATCCCGACCGAGTAGTTTTTCAGGTGTCTTCAGCTTCGGGACGTTTGGCCCAATGCCGGTCGTGTTGTGTGTGCGTCTGTTAATTGATTTACCGCGCTTGGGAAACGCGCGCCTTCAGAACGTAGGCCTGCCCGCCGGCATGCGACAGAAAGACCAGACCAAGAAGGATCCGACGGGGCCGTTCAAGCGGGACAATCTCCTCGCGCACCTGGAGAAGGAGGCCAAGGAGGTGGAGGACAAGGAAGATCTGGTGCCCTTCACCGGAGAGAAGAAAGGTAGCTCGTTCTCCGCTTCACCCACACCCTGGGGTTTTTATATTCACTTGAGCATCACCCGTTGTGACATATGCAACGGAAAGGTTTATCATTCATGAAGGGAAATTGAAAAAACATTTTTGTAAATATAACACTGGTCAACACACTTTTTATGGCATAAGGTATTCCAACGGTTTTAATGTAATTTTGGGGTGCTGATTCCAAATCTGGCATCAGTTTTTGTCTATCACATCAGGTTTTTGAGATATCAAATATTGCATTTTCAATAAAAACTGCAGAAGAAAAATATTAAATAAATGTGGATATCTACATAAAATGATATTATAAACACTCTATCCTAAAAATACAGCACCATATTTTAACACTAAAGCAGTCACTGACTCGCAACAATTTTGGGTAAAATCAATGAAAATGGGGTATGCCGATAGCATAAAAATGAGATGTGATAGAGCAAATCTGAGATCATATTTGGAATCAGCACCCTGAAATTAGTCTAGAACAGCTGCAAAAGTCCAGGCCTGAATTTTTTGTTGTTGACCAGTGTAATTCAACGTAATTTTAGTTTAACCGCGTGTGTGTGACTTCATCACCGATCGTTGCGTGTTTCTTCCCGCAGGCCAGTGCAATGTGTTTCGGCTCATTGGTCATGAATGTTGTTTTCTGGTGCTTTTACTTTCAAAGGTGGAAGTGATTGCCTGAGCATTGAGGCGGAGTTCATCTCCTGTTTATAGCCCTGCGCCAGCGGTGTACGTTCCACATTCCTTCGGTGGGGGGCGAGTCTGACTCGTGTTGCTTATACCAGAACTGCGCTTCAACAAGGCGTGCTCGCAGAATCACACTTATCTCTTGCACTTGGCGTGACTTCGTCGTTTGCGGACGTACGCGACGGCTGCACGAATGAAAGGCGCGAGCTCGAGGACGATTCGTGCGTGCCACATGGCACTTGGGGAAACTTGCTTCCACCAACGTGCCGGGAGCCGCAATGTCGCGTTACAAATGACCTTGTTTTGAATCGCCGTTTTCATTCAGCTTTGGAGCCTCCTCCTCTGTTGTGACCAGAACGCCCGAACGCCTTTCTTGGTCACCGCCGCATTTCTCGCGCATTCTTGGCGTGCTTCCAACCGGCCGACCAAGTGGTTTTCTGCAGTCTATTAGTGATAATATTTACCGTACAGTGCTTCAAATGATCAACAAGCCGTTTTTTTTCCCTCCCCTCCCCGAAGAGATAACATTTACTGCTGGCTGGAGCTCTTGACGGGCAGTTTGTAAATCGGCGTTAATGCGTATCTGGTTTTAGTTGTGGAGTGTTTGGAGTTACTGACCGTTCAAATCACCCGGAATGCGACCATCAAATCTTGGCAGCTAGGCAGGGTTGAGCCCGGACAACGCTAGGATGGGTGACCGCCGTGTACAAATAGGTTGCCATAATGCAGAGGTCGCAAACGGGTTTCGATTCCTTACCCGTACCCATACCCGGCCGCACCAGGGTCGCAAATGGGTACCCGTACCCGTACCCGGCTGGGTACGGGTACCCGTTCCCTACCCGTACCCTACCCGAAATGAGTGACAAACGGTTACTCACCAGTGACTCACGGCCTACCCGTACTCGTACCCGGCCGCACCAGGGTCGCAAACGGCTACCCGTACCCGGCCAGGTACGGGTAGCCGGGTATCGGGTAGGGTACGGGTATCGGGTACCCGGTTGCGACCTCTGCCATAATGACTGCGGGGCAACGCGGTGGGCAGCAGAGGGTAGTGCGGCAAAATCCGTTGTACTGCACTCTCGTGTTCTCTCACGTCTATGCCCCTCCCCCACCCCACCGCGTTCACTGACCCGTACTGACCATGGTGGTGAAGTATGGTCAAATAACCCCTACGACCCACGTGGTGTGGGGAGGCTCATCCGGCAGTGGGTTGATAGTGTGCAGTGCAGTGCATCTATAATCAGTGTGCACAATGGCTTCCATATATAGTGGTATCCACTTATAGATATCCCACTACATTAAAAGGGGAAAAATATACAATTATAATGAGTGATTGAGGGCTGCGAAGCATGGAAACCTGTACGTAAGACAGCCCCCTCAGTCCCTCCGCTGCTTGCTCCGCTTTGCTTTACATTTTTAAGTGACTCCGTGTCACAGGATTTGCGATGCAATCTGCGAATCAATTTCCTTAGGCCGTGGCGCATGGCCACACTTCTCCTGGGATAGAGGCCACGTGCGTCTGCGCGTGTGCGCGTGTGCGAGAGACATGGGGAGCGGTAGTGTAGCGGTTAGCGCGCTGCGCTATGAACCTGGCGACCCGGGTTCGATTCCCGCTCACGGCTAACACCAGTGACGATTATCTGAACCGGTCCTGGACCTCCTCTAGGTCGACTCAGCCTTAAATGAGTACCTGGTGCGGGGTGTAAATATCGCCACTGGGGAGACAAAGGCGGTCGGGCGTGGTGCTGGCCACCCACCCCCTCGTTCGTGTACCGTTCCGGCCTTCATAGGTGCTCGCTAACAGCACTTGCCCCTACAGTCTGTTAAGGCTATACGGGGGATCTTTTTTTTATCTTTGTGCGAGAGACATGGCTCCGTGAATCTCCATGCATGCTACCCACCTCCCTTCCTTCCTCTGTCAGACACGGAAAAGCCCTCGCCCTTCACGATATCCATCTAAGAGGCGGTGGTGGCGTGCACCATTTTAATGACTTATATATGTCACTGTGCGTGTGATATTCGTTGCATGAGTGCAAACTGCATACGTTATTCCCACAATGCCCCAGTTGGCGATCGGACGACCGTTTGTCCGTTTGGCGAAAATTTGCCCGCGTTGCAAATAGTTTCATTATCATCATGATCAATTCAAATGCCATGACATGTCAGCAGGATTATTTCACGTAACTGGGGCATCCGTCAATGGGTCGCCCCTGTACAGTGTTTGCGAGGAAACATCCCTGCGCTGACAGCGGCGGCTGCCAGTGCGAACGTGTTGTTCATTCTGCTTGGCACGAGCCTTAATCTACCGCGGCCTGATGCATGTCACCGGTGTGGTGCCGTGTGCGGTGAAATGCCCGAGGTTGATGGGGTTTGATCTGTCGTCAGGACACTGGAAACGCACCCATGTTAGGCTCCGTGTCTCTTTGCCGCGATCGGTCTGCAACGCTCGTGAACCGCGCCTGACGTCGCCTGCCAGGGTTGGGTGGGGGTGGTGCCTTCTCTACATGGCCCTTATTTAGACTCGGCGGTTTAAATGTCACCCCCGTATCCATCATTCATCTTTATATATGCCATGATCGTGCAGCGTTACTAATAACTGTTTTTTTTTCTTTTCTTCTAGGAGGCATTTTAATTTAATAGTTTCCTGGACCCATTGTGTTTTATTTATAATTTTTTATTATGTTTTTTTATTTATTGGAATGCTTAACCCCAAAACGTTGTTGCGATTTAATCTCACGATTCAAGAATCGATTCTTTACCACATTCTCATTCATTCCTCAGGCACTCTTCTTGAAGTATATATTGTATTGGGGCCCCATGGTGTACAGTGGAGTCTCTTAACTACTATTCACTCCCATCTCTCTGGCCTTTCTGTGTGATATGAAGAAGGGCAGTGCCCAAACTCTTGGCTATTATATGTAAATATAGTTCCTTTTAAGGCAGTGTCATAGTTTATAATTAATAGAGTTGTGTATCTTCTTGGTTCTTTCCCTTCTACTTGACTTTACCGAAAGAACCAAGAAGATGAATCCCTGCAGTCACGAAAGCTTTAAATAGAGTTGTGTAGTTTTAAGAAAAAAAATGTACATGCATTTTTGTGGCATGTGGTTGAGTTATAAATTATTGTAACCGACAGTAACATGGAGTTGGTTCTCTGCCTTACGGAATGTTGGCGACCTGCACAGAATTCTCAAATCCACAATTCTGGGGGACAAAATAATTTATCGGAATAATAATTTACAGCCCTATGTCAATCCATTGCTGGAGGAAGACCTCTCCAAACAGTGTCAGTCATGTGGGTCGTTTGACCATACTTCATCACACTGCTCGGTGCATGTCAGGGATCACTTGCCGTTTAAAAATCATGAAGATCGCACTCCTCCTTCTTCCACATTGAGGACTCGGTCTTCCAGACTCACTCTTAAATTTCACCCTTACTATCTTCAACCATCACACTGCAGGTCACAACATTTATCTTTCTATTTAAAGCTTTCGTGACTGCAGGGATTCATGTTCTTGGTTCTTTCGGTAAAGTCACGCAGAAGGGAAATAAGAAAATAATAAAAACCACAGCAAGAACATTTTCTTGCTGTGGTTTTCACACCTGATGATGGTTGCTTGTGTTGCAATCGAAACGTCGTGAGAATTGTATTGTTTCATTCTGCGTGACTTTACCGAAAGAACCAAGAATATTTATCTTTCTATTTTAACTAATTCAAAATTTTTTTTTTTTAACCAAGTCAAGTGACCTGGCCACAAATGATAGTCCAACGAAGTGGCTTATCAAGTGGACATTTATTGCAGCCAAATACTCTAAACGTACGTTTCTGAATGTGCTTTTTTCCGCGTTTTTTCTCACTCTGCTCGACTTTGGAACTCCCTTCCATCGTCTTTTTTCCCAACTTTTCATAATACCTTGTTCAATTCAAGAAACGTATTATCTCTTATCTATTCCACCCTCAGTGTGACGGTTTATGGCTGGTTGATTGATATTTTGGGCCTTTGGGCCTTTTCTCAGCAACCGTGATAAAACATATGAATACGATAGAAGTATTTATGTTTATTGCGTTCCATCTTGGTCAAGGAAATATCAGCATAGGCAGGAACCAAACATGTCAGTGTGCGGTCTCATTATCTTACCAGCTGTGTCGGGCACATCTCCAAGCGAGCTAAAAGCTCACCCCCCTTTCCGTGTTCCGGTAGCTGGCTGAACTAAAATACGTCATGTGTGCGTGCCACTGTGACCACCGTCCTATGCGTGTGCGTGTGTACCCGACCCAGGCAAGGCGTACATTGCGCCGGATAAGCCCTACCACCCGCTCGACGACCAGGTCACGCTGGAGCCAGAACTGGAGGAGGCCCTCTCAAGCGCCTCGGAGGCCGAGATCTGTGACATTGCAGGTTTGCTGCGTGAGCTCGGCCACCGTTGTCAAAAATGTAGTCGACTGTGCACAGTAAATAGAATACTTTGACTAAAATTTAGACTGGTGCTCACAGGCCTGTCCATGGCTCTGTTTCATCCATCCATGGGCCGCTTTAGCGTGCTGGAAACTAACGTGTGTGCTGCGCGTGCTGTGTGTGCTGCGTGCAGCCATCCTGGGGATGTACACGCTGATGAGTAACAAGCAGTACTATGAGGCCCTCGGGAGCAGCACCATCGTCAACAAGGAGGGCCTCAACAGTGAGTGAACAGCACACCCCTCCCCCACCACCGGTGTTATTAAAATAAACTACTAGTACTTGTATTCATGTTGCGACCGCAACCCAGTGAAACGTCTCCAAGCGCAGTTTTCTTGTAAGCCTAGGGGATCCCCGAACGGCAGCTGTCTCTGTGCGGCACACGGTGACTCGGCACCAGCCTACAAGCTGGTGCGAGCAGACGTTAGTCTGCCAGTAGGTGGGGGGTGGGGGCAACGGTTGCTAGGTGTTACTCCAATTGATTAATCTGCGGTAATATTTTAGAATTTGCCACTTTTGGAGTATGACGCCGCATGCGTTGAATTCCAAATACGATTGAAAACATTAATATATGTATGTTGAAATTATTTCGAACCGTACGTAGCTAACCATGCTAATAAGAAATTCTAAATGTATTAGCCCTTCTGTAAGCCTGTAGCGGGATGGAGGGGTTAGGGGAGGGGGTGGGTGGTGATAGCTCCTGTAAAGATAATTTAATATAACTCAAATTTTGGTCTCAAAGTGCGACTTTCATCATCATCATGATCACATTTTTTTCCACCGCATCGCAAAAGTGTTTTCTCAAATCGGTTGCTCACACACCTGCCCCGCGTTCACAGGTGTGGTTAAACCAGACGAGTACAAGTCGGTCCCGGACGAACCCCCAAACCCCACCGACGTAGACACCACCCTCGAAAAGGTGAAGAGCAACGACTCCAGCGTGGACGAGATCAACCTCAACAATATCCAGGTGAGCAGGGCACACGTCCTGAACAACTGAACTAAAAACTATTTCACATGCTTTACCGGGTAAGGCCCCCACTGAGATTCTGTATAGCTCTTTTTAAATCCTTTATATTAAGTTCACTTGCTTGCTTGTTTGCGCGCTTACGACCGTGCAAATCTTTCGGTCGTTTTTTAACCCACTTCCCGTGATCCGATCGAGCTGACATTTTGCACACAGACTCGTTGTGCGTGACAATTTATTTTCGTGAATTTTTTTTCCCTAAATTTTGAACATTTTAGGAATTTTTTTTAAATATTTAGTTACTAATTGCTTAATGGTGGCAGGCAATCATCTGACCCATAGGTGGCAGCCATCTCAAGCCAGAGGACGAGAGACCGATGCCACGCATATAAAGGATTTATAGTGAAAAACTTTGTTTATACGGGTTAATTTTTTCAGAAGTGATAGCTCAATAAAGTGGCTTATCACGGAGGAAATGTATAGCAGCCAAATACTCTAAATGCATTGTTGAGGGGAAAACCGGAGGACCCGGAGAAAAATACAGGCAACTACGGGGAGAGAGAATATGCAAACTCCAAATATACAGGCGTGAGGGTCGGGATCGAACCCATGATCTTCTGCATAGCAGGCGACGTAGTTAACATCTCGCCACATAAACGTCCGTCGGAAAGCTCATCACGAGGCCAGCTTGACACGCCGTCTCTCTGTCTCTCTCCGCGAGCCGGTGACGTGCCACTGCTAGGCGTGGGTCTCCCCCCCGATTGTTTACTTTGTGACCTCTTGCCACCTGCATCAAGTGCCCCTCCTCCAGATCTTCTGAGTTCATTCCACCATCCCATTTTCGGTTTATTACAACCACTATTTATGGTAAGGACTCATCCCATAGACTCGCCTCCTACCTACCTACCGCTCCCAACTCATCTCGCTCTACTCAGCACCACACAACCCTCTCGGCAATTGTAGTTTTTCTGTCCCCGGCCAGCGTTCGCCCAGTGAGTGTTGACCTGTTCTCCCCTGCTGCCCTCATTGTCTGAGATTCTCCTCTTCCCAGCCTTGAGTGATGTCGACTTCCTGCCTGTTGCAGGCTCAAGACTTTCTTTATTGTCCATCTGCCAAGGACTGACTGCCTCTCTTTATAAAACAAGAAAAAAAATGCCCACGGTTGTGTACAAGCGTCTTGGGACGCAGTCACGTTAAAGACGCTGTATTAAATCCACGCTGCACTTGCGCTGTATAAGATTTTCTCTCGCGCCACGTTGACGCGCCGGTGGGATTTCCGTGCCGCGTCGTTGTCCTTTCTGCGTTCGCCGTCAAGCGCGGAGTGCAGAGCCGCCTCCCGTCAGGCTCCTGCGGTTTGACGCGAGGTGGCGAGCGAACAAAACGAAAGCGTATTCTTGGTTCTTTCGGTAAAGTCACATAGAAGGGAAATAATAAAATAATATAAATATATTTCGATTTAAAGCTTTCGTGACTGCAGGGATTCATCTTCTTGGTTCTTTCGGTAAAGTCACGTAGAAGGGAAATAATAATACAAATATAAAATAATAAAAATTCTCACGACGTTTCGACTGCAACACAAGCAATCATCATCAGGTGTGAAATCCACAGCAAGAAAATTAGAAATTTTCTTGAGTCCTTACGTCGTGAGAATTTTTATTGTTTTATATTTATATTTTCTTGGTTCTTTCGGTAAAGTCACGTAGAAGGGAAATAATAAAATAATAAAAATAAAACATAATAATATAATATAATTAAAAAAATATTATTTTTATTATTTTATTATTTCCCTTCTACGTGACTTTACCGAAAGAACCAAGAAGATGAATCCCTGCAGTCACAAAAGCTTTAAATCGAAATATATTAATATTATTTTATTATTTCCCTTCTACGTGACTTTACCGAAAGAACCAAGAAGATGAATCCCTGCAGTCACGAAAGCTTTAAATCGAAATTTAAAACGAAAGCGCTCGCCCGATCGTCACTCTGGCCCGCGTGTCTCCCTTTGCAGAATATCCCGGTGCACGTGCTGAAAGAGTACGCAGAGGCCCTGAAAGACAACACCCACGTCAAAAAGTTCAGCATCGTGGCCACAAAAAGCAATGACCCGGTGGCGTTCGTAAGTGCCCTCCACACTCATCGACCCATGAACGTTGCGTCGACGTTAATGCTCGTTCCCTGTTGACTCCTGCATTAAAGTACTTTGAAAAGATTCCATGCTGTTATGAAAAAAAAGGTTTTATGTCTAGCACTGCGACAGTTAACTCGATTATACAATGGCAGCGTGCCTTGGTTGTGGATTAGCCTTGCTTATTAATTGCTGCTCACTCGTTGCGGTCATTGACTCGAAATAACTGCAAATGTCTGCAAGAAATCGTTAAAGTGTAATTTCAACAATTCACTTAAAACTCAAATTTGTATATTTTTTCCCTCCAATGTGCGATGATTTTCTGTGAGTAATCTGATTTATGCATTGTCGCTTAGAATGAGGGTTTTTTGCTTTGATTATTTTCAATGAATTTTAATTTTTAATTTAATTTGACAATTTTTTTTAATTGTAGTTTGTTGCTTTTATTATTTTTCTATTTATTATTTGAAATTTGTATTTTAAAAATTCTATGTACATGACTTTACCGAAAGAACCAAGAATAATAATGATCCCATTCTAAGTATTTGAAATTCGTTATACAAAGGCCATAAATAAATACATTGTATTGTCTAGTTTGCATATGTTTGAGTTGTTCGTGTGTTGGTTTATCTGGACCTTTCTTTCCCTCCCCCCCCCTCATTAACCCAGATAGTCGAGAGTTGAGTATCTCAAATACCTCGTTTCCACTGCACAACCAAGCCATGCTGGGGTCATGTCGAGCCTGCCCAGTGGTGGCTTGGTAGGCACCAGGTTTTTTTTCCACTGCGGAAGCAGAGCCGTGCCACTGACGTCACGCAATTAACAAGTCGAGACACGTTAGATGATACAACTAAAAACTATTTGAACTATTTTTTTTAATTTCACCAAGGTAAGGCCCACTAAGCCATATAGCTCTTTTTCAGAAGAGACCTGGTCACAAATGATAGCTTCACGATAAGTGGCTTATCATGTGGACATTTACGTCAGCCAAATACTCTAGATGCACGTTTGTAGATGTGGAGGGAAAAACCGGAGAACCCGGGAAAAGATCCACGTGACCACGGGGAAAACATGCAAACTCCCAAAAATACAGGCGACAGGGTTGGGATCAAACCCACGACCTCCTGTATACCAGGCGAGGTAGTTAACATCTCGCCACCGTGGCACCCCGAAGGTTACGCTGTCCTCACAGTGCACTGACTGAAGTCACACGTAATGAGTGTCTCATTATCCCCACCCCTAGCCCGACCCAAATTTAAACGTCACGGGAGGACCATAGTACAGTCAAACTTTGGATTGCGAGTAACTTGGCCTGCGAGTGTTTTGCAAGACGAGCAGATTTTATAAATAAATATTCATTTGATAAACGAGCGAGGTCTTGCAATACGAGTAGTACGTGTAGAAGCTTTGTCTGCCGAGCGTCACGTGATCACAACTGATATACGAGTGCTTTGATATACGAGTGCTTTGGATTACAAACACGTTTCCGGAACGAATTATGCTCGCAATCCAAGGTTTTACTCCACAATGGTTTGGTTTCTGCGATCGGCACGGCAAATAGACAGTGGAAAACCATCTGTATCGTGGTGACGCAGCGCTGGCTTGGCTCGGATGCACCAGTGGAAAAAGGGTATGAATGTGCTAGGGCAAGGCGTGTAGCAGGATGGGCTGTGTGTGTGTGTGGCTACCTCAGGGCTGGCTGCGACTGTGCTCTTTCTGCTAGAAGTGAGCGAGTGACCCCTTCGCCCCTTCTCCGTGCCAGGCCCTCGCCGAGGCGCTCGCAGTGAACCGCTCCCTCAAGAGCCTCAATCTGGAGTCCAACTTCATGACGGGCGCCGGCATCTTGGCCATCGTCCAGTCTCTCAAGGACAACGACAGCCTCACTGAGCTGAAGATCGACAACCAGGTGGGGAGGAGCGTTCGTTCGTGACTCCAGCCGTCACCTAAGCGAGTCCTCTTCCGGAAACCATTTCAACTAATATATGCTGTAATATTTTCCTCAATTTGACCCCATTTGCACATCGCAAGTAAGAGAAAGGCCCAAAGGAGTGGATGTTACAGAGATCCATTCAGGTGGCCTGGTCCACACAATTGAGGGCAGCACTTTCTTTCCCACCCGCTCTGCCACGTCAGAGTAATGTTTGTAACGTGCCTTGCAAAGCAATCTGTGAATCATCCATAGCTGTAATATAGCCCAAAGTAAGTGCGACGTTAAATTTTACGTGATGGTTTTTACGTGCAATTCTGACCCCAAGAGCAACCACATATTTGAGAGTTTAGAGTTAATCTGAAAATTTCTTAATAATTATGGATTTTGGACTTTGTCAGGAGGTTCAGCGAGCCCTGGGTAGTGAGCTGGGTCTGCTGTGGTGCTGGGTTCGAATCTGGATTTTAGCCACTCGCGATTAAATCCGTTCTTAAAGTGTACTGAGTTGATGGTCTCAGATTGGTGACCAATTAATACAAACCCCATAATGTTAAATGTGGCGTGTCAGTTCAGCTGAATTCCAGCTCTGCGTTTATTAATTCTCTTTCCTTGCCATGTGATGAATAATTTGTGCAGTTCATTTAAAAGTCATCTCATGGATTTCCCCAGTTTCGCGCTAATGGTTTTAGACAGTTTTGCGTATCTCCCCTTTTTTGGCATTTTTCTCCATTTTTCTTCAACCTGCTTTTCGTGGTATCGTAAAACTTGTCCTTTAAAAAAAAAACGAATTTCCCCTATACATGCGGCACACAGTCCATTACAACGTTAGTATCAGTCACACTCCGGAAGAGACGAGAGGGTATGGAGCGCCATTACAGTTCACCTTTGTAGACTATGAAAAGGCATTTGATTTATTGGAAACTGATGGAGTCTTCCAAGCTCTCACAAAGACCGTTGTAAAAATAATAATAATATAGAAATTAAACAACTTATACAGATGGAATCGCTACACTGACATTCTGTGGACAAAGTAACAAAAATACAAATCAGATAGTCCGCTGGTTCCTAACGACCCTGTCGTGTGCAGAGCGCGATTGGTTACAGGAGACATTTAGGAGTTGTATTGGCAGAGGTGGGAAAATTACATGGTCTGTGTGCGTTCACCTGACGTGACCTTACATTTGGAGCCATATCAAACACCGTGTACGTGACAAAACCGCAGTACAGCAGTGACCCTGGGCAGTGTACGCGTCATTGCGTGTTGTGAGTGAATCACACTGGCTATGTTGGACCAAGTGCATGGGGAGAATGTTACAAGATTTCGATTTGAAGCTTTCGTGACTGCAGGGATTCATCTTCTTGGTTCTTTCGGTAAAGTCACGTAGAAGGGAAATAATAAAATAATAAAAATAAAACATAATAAGACTTGTGTCTTCCCGACAGACCTGTTCTTCACCTGAGGACGGCTGCTTGCGTTGTGGCCGAAACGTCGTGAGAATTATTTTATAATGTTTTATTTTTATTATTTTATTATTTCCCTTCTACGTGACTTTACCGAAAGAACCAAGAAGAATGTTACAAGAGTTAATACGAGTGTTGAGATCGGTGCGGCGCGTGTAGAGGCTTGGATGTGATATTTAGCTTTCTGTATAATTTCTCCCGATTAATTTAGCGGGGCATCTATAAATGGATCGCCCTGTACGAGTGTCATTATAAAAAATAAACGATAAAACGGTTTATGGTTCAAAGCGCTGATCTGCCATCGCCGAGATTGGGGGTTAAAATCCAGGCATTTGCCCTTGAATTCTCAGGCGTGGAGAATTGACTGTCTCACATTCAATTTGGGCCTGCACTTAATTTGCCTAAATCCCAGCTGTGAGAATAACAAAAAAGTGCGGTTTGATCGTCGTGCAACGAACGTTGCCCTCTTACGCAGAGCAGCTGCGAAAGTGTTGACCTCTCGTGTGAATGGACCAGAGGTCACTTTCAGGGTTCGCAGAGGTAGCTCCTGCGATATCCGCTTCCGTGGGCCATTGTCCATCACGAAGGGTTTCGCTGCTACGCAATTGGAAGGGAAAGGAAAAAAAACTAAACAAAAACTCAGAGAAGGGCTGACGAGGTTTGTTCGGGCTTCATTGTTGACATTTTCAGCGGCAGCAGCTGGGCAACCAGGTGGAGATGCGGATCGCCGAGATGCTGGAGGGAAACCAGACCCTGCTGAAGTTTGGCTACCACTTCATGCAGCAGGGCCCACGCACGCGTGCCTCCATGGCCATCACCAAGAACAACGACCTGGGTGAGACGCCACGCTCCCATCGCAGAATGTCGATAAGTCGACTCAATCAATCCTCCCCATCCAGTCCCTTTGTGGTGGCGAGATGTTATCTCTCTTCGCCGGTATGCAGGAGGTCGTGGGTTCGATCCCGACCCTGATGCCTGCTGTACATTTTGAGTTTGCGTGTTCCCCCCCATGGTCGGCTGGATTTTTCTCCGGGTCCTCCGGTTTTTCCTCCACATGCAGAAATTCCCACATGATAAGCCACTTGGTTGAGCTATCATATGTGCCAGGTCGCTTTTGAGCTTTACCTGGTAAATAAAATAGTTTCTAAATAGTTTATCTGGGTCTACAAGCATTCCACAGCAGCAGCAGTAGTCTCTCACTGTTGTCGATCATCGTGGTATCCCATCTGTTGCTCTTTCTACGTCATTCCTCATCCTCCACTCCATCTTTTTTTCAGTTGTCCTCTGCCTCTGTTGATTTCAACTCACGTGTGCCATTTATTTTGCTAGATTACTATTTCATGGACATCACCATTCTTCTGATATGACCAGGCCATAACAGTTTGCATTCCTCAAATGTTTCCTTTACTGATCGTTCCATCTTCACTTCAAACTGATGCCCTTCACTAGTTTACATCCTCAACTCCGACGCATCCCTCTTCCCACCCATGTCATTCCGAACATGCTCCACTCCCGCGCTTCTTCGTGCACTTTTCAGCTTTGATGCCCACACTTCCACTCGCAGTTCTCAACCCCATGGCGGTCACCCCAGTCAAGTGGTCTTGAATCGGAGAGCAATTGGGGAGGTGGAGTGGAGGTGGGGGGGGGGGGCACCATACTGGAGCGGTTGAGAACCACCGCATTTCACCGTCTCTTCCACGAGGCGAGACGTCCCGAGTGTTAGCTCTCGCAGTGGTGGTGGCGAATTCTCGCATGTTGTGTTTATTCAACTGGAAGCTCTTCTCTTCTCCACTCGCCCCCGTGACAAACGCACACCCACTCCACGTTGTCCTGTTCAAGCCTTGAGCTTCGGAACCAACACTTGGCTACGCAGAATGGCCTTTCAGATGAAGCGTTCGCCTGTGTATTTTCCTTTGTGAATGTGTACCGTATTAGGTGCGTCGCTCGCACGCACGCCAAGCCTGCAGCTGTAATATCGCCTACCTGGGTAAACGCATCGAATTGTAAAACGATTGCTGTTTATTCAAAGTGTGCGTAATTCATAGTGGTGCCCGTTTAGGTAGCCAATGCCAAGAGCTGTCCTTGGGATGGGCTGTGCAGTGAGAACATTGCTATGTCCATAACAGTCCTCGGGTTAATGGCAATTATAATGACATCAGCATTGTGAGCATCGTGTTGCTGCATTGCGACCGTTGTCCGCTACGGTGTGGCAAACAACGCTAGCAGTGCACCGTTGGCGACGTCGTGGGCAGCAGAGGACAGCGTGACGACGTTCGTTGTTGCACTGCACTGCTGTGCTCCCACGTCTGTGCTTCCCGCCTTCACCGACCCGCACCGATGGCCACGAAGGACAGTCGGATAGCCCCCCCCGCAATCCGCAAGCGCCTTGGTTAGGCACTCGTCCAGCAGTGGATTTACAAAAGTGCAGCACGTGCACTTAACTTGCTTTCTCAAACGACGATTATTGGATTGTGATTGCCGTTGCAGGTCTCACAATGACGTTTTTGTACCAGTTTAAACGGTAAAAACCTACTACTATATTTTGCCCCTGGTAAAGGAGGTCTCATAGTGTAAATGCTTACCCCGAGCTCTCAATACTCTGATGGTGCGCTGTCTTTGAGTTGTAGGCCTTTTGGCGTCATCTGGTCCAACACCAATGGAGACTAGGCTCTAAGAAAAGCTGTCTCGGGTGTGGACCAATCAACTTCATGGACAGTGCATATCATTACCATTATCAGAGTTGTTTCTTTTTGTTTGCATTTTGACTGCTTGTGTTGCGGTTATTGCAAACATGATGCCTTGTATAAAGGTGTCAGTTTTGTACCAGTTTAAAGGGTAAAAACCTACTACTACATTGACGGTTGTCATTGACCCAGGGTCCGGTGTGCACCAATAATTGTTGTCGTCGCTGTCGTCGTGTGGCGTGTTTGTGTGTCCGCAGTTCGCAGGAAGCGCATTGGGGTCCCCTCGTCGCCCACGGGCGTCTGAGCTGCGCGGTGGAGCCTTCCGTTTCCACCCAAGGCCAGACTGAGCCACGGAAATCTCGTTTTAAAATGTGTTTTTTTTTGTAAACTCATCTCTGGTTCCGCTGCGTTGGTGACAGGGCTGCGGCCGATGCGTTTTATGCAGCCAGAGAACTAACTCGCACGACGGCGGCTCGTCAATTCGAACGGTATCCCCCTCCCCCCAACTCCATGCCGGTGCGCAAATTTACTTTGAAAGCAACAACTAATGTCACATGCACAGCGTTATATTCATTACCTGGTAATGAATATGGTGTAGCGAAGCAGCCGTTCTTCCGCGCAGTGTGTTTGCGCCGGCGTTTGCTTGCTAGCGGTGTGCGTTGAAAGCCGAGTGTGCTCACGTTGCGCTGTGTGTTTTAGCCACTGAGCTTGCGTGCGCAATTGAGATCGTCCTGGGGAGGAAGCGAATGTCGAATTTGCCGAAACAGGTCGGTGCTCTGCTGGTTATGCTTGTCGGGCACCTTGCAGCTGCCGTGCCCTGTAGAGGTAATTTAAGAGCGGCTGCCTATCCTACTGCGTAGGTAATCGCGGTTGTGCCGTACAGCCAGCGCTCCCGACGCATCTTCGGTTTGCACCGCGTGCCGTCAGGCGTGACGTCCGACGTTTCGCCGCATGCGCTGGGGGCTTCTTTGGGAACTTAACTGAATTCTGAAATTCAGTTCCCGTTCGATCTCCCAACGCGTGCAGCGTGGCGGCGGACGTCGTACCGAACGGCGTGCGCAGTGCAACCCGAAAAGCACATCGGGGAGCGGCTGCGCGTCTGTTGCTCGCTCGGATATCGCGGCGGCCGCACCTGGCGCGGCGCATCTCAGGTCGCCTTGCCACTTGGGCGGCCGTGCCCCTGCCGGGTTACGGGTCTCGCTTGAGCCCCCCGAGGCTGAAATGAGGAAACGGAACATCCGCGAGCATCTCGACCGCATGGTCTGAGAAAGAGCTTAGTAGCTCCACGGATTCCTCCGGTTTAAATGAAGATTATGATTCTGAAAGATTCTGTATCGTATGCAGGCCAAGTTGGCCTTCACGTTCGGTGACACGAGCATTACGAATGGGACGTAGGCCACTGCGTAGGTGTTCGCCGTTGCGTTGTCAAGCCGTCCACCACGTGCTTCCAGGTCGTCATGCGTGTGGGGTGCGGCACGATGTCCGACGATTCGCTCCGAGTGTCGGGACCTGAAGAACTGAAGAAAGCTGCCCAGCACAAAGAAGCGAAACTACGGCCCCGTCGTTTGCCAAACAACGCACGGTTCAACCCAAAAACACATCGGAGAGCCAGGAGGTGCGGACTCGCATCGCTGATGCCGTGGGCTGCAGGTATTCCCCGCACAAAGCGTTCACGTTTTATTCTTCTAACGTGCCCAGCGCTGTGGTTTTGCGTGGCGATTATCTGCGTTGTCCTCTCTCGATGACGACGCAAGCCTCGGTGCAGGATTTCTCTCCGGTTCGGAATTTACGACCCCCGCCTTCCAGCAGAGGCACGACAGACGCGTCGTCGAGGCCCGCTTGTGTAGTCGCCAGAGCGGCCGCGGGAGTTAATATCTATTCTTAGGTTTTTTCGGTAAAGTCACGTAGGTAAAACATCAAAATTAATGAAAATAAAATAAAATAAAAACAAAAATCACGACGTTTTGGAGGCAACACAAGTCTCCGTCATCAGGTGGGACCGTCACAGCCGAATTAGCTGCATCAAGCCTTGATGCAGCTACCGAAAAAACCTAAGAATATGATTCCTTGCAGTCACGAAAGCTTCAAATCTAGAGTTAATATCTGCGGCCTCCCCCATGCTGCCTCCGCCCAGCAGCGCAGACACAAAGCGTGGGAAGAAATGGCGAGCAGCGGCAGCGGCCGCGTCGTTTTCGTCCCGTGGGCTTCGTGTCTTTGTTGCTGTTCATCAGTGGAACATGGTGCGCTAGCGTGCCGGGCGATGGGGCTGCTACCGCCCTTCCTCGCTTGTCCCTGGTGGAACCGGCGCTCGCTCGCTCGCTCGGAGTCGCGATGTTGTTACCGACGTTGGTAGAGATGTACACGCGCCCAGCGCGTCTTCCCGCACAGTGCTCGCGTTTGCCAAATACAGTTCCTTTTAAAACAACGTCGTTTTTTTTTTGTGTGTGTGTGTGTGCCGTTGTTTTGCGAGCACCGGCTGAAACTTGAGAGCGAGCGGTGTTTTCTTGAATTCGTGGAGCCAGGTTTTGAACAAAACACTTGGGGAGTGAAGGAGGAGGCATGATGCCCATCTTTACCCGCGCTGCCCCGCACAACAGGATTTCAGAAACATCTTTACAAATCTACTCCAGATGTGCTGAAGCGAGCGGAGGGGGATTGGCGTGGGAGCCCGGCCGACTCGTGTTGTTGTGCCGTGGTGCTGTGCCGTGACTTGGAGGTCCCTGTAGAAGCCCTCCTCAGCTCTCTCGGGAGAGGGCTCGCGTTCCACTGGCATTGTTCATCAACAACAACAAAAAAGCACGTGTGCTTTTATTCGCGTTGTGGCAATCCAACGATGTATTCGGTGCCAATGTTTTAAAGTTGTTCGTCGCTGTGAAATGTCACGTGCAAGCACCAGCACGAATGATTTTAACACAGCACTGTATGTACCTTGGGTGTACAGTAGGGCACATAGGCTGTGTACCGTACAACCGTGTACAGTAGGACACATAGTTTGTGTACCGTACAACCGTGTACAGTAGGACACATAGGTTGTGTACCGTACAACCGGCTTCCAGGTGGAGCGAGCGGCTCGCGATCGGAAGTTTGCTTGGTCCCATCCTGGTTGGGGTTTTGACTCGGTCTATCATCCCTTCGTGGGTCGATAAAATAGCGACCACAATGTGATCAAGTGGTTGTCCTGTGGGTAGACTTGGCCGTGCCATAGGAGGTGAGAGCAGCTTCTGCCCGTCTGAGCAGTACAGTCCATGCCTGCTGAGCGCCTGCTGGGTTGTCGGGCTAATTTTGTCTGGCGTGCATCGTGGTGGGGTGGGCAGTGTGCTGGTGCAGTGGAGTGGTTGATGTATGATAGTGGGGTAGAAAGGGGTGGGCGGGTAGATTGGCGGAGTGTGGTTGGGGTGGGAACAGGTGGGATGGTTTGGTGTGATGTGGTGGGGTGTGTGCTTGAATGGTTGGGGTGTTGTGATGTGTTGGGGAGGGGGTGGGGTGGAGTTGTGGTTGTGGTGTTGTGGTGGGTCTTGATGGGATTGTGGTGGTCTTGGGAGAGGTTGGATTGGAGTGTGGAAGCGTCTCGCGTGATGTGGGGTGGTGGTTGGGGTGTGGTGTGCTTTGATGGCGTGGTGCTGGGGTTGGCGTGGTGCTGGGGTGTGCTGGCGGCGTGGTGGTGTTGATGATGAGATGGATGGGACTCTGCGGCAGGGTGTCTTGGGGGTGCGGCACGGTGCGAGCTCGCTGTGGTGGCACGTGACGGGCTTTGTAAGCCGATGCCGATTGCGCACCGCCTGAGGTTCGCAATGCAGCAGCAGGAGCAGCAGCAGCAGCAAGGAGAAGAAGTAAAACACCCCGCGTCATTATTCACCAATGATTGCGCGGCTCTAAAAATACGAGGTGGGGGGGGGAGAGGGCTTTCTAGCCCCCCTCTCTCCCCCCGCTCAGTAGCCTCACAAAATATGGTCATGAGTCGCCAATTGCGTTGCGTCTTTAATGCCCTCCATCAATTTCGCTCCTGTCCAAAGCGAAGGGAGGAGAAGCGTTGGATTTTTTTTCTTCTTCTTCTCGCCTTTCTTGGGGGGAAGTGCGGTGGGTGGTGCGGGGTGCGGGGTGTGGGGGGCAGGAGAGCGGCCTGCTCCGTCCGTGCGTTCGGCCTCGGCGCACGGGGAAAGTCACCCCAAGGGCCCCCCTCGGGGTTGTCGAGCCAGGCTGGCAGCAGACGAGAAATCTGTCAGCCGAGTCGGTCGCTTTTAAAAGGCGCAGTGGGTGGCTGTGTGTTTTTTTTTTAAATCGTCTTACCCGACAACCAAGTGGTGCCGCTGGTGTGCCCCCCCCCCCACCTGGTGTGCCCCACACCCCCCCCCCCACATGGTGTGCCACACCCCCCCACAACCTGGTGTCACACCCCCCCCCCCCACATGGTGTGCCCCACCCCCCCACCTGGTGTCACACCCCCCCCTCCACCTGGTGTGCCCCACCCCCCCGACCTGGTGTGCCCCACCCCCCCTACCTGGTGTCACACCCCCCCCTCCACCTGGTGTGCCCCACACCCCCCCCCCCCCACAACCTGGTGTGGCCCACCCCCCCCACAACCTGGTGTGCCCCACCCCCCCCCCACCTGGTGTGCCCCACCCCCCCCACCTGGTGTCACACCCCCCCCCTCCACCTGGTGTGCCCCCCCCACCTGGTGTGCCCCACACCCCCCCCCCCACAACGTAGTGTGGCCCACCCCCCCCCCACCTTGTGTGCCACACTACGTTGTTGCCCCCCGCACGTGTCGAGCTCCGGTGGCTCGGAGATGTTGACTCCCTCGCCCGGTGTGCGGGAGGTCGTGGGTTCGATCCCGACCCCGATGACGCCTGCTGCTGCTGCTGTATATTTCGGGTTTGCGCATCGCTCGCTCGCTCTCTCTGGTCACGCGGATTTGTCTCCTGGTTCTCCGGTTTTTACCTCCACGTTTAGAAACAACGTGTGTTTAGAGCAGTCGTTTGCGGCGATAAATGTCCACATTGATAAGCCACTTCAGTAGGGCTGTCATTTGTGATAGCCAGGTGGCTTCTGCAAAGGAGCTCAGTGGGCCTTACCTGGTAAAATAAAAAATAGTTGAGTTTAGGTTTAACTCTTAAAGGGAACACGCCACTGTGCTTATCGAGTGTACAAGCGGTGGAACTGCACTGGGACCTATGAATTCGGGGCGAATCGGACAGGGCCCATGAAAACCACGCTGCATCACTGGCGCTTGACGGTGTTCCTCTATAGTGGGGGGCGCGTACTTTGCGTACTGGGCATCTGTGAAAATAAACTCCTTAAAAACAATTTCTTTTTTAAACAAAGGTTTTATTTTATAGTTGCACTAAAAAGTAATTAACTCGATTGGACAACGGGAAGTGGACGGCACCTTGATTACAAGATTTGACCACGACATACAGAGGAATGAAGTTTAATAAGTTTTTTTCGCAACTTCGTTCGACTCGCGGTCGAGAAGTACGTCAATGATGCGGCGACTGCTCCCACATCAACGCTGACTTGAATTCATTGATTACTTGCGTAACTCGTTGGCACGGAGCAGGCGCGCCTGAGACACGTGGCACCTACTTGTTGGTCGAGGCGATTGCAGAGTTTCTGGACCGCGGCGTTTTTGACCTACACAAATACATTTTTAATTAAAACACATTCCTGCGGAGGGAGCTGGTAGTAACGTTGGGTTGCTCGGTCAATGGCCAGGGTCAACGGCGGCGTGGTGTATTCCGCAAATATGCCCGACTGTGAGGGCGGGCACAAGCCGGCGTGAGTAGGTTAAACGTTGAGTTTAATAAGGGCACCACGGGGTGACCAGAACCTCCCCACCCAGCCCCACCCCTCCCACCCAGCCCCCACCCAGCCCCACCCTCCCCACCCCCCCACCCAGCCACACCCTCACCACCCCCCACCCTCCCCACCCAGCCCCTCCCCTCCCTCGCCACCCAGCCCCTCCCCACCTTCCCCACCCAGCCCCTCCCTCCCCACCCAGCCCCTCCCTGCACGACGGACACAATAATCCCCTGTGGGCTGGTGTAACCAGGAGGTTCCTACCAGTATAAGTCGTCCATACAAAATGTCAATTGCTTTAAAAGAACCAATTACTTTATTAATTAATTAATGCCGGGCATGCATTGTCACCGGTTCTGAGTACGTGTGCAAAATTTGGACAACGGGAAGTAGACTACATTTTGATTACAAGATTTGACCACGACAAACATCGGAGTCAGGTTAAGTGAAACCGTTGAAAAAAAAACTCGGCACTGAAAATGAAGAGCACCCACGAGGAGGAGAAGGAGTTAATAAGTAATAAAAAACACATTTTTAAAAACACGCTTTTATGAAATGTACCGTACGAGTAATGGAAGAACTCCACGACTCCAGGAAGTGGCCCCGAAGCTTGCATTAACGTAAGGGACCGTGGCCAATTACAGCCAACGTCAGTTGACCGTGGACAATTAGACCCAAGCCGAAACATAACATATAAAAAAGAATGTTTACAAAAATATATATTTTTATGATAGAATATATTGTCATCAGTATGACATAAGTATGCCAAGTTTGCAGTCGATACCACATTGGGAAGTGGGTAAAAATTGAGTTACAAGGTTTAAGGATACAACGACAACAACAGAGTGAGTTAAAAGAAAGCGTGTAAAAATGAATGACACATCCGAGCGCAATAATGAACTGGGGTTTGTGTAAAAACAAAAAATGTAACCCTTGTTTTTTTGTTAGCAAATCTAAGGTGTGCAATTGCAGTACACCGATCTATCTGCCCACACTGGCGATGTTTATTTACATCCCTCATTGAATAAGAGGCTCTGGGTTATCCACGCTTCACTGCATTGGCTGTGCAGAAAACGATGCCTCCCGGGGGAAAATGCTCGTTAATCCTCACCCCAGCGCCGTTGGTTAGCGCTCACCAATCCAAGCGACATACATCACCGCTATTTTCATGCTCTTATATGGCACCAGCGCTAAAAACGAAAAAAAAAAATTCTGGCGGCTTTTTGCAAAGTAACGAAAATAAAAAAACCCAACAACAAATAAATAAAGATAATTTTCAAAAATGTTCTTTTAAGGACCCGTCCATTGCCTGCGGGCGATTCAGCGATAATTGATAGGGGGTGGTCCTAATTTTAGTGGGTTAGGAATCCAGGCCCGGGACCTTGCCTGGCTGATTTATTTATGGCCGGCGTGATTTACACTCCCTGTAACCGCACCGCGGTCCAAAAATAGCCGCTTCAGAGAGACACCATCAGCGGCTCGCTCACATCTCTCGCAAGCATAGGTCCTTTGTTCCACACGAAAACCAACTGTGCCTCCCTTGCATCCATCCATCCATCCCCCACCCACCCACCCATTCCATTCTCGCTTCGCTCTTCCAAGTTCCGCGCGATAACACGCAGTGTTCCGCTGCGTGTGGGCCACTATCGGTGTGAATACAGTGCGGTTGAAAAGACGTTGGCGGCGTGGTGTTTTTATTTGCCTTCAATCCCGCGGAGCGCCGTAATGAATGGATTGTAATCGTCCTCGACTGCCTCGTCTTTCTTGAGGTGCTCGCGGGTAAGGATCCGACAAATGCACACTTTTCCCCGTCCTTCCTTGGCTCAAGACGCCGAGACAAAACGCCAGTATTTAAATTATTAGGTTTTTTCGGTAAAGTCACGTAGTTCCACCTGAAGACGGAAGCTTGTGTTGCCTCCGAAACGTCGTGATTTTTTATTTTATTTAACTTTTATTAATTTTAATTTTTTACCTACGTGACTTTACCGAAAAAACCTAAGAATATGAATCCTTGCAGTCACGAAAGCTTCAAATCTAGAGCCAGCATTTAACCGTCGTCCCTTCCACCGCCGATGACGGTGGCTCTGGGTGAATGCGGTGGGATGGTGATGGGTTGATGCAGCGGGCGGTGCGAACGGGCCCGTTCTGTTGGCGGTGTCGTTGGCTTGGGGGCCCCCTGCTGTGAGATGGAGGGAGATGGCTCCTCCTGGTCCGACAGCCAACAGCCAACACCGTCAGCTCCATTTCGGAGGTTTCACTCCAGTTTTTCAACATATCTTGTTGGTTCTTTCGGTAAATCTTCTTGGTTCTTTCGGTAAAGTCACGTAGAAGGGAAGTAATAAAATAATAAAAATAAAACATAATAAAATAATTCTCACGACGTTTCGGCCACAACGCAAGCAGCCGTCTTCACCTGAGGACGGCTGCTTGCGTTGTGGCCGAAACGTCGTGAGAATTATTTTATTATGTTTTATTTTTATTATTTTATTACTTCCCTTCTACGTGACTTTACCGAAAGAACCAAGAAGATGAATCCCTGCAGTCACGAAAGCTTTAAATCGAAATCTTTCGGTAAAGTCATGTATTTTATTATTTCCATTCTACGTGACTTTACCGAAAGAACCAAGAAGATGAATCCCTGCAGTCACGAAAGCTTTAAATCGAAAATTTTCAACACAATTGATACGCCCGTAATGCAACGTGACGACAACCTTGAATCATGTTTTACTTTTAATACAAACGAGTATTTAAAAATGATTTGTTTGCTTACTTTGAAGGCTTTGTCTGGAACTAGAAGCATAACGAGCGTGGGGGCAGTGGGTGCCTTGGTCACCCCCTGGTGGCCAAAGCTACGAGTTGGGACCCCCTTGACAACAATCGGGAGCTATGTGTACAACAACAGCGTCAAAGAACACACACTTATTTAAACGCCGTTTAATAAAACATTTTTGTTATGAAAATGCATTTATTTAGGGTCCACATATTAATTTAATCCGAGCGGTAATGTTTGGCTTCCGCAAATTTTCGCGAATCAAATATTGAGGCCCTCACCAGACCGATTGCTGCACCCCTTGAGCTGATAATGTCGCTGCTACGCCACTGTCTGGTGCTCAATATTTATAAATTGGTAACTAGTTGCGTGCCAATTGAAAACAGCTAATCGGGAAACATAAAAAAATATATAATTATCAAGGCTCCATGGTGAAGAGTCCATTCTCCAATTCTTAACACATTCCTGCGGAGGGAGCTGGTAGGAACGTTGGGTTGCTCGGTCAATGGCCAGTGTCAACGGCGGCGTGGTGTATTCCGCAAATATGCCCGACTGTGAGGGCGGGCACAAGCCGACGTGAGTAGGTTAAACGTTGAGTTTTAAAAGGGCACCACGGAGTGACCAGCCCCCCCTCCCCACCGAGCCCCTCCCCACCCAGCCCCACCCTCCCCTCCCCTCTCCACCCAGCGCCACCCATCCCATTTTTTGATGCACGACGGACGGACACAATAATCCCCTGTGGGCTGGTGTAACCAGGAGGTTCCTACCAGTATTATCCAGTCTTTCTCGCCTCTCGATGTATGTGCCATGATGAAGAGCCATTGCCCAAAACGTCGTCTATTATATATCATTATTCCTTTGAAGGCCACAGTGTTATTGACTGTCGTTTTCAGTGTTTTGTAAATTGTCCCTTTGCACCACTGTGTATGTATGTTGAACTTCGTTCACACCGTACGTAACCAACCACGCTGATCGGAGGTGCTGGGGAAGGACAACACACTAAACACGAATAGCAGTTCTAAATAAATTAATGTTCAATGTAGATGCAGCAGTGTATAGCTCCAGTGGCTTCCGAATATGGCAAGCGCGTTCCAGACAGACGCAGAGGCGCACATGAAAGTGCGGATTGCAGCGACCGTCTTTGTTTGATGGCCAACCAAAAAAACCCCCCCAATATCACCAAACATTTTTTAATATACGTAAGGGTTGTAAAAAAAATGCATAGAGGTAGTTTTAGAATATATGCCCTATTTTCCAGACTATGGCCGTGGTTTCACGCACGAAGGCTGATTACACCTTCGCCATCCCAGTGCGGATTAAAACGTCAGCTCCTCCGAGCGAGCGCGTTCGACGCGGCGGTAATTCGCGAGCATTTCTTGGTCCCTTATCAAGAAAAGTGGACGATTTATTCCCTTGTGAATCGCGGTTCTAATTGGCTCGCGTACCAAGCCCAGGTTTAAAAAGCCACTTCATGATTACGCTATTGATCGCCCGCGTCTTTAAAGGGTCTGAAGCACAAATCAAAAATCACGGAAACTGACCCGGCACAAAAATGTCTTTAATCATATCCTTACTGTACCATCGTCTCCATCCCCTAATTAAAACAACAACAAAACCGCTGCTCCCTTTGTTTTGGAGGCTTCTCCTCTTCCCCTCCCACCTCACTCCCTGTCACCACCGCTCTTCTTTTGGACCGTGAGACGCTTCCGTCAATTTGTATAATTGCCGCAGTGCCGGAGGGTTAGGTGAGACTGACTGATGTCCCCGAGTCTCTTGCCTGGTCGATGCCTCCCCAAGTCTTCTCTTGGCGTCGCACACTGTACGACGATCCCCGCGCGCCCGGAGATAAACATTTCGGAGGAGGCAAATGCTTTCGGGAAATTACATCATTTTTTTGAAGTGTTCACGATTTAATTGTCAACGTAGCATAAAATAAATAAATATGCATCGACAACTATGAATTGTCTCAACACGCCGGCTTTTCGCAGATAACATTACGATTCATTGCTGATTTTTTTTTCTTGTTGGGCTGCGTAATCCGCGTCGTGAAAACCCCTCCGCTACTCGACACAGCCGATCGAGTTAATTGCCACGTGATGTGCAAGCGTTTCACGCGCCAATTATTGTCTCAGCTGAAGGGTAAATCGGAGAACATTTCTCGCAACAAAATTCAGCAATTATCCATTTGAGAATAATTAATCAGATTCTTCACGATGGTGTTATTGCTTTTGCATCACTGCCGACGCACGACCGCGAATTATAATAGAGATATTTTCTGTACAATTTTAAACTGATGAAAAAAAATCTCAGAAATGTTATCGGACGTACAACTGGACGCCTAAGAATTCGGGGGGGGGGGGCATCTGGGCTGCTCCACCCCCACGCGAGCCATCTGTACCCCCCCCCCCCACGTTGCCTCTCACACCCGCGGGTCCCCTCCCGCACGGAGTGCAACCCACACCCCCACATACAACGCCCCCCTCCCTCCCTCCACCGTCGGCCCCTCCCCATCATTCCACTGTCCACCCCCCAGCCCCACCGCTCCATCAGCAGCAAAGACAAAGATCCCCCATATAGCCTCGATAGACTATTGGGGCAAGTGCTGTTAGCGAGCACCTACGAAGGCCGGCACGGCACACGAACGTGCGGGTGGCCAGCACCACGCCCTGTCCCAGTCGTAACGTTTACGCACCGCACCAGCCACGCATTTTGAGGCTGAGTCGACCTAGCGGAGGCCCGTCACCGGTTCAGATAATCGTCACCGGCGTTGGCCGCGAGCGGGAATCTTAACTCGGGTGGCCGGGTTCATCGCCCCGGACGCTCCGCCAGCGGGAGCGAACGCGCACAGGAACGCGCACAGGAACACGTGTCCCAAGGCGCCCGCCGTGCCACGGCTCAAGAACATCGACTCCCAACGGCACCTCCCGAGCGCACGAGCCACTCCACCCACCCCACCCGACCGCTCCGCTTACTCTCTCGCTTTTATTTTACATTATTGCATCACAGCAGCCGCGCGTTTTCGTTATCTTACGTAGACGCGTGACGGTCGCGGACACTGACACGAAACCGTATTCGAGTGTATAAAACGCTCGGGTTTTAACCGCGTCACCGCTCGGTTTACGATCATCGTCGCGGTTAAGTACTTGAGCTAGGTGCGCGCGCGTGCGCGTGTTGTTGTTTTTTCCCGCTTGGCAATCCGTGAATTGAAGCATTTTTCCGTCTTTTCTCTTCTCCCGCCGCGCGCCCTGTTGACCTTGAGAGTCGCTTCGTTAGCCGCGCGTGTTCTGCGCACCGCGGGAGGGGGTCGCAGGACTGTGGTTTTTTTTTTTACAAATCGTCTTATTGCGGCGGTCGAAATCGTAAGAGCCGATAGAAAAGTATAAAGGACGAAAAAAAAACGGGAATGACGAAAAAATTCTGACCCATTTCAAGTGTTCCTGAGATTAAAATAAAAAGAAAAAAATATACCAGCAACATACAAAAATAAAGTGCGTTGAACCGCCGAATTCGAAAACGCAGGCCTTCACAAACGTACACCCTCCGTGACTTATTGCATGGTTACTTAATTAAATCGCGTGAAAATATGAAAGTGCAAATATGAATTGACGGTAAAACATTCACGACGTGCGTACAGTTTGGTTCTCACGACCGCACGATTTGCACAAAGCACCTGGATATTTTCGTACAACAGTCATCAAATCACGAGAATCGAGAGCTATAGCGCATACGGGAGGACAAGTCTGTTACACTCGACTTATCCATCAACCCTTGACTAAATAACACAAAGCTGATGAGCGTATTTAAAATCACATCGAGCGAGTAAAGTGCAAGCAAATCGGACAAGTCACATCTTGGAGGAAATTTTTACATGAGCTCTGCGAACGTATGTGTGGCTCGCGCCGGTCTGTTGTTTGCCATGATGTCCGACGTTTCCCTCTGCGTGGCCGGGAGCTTCTCCAGGAACTTGATTCCTGATTTGAATTCGGGAATTGTTCTTAGACGGGATGTCCAGATATTTGCTGAATAGGAATGGGCAATTCAGTTCCTGAAGAAGCTCCTAGCGCATGGAGCGGTAACGTCGGACATCGTGGCACGGCCCGAAATCGTGTAGAGGGTGCCATGCACAACTGCGAAAAAAAACATACACAGTAGTTTCGATTTAAAGCTTTCGTGACTGCAGGGATTCATCTTCTTGGTTCTTTCGGTAAAGTCACGTAGAAGGGAAATAATAAAATAATAAAAATAAAACAATAAAATAATTCTCACGACGTTTTGGCCACAACGCAAGCAACCGTCCTCAGGTGAAAAACAGGTCTGTCGGGAAGACAGCGTCTGACAGCATTCAGACGCTTTCTTCCCGACAGATCTGTTCCTGTTCTTCACCTGAGGACGGCTGCTTGCGTTGTGGCCGAAACGTCGTGAGAATTATTTTATTATGTTTTATTTATATTAATTTATTATTTCCCTTCTACGTGACTTTACCGAAAGAACCAAGAAGATACACAGTAATGTTTACGTTTGTAAAATATTAATTTCTGGAATTTTGTGATGCCTGATGTAGCCACATGGTTAACTTATTTGGATTATTAAATATTTTTAACAGATCATTATTGCTCGTTGAATGTTTCATGTTTAGATTTTATTTTATATCCGGAACCCGCGCCTTTGCATCAATTAGCAGCCAAGGTTTAATCTTATTGTTTGTTGAAAAAAAGAGAACGGCGAACAAAACCCACCGGTTTCGACGCGACAACCCTTTGTAAAATGTTTCAAGAAAAGTATTGAATTACCAATAATTTATCACAATCGTTCTTCGACGGTAGTTTAAAAAAAGAAAGAATCTGCTTATAAATTAGAAAAATCACACCGTGGATATTCCTACGGACAATCCATGTACTCCTAAAACATAATCCACGTCGTTTCCCAGTAGCACCACCGGTTGGGCGTTTTCAGTCGAATCTTTTGCTGAATTTAATTTAAAAACAGTCTTGAGAGAGCCCTACTTCTGGCACAATACATGATGCACCGCAACGTGTTCAAGAGGTCATAACCACAGGCGTTCAAAACGGGTTGCGTGCGTGCGCACGCACGGGCAAGATACCATTTCATGATTCCACACAGAGTATGGAAAAAGGACGAAACTGATTAAATGGGTGCACCGAGTTGACAGCGGGCTAGATGATCCCTCTTTGGGGATCTCTCCCTCCCTGCTCGAATAAGAACGACATTTGGCTTGAACAAGCCTCAGCGAGAAACCAAGTCCTCCTCCCGACGGCAGCTTTCGATGGAGTAACGAATGGAAGCGGACGGGAAACAGATAAAAAAACAACAAGAACAAAGGAGAAATGATGGGGGGAGAAACAAAAAAGAACGGTGGCGTAATCGGACGTTGGTATGGAATCCTGAACTGCATAGATTTAATTATTTACAATCAAACGGGACCAATAATACTTGCCTTCGTATTGTTGGCAGAACCTTAAACGCCAGCACCCTACGATCCTCCTGGCAACAACGCGCATGGCAAGTACATTTCACCGGGGAGACGGCTTTCTTTCGCGTCATCCCCAAGGGATTTTTCACAGCGTCGATTCGGCTCTCGAGACGTCGAAAATGGTTCTCTCCCGTTTCCATGCGAGCCCCTTTCACGGCGTTCCCGTGGCCGGGGTTTTGGCACTCCGCTGGGGCTCCAACACGTGGCTCACGGACGGGCTGCCAATGCCTGCCGGCTCGGTCATCAAAGGAGGAAATTCCGCATCCTCCTCGACCGGTGTACTCTGCGCGGCGGCCTCCTCCTCCGCGACCTGGCTAATTTGCGCTTCACCGTCCATTCCGCGGCATCCCGCCTCGCCGGCCCACGCCGTTGCCGCGGCGTATGCGACGTTTACGTTTTCCGTCAATTCATCGTCCGGGACCCAATCGTCTGGTCGCGTTCTGCTCGCGGACTCGCGCAGAGCCGCGGGCCCGTTGGCTTGAAGCTGCTGCTCGGAGCCCGTTGCATTTCGCTGGCATGCAGTGCGAGAGGTGGTAGGGTTTGAACTTTTGCCAGGAGAAATTAAACGAACCTCCGCCCGCTGTACAATCAATATGCCCGCGCCAAAAGGGCTCATGCCCCAAACCTCCCCGCACCGACACTCGGCACAGCTGCACTCGTGCTGCAGCTGCCCAAGCTCCCTTGTCCTATGCTCACCCTGCTCCTCCCCGTTCCTCCCTCCGTGACCCCGCTCGTCCTCCTCCTCCTCCTGCCCACTCCTCCCTCTCTCCACGTGATCGTCCCCGCTCCTCCACCCGTCGTCCTGCTCCCCCGGGCTGCCCGGCAAGTCCTCGCCGCGCTCCTCCGCGCTCCTCGCCGCTTCCTCGGCGGCGTTCTCGAGCGAGCAGCACCGCCTCTGGAAATTCTCGACGGAAATGTCGTCGCCGGCCGTCAGGTCGGTCTCCGTGCCCGACTCGCCGAAGCACGAGCACGCCGCCGGCGCCGCGGACGGCTCGCTCGCCGCGTCGGCGCCGTCGCCGGAGCCCGTCCACCTCCTCCTCCCGGGCACGCCGTCCGGCACCCCCTCGTCCTCCCCGAGGAAAACCTCGGCGGCTGCTGCGAGCGTGCCGCAACGCTCGCAGTAGCCGGGCAAGCGGTCGCCGTCCTCCGCAGGGGAGTCGCTGGCGCCCAGGCTGCTGCAGCAGCTGGCCAGGGTGGGCGTCGTCGCGTCCGTGGTGCTGGGCGACGGCTCCAGCGAGCGCGTGGAGCCCTGGGCGCGCCCCGAGTAGGAGCCCGCCGACGTGGCGTCCTCGCTGTCGCTCGCCGTCCCGTCCGCCGACGTCGCTCCGGGGCTTTGGCCTGTTGGGAGTCGTCGGTGAGGGCGGCCGTGGCCATGGCGTTTTTGGGGGGGTGGGGGGCGGGGAACGCTATCCGCCGCGTAGCTTCTCGCGGCCGTGCTTACGTCCGACGTTTCGCTCGTCGTGCCGGGAGCCTCTTCGGGAACTGGATTCAGAAGAAGTTCCCGGCACGCGGAGCGAAGTGTCGGACGTCGCGCCAAACAACAGCGTGGCGCGACCCGAACTCACGTTGAATTAGTACAGGGTTACCGGGGGGGCCAAACGATCTCTCACATACCTTTAGCAGGTCACACATGAGCACGCAGTGAAGCGGCGATATCCAATAATAGCCCAAAAAAACGAGGGCTCAGATTTACAGCTAAAATTATAAGCACTGTGTTTGCCAAGTCAAACACATTCCCCTCGAGAAACCCGGCCAATGTGGCCGGGATGCGTGCAGTGATGGTTCCAGGTCTAGAAGTGTCTCGAGCAAGCCTCTAACACAAGGTGATGCACTGCCCTACGAGAGATCCAAGTGTCCGCTGTGGATGGTGAATCGACATCGCGAGCGCAGTCGTAGACGCCATTCGGAGAGACAAGGGCTACGATGATGAAAATAAACAAAATCACACCCCTCTCACTGACTGACGTCTGTCAATTCCTCCGTATAAAACTCACGTGACAAAGCGTGGGTTGGGGTCAGAGACATATCTGGTAATCTTGGGGTTGTCCATGAGAATCAAGTCAAATCTCATTCCGAATTTCTCCATTTGGACTTGCCCACGTCCATTTCCCGTGTTTCTTTTCTAAAAAAGGCCTTCACCTAGCAGTGGATTGATCATGGTGAATCTTGAAAATGAAGAAATAATAATAGTTCTAGATTTGAAGCTTTCGTGACTGCAAGGATTCATAATCTTAGTTTTTTCGGTAAAGTCACGTAGGTAAAAAAATGAAATAAAAATTAATAAAAATAAAATAATAAAAATCACGACGTTTCGGAGGCAACACAAGTCTCCGTCATCAGGCAAATCTGGCTGTGACGGTCCCACCTGATGACGGAGACTTGTGTTGTCTCCGAAACGTCGTGATTTTTCTTATTTTATTTTTATTAATTAAAATTTCAAATAATAATAGGTTTTACCCTTTCTGGCGGTGGTGTTCAGATGTTCAAACACCAAACAGACACCTTTTGCAAGGCATCAAGTCTGCATTAATCACACATACTTGTGGCAAAACATGCAAGCACACATGTGAAACCGAAGGTGACGTCTCGTTCTGACCTCCGCCGTGGCACGCCATGTGATGGTAGTTGCTCATCGTGTACGAAGAGGTGTCTGTGATCTGCTCTTCAAGGCTGGATGTCTGCAGTACAAACAAAACATTACATTGTAATGATTAGATTATTTCCCCCGGCAGATGAGGTAGGTTATTTTCTTTCCTTTCGGGTGTGCGTGTTCCCACCTCTTCCAAGACATCTAACCAGCATGGAAGAGTAGACCAAATACCCTTGAGAGGGGCTCTCTACAGCTTTATTGGAAACCATTCTGCCAGCGGAAAACTGAGCAAGCAATTACAAGGATTTGCCTTTCCCTTTTATTATTATTGTATTATTGCCGAGCGATTAACTCATACTCACCATTGGAACCTCATTTGCCAGTAAAAAATATGATAATTGTTTTTTTACCCGTCTATCTGGCAACAAAACTGACACCTTTTTTTTACAAGGAGTCATGTTTGCATAGACCACAATACCTGCCAAAAGGCTTTTTGGCGTCATCTGGTCCAACACCATGTGAGACTAGGCTCTAAGGAAAGCTGTCTCGGGTGTGGACCAATCAACTTCAAGGACAGTGCATAAATTATCAGAGTTATGTTTTTTGTTTGCATTATGACTGCAGGTATTGTGGCCTATGCAAACATGACTCCTTTAAAAAAGGTGTTAGTTTTGTTGCCAGATAGAAGGGTAAAAAACCAATTATCATAACTCATACTCATTAAAACTGCTTCGGGGATGAAGAGGGCAGGCTGACAACATTTATTGTTGTACTGTATTATGTTCCAACATCTATGCTCCCCACCATCACCAACAGTGGCGCTAACCACTGCCCCACCACTCCATCCCGTGTCTATATCCAAGGGGCACTTCATGAATTATTCACCCAGGACAATGTTTACGTTAGCGTGTCCGGGACCAGCGGGGCAAGTCTGGGATCACCGTGGCAGACCAGGCCCCACCGTGGCAGGTCCAGGAACGCCGTGGCAAGGCCGCGACTGAATTTCGATTTAAAGCTTTCCTGACTGCAGGGATTCATCTTCTTGGTTCTTTCGGTAAAGTCACGTAGAAGGGAAATAATAAAATAATAAAAATTAAACATAATAAAATAATTTTCACGACGTTTCGGCCACAACGCAAGCAGCCGTCCTCAGGCGAAGACCAGGTCTGTCGGGGAGACAGCGTCCCATTCAGACGCTGAGGACGGCTGCTTGCGTTGTGGCCGAAACGTCGTGAGAATTATTTTATTATGTTTAATTTTGATTATTTTATTATGTTTAATTTTTATTACTTTATTATTTCCCTTCTACGTCACTTTACCGAAAGAACCAAGAAGATGAAGGCCGCGACTGCGGTGGCGTGTGTCCGGGACATCGGCGGCTTCGGGTTGGTCACCTGCAGAAAGGCGTTGCCGAGCACCGCGGCCTCGTACGGCGGCGGCAGTTCCGTGGGGCACCAACCGTCCGGGCTCTCTCCCGACGGCCCCGTCGCGAGCCCCAGGGGGTACGACACCAGCCCCAGACTGCCCGGCCTGCGGGGACGTCAGCGGTTAAAGCGGGAGGGGGGGGTGGAAGAGATGGTGGGGGGGCACGGAAGGGTAGGGCAGGTCCCCCCACCCCACCAACACGCTTTAAAAAATTCACATCGTGAGTTGGTGCCACGGTTTAATGGTTGGCACGGTGGACGTGCAATGCAGAGGGTAGATTCGATCTCCTGGCGTGGCGGTTTTGGCGATGGGAGAGTTTTCTGAAATGCCCCCCCTGCCTCCGGCCGAGGAAGCCACCGACGACCAATTATTTAACCGCACGGCTTGGCGGTGGTGGCGGGAGTGGGAGGGGAGGCCTACTAGCATCGAACGTGAGTTGCGATCGAAACGTCGTGATATATTCTTTTTTATTTTATTTTTCTACCTACGTGACTTTACCGAAAAAACCAAAGAGTACGTGAGTTCTTGTTGGATGAAGGCCTCCCCAAGTTGCCACTGTCTTTCTAAATCCCACGATGTAACAGTCCACCCAGCACTTGTCACACTTAACTGAATTAATCAGAAATCCACAAAAAACCCATGAAACTCCACCAACACACCGCAATAGCACTGGTCAACACACTTTTTCTGGCATTAGGTATTCCAACGGTTTTAAGGTAATTTTTGGGGGCTGATTCCAAATCGGGCATCAGTTTTTGTCTATCACATTAGGTTTTTGAGATATAAAATATTGCATTTTCAATAAAAACTGCAGAAGAAAAATATTAAATAAATGTGGATATCTACATAAAATGATATTATAAACACACTGTCCTAAAAATACAGCACCATATTTTAACACTAAAGCAGTCACTGACTCGCAACAACTTGCAATCATAAGTGACAAAGTTAATTTCGGGTAAAATCAATGAAAATAGGGTATGCTGATAGCATAAAAATGATGTGATAGAGCAAATCTGAGATCAGATTTGGAATCAGCACCCTGAAATTAGTCTCAAACAGCTGCAAAAGTCCAGGCCAGAATTATTTTTTTTTGTTGACCAGTGTAGTCATCGACGACACAGCAGACATCATCTGAAGATAATGATTCACTGAATGACGGTGGTAACTGGTAACGTAGGCACAATGTTCAATAGTAGGCCTGAAACAGCAGGATATAAAATTACTTTTGAATCCCTACGCCATCGTTCTTCACTAACTATCAGAAGGGGGGCCACTTTCGCCGTTAAGACATCAGCGTGAGGGCCGCTGCACATTTGAAACCATTGGGGTTTGACAGCACGATGGGGGGCGTTGTTGTGTATTGTCGGGGGCCGCGCTTCAGGGGTCGCACTAAAAGCCACGAGGGGTTGCCAGTGGCCGGCGGGCCTTGCAATAAAGAAAACACCGCGCTACGCCATTATGGCAGAAACCACGCGTTCCACCTAACTGAAGGGAGCCATCCGCTCGAACCACGTCGCATTTTTCTGCGATCAGCGAAACGCGGCTTTGAAACATCAGGGGCAAGCGTGCGGCACTTTTGGTTACCCCTGCCAAGTTGATGCAGCCCGAGGCCTGTCAATACGCGCTGGTTAAACACGGGAGGCGGTTATCGATGATCGATGGAACCAGGCTAATTAAACGCGAGTCTAACAATGGGGCGCGTTCGGGTAACGCGATACGCACTGCTGCTCGAGCGCCTTTCACATTTACTCGCGGCCATATGGCAATGGGTGAAGGCGCAGCCCTGCAGGTTCCTGCTCACGACACTGCTGGCAGAAGGGGCCATCCCAGTAGAGAGAGCGCGAGCGAGCGAGCCTTCGAGAGCAAGTACCCCCACTTTACACCACCGCACGTGGACCTGCCTAAGCGCGACCGGCTAACTGTGGCGGAGATAAACGTGCCGGCCGGCTTGGGCAGATGCACCGTCATTTTAACCCCCGCGACGGGAGATCGAACCGGCGACTCCCTGGGTTGCAAGTCGAGCATCGCCAATCGTTGCGCCTCCACGCGGCGTCATGTATGACCGATTCCCTGGCGCACCCCACTTCGCCAACACGCATTGACCAGCGTGGTGAAGTATGCTCAGACATTAGCCATCGACTACTTCATAGATTATTCGATTGACAGAAAAAAGAATCCGTAATTTATCATTATTATTGTTAGATAGCCCTGTAAGCCAGCTCCAGACAGCCCCGACGACTAAACACAAAATAAAAATCTTGGCGAGACAACCTGAAATGCTCAATATCAGCAATCGGTTACCGAGTGGAACGCGGCTGTTTGTCGTGTTGCGTAACCTTTATGTAACAAATGCAGCAGGCGTGCGCGTGCACGTGACCCCGGCTTTGCCATCGCTACCGCCGGGCAGTAAAAAAAAACTCATTCCACGCACAGCGCGTGCGTTCGTGCCCACGCAAACAGAGATCAGGCGCGCGCGACTCGCTGCACTCACGTTCCCCGCGACGGCTCGCCCGTGGCTGGGTTCCCTGCGACGCAAGTGATCTTAACCCCGGGACGATGCCGCGACCGAGAGTAAAAGGCCGCATCCCTCGCGATGGGCGGCAGCCCTGCAGCCGCGTGGGTTGTCACCTCTTGCTCGCGTTCGAACGCGCTGCGAGTTTCTCCCGTGTGTTTAACGACGAGCCGCTGGCCTTTCGAGCACCCGCGCTGACACAATGGTGCAAACGGTACCAACGCCGGACTTGCAATGTTGATTTGAAGCTTTCGTGACTGCAGGAATCCATGCTCTTTGGTTCTTTCGGTCAAGTCACGTAGGTATAAAATCTATTAAATCACGACGTTTCGGGCGCAACACAAGCGTCCGTCATCAGGTGGGACTTTCCTACCTACGTGACTTTACCGAAAGAACCAAAGGGTATGGACTTGCAATGCTTCGATTCAATATCCCGGTTTGGGCAGTTGAAGCAAAGGGACGAGTTTATTTAATCCTCCCCTGCCCCAGCTCGACCGACCGATACAAATGGGTCCACCACGTTCGGTCGACCGGTCGTGCATGCGTAGCAGCTGAAAGTTGCGGGTAACTCCCAGTCTTCCGAAATGCCCGGTCCAGCAAGGGTCGAGCAATAAACCCTCCAGAAGGGGCTCTCTGGAGCTCCCCCTGGCGGGAGGCGTTTCCGCCGGCAGTGGAGTGAGCGAGCACTTCCAGGGCTGCGCCTTTAGCCCGTGCAAAAAGCCAAGGGGTGGGCGCGACGCGGGTCAGTGTTAAACAAACCTTCAACAAATGTTAGCAGACACTGAACAGGACGAGTAAATGACGCGCTCCGCTTTTGCCTATCGTGCGTTTCGCTGAACAAAGTGGCCGATCATTTGGACATTTATAGAATTTATAGCAGGCAAATAATCTAAACGGTCTAAACCCATGTCTAGACTATTTACGTTTCGTGCAATCCCCTCTTGGCTACTGCAGATGGCCGATATATATGTCAACAAACGGAGCTTGTAAATTAAAAGATGTTGGGGGGGTGGGGGTGGGGGAAGCGGAGGAGGGGGGCTGAATCCCCATCCCTGCCACCGGCGCTCCAAGACGGTCCGTGTGCGTGGCCGGAGGTCTGCACAGAGGGTGGCGTAGCGTCGCGGCAAGCCGGCGGGGCGAGACGGAACATCGCGTAGGCAACGTCGGGAAACTAAAACGATGAAATTTCCCAGCTGATGGAACATCTCCCCCGCGATGCGTAATTAACACGAGATGCGTAATTAACACGCGACGCACACTTACAATGCTCACGGTAGAAAGAAGAACAAAAAAATACCGCACGCGACGGATGCAAACCAGTACCGTGAGAACCACGGATTAGTCTCTCGCTGAATATTTTCCGGGCCACTAGTACACTTGAGATAGAAACGCGACTCGTAGCCACTGCCACAGTGAGACGTATACTGGATGTGGTGGGCCGAGTGGGTAAAATTACTTCTGGACAGATTTGGCTGATATTGAGCCGTGTGTTCGTGCACGCGATATCAGTGTGTGGGGAGGCAGGGTGGGGGCCTGCAGAGCTTGGCATGTGCTGTGTCTCGATCCCACTTATTCCACCTTTTAGTTACGATTGATTTATTTTACATTTTTATAATTCTCCCCCCGCCCCCGCCCCCCTCCACGATTTTACTCTCATCGCGCTACTGGTGTCTCGTCGCGACGCGAAGACTCCAATCGGAACGCTCGCAGAGCAGCGCGAGCCTTCGTGTTAGAGAACGGCCCACGGAAACGGACACCATAGAGCTGATTCCGAGTTCCCTTCAAGTGACAGATAATAGAGAACTTTCTCAGCCGCTCTGCTATATGAGAATAATTCTAGATTTGAGGCTTTCGTGACTGCAAGGATTCATACTCTTTGGTTTTTTCGGTAAAGTCACGTGGGTAAAACAATCAATAAAATAAAATAAATGAAAACAACTTCATTAAATTACGGGGGGGGGGGTAAGTCACCAAAATAACAAAAGAGTCGGGACAATAAAATAACGCACAGGAAGGATGCGAGGAGAGACCGGTGCGAAAATAAAAAGAATAAAAACACGACGGCGGCATCGCGTGAAATTATCGAGCAAACATTTGTCAGCGTTTAATAATGACATTGTCGGTAAAACGCCAACAAAGGCGAACGTCGTATGGAATAACAGCGAGAATTAAAAGTGCAAGGCCGGCTGTGTGCCAGCCGTGCAGTGGCACAGGCGTAGAGGTGCGCGAGCCAACCACGCTGTCTGGTAGCGAGATGTTAACTACCTCGCCTGGTATACAGGAGGTTGTTGGTTCGAACACTGCCCTCACGCCTGCTGCTGTATATTTGGAGTTTGCGTGCCTCTCTCTCGTTCCCCGCGGTCACGTGGATTTCTCTGTGGGTCCTCCGGTTTTTTTCCTTCCGCATTTAGAAGCAACATCCACGCGTTTAGGAGTATTCGGCCGCTGTAAATTTCCACGTTTCAAGTTTTATTTATTTGGTGTAGCCCTGTGAGCCATGCGGCTCTTGAGTTGGGTGCAACCGCAAGAAGCAAAATATGAACAGAGAACATCTTAAAGCGAAGACGCGCAACAGAAACATCATGGATAAACCAGCAAATCTTCCAGAAACCCCCCCCCCCACCGTATTACAACGCTGTGTGCAAAAATCTCAGTGTGATGCAAGACAAACAATAACAACCATAAGACAATTTAGTATGATGTGATGATGATGATGAGCCACTTCGTCGAGTTATCATTCTGCGGCCAGGTCGCTTCTGCAAATAAAGAGCTATACAGCTCAGTGGGCCCTTACTTGGTTAAGAAAAAAAAACAGGAACGGTTTATGATAATTGGTTTATTACCCTTCTATCTGGCAACAAAACTGACACCTTTTCTACAAGGAGTCATGTTTGCATAGACCACAATACCTGCAGTCATAATGCAAACAAAAAACATAACTCTGATAATATATGCACTGTCCTTGACCAATCAACTTCAAGGACAGTGCATATATTATCAGAGTTATGTTTTTTGTTTGCATTATGGCTGCAGGTGTTGTGGTCTATGCAAACATGACTCCTTGTCAAAAAGGTGTCAGTTTTGTTGCCAGATAGAAGGTAAAAAAACAATTATCATATTTTTTACTGGCAAAAGAGGTTCCAATGGTGAGGAACGGTTTAGTTTAGTTGAAAGCGGGGGGCCCCAATGGCCCCCCCCGCCACCTCCTCCTCCTTTACCTGAGCGGCTCAGGTGGAGCATGCTGCGCGTAGGCGGGGGGGTCGTACGGTGGCGGAGGCGCGGGCGCCACGAAGTCATCGTAGTCCTCGCCCGTGAAGTACGAGTCACGTGGGTTGGGGCAGTCATCGATGCCGTGCTCCAGCCGATGAGAGATGAACTGCGGAGCGAGACACGGGGGGGGGGGGGGGGTCAGGCGCGGCTGCGGCTTAGTCACCGTTCGTGGGTAGCACCTATGAAGGTCACGCGCGTTGCACCAAGGGGGTGGGTGGCCGGCACCGCACCCAGCCGCCTTTGTCTCCCCGGTGTAGATGTTTACACATCGCACCAGGTACTCATCTTAGGCCGAGTCGGCCGGCTCAGGAACGGTTCAGATAATCATCACTGGGAGTTGGTAGCCGTGAGTAGGAATCGAACCATGACCGCCGGGTATGTAGCGCAGCGCGCCAACTGCCACACGACCGTGCAATAAAGAGACAAATGCAAAGATACCCCGCGTCGCCTTCACAGACTGTTGGGGCAAGTGCTGTTCGCGAGCACCTATGCAAGGCTCCATTGAGTTTGACGACGCAGGGGTGGGTGAGTTGCAAGCAACTCTCCTGGCTGCCTTTGTCTCCCTAGTGGTGATGTTTACACATCGTAAAGGGTGCTCATTTCAGTTTGACTTGACTTAGGGGAGGCCCAGGACCTGTTTAGATATCCGTCACTGGTGTTCGCCGTGAACGGGAATCGAACTCGGGTCACTGGGTTCGTAGCACAGCACGCTAACCACTACACTACCGCTCCCCACACGCAACATACACCGCACACACACAGCACACACACACACAGCACACACACACACAGCACACACACACAGCACACACGCTCCCATGACATGCGTCGTCGATGTTACAGCGTGCAAAGCCCACGACACAAACACATTGCTTGTTCCTTGTAGAGAGTTAGGGAAAAAAAGGTGGGCTATCAACATTTTGTTTTATGCTTAAATTAGACATTCCCGCTGAAATGGAGACAGTCCATAACGAAACGAGATGGCACGAACAATTCAACCTGCACGTGAGTTAGCGGCGTTTTTATTTTCGCGACGTGGATTTCTTGTGAATTTGTTGCAAGAGCGATGTGACATTTCGCGTAATCCCAACGATTAGAACATAATCTTAACGACCTTCGGCGATTTCCTTCAGCTTGAAAACGTCGTCTGCTGCTAATTGTGCGGAAAGGGCCGACGAGTCTGCGGCAGCATCCCAGTCAGACGCGAGGGACGTGCAAACCGGCTCGCCGTCACGTGCCGTTCAGCCGCTTGGCTCCGTGGTCGTCCAAACCTCTTCGGTCGAACGCCATCGTGCCTCCTTCTAGACGTGTCCTGCCCAGCCCACTTAATTATTGCGTCTGTCAATGCTGCTATTTGATGCGGGATTTTTTTTTTTATATATCACGTTGGAAAT
This sequence comes from Lampetra fluviatilis, assembly GCF_964198595.1. NCBI lineage: Eukaryota > Metazoa > Chordata > Hyperoartia > Petromyzontiformes > Petromyzontidae > Lampetra > Lampetra fluviatilis. Next base: position 2,915,475 of record NC_136313.1, on the reverse strand, counting down.
TTTAAATCCATTTCGTACGACATTGCTCCGTTTGCAGCCCTGAGCCAGTGTTGGAAATTCCACATTCATGTGGCGGGGGTAAAGTCAGGCGACAGGACAACCACTGGTGACTTCCCCACAAAGTGGTACTCATTTTAACTACCCAAAAGGGGATGTATGTATGTACGTACGTACGTACGTTGAACTTCTTTCGCACCGTACGTATCCAACCGTGCTAATCGTAGGATGGGCGAGTGTGTGGGTGAGTGGCTATGTGAGCGGGTGAATGACTATGTGAGTCTATGTACGTACGTACGTTGAATTTTTTTCGCACCGTACGTAGCCAACCGTGCTCACGGGCCTGGTGCTCACCCACCGTGTGAAGGGCGTCGGAGGAGATGATCTGCATGCAGCGAGTTGACGTGGCGAGAACGCACACAGCCACGGAGACCACGCTCAGCGCACACACGGCGAACAGCAGGTCCTGCAGGCACAGACAGAGAATCCCCCGTGTGAGCTGAACAGACTCATATTCTTAGGTTTTTTCGGTAAAGTCACGTAGGTAAAAAAATGTAAATTAATAAAAGTAAAATAAAAAAATCACGACGTTTCGGAGGCAACACAAGCTTCCGTCTTCAGGTGGAACCGTCACAGCACGATAGCTGTATCACTTGATACAGCTATCACTTGATACAGCTATCACTTGATACAGCTATCGTGCTGTAACGGTTCCACCTGAAGACGGAAGCTTGTGTTGCCTCCGAAACGTCGTGATTTTTATTTTATTTTTATTTTACTTTTATAAATTTTTTTACCTACGTGACTTTACCGAGAAAACCTAAGAATATGAATCCTTGCAGTCACGAAAGCTTCAAATCTAGAACTGAACAGACTCCTTGGGGCGAGAGCTGTTCGCGAGTGGCACCAATGAAGGCCCGCACGGCACACGAGGGTGTGGGCGGCCAGCACCACGCACGGCCGCCTTTGTCTCCCTAGTGATGATGTTTACACTCATTTCAGGCTGACTCGACTTAGGGGAGGCCCAGGACCTGTACAGATATTTGTCACCGGTGTTCGCCGTGAACGTGCCGTGAACGGGAATCGAACTCGGGTCTCTGGGTTCGTAGCACAGCATGCTGACCACTACACGACCGCTCCCCACACGCAACATACACCGCACACACACACACAGCACACACACAGCACACGGCAGTAACAACAACGATTCGCTGCAAAGTGGTGGTGACATCAACACAACGCATGTGTCAGGCTAGGTGCACTTTGAGGCCGTGTGAGGTTGCAGATGACCCCATGGCTGGCAGGAGGTTACAGGACAGATCCCTGAAGTGTTATGGGTTAACTGAGATGATTGAAATGCGTCACCTACGGTTCCACACTGTGCCAACTTCCACACACACACTGCACACACACACACTGCACACACACACACACTGCACACACACTGCACAGAACACACTACACACACACACACTGCACACACACTGCACACACACACACACACTTCAAACACACTGCACACACACACTGCACACACCCACACTGCACACACACACTGCACACACACACTGCACACACACTGCACACACACACACTGCTCACACACTGCACACACACTGCACACACACACACTGCACACACACACTGCACACACACACATTGCACACACACACTGCACACACACACACTGCTCACACACTGCACACACACACTGCACACACACACACACTGCTGTGTACACACAACAATAGACAAATATCCCCACTACATGTCAAACAATTAGCCTTACTGTATGTGTCCTTCTCTGAAAAGCAAACGCCCCTGACCCGTCTCTCTTTCCATCTGTAACCCCATTCCTCTTTCCAACTTCCATACCCATCCATCGCACTCACTCACTCCTCGTCAACCACTCATTGTCACTTTCATCATCATGATCATCAGGCGCTGCTATTCTTCTCATCATCTTATCATCTCATCGCGCTGTTCCGCTGTACAAATGGTTCATTCTTTGGGCACCGCCTCCCTTAATGCGCTTTATAAATGAATCTAAGCATATCGCCTTTAACGGATTGTTGGGGCAAGCGCTGTTCGCGAGCACCTATGAAGGCCGGCAAGGCACATGAGGGGGTGGGTGGCCAACACCACGCCCGGCTGCCTTTGTCTCTCCCGTGCTGATGTCTAAACACGGCACCAGGTACTCATTTGAGGCTGAGTCGACCACCCCCCCCCCCCTCTGTTGGGATAAGCGACTGTTGGGGAAAGTGCTGTTAGCGAACACCTATGAAGGCCCAAAGCAGTACATGGGGGAGGGTTGGGGGGGGGGGGCAACACTGCGCCCGACCACCTTTGTCTCCCAATGCTGACAGTGACACACAGGTACAAAGCACGTGCTTTACGCACACACACACACACGCGCGCCACACTTGGCACATGGATGCCTGCCTCTGCACGCAGGCAGGCAGGACACCCGCGCATTCGCACGGCACGTGACGGCAGCGCTGCGAGAAGGAAGGCTTCTTGAGAATGGCCGACGTTAACACGCGGCGGCTTCCTGCGTAATTTCACCTGGACCCCCCTGCGGTGTTTTGTTTCTCGAACCCAACCACGAACAACGACGCCGCTGGGACGACGCGGCAGTTCAGAGGGCAAGACGAGCCGAGGAGGGCATCGTGAGAGCATTGCCCATTGGGCCATGAGCCCCAGGGCAGATGTCTCACTCAGTCGGTGCCACCTGACATGGCAGAACTTTTTTTTTACGTGGCCAATAAATATGAATAATGATAAAAATTCGCGTATAATCCAGTAATTATCTCTCATTGGCCACATCAATATATCGGTAGGACTCAGGTTCTGCAATCTTAGGTGGTACCAATGGCTGCTCTGGCGCGTTGACTAAACGCTCAGAGGATTTGCAGGAAGAGCTGATAAATGTTTGTTTCTCAAAATGACATTTTCACAGCTGTCACCGATCAGCCCTGACCAATTAACTGCCCACACCCAGAGGAACTAATTGGGCACGGTGGGACTCTGTGTGTGTTTTTTGATATTCACAAATTCAACAAGTAACAACATTCTGAAGTCACAGGGAGGGGGGGATTTAAGACGGTGGTGATTTCATGAACCTGCCGGGAGATGGAACCGTCAACCTTTGGTTTGCAAGCCCCAGTGTGCTTGCCGTCGTTGGGCGGCGGAGTGGTGACAGCCGCGTCTCACAGCAAGAGGGACCTGGGCTCCATCCCCTGTATGGCGTTTGCATATTCTCTACCTGTTAGGTTTTTTCGGTAAAGTCACGTAGGTAAAAAATGAAATAAAAATAAATAAAAATAAAATAATAAAAAGCACGGCTAAGTAAATTTAGCTGTGATGGTCCCACCTGATGACGGAAACTTGTGTTGCCTCCGAAACGTCGTGATTTATTATTTTATTTTATTTCCATTATTACTTTTATTAACTTTTAATTTAATTTGTTTTACCTACGTGACTTTACCGAAAAAAACCCAACAGTATAAATCCTTGCAGTCACGAAAGCTTCAAATCTAGAAATATTCTCTACCTGTTTAGCGTGGGTTTCCTCCATTAGCTACAAAACAAACAGAAAACCCCCATGCAATGTAACTGCTGTTGGCCAAACATCCTCGTGCAGGACCCTCCTGACAAAGAGTCTTCAGACTCTGGTGCGTGGCTTTCCTGGACAAATAAGTCTCAAGTGACTCAGGGTCCAGGGCCATGTGTTGTCCTGCTCTCTGCCAATGGAATTATTCCAAGTCATATCAGGAAATGTGGTATAATTTAAGATTTACATTTTTATGCTTGTATTAACACATTTTTTTGAGCTGGATTAATTACTGGCCGACGGCTTTTTGAGTGTAGATTTGCTGGGTAAATTAGTGATTATCATCATCATCGGCATCAGTATTACAATGCACTATGGCAGCAATATCGCTCTGCTGGTGCGCTGCTGCTGCTGCTGGGAACATCTTGATGTAGGCAGCGCGTGGCTTTTTTGAGGATAGCGTTTTGCGCGACGCCCGGCCGTGTACCGCTGGCTTTCGCCCTGAAGAGAAGAAGCAGATCAATTTGCTAAAAATAATACCGAAGCCCCCCGCCCCACCCTCCCCAGTGCAAAACAGTGAGAGGTGCTGGGTGGAGGCGAAGGGGATGAAGGGAGGGGGTGAGTGAGTGGAGAGGAAGGAGAGAGAAGGCAGGGAGGGAGTTCTCTGGAGGGATGGGCACAGTGAGGAGCGGAGGCCTCTGCGAAGCTAAAGGCTGCACACTGTTCGCTCTCTCGCTGCGACAGCGAAAGCCGTCCGCTGTTTGCCGTCTGACGAAAGGGGCTTTGTTTGAATTGCGTGAACTCTGGCCTGGGGACGAGTGGGGAGCGCAGATGCCGGTTGGCCCCCTTTCTTACATTTTTTTTAATGAAATCCCGCGTTTGTATTTGACATGTGTCCAAATTCTGAGCGCGGGATAGAGACGCACGCTCAGAATTGCGCCGAGAGGTCAGAAGCGAATGACGAACGGAGGTTCGATGCGTCGCCCTGTTACGAAAAAGGGCTTGGGCAGGAAAAGTTGCCGTAAGCGACGGTGGCCGGTGGTGGAGAAGAACCGAAGGAGTTGGCAGCCGACGGATGGAACGCGATGGAATTGGCTCAGGTGGAGGTGCCGGGTAGATTGTTGCGTCGTCGGATGGTGAGAGATCAGCTGGGGAAGGCCTTCATCCGCAAGGGGATTGATCATGACCGGGGATGATCACGGCGATAGTGTAAAGGCCTTATAAACCGCAGTCACCCCTGTCTCTCGCTGAAGGTGATTCGAGCAATTGAAATGCGCACGGGGCGGCGATGCATTCATGGGAAACAGCTGGCAAAAAAGCAGTTCCGCCTTTTTCTATGAATTTCACTGTGCAAATGCATAGAGCTTCTTGAATACAATTTAATGGATTATTTTGCCTTACACGGACGCGTACGTATGCGTGCGCGTTTGCGAAGAGTAGAGCCTCTTCACACACAAAGACACACACACAAAGACACACACACAAGGACACACACACAAAGACACACACGCAAAGACACACACGCTCACCTAACCTTCAGATGTCTTACACATGTTGCCTATTGTCCACTGCCCCTCCATTCCGATCACCCCCCCACCCTCACCCTCCGCTTGCCTTCGGCAAAAACACAAAGATCCCCGGTGTAGCCTTTAGCCAATTGTCGGTGCAAATGCCGTTAGCGAGCACCTATGAATGGCGGCACAGCACACGAGGGTAGAGTGGTGAGGCCAGTGCCACGCGCCCCAGACCGCATTTGTCTCCCCACTGCCGATGTTTACGCATCGCATCACGTTGTGATTTTATTTTTTAACAATTAAATGCGGTTTTCTTCAACGTATTTCTTTTACAGGTGCGGCACTTGGAACAAAAAAATAAATCCTGACCCTACTGCGAACACAGCGGACGGCAACAGCAGCAGCAGCAGCAGCTGCCGCCGTTGCCGCAACAGCAACAGCTGCTGCTGTTGTCGCAGCGCGGGGATGTTGCTGCGGGGCGCGAAGCGGCGGTGGTGGCGGTGGCGGCGCCACGCGGGGGGCTCCTGGCTGCGTGTCAGTTCCCGTCGCCGGGGCGCTCGCGTTTCGCTTGCCTTGAGGGAGTGGCGCACGAATTGGCAGCCCTGCAGCGCCGGGTAGAGGCGGATGGAGTCACCGGCGGCGTTGCTGCAGCCGTTGAGCTTCGGGTTCTCGCAGCACACGCACACGAGGGTCGGCTCCGAGCCGGCCTGCGCGCAAGCCACCCGCCGTTGACGGCCGCACGACGACAGCGCAGCATGGCGTGAGCACGGACATCGCGCGCGCACGGACACACGCAGGCACGCGCGCGAAAACAAACCTTAACGGACCGTTGGGGCAAGTGTTGTTAGCGAGCGCCTATGAAGGCGGGCACGGCACACGAGGGGGTGGGCGGCCAGCACCACTCCCGGCCGACTTTGTCTCCCCAGTGGCGATGTTTACGCACCGCATCGGGTACTCAGTTCAGGTTGAGTCGACCTCGGGGAGACCCGTGGACCGGTTCAGATGATCGTCACTGGGTGTTGGCGCGCTAACCACTACACTAACCGCTACACTAACCACACTAACCACTACACTAACCACTACACTAACCACACTAACCACTACACTAACCAGCGGCGTCGCTATCGATTGTGCAGGCGGTGCAAGTCCACCAGGGCCCACCGGCTGGACGGAGGGGCCTGGGCTCCGGGCTAAGCCGCTGCGTGGCAGAGCAACACCCGACGCAGAAGCCATCAGGGTCAAGAGGTTATCGCAGCCGATAAGCACAGCACCTCACCAGCAGATCCCGCCGTTGATGCAGAGGTCAACACTGAACACTTCAAGGTCTCTTATTGCAATCTTATCATCATCACCACCACCACCACCACAACCACCACTTACCACCGCCATCTGGTTTGAGTGCTTCTCTTTGTTACACTATTGACATGGCCTTCAGGAATTGCCCCTCAGTTTGGAACCATCGCTACGGTTAAAGTATTCCCCTCGGTGCACAGTTGACATGACATTCAAGGACTGCCGTTATGGTTTTCATCGCCACCGGTAGCATCATCACCTTGTGCCCTTCACCCCTTTGTTACGCAGTCGGGCACGATCCCTTTCAGGGTCTGACTCTGACGAGCTCGCCATCATAACGGCCCGGGCGTGTGGCGATACGTCCCGATTGCCCAGCTCTGAGCGCTGCCTCAACAAAAACCCGCCATCTCTCACGAAATCTATCTAGCTCCGGCAAAAAAAATCAGTCGCTTCAATCGCTCCATCTCCACGGTGGAAATCCATTCGGGTGCGTTCTCCCTACCTTGACCACCGGTCATCATCACTCACAGCGGCGTTTCCCTTTCTTAACGGTCAACATCGTGTCAGTCGCCTGCATTTGCCCTCTAATCCACGTGTCCCTTTTCCTGCCTCGCTCTCGCACGGTGTTAATTCCGGAGTGCGTGCCTCTCCCTGCTGCTTCGGGCACCTTTGCCTAATTCTAGATTTGAAGCTTTCGTGACTGCAAGGATTCATACTCTTAGTTGTTTTTTTTCCGGTAAAGTCACGTAGGTAAAAAATGAAATTAAAATTGCCTACTTTGTCGGTGTCCCTTGCCTGTGATGCCGTGCGTCACAGCAGGCGATGTGCGCCGATTTAACAACGCTCTGGGTTCCGGGTGCATCGGCACCTTGCGTTTTCATTACCAAGCCGCCCCTCTTTCCATCGTTTTCATTCCGGGGCCGCTCTCGACGACTGAACCGGTGCTTATCCCAGGGCCGCCGTCATCCAGCGTAATTGAAAGACACTGACATTTGCCGAGATTAACCGCGAGGACCGTGAACAATTTGGCCCGGTCGCCGATAGATTGGAGGGGGCGCGAGCGATCGGGAGGCCCCCGCGCGGCGAGCATGCTAACGAACGTGCCGCCGCATCCACCCTCTCCAATTAAAACGAAATGCTCTACGGCATTAATCGTTGTTTTGTTCGTCTTTCACTCGCAGCAGAGAGCCACGGCCGTTCCGCTCGCCGCAAAGCAGAAAATCTCCCAAGGACGGAACGGCGGAATTTATCCGGCACGAAGAACGCGAGTTTTTTTTTCCCTCTCTCCCCTCCTCCTCCTCCTCCAGTGCAATCCTCTCCAGCAATTCACGTGGGAGCACTTTTCCGCATCCGTGTCGGACGGCGCGTCTTAGGTGAGACACGACCGGCCGACAGACGGGCAATTTGCCGCTAAGAGGAGGGTATGCGGGCGAGCGTCTCTGCGGGGCGAGCGGAGCGTGACCGGCCTCGCGGCTTGGCCCCTCTGAAGGGACGGTGGAGGGGTGGCGGCGCATGTGCGCGACGCTTCACATCGCTTACGATCGCAGTCACTCGAGCGGCGGGTCGCACGTGGTGGGATAAACCGTGGGTACTCCCAATCCTTTCCAATGTTATCTGGACAGCGTGGAAGAGTGGGCCATTCGAAGTGTGGAGCGGAGCATACAAGATAATATGGCAGTCAATATTTATGAACTTTAAGTAAATGTCAAACGTTAAGCGGAATTAGTAACGACGACGAGTTCTGTTTTTTCGCCCGTGGTGCCTTCGGCTCTGGTTCTCCGGTCCCCCCTGCGTTTCCAAGGAATCGCTGGCGACTTCCAATCGCTTCGCCCTGCTCATTTCTGCATTTTGCCCAGCCGCCTCTCGACTACTGCCTGCGGCCTAGCATGTCTCTCACCGCCGCACGAACATCGCCAACCAGAGTAAGAACACCGCAGCGGACCGGCCGGGTTGTTTGTGCGTGCCGACCATTGCAATGTGCCGAGCCAGGGCCACAGCTACAACCGGAGACGGTGCTTAGATATTGCGCCAACATTTTATTGACTAGACTCTTAAGACTTTGGAAAGGCGGGCTGAGCCCACTGGTAGATACAAGGTTGGGGGGAAGTGTGTGGGGGGAGGGCGGGTTACACCCCCCTCAAACCATCCCCCCACTCCGCTCCCGACGCTGAGCGTCACGGACGCACGTACCGTGTGGCAGTGGTGCAAGGAGGAGACGAGCTGAGCCTTCTGACAGGACAGGATGGAGCCGGCGAGGTTCAGCATCACACACACCGCCGACAGCACCATGAAGAACTTTATCTGCCAGTTCCGGTGACAGCGGTACGGCGAACGCAAAGGAAATGCTGTTAATACCGCGTGGGTCTTAACATTTTCGTCCACATTCCTTATAAATGATACATCACGAGCTGCTGGCTGCCCCCCCGAGATCGCGGGACGCTGCCACACGGTGGAACGGTTAGCACGAGGGGCTTGTCTCGTCACGAGGTCGCCGATTTGATCTGCTGGCACCGGGGAGAATTTTTTTTATTTTTTACGGACAACACCCGTGTCGTCTGGAGGCTGGCCGTTCCCCAAGGACCCTGCGAGTGTGAATTGCCCATTACCCACTGTAAGTCACCGCCGCGTAATTCAGGGGGCGGCCTCCGGTTTCTCGTGCGCTATGTTGCCGTGCTCCGTTATCCCCACTCGGCCGCGTGCTCCCCCCCAACACTTAGGACAGAGAGCGCAAATATTGAGCCATTTTCTCGAGCGCTGTCGCACGAGATGTCCCGGTCAATACATTAATTGTGTTTAGAGTTGACGAACGCAGGTAATGCACTTGCACTACGCTCCCCTTGTGCGAAGATGATCCCCCCCCCCCCCCCCCGACGTTGCTTTACACGTGGAAAATTGCAAGCGCTGCTCGCGACAGCGGGCAAAGCAATTGCTCTGCCCGCGTCATCGCTGCTGGTGCGCCATTGGTGATGCACCAGCTCTGGCACACACAGGCGGTGATGCATCACCGCTGCTGCTGCACGCGAGAGACAGAACTCCGGAGAGCCCTTCTATGGAGGGTATTTGGCCTCCTCTACGACAGCGCCCAGACGATTTCTACGGTGCGGGGAGCACCCACGCTTTACCCCACCACACGTGACCTGCCGACCTACGAACTGCGGCGAAACCCATTTACGCCGCCACCATGCGGGGCAGCCGCGGCGGGTGGGGGGGCGCGGAGTGGTGGTGAGATTTTTTTTTACTGCCGCGCCTGGAGATCGAATCTAACCGGCGACGTCTGGAACGCGAGGTCCGTTCGCCGTTTTAACCGTTGCACCGCGTCAGGAGGCCACCGGAGCGACGCGCTTTGAAATCTCGATTGAAAACTCATTTCTTGAGAAGTGAGTTTGCGTTTTGTTTGTGGTCCACCTCCCGCACCTCCGATTAGGGTGGCTGGCCACGTACGGCGTTGCGAAGGAAGTTCAACGTACGCGCGTACATACAGTATACGAGCTGGAGGTGACGGCTTGTGATTAAATATTAAAATGTTGCATCTTTCTGGCGATGCACTCCCGGGAATGATGGGTGATGAGGGGAATCGACGGTGGCGATGGTAGCAGCAACGGCGGGCGTGGTGAACGCTCTGGTAAATAATGAACGAGCTGGGTAACTACACTCGGACATTAAAGTAGATTTGCGATGATAAATCTTTGGTTAATAGCTGCTGTCCAACGTTATCTGTCAGATTTCTTTTCGTCGTTTAAATTGTCCTCTCTAGATAAAATAACAGGCTTGCAGCATTTTCATTTATGTTCAATATATGTCAGCTCGGTCAAAGGTTTCAATAGGAATAATTACTTGGCAGCATTAAATGTTAAAACTGACTTATTGTGTCGGTTGAAGCGTAAAATCCATCGCCATTTAATAAACGAAGTAAAATAATCCATCGATGGTTAATTTCAGAAATATAAAAAACCTCGTATTATTTCGTGACTCGGAGGACTTTGCGATCATCTGCTGCAGTAAAGACGTACTTATTCTCTTTCTTGGGTCGCTGGTAGATTAGAAAAGGTGGCACGTGGCTCGTAGCTACAGCCACAGTGCGGTATACTGGATGTGGTGTGCTGGGTGCGGATAGACCCAGATGGAATTAAGCCCCTATGGTATTCGTGCGTTTCTGCAATTGCTCGCTCACACCACTGCCGGCCGATGGGGCCTCAAGCTAGAGAGAAACCTACAAGGTGATTGGTCTACTCTTCCACATTGACGAGACACGTCGGAAGAGGCTAGCGTACGTACCGCACGCAAGCTGCCGATCAATCCACCGCTTCTCAATTCATGTACACCGCTGGGTGGACAGAGTCAGTGGGCGAGCGGATTTAAGAATCTGCCGCGCCAGGAGGTGAAATCGATCCGGCGACATCTGGATTATAATTCCAGCGCGCTAACCCTCGCTCCCCCCGTGGCGGCTCGGTGCAATGGTAATGATGGTGCTTTGTGTCCAGGGTCTCTTTAGCAAATCGGGCGATGCCTCGCGTCGCTCGTGTGCCCGGCGGCACAGTGGCATCTCGCCACGTGCCAGTGATACACACCACGATCGCTATTGGTCGCTTCCATGACACCACTCCAATCAGCCCACACAGCAAAGCCTGAGAAAAACGACACGAGCGGACAGCACAGAACGCACGCACGCACACACATGTGCACGCACACACACACGCACGCACACACACACAGGCGTACACGCATATGCACGCACGCACACACATGTGCACGCACACACACACGCACGCACACACAGGCGTACACGCATATGCACGCACGCACACACATGTGCACGCACACACACACGCACGCACACACACACAGGCGTACACGCATATGCACGCACACACACACATGTGCACGCACACACACACGCACGCACACACAGGCGTACACGCATATGCACGCACGCACACACATGTGCACGCACACACACACGCACGCACACACAGGCGTACACGCATATGCACGCACGCACACACATGTGCACGCACACACACACGCACGCACACACAGGCGTACACGCATATGCACGCACGCACACACATGTGCACGCACACACACACGCACGCACACACAGGCGTACACGCATATGCACGCACGCACACACATGTGCACTCACACACACACGCACGCACACACAGGCGTACACGCATATGCACGCACGCACACACATGTGCACGCACACACGCACGCACGCACACACAGGCGTACACGCATATGCACGCACACACATGTGCACGCACACACACACGCACGCACGCACACACAGGCGTACACGCATATGCACGCACGCACACACATGTGCACGCACACACACACGCACGCACACACAGGCGTACACACACGTACAAGCACGCACACACGCACACACACACACACATGCACGAACACACACAAGCGAGTTAGTCAGTGAACATTGATATGCAAAGACGCCAAGATTGATGGACTCTGACATTGGCACGATCAAACCGAACATGTATTGATTTTTCTTCTACACAAGTCTTGTATTCTGGCCTTTTGTTTTGTTTTGTTCCCACGAGGCTTTTTAACATGTTTCTCTCCCGTTCGTAATGGGGCTGCTAACCCCAGCGCTGGGTTGTGTGGGTCAGCGTGAAATACGTAATCAGCGCGGTCACGACCAAGTGCGGTGGGCCGACGCGAAAATTTAACAAATTCACTGCCCATGTCGCCAACGAAGGGCCTGCACACACCCCCTCCCGCCCCCCCCCCCCCCCGAGCTCACGTTCACCGCGGAGATGGAGCGATGAATGTTTGGCCCGTGTGCAAATGCCGGGTGGATTGGAGACCGTTGGTGACGGCTTTGGGGAAGGCCGTCATCCGACCACGGATTGATCGTGGCCGATTGTGGTGATGTTGATGATCATGGCGACGACGCCGACTGCTCGACGCCCAGAAACAGCCGAGACCTCGTTGTGGGCTGTAAACAATCTTCCGCTGTTATCTGTAACAAACACCTTGCCGAGAAATGCATTGTCAGCAGGTAATAGCCGTGGCAGGGGACCTCTTAGGGCAAACTGTGGGGAGAATATATGACCCGGCCATGCATTGTGTGGCCTCGAGGGGGTCTAAAATTACGGCCCATGAATCTGAATGACCGCACGCGTGAACTGACTGAAAGGTCGTTGCCAGGCAATTCGGTAAAGGAACAAGGGCCCTCCACTAGAGGTGAGTATGTGGCCGACTCTTCCACCGAAGCCAGACGTCTACGGAACACGAAGGAGTTACCCGCACTTTAACAATTTATAGAAGAATAAAAAACGCACGCGGACCTGCTAATTGACTGGCTGCGGTGCAAACCATTCCGGGAAGGTAACAACCCAAAAAAAATCTACATCTGTGCGCTGCGTAATTAAAATAATTACGGTATGAAACAAATTGCAAAGCTGGTGAGAGCATCACATATCGAAATGTGTGTTGGTTTAAAACACCAATCCACCACACCTTTATGGAGCGTGGAGCCAAGTTGTTGTTGTTGTTTATGTTGGTGCGTATCTGTGCCCGCTATCTGTGCATCCCTGGCCTGGTCCCGTGTGTTAAAAATGTAACGATCCGCGTTTAAATATTAACGAGTTGTGCTCGTTGAATTCGCATTATTGATGTATTCATAAGCAAAGTTAATGGACGCTATATACAGGAGTTTCGGGTAATTAAGCAAACTATTTTTTTTGTTCGAGACGCCCAGCAATCTCCGTGGCTATTTACGTCAAAATGTGGGAAACATTGATGCTGGGGCTTCATCACTCGTGGCCGATGATAACAATCGGCGAGCGCTCACGGCACAGAGGAGAAAACGAGCAGAAATGTATGGAAACTGATGCCACGTGCACGCTTCAGACAGCAGCTCAATCAATCAGCCGATGTCGGTAATTACCATTATGCAGATTATCTGTGATCGATGGTGGAAGAGATTGAAAAAATCATGCTTAGAGTGACGGCCACTGTATGTACGTCCACTCGTGGCACAAAGACAAAGCTCCCCCTCCGTATAGCCTTAACATACTGTAGGGGCAAGTGCTGTTAGCGAGCACCTATGAAGGCCGGAACGGTACACGAGGGGGTGGGTGGCCAGCACCACGCCCGACCACCTTTGTCTCCCCAAATGACGATGTTTACACACCGCACCATGTCCTCATTTGAGGCTGAGTCGACCTAGGGGAGGCCTGGGACCGTTTCAGATAATCGCCAGTGTGTGTTGGCCGTGAGCTGGAATCGAACCCGGTTCGCCGGGTTCATAGCGCAGCGCGCTAACCGCTTCACCACCGCTCCCCACCACAGACACACACGTGTACACAACAATCATTACGCGAGCCACGGGCGCGTAGGTTGTGTCCACTAGTCCACATGATGATGATCAGAAATCAATGGGGCTATGTTGATGGTGCCTGATTTCGTTTTGATTGATTTCAAAGATCGTGAAAGCCAAGCAGGGCTGAAACCTGGCCAGTTACTAGCATGGGAGCACCGCCAGGGAGTGCCACTGTAGCGGCTCGTGCCGCGGGGTGTTCGCTAGATGGCAGTAGAGAAATGGATTCCTGAATCCATCTGTGTGCAGACATTTGAACGTTACCCACCCCCCGACTCCACGCCCCCTATGCAGAGTGGGTTTTCTCCGGGTTCTGCAATTTCCGCGCACGTGAGGGGGCGTGTCCTCACGGAGGGGGGCGTGTCTAACACGCCCCCCTCAGTGAGGCAGATGTGATAGCTGCCTCCCCTGGTGCTTTTTCATTGCAGTTTCATGACCAGACCAGCGTGCCTAAATATCTTTATACACGTACGTGAAATAAGTTACCTGGAGTATGGAAGGCGAGGACATTAAATGAAGGGGTCTACAAACATTACATTGGTGACATACTGAGATAGTAACAGGCACGCGCTTATTGCCCGCGCTCCATCCAGTTACTGAGGGGTTGCGCAATCGAAGGGGAGGCTGAGCTCGTCGCTGCCTCACCTCTCGTATCTTCCTGTATTTGCAGCGGAGCTGTGCAAATTTGGCGATTTTGACTATAAAAATGATTGGAATCGTACAGAAATGACATTTATAACACGGATTAGCGGGAAAATGTTAATATTTATCTATTCGATTTTTTTTTACTTTTTGTAACAGCTATTTTTCATTGGAGTATGGCAGGTGAGGCTTTGCTTCCCCTGCCTCCCCTGACCGCACGTCCCTGATTACAGACTGAACGAGACTTTCCTGGGTCAATGACACACAACGTGGCCACACTAACGAGAGCACGTGAGACTACCCAAACCACGCAAGATATATATATCTGCACTCCAACGTCATTCACGGCATCGCAATCGCCCGAAGAATCCAGGACTCGTTTTCTCACCGGATATGTCAGAGTCGCCGGTAGATTGCTGCACAAGTTGGCACGTGAGCCTAGGGTAGTCAACACATTCCTGCGGAGGGAGCTGGTAGGAACGTTGGGTTGCTTGGTCAATGGCCAGGGTCAACGGCGGCGTGGTGTATTCCGCAAATATGGCCGACTGTGAGGGCGGGCACAAGCCGGCGTGAGTAGGTTAAACGTTGGGCACCACGGGGTGACCAGCCCCTCCCTACCCAGCCCCACCCCTCCTAGCCCCAGCCTCCCCACTCAGCCCCTCTCCACCCTCCCCTCCCCACCCAGCCCCACCCTCCCCACCCAGCCCCTCCCCACCCAGCCCCACCCCTCCCAGCCCCACCCTCCCCACCCAGCCCCTCCCCACCCTTTCCACCCAGCCCCTCCCCACCTTCCCCACCCAGCCCTTCCCCACCCTCCCCTCCCCACCCAGCCCCACCCTCTCCACCCAGCCCCTCCCCACCCTCCCCACCCAGCCCCTCCCCACCCTTCCCACCCAGCCCCACCCTCCCCACCATCCCCTCCACACCCAGCCCCTCCCTCCCCACCCAGCCCCTCCCTGCACGACGGACACAATAATCCCCTGTGGGCTGGTGTAACCAGGAGGTTCCTGCCAGTATCACAGCACGCATGCTGGACCCGCTGCGCTGACTATGAGCCGCGCTTCAAAGCGAAACGCGCGCGTCCAGAGACGCTCACCCCTACTGAGTGAGGCTATCAACACTCGCCTTTGTCGGTGATTGAGTGAGTGAGACCCCCCCTCGAACCCCCACACAGTGGGATGACTCGATGAGATACAGAGAGAGGGGATAGAGCGCGCAAGGAGAGACACACACACAGAGGTACGAGTGAGAGACGGGAGACAGGCAGGACAAAGAGAGACAAGGGAGAGTTGTGCAGGCGAAAGATAGATAAAGGCAACGATCCCCCGTATAGCCTTAAGAGACTGTTGGGGCAAGTGCTGAGAGCGAGTAGCACCTATGCGGAGATGGACGCAGACGCCGCTCGACTCACGCGGAGTGCAGCACAGAACGGGCACGAGTGGTGGACCTATGCAGTGATGGACAAAGACAAAGACCCCCCGTATAGCCTGTAACAGACTGTTGGGGCAAGTGCTGTTAGCGAGCACCTGCGAAGGCCAGAACGGCACACGAGGGGTGGGTTGCCAGCACCACGCCCGGCCGCCTTTGTTTCCCCAGTGGCGATGTTTACACATCGCACCGGGTACTCATGTGAGGCTGAGTCGACCTAGGGGAGGCCCAGAACCGGTTCAGATAAATCGTCACCGATTTTGGCCGTGAGCGGGAATCGAACTCGGCTCGCCAGGTTCGTAGCGCAGCGTAGCGCTAACCGCTACACCACCGCTCCCCACACAGAAAGAGACACACACGCAGAGACACAGACAGACAGACACACAGACAGACACGCCGCTCTACTCACGCAGAGTCCAGCCCAGAAGGGGCACGAGTGACGGACCCCGGCGGACGCGGCGAGGGTGAGCGCTGCGAGGCTGGTGGCGACGTTCAGGGCGCCCAGCCCGATCTGCGCGGCTCCCAGCAGCAGGTGCAGACGCGCCCCGCCAGGAGGTCGGGCGAGGCGAGCCTCGCTGGCCGGACCGCCGCTCAAAGGCGGCATGGGTAGGTGCGGGCTGGGTGCCACAGTCCCACTCCGCTTACTCCTCCACCCACCATCGTCAGACCACGGGGAAATGTTGCTGCTGCTGCTGTTGCTCTTCTGGATTTGGTGAAAGAGGAGAGCGGCGGCGGTGGTGGTGGTGGTGAAGGAGCGAACGAGGAAGGGCAGCACGAGGAGCAGCACGAGGAGCAGCAGGAGCAGGAGAGGGAAGCACCGACTCCTCGCTGCATTGTGGGGATGCGATCACAAGCAGCAGCGCAGAGCGCACTGCACTGGCGCAGCGCGACAGCCCCATCCATCACTGCACAGCTCCCTCCTCCTCCAACTCCAACTCCTCCTCCTCTTCACATCCTCAGGGACACGGTGGCCGACACACGGACACGCAAAGACAAGCGGGCGGCCGTCGTGCGAGACTAATTGGCCGTGGCGTCACGGCGGCTGCCGTGCCAGGCTAGGTTCACACTTGCCGAGGTGCGCGCGAAGTGCGCGGCCAAAGCTCGCGGTTTCACGGGGACAGAGCCCGGTGGGTGTTGGTTCAGCGGGTTTTAAGTGAGACCTCAGCATCCAAGCGAAGACAAACACGGAGACAACGCAGACACACAGAGAGGGACACATGGAGACCACTCAGACAAAGACAAAGACGCACCCCCCCCCCTGTAGCCTCACCAGACTGTTGGGCCAAGTGCTGTTATGCGAGCACCCATGAAGGACGACACGGGATGATTTTGTTGTGGCTAGCGCCACGCCCGACCGCCTTTGTCTCCCCAGTGGCGAGGTTTACACACCGCACCAGGTACTCATTTGAGGCTGAGTCGACCGGGGCGTGGCCCAGGATCTGTTCTGATAATAATCGTCACCGGTGTTGGCCGTGAGCAGGAATCGAACTCGGTTCGCCGGGTTCGTATGCATAGCGCAGCGCGTACACAAATGCCCACTGACACACACAAATACACCGATACAGTATACACACCAACACACAGATGCACACGAAGACACACAGACAAAGACGTAGAACTCCCGCACACTCACAACTAAAGGATAAAGACAAAGATCCCCCCGATAGGCTTTACAGGCTGTTATGGCAAGTGCCGTAATAGCGAGCGCATATGAAAAAGACAAAGGTCCCACGTATAGCCTCAACAGACTGTTGGGGCAAGTGCTGTTAGCGAGCATCTGTTAAGGCCGGCACAGCACACGAGGGGGGTGGGTGGCCGGCACCACGCCCGGCCGCCTTTGTCTCCCTAGCGGCGTTACTCATTTGAGGCTGAGTCGACCTAGGCGAGGCCCAGGACCGGTTCAGACAATCGTCACCGGCGTTTGGCCGTGAGCGGGAATCGAACTCAGGTGGCCTGGTCTCCTGCTCACACAGCAACACGGAGGGGTCGTCACTCGGCGTGCGTGTTGTGTGTGTACGTACGGGGGAGCGGTGGCGCAGTGGTTAACGCACCGCGCAACGAACCCCCATTACGGGCCAACATAGGGGATGGATATCTGAACCGGTCCCGGGCCTCCCATAGGTTGACTCAGCCTTAAATTAGTACTGTACCTGGCGCGGTGTGTAAACGTGAGCACTGGGGAGACAAAGGCGGCCGGGCGTATTGCTGGGCACCCACCCTCTCGTGTGCCGTGCCGGCCTTCATAGGTGCTCGCTAACAGCACTTGCCCCAACAGTCTGCTGAGGCTATACGGGGGATCCTTGTCTTTGTTTGCATTTGTGTTACGTTATTGTGATGTGTGTGTGTGTCTTAGTGTAGCGGTTAGCGCGCTGCGCTATTAACCTGGCGACCCGGGTTCGATTCCCGCTCACGGCCAACACCAGCGACGATTATCTGAACCGGTCCTGGGCCTCCCCTAGGTCGACTCAGCCTCAAATGAGTACCTGGTGCGGTGTGTAAACATCGCCACTGGGGAGACAAAGGCGGTCGGGCGTGGTGCTGGCCACCCACCCCTCGCTAACAGCACTTGTCCCTACAGTCTGTTAAGGCTATACGGGGGATCTTTGTCAATCAGTTAACCCCATAATTCACGTGTCTACCCCGTGATCTCCTTCGACACTTCGCGTGCACCTAGCTTGGCACAGTCGCTGTGGTGACGTCGTCCCCACTCGCTGGTGAGTGGTGGCTGCTGTGTGCGTCCGTCCGTGTGTGTGCTGCATAGGGGCTTGCTCACAGCACTTGCCCATCGATCTACATGGGATCTATATGGGATCGATATGGGATCTATACGGCTTCAAGGGGGAGCTCTGTGTCTCCGTGTGTGTGTGTGTGTGTCTGCGTGTCACTGTGTCTATATGTGCGCATATAAATGTATCAGTGTGTGTTAGTGCGTTTGTCAGTTTCAAGTTTGTGTTGTTAGCCCAGCTGAGAAACCGAGAGACAAAGAAAAGTGTAATTTACAACACGTGACCTGGGGCATGCGTGTGTCGCGGGGGCGATGATTGCGATGTAATACATCCAATTGAGAGATTTGCGAGTAATTTTAGAATCTGGCCATGACGTGGGCACACATCGGCCTACTTTTGCGGATGACAGCATAGGATCCTGGACGCGCGCTGTCGAACAGACGGCACGGAGCATTATTTCAGGTTGTTGCGCCCGCAGTAATAACCAGGGCGTCCGCTGGAATTCGAACCGCGACTTTTGCAACAAGCGGGGAAAGCGCTGCGGCTAAGCCACGTCACTCGCTCGTGTGCATGTGTCCATCTGCGTGTCATCTGCGTGTCAATGTGGGGAACGGTGGCGCAGTGCTTAGCGCGCTGTGCTACGAACCCGGCGACCCGAGTTTTATTACCGCCCATGGCCAACACCCGTGGCGATTACCTGAATCGGTCCTGGGCACACCCGAGGTAGACCCAGGTTCGAATGAGTACCTGGTGCAGTGTATACACATCGCCGCTGGGGAGACAAAGGCGGTTCGGGCGTGGTGCTGGCTAACAGCACCGTGCTCGCTAACGGCACTTGTCCCCGAAAGTCTGTGAAGGCTATAACGGGATCTTTGTTTTGTTTTGTATCAATGTGTGAGAGAGTGTACGTGTGTGCCAGTGTGTATCGGCGTCAGTGTGTGTCAGCGTTTGCATCCATCTCCCAATAAACCTCGCGAGGGCAGCGTTCTATCAAAATAAAAGTCTTGCACGATTTGACATCTTGACCTTTTTACGCTGCATTCCTGCGTGCAACAAACCCCCTTCCCCCCCCCGCTGGTGCCACAGTAGCGGTGCACCGGGGAAGTGCATCATCGACGTCATTCAAGGCGATGGGAGCTGATGCCGATGTTGATGACAATAGGGGGGGGGGGGTGGTTTTGGTGACGGCACGAGCTGAGCTGAGAAGCCGGCGAACGGAGTTTCGTTCCCCGGGCCGTGAGTAAAGATCGGCGGTGAGCGATGTCCCAAGCACTCGCGGACCTTCTTCTTGGTTCTTTCGGTAAAGTCACGTAGAATGGAAACAATAAAAATAATAAAATAAAACATAA
Source organism: Lampetra fluviatilis (assembly GCF_964198595.1). NCBI lineage: Eukaryota > Metazoa > Chordata > Hyperoartia > Petromyzontiformes > Petromyzontidae > Lampetra > Lampetra fluviatilis. The sequence continues at coordinate 2,895,625 of NC_136313.1, read as the reverse complement.
TAAAATAATTATCACGACGTTTCGGCCACAGACCTGGTCTTCACCTGATGACGGCTGCTTGCGTTGTGGCCGAAACGTCGTGAGAATTATTTTATTATGTTTTATTTTATTATTTTTATTGTTTCCATTCTACGTGACTTTACCGAAAGAACCAAGAAGATGAATCCCTGCAGTCACGAACGCTTTAAATCGAAACTCGTGGACCTCTTCGCGAGCGTGGCGTGGGAAATGTGTTCTCCTGATGCCACGGTGCCTACAGCGCAATGGTGATGTAAATGGTGGGAAATAATAATCATGAATCGGGGAACATGACGATCACGATGAGGATAATGACAGTGAGGATGCAGCTTGTTGTCTTTCATCGTTTCAGTGATGTCGATGCTGCTGCTGATGATGATGATGATGATGCTGCTGCTGCTGATGATGATGCTGCTGATGATGACGCTGCTGCTTGCTCACGTGACAGCTGATGATATTTGCACTTTTGCTGCTGCTGTTGCTGCTGTCGATGAAAATGACAGATTCCATCTCGGCATTCACTCTTTCAGTTTCGAGTTAAACCTGTTACTGCGTCTCTGGGGAATTCACAAAAGGACGTACAGTACCGTTTGTAGCTTTATTTATTTTTTTAGCCTCAACTTCACAGCGAGAGCGACGGAGTGCCCCCCGTAAATTAGCGCGTGGGGAGCGGAGGGGGTGGGGGAGCGGAAGAGGAGGAGGTGGGGGGTCCTCCTGTGTGTGATCAAGGACAAAGGGACGTGACCTTGACATCTCGCAGTGCCTGGCTGGACACAGGAATTCCACGTCCTTGGGACAAAGACAATGTCACACATTTCTGGAGGTCGTTTGCTCACCGGCGGGGCCGCGTGGGGTGGGGGGGGTGGGGGTGGGTGGGGAGGGTGGGGGGTGGGTGGGGGGGGTGAGGGGTGGGTGAGTGGGTGGGGTGTGGGTGGCGATTGGTAGGTGGGTGGGGGGGTAGCTGAGTGGGGGGGGGTAGGTGGGTGGGGGGGGGTTAGGTGTGGGGGGGTAGGTGGGTGGGGGGGGGTTAGGTGTGGGGGGGTAGGTGGGTGGGTAGGTGGGTGGGGGGGGGTAGGTAGGTGGGTGGGGGGGGTTAGGTGTGGGGGGGTTAGGTGTGGGGGGGGGGGGTGGGTGGGGGGGGGGGGGGTAGGTGGGTGGGGGGGGGTTGGTGGGGATTGGTAGGTGAGTGGGGAGGAGTAGCTGGGTGGGTGGGGGGAGGAGGTGGGTGGGTATGGGAGGGTAGGTGGGTGGGGATTGGTAGATGGGTGGGGAGGGGTAGCTGGGTGGGTGGGGAAGGTGGGTGGGGGGGTAGGTGGGTGGGGGGGTAGGTGGGTGGGGGGGTAGGTGGGTGGGGGGATTGCGAAGAGACAACGAGCGGGGTGCGTGGTAAGCGCAGCAACAGAATTGGGGCGCCACGGTGGCGAGATGTTAACTACCTCGCCTGGTATACAGGAAGTCGTAGGTTCCATCCCGACCCTGACGCCTGTGTACTATGTGTGGAGTTTGCATGTTCTCCCCGTGGTTGCGTGGAATTTTCTCCGGATCCTCCGAGTTTCCTCTCCACATTTAGACTCAACATGCGCTGAGAGTACAATATTTTGCAGCTATAAATGTCCACGTGATGGGCCACTTCGTTGAGCTTATCATTTGTGGCCAGGTCGCTTCTAAAAAAAGAGCTACACAGCTCAGTGGGGGCCTTACCTGGTAAAATAAAATAATAGTTTTTTAGTTTCATATTCCCTTCTGACGACGCTACCTCCACCCACTCTCCCCGTCCATCCCCCACGACCCACCCCCTCCCGCACGCCGAGTTAAACAGTTGTTGAGTGGTCGATGTAAGGTGACCTCGAGTGACCTTTCCCGCACGTTGTGGCCGCTGCTTTGGTAATGGGGGTTGCACAAATCCCATGTTCCTCCCGCGCTTTGGAGGGAAGGAAATATTGGTTCTGCCGACTATTTGTCCGCGCGTACTCCCAGCTCCCCCCTCCGCCCCCAGGGGAAGGAACGTTGGTTGCCTCTCTACCTATCACCTGTGCCCAAAGGTTCGTACCGAACAGGGGGTTATGAAAAAGTGAAACTCCGATGCTGAACGCAACGCAAAGCGGATTGGAGTGTCCTCTCAAAGTTCAGGTTTTAGTTGCTGCACGCACGATTATACATACAGGAGAGGTTCATGCGAATTTCAAACATTATCTTATTTAACATTTTTAGAGCGCCTTTACGCGAGACGCTATATAATACAGTAAAAAAAAACGGGGACAAAACAATTATTTGAATGGCAGGATTTGCAAGGGCTGGGGAATGAGTGACACCGGTAGAGAATGTGCCTAGAGGTCACGAAAGGGCAGGGGAGGGACGGGTACGAGTGGAGGGGCGAGGTCAGGGAAGAGGAAGAGAATTGGCAAACGGTTATTCAATAATACTGTACACTTATTTTTTTAAACAAAAATATCAACATTATTTCTAAACACAGGTGTAAACACGTTAAGCGGCCAGCAACATGCGTCACGATCAACGTTGCGATCACCAAGCGATGATGATGATGATCGTGAATCCCACAGTGGAGCAGTGCGAGGGCAGGGCACCACGTGGTGGTGATATGGACCAGCGGTGGCGCGTTCACTGCTTGTTGTAGAAGTTCACGGTTCGAATCCAGCGGCCGCCCCGGTGACTCCTGCACGCGTATTGGCCATCGAAATACTACGCACAGCGTGCCTCACTGTGCACGGTAAAGATCACGTGACGTCTTTCGCAAGAGTGTGCCATTTTGCGCCTTGGTCCAAATTGGCAAAACTTTGTACACAAACAAAAACGTAACTGACTCGATTGGGATTACGCTCCTGAACTAAGCTGAGTTTTATTTTACCTGGTCAGGCCCACTGAGCTAGACAACTCTCATTCAGAAGTGACCTAGCCCCAATTGATCGCTCAGCAAAGTGGCTTACCATGTGGACATTGATAGCAGCCAAATGCACTAAACGCACGTTTCTGAATGTCGAGGGGGGGGGGGGGGACCCGAAGAGGACCTGGAGAAAAAGCCACGAGACCGCTGGGAGAGAGAACACGCAAACTCCAAATATACAGCAGCAGGCGTCAGGGTTGGAATCGAACCCATGACTTCCTGTATACCAGGCGAGGTAGTCAACATCTCCTAGCCACCGTGATGATGATGATGAGAGAGACACGCAAACTCCTAATATACAGCAGCAGGCGTCAGGGCCGGGATCGAACCCACGACCTCCTGTACACCAGGCGAGGTAGTTAACATCTCCTAGCCACCGTGATGATGATGATGAGAGAGACACGCAAACTCCTAATATACAGCAGCAGGCGTCAGGGTTGGAATCGAACCCATGACTTCCTGTATACCAGGCGAGGTAGTCAACATCTCCTAGCCACCGTGATGATGATGATGAGAGAGACACGCAAACTCCTAATATACAGCAGCAGGCGTCAGGGCCGGGATCGTACCCACGACTTCCTGTACACCAGGCGAGGTAGTTAACATCTTCTAGCCACCGTGATGATGATGAGAGAGAGAACACGCACACTCCAAATATACAGCAGCAGGCGTCAGGGTTGGGATCGAACCCACGACCTCCTGCATACCAGGCGAGGTGGTTAACATCTCCTAGCCACCGTGATGATGATGAGAGAGAGAACACGCACACTCCAAATATACAGCAGCAGGCGTCAGGGTTGGGATCGAACCCACGACCTCCTGCATACCAGGCGAGGTAGTTAACATCTCCTAGCCACCGTGATGATGATGATGAGAGAGAGAACACGCACACTCCAAATATACAGCAGCAGGCGTCAGGGTTGGGATCGAACCCACGACCTCCTGTATACCAGGCGAGGTAGTTAACATCTCCTAGCCACCGTGATGATGATGATGAGAGAGAGAACACGCACACTCCAAATATACAGCAGCAGGCGTCAGGGTTGGGATCGAACCCACGACCTCCTGCATACCAGGCGAGGTAGTTAACATCTCCTAGCCACCGTGATGATGATGATGAGAGAGAGAACACGCACACTCCAAATATACAGCAGCAGGCGTCAGGGTTGGGATCGAACCCACGACCTCCTGCATACCAGGCGAGGTAGTTAACATCTCCTAGCCACCGTGATGATGATGATGAGAGAGAGAACACGCACACTCCAAATATACAGCAGCAGGCGTCAGGGTTGGGATCGAACCCACGACCTCCTGCATACCAGGCGAGGTGGTTAACATCTCCTAGCCACCGTGGCGCCCATAGCAATCATTGCAAGCCGTTGTCCTTTCCCCGCAACTTCCGCTCAGCGCGGTTGGACCACGTGCTGCATCGACGGCAGGTCAACCGGCATCCATTGCCGGCCGACTGTGAAAAACCCGGACGGTATCCTGCCGAAAGAGAGACGCGAGACCCAGTGGGGCTATCTGGGGTAGAACCGAGCGTCGTAGCAAGTAAATAATAACGACGCGAAATATTCCCCGATCGCGAAATGCTCGTGAAGCCGATTGACGACGCTCAGAATCCGTATTTGTACCGGAGGAATCCGATGAGCTATGAAGCTCTTTCTCGCAGACGTCCAATGGTGGTAACTGCCGAAGACGACGAGGACACGAGCGAAGGTGGTTATTGACTCTGGCGATCCGAGTGACCACCACCCCCCCCCCCCCAGCGTGCTGGTAAATTGGCCGGGGACGCGCCGAACCTGGCAAGCCGTCAATTTAAATCGAGCGGGGTTCGCGGGGTCACGTGGGACAGGTGTTGTGTGTTGGCTTCATAATGAAGACACGACGTCGACCGCTCATCATCTCGTGGAGATTCATATCGCGCCGTAATGCTCGGCGCTTGCGAGTGCGCCGATTGCGGCGAACATAAAGAGCGAGGGGTTGTTTCGGTGACAGGAGGAGAGAGGTGGCAGTGGGTAAGGAAGGGTCGGGGTCGTGAGAGTCGCGTGGGGGGGCAGGCGGTGCCTTGACACCCCCACTGATGGCCGAGTTGGGTACCCCGTGACAACATCCACGAGATGTGTTCTCAACAACAGTGTTCAAGAACAAAGACTTATTTACAACGCGGTTTATATATTTATATATTTTTTTACGAAAATGCCTTCATTTACATTCCATGTTTTGAGCGCCGGGGCGGCCGCAGTCCACGCCGCGTCACATGACAGGCGGCCTCCCCCTCGCCCCCCCTCCCCCTCGTCCCCCCTCCTCCTCCCCCCTCCTCTTCCTCGGTGCTCCCTCCTTCTCTACTGCCTCCTTCCCCCCCCTCCTTCTCCCCCCCTCCTCCTCCTCGGCCTCCCTCCCCCATCCTCCCTCCCTCTCCTCCTCCATCTTTCCTCCTCCCTCCTCCCTCCCTCTCCTCCTCCGCCTTCCCTCCCCCCTCCTCTCGCCGGCCCGAGCCCCGTTCGCACAACTCGGAGTCACGCGACACCGCGCGACGTCCCGGGCTTCCAAGGCGGCATTCAGCACGCCGCCGAAGACGTGTCGGAGTGGTAACGTGACGTGCATTCAGCACGCCGATTGCAATTGGCGCGACGGTGTCCGTCAACTGCACGCTAGTTTAATAAAGTGGGGCGTTATTAATCGGCGCGTGCGTAAAATGTTTCCACTATGCGCGCACATTTTTGATTTTCAATTCATTTTTCTTCAAACGGATCACGCCTTATTGCCTGCGTTAATTCAAGTCTTGACACTCATCATGGGGAGTTAAGAAACCAGAACATCTCGCAGGAATTAGGTTGGCTTGGATTCACTGGAAGGGGAGCAATTTGAAGACTGGAAGATACCATCTTCTAAAATATCTGATGATAATAAATATAATTATTCATTTACCAAGGAAAGCCGTGCCCAATGTAAACCAGAGAACGCATAGGAAACCCATGCAGAAGATGGGGACAGAATACAAACTCCAAACAGTAAGGAGCCCGAGTCAGGCAATCCAACCCCAGTATCCTTCTTTCTGCGAATCACCGCACAACTTCTAAGAACCATCAAATGTTCAGCATTCCCTGATCTCACTGTGCGACCAGGAGCACACGGTGTCAGCCTTTCCTTTGATTATAAAACACCAAGAACACGCACGGCCTTCCTTCTAGACCACGCACGGCATTACAAGTTCGTCACCCCTCTTTATTGTCCTTCCCCCGCACCTCCGATGAGCACGCTTGGCTACGCACGGTGCGAAAGAAGTTCACCGCAGTAAAAACATAAATCAGGATTTTTTTACACGTTCAATTTATAAAGGAAATCCCGTGCAGCGGTTTAAGAGGCGCAGCAACGTGTCTTGAGCGACGGGCGCGAGCGAGCGAGCACTCCTGCTTCCGAATTGAAACTAGTCGGAGCTGACGAAATGTGGTCGAATTGTGAAAGGCCGGGCAGACGAAGAAGCATTTCGGTAATTATATAGCTGCGAAATAGCGAGAGCACGCACCATGCTGCATCCCAGCGTGTGCTCAAGGCACGGTCAGGGTTGTTGTCATTACGACGCATTAACGAACGACGCATCAACCTCGTTAAGAGCCGGGTGAAGGCGCGTTGAGTCAAAAACTGGGAGCAGTGGAATTCAATGCAGGCGACAGTGCGCTTGTAATAAATCCACACGGCGCAAAAGGTTTCGGATGTTAAACCAAACAGAACAACCTAAAATTTACGCGAAACGTTGGTACAACTTAGCAAATCAAGAGACGCGTGGTTCAGACGTAGCATTAGTAACAATTTCAAGCTTCGGCTTCAAGTGTATTTTTTTATTTGCAACTCGTTGAAAGCTCAAGATACCAAGATGAATCTCATTTGCAAGAGCATTGGTGTGCCATCAGTGGGCGACGATTCCTCTGCTCAGGAGCGAAATGGATTGTTGCATCGCGAGACCGCGATACAATGGTGTTGGCTTGGGGAGAACTTCATCCAACTGTGGATAGTTCATAGCTGACGATGATGATGATGATGCTCACGATGACTCAATATAGTGCTGCATTGCATGTACGTGTAAAGACGACTCGGACGCACTTGTCTTGAGATGGTCTCTTTTTTTAAAGAGCCACGTGCTTACGCTTGAACACCCGAGCCTCCCGCGCATCTCCCTTATATACGGTCCGAGGCCACGCCCCCATTCCCGAACTTTCTTGCCGGTTCTAGACCGCTTGCTCCACCAGCAGACTCCACCGTCCTCTTCCGTCACCTGGCCACGCTCCTATTCTCGATCATTCCTGCAGCCACCAGTCCATTTGTACTACAGGCTGACTCCCTTGTCATTACCTCCCGTGGCCACTAGTCCACTCACACCGTAGGCTGACTCCCCTGTCGTTACCTCCCGTGGCCACTAGTCCACTCACACCGTAGGCTCCCCTGTTGTTACCTCCCGTGGCCACTAGTCCACTCACACCGCAGGCTGACTCCCCTGTCATTACCTCCCGTGGCCACTAGTCCACTCACAGCGTAGGCTGACTCCCCTGTCATTTCCACCCGTGGCCACTAGTCCACTCACACCGTAGGCTGACTCCCCTGTCATTACCTCCCGTGGCCACTAGTCCACTCACACCGTAGGCTGACTCCCCTGTCATTACCTCCCGTGGCCACTAGTCCACTCACACCGTAGGCTGACTCCCCTGTCATTACCTCCCGTGGCCACTAGTCCACTCACATCGTAGGCTGACTCCCCTGTCATTACCTCCTGTGGCCACTAGTCCACTCACACCGTAGGCTGACTCCCCTGTCATTACCTCCCGTGGCCACTAGTCCAATCGCACCGTAGGATGACTTTCTTGTCATTACCTCCCGTGGCCACTAGTCCACTCACACCGTAGGCTGACTCCCCTGTCGTTACCTCCCGTGGCCACTAGTCCACTCACACCTTGTTTCAGTCACCCGTGATGAGACCCGTGTCCTCACTCGATTACTGTGATAAAGTACAGAGCTAAATTTTTTTTCACTGATTCGTAGACTGCAGTAGCCGTCGCGTCGCGAGAGGTATACTGGATGCGGTGTGCCGGCTGCGTTGACCTGGGCTGACCGAGCTAAAGTTGAGCGCTTGGTGGTAGTCGTCTTTTATTTCGCCAGGAGATGACAAAGTGCCCATTAATGAAGACATTAACCACGGTCCAATTCGCAAAGGGTGTCCTGGGTTAATGAGTTCTTGTTCCGGTCACAATTGAATGCACAAAAAACCCATCGCATTACATTTGGTTTGTCAATTTGGCTCATACCGGCTCTAGGAATTAACAAAAATAAAGAGTTTTTGTCATGAGACAAACACTCTTGGCACTGGATAAAACATATGTTGCGAGTGTGGATGAAAAGGGTCGATTGAAGTGACTTCAGAAGTAGTTCTGTGAAATCATCTTCCGGAATCTTTCTCTGACACAAGGTGCTGTGAGAGTTCAAAATATAAATTTCTTCACCTTTTGATATTAGAATCGCGATAAGTTTATTTCCCGAGTAAAGCCAATTGAGCTAAGAATCTCTTTTTTTAAGGGCGACTCGGCCAGTAGACATCACATAAACATCAGCATTATCATATCACATCATCATATATAATATCATCATCATATAACATCATCATATATCATCAAATAATATCATATATCATTATATCACATAATCATATAACATCATCATCAAATTATATCATCATATAACATCATTATATATCATCATATAACATCATCACATCACATCATATAACATCATCATATGATATCATCACTAGCTTCTTTGCCCGTCCTAGGACGGAAGCTGTAATATTAACAAAAAAAAATTGAGCGGAGTATAATTGTATCTTCTGTAAATTTAATGGAAGTGAATCTCGCACGAAAGTATGTCATCAAACACTTCACTGCAGTTCATTGTAGCACTGTATTAATGGCAGTGAATCTGGCACAAAGCTACGTCTTAAAACACCTCACTTCATGTCACTGTAGCACTGCATATAACTGACCTTCAATTTGTTAAAATTCACTGCTCTTCTGCTTTCGGTCGCTGGGGTTGAAATAAAATAGAATTCGATACAATATCTGGAAAATCACCGAGAAATGTCGATTCTACCATAATGTAGAAGCATAAATGAGACTTACCTATTGTCTCAAGCGCAGAAGAAATAAATAAAGACACCAAATCCACTTTGTTGCTGCGTAGAATTATTTATTAGATTCGCTTTCAATGAAGGAACGTCAAACTTAAAGCGAATTTGCGAAAAAATATATTTCTGTTCGACCTTCTGCGCGAGTGTAAAAATCCACCTGCTTATGAATATTAATGACGGGGGGGTGGGGGGGGGGGCATGTGGAGTGACGTCACGCGCGGGACAAACAAACATAAATTATTGGATCACTATAGTAGTAATATATCATCATCATCATCATATATCAGCCATGGTCAAGACAATGCTGAAATCAGACCTCCCAAGGCCATCACTCGACCTCCCACCATCCTCAAATATAACAACATTATGTAACACAATATTTGTTCCTGGGTAGTAAGTGTTCTTTCGTAATTGCTTACGCCTAAAAAGTATAGAAAATGGCTATTATTCCCCACAAACTGTGCTTTTGTGACCAGGACAATTAGATTTTAAAATTGACCTATTTTCAAAGAGAAAACGGGCCAATTTGTGTCTTTTCGTTCACATAAAGTCAGAAAAAATTTACATATGACTCAAAATAAACATGTTTTTATACTAAAGTAATACAAAAATGACTACAAAAGAAAAAAACTCAGTCATAGAGATGTCTCGCTCAAATGGACGTTGAGTTGACACGCGTCTCTTCTGCTCTGAGCCAGACTGTTGCACTTCCACCACCGAGCGGGTCACAATTATGGGTACCACTAAGTTGGTACCTATTTTATCGCCCCTAAAGGAATGATGGGCTGAGCCAACCCTCAACGCTGGATTTGAACTGGCAACGATCTGCTCTCTGCTTTTGTTTTAGTGACGATTGTTTTAGTGACGATTGCTTTAGTGACGATTGCTACTCGCATAATTTCTGTCCTTCGTTTCATTTGTTTTGCTTTTTTTGTAAATTCGACGACCCAGGCGACCACCGTTGCGAATGAGACTCCATCCTGGCCTCTTGAGTGGTCGCCTGGTTCAAAAGAACGACTGCGAGTGTGGTGTGCCCTGGCTAGTGGTGTGTGTAGGGTGTGTGTGGTTCTGGTGGGCTCTTTAGACTGTGGTCAAACCAAGGCCTCTCGTCACCCAGCCTCGCGCACTCTGCAGCAACGGAACCCGCGGGGTCATTCGTAATATGTTCGTGTTTCCAGTTGCACGTAAAAAAAAAACCCAACAACAACGAGTCCCCTCCTCGGCTCTCGTTGGTGTCCTCAGCCCAGCTCGTGCGATATTCGCAGCCGTGAGCGATTTTCACATTAAACCCAAATGACCAATAAAAAAAAATATGTGCACGCGAATCCATTTCGCATTACGGCGTCTCCAACCGCCTGCGGAACTTGTGAGATAACCTTGGGTTATTGACGTGACGCGAGAGAGATATTTTATTATTCTGACGTTATGTAATGGCGATCTTGTCTCCGAGTCCTCGATAATTTGGTTGCACCGTTTTACCCCGGGTGTGACCGTCGTCACAGTCATCATCCGTCAGCCACCTCCATCCTGCTGACATGCGCAACGTCCGGACAACCTCTTCGGACACCTCTTCGTCGATCCGCTTCTGGATCACGAGAGCCTCTCCCCCGCACGCCGTCCGCGTGGGTCGTGCTGGTTGTTTTGACCATACTTCACCACGCTGGGTTAGAGCCGACTGAACGCCCTCGATGGGCATAGACTCAAAAGCACAGCAGCACTTTAGAGCGATGCACGGTAAAAGTAAGTTTGTGGCACTGCCCTAGGCTGCCCCACAGCGTGACCCCGTGAGCGGCCTATAGCAGTTGCTTTACGCGTGCTCCTGGTTGCACATTCCAACACGATCCCATGCTCAAAACTCCCGCTTAGCATCCGAGATCTTGCGGGTGACTTGGTGATTGGCGCTGCTCAATGTCTCCTCCTCGCATTTGGCTCTCCCTTCTCCGAAGGCGTCGCGTGACCACGCCACGTTGTTTTTTTTTACAACAACAACAAAAATGGATCTGTCAGCGTTTGATACATATCCTGTACAGTACCGTATTTGTTTTTATGTCGGGAGGATGGCTGGGGGATGAGGAGTGGTGGTGGCGCGCCTTGCGTTTAGCACGCTGCGTTCTCGGCTAGACATGACCTGGGTTTGAATCCTCAGGCCATGCAATTGTAATATTGGCGCCCCTCTGGGTTTGATTCCCGTCTCGTGTGTGCAGGTTCTTCTCGTCTCCCCTGTTCTGCGTGGGTTTCCTCCCAGGTTCCTTCATTTCCTAGCATAGGTATTCACCAAACATCCCAATGCTCAAAGATTTACCTGCAAATTACTCGATTTGTGGTAATAGTGTACGCGGCAAATTCGTCTCCAACCGTGAAAACTTGGCAGGACCCTCCTGGAAGAGTATTGAGACTCGGTTGAGGCTTTTCCTGGGCAAACAAGGGGAATAATTTTTCGATTTAAAGCTTTCGTGACTGCAGGGATTCATCTTCTTGGTTCTTTCGGTAAAGTCACGTAGAAGGGAAATAATAACATAATAAAAATATTCTTATTTCCCTTCTACGTGATTTTACCGAAAGAACCAAGAAGAAAGGGAATGATGATAATAATAGTGGTGAGTGAAATCTGAAGCGGTTATGGGCACCCCTGATCCACTCATCCACACTGACCAGTGCGGTGAAGTATGGTCAAACAACCCCGATGACCGACACGGCGTGGCGAGGCCTTCATCCAGCAGTGGATTAACATAGGGCTGTAAATTATTATTCTGCTGATTATTAATGTTATTCCACATCTTAGCATGCTCTATACTCTTAGTTTTTTCGGTAAAGTCACGTAGGTAAAAAATTAAATTAAAATTAATAAAAGTAAAATAATAAGTTCACGCTGAATTTTTTTAAATTAATTTTAATTTCATTTTTAACCTACGTGACTTTACCGAAAAAACTAATAGTATGAATCCTTGCAGTCACGAAAGCTTCAAATCTAGAATTAGCATGCTTTGTTGATTCTATAAGTACCATGCTGCAATGTGCTGCCATGCACATCAGGTGTCCAAAAAGCACAACTGCACATATACAGCCCGAACCATTGTTCGCGCAGATGGTACCCGCTGGCTTGTGGATTTGCCCTTGTTTGCTGAAAACACACTCGCAGGAATAATAATAACCAGGTGGGATCCTCTAATGAACATCTCGTTCGCCTGTCTGCCTGATTCGCCGCTACCCATGTACAGTCCCGGTTGGCAAAAGGTACTCGATTGGCAGTAATATCTGGGTGCACCCCAAATCTTGGGAAAACCCGATGGTCGAATTTCCCTTCACGAGACCTCTTTTCCAAGTCGCATGCTTCGATCATATTGAGCGGAGGTATTTTATTTATTTATCTGGAAGCAGTAAATCGACGAAGCCCTGCAGCTCAACTGTGGTTGCCACCTGTCCTGCTTTTCCCAGGACGTCCTTTTGTCGAGTGAGGTGGCCAGCCCTCTTTGTAAGATTTGCCTAGGACATTCAAAGTTTGTGGTTTACATTCGTCGCGTAATAATGCGGACGATGCATATACATGCGGTTATCTCCTCATCCAGTATTGTGGGATATATGGAGGGCCGGATTAAGATTGTGTAGGCCCCTGGGCCACAGCTACTGTGAGGCCCCCAGTAATATTTTAAAAAGGAAAACAAAGTTAAAGAAAAATACTATTTCTTTTTACAAGGCTAACAAATTAAATTCAAACATTTGCTTTGCGTAATTCATTGATAAAAAACATTCTCCAAAACATCAGTAAATTGTAAGTTATTGAGAACATCGTTTTCAATTGCCCCCAGAGCAAATCTGTTTTGTCGTTCTTGTGCCATTGTCGATTTGTGACATTCTCTCGATGTTTCATCTTGGAGAAACTCCTCTCTCCAGTTGCATTAGTTATCATTAAACACGAGTAAATCCGTAGAGCTATTTCAACATTAGGGAATGAAGAAGTGCATCCATTGCTAACTACAAGGGTGCAGATATCAGAAGCTTGTCGTGTTTCAAGCTTGTGCCTGAATTCATCAAATTGCCCAACAAAGTTCCTGAAGTGAAGAATTTTTTGCACAAGTTCAGGCTCCATGTCATCCGAGCAAATCTTCTGAAACTTGGCTGCTGCTGCTGCTGCTGCCGTTCAAATGTCTTCATCATTCATTACTGGAAATTCGACCAGGAAACCAAATAATGAATGAACATTGTTACCTGCTTCAATGGGACGAGAAAGAGCTGAGTACAATTTTACTCTTTGGTTCTTTCGGTAAAGTCACGGAGGTATCATTTATTTTTAAATCACGACGTTTCGGGCGCAACACAAGCGTCCGTCATCAGGTGGGACAACCACAGCAAGAAACAATTGCTGAAGTGGGCAAGAGGGCTGCTGTAACAAGAGGCTTCATAGGTAAGAGAGGGGGGGGGGGGCAGGGAGGAGAGATAGAGAGAGGGGTGTGGGGTAGGGGGAGTGGAGTGCTGCTAGCTAGAGGGATTACAGGGCGAGCAAGGTACGAGCACGAAAGTCACCTACGTGACTTTACCGAAAGAACCAAAGAGTATGGATCCTTGCAGTCACGAACACTTCAAATCTCGACTGAGTATAACTTGTCATTGATGGATAGATATGTTTCCACCTTAAGCTACTGTCTTCCTTGCAAAGCACCATTTTCAGCATTACCATCATTGATTCGTTTTCTTTTCCAATGCTCTCGTTTGTGTTCGTTACAGTATTCCGTATTTTATACTTTGTCTTTTGCTCTATTTTCAAACACTTCAAACTGATCCCGCTGCGACATCAAAAAATCCAGCAAAGATTCAAGAAGTTTAATAGCTGATTGAAGCTCCAGTGTTTCATGTTGAAGTGATTTGCTGACTTGATTGAACCTCTCTAGTATGACAGCCCAGAAGTATGCCGAGAGATTGTTTCCAGTCTAGTGTTTGCTTCATAACGTGATTTCCATCTTCTGAGATAAACTTTCAAGCTTCTTGAAAACAGCTGTAGCCTTCAGACAATGCGTTTGTGGAATCGGCCCTTACAGACCTCTGATGCTCTTTCAAATGTAGATTCTCTTCCACTTGCACCTTTAAGGCACTGAAGCATTACTGACCAGCATTTAGTTAAACCAGAAAATAAATTGTAACATTTTGTATACGACCAAATAATGAAACTGCCCCAATGCAGTTTTCCACAGCACATGCACCTAAAAAAATAAGGGAGTGTGCAGCGCATGGAATGCAATGTGCAAGATGATTGATGTTCATAATATGTGCTTGAAGCCCTTTGTAGCATCCTGACATGTTTGATGCGTTGTCATAAGGCTGTCCTCTTAGATTAGCTACATCAATTTCAATTTGTTCAAATAATTTCAAGACAGTGTTGGCAAGAGCTTCTCCAGTGTGACTTGCAATGGGAATGGAAGTGAGAAAACGTTCAACAACCTTATTATCTGATATTCCAACATAGCGAATAACTAGTCAGCTCATCAGTGTGAGATATATCTGGTGTTGAATCAACACTTAGAGAAAAGTATTTGGCTTCCTTGATTTCTTCTACAATGGTTTTCAATTCTTCATTTCCCATAATCTCTATGACTTGCTCACATATTGTTGAAGATAGAAATGAAGTTTTTCCTCGTCCTTGATTACCATATTTTTCTATATGAGAACTCAGAAAAAGATCACACTCAGCAAGTAATTCAAGTGTCCCAAGGTCGTTGCCATTCTGTTTAGAATTAAGTACTTCTGCATCACCACGAGATGAGAGAAACTTTATAGTTGAAGCTACTCTTTGCAGTACTTTTGCCCAGCATTCTTTTTCCTTTGTGAATTGGATTTCCAATATTGAATCAATTCGTCCAAGTGCTTTTCGTCTAGAAATCCACGTCATCATAGGGGTTTGTTCTCATGTTCTGTGTAGAGGCATGTTTCCAGTCTGAAAATCCACCATCGGAAAACTTGTTTTTTGATCCATGGTATACCATCAAAGAGAACGCAAGCAAAGCAATCTACAATACATTAGCCATTCCCTTTAACATTTTTCTCCAGTTATATGTTTTCTGAATATCAATGAACGAGGACATTTTATGTTCTGATCAAAGTATTGTCTTTCGGATAAAGAAAATTCATCATCATGGTGCTGGCATTCCACGGGACCTTGTTTACACCAAAAGTCACGCACCTCCATTGCTATCTTTGAGTTTGTCCACAAACCAATGTCATCTTGATACTCAGATCCCAGGTCATCTTTCTTCTGGTGGACAAGCTCAGCATCAACTCCTGCGGCATTGGCATCGTCACAGACAACTTGAACTTCGAGTGCCTCAGTCATGTTGCCATCATTGTTGAAAGGAGAGCCGACGCAAGGTTGCAGGGGGTTCGTCTTTGATTCCTCTTCTCCCATCCACACTTGTCCCCAGACGTCTCAATCTCGTCCCCGCCAAAGCTCCCCTCTTCCCGTCCGTTCTCCCCTTATATCTCCTCGATTACCCCCCTCCCCCTTCTCCTGTCACCGTCCCACTCACCCTCCTATTGGTGGGAATCCTTCCCCTGACACCCCTACACATTGTTTGTTCTGTTTGCTGTTCTGCTGCTGCCTTGCATTTGAACCCAAGATCAAACAAGTTTGGAGATTTACTGAGCAGTTCTTCATGATTCCGCGTTTGTAACGGGGTTCAACTGGTTCAGGGGTTCAACTTGTACAGGGGTTCAACTTGTAGCGGGGTTCAACTTGTACAGGGGTTCAACTTGTAGCGGGGTTCAACTTGTACAGGGGTTCAACTTGTACAGGGGTTCAACTTGTAGCGGAGTTCAACTTGTACCGGGAAAGGCTTCCGGTACCCAACGCTGAATGGTATAAATTTTCGGTACAACGTATTTTGCATTGACTCAAAACATGTGTTTGGGGGGGGGGGGGGGCGGCGGTGGGGGGGGGGGGTAGCTGAGCTTCTGAGCCTTAAGCAGGGGGGGTGGGGGGCTAAGCTCCCTCCAGTCCAGGGCTTGACGATCTGCCCCCCCCCCCCCGCGTGCGGCTCTTGAAGGCGACTGCCTCGTGACGCGCTATTTATTCAGCACCGCCACCGTCTCGGATTCACCGCGCAGTGTGCGTTGCGGCTCTTGAAATATAGATTTTTTTTTATACCGAATTAAACAAAAAATGTCCCTTCTTGTTTTTTGGGGTTTTCCGACCCCTGCTCATGCTCCACCCTGGCTGCTATGGGACTTGCCCCTCGCTGTTTTGTCCGATCCAACCACCACACCGACGGTGAAATCACTGAACCCGTTGAGGTCACAGCGTCTCTCTTTCTTTCGCTTCTTCTTCCCACGCAGCTGCTTCGCTTTTTGAATTCCCTCTTCCCGTTGTCGTTTCTTCTCCCCGCCCCCCCATTACGCCTTCAATTGTGCTGTTGCTGGCCGCTTGGCATTTCAAGCATTTTTTTCCGGGGGGTGGAGGGGTGTAGATGTTTATCAGAAAATGTTAAACAAAGCGCATGAACCGACACTGCCACCACGGATCCTATAACCCTTCTTAATGCACGTTCGCTCCCGTCAATTACGAGCTTCGCACATCCTTCAGATGTCGCTTGCGCCCATTGTCGCGCACACCTCTGCCGGTCGCAATTAAAGTCGCACCTCTGGCAACGTGTGGCCCTGGGAAAATGCGGACGACGAAAAAAAAGGCGTTTTTTATTACTCGCCCCGCGGAGAGGGGGCTCCACCCTCTTCATCGCACACCGAGACGACAATTCCCCGGCGATACACGCCGAAAAATGTCCATTTGGGTCGTTTCGGGGGTCCATCTGTCGCGGTGGCGGCAGATTTTCTCATCAAAATTCATTGGAAATTCCAAACCTGCTTCGCGGTGTCCGAGCCGATATGTAAAAAGCGGATTCTGCCGCAAAGGATGCCGGCCGCTGGGCAACGGGCAGCACCGATGGGCCTGGGATTCGGAGGTCGACGGTTCGATTCGAACTCCCGGTGCGGAGGTTTTTCTGCGTGGGCAGTATCGTTGATTGCCGGCAACGTGTGGGTACTGCCACTTCTTTGAAGTGGCAGCATGGAAGAGTGGGCCAAAAAATATCCTTCAGAGGCCTTCTTGTCAGCAGTGGAGTGAGGCAACAGTTGCAGAGCGGCACCGTTGGCCGTTCGTTTCTATTCTGTTGCCCAGGAAAGAGTTTTTGGTGCTTTGTGTCTGACCTAATTGGCAACGGTTGGACAGTGGCTGCTGCTGTTGTTGCTGGGAAAACAAAAAGATTCTGGAATATTTTTTTGCCGATGTTGTGCTTCTGAAATATTAACTATCTGTGGACTCTGATGTGATGAAATCAATGAAAATAAAACTCCACGTGGCTATCAAGTGACCAACTCCGATGAGCTATGAAGATATTTTTCACAAATGTTCAATAGAGGCGGGTCAGAACGTTACAACAACAAATAGTACAACAACACGATAGGAGTGCAAAAGGGGCCGTCCATAAATGACGTCACGCACCTAGGGGGGGGTGGGGGGGTCAGACATTTGTGACGATGTGTGACGGGGGGGGGGGGGGAGAAATGTGACGTCACCTCAAAATGCGCAACGTTAAATAAATATAGACAACACGTTCTACTTAATTAAATATACTTTTTTAATAAATGTTTTCTCTGACAACATCAGAGTGCAGCGCCACATTAAATACGCACTACAATGACAATAGTTTAAAGCGATTTGAAGCATGTTTCATTTGGGGGGGGGCAGAGCTTTGTGACGTCATTTTTGAGGGGGGGGTCTGACTTTTTGTGACGCCGTGTGACGAGGGGGGAGGGGGTCAAAAATCGTCCAAAATCGCATGACGTCATTTATGGACGGCCCCTAAGCCATGACAGTGCCTTGAAGTGCACAGTATATGAACGTAATGAGTGTACGTGTTATGATTATTTCAATGATTAATATTGATCCTTAATGTAAACGATAGCGGCATGGACACGTGTAAAAATCAATGTTTTTAATGGGTTCACGTGACCCCTTCTAGCCACTAGAGGGCGCTATATTCACCACAATATAAAAAAAAATAATCAATCACATACTGTATGGAGATGGCCTGGTGGCTCAAAGGTCAAACAGAGGTCTCATGAGCTCAACTAAAACGACACTATTTTTCTTTAAACTAAACAATTTTTTGTATTTTACCAGCTAAGGCCCACTGAGCTATGTAGCTCTTTTTCAGAAGCGACCTGGCCACAAATGATGGCTCAACGCAGCGGCAAATACCGTGTGGACATTTATAGCAGCCAAATACTCTAAACGCATATTGCTTCTAAATGTCGGGGGAACGGAAGGACCCGGAGAAAAATCCACGCAACCACGGGGAGAACACGCAAACTCCTAATAGACCGCAGGCGTCAGGGTCGGGATCGAAACCACGACCTCCTGCATAGCACGCGAGGTAGTTAACATCTCATAGCCACCGTGGGGCCCCGTGCCAACCGGACTGGCACGGCTGAGCAGGGGCCCATAATTCAAGTGCGTTCTCAAGTGGAGTGAGCTGATGGTTTCAGCCAAGTCACCAATATCTACAACAACAAAAGGAACACGATGTTAAATGTTGTTTTACACTTAATTTGGCTTAGTTTTCAGCGCTGAGAATGTAAAATCCGGCACTGTGTATATTTTTCTGGAATGCGGCAAACATTGCACTGTAGCTGGGTGGATGGGAAACTGCTGCCTCCTCGTGTAGATTAGGGGTCACGGAAATCTGGGGTCAGAAGAAGTTACGTCATATCTCCTGAGAGTTTTTTTTTTTAACAGGGTGATGCACTGCTCTGGATTCTTCATCTCAAGTACAATCCTGATAATGTTTGGGCGAAAACACCAAATAAATATAACGAGTTTTTTGTATTAATAAAGCTAATCGTGACAGTTCACTCAATTGCAAAGTTAACGCACGTGTTTGCACGGCGTAGGTGTCTGTGTGTGTGTGTCCTATTTGTTAACGCGCCAGACTACTTTCTCCCTGACTTGTGGTAAAGTCTCCTCCGACGGCATCAGTCCTTTGATGTTGCTCTCTGTCCGCCCATCAAGTCAAATAAATTAAACAAATCCTGCGATTATAAAAAAAAAACGTCACGCGTCGCATATACACAAACATGAGATTGTCTCTTTCATAACCGGCAGCTGGCACAATACGCGTTTCAATAAAAACAAATTTTTTTTTACTTTTAAACGCAGACCAAACCGGTCCTGTGTTGAACGCAAACAATTTACTTTTCTGGCGGCCGCAGTTTAGTTCAACATCGGCTTGGCGCCGTGTCAAACACATGTTGTCGGAAGGGTGCAATTTCCATCGCTGGCAACAGCAACAATAAAAAACCCGCTTGCAGGGCGAATCCTTGGGAAAGTTGAGGGCACAAAAGCTTAACGACCTTGAGGGTACTTGGCGCTTTCATGACACATGTGGGGGCTCTTCGCTGGTGGTTCACAGCGTCACCAGAGCCCCCCCCCCCCCAATGAGACTCTCCTCCCCAGATCCACACCTGGAGCCTTGGCCACAGCTGTTCCCTGGACCCTAAAATCTTAATGGCTATACCAGCAGCAGCAATAATAATAATAATGATGATGATTTATAATTAATTGTATTTGTGTTAGGCCACGTAATGATCTATCCAACTGTGTGCTCTGAAAAAGGGTCATTGCCCGAAACGTCGCCAATTATATATTTTTATCCTTTAAGGCCACGGTGCTGTTGATGAGTGTGTTGTGTGTTTGTTGTTGTTATTGTCCAAGTTTGTGCCGTTAAAGACCTTCCACCAGCCGACGCAGCAAAGTGAATGAAATTAGGTTTTTTCGATAAAGTCACGTAGGCAAAAATAAATAAATAATAGTAGTTTTATTTATTTTTACCTACGTGACTTTACCGAAAAAACCTAAGAGTATGAATCCTTGCAGTCACGAAAGCTTCAAATCTAGAGTGAATGAAATTGTCACATGGCGCACAAGTGTTCGCATTTTTGGGAATCAGCGAGGTTGGTTTTCTTTGATACAGGGCCTTATTACCACCATAATCATCACCATCATCATCAAGTCATGGTCTTTCCACTTCTGTTTTTTCGGTAAAGTCACGTAGGTAAAAAAATTAAATTAATAAAAGTAAAATAAAAGTCAAATAAAAATCACGACGTTTCGGAGGCAACACAAGCTTCCGTCTTCAGGTGGAACCATCACAGCATGATTGCTGTATCAAGATACACTGATTTAGGCTGTATCAAGTGAGATACAGCTATCGTGCTGTGACGGTTCCACCTGAAGACGGAAGCTTGTGTTGCCTCCGAAACGTCGTGATTTTTCTTTTATTTTTATTTTACTTTTATTAATTTTAATTTTTTACCTACGTGACTTTACCGAAAAAGCCTAAGGATATGAATCCTTGCAGTCACGAAAGCTTCAAATCTAGAATTTCCACTTCTGGATGAAGCCCTCCCCCAAGCCGCCATCAGATTCCTGCAATGCAGCAATCCATCTCGCTCCTGCACACGAGCCGATGATCACCGCTCCGTCTTGGCAGTTGACGTCTTCTCGGGAGCGTTCCCTCCTCCGGCTGACACACCACCACAAACACCACCACAACACCACCACAAACACCACCACAAACACCACCACAAACACCACCACAAACACCACCACAAACACCACCACAAACACCATTACAAACACCACCACAAACACCACCACAAATACCACCACAAACACCACCACAAACACCACCACAAACACCACCACAAACACCACCACAAACACCACCACAAACACCACCACAAATACCACCACAAACACCACCACAAACACCACCACAAACACCACCACAAACACCATTACAAACACCACCACAAACACCATTACAAACACCACCACAAACACCACCACAAACACCACCACAAACACCACCACAAACACCACCACAAATACCACCACAAACACCACCACAAACACCACCACAAACACCACCACAAACACCACCACAAACACCACCACAAACACCACCACAAACACCACCACAAACACCACCACAAACACCACCACAAACACCACCACAAACACCACCACAAACACCACCACAAATACCACCACAAACACCACCACAAACACCACCACAAACACCACCACAAACACCATTACAAACACCACCACAAACACCATTACAAACACCACCACAAACACCACCACAAACACCACCACAAACACCACCACAAACACCACCACAAATACCACCACAAACACCACCACAAACACCACCACAAACACCACCACAAACACCACCACAAACACCACCACAAACACCACCACAAACACCACCACAAACACCACCACAAACACCACCACAAACACCACCACAAACACCACCACAAACACCACCACAAACACCACCACAAACACCACCACAAACACCACCACAAACACCACCACAAACACCACCACAAACACCACCACAAACACCACCACAAACACCACCACAAACACCACCACAAACACCACCACAAATACCATTACAAACACCACCACAAACAGATCATGTACCTTTATTAACAGCCAACGTGATGTCTGAAACTTGCATTTGCTCTCCGGACCAAGTGCTCCTCTTGCTGTCTCTCGGGGTTTATTTCACTTGTGCACTTCTCCAAGAATAATTATTTGTGCAATTATAGCTTTTGTTTTACTGTGTCACTGCCCACGCTTCCAGTTGCTTATGTCGTAGCTGACAATACACACTGATTAAAATGGTCTTCTTTATCTACAGGACGTGGATCTTGCGAGTGCCTGCTGTGCCGTCTGCTGCACCTTGGCGTCGCCGTGAAGACGGGCTCCGCTGCATAACTTAACCGTGACACTTATCCAAAAGAAGAGAACCAGCAAATCCAAAGCAACACAACTTGCGGATCCAATATATTTCCCATGTGCTGCAATGTAGTAAATATATAATGGGATCTAATTTGACTCTGCCAAGCTTTCGGCTCGTATAGCTGTTAAGATCAATTCGATTTTCTTCACGAGAGACATTAAAGATTGAATGCAAACTCTTTGAAACACATTCGGGGAATAAAAAAAAAACTGAACACATCAGTTGCGCTCCCCAGTGTTAAATAGTTTATTCATAAGGTTAGTGAAGGTCAAAATCTTATTCTCAGTCTAAGTGTAATCTACCGCAAAGAGATTACTTCGCAGATGTAACATTACGCAAATGCTGCAGGTTACAAGAGCGCGTTCAATATTTATTGCCGCGTCCTTAACATCGGCTCAGTCTCGATTTAAAGCTTTCGTGACTGCAGGGATTCATCTTCTTGGTTCTTTCTGTAAAGTCACGTAGAAGGGAAGTAATAAAATAATAAAAATAAAACATAATAGAATAAAATAATAAAATAAAATATTATTATGTTATATTTTTATTATTTTATTACTTCCCTTCTACGTGACTTTACCGAAAGAACCAAGAAGATCGGCGCAGTCAACAATGAAAACATTTGTGAATGACGCATTTATTCGCGTGCGCCTCGATATCGTTCGCTACCAAGTAAATTGCAACAATGCGCATTGCCTAACACCGCATCACTCGAAATGTGCTCGATCTCGTCGGATCTTGGAAAGCCAAGCCGAGATGAGCCTGGGTTCGCGATTGCAATTGGATGACTGCCCACCATGCCTTGCCCAGGAGTTGTCGGCGTTTGGTGCTGCTGCCACACGTGTGGCCAGGGGGTGGCAGTGCTGAGTGTCACCCTCCTCGGATGCGGCGTGGTGAGTTTGCCGCGGGGTTCTCACGTTTCCACTCGCACGAAGCCGAACTCTCGTCCGTGAGGTTCGCGGCCGGACATCAAAATGTAGCAGGGACCCTCCCGAAACAGAGCGTTGACACTTCGTTACGATATCCTGGATAAGTAATTGGCATTTGGAAAATTATTATTCGGCAAAACTATTTCTAGCTACGTGACTTTACCGAAAGAACCAAAGAGTATCGAGTATGTTTAATCAGTTTTGCCGAATAATAATTTTCCAAATGCCAATTACTTATCCAGGATATCGTAACGAAGTGTCAACGCTCTGTTTCGGGAGGGTCCCTGCTACATTTTGATGTCCGGCCGCGAACCTCACGGACGAGAGTTCGGCTTCGTGCGAGTGGAAACGTGAGAACCCCGCGGCAAACTCACCACGCCGCATTTTATTTCTAACTACGTGACTTTACCGAAACAGAGCGTTGACACTTTGTTACGATATCCTGGATAAGTAATTGGCATTTGGAAAATTATTATTCGGCAAAACTGATTAAACATACTCGATACTCTTTGGTTCTTTCGGTAAAGTCACGTAGTTAGAAATAAAATAAAACAAATCACGACGTTTCGGGCGCAACACA
This sequence comes from Lampetra fluviatilis, assembly GCF_964198595.1. NCBI lineage: Eukaryota > Metazoa > Chordata > Hyperoartia > Petromyzontiformes > Petromyzontidae > Lampetra > Lampetra fluviatilis. The sequence continues at coordinate 2,872,161 of NC_136313.1, read as the reverse complement.
AGCGTCCGTCATCAGGTGGGACAACCACAGCAATAAAAATATCAGAAAAAATATCAGAAATAGAATTAAATGTAACACAACCGTTAGAACAAAGATTAAGAAGTTAAAAACCTGCCTCCAGATAGGTTATGAATTGCAATATTTTGAGAAATAAATAATATTAAGCTGGCTTTACAAGAGCAGCACCTCCGATTAGCACGGTTAGCTACGTAGAGTGTGAAATAAGATGAACATAAAAACAGGTTACACTAAACTGGTTTTCTTGCATCCTTGAAAAATAATGTAGGGACTGTGTAGAATTTCACAATTGTGCTCTACGGCTCTCCGACGTGCTTTTGAATTGTACCATGCGCTGTTTGGCACAGTGTTCGACGTTTCGCTCCCTCGACCGCTCGATGCAGTTACTGAAGAAGCACGTTGAGCGAAACGCCGGACATAGTGCCAAACATTAGATTTGAAGCTTTCGTGACTGCAAGGATTCATATTCTTAGGTTTTTTCGGTAAAGTCACGTAGGTAAAACATCAAAATTAATAAAAAATAAAATAAAAATCACTTGATGCAGCTAATCTGGCTGTGACGGTCCCACCTGATGACGGAGACTTGTGTTGCCTCCGAAACGTCGTGATTTTTATTTTATTTTTTTATTAATTTTGATGTTTTACCTACGTGACTTTACCGAAAAAACCTAAGAATATAGTGCCAAACAGCATACGGCACGACCCGAGAGCGCTCCAGAGGGCTGACGAATGACTGAGCGTGGATGTTCGGGAGCCGAACTTCCATCCCAACTCCTCCCGAGCATCAGCAGCTGTAAACTAAACACCGAGGTGTGAGCCTGTGAACGTCCCCAAATCCGAAACGTAAACTCCCAGCCGGAGGATTCTGACAGACGCCTTCCCAGTAACGCCCTGGCACGGTGACACCCTTGGAGGTGTCACTCGGCGCTCCTTTGACACCCAGGGCAACTGAGCTCCCCATACCTCGTCCCCGTGACTTACTGCGCCTAATGAGATAACGGCACCTATGCTGGCGCAACAACGGTGGGAAGACGAACGTGGATACGTGCGAGTGACAGAAATAATCGCGAGCAATTATATTTTCACTGTTTTTTTTCTTTTTCCCACCACCTCGAGTTACTTTCCAGTTGTGCAATCGGTGTCACGAGATTAAGGCATTTTTGAACTCACAGGGAGCGACCCACAGGGCCAATTAAAAAAATACCAAAATTATTTACAGCCCTGCAGAGGCCTGTGGTGGGAATGACACATTCCAATGACGGGAATAATTATAGCCATGATACAATCACTGCTGTTTTTTTTGGTGGTTAGTTTGTTGTCCTTCCCCCGCTCCTCCAATTAGCGTGGTTGGCTACGTACGGCGCGAAAGAAGTTCAACATACACACATATAAGAAGTTAATTTTTTTATCGTCCCCAAGGAGGATGATGGGCTGCGTCAACACCCAACCAAGATGTGAGCTCGCATCCTTCCGATAGCCAGTCGCTCGCACTATTGCTGAGTCGTGAAGTAATAATGAAAATGCTGTAAAGCCCTTTGTCAGTCCACTGCTGGATGAGCGCCTCCCCATGCTGTGTCGGTCCAAGGTGGTAGTTTCACTACACTTCACCACTTTGGTCAGTGCGAGTTGGTGAAGCGGGGGGAGGGAGACCCGAATCTCCGACACAACTTGACACCGATGTCAGCCGTGGCCGGGAATCAAACTCAACTTTGTGGCGCACACCAACCACACCAACCACACACCAACCACACCAACCACACCAACCACACACCAACCACACCAACCACACCAACCACACACCAACCACACCAACCACACCAACCACACCAACCACACCAACCACACACCAACCACACCAACCACACCAACCACACACCAACCCCACAACAACCACACCAACCACACCAACCACACACCAACCACACCAACCACACCAACCACACACCAACCACACCAACCACACCAACCACACACCAACCCCACAACAACCACACCAACCACACCAACCACACACCAACCACACCAACCACACCAACCACACACCAACCACACCAACCACACCAACCACACACCAACCCCACAACAACCACACCAACCACACCAACCACACACCAACCACACCAACCACACCAACCACACACCAACCACACCAACCACACCAACCACACCAACCACACACCAACCCCACAACAACCACACCAACCACACCAACCACACACCAACCACACCAACCACACCAACCACACACCAACCACACCAACCACACCAACCACACACCAACCCCACAACAACCACACCAACCACACCAACCACACACCAACCACACCAACCACACCAACCACACACCAACCACACCAACCACACACCAACCACACCAACCACACCAACCACACCAACCACACCAACAACCACACCAACCACACCAACCACACCAACCACACCAACCACACACCAACCACACCAACCACACCAACCACACACCAACCACACCAACCACACCAACCACACCAACCACACCAACCACACCAACCACAGCAACCACACCAACCACACAACAACCCCACACCCGCATTCATCAAACACGAAGTGGATTCATTACTCGTTGAAGAACAGAGTAGCGTACAGTTGTGGATACACGTACAGGCAGTCCCCGGGTTACGGAAGGGTTAGGTTCCCGAGAATGATCCGTAACCCGACTTTTACGTATGTCGTTTTCTCTCAGTAGGGGCCATCCATTTAGTCCGTACGCATGGAGGGGGGGGGGGTTAACCCAAATGCGTACGCTTGCGTATGGGGGGTCTACTGACAATGTACGCATAGGAAACGGGGGGGGGGGGGGCGGGTGAAGCCTCAATAATAATTTGTCTACATTGGCCTTAAAATGAGCCACAATTCAGCGTCTTCAGCTGTGAGACAACAAGCACTGCCGGGAGAAGTGGGACTGCGGGAGAGGCGTCACTTCGTGTGCCACGTGCCCCTGACTGCAGCTATCACGCAGCTCGGCAAAATAAGTGGCCAAGGTACGCAACTTAATTATTTAATGCAGCCGTCGGTGGACTATCTGTTTGCTTAAACACGTTAATAGTATTAATCCTTGATAGTTTTTGCGTGGATTAAATATCGGCCTTTCTATAAGATTCTGGAGGGGGGTGGGGGGGGGTGCGTCAGGCGTACGTACGCAGGTGGGAGGGGGCGGTTTAAAAAGTACACGTGCGTACAGGGAGGGGGGGGGGTCTTCAAGTTTTGACAGATGTCTGCGTACCTACTCAGTGGATGGCCCCGTACCGCATCGCGCTGTCGTTCGTTTTCTGTCGCGACCCGCATCGTATCGCTTGCACGTCCGCTCTGCACTTCCTACGATTATTTCACTTCATCGAACATCTCAGCTACCCTAACACTGCCCGTAATTGATCCAACGGGACGCATTCTTTATGGATACCACGAAACAAGTGAACGTTGATTGTTAACAGAAAGCAGTCATCTTCTTGGTTCTTTCGGTAAAGTCACGTAGAAGGGAAGTAATACAATAATAAAAATAAAACATAATAAAATTATTCTCACGACGTTTCGGCCACACCTGAGGACGGCTGCTTGCGTTGTGGCCGAAACGTCGTGAGAATTATTTTATTATGTTTTATTTTTATTATTTTATTACTTCCCTTCTACGTGACTTTACCGAAAGAACCAAGAAGATGAATCCCTGCAGTCACGAAAGCTTTAAATCGAAAAAGAAAGCAGTCACTTCCGAATGTCCGTTTACCCGTGCATTAGGCTCGCGCTCGACTTCTCCGATCGCTGCAGGCTGCGGATGTGAGCAATCGATGTGTAATTGTGTTTAAGCGAAGTACATGCAGTCGTTATTGCGATGCAATTAAGGGTGATATTCCATTGAAAGTCACGGTAACAATCTAACGGCGTGAGTCAAGAGCGGCTTATTCACCAACTGCCCTTGGGGAGGAAGATGCTGCCCGCCTTACACCTCTCCAGGGCAATTAATAAATAACTAACGCAAACAAATCCGCATGTTGACATTTAAAAAAAGAAAAACATGATTTATGGGCCAAATTGCCGTAAGTTCGGATTTCCGTAACTCGGGTCTTCCGCAAGTCGGGGACTGTATTTGTGGTTTCATTGGGTTTATATTGTGTTCACTATACAGCATGGTACAAGTGGTGCGGTACAGTACTTATAGAGTGGTGTAATACACGTAAGTACTGGGTAACTACGGTCCTTGTTGCAGTAGTAAGTAACTACGGTTATTGTTCATGTATTTGTTATCGCAAGTGTATATTGTATAAAGGGTGGAGCTCGGGTTGCCACCTGTCCAGGGCTGATCCGGTACGTGGCATTGTCTGTGTTGGGGTTGCGGAGAATTTATTTGTATCGAGATGTGGTTTCGGTTACACGCGTGAAACGTTATAAGAACCAGCGATGTATTATTTAAGATCGGTTATACGTTTGTGCAATATTAGCGGATTTTTTCCCACGTTTGACAACGGCTGTTTTTGCACAGATTTATTTATTCGATTCGTTGCTGCACTATTATTTATTTAGCCTTTCGCCGTTTTGGCGAGCCCGGGTCATGCTTACAAAACGAGACGTTACCCTGGTCCACTTGAGACGTCACCCGGTTCAACAAAATTAATTTGACACTTTATCACAGTCCCCGTGTTACAGTACCGCACGGCGGTGATGATGTTGTCTCGAGCACCCCCAGGCCGACTGACTGAGCACACGTTGTGTGAGTTGGGGGGGGGGGTCGAGAGCGGAAAAAGATGGCAACCCTTAGCGGGCACAGAAGTCGGTGGGGTTTTCGTGATTTCCCAGCGGGGTGGATTATGGGAGCTGTAGTCGTTGGGCAATGTGTCAAACAATCCTCCTCGGGTGACAATAAAAAAAATCCTCAGCGTCGAGCACCGAACAACAGCGTTAAACGAACTTTAAACCAATGTTAAATGCGCAACGTGTAGCATCGATGCCATCTGGTTTTTTTTCACCGGCGGTGGAGTCTCTAGTGATGAATAATAAATGCATCTTCTTGGTTCTTTCGGTAAAGTCACGTAGAAGGGAAATAATAAAATAATAAAAATAAAACATAATAAAATACAATTCTCAGGACGTTTCGGCCACAACGCAAGCAGCCATTCTCAGGTGAAGAACAGGTCTGTCGCAAAGACAGCGTCTGAATGACTTTCCGACAGACCTGTTTTTCACCTGAGGACGGCTGCTTGCGTTGTGACCGAAACGTCGTGAGAATTGTATTTTATGATGTTTTATTTTTATTATTTTATTATTTCCCTTCTACGTGACTTTACCGAAAGAACCAAGAATATGAATCCCTGCAGTCACGAAAGCTTTAAATCAGAACAATAAATTATTAATAACGACAGGAATAAATAATGTTAACATCGCAGTGTTAACATCTGCAGGTGCGTTCTCCTTTATGGAGGTGAAAGCTGGACGATTGCAAAGGTCTGACAGAGAAAACTAAACTCAACTGAAGTGGGTGTGTGTTTTGTATAAGGACGTTAAAACATTTCACAGACAGACACGATCAGTAACGTGAATGTATTGCGGAAAACAGCGGGGTATGGCAAGAAAATGGACGAGAATAATTGGAGAAAGGCAGGGTTCTATTTCTCGGACATTTAATGAGAAAACAAGAGACTGAATGATAATGTCTCGACGGGGAATATTAGATATACAAGAAGCCGGAGAAGACGGCGTGTTAAGCGACAAAAGCAATTTGGACAATTGGATGCCACTGGTTGGAACTAATGCTCAGCTCTTGAATAACATTATGGACCGAGCTAAAAGAAAGACCATTATCCCCGACGTCTTTGAGGAAGGACATGGCACATCGCTCTAAACTATTTACATTTTTTATTTTATTTTACAATGTAAGGCCCTCTAGCTCTTTTTCACAAGCGATTTGGCCACAAATGATAGCTCCACGAAGTGGCTTAGCACGTGCACATTTCTAGCAGCCAAGTACTCTAAAAGCGTGTTTCCAAATGTAGAGGGGAAAACCGCAGGAACCGGAGAAAATTCCACACGGAGAGAAAGCACGCAATATACAGGCGTCGGGGTCGGGACCAAACCCACGACCTCCTGCCTACCAGGCGAGGTAGTTAACATTTATCCACTGCGGAGAGGCTGTGACGCCCAATTAATATCGGGAGCTGAGCCAGGGACGCATGCACGGGTGGGCATCGCGGTTGCCTGGCCACTGCCAGCATTCTTGATTTGAAGCTTTCGTGACTGCAAGGATTCATATTCTTAGGTTTTTTCGGTAAAGTCACGTAGGTAAAAAATTAAAATGAATAAAAGTAAAATAAAAATAAAATAAAAATCACGACGTTTCGGAGGCAACACAAGCTTCCGCCTTCAGGTGGAACTGTCACAGCACGATAGCTGTTAATTTTAATTTTTTACCTACGTGACTTAACCGAAAAAACCTAAGAATACACTGCCAACATGTTTAGCTGCGGCTATGAGGCATCTGCAGAATCATTGACAACAATCGTGGTGCTATTGGGTCTGCGTTTGTTTCTGCCTTCAACAACGTGCCATAAAGTCATTAAAAGAGTACTGAGCCACTGGTGGGCTGGAGCTTATTGGGTCAGAATTGCAATCAACGCGTTGGCAGGGGTAGAAATAATATGTTTGTGAACAAGGCAATCTTGTCGGGGTTTGCCGGCGGGTTAGTGATAAGAATTTTAGCGTAAACTACCACGAGGCCTGACGTAAAAAAGGAATGCTGATCATTGCATTGGCGACGAAAACCGACGTTTTAAATGGAGGTGACATCAACGCCGATGAGTCTGATTACAGAAACTTTAAATGCACAGCAGCGCACGGACGGCAGGCTCGGTAAACACATCGTCGCGATGAGTGACTTTGTCTGCAGTGCAGCAGAACGCCTCTGATCAGTGATATCTGTGATCTGCCAAATAATTACGGGAACCATTCGCTTGTGTCTGGAATACCCCAAATTCCACAGTGTATCTGCTCCCCTGAGAATGAACCTTCGGGGGAGGGGCTCCCCCCCCCACCCAATGCTACGGCACGGGTGCCGGGGTTAGGCTTCCCAAACTGACACCGTTCCCGACACACCCTTCACATGAGCGCAGCCTTTCCCACTGTGACACCCACACACACACGCACGCCCACACACACACGCACGCCCACACACACACGCACGCACACACGGAGCTCCCTGCACCGTGTTACCTCCGACACTGACACTCGCAACGCTTCTGAAACCGCCCCTCTCACACTCACCCGGCCTGGATCGCTCGCAGCGCGAGAACATCGGGGCGTGGGAAACGTCTTGTTTGGATTTGTGGGTAAACTTGTCACGTGGTACGATGCGTTCCACACTGTCGTCACCGCGAATTGCCCAATCATCAATAATTATCGGCCATAATCTATCCACTGCTGGATGAGGGCTTTTACTCACAATCACTAACCCCCTTCACGGTTCTGCGGTGCCACAATCCATTTCACTCCTGCCCATGAGGTGATCTCATCTCGCCATCTCCACGGCGGTTGTCCCCTCAGATGTGTTCCATCCTTTGGCTCCCATTCTGTAATCGGTCTCGTCCATTGGACCTCATCCCTCTAGGGCAGGGGTGGGGAACGTCCGGCCAGCGGGCCGTACGAGGCCCGCGAAATCATTTGATCTGGCCCTGCCAAGGCAACCGCAGGCGGGACTCGAAATTCAATAAATCAAGGAGCAAACCTGGAAAAGCAGTTGCGAGTAGCAACATCACCAATACCAGCTAACATCACACGCCTCACCAAAGAGAAGCAGTTCCAGCCATCACATTAGGTGTGAGCTAATTAAATGTTTGACCAAATATAACATACTAATTTTGAGTTGATAATTTTGTATGGCCCGCGAATGATGCTATAAATATCCAAATGGCCCTTGGCAGAAAAAAGGTTCCCCACCCCTGCTCTAGGGTGTGACGTGTCCTTGTCCGGCCCAGCTTACTATTTGAACAGTCAATACAACGTGTTTAATATTGTTACTTCTCGGCTCCACGCGGTGCTCTCTCTCTCTGTGTCTCTCAGCGTTATTCCAAGCACGCGCTTCTCCATCCTTTTCTGTGGACATTTCAGCTTTTGTTCCTTTCGATTTTGTCAATGTCCATGTTTCTCATCCGTGTGTCATATAGCAGGCAACTTGGGCTGATTGAAAATGTTATTTTCCAGGCACACTGGTATGTTTATATTCATGATCATACTGAACGATTTGATTTGGAATAAAATATTTATGCCGTTCGAACTACCCAAGCAACAGCTATTTCCCTTGCCGATTGGAATAATGTACCTGGTGTTATGAATGCACCTGCTTTTTCTAAAGCCCAGAGTCAGATGTTGCACATATATTTCACATCCGCCTAACTTTCCCGGACGATGATGGATGGAAATGCATTGTGCTCCCATCAACAGATGGAATGGAACGCACGGATAATCACGGTGTCTACGTTTGGGATTTTTAGCCCACGTTTTGTGTCGTGGGCATGGGCAGGTCACGTCCCGGCTAGAAGCAACGTTGGCCGGTGGTTCGCGTCTCGTGACGGAGTGGCGGACCAAAGGGAGGGGGAACGCGCCCCAGAGGACGTCAACCACGGAGATGGAGCGGTGAAATCAGCTCGGTGCTGGGTGGATTTTTGCATCGTAGGACCGCGAGAGATTGCAATGCCTTGGGGAGGCCGTCATCCAGCAGTGGATTTAATTGATTATTACGTGATTACGACGGTTCGAATAATTTACGAGATTCATAATTCGTGCGTATGGAATCGTCCTGTCGATGCCCCACGGCCCCCTCTGTGATCCCATTCTTCCATTGCTCCCTTTAAAAAAAGAAAATATAAACCTCTACAGATGATGCCACAGCCCCTGGGGGTTGATGTTGCTGGTCAGGTCATCTGGAAATAATCGCACAACTTTTCCCTTCGCCCTCAAGGTCCCAACCCTGTTGACAGGCGCGGTTAAATCAACAGGCAAAATCTGCTGGATGTCACCGACTCTGCACACGCCAGAGACCCATCACTGTGCCGTCAGCAGCACTTGCCACTCGGAAATTTACTCGACGTGAGAATGTAATAATAATAGTGCACATAATTATTTAGAGTCCCTTTTCAGTCTTCCTGCTGGACCAACGCCTCTCTATGCCATGGGGGTCGTTTCTCCATCCCCTGGAATTAATTTCCACCGGGTCTGTCTTGGCCGGTTACTCCGGTAAAACCACTTCCAGTGTACCTCGTGCCGTGGCTGCGGCTACGGGCCAAGTGTCCACTGTAGTTCGACGAGCACCCTGGAAAATATTCCGTGAGGCTATAAACCCTGACTATACTTCACCGCTTTGGTTGGTGCAAGTCGGTGAAGCGTGGCACCCAGGACAAGTTCAGATATGACTCGCCACAGATGTCGGCCGTGACCCGGAATTCGAAATCGGGTCGCCAGGTTCGTCAAGCAGTACGAACCACTGCGCCACTACTCCACCAATTTTACGAATTAGAAGAATTAACAGATCGATAATTTCAGCGAGTGAGAGCCCATTGGGGTGACAAGTCTCTTTGTGCCAGGGGAGACCGGCGTAAACAGGAATTTGAAGGAGATGCAGCACATTGTGGGTGTTTACGCTGTGGAGTGCTTGTGCAATGGTTGAAATTGTCACTGAAATAAACTGTTTATTGTATTTTAACTTAAACTGTTCCAGGGTTACAAACTCTAAACGGCTGCTTCGTAAGAACTGGGGGGGGGGGGGGGAGAGTATATCAAGGACTGCTGAAATTGAAGTATCCCTGTACATTTCCAACAAGCGACAATTTGTGTGCGCGCGCTAAGTAATTTGAAGTTGAATAACAATTTCCTCAAAGCCGTCTTCATCAGTTTATGTCAAGGAAGCAATCGAGTCGTTCACAGGTCCAGCGGTGTGCATTTTGTTCGTGAAGGAACCCGTCCAAAAAAAACAAATAGCTCCCACTCGCTCTATCGCGCACGCGATCCGACCGGAGCATAAAATAAAGAAGCGAGGTTGGGCAAAGGAGCCCTCCTTCCTACTCTTGCCACCAAGACGGGTTTAATTAAACCGCCTTGGCCACAATGCCACCTGTTCTTCTGCCTCGGCGTGGCTGGGTGTTATTTCCAAGCGAACGGACCCACCTCCGCCGAAGTGAGGCCTTGGGAAAGTTTATTTCACAAAAGCGCTCTCGGCTCGAAGAATGTTTTGGCACCCGAGTGCCAGGGGGAGGGGAGGGAGGGGGGGGGGCTCCTGGCCGTGTCCCATCGCCGAGTGTTACTTTTCGTACCTGCAGCTTTTCCCAGAGTCGCACGTAATGCGTCCCCACCCCTAGCTACCCCCCGCCCCCCCGCCCCCCGCCCCTCCCCACCGCCCCCCCCCCATGTCTTTTCTTGTTCAGCAGCAGCAGCAGCAAGCAATATAAATTTTAAATATCAAGCGAGTATAAACTCGATGTAGATGTAGAAACAAATCCTGCATTCGGACCGCGCGCAATTTTTAACCACGCGACGTTCTTCACAGGTGACGATAATCATTTTTTTTGTTGCCATGAATGTGCCAATTGTCAGCCAGGACGACCTCGTCAGTGAGGGATTTTCCAGGCGAAATACCCAAGTCATGATAATGATAGTAATATTATCGGCATTATCACGGGGACGTGAACGTACACTGGATATCAAATCGCCACAGATGACTACTTCAAGATGGAAAGACACGTCACGAGAAGTTCACCGCTGAAACATTCAAACTGGAGAGGTCAGCTCAATTGCATCGTGTGATGTGATACAAACCCAGTTGGATTTTCCCGAGAGGCTCCACGCGACCAAATCTCGGTGAGCGATGCAGGACGGAAGGGACACCGTGCATCGATGGGGAAACAGATGGGAGGCGTATGTTTTGTGGTTAACGCGCTGCGCGACGAACCCAGCGACCCGAATTCAACTCCCTCTCGCGGCCAACACCAGTGGCGATTATCTGAACCAGTCCTGGGCCTCCCCTAGGTCGACTCAGCCTCAAATGAGTAGCTGGTGCAGTGTGCACGCATCGCCACTGGGGAGACAAAGGCGGCCGGGCGTGGTGCTGGCCACCCACCCCCTTGTGTGCCGTGCGGGCCTTCATAGGCGCTCGCACACAGCACTTGCCCCAACAGTATGTTAATGCTATATGGAAGATCTTTGTCTTTGTGTGTGTGTGTAAATATAAATATGTATTTCCATGTGCGTGCATGTGCTCGCACAATTGAGCGGAGAACCGGGTTGCTAAAGCGTAGTCAGACGGCACAGTGGGGAGTGCGGATGGTATCTGAGTCAAGTTAACCTATAGCACCTGGGTCTGTCCCATCACCTGTCCGCGAGGATTTGAGGCTTCACGTGGCGCAAAGTGCACCTAGCTTGGCACAAGCGTCGCCGTGACGCCACTGCCACATCGTGGTGAATGGAATTCAACATGTGTGTTTGTGTACCTGTGGGATTGTGTAACTGCAATGCGAATTTGTTGGTATTTGTTGCCAAAAAAAGGGGAAAAACACGATTATTATATTATGGTATTTTCTTGTTTAAACGTCAATAAAACAATTGCTGTAAAGTCTATTTTTAATGGCCTGTGCGGGCTTTCCCCAGGCTAAACTATTTACAGGCGATTACTGTAATTAAAATGTACGTTAGAAAATCTTGTATATATCGGCTGGTGCCAATGTTTTAGTAAATGGACCCTTTGCCTGGAGACATCAACCAGTTTAGGCAGCACGCCTGACTTTGCTGACCAGACATTGAATGTCAAATCCGGTCCAGAGTTTTGCTTGCGTTGATCCAATGCTCATTGGAGGGCCGTGTTGCTGATCGGATGTGTAAAAGGTGCATTTTTTTTATTTTTACGTGTAGAGACAAATGTATTTCGTTATGAAGAGTCTCCACATTGATGCTGAACTATCTATCGGTTTGCGTTGTATACACAAGGAGATTTACTATTTAAACACGTTATTCATAATTCCATGGATATCACGAGAATAAAGCAATATCCCCATACGTTGTTTTGATGAATGTTTTCACCTTCACGTGTTTGTTGAGGTTTATTTATGGCTTTTGACCGCTCCGCGTCGTAATCGTTGCCTATTATTCTCCTTGCAAATTGTTTCGAGTTTATTTTTGTAACCCAACTCCCCCTTTCAAAGGGACTGCAAATCGACGGCATCTCACACGATCGTAAATAATTAAACGTCGCAATTCACAAACGCACGACTTTACGAATTGTTTAACATTTTTTATATCGGTACACGTGCGCGCGCACACACTTGCAATCAACCTGCAGGTCTTTTGTAGAATTTTTATTAACGAAACTTGGCTTTTTTTTTGTTGTTGTCGTAAGCGAGAAGCACTTGCCAATGTCGTCCGCCCCGTGCAGTTTGAAAGGGGGTGGTGGATTTGACACTCGCACGAGGGTGTCACTTTCCCAGGGCACGCGGGCTGAGGAAGCCGAGGCAGTCCCAGCCATTGTCACACCTCCGCTTGTGTAACGTGTCACTTTATCACCAGCCACTTGAAACGGGCAACACGTTTTTTGCTATGGAAGTGTCACCTGCGAATTCTCCGAAAGGAGTTTATATGTCGGGATGGCACAGGCACAACTCAGACCGACTCCGACCACAACGCCGAGACAACTTCACTCGAGATGTGTGCCGAAAAGCTCGCCGCTCCTGAGTCCAGCAGCCCTGTCTGCGCTCACCCCGCCGCAGCCACCGTCGCGGTCACCGCCGGCAAGGGCAAATCCGGCGGCTACACGCGCCTCAACAAGCCGGCGGCGTCCTACACCGCCCTCATCGCCACCGCCATCCAAGACTCGCCGCAGAAGAAGCTGACTCTGTTGGAGATCATCGGGCGGCTGCAGCAGCAGTACGAGTGCTTCACCGGCGCCTACAAGGGCTGGAAGAACAGCGTTCGCCACACGCTCAGCGTCAACAAGTGCTTCGTCAAGGTGCCCCGCGACGCCAGCCGCCCTTACGCCAAGGACAACTTCTGGACGCTGGCGGCCGTCGATGACTACGTGAACGCCGACGGCACCTTCCGACCGCGCAGGCGACGCGCCGGCAAGCGGAGGGGCGCGTCCGACGAATGCGGCCGCGGCAGCCCGGACAGCGGCAAGTCGGCGTCACCGTCCCGTCGCTCCGACGGCAGAGCGCCGAGCGGGAGTCACGACGACACCCCGCCGCCCCCCCCGCCGGCGAGCGGCAGCCCGGGGGGGCAGTCCAGCGCGAAGTTCAGCGGGCCCTTCTCCATCGAGAGCCTGCTGCAGCCCTCGAAGGGCGAGGCGCAGGCGGCCGTGGTGAGAGCGAGACGGGCGTTCGCGTTCGCCGGCGCCGAGACGCGCTGGGACGCGGCGGCGTTCGGGCTGCTCGCCCACGAACGGGCTCGCTTGGCGCTGGCGGACACGCTCGGGCTGCTGCCCCTGCACCAGCAGCAGCGCAGCCCGTGCAGCTGCCCTTGGCCGGCAGCGAGCGAGCTGCCCTGTGGCTGCCAGGTAACCTATCCTGGCACGAGAGCGGAGGGCGCCGCGTTCGGATTCGCGTCGGCGGCGGCGTACATGGGCATGCCGATGGCGTTCAGCAGTAGCGGGAACTTCTCGCAGCCCGTGTGTTAGGGGGGCGAGAGCCGCGGGGCTCTGTCCGCCAGGAAGCGGGCTCAGACGAGCTTTGTACATATTGGTCTGAAGTTTTCTTTGTTGTTTTGATTGAAAGAAAAAAATGCTTTTAAATTCAGGGCTGCAGCTTAACTTGGTTGCAATGTTTCCGTGTACGCGAACGTGGTTTTGTGGAAGTCTAGGACAGCTTTGAGCTTTGTCCTTTTTTTCCCCAAGAAAGAAAAAATCTAAAATGTGTCAAAGTGTCAAACTAGCTTGGGGTGGTGTTTATCTCTGCTGATGGGCCTTGAGCCATAAGTGACGGAAATTCCACAATCATATGCCAGGGGCAAGCGCCCACTACTTGGGACTGATGATGTTTAATAACCCGATGGGATTGGGTGAAACACCAAGCAGAAGATGAACTTCAAACCACTGCGCTACAGCTGCCAGAAGTACGACCACCACTGACACTCAATTCGCCGGGCTGCCATGGATGAAGTTTCGTTTCAGCCCTGAAACGTTTAGATATTATTATTATTTTCATCCCATATACGTTAGCACTTTTTTTAAAATACATAAATATTATTTCACCTCTGCATTGTCGTTAATATTGCTGATGTTTTTGTTCACACGTTTGCTTATCCAAGTATTTAGTATACGGTATATTAATATTTACATTAGCTTTTTGCCCTTAGATGAAATTAAGTTTTATATATATTGTGTAGAGACATACGAATTAAAAACGAGGCTTATTCCATATATTTATTCGATCGTTTTAACGCAGGGATCCGCAAACCGAATTCCGTAAAAATGAAAACCGAACTCGATATTTCAAGAAGCCGCAGTGCAACGTGATACATACGGGAAACGGCTGGTGGCCCTTTCATAAATAATGTCACCAAGGCAGTACCATTCAAGAGCCGCGTGTGGCCCCGCGTTTTGACTTTAAATGTCTCCACGATGATTACGACTCGGGATCGTGGTCACGTCATATATATATATTTTTTTAGAATCGCGTGAATACTTTAAAGCTCAAAATACAACCACGGCTCCCAACGGAGACGCCGCTTCTGGTCGAGCCGGTGGGCAGCTGCTCTTCAAATGAGACGAAAGCAAAGTAACAGCGCTCAGAAGAAGCACGGGGTTAAGTAACGGCGAATATAACATCCAGTGAAAAACCCGACTCCACCACATCCATAGCTGCCAAACGTCAACATTCGCAAAGAAAGACCGCCGGGATTAGGTTCAGAGGTTAAAGACAAGAATGTAGATGGAATTCAAAGCCTCTTATATAATGTTTATTTTAACGCCCATACCCGTGTGATTATCTATTTTAATTTTATTTGTTCGTCCTGTGATGAGAGACGTGGACGCGGCGTGCGGAGAGGCAAGAGAGGTACCGCCTCGTACCTGACGTGCGTGTCGTGTGTGTGCTTGTTATTTTGAGAGGCGTGTCTTCTCTCCGCGGTGTATTTAAAGTGCGTGCGCGTTTCTCGTCGGGCTCTGCCAAGCCGCCGCTTGTATGTGTTTAGTGCTCTCATAGACATTAATATTATTTTACTATATATCATTTATAATAAAAAAAAATACAACTTATGAAAAACGTCGCCGTGCCTCCAACGTGTGGTGAACGCGTCCGCATGCCCCAAACGCCATTCACTTGTCTGTGAGAATTTGCAAAAACAAAACATGATCACGTGTACCGCGTTGCCCGTAGCCGTTGCCTACAGATAATGGATGACTGACGATAACTATTGCCACCAGTGATATACACACATAAAAAAACATTATCCGGGACATATCGTTGAAAGAATAATATCTCACAAGAGTGGGAAAGTGGAGACAGACATGGACATAGCCATTGTCTTTAGTGAACGAGTGGCGTATTGTTAAGCAACTGGCAAAAAACCGGGACTTTAAATGTACTGGGAAAACTTACAACATTCCAAAGACCTGCTCGCTCAAAGAGAGGACAATCTTTGGAAAAGCAGGACAGGTGGCAGCTCTAGCCAGGGCTGCAAATCAAACTCAGTAGGCTTGGATTCTTAGAAAAGTGCGCAAACCACAACTCCACCGCTATCCCCTCCACCCCTCCACCGCTTTCCACCTCTCTACCGCTCCACCCCTCAACATCTCCACCGCGTAAGTATAAATGTGTCGAAACCCTCCACCACCCGACACGGCCAATCAGTAAGGGATTTCATAATCAACGTTTTTGGGTTAAGATCGCGTAATTTATAAATTCCATAATTCGATAAATAACGCGATCTAAACCCAAAAACGTTGATTATGAATAATATTGGTCGCGAAAGCCTACGTGTTAAACTGAGTAAGGGATTTGTCTATTCTGGCAAATCGCCCGATGATGCTGGATGTATTTACCAGCGAAACGTCGTACTCAGATTGTAAATGTTGTGGATTCACTCTCCAACACACGGGTGGGCTGAAGTAACAACTAATTGGCGTTTTAATTACGCGACAAATCCCTTACTGATTGGCTGTGTCGGGTGGTGGAGGGTTTCGACACATTCATGCTTACGCGATCTAACTCCAAAAACATTATGAACAAAATCAACGCATGAACAATCACTTCGCGTGATGTCGCAGGTCTCAAACCTGCCCACCGAGTGGCGACACAGCAAATCAACTCCTCTGTGTGTATCATCGGCCATCCCTCCGATATTCGGCCACGGTAGGAGCGAAAAATTGGCAGTTTTTTTTCTTCTTCAGAGATGCACGGTTCGAATCGGGCAGTCGGCACTGGTGAACACCGCAGGTGTAATGACCGTAAAAAACGCGCTGTCTGCTGCACGCGTGCACGTTGAAAATTCGGGTTTTGTTTCATGATTCGAAGAAGAGAGCTGGCCATTGCTTGCCGGGCGTCACGATCCAAGTTTTAAGCATTTGAAAAAAATTACACCGTAAATTATCCATAATAAAAGGTTTTTTCTTGGGTTAGATGGCGTAAATATTAACGTGTCGTTAAACCCGCCACCACCCGACACAGCCAATTAGTACGGTTTGTTACGTAAACAGAACATGCCAATTCATTACTAGTACAGCACACTGGTGTGTCGGAGAGTACATACATACCATTTACAATTCGAGTACGACGTTTCGCCAGTAATTACAACTAGCATCATCAGGCGACAGACAGATTTTTGAAGAAATCTTCCTCCTTCAATCTTAAATTGATGTATAAATGTGATGTCGTCACTCGTGAGCCAATCGGGCGCGAAGGCCAGAGGGGGGTGGGGGTGGGGGAGTGGTTAAGGTAGCATGTCAATTACGAGGCATATCCATTACCGGTTGGTTTATTCATAGGTAAATCGTAAAATTGCTCAGTTGAGGAACAATCGTCTCCCGCTACCGTGAGAACTTGGTAGTAACCCTCCCGCAAAAAAAAAATCGCGCTACTCAATTGGGTCTTTCCTGGGTTAAAGGAACGTAATTAACGTACAAGTCACTTCTAGATTTGAAGCTTTCGTGACTGCAAGGATTCATACTCTTAGTTCTTTCGGTAAAGTCACGTAGGTAAAAAAAATGAAATAAAAATTGATACAAATAAAACAATAAAATCACGACGTTTCGGAGGCAACACAAGTCTCTGTCATCAGGTGGGACCGTCACAGCCAGATTTGCTGCATAAAGTGAATTGATTTGCTGCTTGATGCAGCAAATCTGGCTGTGACGGTCCCACCTGATGACGGAGACTTGTGTTGCCTCCGAAACGTCGTGATTTAATTATTTTATTTTTATTAATTTTAATTTCATTTTTTTACCTACGTAACTTTACTGAAAGAACTAAGAGTACGTACAAATCACGTTTTGCTCAAATGAGGATTGAGGAGGTGCTCAGCTGATACGGTCTACGAGACTCTGTATTAGTCTTCGTGTATGTGGATCTGTGCGAGTCTCCGATTGAGTCTGTGTCTCTGTGTAGGTTCTGGGATCTCAGTTTGAGTCTTATCAGTCTTTGTGCCTCCGTGTGTATCTACGTGTCCTTGTCTGCGTGCGAGTCTGTGGGTCGATATGTGAGTCTGGGTGAGAAAGCACTAGATGATAGCCACTGCCAGCACATTACAGAATCTCAACGAATCCACGTGCACGCATCATCATCATCACGTGAGAGTGGAAAACCCGGAGTGGACTTTAT
This sequence comes from Lampetra fluviatilis, assembly GCF_964198595.1. NCBI lineage: Eukaryota > Metazoa > Chordata > Hyperoartia > Petromyzontiformes > Petromyzontidae > Lampetra > Lampetra fluviatilis. The sequence continues at coordinate 2,854,336 of NC_136313.1, read as the reverse complement.
TGCCTACGTATCGCTGTCAACCCACACGGTTTACCCCGTATTCTTGTAAAGGGAAAATGAGTTTTCATGTCCGTACGGCGTAAAGCCGTTTCAATACGGGCAACAACAAAACACGTTTATCTATTTGTTTGTGTTTCTCTCTTGTTGATGGGACTTTGTAGAATGAACGTTGAGATTTATAAGGGGGCACGGGTTTGACCAATAATGTCTGAATTGCTCTGTAATAATGTAGGGCACTGATAAGAGGTTGACAACTATGCCTACGCGACCCTGAGCCGCGCAGCTCCGTACACAGTTTGTAGCTTGCGGAAGCGTAAACGTTTACAAGCGGCTCGTTTCAAACGAGACGCACTTCAACAGTTTACAATTCATCAGCTCGACGCAAACTGTGACAGTGCATCGCTTCCCACCGCAAGCAGCTCCAGTGCCACGATTCCGGGGGTGCCATGAGCTCACCCCCCCCCCATCGCCCCCCTTCTAGGAGCGGTGGTGGAGCTGGCCCCCTAAGGGTGGGTGGGGGGCTCTTAGCAGAAATAATTTTAGCCCCCCCTCCCCCACGTTCTCTCCTTGCTATGTACTGCGGAGTATAAACTCCGAGTCAGATAGACGCGTGACGGAGCTTCTTCTTGTGGCCATAAGACGCAGCTCAACGTGTTGGTTAAAACACCTTTGGGAGGGGGGGGGGGCGGAGGGAAATAATTATATGAGAGGCGACGTTCCGGGCAATGATCCTTTTTTCATGAAGCACAAATTACGACGCCAGAGAGCTGTTATTTGTGCTTTTGCATCACTGACGACGCAGCAGCAGCAGCAGCATCAAATAATTCGAAGTGGGACTTTTCGACAGCAGGGGTGTGAGCAGCCAAATTGCAGAGCTTGCACCGCTCACCGTTATAACTCTTACTGGACATGTGTACAAAAAAAAATAACAACGTCATAGCTCAGCGGATTCCTACAGTCTTAATACATATTATGATCAATAAAGACTCCGCCAAAGCCGGCGAATGGGCGGTGAAGGGAAAACACTTTTCTAGAATTTGTTTCTAGAACGCACAGCGAAGCGAAACGTCGGACACGCGCGGCACAGCGGCGGTGAAGGCTCTGTAGCCGTGGCGTCGGACACTCGTGGGCCTTGCGGCTGCTGTTAGAGCCGCTGACATCAAGCTCACAGAGGGCCTCAGGTTCTGACCGTGTTCTCCGCAGAGTGTGACATCTCGCACCACCCACTCCCACCACCACCGCCACCACCACCGCCAGAGTGAGCTCCTGGGAAAGTTTAGGGCACAAAAGCTTTCCCTTCCTCAAGGGAAACACTTGGCACCTACTTGTCAATGGGGCACCTCCCCTCCCCTCCGATGCCTCCAGGGCATCCCGGCAGATGAAGGGTGGGGAGTGGAGGCCCTCATGAAAGACGAACAACAAACAACACTCAACACATTCGTCAACAGCGGCGGTGACGAGTCGACAACCTTCCTCAACGAAGTCCTCGTTTGGGGTTGCATCAAATGACCCCTACCGCAGTCGCATCAAAGGTATACCCGTGCCACTATGTGGGGCAATCAACAGTGGTCGTCCTATAGGGCAGACTCGCTCCTGTCATAGGAATGTGGAATTATTGCCATGTGAAAAATAAATTCCCCTCCAGTATCCGATTAACTGTAAAAAAAAATTGCTTTTCTGCTCAAATGAGCATTGGGTTGGCGGTCACCTCCCGTCCACAGCTCTGGTCCTGTGTTGGAAATTCCACATTCCTATGAAGAGGGGGGGGGGGGCGAGTATATACATATACAACCGCGATAACTTCCGCACAAAGTGGCCCCCGACGTGCACACGTGCACGTTGAACTCACCTCGCACCGCGCGCAGTCAACCGTTAATAATCCGGATGTGCGGGTTTATCCACCCCGAGAAGGATGATGGGTCGAGTCAACTCCCAAACCGCGCATTTGAACTCGCGACCTCCGAGCGCGCCTGGCTCTGGCGTGGACCGAGACAGATGAGGCCACGACTCACGACATTCGGCACGTGGGCCGTCAGTTCTCCACCTTTCTAAAGGCGGCGTGTGCTTTTTATTTATTTATTACGATCAGTGGAAACAAGAAGATGCTCGGTGTATTCGGCACTTTGTTTCGTTCATCATTTCGTAAATGTTTATTTTTTATTTTCATAACTTGGCTTTACGTAGCTCGGGGTGGGGGGGGGCAAACTGAAGTGTTGATGAGTTTCACCATGTGCATCACCAAATATGTGCGTATTAATAACGCTCTTGGGGAGGATTGGTGGCGCAGTGGTTAGCGAATCGATCCCAGCTGCCTAAGTTCGATCGCCGGCCACCCCGGGGAGGCCAGAGGAGGGCTGAGCCCTCCCCCCCCTCGTTTTTAAGTCTTCGCCTTCCTTGCCTCCCCTTCAAATGATTCTCGTCAACTCGTGACGATGGCGGTGATTGTTACAGCCGGAACAATCCGCGACGCCGCTCCGAGAATGATGACTGGCCACGCAGCGTCCATCACCGGCACGGAAAATCTGTTCGTCGGATTATTAGAAGGATACAACGATGGAGTGATGTTCGGCACAGTCGGGTGAAAATAGGGCTCTGGGTCCAAGTGCAGAGTTAGCACGGCGCGAGGAGTCGCAATCGTGGGTTTATCAAAACGTCCGTCGAGTGCCTCAACGCAACACACGCGGTGATGAACACGGAGCGCCTCCGGTCGGAGCGAAGCGGGTTGTGAGTGGCCACAAGGTGAGAGAGGTGGTCGTTTATTGATGGGTTGGATACATTGAGAATTCTACGAGGATGGAGGGGGCACCGGTTGGGGATATATAAGGACACAGCAGGGCACGCGATTAGGATGGGAGGGGGGGCTTGGGGCCTGAAGCTGCTGTGGCCGTGTGTTATGCTGGTTGAAACAAATGTATTCAATAATCTCGACTTGGTTAAAACCCCTTTCAATAATATTTGATCCGTATGGACAAGTCTTACCTTGTGACGCCGATAGGGTCTACTCGCAAGGCAGTCGAGCAGCGCTTCGCAAAATATTGAATGAGAATTGAATCCCCTGGTGACGATGGGTGATGAAGGCTCGTGATGATGGTGGGTTTTTTTGTCTGTCTCTCCCCTTTTCTTTTGAACAAGGCCATGGTGGTAGTGTTTGGCGTCATTGTCTGTTATAACAATTCCTAATACACTCAACCGTATCCACGAGTCGTAGCTACAGAATTTGGATTCTCGAGTCCTGGAACCCTCTCACTTTCGCTTGTTAAATACTGCACAACAATTTGTCATTTTATAAAATCTCACTTCTAAAACTAGGCCCGAATGGGCTCTTACCTGGGCTACGCGTAAATTTCACTTTGACTTGGGGTGGTAGACACGGGGCCCAGCGGTCACGTGTTGAGAAGAAAAACCTATTTTTTTTTTTACCAGATAAGGCCCACTGAGCTATGTAGCTCTTTTTCAGAAGCAACCTGGCCACAAATGATAGCTCAACGAAGCGGCTTATCACGTGGAAATGTACAGCAGCCAAATACTCTAAACGCGTGATGTTGATTCTAAACGTGGAGGGAAAATCCACGCGACCACGGGGAGAAAATTCTAACTCCAAATATATATATAGGCGTCAGGGTCGGGTTCGAACCCTACGACCTCCTGCATGCCTGGCGAGGTAGTTAACATCTCGCCACCGTGACACCCTAGTGTCTCAGCTCGAACCCGCAGTCCGTCCTGGTTAACATCGCAACATACTCCACGGTGGACGTTACGAATATCCCATGAAGTCATTCGAGGAAGAGTGCACACTTTTTTTGAACAGTTTCTGAGCACATGGTGCAAAAGGTCGAACGGCCAGCAACGTACAGCACTGTCGATGTTTTCATCGATAAGATACGACACTAAGGCGGAGCGGTGCGAGGAGGAATGCCGGGAGAGAGGTGGTGTGACCTGCAGTCTGTCAAGTTAGAAAACATACAGTCGTGTACTAGCACATTTTGTATTGATTCGGAAACGCACAATAATTAATCGTCGTTCCGTGCTGAGAAAACAGAGAAAGAGTCTCCCTTTAAAACGAGTCTTGTGACTCGGCGGGGCCGTCCATAAATGACGTCACGCACCTAGGGGGGGGAGGGGGGTCAGACATTTGTGACGATGTGTGACGAGGGGGGGGGGGGGTTGAGAAATGTGACGTCACATAAAAATGCGCTACTTTAAATAAATATAGACAACACGTTTTACTTAATTAAATAAACGTTTTAATAAATGTTTTCTCTTACAACATCAGAGTGCAGTGCCACATTAAATACGCACTACAATGACAATAGTTTAAAGCGATTTGAAGCATGTTTTTCTGGGGGGGGGGCGGCAGAGCTTTGTGACGTCATATTTGAGGGGGGGTGTCTGACTTTTTGTGACGCCGTGTGACGAAGGGGGTCAAAAATCGTCCAAAATCGCGTGACGTCATTTATGGACGGCCCCTTTCTCTCTCTCTCACCTGAATACGGTCGCTTGTGTTGCGATCGAAACGTCGTGATCTATTAATTTTCCACTCACGTGACTTCATCGAAAGAATCAAAGAGTATGGATTCCTGCAGTCACGAAAGCTTTAAATCAATAACAACGATTCATATTCTTGGTTCTTTCGGTAAAGTCACGTAGAAGGGAAATAATAAAATAATAAAAAGAAAACATAATAAAAAAAATTTAATTAGGGAAATAATAAAATAATAACAATATAACATGATAAAATATTTTATTATGTTGTTTTTTTATTATGTTTTATGCATTATTATTTTATTATTTCCCTTCTACGTGACTTTACCGAAAGAACCAAGAAGATGAATCCCTGCAGTCACGAAAGCTTTAAATCGAAAAATAACAACTATGTTGTTCACGCGGATCTGTGTTCAACTCCCGTGGGAAAGCCAAGCGCGCCCCCTGGTGTCTGCAGCGATGTCGGTTCTGCGCTGACATCTCCCCCAGTCTCAAGATCGCACCACCCCCCAACCCCACCCCCCTCACTCCCGCGAGATGAAAAGTGACGCTAATTAATGAATCAATCGCAAAGGCCGTTCGCATCATCTGCCCCGTGCAAAGTGGGTGGGGGGTGGTGCCGGGTTACAGCAGCGCCCGTGTGTTCTCGACCGGCAGAGGTCAAGGATGGATGGATGGAAGATGGTGCGGGAATTCATGGCCGCAGCCGCGTTGACTGCTTCCACCTCATCTTCTTGGTTCTTTCGGTAAAGTCACGTAGAAGGGAAATAATAAAATAATACAAATAAAACATAATAAAATAATTCTCACGACGTTTCGGCCACAACGCAAGCAGCCGTCCTCAGACACTGTCTTTCCGACAGACCTGTTCTTCACGTAGGTAAAGAAAATAATAAATAATAAATAACATAAAATATAAAATAAATACACTTTTATTTATTTAGATTTTTAATCTTTCATTTTATTTTTATTTATTTTATTTTACCTACGTGATTTTACCGAAAGAACCAAGAAGATGAATCCCTGCAGTCACGAAAGCTTTAAATCGAAATGCTTCCACCTTGCCATTGGTCAGAGCCCTGTGGTTGGGACATCGTGGGTCATAAGGAAACGCCGATTGGCCTCTCTCTAAGTCAGATCAGCGACAGCAAACATCACTGCAATGTTACGTACGACCCTTTATCAATCCACTGCTGGATGAAGCTACACCCCCACCACCCACACCCATCCACCACCTTTGGGTCAAGGTAATTGTTTGCTTGATTGGTCATACTTCACCACGCTGGGCAATGTGGGTTGGCGAAGACTTTGCCTCACGATTAGACCAGGCAGATCCCTCGCCGCTGCCGTTCGCCTTGGGCGGGAATCAAAGTCTGCGGGGGTTAATAGTTAACGCGGCGACGCGCTCACCCCCGCCCTCCATCTCCCCCACCAAAAATGTACATTAGCCCAAAATACACGCGACACAAGGAGTGGTGCTCGTAACGATGTGCGAACGAGACGGTAAGAGTAGACGTACCACCCCCCATACTCATTCTGTCTCCCGTGACACCAACCGCTCATTCTATTTATATGCTCGGTTCGTACAGACGGAATCTCAAAAACAGGCTACGCTTACATCTCTCTGCCTCTTGTAAGGTCTCAAGACTTAATCACCCCCTTCTCTCTTGCTGCGGCATGTCCAAGCAGAGTGAGTGAGTGAGCGTGGTTAAATCTTGGCTGGGAGACTGCCCGCGTACGGTGCAAGCATGCCGGTGGGGCCGAATGATGTTTGAACTTTGTTTATAATTTGTGATAGAAATAACGTGTTGCATCGGTGATTAACAAATGCATTCGGTGATGCTGCTACTGCGTTGGCAGCGGTGCGTAAGCACAAATAGCTAACAAAAAAAACCTCAACGCATTCGTCGACAACACTCCCATAAGGGGGAATATATAACAGGCGACGTTTCAGGCAATTACCCTTCATTGTGTTTTAAAGAACAGGCGATGTTTTGGGCAATTACCCCTTTTCATTGTGCTATGACGAGGAATAATTGCCTGGAAACGTCGCCTATTTTATATAAGTACATTTTTGGGCCACTTATTAATGAATGTGAGTTTTAGAAAATATAATTATTGGTATGAAGTTTAACACCGTCCATTACCGGTGTGATGTTTAACTCTGTTTCATATTATGCACCGGAACACGTTTTTGCGGTTATAGTATTTACTAATGCTATGATGTTATTAAATGTCACAGTAATGTTATACTGTACTGTACGTCACATTTATTGTTAAATGTGTAACTCCACAATCTGTTCGCTGTTACAGTGTCCATCTCCGTTCTAAGAGTCGGAGGGATGAAATCAGCTCGTGTGCCGGGTGATCGTGGCCTCACGGAATCGCGGGAGATGGCGGCGGCTTGGGGAGGCCTCCATCCAGCAGTGGATTGTGATGTTGGTCATGACTATATATTTGTGCACTACCGTTGTAGCAGTGCCTTCCTTTTTTTTTGGCCGACGGGTGTGAACTGGAACGTTCGCTTCCACGTTGGTTTGGCCATGTTTAGTAGTAGGTTTTTACCCTTTCAACTGGTACAAAAAACTGACACCTTTATACAAGGCATCATGTTTGCGATAACCACAACACAATCAGTCAAAATGCAAACAAAAATAAATAACTCTGATGATGATAATGATATGCACTGCCCTTGAAGTTGATTGGTCCACACCCGAGACAGCTTTTCTTAGAGCCTAGTCTCCATTGGTGTTGGACCAGATGACGCCAAAAGGCGTACAACTCAGTTGAAAGGGTAAAAACCTACTACTATATTTTGCCACTGGTAAAGGAGATGTCTCATAGTTGGCCATGTTTGTTTGTTGTAGTGCGGAATTAGAATGATGGCTTTAATTCTAGATTTGAAGCTTTCGTGACTGCAAGGATTCATACTCTTAGGGTTTTTTCGGTAAAGTCACGTAGGTAAAAAATAATAATAATAAAAAATAATAAATGAAAATAAATCAAATTAATCACGACGTTTCGGAGGCAACATAAGTCTCCATCTTCAGGTGGGACCGTCACAGCTAAATTTACTGTATCAAAATTTAGCTGTGACGGTCCCACCTGAAGATGGAGACTTGTGTTGCCTCCGAAACGTCGTGATTTAATTGATTTATTTTCATTTATTATTATTTTATTTTATTATTTTTTACATACGTGACTTTACCGAAAAAAACCTAAGAGAATGATGTCTTTAATCTAAGTTGTCTTGTGGTTGTTGTTGTTGTTGTTGTTGTTGTTTGACTTGCATCCCACTGGGATTTTTGCACAGCGTTGGTGTACGGTGCTTTTTTCTGGAAGACTTTGCTGTTTTTTCCTGGATTTTTCTGTTTGCGCATAGTCACTGTAAGATGTTTTCTTGTTCATATTTTAGTTTTTTACCAAATACATGAAACTGAAAAACTGAAAACGTTGCCTCATCGCCCGTGATGACCGTGAGGCACATGTCTCATTCAGGTCAAAAGCCTCCAGTAAATCACGTGACTTCGATGTGGCCACCCCCACTCTGAATCCCCAAAGCAGTCGTTCACGCTCTGTTCGCTCCTTCCGTCTCTCTACGTCTGGCTTCCCTCCGCTCTCATCACCACCCTCTCTCATTCCCGACGTCTTGGCCCGGTCATTCCTACTCTCTCTCCTCTCTCCTCCTCCTCCTCTCACATCCCGTCGCTCCGTCTTTCTTCCTGCTGCTCGTCTTGAGCCGTGACCTCTATTGTTTTTTCCAGTCACCTTGCCCTGTCCGCTGCCCCTGTGCCCAAGGGCAGCAGCTTCGACTCCCCTTCCCCGTGGCGTGGCCACGGGTACAGAAGTTCGTCACGCAAATTAAAATACAAATTTCATTGCGTAGAGTGTAACATTGCTGACATCGACGGTAGGGGCAATTCAATTTCAAAGAAACACTTTACGTTTCGATTTAAAGCTTTCGTGACTGCAGGGATTCATCTTCTTGGTTCTTTCGGTAAAGTCACGTAGAAGGGAAATAATAACATAATATTACGTCTTATTTTTATTATTTTATTATTTCCCTTCTACGTGACTTTACCGAAAGAACCAAGAAGATGAAACACTTCACGCTTACGCGGCAGAACTCGTTGAGATGCCGGTGTCACGCCCCCATCGCTGTGTAATGTGGTTTTTATATATTTTTTATCACAATCAGCAGGTGTTTCGGTGGGGGGGGGGGAGAGAAATAAAACTGGAGGGCTAAAAAACCACAACGTCAAAGATTATCGTGGCCACTGGCACGTGATCGGTTACGATTAATGGGAGTGCAGCGTTAACGCACGAAATGTGGTCAATAAAAAAAACCCAAGACGTGGTCAGTTTTCAAGGTGCCCGTTTAATTCTTATTATTTGGGTCTTTCTGCGATCGCATTCCACTGCAGTGTGAAGCGCTTCCAGACGTTCTTTGTATCTCAACGTGGTGGGTGGTAGCGGGGGGTGGAGGGGGGGGGTTACGCGATTATCCTAATCCCAAAATCATTGGCACGCCGCAATGTCAAGGAGCCACGCGATGCACACGCACAGCAAGAAAACCCTCCATCCTGCCCCAAACGTTTCTTCAGTGGAGAATCGGACGCGTTTGGCACTCGAGTCAGCTTGACGTCCTTGTGGGAGGACGGCGCTCTTCAATACCCAGTAATCAACTTGAGCCTCCTCCTCCTCCATCATCTGTATTATTGGCAGTGACGCCGGCCCAGCGCACGTGCTGCGTTCGCTGCTGCTTGCGTTGCAGGAGTTTCACGGTTCGAAATCCAGCGGTCACCCCGATTAACACTGCGGTGTGTATATTCTTGGTTCTTTCGGTTAAGTCACGTAGAAGGGAAATAATACAAATAAAAATAAAGCAATAAAATGTTTTATATATTTTTTTTTTATTATTTGTATTTTTATTATTTTATTATTTCCCTTCTACGTGACTTTATCGAAAGAACCAAGAATATGAATCCCTGCAGTCACGAAAGCTTTACTGCGGTGTGTATTATCCGTAACAATACGCGCCGTCTGTTTAACAGTGGACGTTAAAGAATCCCGTGGCGTCATTCGGAAGAGTAGGCCATTGTGCGTCTGCGTCACGGTCAACATTTGCCCAATTTGGTTTTTAAAAATTACGCCCAAAATTTCTCAATCGGGAGGACTTCCTGGCTAAACAAACTCGGTGCACAACTACGCCGCCTGAATGTAACATCATAAATAGTAGGCAACGTTTCGGACGATGGCCCTTCTTCATAACACGCGGGCCGTTGGCTCAAATATTGCCGAGCTTTGCTTGCAAACAAGTCCACGTGTTCCAGTTGCAGGGATGCATCGGTCCCAAGTCATTTGTGCAGACTGTACTTTCATTCATCATCATCATCATCACTCTCAGAATCATCACCGTCGTGCTCTCATTATTGATTACGATTGTTTACGTAGGAAGCCATCACCGAGTCTCATCTCCGTTTCAGCAGAGTCCTGCCAGAGGTGTACAGTAGAGGGCGACAATTGCTATGTTTTCCAATTAAGTATCGTAATTTGCAGTGAATGTTGTCAAATGTGAAAGACTTGGAATAAAATTGCCTACTCTTCTTCAAACGATTTTACAGGCCCCGAGACGTCTACGGTATGGCAGCAGACGACTTGTATTTTATGATTACTAAAACCCGCAATATTAACCAGGGCGGCCCACCCGAATGGAACCGCGAGCCTCTGCAACAAGTGGCGAAGGTGAGGTTGTCTAGTTGCGGGCGAGTCCTTGTCGTCCTCTTGACCCCTGGTCCACAGCTCGCAGTTTTATTAGCCCAGCGTGCCCATTACCTTACAGTTCAGATGCTTAACAAATGGACCCTTCATGACCAGTTATGCATGTTATTGACACGATTATACACACATGAATTGCTTTTTTTTTTAACCAGGTATGGCTCACTGAGCCATATAGCTCACTTTCAGAAGCGACCTGGCCACAGATAAATAGCTTAATGAAGTGGCTTATCAGCCACATACTATAAACGCATCTTGATTCTAAATGTGGAAAGAAAAATCGAAGGACTTGGAAAAAAATTATCCACGCGACAACGGGGAGAGAGACACGCAAACTACAAATCGACAGGCGTCAGGGTCGGGATCAAACCCACGACCTCCTGCATACCTGGCGAGGTGGTTAACATCGTGCCCCATGTGAGGAGGAATCAACGAGGGATAGAGGTTCGGTGGAAACGTAGCTAGATAGAGGCGTGATAAGGAGGCTGGTGAGAAAGTGGAGTGAATCAATGAGTGCTTGATCATCGACCAGATTGCTTCTCGTTGATGTCTGAGTGAGTGCACGGGGTGAGTGTGTACGCGAATTAGATCTTCTTCTGCTTTTGCTTCCACCTGTTTGCCCAGGAAACCCTCCCGAGTCTCGAGCCTGCTGAGATGTTTTCGCAGTAGGGGGCGACACTCGCTACGTACGGGCTCTCCCCAAATTAAGTGCGCGGGGTCACTTCTGCGAGTCCGATTGCGAATGTGGCGAATGACGGCGCGTATTTATTTCATGTTTAATACACCCGTCGCATTAACCAGGGCCATCTGGATTGTGACACTTGGTAAGTAGCGGCTTATATAGGTGAGTGCACAGGTGAGTGCACATGGGGTGGAGGCGTGGCTAAGGCGTGCAGGTGACCGCGTCAGGCAAGCTCCATCAATAACTTCTCACCTACTCGCCTGCACACGTTAGCGCGGTTGGATGCGTACGGTGCGAAGGAAGTTCAACAAACACACGCACAGGTGTGTATGCAACTGCATAGGCGAGAAAGTATGTGTACAGGTGAGTCGGTATATAGGTGTATATGTCTAGGTGCGTGAGTAGGTGAATAGGTGAGTAAATGGACAGTATATGTGAGTACATGATAAGGGGCCGTCCATAAATGACGTCACGCACCTAGAGGGGGGTCAAACATTTGTGACGATGTGTGACGGGGGGGGGGGTGTTAGAAATGTGACGTCACGTCAAAATGCGCAACTTTAAATAAATATAGACAACACGTTCTACTTAATAAATATATTTTTTAATAAATGTTTTTTCCTACAACATCAGAGTGCAGTGCCACATTGATTACGCACTACAATGACAATAGTTTAAAGCGATTTTAAGCATGTTTTTTTGGGGGGGGGGGGGGCGGCAGAGCTTTGTGACGTCATATTTGAGGGGGGGGGTGTGACTTTTTGTGACGCCGTGTGACGAGGGGGGGGGGGTCAAAAATCGTCCAAAATCGCGTGACGTCATTTATGGACGGCCCCTAAAGTATTTATGCAAATAGAAACTTAGGTGAGTACGCATGCACGTGACTCTGTGAATAGGTATGGATAGATATGTGTATGATACAGGTGAGTAGGTGTGGAGGTGCATATGTTAGTGGGTCAGGGAGTCGGCGTGCGAGTCGGTATATACGTATGAGAGGAGGTATGTGTGTGTGTAGGTCGACTCAGCCTCAAATGAGTTCCTGGTGCGGTGTGTAAGCATCGTCACTGGGGAGACAAAGGCGGTGGGGCGTGGTGCTGGCCACCCACCCCCTCGTGCACCGTTCCGGCCTTCATAGGTGCTCGCTTTCAGCACTTGCCCCTACAGCCTGTTAAGGCTATACGCGTGTGTGGGTTGGGGGGGGGGGGAAGTGGTGACTAACGCCAGTGACGATTTTCTGAACCGGTCCTGAGCATCACCAAGGTCGACTCAACCATGAATCGAAGTGCCCGGCTCGATGCGTAAACACGAGCGGGGGACATCGCTGCCAGACAGAGGCGGCGGGCGTGGTGCCGGCCACACGCGCGCGCTCTCCGCGTGCCCGTGCCGGCCTTCGACAAGGCGCTCGCCAACAGCACTTGCCCCCAGCAGTCTTGTGGAAGGCTCCTCGTGTGTGTGAGTGTGTGTAAGTGTGTGTGAGCGTGTGTGTGAGTGTGTGTAAGTGTGTGCGTGTCTGTGACGCGCGCTCCCCGCGGGGGATCAATCTGCAGGTGCGGCCCCGTGACGTCCACGCGCGCGCCACCCCCGCGCCCAGTCTCGCTCCGCTCCATCCTCCCATCACCCTCCTCCTCCTCCCATCATCATCATCAGCAACAGCACACCCCCCGTTCCTCCGCGCGCAGCCGCTGCGTATAATACAGTGCGACGGCGAGGCTTGGTAACTGTGTGTGTGTGTTCGTGTGCGTGTCTCTCTGCGTGCGTGCGCGCGCGCGCGCGTGCCTGTAGTCTGACTGTGCGAGTGCGCGGGCTTGTGTCTCGCGATGTGCGTGTGGCACTGAGTGAGAGTTGAGTCTCTCTGTCTCTGGAGCCTTCTGCTCTGTGCTGCCGGACCCGCCGATCCACTCCGCCGCCAGGACTCCGATGGATGGGATACCCCCAGATCCCGCAGGTAAAGGGGATGTCCTAACCCCCACCCCATACCCCCTCCCCCCTCCCCCCCCCTACCTCGGCATTGTTATGCGATGATTGTCGTTGTTGTTGTTGGTGGTGGTGGTGAATATCAAATATCACCTACCACCAGACAGCGCAGGGTGGTGAGTATCGCCTCGTGGTTGACAATGGGTATGGTCGCCGATAAGTTAGGTATGCCGACGGTGGTGGTACAGATCGTGGTTGGGGATGGGTGGTGGTGGTGGTTGGTGGTGCTAGTTGGGGAGATCGTGGTGATGCTTTCGTAGCGCGGTGCGCTAACCGCTGCACCACCGCTCCACGCGTGCACACGTACACACTTGCACACACACGCCATGAGCAAACACACAGATGCAACAAAGACAAAGATCCCCCGGATAGCCTTGTAACAGACTGTTGGAGCAAGTGCTGATAGCAGGCACCCAATACAGTATAGACAGGCATGGCACGCGAGGGAGTGGGTAGTTAATACCACTACCAGCCGCCTTTGTCTCCCCAGTGATATTTACAAACCGCACCAGGTACTCATTTCAGGCCGAGTTGACTTAGGAGGAGAAGCCCAGAGGCGGTTCAAACATTCGCCGCTGTATTGGTCAAGAGCACGCTGCGCTACAGACGCGGCAACATGAGTTCGAGTCTCGTCGACGACTCACATCAGTGACAAGCGAGTTCAGAACTTGTCCTGGGGGCTTCGCTCGGGGGATCAACTCGGCCTTAAGTGCGAGCACGTGGCGTGCAGTGTCTATACACATCAGCGTTGGGGAAGACAAAGGCGGCCGGGCGTGGTGGTGCTCCCCACACCAATCCCTGGCTGTTTCATTCAACACGTTGACGTGGGCGGCACGTTGCGTGATTCTTGTTTGATGGTGGTCGGTTGTTGTTGGTGGTGGTGGTGCGAATGGTGATGTTGGTGGCGACGATCATCGTGGTGCAGTGGTGGTGTGGCACTGACTGTGGGACAGAGGTCGCAACCGGGTACCCGATACCCGGCTACCCGTACCCGGCCGGGTACGGTTACCCGTTTGCGACCCTGGTGCGGCCGGGTACGGGTAGGCCGTGAGTAACTGGTGAGTAACCGTTTGTCACTCATTTCGGGTAGGGTACGGGTAGGGAACGGGTACCCGTACCCGCCCGGGTACGGTTACCCATTTGCGACCCTGGTGCGGCCGGGTACGGGTAAGGAATCAAAACCCGTTTGCGACCTCTGCTGTGAGATCTCGTGGCTGTTGGTCTGCGCCAAGCCGGCTGCACACAGCTGTTGATAGAGACACGCATCCATCATCCACGAAACCGCACCACCCCCTTGCTCGAGTCATACTCTGTACCACATCCCCCTGGCTGCGATGAACGTTGCAATGCTCTGCGGATTGCATGCCAATGCGCTGTGCCAGCGTGTGCACACATGCACGGTATGGGCCGCTTTAATCTGTCCGTTACCCGATAAGAACCTCCCACACACACGTTGTTTTCTTTCCGTGGGGGGCATACTTCACCACGCTGGTCAATGCAGCTTTGGGGGGGGGGGGGTGCAGAACACGATCGGACGTTGCACTCACTGCCGTCGACTGCACACACGCTCTATCCAGGCTCAAGGGATCCTGCTTAGCTTGCGAGCTCATGCCTGGGTGAGTCGGTCACAGGCGTGGGTTGGGGTTGTGTGAGCACACAGAGGATGCCACTCCTCCGCTTTCCATTTGTTAGATTACATCTCAGGCTGAACGCATCACCCCCATCAACGTTCAACGCGATGGTTAGTTTGCACAATTGATGCAGCGTTCATGTCAGTCGGGGTTTTATTAATTTCCATTCTTTTAGTGCTGCTGTGCACGGGCAATCTCGAACCGAATCGGTCCCCGGAATTGATGGCACCGAGTTTTTCAGAAACGGCAAGCCTAGGCAGGCGGTTGTGCCTGGACGGTGCTTGGTTGGGTGATGCCATGCATTTGAAAAAGTACAGATCCTATACTTACTCTTAGGTTTTTTCGGTAAAGTCACGTAGGTAAAAAATTAAATTAAAATTAATAAAAGTAACATAAAAAATCACGACGTTTCGGAGGCAACACAAGCTTCCGTCTTCAGGTGGAACCGTCACAGCACGATTGCTGTATCAAGTAAGAAAAAAACCTAAGAGTATGAATCCTTGCAGTCACGAAAGCTTCAAATCGAGATCCTATACTGCAACATTCCGATGTTGTTACGGTTGGTATAGGCTGCGGGGCCACGTGATCGGCCGTACAGGGCATTTCGGCAAGAAACCGGTGTTGTGACCGTACGTCTGTGCTCCCCGAATCTCTTCCTGCCGAGTTCACCTGCAACCCGTGCCGCCCGGCGTTCTGTGAAAGCACCCTTGTGGTCAAGTAACCACGAGGATCGCAGTGACCATGCACAGGAGGAAAATGTACGTGGTCAATCCAAAAGCACGTGGCTTGTATATAAATTTCTGCACCCGTGTTTTTATGATTTTCTTTAAAGCATACGACTAAATATACTGGTACGTCTCGCCGTATCGCTCGATCATCAATGGGCAGCAGTAATTCAAGTGTAAGATGATATTGATGGCTTTCGACAATGGGGGAGACACTCAGCGCTCAGAGAGCCACTCGCGATGATAAATGGCAATCATCGGAGCGAAAGCCCTCCCTGCTGTGAGTTTCTGCCACCTGCACATTCTGACATTGGATGTAACCCCCTCCATATAATTTTACATCTGAATATCACTTACATGTTGGATTATGGGAATTATAAGTAATGCACGATGATGCATTATAAGATTTAGTTTTCACATGTAATGATAATGGGCACGTATAGGCTGCTGGATGAAGTGCTGCCCAACACCGCGACAGGTTGTATGGGTGGTTTAACCATACATCGATATGCTAGGCAGCAGAGGTGTGGACTCGAGTCATGTGACTTGGACTCGAGTCAGACTCGAGTCATGAATTTGATGACTTGCGACTCGACTTGGACTTGCATAACAATGACTTTGTCCCACCTATGAGATGTGGACTCGAGTCATGTGACTTGGACTCGAGTCAGACTCGAGTCATGAATTTGATGACTTGCGACTCGACTTGGACTTGCATAACAATGACTTTGTCCCACCTCTGCTAGGCAGTGCGTGGAGGGGTGGAAGGCCCACGACTAGTTCAGATGTCACTCCCCATTGATGTTGGCCATTAGCCGGGAATCAAACTCAGGTCACTGGGTTGGTAGCGCAGTGTGTGAGCCACTGTACGGCTCAAAGACAACTTGTTTACACCCTTACTTAATTATGAATGCGTGTTACTTTGAACGTGGAGTCGGTGTGTTTTTTAATGCGTCATGTATTTTTAAAGAAAATTTGGGAATGCAGGCCAGCTGAGAGTATTATACGTCACATAGAGCCCAGTGCTGTGCAATCATATTCAAAGTGAACGTGATTTCCGGCTGAGATAAGCATTAAGGCAGTGGCTCATTTCCTGTTCACTGCCTGAGCAAGTGGTGGAAATTCATACTCTTCGCTTTTTTCGGTAAAGTCACGTAGGTAAAAATAAAATAATAATAGATGAAAATAACTCAATTAAATCACGACGTTTCGGAGGCAACACAAGTCTCCGTCTTCAGGTGGTGGAAATTCCCTATTCCCGTGTTGTGGGCAGGTTTATCCATTGGACAGTCGCTCTTGACTAGCCCATACATTGCTGCTCATTGTATAAATCTCGGAGGGATGATGGGCCAAGTCGACTCTGAGCCAGGACTTGAACTCATAACCTGCCAAGTGCAAGCCACTCGCTCTTTCACTGAGCCACCTGGAAGTCAAAATGCCCTTTTTCTACCCAGGAAAGCCTCGCCGGGACTAAAGATTGTGTGTTTCACGAGGGTTCTGCTACGTTTGGATGTTTGGTTATTCATTTAATGAGTGTTTGGCCTCATGTCGGAGGCAAATTGAGTAAGCCAGAGAAAACGCACCACGAATACAAGGGTAGAGTGCTCACAGCTCCTCACAGATAGATGAAGGAATCCACTACATTACTGTCATTTCTTGGCCACTTCGCAATGTGAGCCTATCAGCCGAGAGACAGCTCGTACACGTAAGTGAATGGCTATCAATTGCAAGAGTGCCCTATGCAATTCACGATAACTAAACATTTCATTGTGCAGTCGTTTGTATAATTTACTGATTAGTGATTCTCCGTACATCACTGGTGAGGTTCAAGGTTGATTTTAGCTCCATAAGCACCGATGCCGTCTTGCTAGGTCCACTTACAATTACTCTAAGTGGCCGCTGTTTGCTGCCGACACACTTTCCCATTGCAATAATTCGAAGTCCTATTTGTATTTCTTTTTAAACTCACACAGTAGCGGCTGTCCACTTTGCTGAACCAGCGTCTTGCCCAGAGAATTAATCTTCGGGGTAGAATGATTCACTGACAGTTCTGGACCCGCCATTTAATTGATAATCGATTTTCTTTTTGCTCCGCAAACGTTGCAGCTGATAATGAACAGTGGGTGGCGCGGGGCAGGTTGGGACAGTGCTGCCCATCTCACTCAAGGGTCGCTTTTAAGGGGTATCGGAAGTGGCGCGGTGGTGTCCACTTCAACGGGCTATTCTCTTAACACCAAGGGTTCACGCTGCTCCGCGAGAGATACGGGACGGATTTGTCATCTGGTAACATTGACGTCGATAACATTGGGAAAAGCTGTGAAATGATACACGTCACAACAATTGCGGTGGATCGTAGCACGTCTGCAGTGGCTGCGGGGATGATGTGAGCCCATTGCATGCACCATATATATTTTTGAAAAGCATCGATTCTTACGCACGTGATTGGATGTGCGCATCGCGAGTGTATATTTATTTAAGTATGTAATTACGTAATTATTTTGTTATGTTATTCATCTTATTAGGTTTATAATTAAAGAAATAACACATCGTGATTGGTGACATGGCCCAGCGGTGATGCGCTCAGAACTTTTTTGTTTTGCAGACGTTCACGCTTCGAATCCCGCAGGCCACCCTGCTTAATGCCGCAAGTGTTTTAATCTTAAAGCGTGCGTCAGCTGCTTCACAACATGTGTTAAAGATCCCGTGATGCTCTTTGGTTCTTTCGGTAAAGTCACTTAGGTAGAAATAAAATAAATCACGCTTTTAACGCAACACAAGCGTTCGTATTTACACCATTGGAACCTCATTTGCCAGTAAAAAATATGATAATTGGTTTTTTACCCTTCTATCTGGCAACCAAACTGACACCTTTTTTACAAGGAGTCATGTTTGCATAGACCACAATACCTGCAGTCATAATGCAAACAAAAAACATAACTCTGATAATGTATGCACTGTCCTTGAAGTCGAGCTCTCATACTCTGATGGTGCATTGTCTTTGAGTTGTGTGCCTTTTGGCGTCATCTGGTCCAACCCATGTGAGATTAGGATCTAAGGAAAGCTGTCTCGGGTGTGGACCAATCAATTTCAAGGACAGTGCATACATTATCAGAGTTATGTTTTTTGTTTGCATTATGACTGCAGGTATTGTGGTCTATGCAAACATGACTCCTTGTAAAAAAGGTGTCAGTTTTGTTGCCAGATAGAAGGGTAAAAAACCAATTATCACAAGCGTTCGTCTTCAGGTGAAAATCGCGATAGCTGCGATGTCTGCTGCGAACAGCACGATGTCTGCCTTTCGAAGATGCGAGAGGCCATTGTGCCCCTGCGTCGTCATGGGCCAGTTTGGGTCAACTTAAAAAAAGATATTTTTATCGTGGTAAAAATTAGGTCAATGAAAAAAATCTCACAAATTACTTACTTGGGATTGCACACCGCAGCGATCTTCGCCACCTACTGCAAAAACCTGGCAGTACCCTCCTAAAAAAGGTCTTGAGACTCGGTGGGGATATCGTGGGTAAGCAAGCGTAGTCATACTATTAACTGATTGATCCTTGCACCACCCTAAAGGACGGACGCTGTCGCAGCCCGGGCTGTGTCAGGACAGCGTAAATCATTAAACACGAGGGAACTGGGATTATTTACTTCTGTGATCCAAGAGTCGTGTTCTTGCCATGACCTCACCGGTAATGCAGATACACCAGGGACAGTGGCTGCCTGCTTTGAAATAAAATTAAATTATTTTTCACAATACAATGTCGCATATCTGACCGCGATCGATTTTTAACCGCTCGCACCCAGAGCAGTGTTTGCGCACGGTGGAACCGTCATTCTCTGGTCGACGTTCACAAATCTGGCCCTTTCGCATATCCGCCTGCATCTCAGTCGGATTTTCGACGTTGCACCGCGTGACCAGATCGCCCGGACAGCGCTTGGGTTGGACGGCCACCACGCACAAGCCGGTTCCCATCGGGTCCGCGGGGCGCTACTTGGGCGGGCAGCAGACGGCGGTGCAATACAATCCAGTGTTGTATTGTACTATGGCGCCACATTTATGCGTCCCCCCCCCTCCCGCCTTCACCAACAAGCACTGACTGGCATGATGAAGTATGGTCATTAGCCCACATGAGCCCCAAGGCGTGGCGAGATTCATCAAAAGGATGGTGTTTGGTGGGCCCAGGGGAATTCAATGTTGTGGATTTGATTTCCGTTTTCGTGAGCTGGCACCCCCTCTGAAAACATCCCTGGCCTAGGATCCCTTTGAGTTGTGTTAACTCGCCCATTAAAGCCAAGGTGCTGGTTTGCTCTGGGATTCCCAGCTCCTAGAGCCAATTCCCTGCCAATCAGATGTAACTTCAAATGAGGGAAGGCCTCAGTATGAAGCGGGATGTCTGCAACACACCACCCTTCACGTTACGGTCACATAAAAGATGCCGTCAAAAAGGTCGGATTCCTAACTTTTAATGGGAATCGTTAGTTTTGATCGATATATATATTACCATGTGGGTTTTCTCAGTTGTATTGTATAGCTCCTGTTTAACTGAATCAAATTGAGTTGCTGAAGAAGCTCCCGGCGCGTGGAGCGAAACGTCAGACATCGATGCTGAATAGCGCGTGGCACAGCTCGTAAACGCACTTTGAAGAGGCGTCCAGTACAACCGCGAACACCTTGTAATATTTAATCGGCTAATTGATTAAACATTGAATTGGGGTGCAGTGGTGGCGAGATGTTAGCTACCGTGCCTGGTATGCAGAGGTGCTTGATTCGATCCCGACCCTGATGTCTGCTGTACATTTGGAGCGTGCGTCTCTCTCTCCCCGTGGTCATGTGGATTTTTTTCATTTATTTATTTATAAACATGCATGTAGAGTGTCTGGCTGCAATAAATGTCCGCATGATAAGCCACTTCTTTGGGCTAGGTAGCTTCTGAAAAGGAGCTATGTAACTCAGTGGGCATTACCTGGTAAAATAATAATAAATGAAACAAATATATACGTATTTCTTTTTTTGCCAAATCGATGTATCGTGCCACCCATAGCTGCTGCTGACTGCTCTCCATTCCGGGCCTTTAAAGCTTTACTCTGCAACAGTGATTTAATAGCTAAAAAAATAAATCACGTGGACCGGCCCACATGCCGTGGGGGATTTTGGCCGGCTGGCCATCCATGGTTTGTTCCTGCGTTTTCTTTTTCTGCCCGACCCACATTGTTCGAGGTCTTTCGCTGCATTCCGAGCGGGCCGGAGTGACAGCCACACAAACGACACCCTCCTCCACTGGACTCGTCGGCGTCGTTGCCATCGGCGGCGGCGGTGGTTTTGTTTTTGTCTTTCAAGTTATCGCCCGGGAAACAGTGCCCTTTGCCTTCAAGCCGTGTGCGATTGATTTGGGAACACAATATTTTCGGAGCAATGTTTTTGTTGGCAATGCCATTACTGATACTGTAACGTGATGTCGATTTTTTTTTTACCAGTTTTGGTATGTAAGGAAAACAAAAAAGTTCAACCCTAGATTTGAAGCTTTCGTGACTGCAAGGATTCATATTCTTAGGTTTACCGAAAAAACCCAAGAATAAAGTTCAACCCGTTGCCAATCCACTGTTGGATGAACGCCTTCCTATGCTTTGTTGGTCACGGGGGCGTTCATCTAACTTACGTCACCACTCTGGCCAGTGCGGTTTGGTTGCCCAGGACCGCTTCAGATATCTCACCACCGATGTTCGTCATGCGAGGAAATCAAACTGAGGTCGATGGTTCTTTCGGTAAAGTCACGTAGGTATAAAATAAAATAAATTAAATCACGACGTTTCGGGCGCAACACAAGCGTCCGTCATCAGGTGGGACAACCACGGCAAGAAACAATTGCTGAAGTCGCCCATTATTTTATACCTACGTGACTTTACCGAAATAACCAAAGAGTATGGATCCCTGCAGTCACGAAAACTTTAACGGTGTTGACTGCCGAATCATCAACTTTCCCTTCGTTGATATGGACGTTACATCAGCGTTCCCCCGGTCGGTGTTGCGCCTTGTAACTGTTAATGAAGTCAACTAAACTAAACTTTTCATTTGACCAGGTAAAGTTCACTGAGCCATATAAACTCTTTTTCAGAAGCGATCTGGTCACAAATGATAGCTCAACGAAGTGGCTTATCACGTGGACATTTATAGCAGCCAAATACTCTGAACTAAATGTGGAGGGGAAAACCGGAGGACCCGGTAGAAAAATCCACAAGACCACAGGGAGAGGAGACGCAACCTCCAAAGAAACAACAGGCGTCAGAGTCGGGATCGAACAACTCACTATCTCCTGCATACCAGTCGAGGTAGTAAACATCTCGCCACCGTGATGATGATGAGAGAGAGAGAGACACGCAAACTCCAAATATACAGCAGCAGGCGTCAGAGTCGGGATCGAACAACCCACGACCTCCTGCATACCAGATGAGTAGTAAACATCTCGCCACCGTGATGATGATGAGAGAGACACGCAAACTCCAAATATACAGCAGGCGTCAGGGTCGAGATCAAACCCACGACCTCCTGCATACCAGGCGAGGTAGCTAACATCTCCTAGCCACCGTGATGATGATGAGAGAGACACGCAAACTCCAAATATACAGCAGCAGGCGTCAGGGTCGAGATCAAACCCATGACCTCCTGCATACCAGGCGAGGTAGCTAACATCTCCTAGCCACCGTGATGATGATGAGAGAGACACGCAAACTCCAAATATACAGCAGCAGGCGTCAGGGTCGAGATCAAACCCACGACCTCCTACCTACCAGGCGAGGTAGCTAACATCTCCTAGCCACCGTGATGATGATGAGAGAGACACGCTAACTCCAAATATACAGCAGCAGGCGTCAGAGTCGGGATCGAACAACCCACGACCTCCTGTATACCAGGCGAGGTAGTTAACATCAAGCCACCTCGGCACCCCTGTGCACGGTTCCCAGCTGAGCGAGCAGTCATCATTGCAGTCATCGGAGTTGCACAACCCCTCTTAAAACACGAAAGCAGTTGCAGCCTGCGCCTCCACAATGACCAGCATCCTGGCTGTTTCACCGCAGGCATGTGGTGTCGGTTCATTAATATCCTGGCATGGATCCAGGACCGGATTGCCAAAGCGGTGATCCTAATGGAGCCACGAAGGCCAAAGGGGTAATGTGGGTGGATGGAATTTGTGTGGTTTTCTGCTTTTTCTTATTAAATCACGTTCGCAGTGCAAAGGCGTGAAGGCCCAGAATGCCGGGTGGTCAGCAGCGGCGGTGACAGTGGCACGGTGACCTGACCAGGGACCTGCACAGTGAATTGTCCCCATTATTGTCCGGTGTTGAGAGAGGAGTTGAAGGAGGAAAGACGATCGCTGGTGATTTTAGCAACATGTACAACAATAATAATGATTATTTACAGCCCCTTGTCAATCCACCGCTGCACGAAGGCCTCCCTGCGCAGTGTCGGGCGTGTGGGTTATTTAAGCCATACTTCACCACGCTGGTCGTTGCGGTTCTATGAAGGGAGAGGGGCACACAGAGGTCCGCCTCCGATATTGCTCGCCGCCGATAACCGCGGCCAGAAATCGAACTCGGGTGGCGGGATTCGCAGCGCGTGTGCGTAAACCGTGCGGAGATTCACGAAACAACACAACGTGGATGTATACAGGGTCTCGGTGCGTCCGTCGCGTATTTATTTTGAAGATATCGGCAGCAGTGGCGTGGCGCACTTGGCATGGGCCATGGTGCAAGGAATGAAATGTGGCTCTTCATGGTCCTAAATCGGATCCTTATTCATTGCCCGCAGCTTGGACCCCATCTGGCCGACGGGCCCCCGGTGAATTTGAACGCCAGCTCAATAGCAACGCCACTGAGAGAGGGAAGTCTTTCGGTTATAAGCAGAGGTTAAAGAGAACATTCTAGAGGGTGATTGTTTTTTTTTTAACTAGGCAGCAGAGGTCGCAAACGGGGTTTGATTCCTTACCCGTACCCGGCCGCACCAGGGTCGCAATCGGGTACCCGTACCCGTACCCTACCCGATACCCGGCTACCCGTACCCTACCCGATACCTGGCTACCTGTACCCGGCCGGGTATTGGGTAGGGTACGGGTACCCGATTGCGACCTCTGGGATGAAGCCATGTTGCAGGCGCGGGTGGGTTGATTCTAGGAACTTGAATTGTGAGAAGAGACAAGACGTTGGGAAATGAGTGACAAACGGTGACTCACCAGTGACTCACTGCCTACCCGTACCCGGACCCGGCCGCACCAGGGTCGCAAACGGGTACCCGTACCCGGCCGGGTACGGGTAGCCGGGTATCGGGTAGGGTACGGGTATCGGGTACCCGATTTCGACCTCTGCTAGGCAGGGAGCCGACAATACGGATTGCGGGGGGGAGAGAGAGGGAGGGAGGGAGGGTGGCAGAGAGAGAGAGTGTGTCTAGTTCCAGACTATGGGGGCAGCAGAGGAGAATGAGCGACCTCCCACTGAAAGCAAAGGCAGGGTGAAGATCTACATTTTGTGCGCTGTGTCCGTGGGGCGTAACGACGACCCTGAGTGCGTAATGCAGTATTGATTGACCGGGGGGGGGGGGGGGGCGGACTTTTACGGAAAGGTCCAAGGCTCCTCGGCCGCCTTTGGGAATTTGTTACAGGATGAGGCATGAAGATCTGGGTCTGTCAGTGGGGGTGGTGGATGTGTGGAGGGGTTCCCAACAAGCCCCTCTCTTAGTCATCAGCCATGATCTATGTACTGGTGGATGATGAAAGCCTCCTCCCCCAGCCATTGGCATCTCTCACAGGCACGCGACGGCAACGATCGCTCTCGCTCCGGCGCACGGGGCCGATTTCGTCGCTCCATCTCTGCGCTGAACGTCCTTTCGGGCGCCTCCTACCCCCCCCCCTTTTCCGGCGCCCCCCATTGACTGCCACTCCGCTGTTGGTCTCGACCACCGGGCCATCCTTACTTCCTGGCGGCATGTCCTGCGCAAGGCCCTCTCGCATTTGTTCAAAGTCGAAGGTTTCTAATTTGCGTTTCTTCTCCGATCCATACATTCGAATGAGGGTATTGTCGTCAGCGATTGGCGCAGATCGATAAGGGTGATGATGCAGTCATCTGAATGCCTGAGGCGTTCTGAATGGCACGGACACCTCAAGACACACACAAAAACAATGTTTTTGTTTACAGTACGAACGGCCTGGGTAGATTTGAGGGAGCTGTGCAAACAGATTTAGATACCAGCTATGGGAACGAGTCGCTGTGTATTTGTGTTTGCTAATTCATTTCCATGTTTCTTTTTTTAAACTTACCCTGAATGCATGGAAAGATGCTGCTGTGTTTGAAATTCTCTCCCCTTCACATGTACTGTATGCAATGTTACCGCTCATCATCATAATCATCATCATAATAAGTAGCAGGAGCCATGATCTACTGCTGGATTAAGGCCTCAAGCCCTAAGGCACCATCTCTCAAAGTCTCGCTATGCAAACCGTACCTATCTCTTGCAAACGAGCACGATTCGACTGGACTGTCTCGCGAAAGAGATCTTCACAGTTTGGTCGGATTTTTCCAGGATCAATAACGATTTTGATTCTGAACGTCCTCTGCGGCGCGTTCCCCTCCTTTAGCTGCCACTCCATCATCAGTCTCCTAAACTAAAACAATTTTTTTATTAACCCAGATAAGGCCTACTGAGCCGTGTAGCTCTTTTTCAGAAGCGAACTGGCTATCACAAACTAATTATAGCCCAACAAAGTGGCTTATCACGTGGAAATTGCACGCAGCCAAATATTCTAAACGCACGTTTTTTTAATGTTGAGGGGAAAAAATACGGAGGACCTGGAAGAAAAGTCCACGTCACCGCGGGGAGTACATGCAAACCCCAAATATCGAACCCACGACCTACTTGCATGCCAGTGACACCTCCGGCCCCCAACCGTCAAAAAATTCCAAGCGTGCGCCGTGACGTCCACGCTTCTTTGAGCACTTGTCCGGCTACGATTGTAATTTTGCTTGGTCGGCGTCTGCGTGCGTTTTGTGGCCGCGTCCGGCCCCCCAATCTCCTCACTCGTCCTGCACCCCCCACCCACCTCGCCTGTTCTCACTCGCGTACCGCCCTGTCAGCGGCGCTAATTTTGGATCTTTGTCGCAGATCCCTCGTCATGGCGCATGCAGACGAGGATTCATCTCCAGATAAGGGCCCTTTCAGGCCTGGCGTCTCATTTTCAACGGAGACCTGGGGTTGATTGAGGACAGAAAAACTGCAAACTAAACGTCGGCTCAACAAACCACAAACGAGTACGATTTGAAATCGCCGAAACTCATTGCGGTTGATATGAAAAGCTAAAAATGTCGAGCAAAAAAAAAAATTCCCCCGCAAATACTACGTTATAATTCACAAAAGGTGCACGCCCACTTGCCAATTGTGCAGCGGTGCAAATTTCCTCAACCACCTCTGCCTCCGTCCACCCAGCAGGAAAACCAAGTCCACCGCAGTCGGGCGATAATCAGGTCGTGTGTGGTGGGGTATAGTGTGGGGACTGCCACCCCTTCCTAGACGCACCTCCGATTAGCACGGTTGGTTGCGTACGGTGCGAAAGACGTTCAACGCGCACAAAGACGACTGGCAAGCGTGGTTGAGTTGCAGGCAGCGGCATGACTCTGGCAATTGCAGGTCTGCACCTTGTTACTTGCTGACTAATAACTAACGGCATGCTAGATAATGCAATGTCTTTCCACATGTGGGAGGGGGGATCGTTAGAGGAAAAGGAAACTTTTTTTAATGAATATCAAACATTCTTGTAACACACAGAATGATTAGGTCAGTGGTTCTTAACCTCGGTTGCACGCTGCACCCCCTGGGGGTAACGAGATGTCCTCTCTGGGGTTGCGAGACATGGCCAAGTTTCTTTTTTATAAACGTAAATCATCGAAAACACAAATTAGGCATGGGCTACTTTGTTTCATCAAACCTATGTATTCATTAACATTGTCATTTGTTTTACGATTGAGAACCACATAGGTGCAGGCTGCATTCAAGGTTTTAGAACCACTGTATTTAAAGAGATGGGCCAGGGTGGCTCAGGGGATGACCAACGGAACTGGTCCTGCTGGGTTCGCGCCGCTCGCCGATAGTTCTGAATTGTCACTTTGCCCCCCCCCCCATCACACGATACCGGAGAGCACGGCTGTAATAATAACATCGCTTGTGGCAATTCACAGGCTGGCCAGATCACCACGTGCTGTGTCTGTCCATTCCAAACATTTAAAATAGATTGCGGTCACCGGTTCACTCTGTGGGGAAGTCAACAGTAGTTGTATTATGGATAGACTTACGCTCGCCATAGGAATGTGCCATTTCCACCACCTAGCTGTCGGCTATAAACAGGAGATGCTCATTTGTGCAGGAAACCACTTTGACTTTTTTTGTATTTGCATGGGTCCTCATGTACTTGTGCAGCTCTTTGTTAATCCACTGCTGGATGAAGGCATCCACCACCCTGTGTGGTTCATGGGGGATACTTTGACCATACTTCATCACGCTGGTCGGTGCAGGATGGAAAAGATTGGCGTGTGACGTCTGCCAGTACACTGTGGGGACACAACTTCGCTGCGTCAACTATATGTGTATCTACTCGTGCAGCAGCGCACTCATGTCACAGCTCGGAAATACCACCCTGCACCTTCTGAGCCACACCATGCTGGCTCGGCACGGCTCGGTTGTGCAGTGGAAAAAACCACCCTGCACCTCCTGAGCCACACCATGCTGGCTCGGCACGGCTCGGTTGTGCAGTGGAAAAACCACCCTGCACCACCTGAGCCACACCATGCTGGCTCGGCACGGCTCGGTTGTGCAGTAGAAAAAACCACCCGGCACCTCCTGAGCCACATCATGCTGGCTCGGCACGGCTCGGTTGTGCAGTGGAAAAAACCACCCGGCACCTCCTGAGCCACACCATGATGGCTCGGCATGGCTGGGTTGCGCAGTGGAAAAACCACCCGGCACCTCCTGAGCCTTGTCACGCTGGCGCGGTGTGGCCCCGGCGCAGATCGGATGTGCAGTGGAAAAAAGAAGCATCTGCCTGTCTCACTCCCTCCGTCTCACTTTCCCCGTCTCACTGTCTCCATTGTGCTCAGCGCCTGAAGCCGTGACGGGCATGCTGGGGCCTCCCGTGGCTCAGCCGCCCTCCCCCGAGGACCTCTCTGGGGGGCTGCTGGCGTCCCACGGCGGCGGCGGTGGCGGCGGCGACTGCGGCACCCCCAAGCAGTCGCTGACACGCCGCCTCCTCCGTTCCATCAAGGGCCGCGGCCGCCAGGCGGCTCAGCACTTCAGCTCGCAGCGGCAGCCCGTGGCCCGCACGCGCGCCCAGCTGGAGATGGAGGCCGCCGTCGCTCAGCGGCTGTCGTCGTCCCAGCCGGACGTCCGTTTCGGAGCGGGCTACCGGTCCGGCTCGTCCTCTTCGGCGTCGTCCGAGAGCAGCGGCTCGCCGTCCAGCCCGCGACGGGGGCCGCCGTTTGCGGCAACGACGGCCGACGCCGCCGGAGGTCCTTCGCCGGCGCTGCCGGCGCCGCCGCTGCCAAAGACGTGGGATGAGTGCGTGGGGTTCGCCCTGCCGGTGCCGGCCATGCTACCTGCCGACGGGAGGAGGTCGCTGCCGGCCACGCCGGCGCTCCGGCGCCCTCCCTGCCAAAAGACGTCGTTCTCCACGTCCGCGTCGCCCAAGCACCTGGCGGTGAGCAGCGGGTAGCGTCCGCGCGGCCACCTTTAGGGTCGCCACCTGTTCCGGCTTTCCCGGGAATCATCCTCTCCATTGAGCGCAGCCGTCCTGGGAAATCTGCGATTCTTCCCGGGACAATGAAAGTCCGGTCGCGGTTTTTGTCAGTTGTGTAATAATAACAATAATGATAATTCCACACCACTCAAGACAATGCGTTTAGCACATCGTCCTCCCCTCTTCTGGTATCTTCCCATGATATCTCCCGGTGTCTTTACATCAGAGGGGATGGCGATCCTAAACCCGGGGCAGTGCCCGTCGTGTAGTCTTGTCGCCGCTCGGCCAGAGTCGCGGTGCCGCTGGTGCCGTGATTGTTTGAGGCTCGGCCTCCTGGACGGAGTGCCGTGAGCAGGTTTCGCTTCTACGAATATCACGATTTTGTTCTCCTGTTTAAAACGCTCCTGGCACTCGTGCTCGACTCACGAACCCGGGCAAAGGGCAGGGTTACCCGAGCAGTGGGCGTTGCCTATAAACAGTGGGCGTGGCCTCTGAGCAGTGGGCGTGCCCTGTAATCAATAGACATAATTTCGATTTCAAGCTTTCGTGACTGCAGGGATTCATCTTCTTGGTTCTTTCGGTAAAGTCACGTAGAAGGGAAATAATAAAATTATAATAAAAATAATAAAACATAATGAAATACAATTCTCACGACTTTTCGGCCACAACGCAAGCAGCCGTCCTCAGGTGAAGAACAGGGCTCTTGGAAAGACAGCGTCTGAATGACAGCCCTGTTCTTCACCTGCGGACGGCTGCTTGCGTTGTGGCTGAAACGTCGTGAGAATTGTATTTTATTATGTTTCATTTTTATTATTTTATTATTTCCCTTCTACGTGACTTTACCGAAAGAACCAAGAAGATCAATAGGCGTGGTCACTTATTGTAGGCGTGGCTACGTGAAAGTGGGAGGGGCTGGTAGCTCACCTGTGCGTGTCCTGGTTGGAATTCCTTTCCAGCTCAGACCCCGCTTGCTTGCTCATCACCACATATATAACCTCTTGTTGTAACTGCTCTCTCGCTGGTTCAGCAGTTCCACTGCTGGATTATATTTTTCCCGCCTGATGACGACCGCTTGTGTTGCGATCGAAACGTCGTGATATATTATTTTATTTTATACCTACGTGACTTTACCGAAAGAACCAAAGAGTATGGTTGAGCCTACCGGATATTCGGAAGACCGATCCAATCGAGCAGATTGCCGACTCTTTTGGAGGACCCTGGGAGTTGCGCCAGCTGCTAATGTAAATCAACTGTGTGTGCGTGGTGGCCCGCCCACAGGTTTTATACGTCTGTGCCCACAGATCTGTCTGTGCTGACGGTCCTTAACTTATCAGCGTGAGTGTTTCAAAAGGACAAACCGTAGTTGTGTCTATTTACATTGGTTTATTGAAAAAACATTTGTGCTACTTTATTACATGCATGGCTTGGCTGTTCACATGCATGGTAATGCACCCGGTGGCGTTTTATTTGGTGCATTTTACGACTCGGTTATACGGCAAAGCCGGGCACGAAGGTCGTATGGCCGACCAGTGCACTCCAATCCGTCAGTCCGCATCCGTACACGACCGATGCTTACTTGGCGACACGCTCGCGCTTGCAGGCAATGCATTATGCGCGCAGGTCACGCGTGAGATGCTCTGCAAATGCGGTAACACTTGCCATTTGCCGGAAGGCCCTGGTCACCTCCCCCCACGCCCCCACACCCCTGTGACCCCTTCCCCCTCGCAAACAACTGTGCCGTCCATGGGGTCGGTCCTCTTGTCAGGGTTGAGACATCGATAATTGAGTCGGCTCACGTTGCCCAAGAGCACTTGTTAGTTGGTAGCGTCGTGAAGGGGGTTGGAGGTGGGTTAAGGTGGGACGTGGGCGTGATAGGTTTTATCCCGCGGTTGTCATGCCAGAAAATGCACGCACAAAGACAAGGATTGCCCATATAGATTTAACACTGAAGGTCCCCAACCTTTTTGGCACAAGGGACCGGTTTCGTGGAAGACAATTTTTTTCACGTACCGGGGGTGGGGGGGTTCATGTTTGGGTCTTTCCCCCTTCTTCAAAGAACCTCTCCAGCGACGTTTGTTCTTTACTCATTGTGGCTACTAGGGGTTAGCAGCTTGTGGGCTCACCAACACTGTGACTGAGACGAGTGGTAAATAATAAAATAATGGGCGGGCCACGCGCGGACTCACCGATCACCTCCTGCTGTGCGGCCCAGTTCCTAACAGGCCACGGACCGGCACCGGTCCGCTGCCTGTTGGGGACCCCAGCTTTAACAGACTGTTGGGGACAAGTGCTGTTTGAGATTAGCACCGCTATGAAGGCCGGCGCGGCACGAGCATGGGCGGGTGGCCGGCAGTCGCCTTTGTCTCCCTAGTGGCGACGTTTACACATTGCTCACAGGTACTCATTTGACGCTGAGTCGACCTAGGGAAGGCTCAGTTCAGATATCTTTAACCGGGAATCGATTTTGGGTCGCCGTGAATCGCACACACGCACGAGCAAGGGGCTGGGGAATTGTTCCTGGAAGGAACAATCGAAGAGGTGCGGTCGCGTGTGTGCGCTGTGCGTGCTACAAACACGGCACGGCACTTGCTGCGCGTACAGAGACGTAGCCCACGTGCCAGAGCAGACATCGGCACCGCCTAAGCTAGCTATGCTAGTGATGGCGCTGCGGTGGCGAGATGCTAACTACCTTGCCTGGTATGCAGGAGGTCATGGGTTCGATCTCGACCCTGACGCCTGCTGTATACTTGGAGTTTGTGTGTCTCTCTCATCATCATCACGGTGGCTAGGAGATGTTAACTACCTCGCCTGGTATGCAGGGGATCATGGGTGTGATCTCGACCCTGACGCCTGTATATTTGCAGTTTGCATGTTCTCCATGTTCTCCCTGTGGTCACATGGATTTTTCTCCGGCTCCTTCGGGAATACAGGCCGTGGCACCATGAACACATTCACGTTAATTTAAACTATTTTATTTTTAACTATTTTTTTTATTTCAGCAGATAAGGCCCTACATTTTTGACTTAAATCTTTCGTGACTGCAGGAATTCATATTCTTGGTTCTTTTGGTAAAGTTATGAAAATAAAAAATAAAAATAAAAAAATAAAAATAAAAATCAAATAAATAACATATAAATAATAAATTTTAAATAATAAAAGCAAAAAACCCGCAATAAAAAATAGTAAAATAAAATTAGAAATAAAAATACATTTAAAATAATAAAAGCAAAAAACCCACGACGTTTTTTAATTTAATTTAATTTATTTATTTTTACTATTTTTTTAATTAAATTTTTATTGTGGGTTTTTTGCTTTTATTATTTTCTATTTATTATTTTTATGTTATTTTTATAATTAAAAATAAAAATGTAAATTTTATTTTTTTTATTTTATTTGAAAATGTTTTGGCTTTTTTGTTTTCTATATATGTGACTTTACCGAAAGAACCAAGAATATAGGCAAGGCTCTCTTTTTTTATAAGTGACCTGGCGACAATTGATAGCTCAATGAAGTGGCTTAGCACGTGGACATTTATAGCAGCAAAATACTCTAAACACACGTTGATTCTAAATGTGGGAGGGAAACACCATAGGACCTGGAAAAAAATCCACACGACCTAAGGGAGAACATGCAAATTCCAAATATATAGTAGAGGCCTGAGGGTCGGGATCGAACCCACGTCCTCCCCTATACCAGGCGAGGTCGTTAACATCCGACCACTGCCTTAGTTTGAACGGCGCATGGCCAAAACAGAGGAATGCATCAGAGAGCCATTGTGCCAGATTGCCCGAAGGCTCTCTCGCGTGTGGCTGTTTCTTCTGCTTGAGCGTCTTATTTGAAATGAAAGAAATTCCTCGTCGGGTAATGACGTGGGCTCAGGAAATTGCGACTTGTTTGGTGGTGAACAGTTCCACATGTTTTTTAGGCACCACTTGGCTCCCACCCAGCACCGTCCTGCGTCGGTGTCACGCACGGTGGAACGAGTAACAATTAACGGGGAATGTTCAGGGCTCGGAGCCGCCCCACGCTCCCTGTTGGTAACAGCTGACCCCAGCCACTTTGAGGATTTCAACACGCTCGGTGGCCGTAGCGGCGCAGTGGCGAGCGCACTTGCACTGTAAACCCGGGTTACCCGAGTTCGATCCCCGGCGACAAATCACGTCATTTGCGAGTGACATCTCAACAGTTTCTGCCCGCCCTCTGCATTGACCTGCGTTGACCAGCGTAAAGACTTTTGATCAAACAACCTCCATGACCGACACGATGTGGGCAGGCCTTCATCCAGCCATGGATTGACAGAGGGCTATGAATGATCATTAATGATGAGTGGATCAGAAGAGACCCGCAGAGGATTTGGTACAATGATGCATCGTGCGCTGTTGTGGTCAATTACGTTCAATGAAATGGATATCCACCAGAATCTGCATATAAGCACACACCTTGGGAGCAAGGCCACCTGTGCTTATATATGAAGTAAAGTCTTTGTATCAGAAGTTTCCCTTCGTCTTCTTCCCATCAGTGTAATGGTAAGGCCGTGTTGCTATTTCAGGAACTGTTTTTCATATTAGGTATGCTTATATTTTTTCCATCCATGAGCCTATGGGCTTTCCAGCCCGAATGTTCAAGGAAGCCTCTGACAAACCTCCAGGAAACCCATTCATCGATGTAAATTAACAGTTTAATTTCTTGTTGGTCATGGCACTATGGAGCAGCAGCATTTGTTTAGTAGGCAGGCACAGGCTTCGTCAGTCGCCGTCCTATCGGGTGATTGAAACCTGTTAAACACAGCCGCTGCTGGGTTGCTAGACGTTCAAGCAAAGGGCGTTCCACAAAAACTGTTTGGAGTCTGCGGTCTTTACACGGAAGCTGCGGTTGGCACCCTACCTACACATTTCAAGAGAGATGGCTCGGTTCCCGAACCGGGCTGGATCCGAGAGTTGTTTTTCCATGGCAGCCCTGCCAGGGTGGCATCTGGGCTCCTGGGCACGGTTACCAAGCCGTTACCACGCACTGTGCCGGCCTGTCTTTGCCACATCCGATCGGTCGCCCAGAATTCCTTCTTCCTCCTCTGCAACGTTGCTCGACTCCGCCGCTGTCTCATACCCCACCACTCCCCCCCCCCCCCCCCACTGTAGCCAAGTCCCTGCCTGGTCCATGCGCTGAATCAGATGCCGGATGGAATTATCCAGTTGTGCCCCTCCTTGCTGGCATTCCTGTAGAAAGTCTCAGGAAACTACAGCGGGTTCAAAACGCTGGCTCGGACTCCTCCCATCACGTCCACTCTTGAGTCTTCTTGTTTTCAAGTCGTGCAGCACCAACGTCCTTCCTTCCAGGGCTTCCTTCATCCAGCTGTCTCCTCTTCACTGATTGGGCACGGCACGGAACAAGTTCACCATACATACACGCAGTCGTCCCATTGCTGGGCTTCATTCTATTTGTTTTGCTTTTGTCATTTTGGTGACCCAAGGTCGCTCCTTTACAAATGACACTCGTCGTGGTCGCTTGAGTGCTCACCTGGTCAAACAAATACATTTGACTTGACGGTAGTGGCTGTCACTTCAGACACCCCCATCCCACTGTCCTTCATGGGGGGAGGGGGGGGTGTTGGAGGGGGTAGGAGTGTCCCTTTATATAGGTAGCCAGGGTCCCAGTCGGCTCACCCCACACTCGCTCCGCTTGGCAAATGAGCTTGGCAAATGAACACTTATGCAAACCGCATTTCGGTTTTGCGGAAGTGGAAAAAATGTGCAATTTGTGTGTTCATCGTTGCTGCTCATCGTTGTAGGAGACTGCCTCGGACAGCACCATGAGATGTTCGATGGCACCGTTCCCACGAGCAGAGTTCCATTATTCCAAGCCTCGCAGGTGAATTCCCTTGTCTTTTACAGGAGGCAGAGCGATGTGAACTGAATCCCAATGCAGTCTTGATCGCAATTGCAAGGATTTATTCGAAGGCCCTGTGTCATCTCGATGGCAATGAATTAACCACAGTTTAATGCGTGTATATGTTTTCTTTGGCGAACTATTGTAGCTGTTTGCCTTCATTATGGAGACCCCTTTACTCATCGTTATGCTATTAGCTTGAACAAACATAAGTTAAAGAAATGGATTTCCCAAGAAATTGTTTGTAGGGAGGCATTTGCCTACCAATGATTTTCGGCGGTGGGAATGCAACATTTCCTATTTGCAGGGACAAAATTTTCCATAGGACAGCCACTGGTAAGTTCCACGATTTAAGACCTTTTAGAGATGTCGGTAACCATTTAAGATAATCAGGAAGTGGCTTCTTTACTTGGGCATAGTATTCCAGCCTATCAGGACTGTACTTCAGATGCAAATTAGTTGCCCTAATTTCTTGATAAGGGAGATTTTGCTTATAAAATGCCACTGGTGGTGGTGGTGTCGGACGTATTCGGAGCTACTGAATTTTTCATCCACGCTGGGACTGTGATGGTGCATTCAGTTTCATGCATGTGTCAGAGCGTCGACTTTGTCCATAAATAGGCAATATTTTCTAAGACTGTGACGGATAATAGCTTTCAAAATGACACTCAGTGGCTTAGCGTGGTTGCCGTGGGCCCTGGCGCAAGGAGTGAAACAGAGCCCCCTGTCTGTCCCCCCTCCTCATCATAGCCCAGAGGGCCTGTGTCCCTCCTGGCCTGTGGGCTCGGTGTAGTTGCACCGCCTGCACACGCAATATCCGATGTTACTGCCATGTGTATTTACAGGACGATTTTGAAATTGTGACTTATCAAACTGCCCCCCCCCGACCCTCCCCGACCCCCACTGTTGAATATCTACACAAAGTGGTACTCATTTGATCAACTCCAGAGGGATGAGAAGCTGGGTCTTGACCCCTGGCTAGGATTTTGAAACTGCAAACGTCCGATCGCGAGCCACGAATGCCACTCGGCCGGACGTAAATATCTCCACTGTAAATGTATACAGGGTGGCCCAAATCTCAGGACAACATTGGGTGATATTTATTTTAACAATTGACAGAAGGTTATTTCATATAATTTAGCAATTGTTGAAAATGACTTCCATTTACATTGATGCACGCATGAATGATATTTTAAAATACATTTAGGACGTTTGTTTTTGAACGATTACAGGTGTCATCTTTCAATATTAATCAATTATTCAGCACCTCTGATGCGCACGGTTGGCTATGTACGGTGCGAAAGAACGTCAGCACGCATACATACAAATTGCGTTTTTGTCTCAATGCAGTCAATCTTCTTTCCATTTTAAAATGTCACCTGAAAAAGGACGAAGAAAACTACATCGTAATAATGATAACAGATATAACATGAACTTAACGAACAAACAATTACAAATTTTAATGGCAGTTTTAAATATATATATGAAACCCCGTGTCCTCACTTTTGGGCCACGCTGTACGCAATCAACACCGCGTGGTTTCTGGTTTTGTTGCACAACCTCCGGCCGGGTGCGTGCCACTGTCGTGGACCATGGGAGTTGCTGCCACTGAGCTACTGAGGCTTGTTGACTTCTCGACATTCTTGCTGTGATACCGGCGACGGGTAAGCGAAAACAATGTCCTCGCCCGTGATTATATATATTTTTTTCAACAATTTGTCGGACGTGCTCTCGGTTGAGGATTTGAGCAAAGTTAATCTTTGACAAAAAAAAAGTTACTTTACATGAGCGTAAGCCACTCGGCGCTTAGCACACCGAAATCTGTCGACCTGAGTTCGAGCTCAAGCCATGGCTAACACCAGCGGTGAGTGATGAATTGCCCTCGTCCCCCCCACCCCCTTACCGCTTCACCATCCCGCACTGAGCAGCATGGTGAAGTCTTTGTTAAACTGGTGAAGTATGGTTCAGCAACACCAAACGACTGACGCGGTTTCGTAAAATCAGCCACCTTTCCGTCGTTGCGTCGCGCCCCAGATTTAGCACCACGAAGAACCCCCTGTCCCAAAAAACAAGATATATATATACCACTTGGTAAAGTTACTTTGGCTTTCGTGGCTTGCTGACCCCAGCGTGGGCGTGCACCGGCGCTGGCCACCGCTGATGATGTGGCGGGCGAGGTGACGGCGTATTTGCACTTCGGCTCCCGTTGTTGCCGGAGACGGCTTAGTGCCTGGGGGAGGGCGGCCGTCCGCTTCGCCCGGAGCGGGTTAAAGATCACGGCCGCTTTTATTTCCGTGCCGACGGAATGGGCTGACGCGCGCCCCGTGGAACTTCTTCCAGTCGCTCCCGGTCGCCGCGCAGAGCAACGTCGCAGCTGCGGAGCGACCGTGCAGGTGAGCGGGACTGCCGGGGGAGTGTCATCTCCACAGCGGTAGTCGTCGAACGGTCGCTTGTCATCCCCCGAGGTGTGCGGTTGCAGCTGTGGTAGAACACCGGCGGGCGACTTGCTTTGAGCGAGATACTAAGTAGGGTCGGCGAGAAGAAGCGGACGCACTAATGTGTGGCGGCCCTGCTGGCAGATTGGCGCGTAATGCCCCCGAGTCGTGTCTGTGCTCTGATAAGCCCTGGGGTGTCTGCGCGGTGTTTCAACGTAAAGCAATTTGCTCCCGCTGCTCCGGTGCTGATCTCTTCCGCTAAGTGATGCTGCTGCTGCCGCCGAATTGTGCCTGTGATGCCCTATGAGCTGTGGAGTTTACAGGCAGTAAATTTATGAAATGAGTGTAATTTGCAGCACTTTGCCGGTGCGCTGCTGGACGAAGGCCTCCGCATGTCGCGTTAGTCATGAGGGTGATTTGAACGAACTTCTTGAAGCTGGTCCATTGCGTGTTGGTTTAAGGGTGGCCCAAGTGTCAGATGTAACTCGCCACTGGTGTTAGCCGTGGCCGAAAATCAAACCGGGGTCCGCCGAGTTTGCCCCATTGCTTGCCCCCCCCCCCCCCCCAACTGCTTTTCCTGACCATGTAAACACTCATAAATTGGCCGATAACACCTTAATACATAGAGCGCCACAGAGCTTGGGCAACATTTGGCACCAGCGCATCGCGTGGCTGCGCTGCCTTCCCGCTCGTCTGTAGTTCTTCACACCTCTGAGTGTTTACTGTGCCGTGCGGTACAAGTTGAAATTATTATTATCAAAGTTATTTTTGGGTGGGATATTATTAATTGTTACAGTGCCAGTGATTTGACCGGAAAATGTATGATGATAAAAAAAACCGTCAATCCCCTTCAGGTGCAATAAAAATATTTTACTAAACTGTTTTTTTATTACTCTTAGATTTTTTCGGTAAAGTCACGTAGGTAATTTTTTTTTTTACCAGGAAAGGCGGATTGAGCTATGTAGCTCATTTTGAGAAGTGACCTGGCCACAAATGATAGCTAAACGAAGTGGAAATTTACAGCAGCCAAATACTCTTAACGCGTGATGTTGATTCTAAATGTTGAAGGAAACACTGGAGGACCCGGAGAAAAATTCACGCGACCACGGGGTGGAGAGCAAGAGAGACACACCAACTTAAAATATACAGCAGGAGTCAAGGTTGGAGTCGAACCCACGACCTCCTGCATACCAGGCAAAGAAGTTAACATTTCGCCACTGCATCATGTCATGTAACGTGCTGAGAAATAAATAATCAAAGCCCGGTATTTCGTGGATAATTCAGTTATATCGATTTCACTAAACAAGTTTATTTCCGTAATTGTAAAAGTGGCTGCACATCAAGCTTAGTAATTTTAAATTAGATTTTGTAATGGAACCACTTTATTCTGTGCTGTTTTCTTATCAAAGTCTGCAATGTACAGCACGTAACGGCAGTGTACCCGTCCACTTAAGCGTTCATTTAAACAAATGACACGGTACTTACAAGGGTGCTACCAGCACAGCGACCTCGGTTCGATTCCTCGCCACTGCCATCGTCATCGGCGAGTGATGAATACCTGGTCCTCCTCTTGACCGACTCGCAGTGACCAGCGTGGTGAAGTATGGTCAAACAACCTCCATGAGAGGCACGCAACGGGGAGGCGTTCATGCAGCAGTGGATTGAAAAAGGGCGTGGACATTATTTTATTATTATTAGTGTATTTACAAAAGCGTTCAGCTGTAGTTGTATCCGTATGCTAATCTAGTCAGCCAATATTATCTTACGCTATTCCTTTGTACTTTACAGCTTTGCTGTTTATTTTTCTGCCCGACGACCTCATCGTTGACAGTCATGCTTCACCCACCGCCGCTGTAGAGAAGACAGTCCCTGCTCGCAGCGACTGCAGCGTCGCGTTTGCGAATCTCGCGTCCCTCCTGCCCATGAGAGCCCCATCTCGTTGTTCCGTCTCCTCGATGGCTGAGGGCCCCTCGTGCTCTTTCGTTCCTTGGGATGCCACTCCCCTTCTCCCAGCCTCTGATCGTCACGGTCCACCTTCGCTTACGAATCGTTCACTTTTAGACTGAGTTCAATACATTCAATAACAGCTAGCCATTAACGTTTCAAGTGTCAAGCTGGAATGCTCTTCCTTCCGATATTAGGAAGCCACCGGAGCTTTTGTAACTCGATTGAAAACGAATTTCTTTAGAACTGCTTTTTGTGTTTGGCTTGTTGTCCTTCCCCCCAGCATCTCCAATTCGCACAATTGGCTACCTACGATGCGAAAGAAGTTCAACGTACATACATACCTGTGATTAAACAGTGCTCTCAACTGTCGTGTGTTCATGATCCCAGGCCGGTTACCAATGACTGTGCGAAGAAACCCACCACATTCGAACTGGTTTTGCGTGTACATTATCCGAATTCCAGAACTTAAAATGTAAAATATTGGTTGCATCGTCACGCGACGTGCTGCCCTCTTTACTGTGCGGACCGAAGGTCACCTGAAGGAATCTCAGAGGTAGCCCTGCTGTATCCACTTCTGTGGGCCATTCCCTGACGCGAGGATGGTTACACTGCTTCATTAGGGTTTGGAACGCAGGCGAGACTTAGTCCCACGATGCCCGTAGCGCCATTGGGGATTCCATTTTCTTGGCCGGCTCGCATGAAAGCACACGCGCACACCGCTTGCGTTTCGCTTTGCACTCCTTTGAAAGTCCACGGGGGAAACCAGACCTCCTGGACTGGGCATCGCGCCCCGAGTCTAACGGGGTTACGCTGGCAAGCGACCATCAACCAAGGATGCCCCCCCCCACTCCTCGCGACGGGAGTAGCCTCGCAGCCAGGGAGAAACCACTGCGGGCACACTTGAATGATTATTCAGAGTAATAACTAGTTTATTTTTTATTTTATTTTTACCAGGTAAGGCCAACTGAGCTACCCAGCTCTGTTTTAGAAGCGACCTGGCCGCAAATGGTCGCTCAACGAAG
Organism: Lampetra fluviatilis; assembly: GCF_964198595.1. Taxonomy (NCBI): domain Eukaryota; kingdom Metazoa; phylum Chordata; class Hyperoartia; order Petromyzontiformes; family Petromyzontidae; genus Lampetra; species Lampetra fluviatilis. The sequence goes on along the minus strand of NC_136313.1, from coordinate 2,815,013 downwards.
TGGCTTATCGTGTGGAAATGCATAGCGCGTTTCTAAATGTGGAGGGAAAAACCGGAGGACCCGGGAGGAATATCCATGCGACTACGAGGAGAACATGCAGGCTCCAAATATACAGGCATCAAGGTCAGGATCTAACCTACGACCTCCTGTATACCAGGCGAGGTAGTTAACATCTTAGTACCGTGGCATCCGAGCCACAGCACACTTACGGAAACCGGCACTTGCTCGCCAATCTGGTTAACGCATGTTCGCGGCTGCTGTAATGAAGACAACTCGAAAATGGCACCTCTCTAAATGCCTTTGTTCTCTTTGAATGGGTTGAGTATTAAGCCTGCTGCTTTACGGCAATCGTCATCGGCCACAGCCCATTGACCGCCCGACGAAAGCCGCCGCAGCTCACGGTCTCGCGACGCAACGATCGATCCGCCGAGCCGCTGCGCGCGAGGAGCTGCAGGAATCGCTCCGTCTCCTGCCGCGGGACGTGCCGCCGGGTGTGTGTCGCTCTCCCTCTTTCTCGTCTCGCCCCCCGAACAAGCCCGCTCGCTTTCCTAAGTGGGGTGGAGGGGGGCAGCTCGATGCGTGGATCTTCTTTGAGGGCAGACGCGCGCGATTCAAGTGCCATGAATGAAGGGCCATGGCTCGAAACGTTGCCCGTTATACATTTTTCAACCTTTCTAAAGGCCACAGGGTTGTTGACGGATGGGTCGAGTAATTTTGTTGTTGTTGTTGTTGTCGTTTGTGCTTGTGCAGCACCGCAGCCAATGCAGCAGCGGCACCAAAATAATTTGCACGATTCGTCTCGGCAGTCGGTTTACTCACAACGCTGGATGGTTTTTTTTACGGCGAGGCAGTGCTCGTGTTTACAAAACGTTTCGGCTTTTTTTTAGAACTGTGCCAGGTCAGGTTTGACCACTGACAAAAGCCGTGTGTTCGTTGCACAATTAGACGCGAGCGGGCCCCTGGTGACAAGAACAATGATCCACCCTCAAACAACACATCCCGTAAAGCTCCTCTTCAAGTGTTGACATTCACCTGCGGCTTTCGTCACCGCGGTTATTTTGAATTTGACGATTTCCTAACGTGCGACAAAGCTCTCAAGTGAATCTCCTCTGTTTCTGCAGTGACGTGTGGGAGGCAGTGTTTGCGTGGGTATCACGGTGGGGCGGCGGTGGGGGGGGGGGGTCTGCCGTGGTTATCACTGCCATCCAAACGTTCACTGGGTTTAACCTCTCGGAAAGGTCGTTGGAACAAGTCACGGGCTCGAAGATGCGATGACCAACGGTCAAGAACAACGATGGAATGGCAGCCAAAGAACCGAACGCACCGGTGGAGCGACGATGTCGGCTCGTGTACTGCCACAAATGAACCACGACACCTCGCTGGTCTCGTCAGGGAGCACAAACCATCAGGGGATACTCCGGCCATCCTCGCGGCATGCACGGCGCTTTCGGGTGCCCTTCTGCGGCCGTCTGGAACGCTCTTCCGATATTAGGGAGCCACTGCAGCTATGCACTTGTAAATCATCTCGATTGGAAACTAATTTCTTTAGAAAATATTTTAGTGCCTTCGTTTGTTTGGCCGTCCCCCGCACCTCCGATTAGTACAGTTGGCTACGTACGGTACGAAAAAAGTTCAACATACAGTACATGCGTACATTATTTACATCCCGGGATCATGCGAGGCTTGGCAGTGGCTTGTGGAGGCTTTAATTCAGCAGTGGATTGACCATGGCTAATGATCATAATATATTGAGCATCGTGTCTGTGGCCTGTGTACGTGTGCGCACACACACGGACGTGCGTTGGAGTGTACGTGTGTGCGTGACAACATAACGATGCAGTTTTATAAAGCTCCGCGGACCGACACCTCGACAAATCATCGCGAGGATTTCCCAGCTTCGTTCCTCCAGTGCAATGGAATCGGTCTCGCGTGCGCAGGAGCGCGATTGATGTCTGCATCACAAACGCACGAGTTATGGCAGCAGACTGTGGTGGAGCCCTTCATCCAGCAGTAGATCGACCGTGGACGATGATGACGATGACGGCGACGACACTGCTCATGTTGCTCGAAGTAGCAGATAACAACTCCTTGGATGGGAGTTTATTTCACTGTTTGCGGCGATCGTAAGATTCTCATTTTTCAAGGCAATTTGTGAGTGAGTGGGAAAGGCGCGCACTTGACGCTCGCTCGCTCGCTTGGGGAGGTAGAGGAAGTAGAGGAAGTAGAGGCCCCCTCCGTGATGCGGTCACCACGCTCGGTGGCTGGCAGTGGCAGTGGCGGCGGTCGTGGCTGCGTGCGGTATTCGTGCTGTCAGATCTTTTGTGTACGCTGCGTTCGACAGTTCCTGCCTGCACACACAGCCCGTCGTTTCAGTCGCCGCCTGGCAACTTGGAAAGGTCGTTGTCACCTATTTGTGTTGTTATTCGTTGCTTTGTGGTTTAAAAGAGAAAAGATCAGATGCTTTTGTGCGAACCGTGGTGGCGCAGTCGTTTAGAGCGAGCTTGAAGCGCCGGACGCTTTCTTCATCGCGCGAGAGCTGAACTCGGGAAATTGCAGTTTGCGTAACTCGCCTTCCTCTCCAAGCTTCTGTATGTATGTATGTTGGATTTATTTTGCATCGCACGTAGCCAACTGCGATCGGAGATGACGGGGAAGGACAAAAAATCAAACACTGAAAGCAGTTCTAAAGAAATTAGCTTTAAATCTAGATGTAAAAGTGCATAACTCCAGTGGCTTCCTAATATTGGAAGGAAGAGTGTTCCAGATAGCCACAAAAGCGCATCTAAAAGTGCGAAATGCACTGACCTTCTTTGTTCAATGGCGAACCAAAAGCCGCTGCGAGGATGACCGGAGTTCGCGTGATGGTTTCGTTTTGATTTGCCAATGTCACCCTCAGTGAAGTAGTCGTCGGTGCACTCTTCACTGCACAGAAGCAGGATTAAAAGGAATATTTTGAAAGGTAGAGAAATGTTCGTGAGTACCAAAGGTATGTTTAAAAAAATATATATAAATAATTTGCAGACAAAATTAATTATATTTTACTCGTGCAGCAGAGGTCGCAACCGGGTACCCGATACCCGTACCCTACCCGATACCCGGCTACCCGTACCCGGCCGGGTACGGGTAGCCGTTTGCGACCCTGGTGCGGCCGGGTACGTGTACGGGTAGGCCGTGAGTCACTGGTGAGTAACCTTTTGTCACTCATTTCGGGTAGGGTACGGGTACGGGTAGGGAACGGGTACCCATTTGCGACCCTGGTGCGGCCGGGTACGGGTACGGGTAGGGAACGGGTACCCGTACCCGGCCGGGTACCCGTACCCGGCCGGGTACGGGTACCCATTTGCGACCCTGGTGCGGCCGGGTACGGGTACGGGTAAGGAATCAAAACCCGTTTGCGACCTCTGCCGTGCAGCTGTTTAAAAAAATAGTGCAAATGACTTTGAGTGTCGCGTTGGAACTTGCGCCGTTCGGATTGCACAAAGAGATGAGCGCGCAGGAACGGCGCCGCGATCTTGCAGAGCCACAGCCTCTGTGGAAGTTTCACTGGAGGCAGAGATATTGCTGCAAAGTGCTTCCTGACTGAGTAAGTTGCGGGTTCATACTCTTAGTTCTTTCGGTAAAGTCACGTAGGTAAAAAATTAAATAAAAATTAATAAAAATAAAAGAATAAAAATCACGACGTTTCGGAGGCAACACAAGTCTCCGTCATCAGGTGGGACCGTCGCAGCCAGATTTGCTGCATCAAGGTCCCAACTGATGACGGAGACTTGTGTTGCCTCCGAAACGTCGTGATTTTTATTTTATTTTTATTAATTTTAATTTAATTTTTTTTACCTACGTGACTTTACCGAAAGAACTAAGAGTATGAATCCTTGCAGTCACGAAAGCTTCAAATCTAGAATTAAGTTGCGTGTATTCTTTCCGCTTTTGGCGAATTTGGACCGTGATGTCGGCACACACCATGGCCTCCTCGTTCTCGAATTGCGTCAGGTGACCTTTCATGTCGACGAAAGCCGACGGCGCGTATAATTTTTTTACGGTTAATAGAGAGTAGCAATATCTATGGCGGCCTGCCAGATTCAACAACAAGCTGCGAACGTATTTTTCGATTTAAAGCTTTCGTGACTGCAGGGATTCATCTTCTTGGTTCTTTCGGTAAAGTCACGTAGAATGGAAATAATAAAATAATAATAAAAAACATAATAAAATAATTCTTCTCACAAGCTGCGAACGCGCTACCGCTGGGCCGCATGATCGCCCCACTGTCACAATGGATGAGAGGTAGCTTGGCTCTCCAACACACCGGTGTGCTGTACTAATAACGAATGTTCTGTTTACGTGACAAACCTTACTAATTGGCTGTGTCGGGTGGTGGCGGGTTTAACGACACATTTATATATTTTTACGCGATCTCAACCAAAAAACACCTGAATTGTGGATGATATTGGCCGCGAAAGCCTGCCACGTGTTCAACTGAGCAGTCCGTTCGGCCTGGCGTGCCTCGCGAATCGTGTGGCGGCGTTCCGACGCTCGTTGCCCAGTTGTCGGAGCTTCGCGCCGTGCGGCACGTGCGATTAGCGGCCGAGCGACGTTTGGCAATGTTTTGCCCGTCGGTTAATTCCTCCCACCGCTGCGCGCGGCCGATAAGGCTCCCACCAAATCCAGCGGCATCTGCTATCGGCCCATCTTGGAAACCGCGTAAAGCCGGGAAATGCGCCCTTCTCACGTGCACACTCGGATTTTTACACTGAGAGGGAAGAGAGAGCGTGTGAGTGAGTGAGAGAGATAGGAATGCGTAGATTGAGGAAAACACACCCAGGTTAATGACATCATCCAAATTAATTCTAGATTTGAAGCTTTCGTGACTGCAAGGATTCATACTCTTAGGTTTTTGTCGGTAAAGTCACGTAGGTAAAAAATAAAATAAATAAATAATATTGATAATGATAGAAATAAAATAATAAATCACGACGTTTCGGAGGCAACACAAGTCTCCGTCATCAGGTGGGACCGTCACAGCTAAATTTGATACAGTAAATTTAGCGTCGTGATGTATTATTTATTATTTAATTTATATTATTATTATTTTTTACCTACGTGCCTTTACCGAAAAAAACCTAAGAACATCATCCAAATGATATTTAGAAAGTTTAAGCGGCCTTGGGCGGGACACGTCGCTGCGAAGGGACGATGGCCTGATGGTCGAGATTGGCGACGGAGCGGCAGCCAAGGGATGGAACGCGTCCGAGAGGATGCTCGAGGAAGGGAGCGATGAGTTCGGCTCCTCGTGTGCAGGTCCCGGGTGGACTGCCATGCCGCAGGATCGTGATAGGTGGTGGCGGCTTGCGGAAGGCCTTAATCCAGCAGCGGGTTGACCGTGGATCATGATGATGAAAACAATTATAAATGTACTGCTCCCCCTGTTAACGTGACGGCAAACGCTGTGGACTTTACATCCCAGCGACTGCTGTCGGCTCGGTCTCCGATGTCTACGCACAATACCCCACCTCCTGATGTTGTGCAAATGGAACATCGAGGAAACACTGTTGGTCCTTAATTATAGTTATTTTAAGCTGATTATTTCCAGCCAAATATAATGAGTACCCGGTACCCTTGCAGAGCTGCGTGGGTTTGAATGTGTCCATCACCACCCGTATGACATTGATGCCAGGCCGGGTTGTTTGATTTTGGAGCATATACATCATTAGCGAATTGACGGATTTGAATAGTAATTGCTTTGCAATAGCACTGAGCTTGGTACAGCTAAGATCCTGGGATCGAATATTGTGTTGCTGACACCTGTTATTAAAAATGAGCACTCGAGGGAAGTGGTGTTGATGGTCTTCATCCTGGTCACCAATAACTGCACAAAACAACAACATAACACTTTGCATAAAATAAATAGTTTGGCTCAATTGGTCAACAACAACAATAAAATAACATTCTGGCTTTGAATGTTGCTTTGACCGGCGTGTAATGAGCAGCTCTGGAGCACCGATGATTTTGGATCAAAGCGGTCGATTAAACGGGAGCTCCAAAGTGCTTCGGTGGTATCACCTTCCGCGGGGCATTCTCTAAAACACACTTGGCGGTGTTCTGCGCTGCTCTGCGCGAGTGCCCGAGGGTCACGTGACGGCACCTTCAACGTGCACTTATCTTGCCACCCTTGCTGTCGTGCGAACCCTCCAGCCGTGCAAGACAGCCAAAATTGCAATGCGTATCGACGCACATTGTACGTACACCTCATGTAAGTTGTACATATTATTTCAATGCGTCCAAACCGCCGCCCCCTCCTGCCCCCACAATTCAGGGGTGGGGAACCTCTTTTCTGCCAAGGGCCATTTGGATATTTATATCATCATTCACGGGCCATACAAAATTATCAACTTTAAAATATGCCCGTTATATTTGGTCAAACATTTAATTAACTCACCCCTAATGTGATGGCTGGAACTGCTTATCTTTGGCGAGGCGTGTGATGTTGTTAGCTGCTATTGATGATGTTGCTGCTACTCGCAACTGTTTTTTTTCCAGGTTTGCTCCGAGATTTATTGAATTTCGAGTCCCGCCTGCGGTTGTCTTGGCAGGGCCAGACCAAATTATTTCGCGGGCCTTGTACGGCCCGCGGGCCGGACGTTCCCCACCCCTGCCCTATACACACGGCTGGCTGCGAGCGAACGCGTTGCGCACGCCAGAGAACGCCTTTACAACGCAGCCGCTGGCTCGGCCGACTCCAATGCGGTCCACATTTTTAAAAAATGCAACGGCGCAACCCTGCGAGTCGTCGCCTGCTCGTTCGCTCGTTCGCTCACTCCAGGTCGTCTCGCAGAACAGCCTCCACGAGAGGGAACCCTCGAGTGTATTTGGTCTACTCTTCCACGCCGATGAGACATCGCCCACAGTTTACCCCGCCACACGCGACTGGACACAAATGTGACTGCGAAGGGGGAGTAGAGGCCAGAGAGGGAGTTGAGCTGACACTCTGCTCGAAGAACGTTTCGCAGGGAGCGAGGGAGAGCCAGTCAAAGGCACAATAAAAGGATGTACGGCGTTGAGCCTGAGTCTACACAGATGGAGGGCTTCGGTAATGCAGCAGCAAAGTAGGAGCAACCTCCCAACTGTGTACACACGCCTCATACATTTGTCAAATTCGTTCGAGGCCCCACCGCCTCCCCACCAATGTCTATTTGTATGTACTTGCGAATTTGTTGATTTGGCCTAGGGCGCTATTGACTCTGTCGCATGAGGGAGGCCCCCTCTTGGTCCTTGCCTGGTAAAATATAAAAAAAAAAACTTAATAGTTCAGTTAAGCTTTGAAATGCCATGGGCTTGATCGGGTCGTTCTAATGCCAGGCCCTATCGTGCGCGCCGTGCCGACGCGTGTAATATTGCACAAAATAAATACAAATAAATCCCGGACGCTGATACTTAATCCCCCTCCCCCGTAATCCCCGATGGAGCTTAGCTGGCGCGCACGTTCGCCGTAGACATTATGTAGTGGGCTTTCACGTGACGGGGCAGCCCCGCGTGTACGTTCGGCCATCGTGGGATTTGGGTGGCTTTTGTGGGACAAAGCGTTTGATTTTCGGTGCCGTCACCAAAAGACATCGCCTCGATTTCAGCCTGTGACACTCTGGCACTCGATCGAGCCACTTCATTATTAATTTTATTACCGCTTCGCTTATTTTATCCAGGAAAGCCTCGCCGAGTCTCCTCTTCGGGAGGGTCTTGGCAAGCTGTCGCAGTTGGGGTGGCGATGATTGCTGCTGTGCGTTACCCCCTGTCGAATAATTTGTGGTAGCGATTTTTCAAATTGTAGGGCACGCAATGGCCGACTCACGAGGTCTCTAACGTTCATTGTGAAGCGGACGGCACGGGTCTATAGGTCACAGTGGCGTAACATGGTTGGCGTGGGCCCTGGTACAATGTACATGTACGTATGTTGAACTTCTTTCTCACCGTACGTAGCCAACCGTGCTGATTGGAGGTGCGGGGGAAGGACAACAAACGAAACACAAAAATCAGTTCTAAAGAAATGCGTTTTCAATATAGATTGAAAAGTGCATAGCTCCAGTGGCATCTTAACATCGGAAGGAAGAGCGTTCCAGACGGCCGCAGAAGCGCACCTGAAAGCGCGCGATGCGGCCACCGACTTCGTTCGATGGTTTAGCCAAAAGCTGCTGCCGCTGTGAGGATGAGCGGAGTGTCGCGTGATGATGGTTTATGTTCTTTGACGAGATCAGCGAGGTATTGTGGTTCATTTGTGGCAAGCACTTTGTGTGTCATGAGTGGGACCTTACAATGCAGCTCGGCGAGCACTGGACAGACAATAATGCGATGGGCCCATTCACTATCTCTCCCGCAGTGGGCATTGAATCTTAAGAGCATTTATTCGGGCATTCATGCACTCCCCCCCCCCCACCCTCATTTTCATCTCTTACAGAACAATCAGAGCTTAGGATGATGACACCAGGGGTTGTAGATTTTATTGAAACAATTTATTGAAACACGCGGTTTTAGACAGGCTTTCATTGCACTGTGATATGTGTGTTGTGCTGTGTTGTGTACCTGAATCGTTTTGTTAACAACGCAATACTTTTGGAGAAAAAAAGAAAAGGAATGTGATGGGCCCCCTACTCTTTGAAGCCTGGCGCCTCGGCCAATCACTGGCCCATGGGACGTGTCTGTGATCTGCCTAATTGGTATGGGAGAGTTATGTCAATGCCTGCTATCCCAGTAAAAAAAAAACTTTGCATCTTGCCATACTAAAGTGCTTTTTGCTGTAGTATTTAAATGTGTTTGCCAGTCATCTCAGGTAGTTAACTCAATACATCTGGGTGTCTGTCCCATGACCCCTTTCTGCAAGCCTTCCGACACTTCACGTGGCCTCAAAGTGCACCGAGCTAGTTACAAGTGCTGCTATGGTGATGTCACCGCTACTTAGTGGCTGTTGTTGTGTTGCGGGGAGTGGTGGTGCAGTGGTTCACGCTATGCCCTATGAACCCGGTAACCTGCATTTGAATCCACGCCGTAGCTAAATTACTTGGCAAGTAGTGTCTGAATCTGTACTGGACCTCCCCAAGATGAACTCAATCTTAAAGGAGAGCCTAGTGCAGTGTGTGAACGTCAGCACAGGTGAGACAAAAACTGCCGTGCGTGATGCTGGCCGCAACACCCTCCCATGCACCATTTCATCGCTTCCATCTTGACTGTGGGCACCCACTGTCGCTTGTTCCCTCCTTTGTAACTATTTCTGTGGGTTCATCATCATCACTGATCGTGTCTCCACTGATGGATAAAGGCTTCCCCAAGCCATTGCCATCTCTCGCGGTCTCAACGATGCAACAATCCATCCATGGCAGCCTTGATTCTCTTGTCTGCATACATTCTCTCCAGGACTGCCTTGCCCGCTGAGAGAAGTAATTCTCCCGCGTGGGAATTATGACAAGGGGGGACGATAAATGTTGAAATGAGGATCCTGTGGGCCCCTGTGTTGCGATTTGCGAAGCGCTCCTTATCTCACGCTTCTGCCAACACCTGAACCCTGAGACAAGCTTGCTGGGACAAAAGCTAATTACACCCAACCGTAGGTGGTCGGCACGTTCCCCTCTCGCCAATAAAATTCAACCTCTCTTCGTTTTTTTTCGGGGGCAGTTCCTCCGTCCCGTGGGGAAATGAAGAAGGCTAAAAAATTAACCCATAAAAACTAAGTTTTTCACTATAAATCCTTTATATGTGTGGCATCGGGGTGGCTAGAGTCCTCTCGTCCTCTGGCTTGAGATGGCTGCCACCTATGGGTCAGATGATTGTGTGCCAGCATTAACCAATTGGTAAATAAATATTTTAAAAAAATTCCCTAAACAGTGTAAAATTTTGGAAACATTTTTTTCACGAAAATTCATTGTCACGCACAACGAGTCTGTGTGCAAAATGTCAGCTCGATTGGATCACGGGAAGTGGGTTAAAAAACGACCGAAAGATTTGCACGGTCCTAAGCAAGCAAGCAAGCGAACTTAATATAAAGGATTTAAAAAGGTGGCCAATATACGACTTGAACTCCGTCACCGACCGAGCAGCCTCAGTCGTCGTAGTAAAGTAAATAAATAAATAAAAGGGAAAGAAGACAAATCCCGATTAAAGCGCACCCAGAAATGTTTCGTTCTGACACTAATTGGCGCCGCCGCTGTAATTCAGGACACTCTTTTCGGATGAATTCTCCCCGCTGGCGCGTCTCCGAATTTAGCCATGCGACATGGCTCGGTCACGGGGGGGGGGGGGGGGGGGGCGGAATTCGCAAACCCCCTCCCCCCGCACCGGCGCTCGCCCGGTACCGCCGCGCGGCGCTCCTTGACCCGCTCCTGTGACCGACGCCACTTTCTCGCTCTCTCTCTGTGTGTGCGCTTGGTCCTCTCCTCTCCCCTCCCCGCCTCCCCCCGACCTCCCGCGAAGGGTTAAACAAAAGAACCCCCACGCGGGATTGCGCCGTCCGATAACACCGCGGAGAACTCGAGCGCGTCGAGCAGAGTGCGTCTGCTGGGGGGCGTTCGGAGGAGGTCCGTCGTCGGCGGGTGTTCGTCGGCGCGGGTTTGCAACGTGGACACGCGCGGGCCGAGCCGAGCGGTGCGGCTGGTTACTGGCGGCGGGTACTGACGGCGTGCGTGTGCACGTGTCCGTTCGCAGAGCCGTTCCGCGATGGAGCAGAGCCACTCCGGCCTCGGCGTGAGGACAGAGGTAAGCGCCGCTCCACTCGGTTGTTGAGTGTGACTCCGCGGGTCCGCGCGGGTGAACGCGGGCCGACGCCGGCTGACGCGTGCCGCGCGTCCTGTTGTGCCGATGCCGCCGTGTGTTGTTCGTCGCGACGTCTGACGTTTCGCTCCGCGTGTGTGCTGTGCCTAAAGAAGAAGCTCGCAGAGCGTGGACAATATTTCGGGCATCGCGACGAACAACAACGACCAGAAAACAGATCGGGAAATATTTGTCGTACGTCTGTTTCCTGCTGTGCGCAGTGACTTACCTTGTACATTGTTTGTGCAGTTACTTGCTTGATGCTTCGATCACTCGCTTGCTAAAAGCTATAAAGCTCTTGCAGTCGTTTTGTTTGTAATCTCAGTTTATAGGCAGTAACGGCGTGAAATTATGGAGGGAAGGATCCACCCGACCCCCGCCCCTACCCCAGCGATTCCGCCAAAATATTTGTCGTCAATTAGCTTTTTGTGAGATGTGTCAATTGCTCGCGAGCCTTTCGTGGCCGCAGGGATGACGTTCGACCCCATCGCACGCCGGCGCACACACTCGTCGCGCCACGTCCATGCCTGCGTCGTCATCTTCGTAATAACAACGAAACCAATAATCACGACCGATATTAATGAATCGGCGCATCGTTCTGGCCCGAGTCTGAGCGAGCCTTAGACGTGTCGAGAGAAGCACGGACGTGATTGGCCTCCTGTGCGGCGCCCTCCGTTTTCAGCGCGGCGTTGCGAGTGCGTGGTGGTTTTTTGGTCTCTTTGTCAGTTTCCTTCGCAGGAGCGCATCGATTCTCGCCGATCCACACAATAGCTCGAACCCGACGGTGCAGTGCTACACCCCCCGCTGCCCCCCCCCCGACAGCAGGGGCTGGGTTGTGAAACTGTTTACCTACTGCGTCGTTCCCATTGTCCAAGAGAATGGGAACGACGCGGAAAAGTGTGCGCAAAGAAGGACAGAAGGACAGGTGGCACGCTCGGAATTGCGCTGAGCGACAGACAAACGCACACATTCACGTATGTTGACCTTCAACAATTTTCAATCCGAGTACGACGTTTTGCACCGGTGTGTTCAACGAGTAACGTTTTGGCATGTTTTGTCTTCGTGACTCACCTTGCTAATTGGTTGTGTCAGGTGGTGGCGGGTTTAACGGCGCACTTACGCGATCTAACCCCAAAAAAAACCTCTTATGGATAATATTGGCCGCAAAAAGCCGACGTGTTAAACTGATGTTGACCTTCTTTCGCACCGTACGTAGCCAACCGTGCTAATCGGAGGTGCGAGGGAAAGACAACAAACTAAACACAACAAGCAGTTCTAAAGCAATGAGCTTTTAATCTAGATTTAAAAGTGCATAGCACCAGTGGCTTCCTCATATCGGAAGGAAGAATGTTCCAGACGGCTGCAGAAGTGCATCTGAAAGCGCGCGATGCAGTGACCGTCTTTGTTCGACGGTCAGCCAAAAGCAGCTGCTGCTGCGAGCATGGCCGCAGTTTGCGTGATAGTTTATTCAGTAGTGGATAGATTATGGCTGATAAATATCATGACGATGATGGCTGACGTGGAAGGTGGGGGGACTAAAGGTGCCGCGGGGGGGGTAAGCGAGGGCGAGATAACGAGAACCCCTTCCCTCTTCCTCCGTGTTTGTGTCGCGCTGAGCGAACGGTTCGTGGCGGCCCACGGGCCGAAGGGGAGGTGAGTCCCACGTCCGCTCTGTGCGCGAGGGCGCAGCTTGCCTTGACGATGCCTCTCCCTGACTGGAGCCTCTCACCACTCGGGGGGGGGGGGGCTCGATCGAGCAATCCGTTGCCCTCCTGGAAATCGGCCGCCACTGACGATGGAGACGAGCGAATTTCGCGGCATCGTGTTGCCGAGTCCTTCATATCGAAAACGCTGTAATCTGCACACAATTAACGAGTTCGGCCGTGGACAATTGCCAGAACGCAGTGTGGACATTTGCCCGACTGCCAGGCCGAACGGCAAAACAAGCGTTATTTTTCTTTTGGTCAGCGTGTTGCTGCCACTGCTACTGTGGCAGCAGCAGCAGCAGGTTGTTGAATGAAATACATTAACACATTTTGTCTGCCGGATCGCACACTATTGAAATGTGCTGAAATGCAGGCTCAATGGGGAAATGTGTTTTTGGTCGGAATGCAAATGCTGCTGCTGTGCGAAACACATTTGCACGTCGCAGCTCCCGCTATCAACAGTTGCTCTCGTGCACCGTGTGTCTTCGGAGTACTATAGCGCTCTCCTGTAGACGGCGGAAGGCGGGATCGGTGGCGCAGCTGTTAGCGCGCTGCGCGATAAATTTGGCGAACCGAGTGTGATTCGGGGCCACGTTGGTTATGACCACCGGCGAGTGAGACCTGAGCCGGTCCTTCGACAATCCGCAACCGACCAGTGCGGTGAAGTATGGTCAAACAATGCCCACTATCACCACAACATGGGGTGAGAGGGGGGGGGGGGGGTGCGTAATCCAGCAGTGGATTAACAAACGACTGAGCATTTATAATTGTATATAAATTAATAATTGTAAATAAATTCATAATTATCATTCTTTTTGGTATTTCAATCCACGATATATATTTAAAAAATATAGTTTAATTATTTTCTACATGTTGTCCAACTGACCGATGGCGGAGGGTTCGAGTGCGGGGGGGAGAGGAGGAACACCTTGCCGGCAATATTCATTTTCCAAATGGAAGTTGCTCCGTGCCTCTACGCGATTTGCTTTCTAAACGTTTCGGTAATCTTCGCGCGTGTAATGCCCTGCAGCCAGTGGACGGCTGTTTTTGAAAAGAATCCCCGCTTGCATTGAGTGCGTCTGCACACAAATGTGTGTTTTAATTGCAATGAGTTCAACCGCGACCTCTTCAGTGGCGGGTGTTTGGGAGAGAGGTGTGTGTGTGGGTGGGTGGGGGGAGTGTGCATTAGCCACGCGCCTTTTGCGGATTCCCTCGCTAATGAATACGCAGTTCCGGAGCGTGCACGCAGCGGCGTGGCGCCAAAACTGGTCTCAATCGCCTGGGCTTCTTCGTCCCTTTATCTCACGTCGATTGATGTACACATCTCGAGATGTGCTCGAGCGGCATTGCGGACACTTTGATGGGGAACGTCAGTGACAGTGGCACGTCTCTTTGTCACACGCACCGTCGGGTAAATTGCCTCCCCCCGCACACAGCTGAATTGGTCTCGGGGCTCGTTAAACCGTACTTCCCCACGCCGCTCCCTGCACTCGTCGGTGTGGGAGCGTTGGTGCCATTCGCCACTGAGGTTATAGCCGTGGCCGGGAATTAAACTCGCCGGGTTCATAGCGCAATGCACTACCCCACTGCGCCCGCCTTGTTCGTTACCGTTTTCACCTCATGGTGAGTACGGTAAACGTGTACCGCCATTTAGTCAATCGACTGCTAGATGAGGGCCTTCCTGCGTCATGCGTGTCATGGGGGTTGTGTTTGACCGTACTTGGCCACACTGTAAGCCACCGTATTTTTTGTGTTACGTTTTCTGATCAGTTTTCGGCTCACACGTTATGGTGGATTTTTATTTTTTAGCCGTCAAAAAATGTTTCGCGTGTGAGTGGCTGCTGTTTAGCGATAATGCCTCAATACACGGCGCGTGGGTGCAACCCCCTCTGTGAGAGGAATCCATATCTCATAGCGGAACATATGTACGAGAGGACGATTTAATGTAGAATTTCGCCTTCGGCCGTGGACACACGGTGCGTGCATTTACACGACGTGCACAATAACCACCGGGGCGCTACTTGCAGAAGAGCGGACACGTCGCAGATGAGTGATGTTCGTACATTTCGTCCCGCGGAGAAATTGTCACCCAGCGTGTTACAAGTGGCGGAGAATTGACGAACTAAACCACCGATGGTGAGCTAACCTGCTGCATGCTCTAGTGTTGCCAAATTTGCATTGGTATTTTTTGGTATTTTAATACGCGATGTGAAATCTACTTAATAATTTTAGACTGTTACTGAAGCGACTGAAAGACCCCATACATTGAATGAATGCAGTGTCACCACCATATTATCCATTATTACGTATTTCTTTCGAACTAATTTTCGTGTTCAGTTTCTTGTCCTTCTCTCGCACCTCCGATTGGCACGGTTGGCTACGTACAGTGCGAAATAAGTTAAACGTTCATACATTTTACGTAAATGAGTGAGTTTATTTGATTTGTTACGCGGATTATCCCGTTTAGCCAATTGCCCAGCTACTTTACGGAGGAGGTCTGTGGATTGTGAGCACAGCAGCAGCTACAAAAACAAAGACATAAATATTGCAAAGGACGTGAGCAGTGTCCTTAAGGAATATTGCCCCACTTACAAACGAGAGAATAGCTGGTAACGATGTGGCCCTGTAATTGCTTGCTGACGCCATTGCTCACAAAAGGGCCTTACTGGAGGGAGCTCTTGAGCAGTGTTTCTTCACTAATTTTCAGAGGGTGGGGGGGGGGCACTTTCACCGATAAGACTTCATCAGCGTGAGGTCCTCCATGCCGCCTGCAAGGAGTTGTTTTCACATTTGTGTATTGTTGGGGCTGCCAGGAGCCCGTGGGCCTTGCAATGAAGTACCACTGCTCTAGACAGCGCCGCTTGATGGGCCTGCTTGTCCACGCTGGCCAGACGGCTTGCAAGAGGTGGGAGTACGCACACTTCACCCCACCACATGCAACCTGCCCATTGACTAGCTGCGGCATAACCTGTTTTAACCGCTGGTTGGGCAGAGGAGTTTGTGGGTGGTGGATTGACGCAACTTTGCCCCCTTTATTTCAGCTTCGGGGCTGACAGATGCTACCGTGGTGCAGTGGTCACAGCGGCGCACTGAACCTGCGATCCAGAGACTTGGATAATGGTTAGTTAGTTAGTTAATCTTGTTCATCCCCGATGGGACATAAGGCCGCAGTGAGTCGCATCCACCTCTTCCTGTCCTTGGCAACATTTTGAGCCTCGTTTTAAGAGAGGTCGATCGTCGCCACCAGCTCGTCCTTGGCGGTGTTGCGCCAGGTTGGTCTTGGGTCCTAGTCCATTCTGAGGACATGTCCAAGCCATCTTGGCTTATGGCGCTGATAAAAAAAAAAAATCACCGCTGCAAAAAATACAAATGAATAACCGTCGCTGGCGGTGGCAATAAATTCAGCCCAGTGCGATCAACGCAAGAATGGCAGAACGAAAAACCAAAACTAAAACCTTGCCTTTTTGTTTGCAAGCATGGTTTTAAATTTGCATCACTCAACATAACTGGATCCATGAACCACCCTTCCTGTTTGATCAGTTCTCCCCACCTGCGACTTTCGCGAGGAGTATCGATCATAGTCTTGGCACCGTTTGCATCAATCTTTCTCAGGTTGTGGGATATCGAGGGGTCAGATATTGAGGCGTGAGATGCGGAGGTGTGAGGTAAAAACATTTTTTTTGTTCTAACATGCACAAAGCACACGAAAGATCGCGCGATGTCAATTGCGCCGGGCGTCATCGTCCAAATTAGACAAATTAAAATAAAACCGACTCGCAAATTACTCGATTGAGATCACACACGGCAACGCCACCCTCTACTGTGAAGCCTCCTGCAGGCTGTGCCTGTGGAACATAATGCCGATATGAGAGCCGTGCGCTATAAGAATGGCGCGCGAATACCAAATGTGCTCAATTATTATTTTCATTAATAGTGGACAGCCGGATGTGAAGCCCAGGACAAAAGTGACGGTAGTATCTACTGAGAATTGCCCTATGTCGTCGCTTGCTGTTGGCTCGCATTGAGTATTTTACATCGGTTTGGCGACGGTGGAGTGTAGCGGGATATACCGGTGAAACAGCGATGAGAGATGAAAAGAGCGAATGCTGAACACGTAGCCTCTTGTGACCAATGTTGTCCGTAATAGAGGTGTGTTGGGTTCGATTCTGTAAATATGTGTCGTTAAACCCGCCACCACCCGACACAGCCAACTAGTAAGGTTTGTCACGTAAACAGGACGTGCCAATTCGTCACTAGTACAGCACACCGGTGTGTTGGGAGAGTAAATCCACGACATTTAGAATCTGAGTACGACGTCTCTCCAGTAATTACAACCAGCATCATCAGGCGACAGCCAGATTTGTGGAGAAATCCTCCTATTTCGCTTTTAAATAGAATGATATTTGGCTGTGTCGGGAGGTGGCGCGTTCAACGACACATTTATACTCACGCAATCTAAGCCCCCCAAAAACCCTTCTATTATGGAAGAGCTAATGCGTTTTGAGATGTGGTGCTACAGAAGAACGGAGCGAGTTGGGCTGGTGGGGTGAGAGTCAGAGTGTAGATGTACTGAGAGAGAATGAATGCGAGCAGACAAGTCTGATGAGAAGGCTGGTGGCATGCGTGGGACATTAACCTCAGAGGGTTACAGCTGAGGCTGTGATGAGATGATTCTGCGGGAAAAATGGAAGAGGGGTGGGGGGAGAGATTAGTGAATGGATTATTTGGTAGGAACACTGCGAGACAGCTGTTGGGCACGGTGCGATGCGCTTTGACGGAACTGTCCGTGAGAAATAACAACTGTAGATCGTGAGGAGATGGAAAAGCATCTGTCTCAGACGGATAGATCAGCCGTGAAACGTTGACAGCTGACGTCAGTTTCTTGCGGTGAGTCCAGCACCGAGCCTACGATATCATCAACGCGGTTTGTGCAGAGCCTTTGGTTTTAATTGCCTTTTGTTTGGGTTCTGCTGGTGAGATACTTTGATTGTAAATATATTCTTAGGTTTTTTTCGGTAAAGTCACGTAGGTAAAACATCAAAATTAATGAAAATAATTGTTTTATTTTATTTTATTTTCATTAATTTAGATGTTTTACCTACGTGACTTTACCGAAAAAACCTAAGAATATGATTCCTTGCAGTCACGAAAGCTTCAAATCTAGAATTGATTGTAAATGATCTGAGAGAAATAAAAAAAAACGCCTTTGTTCTGCGTGCATTGGTGCCGGAGGAATTTGGGGCATCATTGCAGTACAATGGCAAAGCAAATGTGTATTCAACAGAATTAAATCTAAAACGTCAACCAAGCTTTGTCAAGGGGGACACGTGTTTCTAAAGTCAACATTTTAGAGAGAGGATTTAGATACATAGAGAGGATTTGTATACGTAAATAAAAACGTGCCGACGACGGGTACACACGCATACAAAGATCTCCTGTATGGAGCATTGATATACTGTAGGGACACGTTGCTTTTAGCGAGCACCTATGAAGGGGCAGCATTGCGGGTGTGGATGGGTGAGTGGCTGGCCGCCTTTCTCTCCCCCAAAGTGGCGATGTTAACACACGGCAGCAGGATGCACGCACGCACGCGACCACATCACCCTGCATGCATCCGACCTCATCGGATCTCGCAAGCCAAGCAGGTTTGAGCCTCGATTTAAAGCTTTCGTGACTGCAGGGATTCATCTTCTTAGTTCTTTCGGTAAAGTCACGTAGAAGGGAAGTAATAAAATAATAAAAATAAACATAATAAAATAAAATAATATTATTATGTTTTTTTTTATTACTTCCCTTCTACGTGACTTTACCGAAAGAACCAAGAAGAGGTTTGAGCCTGTTTGTCACGTGGCTGGGTGACCACCAGTGCGTGGGGAGCGGTGGTGGGGCGGTTAGCGCTACGCTAAGCTACGAACCCAGCGACACAGGTTCGATTCCCGCTCACGGCCTACGCTATTATCTGAACCGTTCTTGGGCCTCCCCTAGGTCAACTCAGCCTCAAATTCGTACCTGGTGCGGTGTATAAATATCACCACTGGAGAGGCAAAGGCGGCCGGGCGTGGTGCTGGCCACCCACCACATCATGTGCCGTAGTGGTCTTCATTGGTGCTCGCTAACATCTTGCTCCTAGAGTCAGTTAACGCTATACGGGGGATCTTTGTCTTTGTTTTGGTGGTTGTTGTAGATGTGGGGCTGTGAGTTGGGCAGCACTCTATGTTATACCGTATATGTAAACATATTTCTCACGTGGACAACGTCTTAAGATGGAATGCCTCATTTGCAAGATTGTCGATTGCAGTGCAGCAATTAATTCAGTCCACATTCAATTCGATTGATCTCAACGTCATTGTGCAACTCGGAAAGAAGCGGGAAAGCGATACAGAACCCATGCGTACGCGTGTCTATTCTTCCTTGTCAAAGCCATTATTAATATTAATTACAGCTTCTACAGACTTCACAATTGGCGCACGAGCCAGCGACGATCGCTGCACGCCACAGAAAAAAACCCGTAATCTCCGTTCCTGAAAGAATAGGTTGCGGTGAACGTAGTGTTCCCGACAATGGCGGGGATTATAATTCAAATCTAATAAGATAAACCTGCCCCTGCCGCCCGTCAGATGGTCACATTTGCTCTTTTTTTTACGGTGGCAAGAGATGTACGTTTGTTTGTATGTATGTTGAGCTTGTTTCGCGATCGTGCGTAGCCAACTGAACTAATCGGAGGTACGGGGGAAAGACGGCAAACTAAGCACAATAAGCAGTTATAAAGAAAGGCGCTTTCAATCTAGATTTAAAAGTGCATAGCACCAGTGGCTTCCTCATATCGGAAGGAAGAGCGTTCCAGACGGCCGTAGAAGCGCATTTGAAAGCGCGCGATGCAGTGACCATTTTTGTTCGATGGTTAGCCGAAAGCTTCAAATCAAGATTATGGATGACCGGGGGTTTACGTGATGGGTTATTCAGCAGTGGTTAGTAAAAAAAAAGAGAGTTTTCAATATAAATTCAAAATACAAGGAGTTGACCACAATGCCAGTTCTTCAGGAAGTGGTGTTTTTTCGTTGTTGTTGCATAGCCATTCAGGCCGAGAGTTGTTTAGCGCGCGGAGTTGCGACGTTTGCGCGGGTACGGACGACTCTTTCTCCACGTGCCGCCTCTGCCGGTGCGTGACCCCTGACCCCGTGACCCCGTGGCGTCGGTGGCGTCTACCCGAGCGTGGCAGGGAGCGTCAAGTTGTTCTGTTTCGACGGCAGTGTTGCAACACTTTTGGGGCCACTGGTGGAGGTACATTTGTGATCCGGCGTCATTTTATTTATTTTGCCACAGTTATTAATGATAAAAGTAACGATGTTTCGAGCACCGCGGGACTTTGAGCGGTCGGTGTTTTTCCGTGAGATTGTCTCAAAAAGTGGGGGCGTTCACGCGCTCGCCGATTGCTATAAATTCACCGTTTGTATTCGTTCTTATTGAAATACAGTCATAACTCGGCATCGTTAATGCTTCACTCTTCCACGGCGGTTTGATGAATTCTCACAATTTTGAGGCTGTGATTCAATTTAAGAATCAATCAATTTTTCTCTCTTTGCCTCGCTTGTATTACGCATCTCGTCACATGTGTGTCTGTCTGTCTACCTTATCAACTGTATTTGCTCATTAAATGCCCATGCATGTGGCATACATTGTCAATAATTGATCATTAAACACACAATTTGCTATCACTATAGTTAGTTTGGTATTCGTAAAATAAATAAATTAATATTGAGGATTACGCAATATTTTTTTTTACCAGCTAAGGCCCAGGTAATTGGTTCATGAATGCATCACGATATACCGCGTAATAACATTGATATATAGTGTTTCAATACGAACTTCCATCGTGCATACGATTCCAATTCTTTGAATTTACTCAACGACAGATTCATCATCGTCAGCCACGATCTCTCCCTTCCCATGCCCTCTGTCACCGTCACAAACGTGGACATTGACAACGAAAAAATGGAGCAAAATATTAAGAAGCGGTGCAGGGAGGCCAGCGGAGACTCGTGCTTACTCAATATAAATAGTTAACACGACAACACAGGTGTGATATTGCGAGTGCCATCACATATTCTCCTCTGTGCACAGTGGTAGGAGCGGAGTGGTGGTGCAGCGGTGGTGCAGCTGGATCGCTCACTAAGCTCCGTGAACCCCGTGATCCTGGTTCGATTCCCGGCCACGGCGAGGGATAACCCCCGTGGCATTTGTCCAGCAGTAGATCGACAAAGGGCTGTGAATTCATCTTCTTGGTTCTTTCGGTAAAGTCACGTAGAAGGGAAATAATAAAATAATAAAAATTAAACATAATAAAATAATATGTAAATTATTTTATGATTGGCATCATGACACAATGGTAGTACCGCGTTGCTAGCCTTCGCTGTGGGGTTGCATCATTGCTGCTCATGTCATTATGAGTACTGTACAAAGGTGGGTATTTGGCTTGTTGGAGATCGAGGTTTTTATGCGGGCGTGTGAAAAAATGGGATGTGTGGGCACCTGCTGAAAATGATGGTTACACCATCGTGCAACTGTAGGTTACTAAATACAAATCTAAGTTACTGGACAAAAATAAAGTGCAAATTGCTTCAAAAACATGTGGGAAAATGCTTAAATGTATTTGAAGTAAACAAATGCACGTGGTGTTAATGATACATTGATACGTGCGAAAAGGGGTGGATTTGTGAACATCCAGAAATATGTATATACTGTATCTCTGACCAACGTGGAAGAGAGTAGGCCAAAATAACCTCGAGTGGATGCCCTTCCCGCAGAAGTGGCGTGAGAGGGTAAATTGCAGAGGCTGCAACCCATGCGAAATTGACATTTTTGTAGAGGGCGACAGTTTTACACCGTGCACAAATATCGCACCTGGGATGTGTGGACCCCGTGGGGCTGTCGGGCTACGTGAGGGCCCGATACGTGACGTAACAGCTGTGTTATTCAAAGCACAAAGACAAAGATCCCCCGTGTAGCCTTAAAATACTGTTGGGGCAAGTGCTGTTAGTGAGCACCTGTGAAGGCCGGCACGGCACACGAGGGGGTGGGTGGCCAGCACCACGCCCGACCGCCTTTGTCTCCCCAGTGGCGATGTTTCCACACCGCACCAGGTACCCATTTGAGGCTGAGTCGACCTAGGGGAGGCCCAGGACCGGTTCAGATAATCGTCGCTGGTGTTGGCCGTGAGCGGGAATCGAGCTCGGGTTGCCGGGTTCGTAGCGTGGCACGCTAACTGCCCACGCACACAGACACGCACACAGACACGCACGCGCGCTCACTCACTCTCGTGTGATAGAGGCAGTGCCAGGCAAAGGCGGTCACCTTGAAGCGCAGGTGAGCGCAGACTTTTCAATCGAGGTGGCACTACCCCACTGCAGACACCGATCATCTTTCCCCCCCCCCCACTTCCCCAATTCATAAATAAAATACGGTGCAATGGAAAGAAGACACAGGCACGGTGGGTGGACGGAACCATGACAATCTCACTTCGGCATTTGTTGTCGGAGGTTCACACGGCACTCACTCTCTCTCTCGCGATGCCTGGCACAGCTGCGTCTTGCTCAGAATGTGAGGAACAGGATCCAGGTGAGGAGGAGGCAGCCTCGGGGTAACTCAACACTCGGCCTGTGCAGCTAAGCAAGCCGCTGGTCAAACATTCCCTTGTGCCGCCTTCACTTTGGGAAATGCTTGGACCCCGTATCTCGTGGGGAGGGAGGGTCCCCTTGTCCATGAACATCTGGGAGTTCATCAGCGTTGGTTCAAGTCCACCCGGCTCTGCTGATGAGACGCTGAATGTCGAAGCCGACCCTGAGTTTTGCTTATGCGCGTCCAGACTGATGGGATGTGTAAAACAATAGAAATAATAATGGAAATAAAATAATAAATCACGACGTTTCGGAGGCAACACAAGTCTCCGTCATCAGGTGGGATTAATGTATAAAACAGTGTTTTTGTCATGTGAAGCAACACGATATGGGAAGGAGGCTTTGTTGTCTGCTTATTTATGTGTTATTATTTTCCTAAATTAGTTTGTGTCATACTGAAAAAAATTCAAACCACCCTTTATTTACTTTTTTTTTCGTGTGAAATATATCTGGGGGCATTTTGAAATGAAAACTTAGTGCACAAAAAACCTGAACGATATCCAGCTCAAATGAACATTGAGGCAATGCTCGTGGTTGAAATTCCACAGTCATATGACGAGGACGAGTCTATCCATGAAAAAAACACCACTGTTGATTGTCCCACAAAATTTGATACTTATTTTATTGTTTCAAGACGGATGGTGGGGAGCTCAGTTTAATTAATTTTCGAAGATACGTTTGAGTGGTGAATTAAACACGTGTTGATTGTCGTTGTGCACAAACAATCCACGCGTGCTCTGTATTTTAAGGCGAGCGATCAATATTTACTAATCTGCTCACTCTAAGCCAATAGCTCGGAGTGATTTTGGGAATTGATCAGCCCGAGATCTGTCGGCTTCTGCACGCAATTAGCGCTGGTTGACAACGGGAGCCGTTTGCAATTCAGAGATATTGCATCTGAATGTGGCCGAGCTCCACGCGTGCTCGTGCTAAATAAAGGGTTCAATTAGTCGCTCGTGTCCGCGGACACGTGGAACTGGAGAACGAGAATTGAAATTCACGAGTGCCTCGGGGTAACATTAGTTCGCCTTGCCACTGCCCTGTACGACTCGTGACGTCATGCTGACACCAGGGCTGCCCAAAGCGCGTGGTGCTGGGGGAGGAGCACGGGGCAATCCGCACCGTGTGGGCACCCCCACCCCCCCAAAGACCCCCCCCCCCAAAGCGCAGGGCCCGGGGCCGTCGCCCCGATTCGCCGTATCGCCCCCGGGACGGCTCTGCCTGCCACCGACGTTTGTATCATCCCCTCCTGCCAAGAGGGCCATAGGCGACTGGCGAAATTATTTTCAGGGGGGTGGGAGGGGGGGCTGAAAAGGTTTTTTTAAAGTATATTTACCGTAGAAGAAGATTAACGGGCAAACGCGGGAGAGCGCCACTCGCAGGCCGCGTGCTAGGCTGACACGCACGAGGGGGTCATAGGTTGCGTTAGTTTTGCCCATGACCTCTGCTTGAGGTTCTATGATAGCGGCAGTGTGTTCAGGAGCTAAATGCCAATGTTGAGAGCTGATTGCCATGACGAGAGTGCTTCAGGCAGGAGAGAGAGTTGCTGTAGCCTTACTATTCCTCCTCCGTTGAAACAGCGCAGACAACTGTGGTTGACTTGTACGGCCCATAGTTAGGGTTGCATTGGCCACAATCGCACTAACTGTGGCTTGTCTGTGATTTGAGGTCTGTGAAGGAGATGTGCGAAGCATCGGCCTGTTAATGTCTGAATTGGTTATTATAGCTGCCGTTTAAGAGCTCCGTTTCCAGGAACATCAGTCTATGAATTATTTATCCGTTATGATGCAGTTTTAACCAAGTTAGTTTATATTTTTCCTCGATCTGCGCTTCTGCACCACTGCCAAAGCAGCTCGTTAATACTTAATTTTTCAATTTTAAAAGGAAACAAACTTACTATCACTAAATCACTACGAATCCGCCAAATTTTGGAAGCTAAGCAACTTAGAGCCTGGTTAGTATTTGGATGGGAGATTGCCTGATGTTGTAGGCTTGGGTAGCCAAGGGACGGCAGTACATGAGTCAAGTGAATCTCTCTGTGCGGCGCTTTTGAGTGTTATCTTCCCGTACGGCTTGTGGAGTTTTCACGTTCGTGAATGGAGTTAGTCAAACATTCTAAGGCAGGGGCCTCCTCGAATAAACACCCGGAACTTCGGTGAGGCTTTCCCAGGTAAGTAAAAAGGAACTGTTATTCCTATTCTTAGGTTTTTTCGGTAAAGTCACGTAGGTAAAAAAATAAAAATGAATAAAAGTATTTTTTTATTTTATTTTTTTTATTTTACTTTTATTAATTTTAATTAAACATTTTTACCTGCGTGACTTTACCGAAAAAACCTAAGAATATTAATCCTTGCAGTCACGAAAGCTTAAAATCTACTGTTATTCCTGTTAAATAATTTGACTCAACGGCACAGAGTTCGGATGTTCTGGCGATTAGCGAATGAAGGCAACCTGGAGGAACGGCAGCTGATGGGCAAACCTGCTGTCCACAACTGCATCCAAGAGAGGAAACTCCCATGAGTGCACGACTAAAATAGAGACGGAGTGATGGAATTGGATCGCATTTAAGATTCAATTGGGTCACAGCACTGACACCACCACTGTCATGGCAGAACGCGGTGATTTCGGTCACGAGGAAGCCTTCATCCAGCAGTGGATTGAAAATGGCTCAGTATTTATCGCCGTTTTACATGAATTGGGTCATGTGACACGGCCAAGCATGAGTGCATTGACCCCTTGTCCCAGAGGTTCAAAGTTCAAATCCAGCGACCGCCCTGATTATAACTGCGGTACATAATAACCGTAAATAATATGGCGTGCCTTCTGCTTCACAGTAAACTTTAAAGATTCCCTGATGTCATCCGCAAGGGTTGGCCGTTGTGTGCTGGCGTCAGGGTCCACACTTGTCAAGTAAAAAAAAATACTCTGCCAATTACAATCACCGCCCTGTACGGACGGACTATCCTCTTCGGGTTGCCCATGAGGCTCACCCTTGCCTCTTGAGTTCTCACCCGGTTAAACAAATAAACTTGAAACTTGACGAGAAAATATTCTTCTTTTCTATGATTTTTCTCCACGTAAAAGTTAATAATTATTTATTTGACACATTCCATCGGCCACAGAACTTTCTGGGAGTGTATCATTTCAGCAGGTTTTGTTCAACGTCAGCAAACTGTTCGTCGGTTTCGACCTTCAGTTACTCGTCAGCAGTCAGGCCTGCCCTAAACAAATGCTGGTCAACCGCCATACATTTACAGGCAGGATATCGGTCGCAGTTTTGACACAAAAACTCCAAAGTACATAAAACCAAGTAATCATTGGCGTCGTTATGGAGAACACGACTTTACAATGACGCTCCACAATAATTGTGTTGTTTGTAACCCACGGTTGCCGCCTCTGCGCTTTCACCCTTTTGCCTTCGCGATGCAGCGCCGCACGTCAACCATTGGCAGGCGACCGTAAGAACCCTTCCACTGGAACTCAGGACGGCGGAGTACGATGGCCGTCCATCCTATCCATCTCTAGTCTTAACGCAAGCCGTCTTCGCTCGACTTTGGCTATTGCTTGAAAAACAATAACGGCGAAATTTCGATTTAAAGCTTTCGTGACTGCAGGGATTCATATTCTTGGTTCTTTCGGTAAAGTTACGTAGAAGGGAAATAAAAAATTAATAAAAAATAAAACATACTAAAATAAAATTCTCACGATATTTCGGCTACAACACAAGCAGCCGTCCTCAGGTGAAGACGGCTGCTTGTGTTGGGGCCGAAACGTCGTGAGAATTTTATTTGACTGTTTTATTTTTATTATTTTATTATTATCCCTTCTACGTGACTTTACCGAAAGAACCAAGAAGATAAATTCCTGCAGTTACGAAAGCTTTAAGGCGAAGTTTGTTTTTTTGTTTTTCTAAGGCGTGGGCCCGGCGTGTTAACAGAACGGCGTGGTCGACCTACCCACGTGCTGTGGAGCGAAGAAGCCCCCCCCCCTCCCCCATTGCCCGAAACGTCACCTGTGAGTCATCTTTATTTTTCCGTTCAAGGCCACGGGGTTCTTGACTAGTTCGTCAAGTTCTTTGGTGGTGGTGGTGTTGTATGTAGGTGGAGTTGGGTGGCTGCACGCAGCGCAACTGGGGCAGTAAATAATTTCCTCTTTTGTGGCAGAGCAAATGAGGTCTTGAGGGGAGGCCCAATGGGTCCAGAGCGGCTCCCCCACCCGCCCCCCCCCCCCCACTTGCTCACACTAACAGGCACGCCATGTTCTTGGTTCTTTCGGCAAAGTCACGTAGAATGGAAATAATAATAAAATAATAAAAATAAATCATAATAAAATAATTCTCACGACGTTTCGGCCACAACGCAAGCAGCCGTCCTCAGGTGAAGAACAGGTCTGTCGAGAAGACAGAGTCTGACTGAAACAACCCCAGGCTGTTCTTCACCTGAGGACGGCTGCTTGCATTGTGGCCGAAACGTCGTGAGAATTATTTTATTATGTTTTATTTTTATTATTTTATTTCCATTCTACGTGACTTTACCAAAAGAACCATTCTACGTGACTTTACCGAAAGAACCACGAAGATGAATCCCTGCAGTCACGAAAGCTTTAAATCGAAACAGGCACGCCATGTTAAAGGTTACACACGGCGGGAGTTCACAAAGAGTGTGTTATGTTATTTTGAAGACCAGGAACATCCAGTTGATTGTCGTTCACGGAGAAGTAACTTGTCGATGTGTAGGCAGCAGTGGGTGGCAGTTCACTGGGCATCAACAACAAGAAGTTGGGATTTTAAGTACATTTTCTGACGAGGCGTGGAAATGTCCTCTCTGAACTCTCACCACAGAGCAGGGCATCACCCACCCCTCCCCTTCCCCCCCGTTTGGGGGTGAACTTTACTGTCCGGAGCATCTTATAATGCGGGTAATACATTATATATTCGTACGTGTAGTAGGCTGTCAGTGAGAGAAACTGACTGACTTTGGAGTTGGAAATTGCACTTTTACACTGTGGCACCCCTGAGAAAATCGGAAGGTCGTCATCACGTTGGTGAATGCACAGGTGTGAATTGACTTGTGAACACATTGCTTCGTGGATACGGAGTAACAAACGCACTCTTCGAAAGTCAGGAAAATACGAGTAAACTCATTTCCACAAACGGTGCAATTGTCTTCTTCTTAGGTTTTTTTGGTAAAGTCACGTAGAAAGTAAAATAAAATAAAAACAAAAATCACGACGTTTCGGAGGTGCAATTGTCACTTGTTACTGCAAGCACTTTTGCAAGGATCGTGTCCATGCATGGCTTCTCGTCACGCTTCCAGACACGCGTTTGTAGTTGTAAATAATTCATTCGCACCGCGGAAGCCGACAGGCAGCTGTCAGGGCATATTTGCATATTACGGGAATTTTTGGCTGTCAAAATTGTGTATTTACCAAGTTTTGGGCAACCCTTGGCCGGTTTTCAATTAGGTAAGTCCCTCATGACAACAAAACTTCAAACTCCAGGTTTGTTCATGTTGGGGAGGATCTTTACCAGAGTTCCTCCTCCCCGCCCTTGTCTTATATTTATAGAGCGCTTTTATCCAAGGCGTTATGAGTGGTACAATGAGGGTAGCTGAAAGTGATGTCGTGAATAGGGATGGGGTATGGGGAGGGAGGTTAGTGGGTTACGGGAATTATAGATGGACGGTCGAAGCTAATGCTTCCATCTTTGGTCGAAAAATCTTACAAACTGCGCCGCCGCGAACTCCCGTGATAGTGCAGGGCCCATTGTGTTTTTTTTTACTTTACAAAAACGAGCCGCATTGTTGTAGGGTCCAGCAAATTCTCCCGTTGTCGTTTGCGTGACGTGAGAATGCGCACGCCCGCCCGCCCACCTCTCTGCAATCGCGTGATCCTCTCTGGCAAGCGACGTCCCGTCACCCGAGGTTAACCCAACGCGACAGCTTCGCCCCCTTAAAAAAATTCATAATCCTGCCGCTGAAGGACCACGGCGGGCATTTAAATCTGCTCGTCGCTGTCCGACCAGCTGGCCGCACCGGAGTTCGGCCCCGCACCAAATCAGGTGTCACCGCAGCGCAAAGTTCGAGTGCCAGCAGAGGAGGAATTAAATGTGTTGCCGATGTGCCGATGACGGTGGGGTGAGGGCCTGACGGTGATGATGGTGGAACCCGCCGTTCGGTCCATCGGCCGGTGCGCGGTGGTGCTTCCATCGCAGCTTCGTCGGCTCGCGGGAAATTTACTTCGCCGTCCCAGATGTGTGTATGTACGTATGTTGACCTCCTTTCGCAACGTACGTAGCCAACCGTGCTAATCGGTTCTGGCCTACATGCAAATTTTACAATGCGCACCGTGGCGACGATACGGCGACGCTACGGCGTACTGTACGATGCAAGGGCAACACAGCGGCGATCATCGCCCCCTCCTGGGAAGCCAATACCCCAGGTCACTCCGGCAAATAAGACTCATCTTGCTCTCTGGCATTGTCACCCTGTGGGACTAAACAAGACAAAGTAATACATGATCAAATACAACACCTGGCAAGCGCTGGTGGTTATCCATGCCAACAGTAACCAGGTTCAGTTTTCTGCTTAGCTTCTGAGATCTTTTGAGGTGGGGGAGGGTGGGCGCATTCAAGACTATTTGCTTGGAGCGTTCTACACTCGCGATACGTGGATCTTATCGAAGATTGGCGATTTGCGCAAATTATGCACGGACGATAAATATACTGCGGCGTTTAGGCTAATATGACGAGACAGAGCAAATGAAGAACACAAACGAGGCAGTAAATATGAGGCAACAGAGGTATCGATATTAAAATCGAGTCGCAACGCAGAATTTGGACAATTAATTTCAACGTCGGTGTGAGGACTTTACCATCATCATCCATGATATAATTTTTCAATATCAAGTTGCAAATAGAGCAAAACTCCGCTATTGAAGATTACATCTGAGGACGTGCAACAATTGTAATTGTAAAGCCTTTCTTAATAAGCAGAGATTAATTATGCGTGTGTGTTTTAGTTTTTTCGTAAATTGGCGATAAAGAAATTCAGAGGGTGAGAAACGTACATTTGACATCAAGTGATTAAAGGGCACTTTTGCAACAACAACAACATCACTTGGATCTCGTTCAGATCGTTACTTCTCTAGAACGTCACAGGTCTTGTAAACACGACACACGTTTAAATCACTGAACACATTCCCTGTTGCTTTTGTAAAATGAACACTAACTCGGGTTTGAAGCTTTCGTGACTGCAAGGATTCATACTCTTAGTTTTTTCGGTAAAGTCACGTAGGTAAAAAAATTTAATTAAAATTAATAAAAAATAAAATAATAAAATCATGTGATTTTATTATTTTATTTTTTATTAAGCCTAGCCTACCCTGAACATAAGTGTTATCCGCAGACATTGGCTGGTTGGCTGTTGATTAAAGGATCATCATCGTCGTCGTCATTTTCGTCAGCCATCATCAATCCACTGCTGGATGAAGGCCTCCTTCAAGCCGTCACCATTTCTCACGATCCAACGACGTAACAATCCACCCAGAACCCACGCACAAACGGATTCCATCGCTCGGTGTCTGCAGTGTATGTCCAGCTCGTTAAGAATAAAGAGTTAAAACTGTGTGGATACATCTTCTTGGTTCTCTCGGTAAAGTCACGTAGAAGGGAAATAATAAAATAATAAAAATTAAACAATAAAATACAATTCTCACGACGTTTCGGCCACAACGCAAGCAGCCGTCCTCAGGCGAAGAACAGGTCTGTCGGAAAGACAGCGCCTGAATGAACACCACCAAGCTTGGCAGCGTATATTTAAGCTGGGTTAGAGGAGGAAGGGCGCCTTGACAAAGGATACATTTGTTATTGTATTTCAATAGGAGCCCGCTGCAGAGCTCAAAACACGACGTAAAGTGGTGGGGGGGGGGGGGGGTAAAGTAGATTTACTTCCATAATAGAAGTTTTTTTTTGGTTTAGATCACGTAAATATATAAATGTGTCGTTACAACCCGCCACCACCCGATACAGCCAACTCGTAAGGGTTGTCACGTTGTCACGAGTGAGATTGTCATTCGCATCACCGGACCACGAGGAATGGCGACGCATGGGTAGGCCTTCATCCAGCAGTGGACGGACGATGGCTGATGATTTCAGACCACTTTGAATGTGTGGGTGGTCTTCAGTCGATCTTGATGTGGCCTTTTGCTAGGGCATGGCGTGTCAGCCAAATTCGGACTGTAATTCAGCTATAAATAATTTGTCCCCTTAAATATTAAGGTAGAAATGCTCATGATAGACTGCAGAATCAGACTATACTCAGGCAAAGCTGGGGTTTCCATTTATTGAACTTACAGTTCCATTTATGGTTCAAGTAATTAACCTATCCCACTAGGTTTAGCTGTATTTTCCAAACACGTAGTTAATTGCCGTCAAAGTGATGCCAAAATACGTTTCGTTTTTGGGATGATTTTGCAACGTGCGTTCGGAGGTTAGTCTCATTTCTGGCACTCTCCCGATGGCGTTTGGGTAAAGCTGCGGCCGATGAAGGCCAAAAAGAAAATGAGGACACTCGCAAAAGTGCTTTGGGACTTGGGGGGGGGGGCCGAAGAATTTCCCTGTGCTCGGAGAGTGTTGCCGGAGGCGCCTCTAGATTTCCTTTTAGTGGGATGGATTTAATGGGACTTGGCCTTGGCCACTGTTGCTGATATCGACTGGTGAATTAGAACAGATTGTTCGACCCGGGCGCCCCGAACATGTCGAGCGGCGTCTTGCCAGGAAAATCGCTGTTTTTTGTTGTGTACAAAAAAATACATCGGTTTTGAAGATTTGACCAATTCCATTTCTAGCGTCTTGTAACGAGACAAAGTCCGTTCAAAACTCTCACAGAGCACCCCCCCCCCCCCCCGCGTGTTAGAGAACAGCTCGTGTAAGGATATGTCACAGAGCTACTCCTGGAATCCCTTCAAGTGACCACCTTTATCCACATGCAAGAGGTTGCTGCGATTTATCACGTGACCTGCTGCAGAAATGCCCTTGGCGTGTCGGGCAAAGTAATATTTGTAATTTTCATAGCTGCAATGTTTGCCATATGAAGTGATAAAACACATTTAACGTGATTTTTTTTCGTGCAGTCATTGGTGACGGGCTTGAGACTGCCAACTCACTACACTTGAGAACTTAACTTCATCGCTGGTGGGTGAAAAACCCAAATTCGAACCCAGGATCGTAGTAGCAGTGCCAGCCCAGTGCCCTGGCCCCCCCTTCAGCCACTCAGCCAGCTCATTCCAGACTGTCAGCCATGTAACCAGATAATTCACAGCGAATTCATTGAATGACTCGGGTGTTTGTCTGAGGGGGCGATGGATGTCGGGGCTGGCACGTGGCATCTGATTTGCAGTGTCGTCTTCGTGTCTTGGCAAGGTGGTGAATTCCACAACAGAAGGACCTAAATCTCGCCACAATGGGGTGACACGGTGACGAGATTTTACCTCTCTGGTGGGTTTGATCCCGACACTAATGCCTATACATTTGGAGTTTTTCTCAACACATTTATAAACGTGCGGTTTAGAGTATTTGCTTGCTATAAATGTCCACACGATAAGCCAATTCGTTGAGCTATCATTCGTGGCCAGGTCGCTTCCGAAAAAGAGCTATACAGCTCAGTGGGCCTTACCTGGTAAAATAAAAATAACAGTTTAGAAAAATAGTGATAACAAACGTGACTGAGTAGCACAACTCAAAAGAGGAAAAGACAAAAGCATAGTGTGTGTGTTTTTGGTCACAGTTGCTGAGCGCAGGCCCAATGGCGTAAAAATGCAAAACGACCAACACAAAAACATCACAAATGAAGGCATAATAGGTGAAAGAGATGGGAGTTCATAGTTTCTTGAATTGAGCATGATTATAAGAAGTTGGGTGGGGGGGGGCGGAGACACGTTGGGTTCGGAGGAAGCAGAGAAAAGAGGTTTGACCTGTAGTGTGGTGAGTGGACGGGTGCTGAGTGTGTTGTTGTGTCCTGTAGTGTGGTGAGTGAGTGAACGGGTGATGAGTGTGTTGTTGTGCCCTGTAGTGTGGTGAATGGACGGGTGATGAGTGTTTTGTTGTGCCCTGTAGTGTGGTGAGTGGACGGGTGATGAGTGTGTTGTTGTGCCCTGTAGTGTGGTGAGTGAGTGGACGGGTGCTGAGTGTGTTGTTGTACCCTGTAGTGTGGTGAGTGAGTGTACGGGTGGTGAGTATGTCGTTGTGTCCTGTAGTGTGGTGAGTGAGTGTATGGGTGGTGAGTGTGTTGTTGTGCCCTGTAGTGTGGTGAGTGAGTGGACGGGTGGTGAGTGTGTCGTTGTGTCCTGCAGTGTGGTGAGTGAGTGGACGGGTGATGAGTGTGTTTTTGTGCCCTGTAGTGTGGTGAGTGGACGGGTGATGAATGTGTTGGTGTGCCCTGTAGTGTGGTGAGTGAGTGGACGGGTGCTGAGTGTGTTGTTGTGCCCTGTAGTGTGGTGAGTGAGTGGACGGGTGCTGAGTGTGTTGTTGTGCCCTGTAGTGTGGTGAGTGTACGGGTGCTGAGTGTGTTGGTGTGCCCTGTAGTGTGGTGAGTGAGTGGACGGGTGCTGAGTGTGTTGTTGTGCCCTGTAGTGTGGTGAGTGTACGGGTGCTGAGTGTGTTGGTGTGCCCTGTAGTGTGGTGAGTGAGTGGACGGGTGATGAGTGTGTTGTTGTGCCCTGTAGTGTGGTGAGTGTACGGGTGCTGAGTGTGTTGGTGTGCCCTGTAGTGTGGTGAGTGAGTGGACGGGTGCTGAGTGTGTTGTTGTGCCCTGTAGTGTGGTGAGTGAGTGGACGGGTGCTGAGTGTGTTGTTGTGCCCTGCAGTGTGGTGAGTGAGTGGACGGGTGGTGAGTGTGTTGTTGTGCCCTGCAGTGTGGTGGCTAAACACAGTATGGAGTGAGACAAAACAGTGTCTGGCGGATCCTATTCCTCAAAGCTGGAGGCAGAATCGACGATGGAAGTTCACGGAAACGGTCACCATGGTAGTAGCCGTAAAAGAGTGTTAAGGAGGTGACTGATTGCCAGTGAGCGAGTGATTGCAGTGATTTCGGGTGATTTGAGTTATTTCGAGTGATTTGAGTGATTTCGAGTGATTGCAGTGATTTCGAGTGGCTGGAGTGATTTCGAGTGATTTGAGTGATTTCGAGTGATTGCAGTGATTTCGAGTGATTTGAGTGATTTCGAGTGGCTGGAGTGATTTCGAGTGACTGGAGTGATTTCGAGTGATTTGAGTGATTTCGAGTGATTGCAGTGATTTCGAGTGATTTGAGTGATTTCGAGTGACTGGAGTGATTTCGAGTGATTTGAGTGATTTCGAGTGATCGCAGTGATTTCGAGTGATTGCAGTGATTTCGAGTGATTTGAGTGATTTCGAGTGACTGGAGTGATTTCGAGTGATTGCAGTGATTTCGAGTGATTTGAGTGATTTCGAGTGACTGGAGTGATTTCGAGTGATTGCAGTGATTTCGAGTGATTTGAGTGATTTCGAGTGGCTGGAGTGATTTCGAGTGATTGCAGTGATTTCGAGTGATTTGAGTGATTTCGAGTGACTGGAGTGAATTCGAGTGATCGCAGTGATTTCGAGTGATTTGAGTGATTTCGAGTGATTGCAGTGATTTCGAGTGATTTGAGTGATTTCGAGTGACTGGAGTGATTTCGAGTGATTTGAGTGATTTCGAGTGATTGCAGTGATTTCGAGTGATTGCAGTGATTTCGAGTGATTTGAGTGATTTCGAGTGATTGCAGTGATTTCGAGTGATTTGAGTGATTTAGAGTGACTGGAGTGATTTCGAGTGATTGCAGTGATTTCGAGTGATTTGAGTGATTTCGAGTGATTGGAGTGATTTCGAGTGATTTGAGTGATTTCGAGTGATTGCAGTGATTTCGAGTGATTTGAGTGATTTCGAGTGACTGGAGTGATTTCGAGTGATTGCAGTGATTTCGAGTGATTTGAGAGATTTCGAGTGACTGGAGTGATTTCGAGTGATCGCAGTGATTTCGAGTGATTTGAGAGATTTCGAGTGACTGGAGTGATTTCGAGTGATTGCAGTGATTTCGAGTGATTTGAGAGATTTCGAGTGACTGGAGTGATTTCGAGTGATTTGAGTGATTTCGAGTGATTGCAGTGATTTCGAGTGGCTGGAGTGATTTCGAGTGATTGCAGTGATTTCGGGTGATTTGAGTGATTTCGAGTGATTGCAGTGATTTCGAGTGGCTGGAGTGATTTCGAGTCACTGCAGTGATTTCGGGTGATTTGAGTGATTTCGAGTGATTCCAGTGATTTCGAGTGGCTGGAGTGATTTCAAGTCACTGCAGTGATTTCGAGTGATTGCAGTGATTTCGAGTGACTGCAGTGATCTCGAGTGATTGGAGTGATTTCGAGTGATCGGAGTGATTTCGAGTGATTGCAGTGATTTCGAGTGACTGCAGAGATTTCGAGTGAATCGAGTGATTTCGAGTGACTGCAGTGATTTCGCGAGGGCTTGATCTTCAAAAACCTCACTGTTTGTCCTATGTTTAAATATTTTTACACCACAAAGATACAATCGCATTTCCATACGGACTGAAACACGTATACTGCATCACTGGAATCGCTTGTGTGTGTGTAGTTAGTAGTCATACTTTTCAGTTCCCGAAGGGATCCGTGAGCTAATCCTTGCGGGACCTAAATATTTCCCTGTTATTAGAGATTGAGTCGCAGTGGAGAACCGTTCGTTGTTCACACGTTGCTGTGCGAAGTAGCTCGAACACAGGGAGGCAATTCGGAATGCATGCAGGGAAATGTTCATGCAAAACTGATGTGGCAGCACGAATTCGTGACAGTCACGCCACCGGCGTTTGCATGTTGAGAATCTCTCCATACCCGAGCGGCGGGTACGCATTGGACTTATGTACGCACGGATGTATATTGAACTTCTTTCGCGCCGTGCGTAGTCAACCGTGCTGATTGGAGGTGCGGACGATGCATTAGATTCCGCGATTAAAAATTAATTGTTGGGAGCCAAGATTTTCGCAGCCAATATGACGATGCGTAATAGCTTATTGGATTCGGCGACACAATTAACAGACCAAATTTGTCGTTAAGACTTCCCGGATTGTTATCTGCGGGCTCCATGGATCTTGTCCCAAAGACGTTTGAGACGTAGTTTCCAATGAAACGTCGCGTATCTAATTGCAACCTTTGGTTGTGAGGACCGTCCTTTGACTAACCGGCGAGCGAGCCGAAACAACCGAAATTTACCAAGCCGTGTTGGGCGGTGGAGGGTTCTCACGACACAGATTTGGTCTGTTCACAACGTGTCCCTCACCCACATTTTTTAAAATCTTATCCTCGCGAGCATCCATTCTCTGCAAAGCAAGTGGGTGTGGCGTGGGCAAGCGAGTTTTTTTTATTTATTGTACAACTGAAGTTCCTTTTTTTTCATTGCGCTAGGTGCGATTTATACGACGGATGACTTAGCAAATTAATTACGGTCGTCGATATTTAACTTCAGCGTTTGCGATTGCGCCGCGAGCCGTGTGAGCACAAGCGTTTAGCATTAATCGCGATAATCACCCATCCTACATCAACACTGCCCCGTCACAATACGCAAAGCATTATATTTCTCCTCCTGAAAGTAAATAGATGATTCATGCCTTAATTTATGACAGTTTTACATCGAGGGACGCAAAAAGGAAAAGCCGTCTTTAATGTTATGTTTGTACGTGAAATGACGTTGCAGCTGCAGTGAGGCGGCGATAAGGTTGTACCATTAGATAACAACACCGAGATATTCTAAACATCGCAGTCTTGTACGACATGACTCATAAATAATGTATCATTATAGACTATTCATGACCGTGGCTCACTGTGGGTGCTGGCCTTGTGAAGAGAGGGAGAGAGTACGCGACTTGGATGATGCATCTTCTGCCGTTCTTTCCGTAATTGCGTCCCAATTGTTTCTCTCTGCGTCACGTTCTGCTGAAGTATCCCTTCGGATTCCCGCAGAGAGCGGTGCAAGCCTCGTAATTAGAGAACGGCCCACGGAAGCGGATATCACAGGGCTACCTCCGAGATCCCTTCAGTTGACCTCCGGTTGACACAGCAGAGGGCAGCGCTTGGCCACCCACTCTGCATATGAGAGTGATGTTTGTCGCACGACGGTCAATCAGATCTTCTTGGTTCTTTCGGTAAAGTCACGTAGAAGGGAAATAATTAAATAATAACATTTTAACATAATAAAATACAATTCTCACAAGAGAATTGTATTTTATTATGTTTAACGTGACTTTACCGAAAGAACCAAGAAGATGAATCCCTGCAGTCACGAAAGCTTTAAATCGAAAAAGGTCAATCAGATATTTAAATTCTCAGAATTTGGCCGAATTGTTAAAACCAAAAGTTCAGTTGATGTTTTTTTTTCTGCTTGCGCAGTCAAAGGTCACCGAGCCAAGACAATCAACAGACTTCAATAAAGAATCCAGCTTAATCACATGCGGCTGAGACCTGGCTGCGAACCCAGAATCTTAGCAGCGCCGGCTCAGACCTCACCGCTCGCGCCGCTGCATGCGATTGACCTCGCCAAGCCTTTTGGTACATTAATAAACATTAATAAACATTAATAAACATTAATAAACATTAATAAACATTAATAAACAAGAAGAATGTAAACGCTCGCAGTGAAAGTGGTGAATTTTTTACTGGCAACGTTGGGTGATTATTTGCCAAGACGGAATGTGATTTGCGTGGTCGACCTTGCTATGGAAAGTGATGCCTCGGTGACATTGGGATTATAATTCGGCATTTCCACGGCTATCGGAGCAGACCCAATGCTTCAAGAGAATATGCGGCATCGACGATTTGGCAACTTCTATCGCCTCTCACACCCCCCCCCACCTCCCATTATATCACGGCCCGGAGGGGAAGTGAGTGTAGATTTCGTTTTATTTTTGTAAAGATTTAACGTACGATTTGGGTTAGCTTGTGCTGTCCCAACTAAATGGGTCCATGAAAGTTGGTCCACTCGAGAAATTTTCTGAATCGCACGCGGCTGGCACGTTGGCCTGAGTGAACGCACGCTGCCCTCTTTGGAAAGGGCCCGGATGAAGTGGGCCATGTGGCCCGGTTGGCGACGCCTTGGCCAGAGGTCGCAAACGGGCTTTGATTCCTTACCCGTACCCGCACCCGGCCGCACCAGGGTCGCAAACGGGTACCCGTGCCCGTACCCATACCCGGCCGGGTACGGGTAGGGTACTGGTATCAGGTACCTGATTGTGACCTCTGGGATGAAGCCATGTTGCAGGCGCAGGTGGGTTGATTCTAGGAACTTGAATTGTGAGAAGAGACAAGACGTTGGGAAATGAGTGACAAACGGTTACTCACCAGTGACTCACGGTCTACCCGTACCCGTACCCGGCCGCACCAGGGTCGCAAACGGGTACCCGTACCCGTACCCGGCCGGGTATGGGTAGTCGGGTATCGGGTACGGTACGGGTATCGGGTACCGGGTTGTGACCTCTGGCCTTGGCCCAGCGAGGCTGCTGGGTGAATCCGACAACCGATGCTGCGTTGCCCGACCCGTAAAACCGGGCCAGCTCGCTAACCTAGTGGTCACGGGGACGTGGTGGGAGTCTCCCGCCGTGCACCCCCCCCCGCTTCCGCCCGTTCGCTGTGTGGTCCGAGAAGGCGGCGGCGTCTCATCTCGTGCCGGGGTTAACCGGCGGGCCAGTTCACAACGGCACGCTGCGGCCCCTTTGATGTGAGAACCTTTCTGAAATTATTTATTGCTGGGGTTGGCTTGCTTGAAGGGCAATTCCTTTAGATACTGTGGAGTAATGAACATTTCACTTTCCTATTTGCACGTGTGTATTTGCGTGCATGTGTGTGTGTTTTTGTTTCACGTCGTATTTTGCCGGCGGGTTTCGGTGTAATAGGTTTATATATTTTTGATCAAATCCACTGGCTCATGATGCAATGCTGGGGACGTTTTCAAATTTCCCTTGATGTGTTTAAGAGGCTCCGTGAACTCGCTGTTTCCTGCTTCACCTCTCTCCGATCATCTCACCGCACTCGCTTCCACATGCTCGCCACAAGATGAATGCAAAGGCTTTCCATCGAAGACCTCGGTTAACCCCGCACTCATTGGGAGGTCACTCGTTCTCTCGTGCTGTCCCCCACTGTTTGAAACTCTCTTTGCGCCACACGTCCGTGTTGTTTGACTCCCTGCCCCTCAACTCCAGTCCACACTCACCACCTTCCTTTTCCTCGGCCTATGACTGTCAACCTCTAAATAAGAATGCAAAAAAAAATGCCCTCTTTTTCCCGTACAGCACCTCGAGATGCGGTCACATTTAGACGCTATATATATTGTATCGCATTGCATTCATTCCCCATAGGCACAAATACGCCCAACGAAGAGTGTGGGCTGCGATGTCTCAGCGATCTATAGGCGGAGGCTTGCGCAGCAAAACCCGCGGGACTGGTTTTTTTCCATATTCAACGTGGAATTCAAGGCATCCATCCGCTAGGCTGGGTGGGTGGACGTGCACCATTGTGCTTTACAGACTTCAGTGCAACGGCTGCGCTCAAAATTCCCCCCCCCCCTCCACCCGCGCCTGTAGGTACGGGCTTGGCCTCCTTCGCTTTCCACGCGACGCACGGGCGGCGCTGGCCGCGTCGCGCGTTCCCTCTCTGCCGGGCCGCTCGCTCGGCATCGGCGCGCGCGCGCCACCATGCCACCCAGCTTTGTTCTTTTTTTGGTGTGGATCAACGGTGTCACTCCCCTGGGGAAGTGGTGCGAGGAAACCCGAAACCGTTGCGGCAGCTCGTAGTTTGTGAGCGCTCGCGGTCGGAGAACGCTCGCGTGCCGGCGACAGGAAGCCGCCACCGTCTCTGCCGTGCCCCGGTGGCGGTCAAGGCCAGGAGGAGGCCCCCTGCCAACCCGCCCGCGCGGGGCGTCTCGCGGTGCCCACTTTGACGGGGTGGCGGCTGGCAGCGGTAGCGTGTGAAGTTAAAACGGACGCGTCGCCTCCAGCGGGAGCACGGCACGTCTTGGAGGAGAATGTTGCCCGGCGGCGTGAGCTGCGGTTATTTGAGGAAGCCCGCGGAGAGGATCGCCATCGAAGACCGGCGGGTGAGTGCGGCGGTGGCGCGTGGTTACATTTTGCACGGCAAAGCGCTTTCTGCATGGGGCTTTTTACGCGGGCTGTGCCGTGCAGTTCTCCTCCGATGCGGGTTGCTCCCCGCGTGCGCTCTGCCTGCCTTGGAGCTCCATGAGGATGTGAATACTCCGTTATTTCGCGTCGCAGGGAGCTGCGTTGAGCCGCCTCGCTGGGATGTTGGTGCGGTTCACACTGGCAGATCCTTTGCAGAAAAAATCTCCTTCGCGCTAATAACGTCTCGGCTGGGTAGGCTCGAATGCCGCGCTTTGTGGTGGCGGGAGGCTTGACCGCTTAATTGGCATTGTGCAGCGATGTATCCGGCCAGCGATTCGATGAATTGTCGCAATTTGGGGGCCGCGATTCCATTTTGGTTTTAAATCAACATTTTTTCCGTCTCCGTTCTGTCCGTCGCGCTTCTGTTTTGTTGAGTTTGGACAGCGACGTTCGCGCCGCCAGTTCGCTCCATCAGCCTAAATGTGGCATTGTAAACTCAACTGGCACGGCTCTTACTCGGCTGTTACATGCAACAGCTCTCTGCCTGTATTGTTAGTGTAAAAATGTATTTTGCTCAGTGACGCATTATCACATGCATCGTCACATGCGTTGTGCTGGACTACCTTGTGTTGCTCTCCACGGCACCCATCGAACAATGGATTTTAGAAGAGGGACAGTTAAGCAAATGTGATGAGAACTATTGTGGAGTGTATTGCTGGTGCTTCTTCTTGTTGTACGGCTGACGTAGACGCAGAGCAACAACTACGATCACTCGTTTTAACAACTACAATCTCACATTCAGGTGGTCGATCCAGATAACCGCATCGGGAGCAGTGAAGTGCATCGCTGTGATGTCTCATTTCGTATTTGTGGATCGGACATTGCGTTGTTATACTTTGTCACGGTCTGTTCTGGATGACCACAGTCATACCATGACTGGAGAGTTTCTAATTATCTGCATCTACTGCCATGGTTTGTGCATTGGATGCGGTTTAGGCTGGACCATGAGCTTCGTGGAAGATCAAATTCAGGGATCTTCTGCAATGGGTCTTTCATGCAGTGCCAGGGTGCTGCTAAGCTCACACTCTCTCAAAGCGAACCACGCAAACCGAATCTATCTTGCCACACCCCAAGCTAGGGTGGCTTAGAGATCAGAGCCCTGCGCTGGCACCCCTGAGATCCGTGGATTTGAATCTGGGGTCTGGGTAAAACCAGGTTTTCAGTTGTGATGATTTGATTGCGTAAGCCCGGTCACCAATAACTTACACAGAGACTCGGCGCCTCGCATGGAGATGTAGTCACTTATGACGGCACAAGAAAGTAATACATTGCATTAAATTTCGATTTACCACTTCTGAGAATCAAATCAATATCGGTTCGACTGCCGTGTGACGAACAGGGTTGGGTAAGCAGGGAAAGTAGGAGAGTACTGCCCTGCTGTGTGGTTCAAAGGTCACTTACAAGACTCTGCGAAGTAGTTTTGTGATATCTCCTTCTGTGGGCCATGTGAGAGTTCCACATTTTTTAATTATTATTGATGCCTGCCAGGTGGTAGGCGGGGGGGGGGATGTAAGATACTCGCCCCATTGTTTTAACTG
This sequence comes from Lampetra fluviatilis, assembly GCF_964198595.1. Lineage (NCBI taxonomy): Eukaryota > Metazoa > Chordata > Hyperoartia > Petromyzontiformes > Petromyzontidae > Lampetra > Lampetra fluviatilis. Next base: position 2,774,082 of record NC_136313.1, on the reverse strand, counting down.
CCACGCCGGGAGATCGAATCGACCAGTCCAGAGGAGCCGCTGCTTGCCGTCACACCGGCACTGTGGCAGCATCCGAGAGGACAAGGAAGGGGTTTTTATTTTATTTTGTATGGAGAGGGGAGAACTCAGCTTGTCCACAATCACACCACCACCAAACCCAATCTCCATCCACTGTTGGACAAAAGCCGGCTCTTGGAGGTTATCAATTTTTAATTGCTTGGCACTGTACGTGCGGAAAAGGAGGTGAGGTGAAATGCGAAAGGGCTGTACGGGGCTCCAGCGGCTGCCTCTTCTCCGCCGCCGCCGCTGCCGCCGACTGGCACGGTGAGACCCAGTCGTCAATGACAGTCGGACGTGGGACAGCGTCACGATCCAAAGTTGAAAAATGTACTGTAAAATATCCATGATTTTACGACTGTTGAGGCAAAACAATCCAGGCTCACTTTGCTACGTTTTGTACTAATGGGTTATCGATCTGTTATGAATGGCTCATTGACATGATAATGAGGTCAAAGTGATTTTTTTTACGTTACACTCGTTCATAATTAACTCCTTTAAACGTAATAAGACAAACAATATAAATGATTTAACACTGCTAATAGGGGTTTTCCCCCTTTTTTCTGGCAACAAAACAGGTGTTGAGATGTTAAAACACCAAACTGAAATCTTTTACAAGGAATCATGTCTGCAATATCCACATTGCTTGTGGTCAGAATGCAAACAAAAAATATACTCTGATAATATATGCATTGTCCTTGAAACTGATTGGTCCACACCAGAGACAGCTTTCTTTTGAGCCTCGTCTCAATTGGTGCTAGACCAGTGGACACCAAAAGGCGTACAGACCCAAGACAATTCACTATCAGAGTAATGAGAGCTCGGGGTGAGCATCTACATCATGGGACCTTCTTTGCCAGTACCAAAATATGATAATAGGTTTTTCCCCTTTTTTTAACACTGCTCGTCAGAGCACCTTCACAATATTATTTCTGAAATCATAATAATTATGATAACGATGGTGCCTTTTGTTTGTTTGTGTTTTCAAAGACAGCATCAGAGAATCTCAAGACTCATTTTCAGGAAAGTCCTGCAGCATTGGGGATGTTTGGTCATTTCCAATCGTGGGCATTTGGCACCGTGTGGCAGGATACATGAGCTCCTGGACACAACTCACTGAACGTGCAAATGCATACCACCCAAAGCTCCGCACAGATGGATTCAAAGTGTAGGAATATTTGTAGCTCATTAAGCCGTGGTGGAATTATGCACTCCACACTTCCAAATATTATCTCGCTCTTAGCCCCTCTGCACTGGCATTGACTCCCTCTACACGTCAAGCGGTGACCCACTCTCACCATCTTCCGCTCCTCCTGAAAAAACCCATTTATTCTCACTCGCCTACCCTTCCTCGTCTACCGCTCCCCCGTATCATCACCGATACCCTCCCCGTCTTCGTAGTCATCCTCCAACCACTCGTTCGTCTATCTCATCTTCACCTCCGTTTCCTCTCATGCATCATCGTCGTCCTCACGTTTCTAACATTCACCCAGCCAATTCCATCTCGTCCCATGCCCCACGGTATGTTCTTGGGCCATCATTAATTCACTGTACAGCGCTTTCGTTAAAGCGCTTTATAAATGTAATTAAGTTAGTAAGTATGCTGAAGCCTTCATGACCAGTATTATAATTCATAATCAGTTTGATTGGGTGAGTTCATGCGAATATAATGCCAAATTTTCTAATCACCAAATTATTGCGCACATGACAAATTCATCCGAGTGGCATTATGGGGTTGTGGAGGGTTATAGTTAACAAAAAAATATTGACATTATACCCACGCAGTCATAGGACCCACAACGAAGCAATTTAGAATCCCAACACCGACGGTGTACTTTGGTTTGTATGTGTGTACGTAGACCTTCTTTCGCACCGTACGTCACCAACCGTGCTAACCGGAGGTGCGTGTTTTCACGCTCGGACGTCGGCGCTCGGTGCGAAGACGCCGCGTCGTTTCTCGCAAGCGGTTTCGAGAGAGAGGGAGGGAGCGATCGGAGCCGCCGTGGCCGGGTTGTTGGCGCTGCTGCTGCCGCGTCTCGTTGGAATCCCCCCCGGCGGTGCGCTACTTAACGGAGGAGCCGGCGCGAGCTGCCCGGCACGTGCTGCCCTTAGCGGATCCGTCGCTCGATGTGTTGGGCGGGAAGGGGGGTGGATTTCCCATGCCGTGCCCAGAACGTTCGGCAAATGTTAAAGCACGGCCACTGCGCACCGTCATGCCCGAGTTCCACCATGCCGGGAGAGACTGCTCGGTGCAAAGTATACCTTGAGATTTTGAGGGATGGGACTGCACCACGTCTTACATGGTGCCAGACTCCACAGTGGCTTCAAGGTTCACCTCCTGGAGCTGCTGCTCGGAGCGTTATCAAGAGCGAGAGCCAGGGTCAAGGTGATGTCCTGCTCAAATGAGCATTGAGGCATTGGTGCTCTCCTCTCCTGGTTAGAGCTGAGCCAGTGGTGGAATGACATTCCCATGGTTGGGGCCGAGTCCATCCATAGGACAACCGACTGATCACTTCCTCAAAAAGTGGTACTTATTCAAGAACGCAATTCCGGATTCCCCCAATTATAATAAAAATATTGAGCTCTTTGTCAATCTACTGCTGGATGAATCCTTCCCCATGCCTTGTCAGTCATGGGAATTGTTTGACCATACTTCACCATGCTGGTGAGTGCTGATTGATGAAGTGGTGACGGTGGGGGGAACTGCGAATTGAACTCAGGTGGCCGGGTTTGGAGTACAGTTCGCCAGCGGCTGCAACGTGGTGTTCGTGCAATGGCGTTTGCCTTAAGAACCAACCCCACCGACAAATGTAACCATGAAAAAACAGACGACAGTACTGTCCCGTATATTTCCAAAGTAATATTGTATTGAATAGTCACATGCACAGCGCACTCCCAAGGGCACAACTGGAGAAAGAACGCACCATATAGATGTTAACTCCCTCGCCTGGTATGCAGGAGGTCATGGAGTTTGCATGTTCTCCCCGTAGTCGCGTGGATTTTCCTCCGGGTGCTCCGGTTTTTCCCTCCACATTTAGAAACACGCGTTCAGAGGATATGGCTGCTGCTATAGTATTTAAAACGTTGTTTAACGAAACTGGAATTCACTTCCCTCTGCTTGCGGTGTGGAGGGTGGGGATGTAGATGGGGAAACCTGGGGAGAGGTTCATGATGAAAGGTGCCAAGATGGGGAGAGGTTCCCCATCCTTGCGGTGGTGAGATGTTAACTCGCTTGGTAAGCAGGAAATCGTGGGTTCCATCCCGACCCTGACGATGCCTGTATATTTGGAGTTTGCATGTTCTCCCTGTGGTCACGTGTATTTTTCTCCGGGTCCTCCTGTATTTCTCTCCATATTTAGAATTAACACGCGTTAAGAGTATTTGGCTGCGAAACATTTCCACGTGATAAGCCACTTCGTTGGGCTATCATTTGTGGCCAAGTAGCTTCTTAAAAAGAGCTACATAGCTCAATGGGCCTTACCTGGTTTAATGAAAATAGTTTAGTTTTTTTTTATCACGGGTTGGCTACGTACGGTGCGAAATAAGTTCAACGTACCAAAGACGGAAGGGGACACGAAAACGCACGGTTCAGACAAATCGTGTCTCTTCAGTGTACAATGTGAGGTTTAATGTTGACGGTGAGCAAATCGAGTGGGTGGTGGTCGGATGGTAAGGGGGCGCAGGGCCATCGTCGGGAGTTGTCTGCTCATGGTGGACGGCACGACGAAAATGTAGCAAGTTGATAGGATGACGATATCCCGTACCGCGTTTTAACCACCGTAACACCGCCTCCAACAAAAACACACGTGCACATTAAGAGACGCGTTCCATGTGCGGCATGATCACATTATTAGTGGCGCTGTTGGCCCCGCAGCCGTTCGGGCAGCAGTGAAATTTTCGCGCTCGTTGCTGCCCGCCTCATTCGAAGTGACCTTTCTCGAGCACGTGGCAATTTTCGGCACGGAACTCCGTAATAGCCTCCGGTGGTTTGGCGCGGCATGTTTCACTGGCGGGGCTGGGCGCTGTTTTTCACCGGTCACGCGGTCCGCTGCCCCGCCAGGCGCTCACCCTCCACCACCCATCCTCACCCTCTCGCTGCAGACGGACTTGAGAGCGCCGCGCTCGATGTTTCCACGCAAGAGGGTAAGCGACGGTATGACGACGATCGTTTGGAGTGTACGCTCGCTGGCGACGCTCCCTCTGATTTTTGAAGTCGGTTCCTTTTCGCCATGCTCCGTGCCTGCCTGCGTGCGTTAAAAGGGAGGTCCCTATGACGCTTTCGTACGGCGTTTGAAAAATCGCCGCGACCCAGTTTGTCACTGCGTGCGTTTGAGTTTGGAGAAAGCTATTCGACGGCGTTCGGATTAGATTAGCGCCTCCTGCAAACGGGTGTGTGTGTGTGGGGCAAGGGTCGACTACGTGAGTTTTGGAATGTACCTCGCGTAGAAGCTCCACACGGAGACTCGGCGTAATGGCTCGCAGTCTCGCACAAAGACCCACGGACTCGCATAGACACACCGACTTGCACAGAGGCACGGCGACTCTACAACGCAACGCGGTGTGAGTGATGAATCACGCTTCACCGCAGTCACAGTCAGGTGTCTCCTTCATTCCCCGCGCGCACACGTATGTTGAACTTCTTTCGTACCGTACCATAGCCTACCGTGCTAATCGCAGGTGCGGGGAAACACGAAGACAGGCAAACGCAGGTTGGCGACTTTTGAAGGGTCGTAGGCGCGACGTGGAATCGTGGCTGCTCCAGACGGTGACGCTGTCGGGAAGACGCGCGCTGTCTGCTGTTGCGAGCATTGCAAACTCGCTTGGAGCGACCGGTGTGCCCCCCCCCACCCCGAGCGTGATCCCGAGCCCCCCCCCCCCGCACTCCCCGCGCGGGCTGTCGAGACGGATCGATCCGCGTCCATCCTTGAGCCCGTGGTGCCGACCGCGTGTGTAAGACTCGACAACGTCTCGTCCTCCGCACCTGCCTGCAGACCTTGGAAGTCAAGCAGGCGCGAGCCTGGTTAGTGCTAGGACGGGCGAGCACCTCCACCAGGGCTTGCCAGGTGTTGTAGGCATGTGGCTACGGAGGGGGCTGTGAGATGCCAAAGTTCAGTGTCACCCCCACCCCTCCCTTTGTTTGCGGTGGGTTTTCTCTGGATTCTCCTCTTTCTTCACGCACGACGGCAAACTCTCATTCATGGAATCGGGCAACCCTGCCGAAAGGGGATCTTTCCTCGATAAACAAAGGGCATTATTGTTCAAGGTGCTCTGACCAGCAGTGTAATTCTGTCTTTGGTACCGTTACGCTGTCGGAGTTAATTATCAAGAAGCGGACCATCTGACAGAACGCACTTGAGCCTCGTTGTCAAGTCGATGAATCATGAATGTAATGTTGATAAATAATTGACAGTATTCATTCATTTGTTGTATGTCATGTGTTCAGATGACCCAATAGAGCCACTCGAGGCTAATAAATCACCACAGTGTTTAGAAGAAGAAGAAACATCTTATATCTAAATGCATCAAATTCCTGTGATGTGTGTGTTGAACTTCTTTCACACCGTACGTAGCCAGCAGTGCTAATCGGTGGTGTGGGGGAAGGACACCAAAAAAACGAGTTTTCAATCGCGATTTAAAAGTACGAAGAGCATCTACAGAATACGGTCAAGTTCCCCGATAACAGTCGAGGCGGTTTCGACACATGTATTCATTCGATCTTGATATATGTCCGCGCGCTCTACAGTAGCACGCGCGAGACGTCAATACGTTGCCACAATTTATCTTGGGGGTTCAGCAGCCCGGAGTTGGCGGTCAGTGAGTTATGTTCGTCTTCTTGGTTCTTTCGGTAAAGTCACGTAGAAGGGAAATAATAAAATAATAAAATAAAACATAAAATCATTCAGACGCTGTCTCCCCGACAGACCTGGTCTTCACCTGAGGACGGCTTGCTTGCGTTGTGGCCGAAACGTCGTGAGAATAATTGTATGATGGTTCATTTATTAATTATTTTATTACTTCCCTTCTACGTGACTTTACCAAAAGAACCAAGAAGATGAATCCCTGCAGTCACGAAAGCTTTAAATCGAAATAAAATAATTCTCACGACGTTTCGGCCACAACGCAAGCAGCGTTGCGAGAATTATTTTATTGTTTTATTTTTATTATTTTATTATTTCCCTTCCACGTGACTTTACCGAAAGAACCAAGAAGATGAATCCCTGCAGTCACGAAAGCTTTAAATCGAAAAGAGTTATGTTTGGTTTATTTTTCTCATGCAAAGCCCTGTACGACGGGGTGCCCCCGGCCACAGCGCTTTACATCGCATCTCATCTCCAGCTTTATTTGCAACCGTCGTGTACGGCGAATGCCCGCGTGTGAACGGATGGGAGAGGGAGACCTGCCAGCTGTTTGTGGCGTTCAAGGTGACGTGAGGCTTTCGACGCCCTCGGGGTTTGACCAGGAGTTGGCAGTCTCCGGTTTCATTCACACACTACAGTATGCAAACACAAGCCGGTTTGTTGTGTGTGCGTGTTCACTTGAGTCGACACAGGTCGACTCAGCTTCAAATGAGTACCTACGAGTGCGATGTATAAAAAACATTTCCACTAGGGAGACCGAGGCAGCCGGGCGTGGTGCTGGAGCCGAGATGTTGACTACTTCGCCTGGTATACAGAAGGTCATCGGTTCGATCCCGACCCTGATGCCTGTGTATTTGGAGTTTGCATGTTCTCCCCGTGGTCGTGTGGATTTTCTCCGGGTCCTCCGGTTTTTACCTCCACACATTTAGAAACACGCGTTTAGAGTATTCGACTGCGAAACATTTTCACGTGATGAGCCACTTTGCTGAGCTATCATTTGTGGCCAGGTCGCTTCTGAAAAAGAGCTCAGTGGGCCTAGCCTGGTCAAATAAAATAAATTGTTTAGTGTAACAGTTTATAGTACCGTTCCGGCTTTTATAGGTGCTCGCTAAAAGCACTTACCCCAACAACCTATTAAGGCTATACTGGGGGATCTTTGTCTTTGTTAACTTGAGCACTGCTTAGGGTATTGCGTGGATGGTCAGGTGCGCATGGCAGTTCGGGGCGTACAACTTCACCCATTCCCGGCCCTAACTTCCCGCCCTCGGTGATCCAGTGAATTGTCGCTGCTGTTTAGGGTGGTGGTTAAATTCAAGGATTGATTCTTCTCGGGGGGGGGGGGGGGTGCACGGGTGGCGCAGAGGTCAGAGCGATGAGCTGGCGCCCGCTGGCAAATATGGGATTGAAAAAACGTGTTAAACCTGAGTTCTCAAGTGTCAACAGCTCCGTTTATGCTTTCAGAACGGGTCACCGATGACTGCGCAAATAAACCGTGAGGTTAAAATTGACACTGCCTGCAGGCCGATTGTTTAACGTGTGCTGGGGTCACAGTCGAAATGTTGCCGGCTTTATAAAAGTACTGGCAAATGTACTTAGTCTTGGGACTCGGTGAAGCTTTTCTGCGTACATAAGCGGAATCATGAAAAAAAAAGTTCCCCATGTGATTAAACCAGAATATTGATAGAAAAAAACATGGCGAAAGTGGAGGTGCCATTGGTTTTCACCCTTCGCATGCGTCTCTTAAAGCACTTCACATTGAACCTCTGTTGACCCGAGCCTAATATAGGGTCAACAGCTAACATGAGTGAGGAGTGACATCGAAACCAACCCTGTGCCCCACGTTCACCAATCCGCACAGAGGAGCGTGATGAAGTACGGTTAAAACAACCCCCACAACTGACGCAAGCTCAGGGAGGCGTTCATCCAGCAGTGGATCGAGCGCGTCACGCACATGTTGCTCAGGCAAATCGAGTGGACAATATTCAACGTTGGATTAATTAAACAACAGCAGGGGCATGCTGCAACCCTCTCTGGCTGACAGGCGGGGGGCGTGACTAGGATTAGTTGGATGAGTGATGCATTAACATCGGTGGGTGCTCGTGTGCTTCATGTAAAGTCATCTTGTCTCCAGGGCAGCATTAGCATTTTGTTGAGCCATTCGGGATTCATGAGATTCCACGTCAATGTTTTGTTGCGCGCGGAGCTCTCATTGCATCATCAGGTACCCGTCTCGCATTCCGTGATCCCATCACCGCCTTGTGTTGAGGTGACCCTGTGATGTGTAAACACCACGCGACTTTTAAGATGTGCTCACTACTTTAATGAAAAACTAAAAATACGCTATGTATAGAAAAACATGATAACCCCCGAACTGGTTATTAGGTTACGTATCTGTGTTGAACTTCTTTTGCACCGTACGTAGCCGAGCGTGCTAATCGGAGGTGCGATGTATTTAAACATTCTTCAAAATGAGAAGGGTGACCACAATACAATTGAATATTTGTTATTTAAATATAATTTTTTTTAAACCGGTTCAGTCACCGCGCAGGTTTTTGCGGTTGTGCTACTGCGTGTTGCTCGGCACAATGTCCGATGTTTTACTCCACGTGCCAGGGGCTTCTTCAAGAACTTAGCCCAGACGTCGTACATCGCACCGAACAGCACGCGGTGCCACCTGAACACCCATGGGAGAGATACACAGTTCGGTTATCGTTTACTTGTTTTTTTTTTAAGTAGCTTCGACAAGAAATGTTAGTGGAATTTGATGTTTAGTTTTGTTGTCTTCTGCTCATGATCAATTATTTAGGAAGACTTCACAATTCTGGATATCACCTGATGAAGCCGGTGGTTGTAATCGACAGCGAAACGTCGTACTCGAATTGTAAATGTTGTGGGTTTACTCTCCAACACACCGATGTGCTGAACTAGTAACGAATTGGCACGTTCTGTTTACGTGACAAACCTTACAAATTGTCTTTGTCGGATGGTGGCGGGTTTAACGACAAATAAATATTGACGTCGTCTCGCCCAAAAAAACTTGATTATGGATCAGTTATTTTTATTCTCTGAGCTGATTAGCTCAAAATCTCATCATACTCATCACCATCATGTTCAGCATCACAGTAATTTGTAATTCTGAAGTGTGCGCGTTTGCTTGTGGCGAAAACAAAAAAAGAATTATCGACAATATTCTACGCCACTTCAGTCGGCTGTGTCCAATGCTGCTAATTTAACGATGGACGTGTTTTGATTGCATCTGCGAGTAATCCTTTTGTCACGGATTTACGGCTGATTAAATACGATATGTGGCACTTGTAATAAAATGAACTTGGCAAGGACGTCAGATTCTTGTAAAGGGAGTGCCTGTTGGAGTTCATTCGAAGACTAGATGTCAATAAAATCGTCGTCATCATTATGATGTTCGCCGTCACGTGAATTAAGAGTCGTAAATTATTTATCTTCATTTCCTCAATAAATAAGCAGCCTCGTTCACATATCTGTCACGACACATGAATTCTAAAACTATATTTTTACACATCCTGCCAGCCACACGGCAATCTCGGAGTGCATAATTTCAGCAGCATTCATTCCACACAAGCCAATCCCTGGATCGGCTTCGACTTTCAGCCTCTCATCATCAGAGCTTGAACCAACGCTTGTGAACTGCCAAATGTTTACAGGCAAGAGGACCCTCTCAGGGACACTCCCTCCCTCCCCACGAGATACGGGGTCCTAGAATTTTCCAAGGTGAAGGTGGCACAAGTTTCAAGTTTCATTTATTAGGTGTAGCCCTGTGAGCCATTCGGCTCTTGAATCGGGTGCAACCGCAACAAACAAAAAAACAAAAACATGAACAAGAAAACATCTGAAAGTGACTATGTGCAAACAGAAAATCCAAGAAAAGACAGCAAAATGTTGCAGAAAAAGCACCGTACACCAACGCACAAGGGAATGTTTGACCAGCGGCTTGCTTAGCTGCACAGGCCGAGTGTTGAGTTACCCCGAGGCTGCCTCCTCCTCAACTGGATCCTGTTCCTCACATTTTGAGCAAGACGCAGCTGTGCCAGGCATCCCGAGAGAGAGTGAGTGCCGTGTGAACCTCCGACAACAAATGCCGAAGTGAGATTGTCGCGGTTCAGCCTTCGATCGCCTGGTGAGAACTGGCAGATGCTCAGAGGCAAGGACCCTCTCCGTCAGCTGTGGGTCCTGGTTTAACGCAAAACTCTACATTGTGCGTCCATATGTAACGCAACGTAATAATTAGTGGCATTGCCAGTCTGTGCGTTGTTTGAGGTGTGCCCTGGAAAACACTTTGATCTGCCATGAACGTCTCGCTGAGATTGTGCGGCGGGTTTCGTGGACGAACAGAATGAATTATTAAGTTCACTGTGCAGCCCCCTCTATGGCCATGATACAATAACAACTTAGAAAACATGGATTGTAAAGGTGCCCCAATTTTATCTGGCATGGGCTATTCATATTCACATTTGGGTATTCTCTCACTCTTCCAAGACATCAGAGTGGGCCAAATACTCGCTAGAGCTGCTCTTTGGAGCTTCCTCTAAGTGGAGGCCCTTCCACCAACAGTGGCACGAGCAGGCAATTGTACATGTGGGGTTATTCATGTTTTTCCTGCACACCCGACAATTTTGTTCACAATTGTTTCACTTTGTGACGGTTGATGCGGTGGCATGCCGTCCATCCTGTCGGCTTACGGGAAAGCCGCTGCTCCTTGCCAACTCTGCGTGCACCTCGATGCAGAACCCAGTTGTTTTTGTTTTTGCGTTGAGCTCTGCGTTTGATGTTGACCGTGAATGTCTTGCCTGTCTGCCTGCCTGCCTGTCTCGTCTGCCAGGGCGTGATGGCCGGCCCGTCGGGGTGCACGGTGGAGCTTCCCGGGCTGCCCGGCCTGCCCATCCCACCCATCCAGGCCGGACCCTCTGCACCGGGGAGCCTCTACCAGCTGTCGCTTCGCCTCCGCGAGGGACGTAACCTGGTGATCCGCGACCGTGGAGGTGAGTGATCGTCACGCGCGCACGTGCGGGAGAAGTGGACTCTATATGTGCGTGTCCACGCGTATATGCAACACTCATCACGCGATCTCTATCACATGACGTGGGTCACATGCACATCGTGCGCTTTCAGATGCGCTTCTGCGGCCGTCTGGACTGCTCTTCCTTCTGATATTAGAAAGCAACTGGAGCCATGCACTGTTAAATCTAGATTGAAAACTAATTTCTTTAGAACTGCTTTTTGTGTTTAGTTTGTTGTCTTTTCCCCCGCACCTCCGATTGGCACGTTTGGCCTACGTACGGCGCGACAGAAGTTCAACATACACACATACATGTCCTCGTCACGTGACCTCGCTGCTCAATTTTCCGAACGGCACCGATGCCGAGTTGCTCGCCCGAGAGGACGTCCACCGTGGCGACGGATTGATGAAATGAGCGCTCGAGTGCAAGAGCTCGATTGATTGTCGCGACCGTGAGGGATCGCAAAGGCTTGGGGAGGGCCCTCAGTGTAGCCTTGGCCACGTTACGGCTCACGGCGACGATGACGTTGATTGATTGGTTGTGACCTGCCGGAGGAATTTGCTGATCTGTAAACTCCCACGTTGCAACATTCTGGGGCACGCGTCGTGGCACGCATCACCCAGAGAGGCACATTCTTATGATGGATGACGACGACGAGAAAACGACGACAAAAAAAACGTCTCGGCCCACTTCGCAAACCGGGCGAGCGGGCTCTGCCCTCAATCTCATAAATAGCCGTGCCTCGCCAGGGAGTTGTTGCCGAGACAAAGGGAGCTCTCTCTTACCGAACCGGGCGGCTCGCGTTGCCAAGGGCTTCTTTTGCGTGCGTCAACTTCAGTGCCGTGCGTGGGGGGGGGGGCCAAGAGCCGAAACATTACAAAATAAAATCGATGTAGGATTGAGATACGATAATTTAAAAATATACGAATAATTATGATTGATATTCATTGGGTTTTTCGGTAAAGTCACGTAGATAGGTTCAAATTAATAAAAAAAACGATTTCAAATTAATAATAAAATAAAAGTACTATAAATTCATGAAATTTGTAGCAAAATTTATGAATAAAATTTTTTATTTTTATTTATTCATTTGAACCTATCTACGTGACTTTACCGAAATACCCAAAGAAAATTAATTCCTGCAGTCACGAAAGCTTTAAGTCGATAATTATGATTGATTCCCTTGAGCTGCGGGGAAGCTGCTACGGTGGTCTCGGCAAACTGAACTTGCGATCCGCGGGTCGCCAGTTCGATTCCATCTCTCTCGGCGCGGCAGTTGGAGACAATGGGGCGATCTCCTTCAGCCTCCCCGCCCACTCAGCGGTATCGATGGGTAAGCCACGTTCACTCGATGGGCAGGTCACTCGTTGTGTGGGCAAAGTGTTGGTGCGCCCACCCTTTCCGAGCTGTTCGGTCGTTGTGGAAGAGTAGGCCAAAGACCCTCACGAGCTGCCTCTAGTGGGAGGCCCTTTCCACCACCAGTGGTGTGAGAAAGCACTTGCGGGGCCTGCACCTTTAACTGCTACAGAGGGAAGGGATGGAGAGGGGGGTGGAAACGAGCTGTTATTGCGACAGTTTACATCGTCACTGTCAGTGTGATCCACTTCAATGATGGATGATGGACTCTCCGTGCTGATGCCACTCCGCAGTCGTGGATGTCATATCATCCTGCGTGTATCCTGTGTGCACGTGTGTTCTCTGTATCGTACAGAGCGGGGGTGTAGCGATCAGCGCGCTGCGCTACGAACCCGGCGACCCGAGCCCGATTCCGACTCACGGCCAACACCAGTGACGATTATTTGAACCGTTCCTGTGCTCCCCTAGGTCGACTCAGCCTCAATTTGAGTACCTGGTGCGACGTGTAAAACACTTCGCCACTGGGGAGACAAAGGCGGCCAGGCGTGTTGCTGGCCGTAGCGGCCTTCATAGGTGCTCGCTAACAGCACTTTCCCCAAAAGTCTGTTAAGGGTATAGGGGTGATCTTTGTCTCTGTATCGTGGGGGAGCGGTAGTGTAGTGGTTAGCACACTGCGCTACACTAATCCGGTGGACAGAGTTCCATTCCCAGTCTCGACCATCGGCCATCGTCACTCGGAGCGACGTGCCTGCCCGAGGTTACGCGTTCTTACCAGTCAGCGTGGCGTTTCTAACTTGTTTGTGTTCTCTGGTCCACGCGTCATGTGTTGCTATATTGGGCTCAATTAATGTGTGAAGAACATCGACGGAATAAAAACGAGGGAGGGAGTTTATTTACGAATCACGGCCTCAGGTGCCGGGTGCCACCCTTCTCATTTCCACATTCTTTGCCACTCATGTGGGTGCCGCCTTTGCTATTTTAGCGTCTGCACTGAATGCAAAAATAGGTTCCCGTGAAATAATTTACTGAGCGATTGTCGTGATGGGGGTTGGGCTAACATGGAATGGCGATCGATTGCGTGCACGGGACGATTCATAATTTCTATTTTGATCATAATTTTTGTTAAGTCGACAGCAACCTCTGGCATCTCACGTGGTCATTCTTTTCGTCTGCTCGACTGAAAACTCATCTCTGGCCTTGACCCAACGGCTCCGGCCGTTGACCCTGCGGCTTTTGTTTATTTCCTGCTTTTCATACGCGGTGGCACGTTTGGATCTACGGTTGAAATGCGCCTTAAAAATGGTAAATTATCATTATTAAACGTTTTAGTCCAACACTCCCCCCTGTCTAACGTTTACTGGGACGCTTGAGCGCAGTAAATCATGGTGCATACATCGGCAATTACCGCGTGCGGTCTTCCCCGTTGCGCCATGCTGCCAAATGACGGCTCCTAAACAATCTTCGTCTGCATCTTTGTTCGGGCTCGGTAATTCCGTCGCGCCGCCGTCTTTGGTCGACGGTCGTCGGAGACATCGTTGCGTTGACGGTCGTCCTCGATGCCTGCTTAGGCGGATTCGCGGATACGCCCCCTTTCCACGGCAGATCACATGAGAATGCCGCGCCAAGCAAGCGTTCCGCCTGTGTGCTGACTTCAAGAAAGTATTTGAGAATGATAATAATTCTTCTTCTTGGTTCTTTCGGTAAAGTCACGTAGAAGGAAAATAGTAAAATAATAAAAATAAAACATAATGTGAGAATAATTTTATTATGTTGTATTTTTTTTTTCCTTCTACGTGACTTTACCGAAACGTGAGAATTATTTTATTATGTTTTATTTTTATTATTTTATTATTTTCCTTCTATGTGACTTTACCGAAAGAACCAAGACGATGAATCCCTGCAGTCACGAAAGCTTTAAATCGATAATAATTCTATGTGAAATCGCCTTTCATAAAGGATCTCAAAAGCGCTCTACGCGGTGCATCGTGCACTCGGCATTTAAAAAAATAAACTCAAGAAATAAAGAGATGGCAGAATAGCAAAAGAAATACTGAAAGCATTTTGTGCTGAATTAGCAGGCGATCGATCGAATGAGCGGTGCTGCAACTGACTGACTCACACAAAACCTCCCACTGGTGTCGGCTCTGGAGCAAAGCTCAGTGCAGTGGGGAAGAATTACAGGCTGACTGGTTCAGAGCTTCCTTTGGCGTCGGCATGGTTATCTCCATTATCATCAATTTTGTGCCACATTGCTGTAGAACGGGCAGAGCGGCATATTTTAAGATTCGCACTTGAAGGTGAAAATAACGACGCGGTGGACAGTCAACCCAGGTGAGTCACTGTGCTTGCTAAATTCTCCTTAGCCTGCTGCTGCATTTTTTGACTGGCGCTGAGGTTGACGTGGCAATTGAAGGGCTGGGTGGTGTGCGGGGAGCGTGTGGCCTGGATGTGCAGCCGCCATTTGTGAAAAAACACGGCTGACTTTTGCCTCCTCTGCTCCAAAGGCAGGCCATGAACTCGTGTGCCATTGGGGCGTCGTTCATGGGGTGAGTCCTTGTTTACTGCAGGGTATAATCGTCGTCGTCGTCGTCATCGTCATCATTGTCGTCATCGTCGTCGTCATCGTCGTCGTTATCATCATCATCGTCGTCATCTTCATCGTCGTCATCGTCGTCGTCGTCGTTGTCGTCATCGTCGTCATCGTCATCATCATCGTCGTTGTCGTCATCGTCGTCATCATTGTCATCATCGTCATCATCGTCGTCATTGTCGTCATCGTCGGCGTCGTTGTCGTCAAGTGCGCTTCAATTTTATTTTGCATCATCGAAACTCTTTAGAAAAGCAAGTGAGCTTAGCAGGACACGTTACTGCTGGATGAATCAAGGATAATAATAATAATGTAGTGGGCAGCCAAGGAAGGGAACGCGTCCGAGAGGACGTCAGCCGAAGGAGATGGAGCGACGAGATTGGTGGATGTGCAGGAGCTTGGTGGATTGTTACGTAGCAGGATTGTGAGAGGTGCCGGCGGCTTGGGGAGGCCTTCATCCAGCGGTGGGTTGATCATGGATGATGATGATGAACCAGGTAAAACATCTAAAGAGACCAGGATGGTGCCATTTGCTTTCTTGCTGTAAATATAAAATACAGCAAGAAAGCAAATCGAAATCAGAGCCAAAACAGCCACATCATAGATGATATCGAAAAAAAGCACTTAAACACAATCTACATCATGTAAATAAATACACACCTATGTCAATTGCCGCCCTGGATGGTCGAATCGAACCGGTGACCTTTGGCTTGCGAGTCCAGGGCGCTGACCGTGACCCCGCTGTGGCAGTAACCCTTCGTGTTCGGGACTAAGAACCACACTTTCCGGTCCAACAGATTTGCACAGAGAAGGGCCTCCCTCTATTGTTTGGTTGACTTGTGACTGATCATAAGTCACCAAACTGCGTTATGTCTGGTCTTCGTTTGGGGTGGGGTGGGGTGGGGGGGAACAGAAGAAAAACCCATTTGATTTTAAAATGTCAGAATGAGCGAGGTAGGACAAGGGGTTTGCGCTGATTGAGAGATCCCCGGTGGGATGGCTGGGTTCACGCGTCCGTTGTTGGTCGAGTGTCGTTCGTCACCTTGCGCTGGGCAGATCGTGGGGTGATTCCACTGGAAGTCTGTAAGAAAAAAAAATAACTTTATAGCTCATCGGATTCCTCCGGTCTAAATAAATATTCTGTTTCTGATTCAACGCAAATTGTAAAAGCTCAGAGGTCATTGAACTTTGGTTGAAGGCATGTCTAATATCCACTCAAGGAATATGCGCTCGATTGCTTTTTCACATTTTCAACAGTTTGTGTTAATTATATCTGGTTAATCATCACACTCGTAATTGAAGGCTAAAAATAATGATACGTAAATAATTTGACGGCAAAACTTTATGGAAAAAATTATTGAGCCAATGGGTCATGCTAAGGCTGGCGGACACTGCTTGTGCATTTTTCTCTTCATAAACAACTTTGCACGTTCACGCACACGTACAGTTCTTGAGTCAATCCACTGCTGGATGAGGGCCTCCCCCCCCCCACCCATCCTTCGCGATCTTGACCAAGAACCACATTTGCTGGTCGTACAACCCCGTTTAACAGGTTCTTGACCTTAATTTACCACGCTTGTCAGCGCGGGTTCGTGAAGGCCCCGGGGGGCATAGGACCACACTGCACCTCTGCTGACAGCGTGGCCCTATAGTGATAAGTGTGCTGGACAGCCCTGAACCCAGGGACACCTGAATTGAGTCTCAAGATACCTCCCAGGCTCCTGCGCTGGGACGTTTGGCCAGTTCCGTTTCAATGAGCGTACGGCAAGGCTTTTGTGCCGAAATGGCGCTGGGCCGGCTTTTCGCTGATGGCTCCTTTGTTTATACCACGGGGAGGTGGATCAGCATCGCTGCCCCAGTGCCCCGCTCTGCTGATGAGAAGTCGTCGACATGGGTCCAGAGTCTGACCGCTTGCACAGACTGCTGCTGGTAAACATTGGTACGGAAGGCCGATTAGCTGTATGGACTGTAATGTGAAATATTTTGTTTTGTTCTATTCATGAGGTGAGATGGATCCTTGCGTATTTAATTATGTATTTACATATTAACCATTAATGATACTCATACATTCCACTTTCACCTGGGGGTTGCACGGAGCTGCACGCAGCAAAAAAAAACCCCCAGAAATTTTATTTACAAAGGGCCAGCAAAAACCGAAAGAATGCGAGCGATAAGAACACCCCGGCAGTTAAAATAAACACGGCGCGCCCCGGTGGGTTTCCGAGCGCATGCAACCTGCACAGTCGTTGCTGCACCTCCTCCAAGGGCACACCCCTCTGGCCTTGGGAGGCGTTAGAACGTGGTTCAAACGCTCACGGCACCTCACCGCTCTCAGACGTAACCGCCTCGTGCGTGCTGCGTAAGATTATCCTCTCGTTGGTCCATCACCTCATTTAATCCACTCTGACTACGTCCCCCAGCTCCTGGATTACAGCTGTGTCCGTCTTTGAACACGTGCAAACGACGTCATCGTCATCATCATCATCATCATCACCAGCCATGATCTATCCACTGCCGGATGAAGGCCACCGCCACACCGTCGCCATTCCTCGCGGCCTTGTGATGTAACAAACCACGCAGATATCGACCACCGGCCTCCGTCACCTTCTAGCGGTGAAAACAACGCTCGTAAGAGACCACGTAGGACTGCCTGGGTGCAAATTGAGCCGCGTCCGTGAGGATGATTCGTTTGAAGGCCCAGACGCCGGGGGAGGTGGCCGGGTGGCTAAGGGGTCAACACACTGCGCTGGCATTGCTGAGATTCTGGGCTTGGCTCCAGACAGCAGCAGCCACCTGCAGTACAAAAAACCCAAATTCTCAGGTATGTTCCGTTGATTTTTATCAGCCCCGGTCAAATTTACTGCAAAGGAATATCCAACGAATACATTTTCGCCCTGCGCTTAATTCGGCTATATTCTTGCTCTGAGAATTAAAACAAATATTGATTAGACTTGGCATCCAGTGGGCACTACTCTGAGTGGCAGAATGGGTTTGTAAGCGCTGTCCCTTTACCGTGTGGAAACAAAGGCCACTGGGTCGCACCCCTGAGGTAGCTCTGTGGTATCCGCTCCTGTGGGCCGTTCTCTGACACGAAGGGTTGCGCCGGTCTGCGTCTGAGAGATCCGAATGAACACTTTAGTCTCATGACATTACGCCAAATAATTGGCGGGCGAGGGGGGGGGAACATCTTGAAGAGAACAGACGCAGGAAGCGTGTGGGCTGGTATAGTGACTGCGAGTCAGCAGAGTGCTGAGCTCTGTGGCACTTAGCCACGCAATGTGACACGAAGATTGATGTGCTGTGGGTGTGCTACGAATTGGAACGCCTGCTTCAATTGTCTTGCCCCATCGTCCGTAGCTAGACGTGGTAATAGGGCGACGTCCACGCAACGTTTCCACGGCCATTAGGGTCAGATCTGAGCCGTGCCGGGAATCAAGAGGCAGGTGTTTGCCGTGGGCTTAGGCCCCCTCTTAGACTCTAAAACTTTAGACTTTTTTATTTTACCAGGTAAGGCACACTAAGCTTGTTTTTCAGAAGCGACTTGGTGACAAATTATGAAAGCTCAACGAAGTGGCTTACCACGTGGGAATGTATCGCTGCCAAATCATCTAAACGCACGTTGATTCTAAATGTGGAGGGGAATAGAGGAGGACCCGGAGAAAAATCCACGTGACCACAGGGGAACACGCAAACTCCAAATATACAGGTGTCAGGGTCGAGATCGAACCCACGACCTTCTGCATACCAAGCGAGTTAACATCTCACCACCGCAGGGATGGGGGAACCTCTCCCCATCTTGGGAACTTTCATCATGAAGCTCTCCCCAGTTTGCCCCATCAGCACCCCCCACCCTCCTCATCACAAGCAAAGAGAAGTGAATTACATTTTTTTAAAACAAGGTTTGAAATGCTAGCACCTCCG
This sequence comes from Lampetra fluviatilis, assembly GCF_964198595.1. Classification (NCBI taxonomy): domain Eukaryota; kingdom Metazoa; phylum Chordata; class Hyperoartia; order Petromyzontiformes; family Petromyzontidae; genus Lampetra; species Lampetra fluviatilis. The sequence goes on along the minus strand of NC_136313.1, from coordinate 2,755,270 downwards.
ATCAGCGCGGTTGGCTACGTGCGGTGCGTAGGAAGTTAAACATACATATGTACATTGATGCTCGGTTACGTTTAATAAACTATTATTATTTTGCCGAGCAGTGCGCCAACCTTCATGTTAGAAAACAGCCCATGGAAGTGGATGTCACAGAGCTTCCTCTGAGATCATTTCAAGCGGCCTCTACTTCACAAAATGGGCAGCAGCACTCTCCCATCCGCTCTGGGTAATGTTCGTCACATGACAGTCGAACAAATGCGTTGGAACTTATCCAAAAAGAGTGGCCAACTAAATTTGACGCGATGGATTTATTTGTGCAGTCATATTTGACCGTGCTGAGACCATGAACTCGCTACAACAGAAGATTTGGTTTAATCGCAAGCGGCCGCTCTAATCAGTTCTGGGAATGGGCGTCAATCACCGTATGTCGCTGTCCAGTTGACCTCATGAAAGATAACCACTCTGGGTGGTTAGTCTTATAACAATTCATGGCAATCGTCTGTCTTTGGTCGTGTGTCACGTTGGGAACCACCTACGCCTTGTCCTCCGTTAACTCTCGATTATCGTCGGGTGTGGATTATCGAAGTCGCTGGATTCACAATGCTTGCGAAAACACAATTGTAATATGCGTACGCGAGTCGGTTTAATCATTTGCCGCTCCTCACAAGTCAAGGGTCGCTGTCTCAGTGCGCCACGCGACAGCGAGCTTATCCAAAAGTCAACGGATAACTTTAGGAAGCAATAAAAACAGAAGAGACAATGTAAGGCTTCATTCTGGGTAAGGAACAATTTGTTTTTCTGGGACACTCCCTGGAGGAGACATTTATCCAGCAGTGGATTGGCAAATGGCCGCAATGTTTCTCAAGTGAAACAAACAGCCCTCATGACCCTGAGCGCTGGTCACGTGGTCAGCTGTCTGCCAACTCGTGTTTTATTATTATTAACTCGTACACTCGCAGCATTTATACTATCCTTTCCAAAACAGTTGGCTTCTGCAATTATTAATGAATTCGAAAGCCGCACATGAAACATTTTAATTGCGAACTTATTTCTTTGCCTCTAGCGTGGAGGACCGTGCGTTGCCGTGGTAACCAGAGGCTATAATGTTCCCAGCGATGCGGGGGAGCGGCGCTGTTGATGGCGCGCCGCTGGTGGGATGTTGGCACCCGCGGCGCCGCGAGAGACAAAACTTCTCGGCTGCTCCGCAGTGGCACCACAGTCAACGAACTTCACGCGAAGGCCGAGAGGCGAAGGGAAAATAGACGGCAACCACTAGGATTGGCGGGGTGGGGCGGTAGGTCAGGCTTCAGTGCATAGTCCCCCCCCGCCACCCACAGAAGTGTCTCCGAATAGAATGCTCGTTTTGAATATTTGTCTCCCTTATGCGTCACGAATCACCATCCGGACGAAGGCCTCCCCAAGACTTTCATCGCCTTCCTTCTTAATTTCTCCGCTCGTTTTCCTGTCGTTCGTTCCCAATGGCCGTCGCAATAAATGTTTCCCGTGATTCATTTTCCCCCGTGACGCGGTTGTCGTTGCTCTCCCTTTACCGCCCCTGGCTTCATTGCTGACCTCGTTTCGATGTTCGAGCTTTTCGTCGTTTGGATGACCCAGGGTGACTCGCTCTGACGAACGCGACTCTCCCCCGGTTTCAGCAAAATCTTCCACATGGCAATGACTGTGCCACCCCCGACTCTGCGCGCGCACATGCAATGCCATCGGTTAGGTTTTTCTCTTTGGTCGCCGAGACCTTTTTTTAATGTTGCATAATAAGTAAATTACGTAATATTATTTCATTATGATGATGATTTTTTATTGCAATTTAACACGTAGGCTTTTCGCGACCCTTATCGTCCATAATACAGAGGTTTTTTTGGCTTAGATCATGCGAATTTAGATCGTGATCTAACCCAAAAGGCCTGTATTTATTGCAATTATTAATAGCCTTGTAATTTGACAACGTCTGGCACATTCTCTAATATAATCCACCACGGGGCCATTACGCATTGTATGGAACTTCGTGTAGTAAGCCATCCCTGGGTTGCACGAGATGAACACGACATATTACTTAGAGGAAATTCGTGCCCCTTGTCCTGGCAAAATTGCGTACACCCTGTGCTTTAAAAAAAATGAAACCGCCGCACGTATCTAATCTTCGAACAGTCAGCCACGCTATTAAGTAATTTTCCTCGCAGGTAGTCCTTTAAATAGGTTCCGGTGTGTAATTACCGAGGTTCTGAAGTGCAGCTTGACCCGTCTCCACCTCGCACAAATCACCGCTCGCAAGGAGAGAGCTCCTAGTTACTTCTACTGGTCTGTAATAGCGGTTTTTATGTTAAATATTAACGTGTCGTTACCCGACACAGCCAACTAGTAAGGTTTGTCACGTAAACAGAACGTGGCCAATTCGTTACTAGGACAGCAACGCCGGTGTGTTGGAGAGTACACCCACAGCATTTACAATTCGAGTACGATTTTTCGCCAGTAATTAGGACCAGCATCATCAGGTGTACAGCCAGGGTTGTGGAGAAATCCTCTTCCTGCTTCGGTCGTAAATAGATGGATAAATGTGATGTCAATCAGGTGTGAAGGCCAGAGGGGTGGGGGGGTTACTTTTACTGGACCGGAAACATTGACACGGACGGACAAATAAAATGGGACAAAAAGCTCAAAAAGTAGCGTTGAGAGGTGCGTTTTCCAGAATCGGCACCTCCGATTAGCACGGCTGGCTACGTGTGCTGCGAAAGACGTTCAACATACACACGGACACACGAGGAGGAACTGTGAAAGACGTTCAACATACACACGGACACACGAGGAGGAACGCGCGGATCGAAGGGCGGTAGCGGTTCGTGCTCAAAGTGGCCGCCGTGCAGGTGAATCAAAGAGACATTGCAGGGTCTAGATTTTAAGCTTTCGTGACTGCAAGGATTCATACCGTTAGGTTTTTTCGGTAAAGTCATTTATTTTATTTGTATTTTATTTACATTATTACTTTTATTAACTTTTAATTTAACTTTTTACCTACGTGACTTTACCGGAAAAAACCGAACAGTATATTGCAGGGTCTGCCTCCACGGTCAGTTGTAGCCACATACCCACCCCTGTACAAGAGTGACACGGCTGACGGTCTCTTGGAGTGTGTTCATGCCCCCCCCCCCCGACCTGTTGTTTCACGCGACCTCGTAAGGCCCCCCTCTAATTCTCTCCGGTCGCGGGACTGACGTGCGTGACGTCGTCATGAGCCGCGGCGTGAAACGAGCAACCGTGAACGGAAAACGCGACCGTTCTGGTAACCTTCTCTGAAGCTTCCTCCCGCACCCCCCCCCCCGACCCCGACGGCCACGTAAGAGAGAGCTGTGATCGCTGGAAACGCGAGCGTGTTTTAATGAATTAATAATTGCGTTTGCCGAGCTGCGCTGCCGCCCAAACCCCTCAACCCCCCCCCTCCCGTAACCTCTGTGTCCAGAGTCCCCCCCCCCTCATCTTCACTGCCGCCGTGACCCCTGGTGAAGCAACGTGATTGTCGTGACCCCTGGTGAAGCAACTCGATCGTCGCGACCCCTGGTGAAGCGACGCGATCGTCGCGACCCCTGGTGAAGCGACGCGATCGTCGCGACCCCTGGTGAAGGACGCGATTGTCGCGACCCCATGCCTGTGAGTCGCGACTTCGGCCGGGGTGACGTCTTTTCCGACGTCACTTGCGGGGCGAGCAGCCCCCGCGTGTCTTTCCAGCCGTTCGCTCGCGCTCAAGGCGGCCAGCGGGAGCTACGGAATGTGGATTAGGTGTTCGACTTTTGGAGGATTTGCCTCTGCTGGTAAAATTCCGTGCGTGTGTTTAAACAAAACAAAAAAACCGTTGTATTGAAATGGTACACGTGATTAAAGTAAATCTAACTATTGAAAGGAATTACGGCAAATAAAAATGACCTGTTGCCAAATTTGTTATTAATACAGCGCTCATTGCCAGGGACGCTATGCTGGCATACATGAGGCCGTGGGTTCGATCCCGACCCAGATGCCTGCTGTATATTTGGAGTTTTTGCGTGTTCTCCCCGTGGTCATGTGGATTTTTCTCCAGGTCCGGCGATTTTACCCTCCACATTTAGAATCAACGTGCGTTTAGAGTGTTCGGCTCATGTAAATTTCCACATGATAAGCCACTTCGTTGAGCTATCATTTGTGATAGCCAGGTCGCTTTTGAAAAAAAGAGCTCGATAGCTGAGTGGGCCTTGCCTGGTGAATGAAAAAATTGTTTTGTTTAGTTTTAGTTTACATTGGGGAGAGGCTGTAGGGAAGGTGGCGGGTGTGGCCATTTGCCCTGGGTCCCGGATCTGAGGGGGGCATCAGAACGGGCCCGAGATTGGCCTCAAAGAAACCCACATCTGATTTATAAATTTACGCCGGGCCTCCAAAAACCTTTCGGCGTCCATACACCGAGGGGCGGGGGGCAGCAGAGAGTGGCTTTGCACGACGCTCGCAAGATGGTCCCTGGCTGTCGAATGTGAAACCAAATATTATCCTCACCCTTCTAGATTTGAAGCTTTCGTGACTGCAAGTATTCACATTCTTAGGTTTTTTCGGTAAAGTCACGTAGGTAAAAAAATCTAAATTAATAGAAGTAAAATAAAAATAAAATAAAAATCACGACGTTTCGGAGGCAACACAAGCTTCCGTCTTCAGGTGGAACCGTCACAGCACGCTTGCTGTAATCAAGTAAATGAGAGATTCCAAGGGATACTACCCCGTATATATATACTGGTTTAGGGGAGGGGGATGGGCCAGGACCGGCCCACTTTTATTATTATGGTAAGGTGCGGCTTGAGACTACGGCTAGTCTACATACCCGTCAAGGGATCCCACCGGGTTTTCCTGCTACAAGCGTGACTGATATCCACCGTAGGCCCACTGCTAATTGACGCGCAGATGGATGCGCGGTGCTCGTTAGCGTGTGGCCCGGGACGCGCTCGTTAACGCGTGGGGAGGACGATCGAGAGTTCCGCTAAGTGAAAGGGACAGCCAAGATTCCCAGCCGGTGGAGCTGGGGAGGTCACGTGCTGGGAGCCGGGAAGAGATAGATTTTTTTAAATGTGTCTCTGAACCTCATTTTTTACCGGAATGGGCTATCGGCGTGATGCCATGATACGTCCAATCGAATCTCTTGCGGAACATTCTCGAGCTGGAATTTATCCACAGCCAATTTTATTGTGACGTTTGTGTTGTTGTTTATGCAACCATTGGTATATGGGCTGAGGCCGTGATTAATCCCTGCAATTGAGAACCTGGGTTTAATCATGGGTGATTGGGCCGGATTGTAACCCAAAATCTCAGCTGTGTCGGCTCAACGCTCTGACCCTTACCCTCTCTCTGAGCTTGAGCTAGGAGATGTCATCTCTGCTGGGTCTGGTGGTGCCAGTGGAAGGATTAAGGGGGTACACTGGATATTGGCACAGGTTAATGCCGATTGTGGGACAGCTGTTGTTTTCGCTCGAAGTCCATTACTTGGTAATGACTGAGAAAATAAACAAAGCACATTTGAGTTATTTTTTGTGTGTGGAAATTGCGGTGTCTGGGGGTGATACGACTCATTAGCTGAGTAATGTATGCATGTATGTTGGAATTCTTTCACACGTTACGTAGCCAGCCATGCTAATCTGAGGTGCGGGGGAAGGACAACAAACTAAACACAAAAATCTATTATAATAAAATTCGTTTTCGATGTATATTTAAAAGTGCATAGCTCCAGTGGCTTCTCGATATTGGAAGGAAGAGCATGCCAGACGGCCGCAGAAGCGCATCTGAAAGCGTGCGGTGCAGTGACCGTCTTTATTCGATGGCCAGACAAAAGCCACTGCGAGGATAACTGGAGTTCGCGTGATGATTTATGCCCCTCGACGCTATCAGCACGGTAGTGTGGTTCATTTGTGGCAGGTACTTTGTATGTAGCGAGTGCGACCTTGTAATGTATTCGTTCGGCAGCCCAAAGCCAATGCGGCTCGGCGAGCACTGGACGGGACACGGTCGGATGGCTAGGTAATGATATGGGTCTCGTATCGCAGCGTGCACCGTAAGTTTTCATCATGGCACACTGAGGGCGTGTGCGCTTTGTGCCGAGACGGCCTGACCGCCTCACCGGGACCACTTTCCACGTGAGTGGCACGACCCTTCTTTGTTGTGACATTGAACATCGACCGCAGCAGCAGCAACAACAACAACAAACAGCGACTGAAGTTTATCGTGCGTCCATAACGAACCGAACGTCTCGGAACTCAGAAATACAGGGGAGGGAATAAGAGGGATTGAGCCAAGGTAAGGAGAAGAAATCAAGGGGGTCTGAAGGCACCAGAAAGCAGACGGAAAGGGGATCAGGTGGAGTTGGCTGGTGGGAGGGAGTTCCAGAGGCTTGGCATAAACTCTGAAATAATTTTTTATTCTTCCAGGTAAGGCTCACTGAGCTCAATGTGAAGGGAAAAACCGGAGGACCTGGAGAAAAAAAACCACGCGACCACGGGGAGAGAGACGTGCAAATCCCAAATATACAGCAGCAGGCGTCAGGATCGGGATTGAACCCCACGACCTCCTGTATACCAGGCGAGGTAGTTAACGTCTCCTAGCCACCATGGCTTGGGGTGTAGTGACCAAAAGAATGGCCGTCAATGTTATAGAGGATCTTGGGAGACCTTTCGTCGAGAGCCACACTCAGAAGCACCAAAGACAAAGATATCCCGTATAGCCTTAACGGACCATTGGGGCAAGTGCTGTTAGCGAGCACCTATAAAGGTCGGCACGGCAAACGAGGTGGTTGCTGACCAGAACCACGCACATCCGCCTTTGTCTCCCCAGTGCTGATGTATGCACACTGCACCAGCTACTCATTTGAGGCTGAGTCGACCTAGGGGAGGCCGAGGACCGGTTCAGATAATCGCCACTGGTGTTGGTGGCCGTGAGCGGGAATCGTAATCGGGTCGCAGGGTTCGTAGCGCGGCGCAAACCACTGCGCTTCTGCTCCGCGAACAGAAGCGCATGGAACCACAAGCAGCAGTGGCCCGCAACGCAAACAATTGAATACAATTGCGTGCGCGTGGAATTAATTTGCCGAGTAAATGCCGTTGAACGTGACCGCGGAGCGTGAATTAATTACGTGTCGTGCGGTGGCTCTCTGAATTTGCAGGCGTAGCCGTCTGGTTCCGTAAATGTTTCTGTCAGAAGAGAAAACGCTGTTATTGTTTTTCTTCCTGGCACGACGTTGGCCAAGCCGCGACGGCTGCTGCCGGGCAGCGCTCGTTTCTCAACTCGCTCCCGTTGGCATCTCCGGCGTTCGCATCGGAGCCTCCTCGCGTTCACCCCGTCGGGCAATCTGGGCGCACGACGCCTCGCCCGTTGCGGAGCGAATTTTGCGCTTGGTCGGTGCGGAGTACAAACCAAAATGAAGTGGGAGAGAGAGACCGTTTGGGGCGTTGTGCATCTGCGCCGATGGGTGGAACCGCTCGGGCCGGTGGATCAATTGCATTACAGTGCATCGCTTATCTCGCGGGGTGATTGAATTTGCTGCTTGACAGCCGGCGTGCATGTGCGCACGCGCGCGAGTGTGTATGTGTGCGTGATGTGTGTGTGCAGCACCAGATTATTTCTGCATCTCCCCCCCCGCCCCACTCTACCCACTTCTTGGGCCCATGGGTTCAATTGCAGTCAAGATGCTGTGTCCAATATCGCCACGGGCAGCAAGCCGCCAATGCACTCCGTGCCCCAGTTTCCAGTCTCACAGTTCACTTCACACATGTCACTTGGTTGTTCCAGTGGTGCGTTTAGATTCGGGAGGGAGTTTGCCTCCGTCTGCTTGATTTCAATCCGGACCCCATTTCGATGCGATTGTTTCGTGGCCAGACTTAGGCAGTCTGTGACCTTGCTTAGTTCAAGGTACCGTGTTAACTCTTATTCACTTACGACTTTGATCGTGCTCAACACACGGCTTTTCGCTTAATTGGGTCGTGAGAATCGTGTTTCGATTCACCGGGATGCTGAAATAATCATAATTAGTGTGGTCAATGCTTGTAAACCACGTAACAAGTCATCGTGTTAACCGTGTCGAGTTTTAGAGGCTTTCACGACGAATATTCAGTCAGATCACTACGTGGTCCAACCAAAACAATCTATTGTGAGTCATTTGTGAGTGCTGTTTGTCACGGGCCGTTTTGAACCTTTGGGCCTGTGCTCTGCTACTATCATATCATACGATATTAGAAAAAGTTTTGCTAGCTGGATTCCTGACTGCCTGGCTGGATTCCTGGCTGGAATACTTTCACACGGGCAAGTGTGCTTGGGCGTTGATGACATCACCTGCATCCTACAGCGCTGAGTCGGGTTCATACATCACGCAGGGTGGTGCGTGCATGTACGTTGAACTTCTTTCTCACCGTACGTAGCCTTCCGCTTGCCTAGCAAGATGGACCTTGGTTCGATTCCTGACGTGGGCGCCTCTCTGTGGGGGCGTTGGCAAGTGTTGTGTTCCGCTCATTGTCTTAACCGAGATGTTGGCAGCAATGCTGGCAGTCGTGAAAAACGGATGTTTCTGTTGCCCAGTTGAGGGGGTTACCCTGGGGCTGTTTGTGGGTCCCGCATGAGACAAAGTAAACTTCGCTATTAAACTATTTTTTATTTTACCAGCTAAGGCTCACTGAGCTCTATATTTTTTTTTCAGAAGCAACCTGGCTATTACACATTATTTGCTCAACCAAGTGGCTTACGTGGAAATATATAAAAGCCAAATACACTCTAAACGCGTGATGTTGATTCTAAATGTGGAGGCAAAAATCGGAGGACCCGGAGAAAATTCCGCACGACCAAGGGGAGAGAGACACGCAAACTTGAAATATACAGCAGGCATCAGGGTCGAGATTGAACCCACGACCTCGAGAACACCAGGCGAGGTAGTTAACATCTCACCAGCGTGGCACCCAAACAGGCATCGCTTCCACAACAGTGGCTTTTGATCTGATCTCCGAGCCGCCCGTATCTTTTATTTTCTTTCTTCTGTAGTCTCTATCCTGCAGGCTCCCTGGCACATGAACAAAATCCCATCGCAGGGCTCCTAGTGCTTTAAGTTGCGTGACGCAGGTTGATCTCGCAGATTTAAGGGCTGATAGTGCCGGGGGCAATAGGAGCTTTTACTTGGGCTGCCAGCTGTCGTCGGCTTCCCAGAGCCATCCTCGTTTTGAGGTAGCTGCTGCCCTGGCCAATCTGTTAAGTCTTCCCCAGACGTTAAAATCCTCCGGTATTTTTGACAGTTGCCATCGTCCATTCTCTGCCACGCGGTGGCGGTGGCGGTGATGGCTGTGCGTCGTCGTGACATTTCAAAAAGTTTGGTTCTCCGCCTGATTCCAGCCTGTTGAGAATTACAAAGGTACCGTTTGACTGTCATCCCGTGAGCATCGTTCTGCAAGCAAGCAAGGGTGGGTGGGTGGATGGGTGGGTCGGGTAAAAGTGCTGCCCCCCCCCCCCTTCTGGGGAAATGAGGTTGCTCGAAGAACTTTCAGAAGCAGTTCTATGATATCTGATTCCACAGACCATTCTTCAAGAGGATGCATTCCTCTTAAGAGGTGAGGCATCCAAATTATTTTTTTACATGGTACCAATATCAGTGGTGGAGGTGGGGGGAGGGGGACGATGTCGAGTTGTATTCACCGTGACATGGGTATGGCTTCCAAGTCTGGTACGTAGGTGGCAACTGCAGCTAAACTAAACTCTTTTTTTATTTTACAGGTAAGGCCTTTTTCAGAAACGACCTGGCTGCCACAAATGACAGCTCGACGAAGTGGCTTATCGCGTGGAAATGTACAGCAGCCGAGTAATCTAGACGTGACGTTGACTCTAAATGTCCGAGGGCAAAACCCGAGGACCCGGAGAAAAATCCACGCGACCACGAGGAGAACACGCAAACTCCACACAAAAAACAGGCGTCAGGGACGGGATCGAACGCGCGACCTCCCGTGCACCGGGCGAGGCGGTTAACATTTCGCCACCGCGGACGCAGCTGGCAAGCGCGGCACACATCAGCATGCTCCGCTTGAAATGAATACCGTGGGGGCAGGTGTGGCCGAGGCCCCGATGATCGAAGGGGAGATGAGGTGCGCTGGCTGGGTGTGGCGGAGCCGTTTGGGCTTTTCATTCACAGCCCCCCACCCCCCCCCCCCCGCGCTTTGTAGACGTCCACCTGCGTCTGGCATCGCGAGCTCGCGGCTTCTCTTTTGCGCCGCCAGTGGTTCGGCGGCGGAGCGGGCGGCTCGCTACTGGAAGGTTGCGAGTTCAGATCTCGCTTGTGGGTTGATTCAGCCAATCACCCCCCCCCCCCCCGCCGCCTCGGGTCGATAAAATGGGTACCACTTAGTTTGTCCAATGGGTAGACTCGCCCCCCCCCTCTCTCTCCCCATTACAGAAAATGTCCACTCCTGGCTCAGGGCTCGAGTAGGAATATGAACGCCAATGCCTCAATGCTCATGTCAGCAGGATCTCACTTTCGCTTCAAAATATTTTAAAAAACCTGGCTCCCTTCTGCCTAATTTGTAATTGCATTCCTTCAGTGCTGTCGGCGTCGTGAGAAACGAAGTGTCCATTCTGAACTCTAGCAGAGCAGCGCAACGCACGTGTGCAATCAAGAACGGTCCACGGAAGGAGACATCACAGAACTACTTCTGAGATCCGTTCAAGTGTTGTATCGCTTAACGCACACACACATACACACACATACACACACATACACACACATACACACACGGGAGCGTGGCAATCCCGCGTGTTCCGATGACGGGTTTGTCGCATGGCAGAAAAACTGATCTTTTTTAAAGTTAGAATTCATTTGCCTTAAATGGAGAAACATAATTTCCAATCATTGGTGACTGGGCTGAGAGCCATCAACCCGCTGCACTCGAGACCCCGGTTTAATGATCGGCAGAGGCGGAAACCCGGATTCGAAGTCAGCTTCTCGAGGCACTGCTCTGCGAGAGATCGGCACGGATGTTTCGCCACGTGCCGTGAAGCCGTGAGCACAATCGGGGCGCCACAGTGGCGAGATGTTAGCTACCTCACCTGGTATACAAGGAGGTCGTGGGTTCCAACACTGACGCCTGTATATTTGAAGTTTGCGGTGTGTCTCTCACCGTGGTGGCGTGGATTTTTCGGCCCCTCGTGTATTTCCCTCCGCATTTAAAATCAACATCCGATTCGAGTCAGTGGCTTCTTAACCTGGGGTGCACACACCCTCTGGTGGGTGGGAGATGCCCTTTCTAGGGGTGCGTGACATGGCAGATTTGTCTAGAAGGTAAATCATTGAAACAAAAAATTAAGCACTGGTACATAAGTACTACTCTGTTTCATTAAACCCTATGTATTTATTAATATTTACTTTTTTTTACAATTGAGAACCAAAGGGGTGCAAGGCGGCTGCAGTAAAGGTGAAGGTACCACTGGAGAATTTGGCTGCATATACATTTCCACATGATAAGCCACTTCGTTGAGCTGTCATTTGTGGCCAGGTCGCTTCTGAAAAATAGCTATATAGCTCAGTGGGCCTTACAGGGCAAAATAACAATAGTTTATATTATTGGTTCTTTCGGTAAAGTCACGTAGAAGGGAAATCATTAAATCATAAAAATATAAAACAATAAAAATCCCCACGACGTTTCGACTGCAACACAAACACGTGACTTTACCGAAAGAACCAATAATATGAATCCCTGCAGTAACGAAAGTTTTAAATCAAAACAATAGTTTAGTTTATATTTTTTTGGGGGTGCGAGGTGGGTAGCAACAAAATAAAAATGTCATGTTGTAGAGAGTGGCACAAGGCAGAGGAGTGGACCCTCGGGGACAGCGCACGCACTCAAGCGCACACGTGACTCGCGCCGCGGTGCCCAAAATAAATCCCGAGCGCTGAATGTTGTCTGACAGCAATTTGGGAGAAACGCGCTCCCGTGGAATTGGAGAGTTCTTCTTAAATCAGCGACGAAAACCTCTGAGGCTGGCGTTGCATCAGAGGAGCCAGGCGAATGATCCGTGCGATTTTTTTTTTTTTGCGACGATAACTCTTTCTGTGATCTTAAAGAGAGGGTCAGGATCAAGATACGTGCTCAGGTTCCTCCCCAAGCCTTCATGCCCTTGGGAGCTGTTTGACCATTCTCCACGATGCTGGTTGCATGCGTGTGCACGTACGTACGTGTGTGTGTTGAATCTCTTTTGCGCCGTTACGAAGCCAACCATGCTAATTGGGAGGGTTGCTGAAGAGGGAGCCCAGGACCGGTTCGGATATCGCTTGAAACTATTGTTAGTCCTGGCCGGGGAATCGAGTTAAGGTCACCAAGGTCAAGGGGCATCGCGTTAACCACCGTGCCACCACGCCCACCTCCCTCTGAAATATGATTCAGTGAATCATAACGAGACCCTCGCTGTTCACGTTCGGCCTAACGAGATCTGGCTGTGAATCTGATTAGGGTCAGAGCAAAGCTGATTCACATCGAAGTGTTGCCACGTTTGTTTAAACATCTCCCAGGGTAAAAAAAAAACGTGGCCTGGATTGCTCTGCGCATTGTATCTTTCCTCCCCCCACCCCCCTCCTCTCTTTCGTAGCCATCGTTCGTGTGGCCACGTTTTTATCGAGGCAGAGATCAAGCGTGACATTCATGTCTCGGCGATATTGCTGGAACAAATCACACTGCCGAATATCCCCATCGGTGGTGAAACGGAGACATCGGCATTATTGTCGCTCAAGGGTGCAGCCCTGCAATTGCTTGCTTCATGGCACTGCTGGTGTGGGAGGGTGTTGACTAGCGGTGGCCCGAGAGAGCCCCCTCTCAAGAGAGTGTTTTAGTCTACTCTACCACACTGGCCAGATGTCTTGGAAGAGGTGGGAGTGCCCACACTTCACCCCACCACACGCAGCCTGCGGGAATGGACATTTGGTCGCGCGCGAGCGTGCCTGTCGTATTGATTTTTGGGCGCTGCATTCGTTGTGGATGAGGCTCTGGGAGATGTTCATAGACGCTTGGCACACAAAGACAAAGATCCCCCACGTTTACCCCTCGACAGACTGTTAGGGCAAGTGCTGTTAGCGAGCACCTACGAAGGCCGGCACGGCACACTCAGGGGCGGGGGGGGGGGCAGCACCGCGCTCGGCCGCATTTGACTCCCTAGTGGCGATGTTTGCACATCGCTCAAAGTACCAATGTGAGGCTGAGTCGACCTTGGGGAGGCCCATGGTTAAAGTCACTGGTGCTGGCTGTGAGCGGGATCCGAACTCGGGTTCGCCGGGCTCGTAGCGCAGCGTGCTCCCTCCCCACACAACACGCAAACGACCGCCCTGTTGCATATTTCGGCTGCACGCGCAAGGCGCAGATGCGAATATTAATCTACGAAAACACTTGCGCATTGAAGCCGGGCATGGCGAAGCCGCAGCTGGGGACAGCGCCGTTGCGATTTTTGTTGCACGGTCCAGCGCGCAGCTGCGACAACATGCGAGTGAGCTCGGAGTCCGAGCGGCGTAGGATGCAGTTTTAATAATCTGCCCCCATCCCAGCACCGCACCGTCGTCCTCCCGCCACCATCGGGAAATAACGCGCGCCCCGGGGTTTATGGACTGTGAAGGACGACCCCCATCTTATTCAAGCGCCCCCCCCCCCCACTCCCCCCTCCCCCCCACTCCCCCACGTCGAAAATTACTGGGGCACATCCTTTATGCTCGCCTCAGAGGCTGAATCCCGCGGGGAGCCTAATGTGGGGTGAGCATTGGCGTAACGTCGGATGACCCCCACGCTCGCTCACAGCCGTCTCCCCGTGAGCTCCGTGTCCGCTCGTAGGAGCTGTTTGTGTGCCGCTCATGTGCACGGCGCCGTGCCCCTCACGTTGATGCTGTTGATGTTTTGGTTTCCAATCCGGCTTCTGTCCGTTTTTGTTTTTTAACACTTTCCAACCTCCCTCCGTATGGCTGATATTGATGTAGGGCAACAACAACAACAACAACTGTAATTTCACGTTGAGGTGGTTTAGCCAGATAATTATCCAACTATGCTTGAGAGCGTTTGTGCTTTGGCTCTGTTCTGTCTGTGGCTAAACGGGTTCCAGGCGAGGGGGGTGGGGGTCACGATAACTCCCTTGAGGATAATCCTTTGTGAACGAACCCTTTTAGTGCGAAGTTGCGTTGCCACCGGTGCAATCGCGACGATAGGGGCAGCCCGCGAATTGTTCGTGTCCAAGCCCCATCGTCTCACCGCGGCCACCTCGTGGCAAGAAGCGTGCTCCCGTTGTCGTGCCAGGATGAGCTCGCGTGTGGAAAGCTTTTACGGAATACGTGCCCTTGCGTGAGTGTTCTTTCTTTGTCTCATCACCAGTCTTGTTAATCTGCCCGTTTTCCGAATGGTTGTTATCCCGCGTGGATTTTTCGTCACGTGTCCGTGAAACCGTGAGCGCAATCAGGGGTGCCAAGGTGGCGGGATGTTAACTACCTCACCTGGTATACAGGAGGTCGTGGGTTATACCCCAACCCTGACGCCTGTATGTTTGGAGTTTGCGGTGTCTCTCTCCCCGTGGTCACGTGGATTTTTCTCCGGGCCCTCCGGTTTTTTCTCCACGTTTAGCGGATTTGATAGGTCACTTCGTTGAGCTATATAGCTCAATGGGCCTTACCTGGTAAAATAAAAATAGTTTTAGTTTAGTTTTAAATAGTTGTGTTCATGCACTGGGATTTGCAGTTAGTTGCCAGGCTGAACGGAATCCAGAGATGCCTTGACACAGCAGTGCATAGACTCAGTAGGCCCTTACCGAGTTCAAAATGTTACATAGAGGTTGCAAAGGGCATCGGTCCAAATGACTGCAGTGCTTTTTGTTTTTAGGAAAAAGATAATGGAGGTTGAGCGTTTTCCCCAGCAGTCTGGTACAGCGTGTACGGTTTATGTCTGTGTCTGTGAGCATGTAGGAGCGGTGGTGCAGCGGTTCACGCTCTGATTCAATTCCTCGCCGTGGCTAACATCATCGGCAGATGATATCTGAACCGGTCCCAAGGCCACTTCAGTCGACTAAGCCTTGCATAAAAATCAGAACTGGGGAGATTAAGGTGGCCGAGCGTGGTGCTAGTCACCCATCACCTCGTGTGCCATACCGGCCTTAATAGGTGCTCGCTGACAGCACTTTCTGCCCCAACAGCCTGGGTGGGGAAGGGGTTGTGGGGGATTTTTTGTCTCTGTGTGTGCATCTCATCTGGGTCCCCATGCGTGCGTGAAGGCAAACAGGCTTGGCATTCGTTGGCTGTTGTGTGATTTGTCAAAATGCGAGCCATGCGCATCTATCTCTGCGCAATGCCAAGTTGGGTTTTTTTGTCGTGACACTGTACGGTGACACAGCTGCGGACGACTGGCAGCGGGATTGCGTAAGCGGCCGCTATCCGGGCTATTCCTACAGCTTTGATGAAAGCCAAATGAATCACTGTGCGATCACCGGAATTTTGCTGTACGTAAAAAAAAATAACAACAACAAATTAACACTGCCGGCCATGCAGGACGCTCCATCTTGGTAGAAACCATCACACCATCGTTTGCTTTTGGGTTTGTAATTATAAGGCGTGTGATGATGCATTGATTCATTAATAAAGATAGATTTTTCACGCGCACGATACGCACACATCGAATCACGTGAGCGAGAATCAATTATTTACGGGTTTTTGTAAATCACGGGTTTTTGTAAATCACGTGCTGGCTACAACTGGAGGCATCCTCTCTCTCTCTCTCTACCTTCGTTTGTGCGTCCCTCAAAGGAGCCCACAGCACGCCGGACTTGGAATTCAGAGGTCGCCCGGTTCAATTCCACCTCCCGGCACTACAGTTAAAAACAATGGAGCAAGTTTCTTAAATGCCCCCCCCCCCTCCCAATACTGCCTGGGACCCACCCAGCTGTATCAATGGGACACACGGCACAGCTTCATCGCTCGGTGGAGGCGGAGAGACGAATGGGTGTGCTCACTGCCTCCAAAACGTCTGGTCAGCATGGAAATGCCGGACCCAGTACACCTGAGGTCGCAAACGGGTTTTGATTCCGTACCCGTACCCGTACCCGGCCGCACCAGGGTCGCAAATGGGTACCCGTACCCATACCCGGCCGGGTACGGGTTCCCGTTCCCTACCCGTACCCTACCCGAAATGAGTGACAAACGGTTACTCAGCAGTGACTCACGGCCTACCCGTACCCGGCCGCATCAGGGTCGCAAACGGCTACCCGTACTCGGATGGGTACGGGTAGCCGGGTATCGGGTAGGGTACGGGTATCGGGTACCCGGTTGCGACCTCTGCAGTACACGCCAGAATTCACTCAAGTGGATGCCCCTCACGCCGGCAGTGGCGCAAGCAAGGCATTGCGGGGCCCCGCCTCTATCTTTTCGTTAGCCTTTACATTTGGTCCGATGTACGGAATGAGGCGGACACAAAAGGGGAAATGATTAAATCCGGGTGGCAAAAAACCGTGACAAACGAAAAAACAGAATCCCGAATTGAATTGTGACCCAGAATCATTCCGTCTCATCAAATCTCTGGCGTGGGTTAAATTTACACACACACATGCAATCGTACAGTAGTAATTATTAAACATGTTATCTCCCTCCGATAACTCAGGGATTGGAATGGCGCATTCGCAGCTGTGTGCCGGAGTGTCAAGTGTAATGGACCAGCGCCTCTAATTCATTGGCGCCAGTGGGCTTGAACCTGTGACCTTGAGACCACTGATCCTGTAATTGTCTTGCTGCTGCCCGGTGTCTGCCCGGGTCTGCGGTGAGGCAGAGTTACACTGCCACCTGCTGGTGATGTCTGGCATCTTACCTGTGGTCTATCGTGGCACCTGCCATTCCACACACGCACGTGGGTCGCCTCGCTCGGGCGTGCGAAACAACAGTGCGTAGATTCGCGAGTTGACAAAAATAAATTCGTAGCCTAAAGATCAATTATTTAGCGTTTACATGATACGCTAATGTCACCCTTACAGCGCGGCGATAAAGCGAGCGCCTCGCGATGGGATCGTTGCGAGTTCACATCCTGGTTGAGGGGGATGAGCGGGTGGGTTGACTCAGCTCATCACCCCCCCCATGCCCCTCCCCCCCCCCCGGGTCGATAAATTGAGTGTCACTTTTTTTGTACGTGAGTCGTCAACGTTGATCGTCCTCATCATGGAATCTCCTTTGCCAGTACCAAAATATGATAATATGTTTTTCCCCTTTTTTTCTGACAACAAAACAGGTGTTAAGATGTTTAAACACCAAACTGAAACCTTTTACAAGGAATCATGTCTGCATTAACTACAATGCTTGTTGTCAGAATGCAAACAAAAAACATACTCTGATAATATATGCATTGTCCTTGAAACTGATTGGTCTACAACAGAGACAGCTTTCTTTTGAGCCTCGGCTCAATTTGTGCTAGACCAGAGGACGCCAAAAGGCGTACAGCCCAAAGACAATGTCACTATCAGAGTAATGAGAGCTCGGGGTGAGCATCTACATCATGGGATCTTCTTTGTTAACATCTTAACACCTGTTTTGTGGTCAGAAAAAAGGGGAAAAACCTATTATCATTGATCATCCTGTAGAGAGACTTGCCCCTGCCATAGAACTGTGGAATTTCGGCCACTTGCTCAGGGGCTGTACAACGGGAGATGAGCCCCCAAATGCCTCGAATGCTTTTTTTTATGGGCAGGAGAGCACTTTTGGTGCGACACACCTCGGGTTTATGCAGCACACGAACGTGACCGCATCTCGATATGGCCCGTGGAATTGCGCAAACTGGGCAGGAGCAAGTGAGACGGGGGAACGTACGAGAGGAACAATACAGAACAAAGTACGTGGCGAGACAAGGGAGATAGAATAGAAATGGAACAAACGGAGGCGGACAATGGAAGATTGATGCACACAGATAGAAAGTCCACACTTCAATGCCAGGGGTATGTTATTGTGTATCTATGTTATTGTGTAAAGTAATCCAGTGCAGCTGGTTCAAGAACCAGCAAAAGTCATTTCGTGCCACCTGCCTGACCAACTTCACCTGAGCACATGAGCAGAATGGGTCTGTTGATTTTATTTTCACGTAACAAAAAACGTGTAATTATAGCTATGAATTTTGCCATTTTCGTTCCAATTGTGCTATCCGGTGTCATGTCACGAAATGAAGAAAGGTTCATTCAGAGCTCTTCTGGGGTAGTGCATGGGCTCTCTGTGGCAAAATGAACCGCAGAAGTAGATTTCATCAAACTACTTCTGAGGTGTGTTCAGGTGACTTTTCATCCACTGCTGGGGGCGCTGTACTTTCCCACAAACCCTGCTATCAAGATGTCCGTCGCTTGGGTGTCACACACAAGTGTAACATCAAATGTAATTATGCTGCTGGACATTTTCTTTGAAATGCAGTCAGTATTGACAGGTTGATACCATCAACTCTCGACACTTGAGGGTACCTGGTATAACCAAGTGCCGCCGTAACCTTGATTCCAACCCAGGCGCTCAGAGGTGGCGGATCGCCGCTATGACCCCCCCAAGTCACCCAGGCCACCTGGAAGCCGGAGGATTTAGCGGCGACTCCGCACGCGACCTTTAACCTGTAGTAATAATGTCCCTGCGCTTTAGGGACGAGCGATCCGTACGTGAAGTTCAAGCTCGGAGGGAAGATGGTTTACAAGAGCAAGATCATCTACAAAAACCTCAACCCGGTCTGGAACGAGCCCTTCGTGCTGCTCTTGGACAACTTGAAAGAGAGGATTCACGTCAAGGTAAGGATCGCTTGCTTTTGTTGCTGCTGTTGTTGAATGTTTTGAGTTAGTGCAGTTTGCTTGCAGGCTGTTCACCCACTCTGACGCTGCCTGCATCTGACCCCTGATTAAGCCATAGCAGGTGGATTGTAGAAATTATACCGCCGGGATGCTAAGCCTGATTTCCCATCTGCTTCTCCCGGGGGACAAATGAAAATGAAAATGTTGACACCGCGTGTACATAACTTCGCAGGAAAATTATCTTGGTGATGCTGCTGCTATAATTTAACAGGTGTGACATTTCAGGCAATGGCCATTTTTCCCACAGCGCGTGGAGAAAAAGGACCATTGTCCAACATTTTTTGACGATTTTATAGGCTTCCTCTTGCTGAGGCGACAGGGTTATTGCCAGGTGTGTTGTGTACTAAAACTAAACAATTTTTATTTATTCATGTATTTTATCAGTTAAGGCCCACTGAGCTATATAGCTCTGTTTCAGAAGCGATCTGGCCACAAATGAAAGCTCAACGAAGTGGCTTACCATGTGGCAATTCATAGCAGTCAAATACTCTAAACGCACGTTGATTCTAAATGTGGATGGAAAAAACGGAGGACCCGGAGGAAAATCAACAAAACCACGGGGAGAGAGAGAGACACGCAAACTCCAAATATACAGGCGTCAGGGTCGCGATTGAACTCACGAACTCCTGCAAACTAGGAGTTAACATCTCACCACCGTGGCGCCCATCTCTCTGTCAGAGTGGTTCTTCGAGTGTCGGTGCTGGAAGCAAACGTTCAGCTGAGGGGGCCTCCGATTGCCAGGTTTAGTTACAGGGGAAGCGGCCAAAGTGACCGTTGGATGTGGGGTAAATGTTAAATCGGGGAGCGACGATTGTGAATAATCGCCAAATGGGGATTCTTTTTGGGAGTTTTAAAAACGAGATGTTAGATGCAGAATCATGTGGCAATGTTTCAGTAGTGGGGTTTCACTGTAACTTAAAATAAGCCATAATCTCTCCACTGTTCACTTGGGGGGGGTGGAAGGTGGGGCCTCATCCACCAGTGGATTGATCAGGGTGCATGAGTAGCAGCTGTGCACAATGGCAGAGAAAATGGAACAGAATCTGAAATGCGGCGCTGTGCAGTCTGGCCACGTGCAATCTGGACAAGGACACCCGGGGGCCGAGTGGGGCCCTGTTTGGGCGATCACCGTTCTGAGCCCCGTCACCTTGAAGCAGCCCCCCTCCTGTGATTTACCGCGCTGCCTTTTTATTGATCAATGCATACCCCCTCCAAAAATAATGAAGATGCATTTTTGATATTATGTTTGCGTTGAGTGTATGCTGAGGAAAATCAATCCGAAAGTTGCGCTGTGCGTGCGCGCGGCAGTGCTGTAAATTCTACACCAATGTTTCTTTCTACGAATGTATAGATTTTTTTGGTGAGGGTTTTAAACGATTTCCTACATCTTACCGATGTTAAATTATCGTCGGGTAATCTGAAGGACGATTTTGATGAGGGCACTTTTCAGTCCCGCCAGTGTTCATTTGTTTCTGTTCATAGTCCGTCACGGATTACACGCCCCGCTAAGCACGGTGCTGACATTGGCGATACTGTTGCTACCTTTACGACGGGTCAGTCCTGACCTTTGTGGGCAGGTGAAGGCCTTCGCGTGGAGTGAAAGCGATGTAGGCGCCAGACAATTTGTGGACCCTGACAACGGCAGACATCAGTAGACCGGAAAAGCTTCGAGCTGTGGGTTGTGGTACCGTATTATGATGGAGAAAGAGTAAATGAGGAAGTTATAGTTGAGGTTTAGGAGGAGAGAAGTCTGATTCGATGGGTCCAGAAGAGGCTGAAGATGTGGGATTGGGCACATGCTCACAGGTGAGAGCTGGATGAAGTTCTGGAAGGAAGGACATTGCCCAAAACGTCGAGGACTTACGAACATTCCACTTCAGAACTTTCAGAGATACGAACAACCCTGCCCGTATGTCCAGTTGCCTGATCGGACCGAGAGTCGTAAGTTCAACCCCAGTGCAATAGATGGCGGTGGTGGTATCTACATCTACAGAACGTGAAGAACCAGTGGCATCTACATCTACAGAAGATTATACAGCTTTTAAAGCCATTCCCCGTGTTTAGTGTACATGCCCTACAACATGTTTGGAATCGACAGGAGTGAACTTGAACTTACGAACAAATCGACTTACGAACAGACTTCTGGAACCTAACACGTTCGTAAGTAGAGGAGTCCCTGTAATATACTTTTCTTTTTAAAGCCGCACAAGTGTTAGTGACGAATGCGTTGACTTGTTTTTTTGTTATTTGTTCTTGTGCACCACTGCCAACGTAATGTCACCAAATAATTTGAAGGAATGAAGGGAGGGAGGGAGAGAGGGAAGAAGAGGCGAGATGTCATGCAGTGAAACGAAAGAGAAGCTCAAGATGGGACAGGATGGAGGGAGGAGTTTGAAGCGAGGTTCTGTCATTCATTGAGCAGAGGACTGCAGACAAAACCTAATAATTAATGTGACGACCTTTGATGGGGAGAATTTTCTGGGATTTAGCAAGGAGGAGGAGGCGGCAGTGGCGTGGTGATCGTCTGAATTCCCAGGTGGACATCTGTGAAAAAGAGCTACATCTCTCATCAGATTTCTCCAGGGCAAGTAAAGATTCTGAGATTCTTCTGCGATTCTGAATTGTCCACCTCTGTGCTGTCGTGTCTCCCATTCCTCCGCAGGTGTTTGACCATGACATCGGGATCCCTGATGACTTCATGGGCTCAGCTTATCTTGACCTTGAGTATCTCACCATCGGCAGGTGATGATTATTTTCTGTTAATCACCAACTATGGGGGGGAGAGGGGGGCTTCATCCACCAGTTGAACCGACAAGGGTCAGTGCGGAAGATTGGTCAACGGGGACCCAGAACAGTTTCAGATATCACTCACAACTTGGCCGTAATTGACCACGCTGAATTTCCACCATTGTCCTTGACCCAAATGGTGGAAATTCCACATTTCTAGGACGAAACCATCCATAGGACAATGACTGTTGACCTCCGCACGGAGCGGTACTCATTTGATCGACTCCGCACGGATGGTGGAATAAATCAGGGGCTCGCAAACCTGCGGCTCCGGAGCCGCGTGCGGCTCTTTAAGGAGCTGCTGCTTCGTGACGCGCTATTTATTAATGACCGCCACCATCTGGTATTCACATGCATTGCGGCTTTTGGCATATTGAGTTTTTTTTTTACCGAATTTGATAAAAAAATGTCTCTTCTTGTTATTTTGGTTTGCCGACCCCGGGACCAAGTGAACTCCCAAAGAAGGACTTGAGCTCGGCTGTGAGCGATCGCTCGCTCTGCCACTCAGCCAACCTTGCAGGTTCTTTGTTGGCGCCACCGTTTAATTCGTGCGAGAGGACGGTGCTTGGTGTCCGCTGCCTCCCACGGCGGTGGCCAGGGGTGGGGGCCGGGGGGATTATGAAGTGGATTAGCGCCGTGGCGCCGTGGAGGTTTTTGCCGTGGCGGATTTACGAGTTGGATTTACGTGGCCGCTGGGTTCTTTTCCTGATGCAATCTGCCGCTGCTGCTGCTGCGAGTGTCTGTGCGTCACAGCGGTGGCTCGCCATTTATGGCCAGTGGGGCCGGACTAGCCGGTGGGGCTAGTTTGGCCAGTGGTGCCGGAAAGAGCCGCAGGGACTGGTGGGGCCAGGGAGGCACAGGGGTTGGTTGGGGCCGGAGGGGCCATAGGGGCCGGAGGGGCCATAGGGGCCGGTGGGGCTATTGGGGCTGGGCTCCACTTATTAATTGTTCATTACAAATATGTTAAGCTGCAAAAGAGTCAACGTCTTGCACCAAACAAAGCACGGTTTTGCAAAGGTGGCTTTTTGTAACTGAAAGCGATCGGCTTTCTGAGTAGCTGCTGGCAAACAACGGGCTCACGAAAGCAGCAGGCACTGCCCTCGACAAAAACAGAGTCATTTTTAGGGGTGAGACGCGGGGCAACCTCGGAGCCCTCCATTTGCCGTGCCATGCTGCGCGTGCCCTCGTGAGTTGTCGTGTTCTCCTGACCCATAAGAAGGCTCCGGACAGTAAGACGCACCCAAAATAAGTTAAACAAAATCAGGTGGTACATACGCACTTGGCCGACTATAAGACGCACCACCAACTTTTGCGTTAACATACAAGGGGATTAAGTGTATCCCATAATCCGGAGACCATGGGGACTACACTTGCTCCCCCTCCCCTCCTCCTTACCCCACTTCCCCACCACTCACCGTGGGCCTCTGTGCCCCACCGATACACCAACACCCCCCCTTCACCACTCCTGCGTCCACGCAGCACGGTGGAGGTGAGGCTGAAGCTGGAGGACGATCGCAGTGCGGAGGACGACATGGGGGTGATCATCCTGGACGCCACGCTCACCCACAGGGAGCTGGAGAGCAGGGACAACACCCTCGGCGTGCCGGTACGAGAGCACCCCCCTCAACCCCCCTCCCCCGCTGCATGACGCGCAAGCGCCGTGAGTGATACGCAGTTGATAGCCTGCTCAAGCCTAAGTAGTTTACTTAGTTTAACACGTAGGCTTTCGCGACCAAAATCATGCATAATAGAGTTTTTTGGGGGTTAGATCGCGTAAATATGTAAATGTGTCGTTAAAACCCGCCACCACCCGACACAGCCAACTAGTAAGGGTTGTCACGTAAACAGAACGTGGCCAATTCGTCACTAGTACAGCACTACACCGGTGTGTTGGAGAGCCATGCCACAACATTTGCAAGTTTACGTTTGTAGACTGGAAACGGGAAGGCTTCTTCGCAATTCTGCTAAATCGCTCGATGAAGCTGGTTGTAATCGCCAGCCAAACGGCGTACTCCAAGTGTAAGTCTTGTGGGTTAACTCTCCAACACAGACCGTTGTGCTCAAATAGTAACTAATCGTCACATTTCGCTAACGTGATAAACCTTAATAATTGACCGTGTCGGGTGGTTGCGGGTTAACGACACATTTATATTTGCGCGATCTAACCCAAAAACAACCGAAATTATGGATGTGTGTAATGTGTTCGTGTGGGCCCTCTCCAGCCACTAGAGACCGCTACAGTGGTTAAAAACGATATTTGATTTTGGAATCGAATTGTCACGATCTTGACTCGCGATAATTCATGGAATTGTGAAGGGGACGAATCATCGTGCGAGCGAGTTACATTGCAGTGATTGTCAGCGCCTCGAGTGGCTGCAGGGATGACAAACAGATTAAAGCACTTTCAACAACGACAAAAATATAATCGTTTACAGCTGATAATTGTTTTTTTACCCTTTTATCTGGCAACAAAACTGACACCTTTTTTACAAGGAGTCATGTTTGCATTGACCACAATACCTGCAGTCGAAATGCAAAAAAAAACTCAAGGACAGTGCATGCATTATCAGAGTTATGTTTTTTTTGCATTTCGACTACAGGTATTGTGGTCAATGCAAACATGACTCCTTGTAAAAAAAGGTGTCAGTTTTGTTGCCAGATAAAAGGGTAAAAAAAACTATTATCATATTTTGCTACTGGCAAATCAGGTTCCAATGGTCGTTTACAGCTGTCAATCCATTCCTGGATGACGGCCTGCCCATGCCTTGTCGGCCATGGGTGTTGTTTTGACCATACTTCACCACGCCGGTCATTGCGGATTGGCGAAGGGGGATGCCCAGAAGTTGTTCGGATATTGCTCGCCACTGATGCTAGCCGTGGCGAGATACTGAATCCAGATCGCCGAGTTCATAGCATTAACCACTGCTCCATCACTTCCGATTACGTGTAATGTTATAAAGTATCGAATGGCCTTGATTCTTATTCACGCAATTTGTTTGCGTGCAGCGTGAGCTTAAGTCTGGATGTCAACCGATGGGTTCGATGCATCGTAACACCATTCTACTCTCATACCAGACCACGGCAGAGCTGCGTGGTGGCCAGCGCAGGGCAGTGTACCACAATCCATAGTTGTACTGTGTTCATATGCTCCCCTCCTTCGCCAGCCAGTACTGACCAGCGTGGTGAAGTATGATCAAATAAACCCCCGTGACCCGCGTGGCACGCGGAGGGCCTCATCCAGAGGCGGACTGACAAAAAAATGTCATGCTCATACGCATCCCGCACGGCTCCGTACAGCACAGCGACACATTCGCCAATACGACACCATGACCAAACTGGATGCAGTGGCTAACATTACGATTACCGTAATTATAATCATCATCATGATGATAACTGAGTACATTTGGTATTAATGCCGTTCTGATAGCGCAACGCTGTCATGCTATGTTCTACTTAGTCAGCTGTAGTTTCACGTGGGGGGGGGGGGGCGGGCGGGGGCGGTAGGGAAGGGGCATGCTGCTATGTGTAAACCCCAACTGAGTAACTTGGAGGTAGTTTTCAAATCAGGAAAATTGACACCGGCACACAACCATAGCCCTCGCTCCTTCACGCCCACTGTTGAGCAGACGGACGGCGCGTACACGAGTATTATTACGGTTAAATGCGCAGGCGGTAATAGCCGGGGCTGCCCGCCGGGTTCGAACCACGCTGCTGCCCGGCCCCGTCGCTGCCCACCGGTATACGCGCTTCACCATCGTACGCTGCGGCCATTTCACCCAAGTTTCACGCGATCTCTCTCTGTCGTCCCGTTGGGATTGAGTTTACCGCTGCGGCATAGGTATTGCCGTCCACGTGCGTGTGTGCGTGCGTGCAGATGCATGAGCTCCAGTCCATTTGTGGCAGTCCGGGTTTTCCAGAAGGCACGTAATGTAGTGCCGATTGATTTTGTGTCAACCAAGGCAGTCTGCGTTTTTGTGCTGAACTGTTGACCCTAGTGGTTTGGAAAACCCCGGATGGTAAAAAAAAAAACCCTTCTCTGTCCATATAGAGTATATATATACACACACACACATATATATTTATACACAGGGTGATTCATCATTTATAAATACCCCACTAAAAATACTCTTAATAGGGGCAAATTATAGAGAAATCAATGTTGGAACACCGTTGGCATATCTGGGTAGGAGCACAAAGCGCCCGATAGAATTCAGAATAAGCAGTCAGGCTGATTGATAATCTGGCACGCGCTGATTGACTCCGCTTACTCGCCCGCTCACTCGCTCACCGGCAGTCAGTCGCCTCCTCATCACTCTTCAATCCCTACTGCCATGGTCACTGGTGTTATGAACTTTACTTGATGATTTCTCCTCGCATGGTGAGGACTCGGTCTGCGAGGCTGACCGTTTCATCTCATCCACCACACTGTGTTCAACCACCACCACCACCATCATCACCCACACCCACCCACTCACTCACCCACCGACTCACCACTCACTCACTCACCCAACCACTCACTCATTCACTCACCCAACCACTCGCTCGCCCACTCACTGACTCACCCACTCACCACACTGCAGGTCACAACGCCTTGCATTCCACTCCCCCCACTCGTACTGCTCCTCTGCAGCGTTCTCTCTCCCATCTTCATCGTCTCTTTACGCACCCCCAGAGCCGGCCCTAGACCTTTGGGGGCCCTAAGCAAAATTTGGTTGGAGGCCCCTTTGATGTATGATTTTTTTAAAAATCCTTTATATTAAGTTCGCTTGCTTGCTTACGATCGTGCAAATCTTTCGGTCGTTTTTTAACCCACTTCCCGTGATCCAATCGAGCTGACATTTTCCACACAGACTCATTGTGCGTGACAATTAATGTTCGTGAAATTTTTTTTCCAAAATTTTACACTTTTCAGGACAAAAATATTATATTTATTTACCAATTGCTTAATGGTGGCAGGCAATCATCTGACCCATAGGTGGCAGCCATCTCAAGCCAGAGGACGAGAGGACTCTAGCCGCCACGCATATAAAGGATTTAGAGTGAAAAACTTAGTTTTTACGGGTTATACTTGTCACCCACGAGCTCGCAGTGACTCTAGGGGGCCCTCTGCTGGCCACGGGGCCCTTTGCAAATGCAAGGGTCGCTTAGTGGCTGGGCCGGCTCTGCGCACCCCCCCCCCCCAAGCTCTTACCATAATACACGTGTTGCAGTGCTGTCTTTAGCCCCTGGGGCCTTTGCTCAGCAACTGCGAGTGGAAAAAATAAATATATATACAATTGAAAGTCTCTACACGTCCCCGACCAATCTCAACACACGCGTTAAATAATTTACCCCTCTCCTCTCCAAAAAGATTTTGAGCCATTTCTTTCACAATATTCAATCAGCCGTCGTGAATAAAGAGGGGGATTAGAAATCAGTGTGGTATCTATAAATGGATCACCTTGTGTGTGTGTGTGTATGTATGTCAAGAGCAGTTAATACAATTTTGAGAATGCGATTTTTAAACTGTTGATAGCACAAGCAAAAGCTCATTCTCTATCGGCGTCATGCATGATGTCAAATCACATACATGCTGCACTCTCGGATTATAACGGATGAAATTTGAGGCTTTGAAATGGGGCCAGCATCAAGAAGGCCGGGAAGCGAACTTCCTGGGTTCGAATGCAGGTTTTGAGCCGCCCGTGATTGAATTTGATTCTCAAGTGCATTGAAGTGTTGGTCTCAGCCCGGTGAGCTTTAACTGCACTAAGGAAAAAAAAACATCTATTTACGTAAAATTTTATTCTGCAATCATTTAATTCCAACTCTGACAATTAAAACAAAATATTGGTTTGACCGTCGCGTGATGACAATTTTATTTGCAGCAGGCAATGTGGGAAAACGCGGACGCCCCCCTCCGAGTGTGTGTGGGTAATAATGTCACTTGAAGGGTCTCAGAAGCAGTTCAGCGATGTCTCCTTCCGTGGACCGTTTTCCATCACGGGCGGCGATGACTGGACAGCAACTTTGTCTCATGATCTGACACCGATAGCGCAATTGGTATCACGAGATAGCACGTAAAAAGAATGAGATCAACATGAACGTCTGTGCCACGATTTAAATATTCCATTCTCAACGCGTTTGGACCGCTCTTTGTGTGTGCTGCATATCACGTTTATTTCCATTGTGTTTAACCTTACATTGCATTTGTGTTTGAATTTTTTGCTTTTACTAACTGCCTGTAATAGTCCATGGGTCCACGCGAGATATTCCGCTTATTGGTACCGACGGATGTGGCAAAACTTGTTTTCCCCCCCACCCAATTTTAAAACATTTGAAAATGCTATCGCCTAATTCAACCTCATTGGCCATATAGATAAATCGGATCCTTCACCAACCCGCACTGACTCAGTGTGGCGAAGTATGACCAACACGGCGTGTGGAGGCTTTGATCTGAAAAGATGGATTAAAATATTGCCATAATTTACAATCATTAAGTAAATCGGCACCGCTGAAGTTTTACCTTGGGGGCGCTGGTACAGCGGTTGGCGCGCTGCGCTATGAACCTGGCGACCCTACGTTCAATTCCCTTGGATATCCGAACCAGTTCCGCCCTTCTCCGCCCTCTACCAACCCACACTGACCAGCGTGGTGAAGTACGGTCAAACGAGCCCCTCCAGTGATACGGCGCGTGGGGGGCTTCCATGCCGCAGATTGGAGGCCTTCGGTGGCTGTGAATTGTAATACCGAGCCGTCTGAAAGCTTTGCCACATCGGGCGCTAGCTAGGGAACCAGCTGTGGCCCATGGGCTATGTGTCCCAGTGTCGTACTCATCCTCACTGTGCTTGCTGTGTCAAGTCGTGCGAATGCGCCCCCAACTCTCCCGGCAAGACAAGACGACGCTGGCGTTCCAACAAGGTAAACATGAGGACTTGGAGCGCGTAACGAACGCCTCGGCGACTCGGAGCGCCTTGCATCACGTCTCAATCGTGCCAACTACAATGCCCAGCCTGTGTTTTGGCCTAGAGGGTGAGCCCTTGGAGGCAGCCGTCCCTGTGCAGCAATTGGTGAACCCGTTAGTCTGCCAGTAGGTGGCGATGTTTGGTTTGTTGGGTATATTTTGTTGGCACGGTTAAAAACACATTTGGGCAATTGGTGCACCTTTTCAATGGGGATCTGGTTACGTAAACATAAAACATTATAAAAACATTGCAAAAACATACAAAAAACATGCAAAAAAATAGAAAAATCCTACAAAAAACTGACAAAAGCATGCACAAAAGCATACAAAACATACGAAACATTAAAAAGCATGCAAAACCCATATTAAACATACAAAAACATGAAAAGACATGCATCCAAAATAAACTGCACATGGTCAAGTTCCGAATGGCAAAGCCGTGCATCAACATCACCGTGCCACCGAAACGCAACGACGCTCGTCAAACGCCATCGTGAGGTTTTTTTTTTTTCTCCCAAAGAAGTCATTTGCCATTTTTTACCTTTAATATTTTCAAGGTTTGGCGCCTTGACACGGGCACGCTCCACTGTTTCACACGCGCGGCGTTCGCTCGACTCGAGCGCCATCAGTGCCGCACAGGTCGCAACTGCAGCCATTGTCACGTGCAGCAGCAGCAGCAGTAGCAGCACCACGGGCAGCAATCCCTTCGTGGCCAGGAGATTGAATCCCTTGTGATTCGTAAACAAAAAAAGACATTTAGGATCAGATCGCTAAATTAAAATGCGTGTCGTAAGCCCCCTCCTCCACCTGACACAGCCAATTCATAAAGTTAATATATTGATTATTGATCATTATTAATAATGAACAATTAATACAGTTATCAATAAAGTTATGAACTTATTAATACTCAATAAAGTAATTAATTTTTTATAAAGTTATTATTTTATTAACAATTGATAAAGTTGTCACGCGATTAACAAATGGTGTGCTGGAGAGCGATCGACGCACATTAACAATTGGGTACGTACTTTTCGCTGATAGTTGCAACCCGCATCATCAGGCAAGCTTCCAGAAATCAGAAAAATGTCCTCTTGGGAATCCCTAAGTGAATGTAAACTGCAGAGAAACTCTGTTATCTGTGACTCCTCTTAGCCACCGATTCGTTCTGATATCCGCAACGGCCCACTTTTTCACGGTCACACATTGCCTTCCTAGTATCTCACCATATTGCAGGAACGAGTGGACTACTATCGGCAAATCCCGAGTCTTAGTCGCGATCCTCACACACGCGGAGTGGCAATCGCACGGAATACCACGCGGGCGATAGAGACCCTCAAAGTTTGACGCCCGCACAATCAGAGGAACTCCCCTGTGTGCGGCCGCCCCCCCCCAGTGGCGATTTTGATTTCAAAAGGGCGCCTTGCTGATGCGTCGGGGCGTTTCGGACTACTTTACATCTCAACTCAACACATTTAACAGAAGGGAACCCCCCCCAGCTGTCCCTATGGGCACACAAGAGAAACTCAGCACCTGGCCTGCAAACGGGCATCACCCTGCCACTAGTTGGGCCGGCGGGGGGGGGGGATGATTGCTTCGTATGAGTACTCTTCAGACTGTGGTTACAGCTGCACGGTGTTCATAACGCTGCAGCCAAACACCTCTCTCTCTCTCTGTTGTGTTTCATTTTCCTGTCGCCTTGCTACTAACGCAGCCGCTGCCCGGTGCTCGTAATCATCTCTGCCTGTGCTTGATCCCATCGAATCATTTCACGCTGCCAGCAATCTCTCTGGACGGTGACGACACCGCCGCTCGCTCGCCCGCTTTTTCTGTACTCGTCTGGATTTTGACCGTAGATGGCTGGGATGGTCTTTAGGGAGCAAAATCATCTTAAGCCGACTCTTCAAAGACAGCCCGTCGCCCTGCGGCTGTGGTTTTATGTGAGGCTCAGTGACAGTGTTTTGGGAATTGGGATATCAAAATGCGCACCCCCCCCCCCACCTTCATATTTCAGTCCACCCCCACCACAATTTTGCGAATGGCATCACGGGACGAAGGGTGCCCGTCCACAACTCTCGCTCGCAGATCGGCGCAAATCCTCCACCACGGGCAACGGCCTACGGAAGCAGAGATTACAGAGCTACCTCCAGAAGACGGTCTAGAAGCGTTTCCCAAGGGAGGGGAGAGGGGGGAGGGTGGTCCCGAAATGTCAAATTGTATTTTTATATAGGGCCCTACAATAATAATAAATAAAACCACGTTCAATGTTTTTTCTTTGGTAAGTATAAATAAATATCACGTGTCTCGGTCTCAAGGAGGTGCTGATGACTTACATTGCCCCTTAGATCTTGCTACTGGCTATCCCTTGAGATCCCTTCAAATGGTCTACAGTCCACGCACGGTAGAGGGCAGCACTTCGCACACCCTGCAGACGACATTTGAGGTTTGTCGCAGGATAGGCAATCCGATATTTAATTCTCAGAGCTGGGATTTATAAACTCCAGAGCCCAAATTTTACGTAATGTTTTTTTTTTAATCTCGTACATTCATTGGTGACCGTGCTACTTACTACACTTGAGCGACCAGGTTGAGCACGAAACCTGGGTTCGAACCCTGGACATCAACGGGTGCTGGCTCAGAGCTTTGACCTGCGGGTTCCAAGCCGCCCGGCCACCTCAATGGCATCACATTTATAACGACTCGTAACTTAATATTCTGTTTCAGATAACGCGACTAACGCCAGCGTGACACATTGTTGAGATGGATTCATTAAAGGTTGAATTGTAATATCAACTGAAAGGGCAAAGCAACCCGATGAAGAGACAGCTCTTACCTTTCGATTTAAAGCTTTCGTGACTGCAGGGATTCATCTTCTTGGTTCTTTCGGTAAAGTCACGTAGAAGGGAAACAATAAAATAATAAAAATAAAAACATAATAAAATTCTCACGACGTTTCGGCCACAACGGGGCTGTCTTTCCCGACAGCCCTGTTCTTCACCTGAGGACGGCTGCTTGCGTTGTGGCCAAAACGTCGTGAGAGTTGTATTTTATTATGTTTTATTATTTTATTATTTCCCTTCTACGTGACTTTACCGAAAGAACCAAGAAGAGGAGGTCTTACCTTGTAGCTGCAACAGCTACGCTATGCCTCCTGGCCTGTGTAACATCAGTTTAAAGCTTCAGCAATGAGCAAAAAGGCTTTAATTTCACTTTAATGTTGACAATGCAATATGATTTTACGGAGCAATCCCACAATTTAGAATGCACTGTTCGGATTGTTTAACGATGGTCAACGACTTTGGTATCGAGCGGAGGGCTGGGATTTACGATGCTCACACAGGAGATAGTCACTGAGCCTTGCATGCCCCATTGAGCAGGAACCTACTCTTGAAAAGGATTAATACTGGATCGACTTTCATATATATAACAAAGTACACCTTGATTACAGCTATATTAATGCATCTAAATCCGTCTTCTTCTTCTACTGCTATGCACTGTTGCCAACTTTGCGGTTTCATTGCTAGATATGTAGCGACTGTTTTGAGTTTCTCTCGCGACATCATCTTTGTCGAAGCGACTATCGACTATTAACTTCTCGGTGGCGAGAAGTTAACAACCTCGCCTGGTATACAGGAGGTCGTGGTTTCGATTCCGACCCTGATGCCTGCTGTAGATTTGGAGTTTGCACGTTCTCCCCGTGGTCGCGTGGATTTTTCTCCGGATCTTCCGGTTTTCCCCTCCACATTTAGATTCAACACGCGTTTAGAGTATTTGGCTGCTATACATTTCCGCGTGATAAGCCGTGGCCAGTTCACTTCTAACAAGGAGCTATATATAGCTCAGTGGGCCTTACTTGGTCAAATAAAAAATAGTTTATAGTTTAATTTCAGATACTATGTAACTTGTCTCGTTATAGTATTAACAACCTTAGAAGGTCTACCCGGCAACATGTGGTGAGCATTTGAGGTTCGATTGGCTACCCCCCCCCCCACCACCGCCGCCTTACGGAGTTGGCAAACACTGAACAGCGCCGCAATCTCTAAAACCCCATCACGTCTCTCTTTCGCGGCCAACGCTTTTGCCGGCATCCGGGCAGCCGCGTCGCGGGGGGCCTCACCGTGTCGCTCTTTCCTCCACCTTGCGCCGTGCGC
The DNA here is from genome assembly GCF_964198595.1 of Lampetra fluviatilis. Taxonomy (NCBI): domain Eukaryota; kingdom Metazoa; phylum Chordata; class Hyperoartia; order Petromyzontiformes; family Petromyzontidae; genus Lampetra; species Lampetra fluviatilis. Next base: position 2,722,555 of record NC_136313.1, on the reverse strand, counting down.
AACCCCCCCACCCCCACCCAGCGGGCGATGCAGAGCATCCGGCTGTCGGACATCCACCGCAAGGCGCAGCTGTGGAGCGGCATCGTGAGCGTGACGCTCATCGAGGGCCGCCAGCTGCGCTCCATCATCGACGCGGGGCCCGTCGACCCCTACGTCAAGTTCCGCCTGGGCGCCCAGAAGTACAAGAGCAAGGTGAGCTGGCGGCCGTGGTACCGCTGCCGCTGACAGCCCCGAGGACACGTCCGGGGCTACGCTCGGGCTGCCGCCTGCTGCTCCGGGTTTGACCCAGGGTACAATTCGGGAAATAGCATCGGCAGTTTGGGCGGCAGGAACGCTTTGCCCCGACGTCTGGCGGCGTTGCGTTGGAACTCTTTAACGGAGCGATCCTGCGTGAATATGTTCCGGGGGTTAGGCCAACTGCTATGTGACCGAATCCCCCCCCAAAAAATGTACGGGTCATTATTTTGGCAATGAAATCCCTACGTGTGAAGTTAATTTCAGTATGATGTGCAGTGTTGGTAGATCGAAGCCGCTTTAGAATATGTCTGGGTTTGGTCTACCGTGGAAATGGTGGCAACCCCCAAGCTGCACTAAGTTGCCCGAGTCACGAAGGCCACGTCGGGCGTGAAGGGTTCACGTGACCTCTCCAGCGCACTAGAGGTCGCTGCCTTGCCCACAATGTTCCACATAATAATTGATCCTGAGTCGTGACAATTCATTGAATTGTGAAGGGAGTGAATCGTCGTGTGAATCCATTACATTGCAGCAACTGGTAGCGCCTCTAGTGGCTTGCAGCGGTGACAAACATTACATGGAACGTGATGATAATAATTGAAAGCCCTCCGTCAATCGATTCTTCGGTGAGACTTCGTCACGAACTAATTTCACCACGCTGATATCACCCGCCACTAATGTTGGCCGGAAATCGCACCCCGGTAACCGATGCCCACTAGCCACTGCGACTCTACGCCAACAAATTAAAATGACGTGAGCAAACACCGAAATAAAATGCCCAGTAGCTTAAAGGATGACCCCGAGATGACGGGGTGACGTTTATATGACTTGCGAGCATTCTTTGGGTCGCGTGGCCCCTTCGTGATGCTGCCAGCAGCCTCTGTCACTGCAATGCAACTCGGATCGCGAGGCTCTCCATCGCTGACAATTTGTCAAACCGCCGGAGGGAACGGGGCACGCGGAATGGTGGATTTACAGGTGGGACTGGCCTCTTGTCTTGGGAACGTGGAATTTCCACCAGTCGGCCCACAGACGGCCTCGCGGCGTTTACTCCCTGCCCCCCCCCCCACCCGGCAGACGATCCCGAAGACTTCGAACCCCATGTGGAGGGAGCAGTTTGAGTTCCATCTGTACGAGGACCGTGCCACCACCCTGGACATCTGCGTGTGGAACAAATGCACGGGGTTTGGCCGGCGCGACGAGTGCATCGGCAGGTGAGGCTCACTCTGCTTTATTATTGCCGTTGCCCTTGCTATTTTATTATTATAGCACTTCGATTTAAAGCTTTCGTGACTGCAGGGATTCATCTTCTTGGTTCTTTCGGTAAAGTTACGTAGAATGGAAATACATCGTTTATAGTTTAGTTTAGTTTGCAGCAGTGGGCGACGATCGCTTTGCATCTCTCTTTTGTTTGTTGACGCCGGCACAAGTTGGCCTACTCGCAGACAGCGTCAATGTTATGGGTAGTACGCCCGCAGTGTTGGGGGTGGTAAGTGAATCTGGGGGGGTGAGTCTGGGGGGGAGTTGGGGGGGGGGGCACGCCGCAGCCAATGTTAAACAAACTTTCAACAAATCTTACAGGCGATCGGTGTGAGTGTTGTGCCGATTCGCTTGAGCTGCAGCAGAGGTTGTGGGCGATCTCTGAACCGACAGAAATTTGAAATCCGTTCAATATTATTCCTTACATTGTTCATGCCTTGGCTATGAAAGCTGAGAAAGGGGGGGGTGCAAGCCAGACAACCCAATGTAGCGGTGAAAAAGTGTCTTGAGACTCGGCAAAGGATCTCCTGGCTGAAAAAGGTAACACCCAAAGGGCGTCATCGTCATCGTAAACGTTGTTCCGATTTGGTTTTTATTGTTTAGAAGCGGGTTCTTTCCCCGTGATGCCAGAGCGCACGCACGGTGTTGCTGGAATGCGCGCCGTGTGTGCGCGCACGCGCGCAGGTGAACAAGCGTTCCAATTTGTTTTGACGAGCATTAGCGGCCGCTAATGCGGGCGGGTGGGGGGGGGCCCACGCCCAGCCATGCGCGCACGTGTGCGCTCCAAAATTGGCGGTGTGCATTTCACGGCAGAGACAGCGCACCCTTCATCTTTATTATATGGCAGCGCAGGCTTCGTATTACGAGCCAGCTGCCTCTTGATAGCCTCTGTCCATCCGCCCGTCTGCCGCGCCCGCCCCCCCCCCCCCGCCCCCCCCCGCCCCGCACCAACTCCGTCGTCCGTATAAGAAAAAGAAAATAGAGCCCCTTGTTTCTCACGCACCAGGATCCTGGCACTCGTGTGTCAGGGGGTCACGCACGCGTAGGTGGTCTCGCCCGCGAAGAATCCGGCCTCTGTGAAGCGCAAACAAAGCGTCGTTATTCGGCGGCGGGCGGCTCGAATTCCACCTCGCGACGCGCGCGGAGGAGTAGAAAGGCGCTCGCGATCGAGCCAAATCGGACGTAATGAATCGCTCGATTGAGTCTCGATGGTGCTTCCAGATTAGGCCGAGGATCGCCTTACCCCCCCCTCCGCCCACCCCGAAACCCGCAGGTGTGGGCGGTCGCCGCCCGCCGCGGGCTGACGGCAGGAGGGTTTCGCCGCCGAGCTCCTAATGCGTAACCGTGGCTCTCGGCCCCATTCACCGCCGCTCCCCGTGACCCCGGCGCGAACCAATTTGAAGCGAGGGAGGCTCTTGTTACAGCGGTGGTTTTTCTTCTTCTTATTCCTCTCGGTTTCTTTTCGCGCGTACTTTTTTTGTCTCTAAATTTTTGTAGATTTTTTTTCTCTCATTTGTCACCACCGCTACTACCGGCGTCGCGAAGATCTCTCGCAGAAGCGGCGCGATCTTTCGCGTTAGAGCGGTGTCCGTTAGAGCGGTGTCCGTTAGAGCGGTGTCCGTTAGAGCAGTGTTCTTCACTCATTTTCAGAAGGGGAGCACTTCCGCCGATAAGACCTCATCAGTGTGAGGGCCGCCACACATTTGAAACCGTTTTTGGGTTTGTGACAGCACGATGACGGGGGGAGTGCAGTCACATCCGTTGTGTGTTGTCAGGGGCCACACTAAAGGCCACCAGGAGCCGCCAGTGGCCCGCAGGCCTTGCAATGCAGCACGCTGCGTTAGAGAACGGCCCGCGGAAGCGGATATCGCAGAGTTACCTCTTGAATTTCCTTCCTCCCAGTGACCTCCGGTCTACGCAGCGGAGGGGAGAAGCACTTTCCCACCCGCTCTTGCCAAACTTATACATTTTTACTCCCAGACCTTCACTTTAGCCAATTTTAGTGCAGAACCAATTTTTTCTTGAGAGAGGAAAAACTCTCAATATTATCTGTGTTCACTGTATCACCTGGCGTTGTGAACAAACACAAAATAACATCACAAAAAAGCACAGGTTAAGTATTCGAGGACAATTGAGCTTCGAGTGTGTCAATCAATAAATCGAGGTTTGCGTAACGCGGCCGAAAAGCTTGAGACGGAAGCTTGCGGACGGGGGCTCAACGCGGAGCGTTCCCTGGAGGTGCCGCGGGCGCTTGCCCGCCGCGGTGCCGTGGCGAGATGCGTGGAGCGGGGATTGTCCACCAGATGGAGCCCTGAGCCAACAGGAGACAGGCGTTGAAGGCAGAGCTGGTACCTCCCGCACTTTTTAGAATCAACAATATATACTATATTATATTCTTGGTTCTTTCGGTAAAGTCACGTAGAAGGGAGAAAATAAAAATATAAAACAATAAAATCTCACGACGGTTCGACTGCAACACAAGCACTCGTCATCAGGTGTGCTTGTGTTGCAGTCGAAACGTCGTGAGAATGTTATTGTTTTATATTTTTATTATTTTATTGTTTCCCTTCTACGTGACTTTACCGAAAGAACCAAGAATATGAATCCCTGCAGTCACGAAAGCTTTTATCGAAATTTTATATATACTATTTAAAGCTATATATAAAAAAAAAATATTTTACCAGGTAAGGCCCACTGAGCTGTATTGCTCTCTTTCGGAAGTGACCTGGCCACAAATGATAGCTCGACGAAGCGGCTTTTCGCGTGGAAATGCACAGCAGCCAAACACTCTCAACGCGTGGTGACGTTGATTCTAAACGTGGAGGGAAAAACCGGAGGACCTGGAGAAAAATCCACGCGACCGCAGGGAGAGAGAGAGAGACACGCAAACTCCAAATATACAGGAGCAGGCGTCAGGGATCGAAACCACGACCTCCTGTATACTAGGCGAGGAATTTAACATCTCGCCACCCAGAATCCGGTGAGCGATGAAGCTCTTATTCACCGATGTCCTGGATGTCTTGACAGCAGTGGCAACCTCTTGGTTCTTGGCTTGAGGAGGTGTCCTGGAAAACGCGATAACCCACACCATCATTTCACTTCTATTACAGTGGTCAACACACTTTTTCTGGCATAAGGTATTCCAACGGTTTAAAGGTAAAAATCCAAATCTGGCATCAGTTTTTGTCTATCACATCAGGTTTTTGAGATATCAAATATTGCATTTTCAATAAAAACTGCAGAAGAAAAATATTAAATAAATGTGGATATCTACATAAAATGATATTATAAACACACTATCCTAAAAATACAGCACCATATTTTAACACTAAAGCAGTCACTGACTCGCAACAACTTGCAATCATAAGTGACGGAGTTAATTTTGGGTAAAATCAATAAAAATGAGGTATGCCGATAGCATAAAATGAGATATGATAGAGAAAATCTGAGATCAGATTTGGAATCAGCACCCTGAAATTAGTCTAAAACAGCTGCAAAAGTCCAGGCCAGAAAAAAAAACGTGTTTTTTTTGACCAGTGTTATTATTATTAAAATCGTATTAATGCACAGTAATTCTGGTGTATATATCTCATACGTTAAATGTTAAAGGGCAATTAAAAATGTTACTTAGCCGTATTCTATATGTTTTACCTCGTCTAGATTCGTCAAAATACCCCTCCTTCCCATATCTGGCCCTCTACAATTTTGTTTCTTTTTAATCGTATTTTTTTTTACCCATCCCATCAGCCGCACGGCCATCTAACGGTGCATTATTTCGGCTGCATCCGTTGAGCACAAAGAAATCCTGGAGCCCGGTGTCGGGTGTAGTCGCCATCCAGCGTCTCATCAGCAGTGTAACCTGGGTGGCCCTCGCAAATCAGCAACGACGTATGTGTCGCAAAGGGCCTTTATTTTCCGCCTCCTCATTGAATAACGGGTAATATCGTCCAGGCAGAAGTTGGCTTTTGCTGACTGTAAGGGGATTAAGTGGCTGGATAAAGTGAATTGTACTAGAAGCTGTCTATAAGCAACACACCCCTTGTATGTATGTATGTATGTTGAACTTCTTTCGCACCGTACATAGCCAACCATGCTAATCGGAGGTGCATCATGGGTGTAGTCGGGTGCCGTAGGGCCCTGTAGCCTGGACGGCCACTATCTTCACACACACAGCACGCCGTGGTCTATGATCAGAACTGCGCAGTGATCTGTAACAAAGTTGAACACAACAACTGTACCAGGTCTCGGCACGAACCAAAATCCTGCCGCCCGAACGCGGATACCAATTCCCGGACTGTCGGGGTTAAACCCGGAACAGGTGGCGACCCTGGTTTGCCGGTTGCTCTGGACAGTTGGGACCGTTCCGACCGGCTGAGTCGAATCCCTGCTGCCCGTGCTGCCCCCCTGCCCCCCCCCCCGCTCCGTCTCTCCCCGCCCGCCGCAGGTGTCAGAAGGAGCTGGCGACGCTGACCAAGGAGCAGACGCACCGGCTGGAGGTGCCGCTGGAGGAGGGGGAGGGCAGCCTGCTGCTGCTGCTCACGCTCACGGCCTCGAGCGCGGTGGCCATCACGGACCTGTGCGCCAGCCCGCTCGGCGACGCGGGGGAGCGGCGCTCCGTCGTGCAGCGCTACGTACGTCCCGCTCGACGCCCGCTCCGACTGTTGCTCCCGACCGATAATTTGGAATTTTGCGAGGGACAGAGAATTAGCCAGAGGCGCGGCAGACAAGCGGGAAGGCAGCCAGAGCTGGGGCCAGCGATTGCCCAAGCTCTGTGATCCTACATTGGGACGTTTGGCCAACTCGGCAAACATGTGTTTAAACACGTGCGAGGAAATCGGAGGCTCAAGAGAGGCTGTTATGCGGCGGGTGGACGGGCGTGCGGCTGAGAGCAAGGGTTCTTGTTGTTGTTCGGTGTCGTCGAAGGGCTCTCTGGAACTTCGACGCGGAGGTAGGGGACGCCGGGAGGACGTTGCAAAGGGTCGCTGACGAATGGAAGAGTAGCCTCAGAATAACGTGCGTTTGTGGTTCGCGCAAACCCACGCGCGATGTGCACACTCGTATCCCTCTAGCTCTGAAGCTGGAGTTTCACCAAGGTTATTCTAAAAAAATGACATGGTAATTAAAAATAATAGGTGAACTTAACGTAGCCAAATGTGCTAATTGTAGGTGCGAATATTATTCTATGCGGAGGACTGTTGTCAGTATATTTATTTTTATGCTAAAATTGATGGATGTAACATTTCCTGGCGCAGCCACGACGTGTCACCGGTAATTTGTACATTTTAAAACTTTTGTGATTTTACCGTGCAACGAAATGAGATCCACCAGGATCTCAACGACGTCCCTCACCGCTGTTTGACGTCGCGCAGCAAAAACCCTTTTGGTGTCACGTGTTTAACCCTCCAACATTGCAAATTCAAGCCTGATGATGGTGATGATGAAATTTGGGAAAGCCCAAATGGAATTCACAAGAAGTCGCGCACAAGTACCTCCTCGTGAAAGACCCGACGATGCAGAATATCGCTGGCTTTGAAGATTAGGGGGCCACAATCCTGCACACAAACCATGGCAGCAGCAGATGCGGATATTTGATCATGATGATGATGCACAAATAGAAAATTAAAACTCTCCAGCAACTGAGGTCATACAAAACAGCCTGTGGAACATATAACGATTCGATGCCCGGTTCACGAACACGAAGGAGACGTCACCACAGCGGTACACCGCTCTGCTTCTCCTGACGCAATTATCTGGCTTAACCACCTCAATGTAAAATTACAGCTGTTGCTCTACATCAACATCAGCCGTAGGAAGACGAAGAAGAGTGTGCGACAACATTCTGCCCGATAAAGCTGCACATTTAAATTGATTTCAGATGTGCGATTGCCAATTAAACACTCCGCGCTCGACGCAAAATGCCAACGCATTTACGTTGTTTTTTTTTCTCTCTCTTATTAGCTATCTCCGTTAGGACACGCTGTAAATTTCAAAATTGGTCATCTTCCCGATTTCATCTCGCGTGTGTCTCTCCCCATAAAACGGCCATCATCCTGAAAAGGCTATTTCCGTGGCCCCCGCATGCGCGCGCCTGTGCTGCGTGGCCACCTGACAGTTTTGTTTAGCCCAGGACCGTCACGTCCGCCGCCTGCCACTCCACCAGCCGCGCCCTCTACGTTGCAGGCCAGGCGGCACGGCGCGCGCTGTCACAAGCCTCTCCCCGACGTCTTATTCCGTCGCGGCTTTTTAATTAACCCCCGTCGCCTCTCGCAAGATGAAGATTAGGTTTAATTGCGGCCCCGCTCTGCGGGAGCACGCTTGTTTTTATCCTAATGCTCACGTCCCGCGTTGTGGCTTCGAGTAATTATCCGGCTACTGATTTGTAACAAGATGACCTTTGATAACTGATTAATACCATTAGATATTTTATGAAATAATTGTTATTTTCATCTTGTTCACTAGTTCCATCATCATCATCACCACCACCATCAGTCAAGGTCTATCCACTACTGTGTTGCCTAACGTGACGTGGCGTGCGTGCCGCTTATCACGTCGTCACAACAGACAAGGCGGCATCATACCGCGAGCAGCACGTTGTTGTGCCCTTTGTCAGGGAGGCTGACGAGGTGCAGTGTCACACCTGTCGCATGGTTGGCATGGGCCCCTGGCGGAAGGAATCCGATGGGGGGAGAGGCCCACTTCCTGCCCAATTTCCCCGGCTCTCCGTAGCCCGGCGTCTGGGCCCCCTGTGACACGTGGTCACCGGTGCAGTTGCACCGCCTGCACGCTCGCTCGACAGCTGACGCCACCGCCGCTCAGATCGTGGCGTCTCAGAGGAGGGATTCATGGTCTCGAATCTCTGCGGGATGTCACAACCGTCTTGCGCGGCTGCTGTTCAGATGCCTCTGGATGCGCCACTCCGCTGGACACCACGAGGGCGGCTTTTAATCGAGAAAACGAGAAAATTATAAACGTGCGCAGACCTTTCGTCAATCCGCTGCTGGATGACGGCCTTCCCATGCCGTGCGGGCCGTCGGGATTCTTATTACCACACTTCGCCGCACTGCTCGTTGCGGGCTTGTGGATACCGGCAGCGTAGAGAAAGGCACGGCACTGGCCTCCGCTACCCGCAACATAGCGCGCACAGCCCCAGAGCCGCGTACGGCAACCGGGTGTGCACAGCGACCGGCCCATCCCAACGCTTGCCTGGCTCAGATCTGCGGAGCAGCCGAGATCTGACGAGATGGGCTCCGTTCCGGGGCCATTGGGTCGTCTGCACCGTACTCAAAACACGGCCGATTAATTAAAAAGAAACACGAGCGAGGAGGGATTTAATTGGTCATTTCGTTGATCACGATCGAGGTTCTCACGCGTCATTCGACTGGAAAGGCCGACTACAGGAAGGTGCAACTCGGCTCCAGAAAACTTTGAAAGCCGGCGGCGGCAGCGGCGGCGATTTCACGGCAGGGCTTGCGCGTCGGCGTCTTCATCACTGCAAAGTTCGAAACTTTCAAAAGCGCGTCCCAGGAATCCTGGGAGGGAGGGGAGGGGCGGGGGGTTTAAACGAGATGGGCAATGGATAAGGAGCCCACGAACGCTCCTCGTGTCACGTTGAGATTCCTCTAACTAGAAGTGATGTGCGGTGAGCACAGATATGAAAGGATTTACTTATAAGTGAAATTACGGCTCGCGACGGCGACTCCTCGGCTGTCACTTCTAATCAGCCCCGCCGCTCGCAGCACCGAGTGCGGAGGGGAGCGGAGGCTGGCGGTCGTCCGACGTGCCATCCCCGTCTCTCTGGTCGCCCCGCGAGCCTTTTTTTTTCTTTTTATCGTCCTCCATCGTACATTGGCTTTTGAAAAGAAAAGAAATCTTTCAGTGACATTTGCAACAAGGCACTTTTGACTGCGATAGCATTATCCTAAAACATCGCTCAGGCAGCAATGCGGCGTTTGGAGATGGAGCGAAATCTAATCTGCAGTCACGTCGATGGGATTGTTCGTGGAATAACATTTCTCCAGCTCATGTTTAAAATATATATATAGATACGACAGTATGATTAAGTAATTGCTCTTATCAAACAGTGGTATTATTAAAATATGAATAATTTTACAAACACTAAACTAAATATCTCTCATGTATGGTATGCAACTTGTAGAATACAATAACTGAACCATTTGGATTAATGTAGCATCAAATTGCAATCACATCTCAACCTCATCGTAGAAGTTGATGAGCGTGATGCAGAGGAGCAGCTACGCTGGTGGAAGTATTGGGGTATCCAAGCCACGAGCGAACAGTTCCTGTGGTTATTGGATGGATTATAGACACGGTCCGCAAAGCTCTTTCCCCCAATCTTGTCACATATAAGAGGGCTTCTATCACACAATTATACTAAATCTACGGTGCCACTGACTATCGACTCAGTGCTGTCTGGGCCGGCTGTTTGTGCGTTGCTGCGTCTTTAAAGGCTCCCTTCATCGGCACAAATCTGCCCGTATGTCGCCTTGCTGAAAGGAGAAGAACGCAGACTAAAAAAATACCAGGATTCTACCCCCCCCCCCCCCTAAAGTTTTGAGCATGCCCCTTTGGCCACAACTGAGGGTGTCGCGTAGTGCCCGGGCACTCGCCACACCCACAGCGGCCGTGCCCCCCAGCTCTGACGCTCGGCCTAGAGGCACGTGGGGCAAAAAACGGCCGCGGCTCAGCTGCTGCTGCATCCGCACACGACGTTCGTCGAACCACGGACGCCAACCTCCTCCCCCGCCCCCCCCCCCCCCCCCCGTCTCTTCCCCAGGCGCTGCGACAGTCGCTGAGCAACGTGAAGGACGTGGGCTTCCTGCAGGTCAAGGTGATCCGGGCCGAGGGCCTCATGGCCGCCGACGTTACAGGTACGGCTGAGGGCCGCACCCCCCTCGAGCGCGAGTGAGCGCGGCGATGGATGCGCGCGCGCGAGTCTCGCCGTCTCGCCCCGTTCGGCGTTGCGTGGGTCATCGTTATTAAGGCGCCGTTGAAGTGATCGCTGTTCCTGACGCGCCCTGTTGTGGTGGGTTATGCTTTGCCGTTTACAGCTTTAGATTTGATGAGAGCATGGAAGAGTAGCCCAGTGCTCCGGGTCTCTGAGCCATCTAGTCACCTCTGTTTGGAGTATTTTAAGAATTAAAATGTAGAGCCCGTTTGTCAATCTTCCGCTATATTGACTCCTACCGTTGATATTTTGCTCATGGGGGTTGTTTGACCATACTTCACCACACTTCTCGGCGAGGGTTGGGAAAGCAGGAAGCTCAGGACTGGTTCAGTATCACACGCCACTGATGTTAGACGTGGCTGGGAATCGAACGTAGCTTGCCGTTTTCGTGGTGCAATGCGCGAATCGCTGTCGCACCAGTCCAGTTCATGCTGCTGAATTGCCCGTGTCGCACCCTGTTAATGAGCCACACCCCATGGCTCCACCCTCTAATGAGCCACACACTAACCCATGGCTCAGCCCTCTAATGAGCCACACACTAACCCATGGCTCAGCCCTCTAATGAGCCACACCCCATGGCTCCTCCCTCTAACGAACCACATCATAACCCATGGCTCAGCCCTCTAATGAGCCACACTCCATGGCTCCTCCCTCTAACGAACCACATCATAACCCATGGCTCAGCCCTCTAATGAGCCACACCCCATGGCTCCACCCTCTAACGAACCACATCATAACCCATGGCTCAGCCCTCTAATGAGCCACACTCCATGGCTCCTCCCTCTAACGAACCACATCATAACCCATGGCTCAGCCCTCTAATGAGCCACACCCCATGGCTCCACCCTCTAATGAGCCACACACTAACCCATGGCTCAGCCCTCTAATGAGCCACACCCCATGGCTCCTCCCTCTAACGAACCACATCATAACCCATGGCTCAGCCCTCTAATGAGCCACACCCCATGGCTCCACCCTCTAACGAACCACATCATAACCCATGGCTCAGCCCTCTAATGAGCCACACCCCATGGCTCCACCCTCTAACGAACCACATCATAACCCATGGCTCAGCCCTCTAATGAGCCACACCCCATGGCTCCACCCTCTAATGAGCCACACACTAACCCATGGCTCAGCCCTCTAATGAGCCACACCCCATGGCTCCTCCCTCTAACGAACCACATCATAACCCATGGCTCAGCCCTCTAATGAGCCACACCCCATGGCTCCACCCTCTAACGAACCACATCATAACCCATGGCTCAGCCCTCTAATGAGCCACACCCCATGGCTCCACCCTCTAACGAACCACATCATAACCCATGGCTCAGCCCTCTAATGAGCCACACTCCATGGCTCCTCCCTCTAACGAACCACATCATAACCCATGGCTCAGCCCTCTAATGAGCCACACCCCATGGCTCCTCCCTCTAACGAACCACATCATAACCCATGGCTACACCTTCCAATGAGTCACACGCCCATGGCTCCACGCTCTAATGAGCCACACACTTACCCATGGCTCAGCCCTCTAATGAGCCACAGGTTTACCCCTAGCTCTGCCAGGTTTCATTGGCGCTGCCACGGTGCGCGCGCCCCAACGCGATGTGGCAGGCGCGGGGGAGAGCGTGCCACTTGCTAATTTTCCAATCCGTGCCTTCCTTTGGGGTCCATAATTGCGTTTCATGGCTTTTAGCTGCTAACAGCGCAGGGTTAAAAAGAGGTCACCTGTCAATCCAGCTTTCCCCGTGTGTGTGTGTGCGCGCATGTGCCTGCAACATGCACAGCCTCGGCCAGTGTAATTAATAATAATAATATAATTGAACGCGCTTTGACGAGCCGCTGGTGGGTGAAGGCCTAACCACGCCGTGTCACTCAACGGGTTATTCTCACTATACTTCACCGCGCTGGTCAGTGGAGGGGTGGGGAGGTGGTTTGTGAAGAGGATGGGGGGAGAGGTGCATGCGTGAACGGTGCAGATTTCACTCGCCCCTGACGTTAGCTGCGGCCTGGAATTGGTCGCTGGGTTTGACCAATTCCATTCGTGGGTGTTTAGCGTTTGCGAGGACACCACCGTGAAAGATGCATTCATTCAACCTTGCTGTTCCTCTATCTGCTGACCGCCTTTGCAGTCCAGCGGATTTGGGAGTTTCACAGATGTTTACCATGCACCAGCCCGCACCTCCAGAGCGCTGGCTCAAAGGGTCTGTGCAGGTTTTGTGCAGCGTGCTGGGTTTTCTCCACGCTCTCTGGTTGCCTCCCGCACGATGTCAAATTCTCAAGCGTGAAATTTCCCGAACGCGCGAATGTAGCAGGAGCCTCGTGTAAGCGAGTTTTGAGACTCCGTTCCGTGTTTATTATTCTCCCCACCGTCACCAAACCACACTGAGCAGCATGGGGCAGCTATCATCAGCAACATGCCATGGGTGGGTGGGGGGTGGGGCAGAGGCCTTCATCCAGCAGTGGATTGATAAAGGGTTTCAAATTTATTATTTTTGTTGTTATCGACCGCGCCGGCAATCGTCGGTCACGCGCCGTCAAGAGCGTGGCCGTCTGCTTCACTTCACGCGACGCTTTTCCCTGCCGTCCTGGGGATCGCGTTTCAAAAAAAATCCGCCGCCCCCTGCAAATAAGTGGCGATTCTGCTTTTTTTTTTTTACAAAAAGCCACCGGCGACGCGAAGAGAAAGCGGCTCGTTACCCCGGGGTACTTTCCGGGAGGACGTAATCGGCGCTGTGTGGGACCTCTCGCGCCGCCGTGACCCCACACGCAACGTGCCCCCTGCGCTGTAAACAAATACCCGCTTGCGCGCGCGGCTGTCCGCCCGCGCGTGCAAGCGTGCCGGCGATTTTGCGGCGACGTGGATGCGTCGAGGGCCCCTTCCGCACGCACGCACGGCGCTACGCAGCCGGCGGAACAACATCTTGAAGAGTGTGCGCGGAGAAGAAACGTGGAGGTGATGCGTGCTCGCAGTGGCGTCGTGAGAGACGGGAGCCTGCGGATCGGGGCAACATACGTCAACGTGCCCTCGCGCTGTGACCACTGCGGGGATGGAGCAGTGGTGTCAGCTCACGTGCAGGAGTGAGATGGATTATTGTGTCGCAGGAATTTGAGGGCTGGTGATGCCTTTGGGAGGCGTTCTCATCCAGCAGTGGATAGACTAAAGGATGATGATTCGTGTTTAATTACTCGTGGTTAATGTTTAGGAGGATCGTGAGTTTGGATCGTGCTATCGTAGCGGGGCCGTGGTAGATGGTGACGTCTTCAGGAGGCCTTCATCCTGCAGTGGATGAAGCTCGGATGATGATGATGATGATGTGATATCCATCACTCGTTGTTCCCTCGCAGGGAAGAGCGATCCGTTCTGCGTGGTGGAACTCGGCAACGACCGTCTGCTCACGCACACCGTGTACAAGACCCTCAACCCGGAGTGGAACAAGGTGTTCACGTTGTGAGTATCGTGCCGTGCAGTGGTGGCACCCACGGATTGGGTGGGGGCACTGGTGGTGATGACCCAATGGGGGGGCCCGAAGCAGTAATATATATTTTTAGGCCTCCCCCTATCCCCCCTTCTATTAATTTTATATTATATAGTCCAGGGGTTGGCAACCTGTGGGTTTGGAGCCACGTGGGGCTCTTTAAAGACCGCTTCGTGACGTTATTTATTAAGGACCACCACCGTCTCTCGTTTTCACGTGCAATTGCTGCTCTTGAAATATTGAGCTTTCTACCGAATTCGAAAAAAAAAATGCCGCCTCTCATTATTTTCGTTGCCGGCCCCTGATACAGTCCCTAGGGAGATGATCGAAGAGATGTAGATAAGAAATCGAGATGTCGTGAGACGGGAGACGCTGACATGATTGAGGCGTAAGCGATTAATTGGCTTGAGACATTCATAAGGATCCGAACTTGACATCTTTGATGCGCCCATACATTTTTTTCATTCTTCCACGAATCCGATGCCCCTTGAGCTATTTGGGGCCCCCGAGCTTTTGCCTGGCTCTGCTCGTGCCCCGTGGGAGTCTCCTTTCGCACGACCACGGGACGTCAGCGCGAGGTCGAAAGGTCAAACCCGACCTCCTTGGCCTCCCTGTAAAAATTACCGATCCCATGGCTCACACTCTCTCTCTCTGTGTGTTGATAAGAGCGGGGCGAGAGTTAATTGAGTTAATTACCTCATTGTCTTTTATAAACCCCCGGCCACAGGTCAGTGGAAATATCTGGCCTTGGCCAAATTCTTCACGCGGGGTTTTTTTGTTTTTGTTTTTGAACCCCTCTGCTGGGTTTTCCTGCGAAGCCGCTCGGCAATCACCCGCACGCGAAACACCTGGCGCACGCCTGCAGACTCGTCGCGCGTCAAGCTCGCACCGCGCGGCGACGGCGATGACGACCGGTGGGGCCCCCGGCAGCGCCAACTTGGGAGATTTTGCGTGCCGGGGGTTTTAAATCGTGTTTTGCCGAACCGCGACGCATTTCCCAACCCCCCGCTCCCCCCCAACCAACCAACGTCCCTCGCGCAGAGCGGCCGGCAGCTAAGAACGCTAATGCAGATAATAAGAGCGAACGCATTGCTCCGAAATGAGCAAGGTGAGGGGGAATTTGAGAAGGGAGGTGATGGGAGCAAGCAATGGGGAGAGCGCTCGTGACGGTACAGCGGACACAGGTCCGACGGTCACCTAGACTTGAGCAGGGTATCGGGAGGCGACTCGCACAGTCTCCACGCGGACTCGTCCAGCAGCGGGTTGAAAAGAGCGCTCCAAATGATTGCCGTTGTTGTTATTGTTATCTAATTTAACAACAAAAAGTGCAGTTGAACACGGTAGGGATGTCGCGGATAAAGTCGGTTTGCTAGAATGTGCGTCGCTCACGTGGGGTCGTGCATCCGCTCCTCCGGTGTATACCTGTGCAGGCTCGTATCCAATACTTGGGGCGGTTTTTGTCCGATGGCCCGGGTGGTCTCCCCTGGTGGTCTTGGGGGCTCACCCGTGACCCGGCCAGCCGAGGTGATGATGGCGCCCCCTCCCCCCCTTTCCCCCTCCCCCTGTGTGCGTCGTCGCCCTGTTCAGTAACCTGAAGGACATCCACTCGGTGCTGGAGGTGACCGTCTACGACGAGGACTGGGACCGCACCGTCGACTTCCTGGGCAAGGTGGCGATCCCGCTGCTGTCGGTGAGACCCCCAGCGAGGGTTTGCGGGCAGAGGTCGCAACCGGGTACCCGATACCCGTACCCTACCCGATACCCGGCTACCCGTACCCAGCCGGGTACAGGTACGGGTACCCGTTTGCGACCCTGGTGCGGCCGGGTACGGGTAGGCCGTGAGTCACTGGTGAGTAACCGTTTGTCACTCATTTCGGGTAGGGTACGGGTACGGGTAGGGAACGGGACCGGGTACGGGTAAGGAATCAAAACCCGTTTGTGATCTCTGGTTTGCGGGCAGAGATGGGATGGAGAGAATCATATTGGGTTGGGGGGGGGAGTGCTGGGTGGGGGGGTTAGTGTCACTTTAAGGGCCCCCTCTCAAGCCCCGAGTTTTTCTGTTTGAATTGGACTCCAAGGCGCTGCGTGGGGGAGTGTCGCGCCAGCACTAGGCGAGTCGGGATGCGCCGACCCATCGGTTGACGTCGATTTTGTTGTTTACTCAACGCGTCGAGTCACGCGCATGGGAATCGAGCGTTTGCGATTCATGCAAACGGAATGCACGTGAACACACGAATGCCACAATTGTGCCGGCTGAGTAGACAAAAGGTTGCAAATGAGATGGTACAAACAATACGGATGTCTAATTCCAACAGAAATGCACAACATTTCCAACGGTCACGGCTAGAGTATGCTTTAAATGAACCGGTGTTGTGGGCACATTAATTATTGTGTTATTTATGCATGGTACGATACAACGGTGTATCTTTTTTTATCAGCACTGCCCTCTGCTGCCCGCAATGTTGCCCCGTGGCGTTTATAAAGAACCACGATTATTTTTGCTGCTCATCGCCAAGCCTGGCGGTGTCGTTTCGCATCCTATTGTCGACGGGCACGTCTCTCAGTAATTATTTCCGGACACGTTTAAGGTCGTCATGTGGAGCCACACTACGGGGGGGGGGGGGGGGGGGTGCGGGCAGTGGCAGGGGGTGGGGGGCATGTGGAGCCGGTCGCTATTTAAATGCTTCGCCCATCCGGACCCCGCTCCCTCTCAGGTCAAGAACGGGGAGGAAAAGGGCCTTGTGTTGAAAAACAAGCACCTGACCGCGTGCACCAAAGGCACTCTCTTCGTGGAAATGGAAGTGATTTACAATCCGGTGAGTGGGGCCGTGCCCGTGTTGTCCTGTGGCTGCAGGAATTCCCGGGAGGCTCAACGGGCAAACCACGTGGCGGGCTGGAAGCAACCTCGGCCTCCAGTCAGCACCGCCCCACTTTTCAATAGCCACTAGCCCCCGCCCACTGCCCAACAGGCTCCACCCACTCCCCTGTCAACCCCGCCCACTACTCGGCATAGCCACGCCCACATGGGGAGCACAGGGACAGCTGCCACTGATGCTCAAAATGTCCCCCCCAATATATTGCTATAAAATAGATTTCTGTTCATATGATTGTGGTTATGGTTGTACTTTATTAATCCCTAATCTCTGCCATTGCATACAATGAAACAAGAAAAGGTAAAAAAGAAAAAACAGAGCAATGTAATACAATACACTCTTAGACATTATTGTAAAAAATAAATAAAAATAAGATTTGGTCTCCCCCAATGTTGACTCCATGGCTACGGCCTTGGATAGGAGATATCAAGCCGACTCGAGTTTGCTTTTCATGGGGTTTTCACCTGATGAAATTGGGCCTATTATTATCATCACCATCATCATTATCTGTAATTATCATTAGGTATGTATGTTGACCTTCTTTTGCACCGTACGTAGCCATCCGTGCTAATTGGAGGTGAGGGGGAATCAGCTCTATGTGCTCTTGGTTTTTTGGCGTTCTCTGGTCTAACTCCTGGTGAAACAAGTCCCGAAAAGAATCTGTCTCTCGGGTGTCGGCCAATCGGTTTCGAAAACAATGCATACATCATCAGAGCGTGTTTGTTTGCATGCTTTACCACAGGCATGTGTGATTAATGTACTACCCGATGCCTTGCGATATTTGCTGTTTGAACAAACTCAACACCTGCATCTGTTGCCGGATAGGGTACCGGAGCCCGTTCCTCTTCCATCACCGTAGCCGCCGTTGTGTTTCGCCTTTTGGTGTTTCAGGTCAAGGCCAGCATACGGACATTCCTACCCAAGGAGAGCAAATACATGGAGGAGCACCCGAAACTCTCCAAGCAGGTAAAAGGCACTAACCCGCTGCTCGCGACTCGTTGCCACTTGACCGTGGCAGCAGTGACACTTGCTCCTCGCAGTGAGAAGGAACCGAGGTTTGATACCTAACTGGGATGCCTTCCTGCGTGGAGTTTGTATGTTCTGCATGGGGATGTGGGGGGGGCGGTCAGGGATTTTTGTCTTTGTCCGGCGTGCGCGTTCACGCACGTATCTGCGCGCGTGCACGTGTGCGCGCACGCACGCGCGCACACTCACGAACGCTCGCTCGCACGTGTTTTTTCAGCTGCTCTTGCAAAACTTCAACCGGGTGCGGCGGTGCGTGATGGCGGTGGTGAACGCCTTTCACTACATCAACAGCTGCTTCAACTGGGACTCTCCTCCGCGCAGCGTGACCGCCTTTATCGTAGGTGAAACGCGAACACCGTGACCTCGCCTCACCTCCCCCAAGGCCCCTGGGGCTCAACTCAAAGACAAAGGCCCCGCCCGCCCCCCCCGTAGCCTGTAACAGACTGTTGGGGCAAGTGCCGTTAGCGAGTAGCAGCACCTATACAGGCCAAGACGGTACGGGAAGGAGGCGAGTGGCGAACACCGCGCCCGGCCGCCTTTGTCTCGCCCGGCGGCGATATTTACGCACCGCGCCTGCTACTCATTTGAGGCTGAGTCGACCTAGGGGACGCCCAGTTACGGTTCGCATGATCGTCAACGGTGTGCGCCAGGAACGGGAATCGAACTCGGGTCGGCGGGTTCGTAGCGCAGCTCACATACGCTCGCACACGCACACAGGCTGTTGGGGCAAGTGCTGTTGGCGAGCACCTATGAAAGGCCGGCACGGTTTATGAGGGTGCAGCCGGGACCACGCCCGGTTGGCCGCCTTTGTCTCCCCGGTGCTGTTTCTGCGTACAACACCAGGGACCCATTTTAAGGCCCCAGGACCGGTTCAAATAATCGCCGCTGATGATAGCCGTGGCCCGGTATCTAATTCGGGTCATCGGGTGTCCGGCATGGTGCGTTCACCATTGTGTCACTCTATACTCCCTGGTTCTCATTACACCAGGAAACCCCCACTTCGTGTCGAAGTGTTTTTTCAGTCAGGTTCTGCTTTGGGGTACTTGGGCAGTTTTATGAAAGAGTTTTACTTTGTGTGGGAGGAAAGCGGAGAACAGGGCCTCCGGGTCCATAGACCAGTGAGCTAACCACTGCGCCAGCACTCCCTGGTTCATACACACACACAAAGACACGAGGGGGTGGGTGTCCAGCACCACACCCACACACAAAATACAAAAATTTCCCGTATAGCCTGTATAGACTGTTGGGGCAAGTGCTGTTAGTGAGCACCTATGAAAGGCCGGCACGGCACACGAGTGGGTGAGTGGCTAACACCACACCCGGCGGCCTTTGTCTGCCCAGTGGCGATGTTTACACAACACACCAGGTACTCATTTGAGGCTGGGTCGACCTAGAGGAGGCCCAGGACCAATTCAGATAATCGTCACTGGGTGTTGGCCATCAGCGGGAATCGAACTTGGGCTGCCAGGTTCGGAGCGCAGCGCGCTAACTGCTACCCGACCGCTCCTCACACACCCGCACGCACACACACACACGCACGCACACACACACACGCACGCACACACACACACGCACGCACACACACACACGCACGCACGCACGCACACACACACACGCACGCACGCACGCACACGCACACACACACACGCACGCACACGCACACACACACGCACGCACACACACACACGCACGCACACACGCGCACGCACGCACACACACACACGCACGCACACGCACACACGCACGCACACGCACGCACGCACACACACACACGCACACACACACACGCACGCACACACACACCCGCACGCACACACACACACGCACGCACACACACACACGCACGCACACACGCGCACGCACACACACACACGCACGCACACACACACACGCACGCACACACACACACGCACACACACACACACACGCACACACACGCACGCACACACACACACGCACACCCGCACGCACACACACACACGCACGGTGCAGGGTGCAGGGTGCAGGGTCGTGCACCCCACCATACGGGGCGGTTTGGGAGATGACGGGAGGCAAGCACTAACATCGCGAAAGGAGATGACTTGAAACGGGGCGGCAGTGACGTTTGACCCCACAGTGGCTGCCCCCCCCTCCACCCTCCCGCCTGTGGGCTGGAGGTCTCCACGGTGTGCCGCAACTTTGCTTCTGTTCCGCCTCTGGACCGTACGAGGCCGCCGTGCCAAGTCGGCGGCGATGTTGCGGTCGCTCTCCGTTGTACGGGCGGAGGAATTCACCTCCCATCACCACCCACCCCTCCCGACCGCGGCCCACACACCCCTAGCCTCACTTACTGCCTCGCTCACTCAACGGCCCTCACCTGCAGTCGTACACCTGCTCAGTCACCCATTTACTCATTTGTGTTCGTCGCTACGGGCGGAATGAGTCAACTGCTGCCTGCCCTCCGGTTTGCCAAATTGTCACGATTCAAAATTACGATTCGATCCCAGAATCAGTGTTTTATATATATGTGTATAGTGATTGTTACCGCCTCTAGTGCCTCTAAGGGTGACAAATACCTAATTAGATAGAATGTATAACAGTCAAAATAATAACAATCATTTATAGCCTCTCGTCAGTCCACGGCTGGATGAAGTCTTCCACTCACCGTGTCGTTCATGGGGGTTGTTTGGCCATACTTCACCCTGCTGGTCAATGCAGATTTGTGAACTGGTTCGGCTATCACTGATGTTAGCTGTCACCAGTGATGGAACTCGCCAACCCCTGCGCCACCTCTCCCCTAGGTGCAACCCACACAAAATCAATCAAACACCTTTCATTACATTCGTGATGCGAGGCATTGCAATCACAAGCTTAATAATTGACGCGAGTCGATATCTTCTCCCACGCTATACTCAGCAGAGTACCTTTACCTGCACTTATGTACAGTGAAAAAGAAGTTCAACATGAATAAAAAAAACATTTGTAACCAGGTAAGACCCATCGAGTTATAAAGCTCCTTTTTCAGAAGCGACCTGGCCACAAATGATAGCTCAACAATGTGGCTTATCATGCGCACATTTATAGCGGCCAAACACTTTCAACGCACGTTGATTGTAAACGTACCTGGCCCACGCGTTCCCCTTGTTACACACACACACTCTGGGCCCTGTTCTCGCTGCGTCTCTTGATCAATGCCCAGAGCCTCTGGCTCGATGTGTTGCGACTGTGTTGTGGCATTGGCAGTCACGTTTGCTTGGACACGCCTCGTGCGTGCGGCCAGCGGGTACGTCGCCCCACGCCGCGCTCGCTAGGAGGCAGCACAAGACTGCGTTTGAATTCAACTCTCTCACGCGGAGACCCACACGCGCAAGCTCTGCGTGCGGCCGCTTCGCTGGACGTTTCATGGTGTTGCCCCATGCACATGTCGCTCATTGCTCACCCTGCACTGCATTCACTGCACAAACCATGGCGGTAGATGCGGATACCTGATTAACAAATGGAAAAATTTCGATTTAAAGCTTTCGTGACGGCAGGGATTCATCTTCTTGGTCCTTTCGGTAAAGTCACGTAGAAGGAAAATAATTGAATAATAAAAATAAAACATAATAAAATAATTCTCACGACGTTTCGGCCACAACGCAAGCATCCGTCTTCAGGTGGAGAACAGGTCTGAAGACGGCTGCTTGCGTTGTGGCCGAAACGTCGTGAGAATTATTTTATTATGTTTATTTGTATTATTTTATTATTTTCCTTCTACGTGACTTTACCGAAAGAACCAAGAAGATGAAATGGAAAAATTTAACAAAACTCTCCAGTAGCAGTGTGTCATTGTGGTTATCCAGAACAGAGACCTTACACGGTGTAACGACGCAATGCCCCGATCCACAAATACGAAGGAGACATTCCAGCGACACACCACTCCGCTGCTCCTGACGCGGTTATCTCGGCTTGGCCACCTGAATGTGAAATTGTAGCTGTTGCTCTGCATCCACATGAGCCGTACGAAAGACGAAGAAAAAGACTTCGTCGACGGGTAACATCGTCAAACACCTTCAATTCACCGCGATGTTGCTGCCTGCTGGGCTCTGCGATGGGCTTGAGGATGGCGAGAGTAATCAATCCGCCGTGAGAGCGACTGATCCGGTCAAATATTGGAAGCTTGGCAGGGTTCAGCCAGGTTAGCACTCGGATGGGACCACTGTCTGGGAAAGCCAGATGTGTTGAAGGTCTGGGCTGCAAGATTCTTGAATCCATCCGTGTGGTGCTTTGAGCATTATGGGTAATTTTTCTCCACGTCCCTCAGTTTCCTCCGACACACAGCCAAACTTTCATTCATGGCATTGGTCAAACATCCCAATAGGGGACCCTGCTTGAAAGAGCCTTGCGACTTTGTTATTATTAGTGTTGGCGGCTATGGGTTTTGATGGAACTTGTAATGTTGATTTGATGGGAGCTGCTGCTGTAAGTGTTGATAGAGGTTGCTGTAAGCGATGTCAGTTGATGGAGTGGACGATGGGTGTTGATGGAAGTGACGGCGATTGATGATGTAAAGGACGGTGGTTGTTGTTTATAGCAGAAGTTGATGACCCTGCATGTTGCGCGCAGCTGTTCCTGGTGTCGGTGTGGAACTTTGAGCTCTACATGTTGCCTCTGGGTCTCTTGCTCCTCTTCATCTACCACTACGTCATGCTGGGAACGGGCAGCCCCCAGGAACCGGTGAGTGACGGCTCACTCCACCGAACGTTCCAGCGTAGCCGGCACAGTCCCGGCGGTTTTGGACTGTAGGCTGTCATCCCACCACCACTACCACCGCCCCCGACAGTGCCTTTAGTAAGAATCAGGAATCTGTGCCCAGTTGTTTTAAATGTTCTGGCCTCGTGCTTGACTCACGATGCGGGCAAAGAGACGCAGGTGGCCTCTTGCAGTGGGTGGAGCTACCTGAGCAGTGGGCGGGGCTACCTGAGTTGTGGGTGGAGCTACCTGAGTAGTGGGCAGGGCTACCTGGGTTGTGGGTGGAGCTACCTGAGTAGTGGGCGGAGCTACCTTGGTAGTGGGCAGGGCCTGCTGAAGCAGGGCCATCCCGAACTGTGATCATTCATCGCATCTCTGAGGATATTGCTCCGTGCTCACTGCAGCATTGCCTAATGTGAAACACAATGCTGGATCAGGTGAACGTAAAGCTACCAAGTTTCTGGGAGGCACAACACGGATACATGGATACATTCTTGCCCGTTTTTAAATCGCCGCTCTCACTCAATCACTAGCCCGGGGCATGTTGTGTCGGGCCATGGATTGTCCACTTCATTTTCCTTCTTTGACTCGTTTGTTCCAATAGCTTAAATGTTAACACACATTGCATTAGTCATAAATAGTCGACCGTGTTTTCTCGCACGCATCTTTCAATGCATGTATTCTGAGCTAGCAAAGTATTTAATGTTGATCTCGGAATTGTAGGTATGTATGTTGAACTTCTCTCGCGCAGTAAGTTGCCAACCGTGCTAATCGGAGGTGCGGGGGAAGGACACCAAACTAAGCACAACAAGCAGTTGTAAAGAAATTAGTTGTCTATCTCGATTTATAAGTGCATAGCTTCAGTGATATTGGAAGAAAGAGCGTTCCAGACGGCCGCAGAAGCGCATCTGAAAGCGCGCGATGCGGTGGCCGTCTTTGTTCGATGGCGAGCCAAAAGCCGTTGCCGCTGCGAGGATGAGCGGAGTGTCACGTGAAGGTTCATGCTCCTTGGCGAGATCAGCGATGTGCCGTGGTTTATTTGTGGCGAGCGCTCTGTGCGTAATGAGTGCAGCCTTACAATTGCCCCATTGTCGCTTGACTCACATTGGTTGCGTGTTTCCGCAGTGTGTGGTGGAGGACATGGTGGTGGATGATGACGACGATGATGAGAGAGACGACAAGGTGAGTTAAGCGGTCTGCTGCAGTGCAATACATTGCAATATATGCAAATTGTCTAAGTTTAAGATTATGCTGTGTTATTATCGAGCTTTGGCGTTTAACTGTCGAACAGAATCGGAATCCTTATTTATCCTGGAGAAATCCGATGAGCTATATACAGCTCTTTTTCACGATGTCCAGTCGGGGCGGGTCAGAAAATTACAACAACAAACACTACAAAAACACGATAGGAGTGCAGAATATAGGAAAGTTGAGCAAATCCCTGTAAATAAATACATATTCTTTGGGTCTTTTGGTAAAGCCACGTAGATGGAAAAATAATAAAAAAGTAAGAATATTTTTCTATCTACGTGGCTTTACCGAAAGACCCAAAGAATATGAATTTCTGCAGTCACGAAAGCGTTAAGTCAAACAAATGTTCTAAAAGTAAACAAATGTCTATTTTACCAGATAATGCCCGCTGAGCTGTTAGTTATTTGTCAGGATCGACTTGGCCACAAATTAGAGCTCAACGGAGTGTCTTATTGAGTGGAAATGTATAGCAGCTAACGACACTAAACGCGTGTTTCTAAATGCGGAGAGGAAAACGGGACCCGGAGAAAAAAAAATCCGCACGACCATGGGGAGAGCACGCAAACTCCAAGTATACAGGCGTTAAGGCCGGGATGGAACCCATGACCTCCTGTACACCAGGCGAGGAAGACAACAATAATTGTTTCAAGGAAGCCTGACTCGGCTAATGAGACACCGAATGTCAAAACAAGTCCGGAGTTTGCAGAAGCAAGCGTATTGCCTGCTTGTTTATGTTGTGTTTTCTGCAAGGACGTAAGTTATTATTTTGTGTTGCGTACAACACAGTGCGTATTTGTAGAGTGCCTGAATGGGACCGCGTGCCTCAAGCCCCTTTGGGTTCACCCCGCTTTAAACTCTCCCCATTAATTTATCCCGTTGCGGGGGCACGTGACGGTGAACTTGCGCGGCAGGTTCACGTCCCCTCCGCGCACGAACACCGCCGTTTCTCTCCCCCGGGCCGTTGTTGAAAGTCATTCACTCCGCGGGGAGACCGCTCCGGCCAGACGATCACGCAGCTTTAGCAGATAAAGGGGCAAGGTGGCTGAACAACGACAGCCTATATTTTTTTCGTTTTCATTTTATTTGCGGGTTAACTTTAAAAAAAATATTAAACATGAGATTATATCTGTTCCCTAGTCGTGGATAATTCACCGGATGTTATGACAGTGAGGTTCATTTTCTTCGGATGCCGATGGGGGGAAACGATGAAAACCAGGAGGCATTTGCGGCATCGAGCAAACTTTGCGGGAACCTTTCGCGTAACATTTTTACCGATACGTCGAGCGTAACCGTGGAAAAAAAACTTTAAACCCAACCGCTAATACCGTTGCTATTTCCATTTTGTTATTAAATTAACAAAGTCCATTGTTAATACCCAGAGATTAAGAAATTAATTAAAAACACAGTGTTGGAAACAGCTTGGGGTAATTAAATTTCTCTTTCAAGGCGGCTCATTAACGGTGTGTTATTAGCTGTGAAATCTTGTTCTTTAAACGCTCTCCGAGTTTGTAAGGCGCTGGGACGTTTTCTCAGCGGGGGGGCGGGGGGGGGGGGGGTTGTGCGGGGCCGTGCTGAAGAAATAACAAATTGTCTGCGGGTGGGTGCCGGGTGCCGGGTGCCGCCGCCGCTAACGGGGGACGTCGGTACGCCCGGGCGGCGACGCGGCAGGGCGGCACCGGACGGCCGAACGCTCCCGCAGGCTCTTTCAGACGAGACGTGCCGCGGTTGCCGTGCGTGTGTCCCCCCCAACCACCGCCCCCCACCTCCGAATCCACGGCTGCCCCCCCCCCCCCCCATTACCAGCGTTCTTCCGCGCAGCAGTTTGAGTAAAATTCCGTGCTTTTCCGAGAAGTGTCGTGGAATTGAGGAGGCGGCTGCCGTCGAGTGGCTCGAAGGGCCGGGGCTCTAACACCTGAGCCAGCACTGCCGAGGACCTGGGCCAGAGGTCGCAACCGAGTACCCGATACCCGTACCCTACCCGATACCCGGCTACCCGTACCCGGCCGGGTACGGGTACCCATTTGCGACCCTGGTGCGGCCGGGTACGGGTACGGGTAGGCCGTGAGTCACTGGTGAGTAACCGTTTGTCACTCATTTCGGATAGGGTACGGGTATCCGTACCCGGCCGGGTACGGGTACGGGTACCCATTTGCGACCCTGGTGCGGCCGTGTATGGGTACGGGTAAGGAATCAAAACCCGTTTGCGACCTCTGACCTGGGCGCAAACCCGGGTGTTTCAGCCACCTGCACTAAAACCGAGTTCCCAGTTGATGGCCTCAGCCCCCGTGGTCACCAGTGAGCATAAAAAAAAGGATTCTCGTTTTCAATTTGTTCTTGGCCAGATTCCTGCATCTCCGTCCGCTTCAATGGTAGTTGACGTACGTATGCATGCTGAACTTCTTTCGCACCAGACGTAGCCAACCGTGCTCATCAGAGGCGCATAAAGATCCCCTGACATTCGTGAGTGTGGGCCATTGTGTGCCAGCGTCAGGGGTCTAATTTTGCAAAGTTCCCAAAAAATTACATCGTACGTTACTCGATTTGGATTATACACATACATTAGTACTGGTAGGAACCTCTTGGTTACACCAGCCCACAGGGGAGTATTGTGTCCGTCATGCAGGGACGGGCTGGGTGGGGAGGGAGGGGCTGGGTGGGGAGGGGAGGGTGGGGAGGTGCTGGGTGGGGGAGGGTGGTGGCTGAGTGGGGAGGGGAGGGTGGGGAGGGGCTGGGTGGGGAGGGGCTGGGTGGGGATGGCCTGGTCACCCCGCGGTGCCCTTATAAAACTCAACGTTTAACCTACTCACGTCGGCTTGTGCCCGCCCTCACAGTCGGGTATATTTGCGGAATACACCATGCCGCCGTTGACCCTGGCCATTGACCGAACAACCCAACGTTCCTACCAGCTCCCTCCGCAGGAATGTGTTCTGTCCCCCCTACTGGCAGACTAATGCCCCAGGTCACTCGAGCAAATTAGACTCATCCTGGTGTCTCGAGTTTTTCTCTGGGAAAAACTCTCCAATGTGCAACTGTGGTCATCCAGAACAGACCGCACAAACGTATAACGGCGCAATGCCCCATCCACAAATACGAAGGATACATCGCATCTATAACACCCCGCTGCTTCTGACGCGGTTGTCTGGGCTCTGCGTCTACATCAGCCGTACGAAAGACGAATGAGACCTCGGTAAAACAAAATCTACTTGCTGATGTTGCATGTGCGTGTGTTAATGTTCACACGCGTGTTAAAGTTCACACACGCGTGAGCATTTGAACACTTAAATTGCGACGTCTCTCCTCTCGGAGATCGCGCTGTTGTTTCAAATTGTAGCCTCGTTCAAGTTTACATTTTTTCAAATTATTTTAATTATTTTCAACGGCCCGTTCTTAAAAATGCATGTAATTGTTTGATGTTACAGAGCGATAAGTCAAGAAATATCTTAAGTGTGTGCTCACCGGTTCCCTGGGGTTATGACCTTGCTCAATCCTGGCCAACACAAGAGTGCATTTCGATTCTCCCTCTGCCTGGCAAGTAGAGTTGTGCGTAAGTTGCATTGAAGCGACCACCTCCGAGCGATTACAGGAGCGACTGCACTCGTGGAGCGGCGGGACGAGCGACTTTTGCGACGACGTGTGAAAGGTGGCATGGACCCAAGGTCGCACTCGGCTACCCCACAGAAAAATCTCTTTCGGACCAACACCGCGGCGATGCTGTGGTTTATCACGTAAAAAAGACGAGATGTAAAGACACACTCGGAAAAAACACGACGACTGGGACTCGTGAGAGGTGGGATCGTTACACGTTGGTTTTTTTTGCCGCTTGACGCGTTTGATTAGCGAGCAATTGGCCCCCCGCCGGGGGAGGGTTACTCCGGCTCGACGCGCACTTGGCCAGCAGTCGCTGGGAGCCGGGCAAACGACGGGGGAGGAGGTTGTCCTCCTGTGTGTTTCGCGTTTGTTCGCGGGAGTAGGTGTGCTCATAATTATAATTTGTCACATCGCACGCAGCCACTACGTTTGCCTTGGATCTTGCGGGGAAGAATAAACGAAACTTAGCCACACAAAAATGGGTAAATTGAATTAGAATATCTTGGGCATTAAAATTTTTTTAATTACATGCGCTGTGGTTACACAAAATATGTACTCGCAATTATAGGCGCAGGTGACTTTAAAATGTGATTTTGATGTTTCAGACACCGGCGCTCAATGCACCACTCATTTGCGATCATCGTCAAAAGGTCTTTAACGTCCATGGCACGCTTTGGTATTCCCCCCCCCCCCCTGGCAGAGTGCAAGCGTTCACCGTGCAGCTAACCGATTAAAAACCGGCTCGGGCTCAGCGGCCGACGGGGCTGACCACACATCCGGCAATGGCTCAGCGGCCAGCGCTCCAAACTGACTGCGTGCGTGTATGCGTACGTGCGTGTATGCGTACGTGCGTGTATGCATACGTGCGTGTATGCGTGCATGCGTGTATGTATGCGTGCGCACGTGCGTGCACCGGAGTAGGGAGCGGAAGTGCAGCGGTTAGCGCACTGTGCTACAAACCTAGCCACCCAAATTCAATTCCTGGTCACGGCCAACACCAGTGGCGATTATCTGAACCGGTTCTGGGCCTCACCTAGGTCGACTCGGTTGCAGATGGGTACCTGGTGTGGTGGGGAGACAAAGGCGGCCAGGCGTGGTCCTGGGCATCCACCCCTTCGAGTGCCGTGCCAGGCCTCATAGGTGCTCGCTAGCAGCACTTGCCCCAACGGTCTGTTAAGGCTTCATGGGGGGTCTGTGTGTGTGTGTGCGTGCGCGCGTGCGCAGGACTCGGAGCGCAAGGGGCTGATGGAGAAGCTGCACGCGTTCCAGGAGGTGTGCGTCAGTGTTCAGAACCTGCTCGGCCGTTTCGCGTCGCTGTGCGAGAGCATCAAAAAGTGAGCGTCACCCTCCGGACGGAGCGCAGCTGTTGGGCAAAAAAATATTTTTTGGTATTTTGTAAAAGAAAAGAAAAAAAAAACAATCCACAGTGTCCAAAGTATTTATATATAATTGAGGAAAAGTTTGACTGGAAATGAGGGAGTGAAGCTTGAATGGTCAGTACGATTGCAAAGTTGCCGAGGATGTGTGCGAGGGAGGCGTTGGGAGTAGGGTTCACTGCCCCAGTGATGAGACGAGTTGTCACAATTTTTTGATTTAAAGCTTTCGTGACTGCAGGGATTCATCTTCTTGGTTCTTTCGGTAAAGTCACGTAGAATGGAAATAATAAAATAATAAAAATAAAACATAATAAATAATTATCACGACGTTTCGGCCACAACGCAAGCAGCCGTCCTCAGGTGGAGAACAGGTCTGCCAGGTGGAGAACAGGTCTGTCGAGGAGACAGAGTCATTCAGTCATTCAGACTGTCTCCTCGACAGACCTGTTCTCCACCTGAGGATGGCTGCTTGCGTTGTGGCCGAAACGTCGTGAGAATTATTTTATTATGCTTTATTTTTATTATGTTATTATTTCCATTCTACGTGACTTTACGGAAAGAACCAAGAAGTCTGGGGTCGCCAAATTTCATTTGAGAATCCTTGAGGTGGCCAGGGGTGACTCGGAGGTTGAAGCATTCAGCGGCCACCACTCAACGGTCCTGGGTTCGAATCGATGTGTCGGCCGCCCGTGACTAAACCCTGGTGTGTGGAGAGTTGATGATCCAGAGCCCTGTCACACCGATGACTGCACAGAAGAACAATAATCCCATGGCACTAAATTTAATTTAGCACTTTTCATCCTAATTTGAACATCTCGTTTTTGTCATCGTTTTTTCCTCTCTCTCTCTCTGTCTCACAATTTCGTCCACCCGATTAGCCTAAATATTAATTCGTCATTCGCATATAATTTGCTTATTTTAAATCAATGATTCCCACTTGCACAATGTGATATGTCTCTCGCGAGAATGTTAATTGGTAGTTTAACTATTTTAACTTTTCCACGGAAAGCCCACTGAGCTCTATCGTTTCAGAAGCGACCTGTACACATATGATAGCTCAACCGAAGCGGCTTATCATGTGGACATTTCTCGCAGCCCAATACTCTAAAGGTGCGTTTCTAAATGTGGAGGGAAAAACCAGAGGACCCAGAGAAAAACCCACACGACCACGTGGAGCACAAGCAAACTCCACATATACAGGCGTCAGGATCGGGATCGAACCCACGACGTCCTGTATACCAGGCGAGGCAGTTAACATCTCGCCACTGTGGCAGTATTCGTTGATGAATGCATGCATGTGTTACGTGTCCATGGTGCTGGTGCCATAAAGTGGAGAAACGTTGCGTTTTGGCTGCTCACGAGAAACCTTGGGCTTGGAACGGAGAGATTCATGGTCTCGTTGTTACAGTTTTATGAGATTTCTCTTTTCACGACTGGACAAGCAGTCAGGGCGGCCAACATTTTTGCAGATATTGCATTCCAAAACTTTATGCTCAGTGTCCAAAAATTGGCTGAAATAAATGTTACTTTAAAAAAAAAAAATTTTTATTAAAAATTAAAATCACACACCGTATGGCGGGGAGATACGTTTATGGCCGACAAAATGACGCCAAGTTGGGGACAAGTCTGGCAATTTGTAATATGTTGACACTGATTTTTTCATATTTTTGTTACATATACGTGTACATCAAGCCCTGCAAATTTCTTTAATTTAACAATTATTTTCTAAACCTTAGAGTTGACAAAACTCATTTCAATTCCGTTTCCAAATTCGTGCCGGACGTCCTCGTTATTTTTTTTACTCTACGGCTGCCGAGCGCAGGTGGCTCCCCGATAATTCCCCACGACTAAGTTGCTCCTCGTGGTTCAATCAACGTTCGACGGCGCTCGCGACCTCTCCAGACCCGCGGGATCCTCGCACGGTTGAGCCCGCGTCGTGCTTGCGCGGGGTGACCGCCATGCACACCAGGTTGCCATGGGCCTGGGGTCGGCAACCCGAGGCTCTGGAGCAGCGTGCGGCTCTTCAAGGGCCGCTTCGTGACGTTATTTCGGTTGCCGACCCCTGCCATAGGCCTCTTTGCACAGCTGCACCGCGTACGTGGCGGTCGGCAGGATGCGGCGCTGCGAACATCTACCGTTGCGCTGCACTGCTGTGCTCCCACGTCTCATGCACTGCCCACGTTCTGAGCGGCATGGTGAAGCATTGGCATGGAGGAGGGCCCTCATCCAGCAGTGGATTGACAAATGGCAGTAAAGGACTGTTGATTAGTTTCTATTTAAATGGAATGTGCATGACCGTAATGTTACCGTGTTGTGCTGCTGTCTCTGTGTGCTGCTGCTGCTGCTGCATGATGCCGCTGCTGTGTGGTCATTCTGCTGCGTGATGCTGCCGCTGCGTGCTGCCGCTGCCGCGTGCTGCCACAGCACGTTTAATTGGACGGTGCCGTTCTTGTCGTGGCTGGCCATGGCGGTGCTGGCCGTGGTCACACTCGTCCTCTACCTCGTCCCACTCCGCTTCATCGTCCTCCTGTGGGGTGAGCTGCGGCGGCACAGCGATCGCGGGCGCGGGCGGCGCCACCGCACCGGAGCCCTGCGGGCCGGAGTGGCCACCTCGGGTGCCGGGCTACGGAAAGGGGGGGAGGAGGGTGGAGGGGGGCAGAAGGAAATCGGTACACGGGGGAGGCCCCGTTTAAATCCTCGTCGCGGGGCCCCGTGCCAGCCACGCCACTGGGCGAGCGGTGCCATTGGGCATGGTTGGTGTGGGGGGGGGGGGGTGACGGGTGCACCCAGCTCCTTGGGCTCGAGTGGATGGGACGGGGGCTGTGCTAGGCTGGGCTGCGCTGAGCCGGCCCGGGCTAGTCGTGGATTCAGGACTTTTTTGTTTCTTACTCCGCGGAGTGCAGCAGCCCGCCACTGAAAAGTGTGAGAGTGCGGCTCTGGCAAAACGCCACCGATCCTGGAGGCCCGTCCAAATTTAGTTTGATCGCTCTTGTCAGATTTTCGCCCGCGTGCCTGGGTTTCGTTGCCGGTCGAATGTTATTGACCAGAGTATACACGCGCGTCGAGTAAGCCCCGTTCAGGATACCGGCGGCGAGACTTCACCGGGATGTTTCCGAGTGGCCTCACCGCGGGCGGCAGCTTCCACGCACGCCCCGCGTCGCATTCACGCCCGTCCTGGGGGATGAATAAATAATAAAACAATAAACGCTACAGTTGTCTGAACCGCGGAGGTTAATAAGATCTTTGGGGGCTGTAAAGCGGAGTGGCCTTCTTTTCGTGCCGGCCTCTTGCCCAGTGTCGATCCAATTGAAACAGCAGCTCTTTGGAGGCCTCCGAGACAATTAGCGCGAGCCCGCGGGGACGGGACGAACGCGAACGTAAATGATGTGAATGAACTCGCCGAGAGGACGAATAACGGGCATCGAAAACACCCACAGCTCTGGAGTTGCCGGAGTGGGATTAACAAACATCTCATTCTTGCTCCCGCCGGGCCTCGCCAGAGTTGTCAGGATATTGCACTTGCGAGTCGCGCGGGACGGAGATGAAATTGACGAGCATTACGGCGCTGTCCAATTACCATAATGAAGTTTGCAGCGTGATGCGGAGGCGATAATGATAGAAGTCGTACAATTGAGCAATTTGTCACCTTTCATTACTTCACACCTCGCAAATAAAAATAGAGCTCACGAGCACATGTTGTTGAGCTTGTCAAAGCCTGGAATAATAAATAGTGATGGTGGTAATAATTTTCAGCTGTTGTCAATCCTCGGCTGGATGAAGGCCTGTCCCCCACGCCATGTGCTGGTGGCGGCGGCAGCGGTTTGGTTTGACGTCCCCACAATGTTTCTTCAATGTAGGTTGGTGTAGCAAGGCTAGAACCGGTTCAGGTATCGTGGACCACTGATATTCGCCGTGGCCAGGGATCAAACCGAGGTGGTCGAGTTCATAGCCAGTGCACTGACCCGCAGTACAAAGATCCGCCGTGAACTTCTTTCTCACCATACAGAGCCAACCGTGCTAATTGGAGGTGCGCGAAGCCTTAACAGACTGTTGGGGCGAGTGCTGTTAGGGAGCACCTATGAAGGCCGGCACGGCACACCAGGGGGCGGGTGGCCAGCACCACGCCCGGCTGCCTTTGTATGCCTGGTGGCGATATTTACACACTGCACCAGGTACTCATTTTCGACCTGAGTCGATCTAGGGAAGACCCAGAACTGGTTCAGATAATTGTCACTGGTGTTGGCCGTGAGCGGGAAGCGAACTTGGGTCGCCGGGTTTGTAGGACAGCGCTCCAACCGCTATATGAGTACTCCCCATCGTAACTGCAGTACCACTGTGACCAGCCACATCAATGCATGAATATACTGTGAACATTTTTAAGTAAAAAATATATTTAGCTATCAACTTGCTGTGGCCGCTATAAATGTGTCACCTACCCTGATCTACCAGTGACCCAAAATATATTTAGTGAGAAATCAAGCCTTAAAATTGGGCTTAGGCAAACGTTCCAAGCAGAGGTTTGAAATATTTGTTTCTATCCATGATGCAGACCACCCTGAAACGCAACTGATGCTTTGCTGCGATGAGATTTGCCGACGATAGCCTCCCTCCTCTCCCCGTGTTCCCTCTCTCCTTCCCCCGCAGGAATAAACAAATTCACCAAAAAGCTGCGGAATCCATATCAGATCGATAACAACGAGGTGCTGGACTTCCTCTCCCGGGTTCCCTCCGACGTGCAGAGGGTACGTGTCTCACTCAGCACGTTGGTTCTCGCATTGTTATGACGCACAACTGATTTTTGTTTTCGGGTGAGGCCACGTAAGGATCTCTGCCCGAAATTGTGCGTTCGCCAAGAGCTCTCCACTACCCGACCGCCAAATTAAATTGTCACATGTGCAAGCGTTTTTACCGCGTGCCAGCTACGATTTGTTTTTCGGCTCGCTCGCCGATACGTTGGCGGACGAACCCCGCGACCAAGTCAAGCAGCCGTTTAAATACGTCATCAGTACAAGATCCAGGAAGCCAGAATAAAAAAGTTCTGGGAAGTCGGAAGTCATTCTAAAACGAATCTATTTTCATTTTAACAGGTAAGGCCCACTGAGCGAGCTGTTTTTCAGAAGCGACCTGGCCACAAATGATAGCTCAACAAAGTGGCTTATGTGTACATTTATAGCAGCCAAATACTCTTAAACGCGTGTTTATAAATATGGAGGGAAAAATCCAGAGGGCCCGGAAAGAAATCCACGTGCCCATGGGGAGAACATGGAAATTCCAAAAAAAATGAACCCGTAAAAACAAAGTTTTTCACTATAAATCCTTTGTATGCGTGGTGGCTAGAGTCCTCTCGTCCTCTGGCTTGAAATGGCTGCCACCTATGGGTCAGATGATTGTCTGCCACCATTAAGCAATTGTTAATTAAATATTTATTTATTTTCCCCTAAACAGTGTAACATTTTGGAAAAAAATTCACGAAAATTAATTGTCACGCACAACGAGTCTGTGTGCAAAATGTCAGCTCGATTGGATCACGGGAAGTGGGTTAAAAAACGACCGAAAGATTTGCACGGTCGTAAGCAAACAAGCAAGCACGCAAGCAAGCAAGTGAACTTAATATAAAGGATTTAAATACAGGTGTCAGGGACGGGATCAAACCCACGACCTGTACAGCAGGTGTGGTAGTTAATATTTAGCCACCATAGCACCCCTAACTCCAACTCCCTGGATGGCCGTGTCGGGTGGTGGAGGGTGTTAACGACACAAATTTGCCCAGATTGTTATGCACCGGCGTGCGTTGTGCCTCGGAGGCCCTCCGGTGCGAGTTTTTTCACATCGCACATCGTTTCTTTTACATCTCATTTCTTGAGAACTGCTTTTTGTGTTTAGTTTGTTGTCCTTCCCCCGCACCTCCGATTAGCAAGGTTGGCTACATACATATATACATAATCGAGCCAGGGTGCTCTGCTTTGATGACTCTGAAGGGCTATTTCCCAACACGTCGCCCATTGTATATTTTCCTTAGTGTTATTGACGAATGGCTTTTCTAAACAATCAATCGGGTTAGTACTTTATAATCCCACGTGGTTCACCTCCCATAGGGCCCAGCTGATGAAGCTGTTGCTGTCGCCAGAGATGTGTTAATCGCCAATCTCGTTCGTGACGACGGGCTGCTGTTGTCGCTGCAGGTTCAGTACCGGGAAATCAAGCACGACCTGGGGCCCAGTCCAAGCAGGAAGAAACGTAGCAACCCGGGGTAGATGCCAGCACGTCAAAGACAGGAATGCGGTATTTTATTTTTTACGATCGCAAATGCGGCAAGGGACCAAGTCGGAGATCTGTCGAGGACAACGTCCCGCCTCCTTTTAAATCTGAAACCCATGCATGTATTTTACAATGCGGTAAGAATGCATAACTGTCAGCCAGTGAATGTGATATATTTTTAACCCTCTCGACAATGGTGTATTTTATATTAAGCGAAAAGTGCAATGCTCAAAACTTACGGTTTGTCTCGTCTGTAGTTTAAACGCTTGTTTGAAACATGCGCAAAGGTAGCTGTGCTACTGCCTGTGACTTCCCCTCCCCCACTTAAGGACAAAAATAAGTTGATTTTATCGTCTGTCGCGACTTGGAAACGTTTTCTTTATTAAATTAAAATAATGCAAAGATACGTGCCTTTGCACTCCAATGGATCGTGACGGGGAAAAAAAAATTGTGGTGTTTACACATCCAGCCGCGCATGTTTACATTTTGAACTGGGGCCATCGTGAAAGCCACCTTTGACCTTAAGTAATTTACTACGTCTTTTAAGAATTAACTTTCAATGAAGGTGATGTAGTTTTAAACCCTGCGGAGTTCCCCAGACCCTGGTGCCCTGTTAGTTTTCTTTTGGTGAAGACGGAGGGCGTGTGGAAACGCGTTAAAAAGGGGCCATCTTTTAAACAATCTTCGATTTACGATTTTCTCAAAATGCAAGTCCGGCTGACGATGTTTTTTTTTCTCAAACATTTAGCTGGAATTGCAAGATTCTTCCTTTCAAGGATTTTTTTTGTCTTAATTAAGTCTTTTTTTAAAGATGACATCATCTGGGTTTAATGATGGGACGAGGGGTTATTTTAATCAAAGTTATGAACGTTGGTCTTCCAAGCCATGGGGTTGAAAATGGCTAGAGGAGTGCCAACGGAACCCATGCGAATGCAAATACTCATCGTTGATACGTTTCAAGTCAAGTTGCATCTATTATGTACGCAGCGAATATGAAAATGTTCTGATGCATGTAAATCATAGCTTTATTTCTGTACAATTGGACGTATGAAGTATATGAGGAATGTACAAACATACAGTAGAGACACGAATATATAAACAAATTTGCAAATGTTGCTAGGTTTTTGGAGACTTTAGTCATGGCTGTATTTTCCATGCTCTCGCAAAATAAAGTATTCATTTTGCAGACGTTTGTTCACAAGTGCTGGTTGAAAATCCCCCAACTTTTCAGTGTTGAAAGTATTTACAACTTAGAAAACCCCAAGAGTGTCCATGTTAGCCATACCATGGCACAATACAAACATTCTTAGAAAACTTTAAAGCTTAACGTTTTGACCTCTTAGATTCCACAACCGTAGTCGTACAGAATCCTAATAAAAACATTCTGAACAGACTTGCTTCACGGTTAATTAGCAGGCGGTGTGCCAAATGTGTGTTTTCCTCCCACCGTTATTCCTAAATTTCTGCCCACGTTCGTTTTCTGCTTAAATTCCAGTACACAAATTGAGGTTGTACGATACTTTGCTAAGCCAAATCAAAGTACAATGTGAGCTCATTTTGGCCGAGCCAAAGGCTCTCACGAAGGACGCTCATTTGTGTGTCCGCCCCGCGACTTTAGCTAACTGAGCAATCAACTTTTCCAAGTGTTATACTCCTTAGCCTTGGGCTGGGGTTCATCACAACCGTGCCAGGTTGTCACAACTGACCAACATCTGCTGCAAAAACGGAAACAAAAACTCCAGCTAAGTCTTTGACCTGCATCGGCCCGATTAAATGTGTGAATGAACTTTGCATTTCATTACGTTTCCCTAATTGGGTTGGCACCTTTGCTCATCTCTATATCCGTGAAACAAACTGTGTTATTAACACATCACTACTAATACCGTTGGGATTTACTGATATGTCTGTATTTCTGCTTACATCACTGAAACCAACAGTGGTACAAGGATGAGTAGTGAACCAAGCATCAACACTGAGCATTGCGAGTTGAGGTTTGAGAAGGCTCGACTTAATTCTTGACGGCAGGCAACCACAATCCGTGCATGGGCTGCGATTCCCCAAGAAAGATGCATTTTTACAGACAAAACATTTCAAATATTATTTTACACATTACACTGAATGGGAAACTTATTGTAACGAAGAATACTTTGACTAAAAAGCACTTTATTAAAATATATATTAAGATTTGGTAGGCTCCAGCATCTCCCTGTACAAAACCCCCATTCCCCCCTCTTAAAACGTAATAAATAAACACTTTGCAAAGTTGTATCGATTTATAATAACGAGTTTACAACAAAATCACCACAGCCCCCCTGGCTCCCGCCACCTCTCAACCCACCCCCCACCATTCCCCCACCCCGTACCCCTCACCAATTTACGGTGGAATTCAACAAAATTGTCTTATGGATAGAACAGCACCCACTATAAGAACGTAGAATTTCCACCACTGGCTCAGGGCTGTAAACAGGAGACTAGTACCGCCTCAACGCTTGTCCGAACAAGAAACCACTTTTCAGAAATCAAGATTACTCTGTCGAGTGTTCATTGTGCAGTATAACCGAGGAACCGGGGCAAAGAAGCGTCGCAGTCCAGCGCACGGAGGAGGCCTTCTGTCTTTGCAGACAAGGGCTCTGGCGCCACCACTTCCGTCAAGAAGGCCTTCAGTGCGGGCACGTGCTCGTGCAGCGCCATCACCTGTACTAGGTCCTCGGCACAGCGTTCCACCTCCTTTTCCATCTCCGTGGGAGACCAGGGCTTCGGACTTCCGTCCGTCGCAATCGTCCGCAGCGCTCTCAGCCCTTCCGTGCAGTCTCCCGGAAGCCATAGGGTCTGCAGAAGCTCCAGGACGTGGTGCAGCCGCAGGTAATCCTGCAGCAGCTGCTTCAGGAGGAAGACGAAAACTGCCGGGTTGGCGCAAGAGGACAAGGAGTTGTCCGTGTCCTGATTTCTCTCTGTGGCGAGCACAAGGGTGGTGGTGAACACACAAGAGACTTGTAATATTTGTCTCCGCAATGACAAGGAAAAACTCGCCTATATACTATTGCATAGGCTTTGGTGGTCGTGCTGTATACCTCTCCGATGTGGTTTTAGGGTTAGTTCCTGAAGCTCCCAGCACGTGAAGCGAAACACTGCACATCATGCCAATCACCGCATGGCACAACCCATCGGAGAGAGCTTGTGTATTATGTGATTTGAGCCCTTTTGGCAATACCCTGCCTGATGAGGGCCTCTCCAGGCTCTGGGATATTTGACTAAATTTCAACACGGTGCTGGTTGGCAAAGGCGGGGAGCACAGAAATGAGCGTAGAATAATATTTGTATAATACAAGCTGGCAGTATGCTTGCCGTACATATATTTCAGTCGTATACTCATGTAGCAAAGGTGTTTCGTTACATGCCTTGAGTACAAGCGTATTATCTTCGGATTCCCAGATAAATTGATACAATTTGGCATCATGTAGCATCCAAATGCAACCGCATGTCAAGACGCTGTACAGAAACAGTGGGCATGTTTTATGGAGCAAATGAAGCACTCAGGTCACAGGTAGAGGGGAAAAAAGGAACGTATTGAGCGTGGAGTTTAGCAGGGGCAGTTGACAGCATGAATGGCTGGGAAAATTGAGTTCCAGACAATAGGGGCAGCAGAGGAGAATAAGCGACCTCCCACTGATGAAATCTACTGTGTAGGTTATTGTGATTGCGCCGAGTAGCTCTCCCCGTGTTTTCGGTTTGTACCGCGTGTTGTTCGGCATGACGTCCCATATTTTGCTCCACGTGCTGGAGGCTTCTTCAGGAACTGAATATTTGTGAAGCTGCCAGCACGTGCAACTGAATATCCCTGAAGAGCGATAACAATGTAGCCATAACTGGCGCTTTGGGTGGCAGGTTCGTGCCAGAAAGGTGCCACGTGGTAACCAAAAATAAATTGACTTGACTTGGACGAGTTTTAATTAATGAAAAACTGTAACGCAGGGGATGGAGAACTTACGACCTTCATGTTCATGGTATGTGGCCCATGGTCACTTAACGCCTACCACTTCGAAACGGCCCTCTGGGGCATCACGTCGAACAGCATACGGTATAACCCGAAAACGCATCGGAGAGAAGGTTGCATTTGCAGCAGTGACAAAAGTGAGGAGGACGCTTCGCCGACCGGCGCCGTGCTGGAGCAGGAGGCTGGCGACGTCTCCGTGTCCTCGCGCCAAGGCCTCGGACATCGGCGTACGCCCGTCGACGGCTGCGTGCAGGTCCACGCTCTGGCAGCTCTGCAGGATCTCGCGCACGCACTCCAGGCTGCCGTGGAAGCACGCATCGTGCAGGGGAGTCCAACCGGCGCAGTCTGTAGTCAAGCGCACCGGGGCAATCGGGGCTTAGCTCCCAGACACCCCAATTAACTCTCCAGATGCAACGATGCACTCAAAAGCTGGCGGGGGGGGGTGTCGGAAACGGTGCCAATACGCTCAGAAAGCAGAGTCAGTACGAACTCAAAAAATACCAGAACACAGCTGGCAATATCTTTTCAGTAGGTTATAGCGCACTTGGCCGAAACACGAGAAGCAAAAAAAAAAGTGCACACGAGTGAAGGCAATAATTTATGCGGCGGCTAGGCTCGGTGCGATACATGTGTAAGCAATGAAAAACACGGGGCGCCCTTGACAAGCGGAGCAGAGCGCCGGAGCGAGCACGCCGCGGCGGCGGCGGCAGAGTGGTTGCGTGGCGGCACGGACCCTGCACGTTGATGTCTGTGCCAGGAATCTCCAGCAGCTGCTTCAGCTTTGCGACGTCATTCTTTATACAAGCCTTGTGCAGCCGGGTCTCACCTGTGGCGTACGATACAGTTACACGCACGGGGTATTTCTTAAGCACGGCTGTAACCGATACGTTATTTTCGTTAGCCGGCTCTGCAAACAAAAAGCCCATAAGTTAAAACTTCAAAGCGCGACTGCCAACGCGCATTTAGATGAGGCAAAAGCACTGTGAGCCGCTTTCACCGAAATTGTTAAATATGCAGCGTGGTCATGTGAAAACAAAAATATCAATTGCAATTTTGCAACAACAAAAAAAAAAGGCAATTTAAGAGGTATCACAAGCAATTTGGGACCGCTACGTTTTGAAAACGTGAACCAGATTTTATTCCGTTTAATTATGTTTTTCAAGCGATTTGACTTCACTGTGTTTTATTAAAGGCGTTTTTTGACGAAAATTGGACAACTAAAGGGAAAATAAACAGTATAATGCTGCACCCGGTGTGAAACGTCTAGAAAATGTTACGCTGAAAAGCGTGCACAAAAAGTGTGCTGCCCAAGCGGTTTCGTAAACAGACAGGGAAAAATAAAAGAAAGATGTATTAATGAACGTATCCACCATAGCTGTATTACAAAATCCCCTTCAGACTTCAACTTTCTTCTGGGGTCACTGTGCAAAAATGTTGCGCATGGAAATAATTTTCTTAACAGCCATGTGATCGAGATGCAGTGCACCTGCAACGTCAGTGAACTGGGCTGACAGCTCTCTGCTGAAGTTTAAAACCGCTCGGATTAAAAAAATATATACTTTCTTGTTATGTCGATTCCACCGAGGAAGGGGCGGGGGGGTAGTAAGGGAGGGGGGGGAGAAAAAAGGTCAAAGCGAAATGCAATGATGGATGTCTCTTTGCAACCATAAAGCACCATGGGTAACGGAACACCGTTTTACAAAGAAAATTATATTCTGAAAAGTAGTCTGGGCAACGGCGGCGACTGGAAGGGGACGTGTGGAGTAATTTTAATTTTTTGCACGTTCAACAGAAAACCTCGGTGCCGTTCACGGTGCACGGTGAAGCCAAGCCGAGCGATCACCGACCCACCGTACTGTACACGGCACGGCAGCCTTGTACTCCTGGGGAATGCAAGCTCCTATCATCGTTGGGGGAAATACCCGGTGGTGTTTGTATTGTTAGTTTGAGCACCTGCAGGGCAATCGTTTCATAAGTGCGTCTCTTGTGGCTGCTGCCTTTACGTTTGTGCGGCAGCATTACCCTTGGGGTTGATGCTCTTGCAAGCGCTGCTGAGTACGTCCCCATCGATGGTCTCCAGTGTGTTTACATCCGTCTCCTTGGATTGCTTCCTCAACCGTCCCACCAAGCCATCGTACCTACCAAAACAAAGCGCATGTGTTTTGAGCAGATCCGCGGCGGGCAGTAACAAAAACTTACCGTTAAAATTAATGATTACTGAAGCAATTCGTAAAGGTGTATTGCGGGAAGATAAACTTAAAAGCAGCCATCAAGGCCACCACTGGTCCATGTGATTGTTTTCACGTTATTATATTTGCATGTTGTAAGCTAATAGCCGAAAACTAGATTAACAGAAGTTAACCCTTTCCCATTGCGATGACGTACGTGTACGTCATCAGTTTTTCTTCTGATTCCGTTCCTATGACATAAGTGTACGTACGTGTATGCCATTGGAACGGAACTAAAATAAAAAATGAAATAACTTTATCGGTACCGAGGCTCCCACAAGGCGATGCGGGAGGCCGTGCCACAGTTTGGCGCCAGCTATCATACAGTGCGGTCGTGTCGCTACAGTTCACTGCGTTGAGTACAATGCCTTTAAAAACAACGCCGCTACTCCTCCCTAAATAAAAAAACGTGAACCACTTGCGTGTTCCGAGATTCAGTGGTGAACAGGACCCATCCTGCAACTTGCAGATGTCTCGGATGGGAAAGAGTTAATTTTACCCAGCCTCGCCACTATTGCCCAATGCCACGTCAATATATAGATCAAAAGCCATGATCTATCTACTGCCGGATGAAGCCCTCTCCAAGTCGACACCATCCCTGAAGGGCTACGGATGCAATAATTCGATCTAGATACTGGACAAGAGCTGATCGCATCACTCCATCTCCACACTGGTCATCCTCTTGGGCATGCTTTCTCCGTTGGCTGCCATTCTATTGTCAGTTTCGACCATCGGGCCATCATTTCTTCTGGCTGCACATCCTGCCCAAAGCCCATACGTGTTTATTAACAGCACGACGTTGCATAGAAAAAGTAACAGATTTCTGTGGACGACGTCCATTCTAATTTGCCGACGCATGAACGGCAATCGAACCCCGCGAGCGAATGCTTGGGACAGTTTTGTGGGCGCGCAAAAACTGGTCGCTGCATGAGCTAGGCGCGCGATGCCATGCGGTGATGAACTCACAGCGACAAATTGTCCACTTCACCCGTCGCAGAATAGCACCTGCCCTGCTGTTGGCTCACCCGCTCCGCACTGAATCTCTTGATGCAGAAGTAAGCGGTTTTCTGTGGAGGCGTCAGAGACATTCCAAGCAAATGCTCCTATTCAATCAGCACCAAGCAATTAACTATTCTCCACCAAGCCGGGATTATTTAAGGTGAGCGCACAAAACGCACGTTCGTTTCTTTCTCTCACGGATATTGTGCGCTCTTGAATTGAATAATTGCGTTTATCTATGGGTGGAATGATGCATTCATTCATTAATATCAATTCTTAAGGCCATGCAACATGCATCAAATTTGCACACTTAAGAATATTTTTCAGAGAGTGTAAGCTGTCATGGATTTCCATCACTGCCTGCAACCACTCGAGGTTTGCATATTTAATCGAATTTTAACCCTAGTTCATTTCAAGTATTACTGTCAAATTTGCTCATGGACTGTGATATTTGATGTTTTGTCCACATTACTTAAATGTAAATGTGTACAGCATCTAGAGTTGCTTATAGTACTTAGACGCTATATACATTTTTTGTATTATTATTACCAAACATAGCAATGCCAAAATAGAATTTATTCTCGAATGGCATTGAGAAAATTAAGTGAATCTACAAGCGGTGAATCGTTAATTGTCTATTGATAACACTGTCCACTCTCGATTATCGAGGGTAATGCGGGTAGGGATAGCTCAGAACAAACGAAAAGATAGACAATGCATCATGAGACCTCCTTGCTGGTACCAAAATATCAAAATAGGTTTTTCCCCCTTTTTTCTGGCAACAAAACTGAAACATTTTTACAAGCACCGTTTGAGACGAGGCTCAAAAGAAAGCTGTCTCTGGTGTGGACCAATTAGTTTCAAGGACAATGAATATATTATCAGAGTAGGTTTTTTGTTTGCATTCTGACCACAAGTATTGTGGTTAACGCAGAAACGATT
Source organism: Lampetra fluviatilis (assembly GCF_964198595.1). NCBI lineage: Eukaryota > Metazoa > Chordata > Hyperoartia > Petromyzontiformes > Petromyzontidae > Lampetra > Lampetra fluviatilis. The sequence continues at coordinate 2,679,369 of NC_136313.1, read as the reverse complement.
CCTTGTAAAAAGGTTTCAGTTTTGTTGCCAGAAAAAAGGGGAAAAACCTATTCTTATAGACAATGCATACAACACATAATATCAATTAGGCATAAAAAACATCTTAATGTTTACTTACGCAAGAACATAATCAGTTTACTTGCCGAGTGAGGAGCAGCTAATAATCAAATCGGGGCACGAAAATAATTTGTACCCACGTTTGTCGCAAATCTTGCGGTTAATCGGCAGCATGGATAATCCCCCCCAACATATTTGATTGCATGGATCTTATACAACGTACAAGAGGGGTGGGCTACTTACAATCTTTGAGAGGCTGATGGGCATCTTCATGACTTCCGATTTGTTTTGCACGAACATGTGCCACAGCAGCATGTCGCACATGTGCATCCGCAGCCAGGGCGACGTGAGGCTTGTCACGAGGGTCTCCAGGGCAGGCTGCGGGAAATCTGTGCGGGCAACAAATTCACAGGGCTGAGAAGCGATACCCCACTTTTTCCCCGCTGGCACCTCCGATAAGTCAACGTGGGGCTATCACAGTACGGGTGGTTTTCCGCTGGCTATTTTCTATACTGTCCCAAGGAACCAAACTGACGCTCTGGTCTCGCAAGGCCACCTGATTCTGGCTCGAGGCCAAGGAGGGCCCGGGTGGTGGCGCCAATGACCCTTCCATTGCATGTGATGCAGTGGAACACCGTTAGCGTCACGTCGTCATCTACACTCGTCTCTGCTCGTAAACTGCGTGTGACGCAGCATCACCGCATCGTCTCCACGCATCTCGACACGCTCATCGTGCGTGACGTCAGCAGCACGGCTCGGCGTCCGCAGTGGGTAAACAAGCCGGTGCCTCCTGAGCCGCAATGGGCTGCTGGTCCCGGCACATACTTGGATGTGCGGGTTAAAAGAGGTACAAATGTCAGGGTGAAAGCAAAAGCCAAACAAGCAACTCTAAGTGTGTGTCGGCAGACATGAGGCACGCTCACATCTTTGCACGCTGTCAAGTCAAGCCCTGTTGGCCTCACAACATGGACATGCAGTTTCCTTGTTCTACCTGAGCACTCTATGGCCATCTGGTTGGCATGCTTTTGTATGTCCTCCATGGCTCTGCCTCGGTTCCACAGGAGGCTGAACTCCAGCACGACCCCTAGCAAGCACTGCACCAGCCGCAGCAGCTGGTATTCTTCTTGCCGAGTTGCACAAACCTGCCCATTCGGAGCAGAGTAAGGATAAGGATTTGCATGTATATTGCTGTTGCTTACAAGACTAAGAATATCAAAGCAGCTTACATCGCATCTCATCTCAATTCTTTTCAGTGCCCTGTGGCAGTCAAACCAAGGCGACACACAGTGGCAACCGTCCCTACGCGGCACTAGGTGTACACGGCACTGGCTGGTAAAAAACATAAAGTGTGGCATGTGTCTACACGTCCAATCAATGTACAAGCTTAATTGTAGCATTACTCCCTTACTGCCCATCCAAATGGCCATACACCTCTTCCATGATGCAGTAAGCACATGCATACAGCCCTTTAGTCAATCCACTGCTGGATGAGGGACTCCCCACACTGTGCCAGTCCTAGTTATGTAACCCCACTTCGTGAAGTTGGTTCGAGCAGGACGGCTGAAGGAGTGGACCAAAGATATGCAATCATAGAAGTACAGGGGGAAAATGCATTTTACTCCACTGCACTTTGCTACCCACCATGTAGCCATGCAGCCTCTAACACTTCTAATGCATGGTGGTTACCAGTCCAAGCACTATTCAAGCTCAATCCTGGTTAGCTTCTGAGATTGGGCACATTCAGATTTGGTCTCGTTCACTTGGAGGTAGTTTACCAGTCGTATACTAATGGGTACATTTTATGCACCTCACTAATGCATTGATCCTTGTTTGCAAGGATTAATGCATTAGCTTCAAGTGCAGCAAAACGTTCGACATTGTGCTGAACAACACATGGTACAACCTGAACACACATAAGAAAACTATACAGCAGCAAAAGCAAGACACACTATGCAGTAACTGAGTCACATACCCATGCAAGGCATGTTTATTAACGTTTGCAGGTCAGAAAAGGGTTCATCCCGTCCATAGGACGGGCTGGCACCACCTTGCATAAAACATAACCCGGGCGATGCGCAAAGTAAGTCGCAGCGCACGTACACTGTTGTTGTCTTGCTGTGGCGTACGGCGGCAGCAGGCAGATCGCAGCTGAACCATGAAGAAGTCGAACTTGTTGGGTGCCAGCGTGACAGAGCCGGAGTAGATGCAGAAGACCTGCACTAAGACCGACGACCTGTTTGGTCGCAAGCCGTGCGATCCTCTCTCCGTCGCCCTGCTGGTCACACAGTGGTGCCACTTACATTTATCCACAAATACAGGCATCGGCAGCACCACTTCCATTCAAAGCACAATCACATGCACCGGCGGCGCGACTTCCATTTAATCACAAATACAGACTTCACTTAGACATACGCGAGAAAATGAAGATAGGCATTCATAGTGCCCACGTGTGTGTGAGTGCATTACGCGTGATTTAAAAGCATGCTCTCTGCAGGCAAATGCATTTGTGTCAATTGTGATGATTATTTTTGGACCGTGTGAGATGTGGCTTTTTTTCTTTTCAGCGGAACCATGCATGATATCGTGAATGTGCATCATTTAATGCTATTTTCTTCTGCTTCAGTGCAGTGCGTACAATCAAACATCACATAAACAGTACCGCTATAGAGTAAAACTGGCACGCGTGTAATATCTTGCCGCCAGTGTGTGTCGTCACGCTCTCATGCTTCTCGTTGAGACGGGGCCACGCGACATGTGCATTGCCAGGGGCAAGGATATAAAACACAAATAGCTCAGTTTCGCTGAAATAATTTGCAATACTCATTTAAAGTAAATTACCTAATTAAGACGAGTAATTAAGTGCTTTGATGGGCATGTGCTGTTCACGATTGGTGGCTGTGTATTTGAGTATTTATCTCCCGCAATAGCATTGGGACCTGTAGCTCCAGTACAGCTGAGAGTTCCGTGTTCCATAACACAACCTTGGAAGCTGATGGGTCAGTAAACGCTTCTGATCGGGCCATGAAATACATCTAGTTGCCATAAGAAATACACTTGACATAAGAAATATACCTGATCAAGTCATGTCATAGAATTGAAAAGACATTTAGAGAATAACAAAGGATATAACATATGCAACGTATGTTCATTAGCTACAAGTACCTTGTGTTCAGTTCAAAGAGCTCAGCTTCAAACAGTTTACAAAAGCAGACCAAGAGCTGGCTGTAGACCTGCTGCTTTTGTCTGGTGCGGTCATCCCCATTCACGCAGGTGCTGCGCCGACACACACACACAAGGGACATGCACTTCACCGCTACATCCCAGCACGCAGCCCAAGTAACCATGTGCTCCAACCAACAGCTTAACACCATGACGTAACGCCCCCCCCACCCGCCGCCCCCCACCCCACCCCCAGCACCCCACACCCCCAGCCAGCGCTCTCGAAACGCCCATCACCACGGTCTACAAATTCTGCAGCCTAATCACTCAATTACAATATCTGAGAGCCAAGTGTTGTACCTGATGAGGGTCTTAAGCAGAGCCCAGCAGCCCTCGCAATCCTCCGTGTCGTCAGGCATGCGGAGAAGCCACAGGTAATAATCGCTAAACTGCCAGTGGACCCAAGGAGGGTAAATTGCCAGCAGCAAATCGAAAATTCTGCAGAATTGCTCCATTAGCTTCTTGTCGTTTTTCTGCAGAGACACATTGTTTTCGCAATTACACGGGCTGCATATTTGGGCAACCGGCGGTGAAGCAGCAGTGTAATGATAACAGTAAACTGACCATTTTGGGGAGAATGGTGCACAAAGCAATATCAAACAACATGTGGTTATGCTGCCGACTGCTCAAACACAATGATTTTATGCCGATAGCAAAGCTGGGATTACCATTTTCTCGCTAAATGTATCAGAAACAAAGGCTCGTGCGGAAATTGCTTTGGCGCGAACTCACAACTTTATTTAAATGCCCTCAAAAGTGTGAGAGAAAAAAAAGCATCAACAAAAAAAGACGAAGATCTCGCTTGTTCACAACCGATTTGTATTCCGAAGGCGAAAGTGTTGTTCGTGAACAATTTATTGAGGTCAGCTCAGCACAGGAGGTGGGAGCAGGCGGCCAGCATGATTCCTGGTGTTACCCTGACAAAGAAGCGCGATGGACTCTTGGTGAACAGCCCTTACTCCACTTGTTTGTAACAGAATTAGTCAACATGAATTAAGCTCTTGCACTAAAGGACATTAATAAGCCGCGTTCACAAAGCGGCCGCGCTGGTTGGTGCCGGGGGGGTTCGAAGTTTTGAAATCCCTTTGAAGTTGCGCTGGGTTTACGCCAGCGTTTCTGTGCACTGCAGATACTAAAACTATCCCGGGAAGGCGCTCAGACTGCTGACTAGACAAAGCTTAGAAAGCACCTCCGCCGGCATGTTAAGTTGCGCTACACCAGACACTTATGTCCGCTTTGTCCTTCCCTTACCCACGTTAATGTGCACTTGAGTACCGGCATTCAGTTCCTTTATAGCCTCCGTGTGAATAGGGCCCCGCAGTAATTAAGAAGTGACGGGGAGGGAACCTCTTACCTTCAGAATGTGCTTTAGAATGTTCTGTAGTGTGCCTGCAGGAGGGCAATAGAGAGGTGACCTTGTCAGGTAGCCCTCAACCTCTTGCAAAGCCTCAAAATAAAAACCACATTCCACCAGGCTCTCCATTTTCTTAGCCGTCAATTCATCCAACAGCCACTGCTTTCCCTTCAGAGCAACCAAGAAAACAAGAGAGAACGCTTCAACAAAAACACGCGCACACGTTCGAGCGTTACATTCAGCTCACAAATAAGCATACCTCTGAAAAGCTGATCGGGTGGATCCGAACGTAGCCTGACGTAATGCTAACGTAAGAACTCTAAGGGAGAGGGAAGGAGAGAAGAGAGAAAATCATTAATTGCTGCGAACCTCAAGGAAATGTTAAATTACGCTTCGATGAAGTTCTGGGTGGAACACATACAATAAAGCCTCGCATATCTGACCGTCACAAATCCACTCGAACTAATTAACCACCGACAACATATAGTGGGTGCTTTCGTATTTTCAGATGTTCACAATCCAAACATTTCACACACATTACTGTATTGATATAATCTTGAATATACTGACTTACTTCTAAAGCACAGTAAAGCATTTTCCATGTGCTTTAAAGCGGTGTGCACTGTATTGTTGTTCGCCAACATATTTGTACACGGTGAAAACGTCACAGATGTTGACATTCCCGACTATGCATCAATCCACAGCAAGCCGGATATATACGACGTTGTACTGTACTCTGTAGCACACTCACATAAAAACGACTGCGGTTTTATGTCGGCAGAGCGTGGGCAAAAATCCCGCGATGAGAAAACACCACGCGCATTACCGAGGCCAATTAAAAACAAATAAGCAATTTGCACTACATTTTAGGCTCGAGTCACACCATGCCGTCATCAACACACAATTTCCATACTGATTCACAAAGTCGGCACAGCATACCTTATTAGATGTGCTCAAGACGTTCTGGATTATTGTACGCATTTCGTTTCCTGGGTCAACGGCACACGTCTGGGAGGAAAGGTGGTTTTGCTCGCTGCCTGCTGATGCCGGACCCAGGCAATGTGTGAATGCTGGGGGGTTGCTGAACATGCTGCAATGTTTGCTCTCGCTGCCAGCCTTGCTAGGTCCCTGGGAACACACCAAAGGAACATTAAGGTTTATAACAAGCTATAGAATTACATCCTAGTATGTGAAACAGACTTGTCAACATGCATAAATGATAAATGCAACTTTATAAGTTGGAGAGATTAGACAACACATCATTTTTTTTAAGGTGATTGGTAAGATACAATACATGTTCAGACCTTTGTCAATCCACTGCTGGATTAAGCCCTTCCCTCGCCACATCAGTCATTGGGGTTGTTTGACCACACTTCACCACACTGGTCAGTGCAAGTTGGTGAAGGAGAGTAGCCGAGAACCAGTTAAGATATCCCTCAGCACTGTTAGCCAGGGGTATGAATGTAACTCTGGTCACCGTGTTCATAGTGCAGTGCACTAACCACTGTGCCATCATGCAATCCATTACTAATTTGAGCGTTATAAAATGCTGGTAAAGTCACGTATGTATAATTTTTGTTTTATTAATTTTTTTTTTTATTTCTACATATAATTCTACATATTATTTCTACATACCGAAATAACCAATGAATATTGTAATTCCTGAAGTCACGAAAGCTTCAATTCTAGATTGGTCCTTACATTTTTCACTTCGTAATTTTACTATCATAATGCAATGATCAACACGTAACCAAAACATTGTAAGCACTGGTTAAGTAAGCCGCCTGTCTCCTCTTAACCTCTCGTGGAGGTAAGCACATGGACCTGACACTGGATTAGGATGCAAGGAACATCGTGAAACACAATAGCCCCTCCTCCTGAGAAAGCAGTGCACAAAGCAATGAGTATTGGGACAGCTGTGTATGGTGGTGTCGCAAGGGTTATGTTTACTGGACATCTGTGATCAAGAGCTTCATAGCTCAAGATTCAGATATTTACTTTCATCACATGGGGTGTAAAACTACATTCAAATGTGCTTAGTACAAAATCCACGGAGCATTCAGATGACACAATAACATCGGTAACATCTCGGCAATACCTGACGCAGATAGTCAGCGATGTATTTCACGCTATAATGGGGGACGTCAAAGCGACTTGACTCCAAGGGATTTGTGTCGCAGTTGATATCGTTGAGTACGTGCGTGACCACAGCGTCGGAGGTTGACGGACTCCCTTCGTACACCACAGCCTTCCCTGCTTTCAGTATCCTATGTGCAAAAGTAAACCACATCCCATGGAAAATGTACACATAGCAACAAAACCCTTCGCAGATATGTACATATAAATATATATATACTTATATGGTGGAACAGGTTAGTCCTAGTTTATTGGTTGTACTAGATGGTTCTGTTTGCTTATAATACTTTTTACATAATGTAACATAATTGCACATTCATCACATCAGACCACTTATTTTAGGCGCAAGACTGGAGGACATTTTTTTAATTCTGACAACTGTTTGATGCGGGGTTGTAACTACCAACAAAACGTCATGCCCAATTGTTACATGTTGTGGATTGCTCTCCAACCCACATGCGTGCTGAAGAAATAATACGATGGCATGTTTGTTCACGGGGCAACTTTATTAATTCGCTGTGTCGGCCGGCGGAGGGTGTCAGACCCAAAAATCTATTTTTATTCATATTGGTGGCAAAAACCTCCGTGCTTAAATGCGTGTCTTTATTTTATCTTGGCCACCTCTCTGCCCCCATTACCCCAGATAATTGATAGTTGACCAAGCCATCACACAGCGAGCGGCCATGTGAGCTCTGGCAACCGTCACTATATTTGTCTTGTTTGGACATGAACTAAAAAAAAATTTCAGCACACGGAGCGAAACAATACGAGTTACAACCCGAAATAACATCTGAGAGCTGTGCAGCACAATAGCAAAAAAACACAAAAGTATTAAGAATATTGCTTGCCTGCAGAACGTAAGTAGCCTGCTCATATCACTTATGTCCAGCACGACTTTCCAGCCCTGGAAGGCTCCCGATGACCCTCCTGACTGGATGTGTCTCCTCCAGTCGCGGGCGACCAGCTCGAAGTCAGATGTGGCACCGCCAGAATTTCCCCACTCATAGAAGCTTTCTTCCAGCCAGAAGCCAGCGCTTGCACTCTTTCTTAAATAATCCTCCCGCAGAATCCAAACTCCTGCAGGAACACTCACACACACACGGTCCTTCATTACAAATCGCCTTCACCATGTACAACAGACATGGAACGATTCATCACAACTCCTCCCTTGTCCCCGACACCAGTAATTTTCACATTCTGCGGTAACAAATCCTCATCATCTTAAATTTCGATTTAAAGCTTTCGTGACTGCAGGGATTCATCTTCTTGGTTCTTTCAGTAAAGTCACGTAAAATGGAAATAATAAAATAATTAAATTAAACATTAAATAATTATTTTATTATGTTTTTTATTATAAAACAATTACTTTATTATGTTTAATTTTTATTATTTTATTATTTCCATTCTACGTGACTTTACCGAAAGAACCAAGAAGACCTCATCATATTCATCCAATATAAATCCACTGATGGATGTAGCAATCCATATAGCACCTGCAAATGAACAGATTTCATCGCTCCATCTCCATGGTAAATGTACTCTCAGGCACGTTCCCTCCTTTGGCTGTTACTCCGTCAATAGTCATGACTACCGACAATTATTACTTCTTGCAAAGTGTTCTGCCCAAGCCCACTTACACACTTAAGCGGTTGTGCTTTCGCTACGTTGTCCCCTCCTGAAGAAGGACGCCTGTGTTGCGCCCGCAACATCGTGATTAAATGTAGTTGTTTTAATTTATTACATTTTATTTTTTACCTACGTGACTTTACCGAAAAAAACAAAGAGTACAAGCCCACTTACTTAAAAAAAAGTCACGAGCTTGCTTTATGTTCTCTAATGGCATTCTATAAACATGTTCCTCTCTATCTGTAAGTATCTGTAAGTATAATTAACAGCATAACCAAATAATTAAATAATAAATAATAATAAATAATTTTGCAAATACATGTGTTCTATTTTCAGTGTTCCTCTTTCTTTTCTCAGTGTAATTACTTTGTATATGTACATAACATATTAATTACTTCAGTATATCACAAATTGGCCATACATTATTTTGTACTGAATTACCATTTCAAAGTTATGGTAATCCCAGGCATGGATGTTGCATGCTTATTTGCAGTTTTGTTTAAGTATATAAACAGCACCATTCAAACACAGCTCTGCACAAGCACATGTAGCATATATATTAATTCCTGTAGATTGTAGATTATTTTATATCATAACACTCATTGAGATGATTAATTTATCTTTGATGGTGCAGTGGTAAGCACACTGCACTCTGAAGCTGGTAACCCGAGTTAGATTACCAGCCTCAGCTAATGAGTAGTGACTTATATATTGGCTTCTCCCACCTTCACCAACCCGCATTGACTCGCGTCGTAAAGTATAGTTCAACAACCTCCATAACCAACACGGCATCTGAAGGCCTTTATCCAGATGAAGGGAAAATTAACAATTAACTTGATAAACATGAACACAACACTAGATCTGACAGTACCAACCACCCCAATAACAAAATTGTATTCATACCTGCAGCACAGGCTGAGAGATACTTCTCACTGTAGTTCGGTTTCGCAATGATCATGTGCGTGCAATCTGTGTCAAAAACCTGAGAAGACCCATGACACAAACAGGAAAAACCACGTCACTTGAGAAGGCAATTGTATAGATCTTATTTTGAACGGTCGTGCGATTAAACTGTGAGAAATGTTGTATCCACGTTTGGGGCCATTCTCCAAAGAGTGTTCATCAAATATATATTTTTCAAACTACCTTTTTCATTATCAGTCAATTAAGCAAATGAAGATTAAAGATATATTTTAAAGGATATTTTTTGTACTGTCATAGGTGAACAGGCACCGATGCTGCAGTTGTAGCATTTATTAATTGAATAATGCTGCCACTATAAAAAAAAAGTCTAAATTTGGTGGCATGATGCAAATAAACATGCAACATTCTGCCTGTAGCACTGAGGTGGAAAAGTGGTGACTTAAGTCAACCTTCTATTAACCACAGCCCAAAATGGAGATTCAACATATGAGGCCCCTTAATGTAAGAAGTTAAGATTTACTCACATGTATTACTCTGACTTTTTCAACAACGAAGATAAACACTGCTACTACATATTGATCGTGATATAAAAAAAAAACTTCATCATTCATAAAATATACATTTGTGAAAAAAATGTTGATTCAATCTTGTTTGACACCGTTGAAGTGAAAAAGGACCAGATGACTGTATAAGAAGTATGCACAAGCACCTTGTCAGGCAAGAGGCGTCCCTCCAATTTCAGAATCAACTTCTCCAGCTTAACTTTCATCGTCCACACAAAGCCAGAAATCTGGAAATTCCGGAACTGAGCAGGAGGCAGCGCCATCTGCTCCACAAGAAGAATTGTTCAGAGAATTAAACAAACTTGATTTGTGACACTGAATTGATGGAGATGCACAACTACAAAACAACAAACAATACAGCGTGCATTCGTCAATAACACTGCCCTGAAAGGAAAACATATCATAGGTGACGTGTCAGGCAAGGGCCCTTCATCAGAGCACATAGAGAGGCCAGACACAGTGGCGAAGCATTAGAGACTGCACTTTACACGATGTGGCCTGATAAAAATCTAGCTTTCGATTTAAAGCTTTCATGACTGCAGGGATTCATCTTCTTGGTTCTTTTGGTAAAGTCACGTAGAAGGGAAATAATAAAATAAATAATATTAAACATAATAAAACAATTCTCACGACGTTTCGGCCACAACGGCTGCTTGTGTTGTGGCCGAAACGTCGTGAGAATTATTTTATTATGTTTTATTTTTATTATTTTATTATTTCCCTTCTACGTGACTTTACCGAAAGAACCAAGAAGAAAAATCTAGCCCTTAATTTTTTTCCAGATGACCAGTTTTTTAAATTAAATTTTTAACAATCAAAATATAAAAAAAAAACTAATTTGTGTTAAAGTCAAATTATAATATGACGGTGGCACGTTGAATTATGGGAAGAATTGTGTTTGTGAGGTCAATGGATAACATACTTACTAATACATTCCTGGGATCAATTATCATATGAAACAGGAAGAGTCGATGGGACTGTGTGTGTCCTATATTCCTGGACCTTGCAAGTGGAGTAGAGGCATTCATGGGAAGCTATTTGAATAAAAATCTAATGTGAAAAAGTACACCAAATATTAAACCAAAAATTGACGTGTCTCACACTTAATAACAATAAAGCTTTAGGTGAAGGTGAGACATTAAGTTCTACCAGGTGAACAGTATTCGGTTTCATTGTTATTTTTATGGTCTCATTCCCACCTGAAATGATCAGACTTGATAATGCCTACGTTGACAGAGTGAATCCTCGTGACAATCACACGGGAATTCTTATTCATCCAAAGATTAAAATTTGAACGGGTGGAGGGGGTCAAGGACATGGCAAGTCTATTCTTTAATCCTCATTACAAAAAAAAGTTTAAAAACATTATCAGTGGTAATGTAAGTTTAATCATTGCCTCCTTGCTGTAAGGCTTATTTGAATATCCCAAGTGGGGATTCCCAATTACCTTCTGTAATGAGTTACCAGCTGCGTGGCTACCCAGTGTGCGGGCAGTGCAATTGTACTGGGGGCCAGAAGAGCGAATGTGCCAGTCAACGAAGAATGGGGTAATCTGACAGGTGGGATCCCATTTCATTCCTTACACCATGCTAGACCACTGAGTATTAGGTACAGCATACTGTAATAACGATACATCGATGCATCAAACTTAATTCCTGTACATGCATGGAAGTCTCTCAGAAATTATTAAGCGTTATTTCGTTTTTACAAATTACACTCAAACGATATGGGAAAAAAAGAACCACAAAACAAGACACGGCCATCGATCCTTCTTAATTCATGGAATCCTTCTGGGTGAGGGCAGTAAATGGTCACCTGCTTTTGAGAATTTTGCTGGCACCCGTTGGCCAATGTTGTCTGTCTGGAGCATGGCTGTGTACTACATCTGATATTAATGCAAAACACTAACGGGACGCTCTGCTGTGATAGGGTTTAGGGGAAAGGCCAATCTTGTTATCATTGATGCATAGACTTTGATGGAGACATGCAATGCAAATGAGGTATGTACCGTATCCTCAGTGTGTTAGATACACGTTTTTGAAATCAATGAACGTGCCAATCCACTGCTAGATGAGTGCCTCCCCACACCGTGCTGGTCATGAGGATTATTTGCTCATGCCGTTACCACGCTACTCAGCACGTGTTAGTGAGGCCAGCCAGCACAGACGTGGAAGCACATCAGTACAGCGTCACAATTTGCTACACGGCCCTCTGCAGACAACATAATCTCCGCAAGCCTATAACACCTGCTATGCATGGAAGGGGTAACAACCAAAGCACTATGGCAGGATCAACGTTACAAAAAAAGTCGTAAATGAAGGCACGTGTTCATCATCTACATGTTTGCTCTATGTATGTGAGATGATATGGTTGATTTTAAAATATACATCTCAACCCTAAAATCTGGCAGGACCCTCCTGAACGTTGATTCAGCGCCGGCTATGGCAGGGATGCGTGTGCTGGCTATGACGATTTCTTTCCAATTCTAATTCAAACATCAATTACACGTAGATTTGTGGCCCAGAACGTGATTGCCACAATGAATAACTTACAGCGCACTAATTGCAATATAAACATCCGTGGTTTTGCGACGGGGCGTGTGATAATTACGTGAATCGACAAAGGTTTAGGTATAAGCAAACCACCACTGCGAATTCATTGGCTCCTCTCAGCCAAATTACTTCGCGGGACCCCAAAGCAACAGCATTTGGACTTGTTTCGACCTTCCCGGGTCTCATCAGCCTGTGAGGCTCGTTAAATACTTTTGGATAAACCAGTGGGAGGTTATCTATATATATAATGGAAATCTATATCTATAAAAGGAAAATTTGTGAATGTGTGTCTGTTCGAAATGTTTAGCATACTTCCCGACATGCTACAAACTTGAAATTTGGCATGTGGGTAGCTTCCAAACTGTACACAATGCAAAATGTATAAAAACAGACTTTTGTATTTTGGGGGGCGCAATAATGGATATATTTTGCACGGCAATTGACCCGCACGCGGCAGTGTTACACAATGTGCCTTCAAGACGTCAGCACTCAGCACCCCCCAACCTCCCACCCTCGGCCGTGTTATTAATTCAAGACAAGAATCCAAGTCCCGGGCTAAGCCGGGTAGTTGAAGCTCGTTCTGGAAAAAGCAGGAGATTGATTCCCCCATCTCTCAACTTTGGGGCCCCTGCACGCACAACATGCATATCGTATAGGCCAAGTCAACATGCGTGATTGTGCGGAAATGTGGACTGCTTCTGTCTCAACATTCAATTCACATTTGATATGTTATTCCGTTCGCCGTATTATTTTTTCCCAAAGCATTATCAATTAATCGCTGTACTTTTCCATTAATCGGCACGCGTCGTCAGTGTACACACAGGCAACCCAACGCGTTTAATAACAAACCGCGCACAAACCCGCATGTCAACGAGACACAAGAGTAATCGATTTCCGTCGAAGCGTACCGTGGAGTTGCCCACACACCACCACCACTACCACACCGCACGCGCCGCGAACTTCAAAAGCCGCCGGTCGACATCGCCCATTGGGGGTCAACTCGTATCCGGTGACGTCAGCCGCGATGAGAAATCGTAGACCGGATTAGATTCAGGGGGGCGGGGCTTGGCCAGATCAGCCAATCGCGTCGCGGCTTTAATGTTTGGCTTTGACCAATTGGAGCGCGTTGGAAGCGACGTCAGGCGTGCGAGCGCGCTAGGAAATGTAAACGCACGTTTGTTATAAATGTTGTTGTTGTTTTGGGGCCGTCCATAAATGACGTCACGCACCTATGGGGGGGGGGTCAGACATTTGTGACGATGTGTAACGAAGAGGGGGGGGGTGAGAAATGTGACGTCACATCAAAATACGCAACTTTAAATAAATGTAGACAACACGTTCTACTTAATACTGGTAGGAACCACCTGGTTCCACCAACCAACAGGGGATTATTGTGTCCGTCCGTCGTGCATCAAAAAATGGGAGGGGTGGGGCTGGTGGGGAGGGGCTGGGTGGGGAGGGTGGGCAGGGGCTGGTTGGGGAGGGTGGGGCTGGGTGGGGGGTGGGAGGGGTGGGGCTGGGTGGGGAAGGGCTGGTCACCCCGTGGTGCCCTTATAAAACTCAACGTTTAACCTACTCACGTCGGCTTGTGCACGCCCTCACAGTCGGGCATATTTGCGGAATACACCACGCCGCCGTTGACCCTGGCCATTGACCGAGCAACCCAACGTTCCTACCAGCTGCCTCCGCAGGAATGTGTTTAAATTGACTTTTTAATAAATGTTTTCTCCTACAAAATCAGAGTGCAACGCCACATTAAATACGCACTACAATGACAATAGTTTAAAGCGATTTGAAGCATGTTTTATATATTTGGGGGGGGGAGGGGCAGAGCTTTGTGACGTCATATTTGAGGGGGGGTCTGACTTTTTGTGACGCCGTGTGATTGGGGGGGTCAAAAATCGTCCACAATCGCGTGACGTCATTTATGGACGGACCCTAAGCCACTCTGTTGAGATGTTATTTGTGGCCAGGTGGCTTCTAAAACATTTGTTAAATGCCTCGGTGGGCTTTACCTGGTTCTTTCGGTAAAGTCACGTAGAAGGGAAATAATAAAATAAAAAATTTTAAACCAATATTTTTTTAAAATAAAAGTAATAAACCAATATTATTTTATTATTTCCCTTCTACGTGACTTTACCGAAAGAACCAAGAATATGAATCCCTGCAGTCACGAAAAGTTTAAATCGAAAAATAGATACTATAGTTGCATATTTTTTACGTGATTTGTTTACATCTATACTCGGAACTCTCTCGTGTTTTTGGATGTGTGAAAAAAAGAGCCTTGTAAGCTACTCTTTGGTTTTTTCGGTAAAGTCACGTAGGTAAAACAATAAAATAAATGAAAACTAAATTAAATCACGACGTTACCTACGTGACTTTACCGAAAAAACCAGAGTATCAATCCTTGCAGTCACGAAAGCTTCAAATCTAGACTGAAGCTTTGTAGTTCATCGGATTCCCTCCAAGCACAGTTCCTATTATGACCGTTACATTGATTTTATAGCTTTATTTAGGTGATTTCGAAAACGTATGGTTTAGCCATGTTTGTTTGTTGAAGTACAGAGGTATGGTTGTTATTGTTTGACTTGCATCCCACTGGGATTTTTGCACACAGCATTGATATACGGTGCTTTTTTCTGGAAGACTTTGCTGTTTTTTCCTGGATTTTTCTGCGTATTCACTTTAAGATGTTCTTTGTTCATGTTTTTGTTTGTTGCGATTGTACCCGAGTCAAGAGCCGCATGGCTCACAAGTCGAAATGAAACTGAAAAAAACAAAAAAATATTTTCTCGAGACGCACGACACTTGCGACGTCATCGCCCGTGAGGCCCTGCAAGCGGCCATATTGCGTGGGGAAGACGCGCGCGTGATTGGCTAGCGTGTGGCCGATGCGACGTCACGTGACGGCAATGGTCGCCCCCTCCCCGCCCGCAGCAATATGGAGTGGGGCGGGGGGGGGGTGTAAGGCTCCCATAGCAATATGGCCGCCGCTCATCCCCTCCGCGTGGTTGTTGCGCATTGTCGCCCCCCCACGCCCCCCACCATATCCCAGGGTAACGGAGACGCGGAGACTTGTGGAGGTAATGCCGATGGCAGGGCTCTGTGTGAGTGCCGGCTATGGTCGGGCTGTGTGTGTGGCTATGGCAGGGCTGTGTGTGTGGCTATGGTCGGGCTGTGTGTGCCGGCTATGGCAGGGCTGTGTGTGTGGCTATGGCAGGGCTCTGTGTGCTGGCTATGGCAGGTCTGTGTGTGTTTGTGCCGGCTATGGCAGGGATGTGTGTGTGTGCCGGCTATGGCAGGGATGTGTGTGTGTGCCGGCTATGGCAGGGCTGTGTGTGTGGCTATGGCAGGGCTGTGTGTGTGTGCTGGCTATGGCAGGGCTCTTGTGTGCTGGCTATGGCAGGGCTGTGTGTGTGTGTGCCGGCTATGGCAGGGATGTGTGTGTGTGCCGGCTATGGCAGGGATGTGTGTGTGTGCCGGCTATGGCAGGGCTGTGTGTATGGCTATGGCAGGGCTCTGTGTGTGTGGCTATGGCAGGGTTGTGTGTGAGTGCCGGCTATGGCAGGGCTGTGTGTGTGCTGGCTATGACGTGTGTGAAATTCTTTCCAATTCCATAAATGACACAGTGACGGTAAAAACTAAATATACACAGCATACTGCTACATCCGTACGTGACGTCACTGCAAAAAAGCCCCCCCCCCCTTCATTAATATCCATGCGCACGTGGAAATGTACTCGAACGCACAAGAAGGGAGCGCATGCCACACCTCTCCCCTAATTAATAATCATGAGCGGGTGACGTCACTCCACATGCCGCACCCCTCCACAATAACCATTAGCGGGTGACGTCATTCCACATGGGGCAACCCCCCCCCCCCTCATTAATAATCATGAGCTGAACAATTTTTCTATTGAATATTTCAGATTTACTGCAATATACACCCGTCCTTGGACGGGCAAAAAAGCTCGTTCTTATATAAACATCAATTGCAGATAGCTTTGTGGCGCAGAACGTGATTGTAATGTTCAATAAATTACAGCCCTTGATTGCTGAGGGGGCGTCCATAAATGACGTCACGCGATTTTTGACGATTTTTGACCCCCCCCCTCGGCACACGACGTCACAAAAAGTCAGACCCCCCCCCCTCAAATATGACGTCACAAAGCTCTGCCCCCCCCCCCCAAAAAAAGTGCTTCAAATCGCTTTAAACTATTGTCATTGTAGTGCGTATTTAATGTGGCGCTGCACTCTGATGTTGTAGGAGAAAACGTTTATTAAAAAGTATATTTAATAAGTAGAACGGGTCTATATTTATTAAAAGTTGCGCATTTTGATGTGGCGTCACATTTCTCAACCCCCCCCCCCCCTCGTCACATCGTTACAAATGTCTGACCCCCCCCAGGTGCGTGACGTCATTTATGGACGGCCCCTGAATGAAGGCCGCCTCACGTGGCTATGGGATTGTTTGACCAATGCTTTAACCACACCGATGAGTGCGGCTTGGTGAGCTTACTGTTGTTGGGCATTAGGATGTGTAATGTTACTCTGTCGAGCAATGCAATTCCATGTGATAAGCTATATGCAAACGTCATGCTATTGGCAATTGCCCATGTAAATACATTAAAACTCACACACGATCTCGCTTACCCGGTAATATAATCAATTGCCAGTGCTGTTTAATATCGCACTTTTATGATGTAGAATGGTATAAGTGCACTTGCGCTACAAACCACACGACCTGAGTTTGATTCCTGGCCACTGATAACGTCGTTGGCAAGGTATATCTGAAGTAGACCAGCGTGGTGAAGTATGGTCAAACAACCATGATGACCACGGCCAAGGGCTGTAAATTATATGACAATAAAATATGAAGAATATTCCAATTACATTAAAACATGCACTTTTAAACTGAAGGTATGTATCTTCGAGCTCTTATCGTCCACAATTGCATGACATTGTATTCAAATGTTGTACCTGCAGGTTGTTTGCAGCAAGTCCTGCACCGATTGTGTAGTCGGCGATGGAGGGATTTGGGGACCCTTGCGTGCTGCACAAAGTCTTGTCCGTCCTCCATGAGAACACGGGAGAGCACGAGATGCAGGAGCTATTGGAGCACCTCAACGCTGAACTCAAAGAAAATGCACACATGTGAGTGTGGTAACTCATGACATGTTCTACGTCTATGTAAGGGGCTATTCTATTCTTGCGAACGATGGCAATATGTGTAGGAACTAGATACCAATGTCCGAGGTCTGCCTGCCACGACGGCAAGTTTTTGTGTGTTCTCATACTTTGATTTGAAGCTTTCGTGACTGCAGGGATTCATCTTCTTCGTTCTTTCGGTAAAGTCACGTAGAAGGGAAATAATAAGGACGGCTGCTTGCGTTGTGGCCGAAACGTCGTGAGAATTATTTTATTATGTTTCATTTTTATTATTTTATTATTTCCCTTCTACGTGACATTACTGAAAGAACCAAGAAGATGTACTCATACTCTTAGGTTTTTGTTCGGTAAAGTCATGTAGGAAAATAAAACTAAATAAATAATGGAAATAATTATAGAAATAAAATATTATTTTATCTATTATTGTTTATATAAAGAAATAAAAAAAATAGAAATAATAATAGGAATAAAAACATATTTTATTATTAATTTTTATTTTTTCCTATGTGACTTTACCGAAAAAACCTACGAGTATGAATCCTTGCAGTCACGAAAGCTTCAAATCTAGAAGTTTTGTGTGTAAGTTTTACTATCCCGCCTCCATTGAATTAGCGCAGTCGACAGTGGTTTTACTATACGGTCCATAGTTTGGATTGCATGGCTACAATCGCACTCCTGTGTCTCATCTTTAATTTTCAGTACGGACAATTAACTCGATTCTCCCGTGTAATGGGGGGAGATGGGTGGCCCGGATGAACACAAAAATGCTAAACATGCCAAATCGGCAAATTAGGATATTGTTTACATATATATAATTGGGGTGAAGAATGTGTCGTCTGTTTTCATTGCTTAAAGTAATCGGTTTACTCACCGACAGATAAGTGGTCATGTGGCCACTCAGTCACAGACTCTTGATGAGTAAGTGAGAAGCAGCTAATAGACCAGCTTGCGTAACATTTTTTCATTATTTTTCGCAAGCATGGTTATTGGCTAATCCGCAACCTGATAATCAATGTTGTGGATTTACTCTGAAGTGGTAATTAATTGGCGCGTTGCTTACGTGACAAACCTTATTGGCTGTGTCGGGTGGTAGAGGGTTAAGATGCATTTATACTGACGCGATCTCACCCAAAAACCTTTATTATGGATTAACAGTATGTTTGTCATTTTGTATGTATGTCCAGGGAACTCCCAGACCGCTCCACTAATTTTGTTGAATTAGTAATTTTAAAGCTTATGATTTGTATATTATGCAAACGTGGTTGAAATTATTAATAAGTTTGACCCTTGACCAAATAATATGGCTGATTCATCTCATTGGCCCTGGCACGGCTTATTTGCTCTCCTGACACGTGACAAAAACATACAAAGGATATGTACGTGCCATATCTCAAAGGGCTTCCCACAATAATATTTTGCCAGTTTAGCACCAAAGAATCTTTGAATATGCTTATATGATTTTTAAAATATTTGTCCATTGCCATCAAACTATAAATGGAAGCAGGTGCTGTATTGGGATTGCTAAGTTGGGACTCCCAATCAAAAGCAGTGCCTTTTCATTTTGGCGATAATCAAACTTTTTTTTTACAAAAGCGTACATTTTAAAAGGAGAGTTATGTATGTATATTCACACGCATTCCAAATAGCTATTTAAGCCAAGCGGTTAAAATGTGCCATCGGTGGTGTTTAATTAGGATTGTACGTTTGAGATTTCTTCAGTGCTCACAAGGGAATACGCAATAAAAATGACACTTTGCATCTTTACCTCCCAGCAGTGGCAACTAATTCCCATTCAAGCGCTGATTTGACACCAAGTTGATTGGGTGTGAAATTCAATAGCCCCCCACACCCCCCTGCACTATGCATAATGATAAGTTCTGTACGCATTGTAACTTTAAGTATGCCACCAGAAATTATTGTCAACAGTGTTATCTGTTGTTGGCCTGTTTTGTAAAATTAGCAAACGTTCTCATAAATTGGAAAGAGCCTGGAAATATCTGCTGATGATTGCACAGTGGCTTGAGTAATGCGGCACCACTATCCGTAGCCAATTATTTTAAACACCTAGGGCAGCTCCATTCGTGTTTCTAAGCGATGACCTTCATAAAACAATTCCTAAGGACATTGGGCCCTCCTTGTTATCTGCTACAAAGCGTTCCTATTAATCCTTCTGTGTAGGCGTACAGGTTAATTAACACATGAAAACTGAAATTATATTGGTGTTAAGAATAAATACATATACAGTACATAAACTTAATTATCTATCCATAGGCTTGTTTTTTTGTCTTTTATCGGGTTGTCAATTACAGAGGTTCAAAAGCGCCTTTAAATTTTTTAGACCATTAACTTCGTGTGGCGCATGGACTTGCTCATCATCTCTCTAGAATGAAGCAGATGTAGCCTGCCTGCAATAATCCGGAGCAGAAGTTGTAAATTAAGCGCATGTAGGATAACAGTGGGGTGTGAAATATAACATCTCCCTCTCCAAATGTAGCTTTGAAGTTTGTTCAGACTTTGAGAATGCGAGCTCCTAATGTTGAAGCATCTTCAGTCTAGTTACAGGGTGTGTTACTGAGACATGTGAGTGCTGCACATGATTAGGCTGGATTTGTCCTATTTATATCTTCATCATCAAAGGATGAAACTCTTACGTATTGTGCTCAGAACTCTAATGAATAAAATGGCTTAAGTTCATCGTAAAATATGTGTCATGCCTTAGCTTCTTAGCATCTCCATATGAAACGGGTCTTTGTGTCTTTCCCCATAGGTTCCTTTATTATTTATTAGAATACTTAAAATATTTAACGTATATGCGTGCATACAACATCGACGCGCATAAACATGCCACTTTGCTTGAATATTGTGCTTATTACGGCAATTATTTGGAATATTTCCTGGCAGGTTGTTGGCATAAACATATACTGTGTTTAATTACATCTTTAAAAAATTGAGTTCTGAATAAATATTGGTAGCGTTGTATTGTGCGTCGAATTCGAATATTTATATTTCAATAGGACAACCATCTGCTTTCTATCAGTTCTTGTATATTTTATAAAGTTGACGTGATAGACTGAGTCAGTTTTCATTTATGGAGCTCCCGATGCCTTATGTTGTGTAATGTAAACTATTAATTATTCATGTATTATTCTTGTATAGCGCTGGTCACACAACTTACAATTACAATTGGCACATGGCAAAACATACGGTTTGTTATGGAATGTTGTGTACAATACCGCAAGTGGTATTGAATATCAATCGCCGTAATTTAATTTGTGTATTTGTTATGCATTGAGCAGTGTGCATACATAGGAATCTTTAAACATATCCCAGCACCGCTTCATAGATTTTAAGAGATGCTTAGTGATAGGCCAGCATAGCATATTTATCAGCTCTAACTTGGTTAGTATTGTGGTTTTTACGATGGAGTATTTTTTTGTTGCTGCGATTGATGCATATGAATTAGATACGTGGTTCCCGATGTTTCTGAACCAGTGGACCTGCTGTCCACTCGAAAAAAACATTTTCACGGACCAACATGCGGTAAAGGATACATTGCTATGTGAACAAAAAGTCCTGGTATCTGCAACAGTTCTTCAGACCACTTCCCATAGCCTTGCAGTCCACCAGTGGCCCACAGATCACAGGTTAGGAACCAATGAACTAGAGACGATGCTAAATTTCGATTTAAAGCTTTCGTGACTGCAGGGATTCGTCTTCTTGGTTCTTTCGGTAAAGTCACGTAGAAGGTAAATAATAAAATAATACAAATTAAACATAATAAAATACAATTCTCACGACGTTTCGGCCACAACGCAAGCAGCCATCCTCAGGTGAAGAACAGGTCTGTTGGAAAGACAGCGTTTGAATGAACACCACCAAGCTTGGCAGCGTATATTTAAGCTAAATTCCTCTTGATTTAAGCTAAATTCCTCTGTTGATATGCAGATTCCTTTGTTAAAGCACACTTACTCCTCTAACCCAGCTTAAATATACGCTGCCAAGCTTGGTAGTGTTCATTCAGACGCTGTCTTTCCAACAGACCTGTTCTTCACCTGAGGATGGCTGCTTGCGTTGTGGCCGAAACGTCGTGAGAATTGTATTTTATAATGTTTAATTTTTATTATTTTATTATTTCCCTTCTACGTGACTTTACCGAAAAAACCAAGAAGATAGACGATGCTCTTTGCGAAAAAAATACAGTTGTCTAATATAGCACCGGTGTAACAATCTAGATTAAATGTACGTCACATCAAATTCACCTTGCATCATCGTTAAAAAGACAATGTGTTTTTTTATACCATGCATTCGGAAGCAATGACAATGACAAAATACAGTGAATGTAAAAGCATGTCAAAGCGTGGGGTAAGACTGTACCAAAGCATATGATCATTACCTAAATGCCTTGATGTAGACCTTTTGGTTGAACTTTTAAATAATCAATGTGCTAGGTTTTTCAACCTTACTTTAATTAGCCTGTCATTTTTTTTGTATGTCTTTCAATAGGATCGTTGCAGCTTGGACAAGGGTTCGGTTATGGAGAATTGTTACATTTGTTTTGCTCGCGATGACTGCAAACCATCCTGTGCTGGGTGCAAATTCTTTTGACGTAATGCACCATCTCTGTTCACCTGCAAAGAATTAAGCAAATTCATCCATAATGGTTGGAGGTGATATGGTGTCTGAACAGCCTTGATTGCTGTATTGTGTTTTTTAAGCACCGCAATAAAAGCAAGAGCAGCATTTCACAAAATAGCTGTGCATTTATATCATCAGTAGTGTAGATTGGTGGGCATTAAATTCCCCTCACCCTCCCAATCCCCATCCACCACTCGCCCACACGTACCCCCTCTTAGTATACCAGAATCTGGGTCCCTCTGGCCATGGGCCTTGGTGCAGTTGCACTGCCTGCACACTTGGTAGCAATTCCGCTGCATCTATATGCCCCGTTCAGCATCGCTGTCCAATTTTTTGTTTGGGGCGAGCGCTCAGAGCTGGTGATCCTCTGCTGAGTGCGAGGAGTGTGTGTATGTATGTATGTGTACGACCGGATAGCGTAGCGGTTCACGTGCTGTGCTATGAATCCGGCGACCTGAGTTCGATTACCGATCACGGCCAACACCAGCGACGATTATATTAACCGGTCATGGGCCTCCCCGGGCGTGATGCTGGCCACCCACCCCATTGTGTGCCATTCCGGCGATCATAGGTGCTCGCTAAAAGCACTTGCCCCAACAGTCTGGTAAAGGCTTTACGGGGGATCTTTGTCTTTGTGTGTCACTGCAGGATTGAGCGAGGGCTGGAGGAGATGGGGGCGGAGTTGAGCGCTGTGTTTCCAGGAGACGAGCCTCCTGCCAGGGCGGCCGAGCAGCTCGCCTGGCTTGCCCGCAAGGACATGGGATCGTTGTGGCCCTCCCAGACGCCGCAGCCCAAAGTTGCACGCTTCCTGAGCGAAATAGTGCGTGCAATTTGCAGAGAGATATCTCATTGAAACACAATTACCCGTTGGCGCCAAGTGGAATGTCTTTGTGCATTTTGCACTGACCCAGTAATAGGTATAAAGGTGCAGGCCTGCAATTTACATACAGGTGCCACTGTGGTATTGTACAATACCGCTAAAGGTGTTTAGTTTGTTATCCCTCCCCCACACCTCCGAATAGCATGGTTGGCTACTTACGGTGCGAAAGAAGTTCAACATACGTACGTACGAAGGGAGCCCACCAGAGAGTATTTTGGTCTACTCTTCCACACTGGTCAGTCGTCTTGGAAAAGCTGGGAGTACCCACACTGTACCCCGCCACCAACGACCCGTTCTACTAATTGTTGTGTACATATTTATGCTGCGGGGGTGAACAGAGGTGAGTGGATTAAAAACTCTTGCCCATTTCAACTGCCGTGCTGCGTATTGAACTGATGACCTTTGGATCCACTGCACTGTAATTTATTAAAAATGAGTGCAAAGTTAGTACAGTGAATTGCAGTACAGGCAGCACCGAATGGCATTTCAGCGAGGTAGGAAACCACGGTGAAAATAATAACTTTGAAAAATTGCCCTGTAACAAATTGTGGTTGCAGTCATACAACCGTAGTCTCGTAAAACAGTTAAATATGAATATATAAGAACTATGTCTTCCTGGTATTTGGTTTATTTCTTTTCGGAATGAATGATGTGGGGTGTGGAGTGGTGGCACATTGGTTTTTGACACTACACTCCGAACCCGGCTAGCCGAGTTTGTTTCCTGGCCACGGCCGACATCAGCGGCGAGTGATACCTTGACCAGTCCTGGTTACCCACTTCACCATCCTTTATCTAACATCATGGTGAAGTATGGTCGAACAATCCCCATGGCTGACATGGTGTGGGGAGGCTTTCATGCACCAGTAGATTGAAAAAGGGCAGACATGTTTTGTTCATTTGTTTACTATATTAACTTTTTAGGAATTCATAAGTGCCAGTTCAACTTTTAATTATTAGCACAGTAATTTAATATTTAGCTTGGGTCAAGGGCATGTAATATCGTAGTCATCAGACATTTATTAGTTGTGGAGGCTTCTCAATATGAAGGGTCGCTAATCATTTCAAACATTAACTACAGTAATTTGATTATGAGTGAAATATTAATCTCCATTAATAATGTATGCATACTCTACCTTGTCCAAAATCATGCTCTTATTTTTCAGTGGAGAGCAATCTGTTTATTTACAATAGCTTGGGCATGTGCAACAACATAATGTTGAAATTGCACATCAGTAAACAAAGAGCCCGTAATGATAGTTGCCACAGTAACAGTTACATCGTACAATTTTGATTTGAAAATTCCTAAAGCTGTCCTGTACTCAGAGAAATATGTATTCTTGTACATCGTGTGAAAAAAAAAGTCTCAATGCATTCCCACATGGCCGTGAGGTGGCCATGAGATGGCATGTGTGCATGTTTTTTTTTTACTGGATACTCCAGTTTACTCTCACATGCAGCCGAAAAACGAATTCATGAAATTGGCCTAATACAGGACCCTCGTAAAAAAGTCTGGAGACTACATTGAGGCTAAATGTGGGTAAATAATAATTATCATTTTAAAAAATCAATAAACGGGCAATGATGATGACGAATCCCATTCTGTTTGAAACACCCAAGCATGGACATTTTTAAAACTAGTAACACCTGCTTCTTTTGGCTTTTAAATATCTCATTCTGAAAAAATGCTTTGTGTGTATTCCTGTATATATACACAAACACCATAGTTGGTTCAACTATGAATTTGTACAGCACTTTTTGTCCATCTACTGCTGGGTGCGGGCCTCCCCATGCCACGTGGGTCGTGAGGGTTATTTGACTATACTTCACCACTATGGTCAGTGTGGGTTGGTCAAGACGGGCAGCGTAGATGTGGCAGCATAACAGTTCACTGCAACAACGTATTTTACTGCTGTAAACCAAGAAGCCCCCACAGCCTTATGACAACCTGTCTGTGCATTGTTGTCACCCGTCAAAGTACATGGTGTGTATTTTGAAAGTATCTCCAATATATTTATATAATATATTGGGTTTATTGGTTACTTGGGTATACTTTTAAAATACACACCCTGTGCTGTCCAGGCTCATCCCTGCTTATTTTCTGAGATTCACTGAGATCGGGCTAATTCTGGCCATTTGGTCATAAGTGTGTCATATTGTGCATGTGTCCTTTAACTACCCACTCTGGGTGCGGTCGATCTAATGCAGGGGTCAGCAACCTGCAGCTCCAGAGCTGCATGCGCCTCTTTAAGGACTGCTTCGTGATGTCATTCACATGCATTGCGGCTCTTAAAATACCGAATTCGCAAAAAAATGTCTCATTGTTATTTTGGTTGCCGACCCTTGATCTAATGTGATGGCTGAGGACGTGCCGGTGATGTTCTTCTGCCCGTCAGCGGGAGTTCTGACCGTCACGTCGCTCCGTGTTTTTTTGTCACGCAGCTGCGCATGCTCCGCTCGGAGCAGGGCCTCGACGACGAGGTGCTGCAGCTCCTGCTAGAGATCTCGTCTCGCTCGGGAGTGCTCTTCCCTTCCCACCCCAGCGGCACCGCCTTCCAGTTCTCCTCGCTGGCGTCTCTCAACGCCGCCGAGGACACGTCCGCACTGGACGTGCAATCGCTGTGGGAGAGCACGCGGCTGCACCTCCGCACGCACCTCCTACGCAGGCTGGCTGCCATCTCGGCAGCCACGGGCACCGCCAGGGCACAACACTTAACCCGATTGCGCTGCCTGCAGAGCTTGGCGTTCCTCTACCCACCAGACGAATTTCTGCCCAAATACAAGACCATGCGTGCCAAGCAGCTGCAGGACTTGCTGCGGCGGTGTGGAATGAACCCGGCCAAAGAGTTTGAAAGCGGGAGCGCCGTTACCCTGGGGAGTTTCGCGCTGTCGCTTGCGGAGGCTGTTCCCCAGATCTGCATGTTGATGGTGGAGGACCATGCGGCCGTTGGTGGCGTGGCGGGCTGCGAGGTGGCGTCCCGGTTTCTCCAAGAGGTGTTCCTGGAAGAGATTGAAGAGGAGCTGGTGGGGGCATTGGGGCAGCCATTGCTGCTGCTGCTGCCAGATGGCCCTGCATGCAAGGATGGCAGGAGGCCAACGGGAAAGAGAAACACAGTGGGTATGTGATCTTTTTTTATTAACCCTTCAATCTGTGTCGCCAAGGTACATTGCCGTGTAGTGCTCAGCTTGCGTTACGCGCGCGGTTAAATAACTCTGCGGGATTTGGGACCGTTAATTTATTGTTCATGCGATTAAACTGCATGATGCCGCTCAACAAAAATAGGACATCTTTCAACTGAATGTCTCATTGTTATGACAGACGAATCTGCAATGCTGGCACAAGACACGCTTTCCCAGCTGACCCGGGTGATGTCAAGTCTGCTCAAGATGGACAAGCGACTAAGGGAATTAGCATGGTCTGCCCTGGCTAGCAGTGCTGGTGTCAACGAAGGTGAGGGATGTTCTTTATATATTTTTTTGAGTGCTGTTAGCGAGCTGCTCTCAGTTTTGACGAGCACACATGATGCGGTGAGGGGCCAACCCTTTTCTCCAAAGTTATCAATGCCTCCTGAAGCTGTCTCCATCTCTGTGCACTACCATTGGGGAAAAGATGTGTGCCCGTTTTACAACACTGGTCAATGTGGGACGGTGAATATTTTCCCACAAGTGTATTGCGTTAATGCTGGGCCTGAAGGAGTCTCGAACGTGAGTTGTGAGATTCCCGGTGTCTTTCCTCGCTAAATAATTGTCACTCTTATTGCTATTAACAACCAGTGTCTGGAATTTATGCCTCCCGAATTGACCAAACAAGATACGTGTCAGCTTCGATAACATTCACTGTACTATGTTGCAACGTCTTTGATCCGCCCTACGTACGGTGCAAAAGAAGTTCAACATACATACGTGGCGATGTATCGTCAAATAACCCCCACGACCTGCATCGCTTGGGGAGGCCCTCGTCCACCAGTGGTTCGTCATTTGGGCTGTACGTGCACATGTGCTTGATAACCTGGATTCTAACTGGGGTCAGTGTAGTTAAGTCACGTGATGTACTTACACATAAAAAACAGCTTGACAGGAATCCATACTCTTTGGTTCCTTCCGTAAAGTCACGTAGCTAGAAATAAAAATAAAATAAATCACGACGTTTCGATCGCAACACAAGCGACCGTCATCAGGCGGAACCGATACAGCAGGACAACTGCTGATTTAGGAGCTTAAACAGGGTGCATACTTTCATTTTACGCATCATTCATGCAAATTCTATCCCGTAACGTGCAGTCAGCCTCCTGTTTACAGAGCCGCACGCACCGTGGTTAATCGCTGTGCTTTGCGGTCGGTAATGGGTCATGTGTCCTCCTCCTTCCTCCGACGAGCAGGCCCACTCAAGAAAGGCAGCCCAGGGCTCGTTTCTCCAGAACCACACTCGAAGAAGAAGCCGGGCACGTCTCAGGTAATGGGGCCACCGCACGCTGCATTTGCGTGCGTTGCGTTGTTATTAGACGGGCAGTGCTGGCGACGAGCAGGCGAGGGTTGATGAATCGCACAAATGTTGCGAAACTCATCGCGAGACCATGAGAGTTGGTGATGGCTTAAGCGAGGCATTCATCCAGCAGTGGATAGGCCATGGTTGATGATGATGAAATTCAATGTCTATCGCTGTATGTGTGTTGCCCTGTAGTGGTGCAATACACGTGAAGTGAGGTATGAGTAGGGGAGGAGGTGTAATGCTCATTATCCAGTTTATTCCTACGCTGTCTAAAGCAAAATTCGACGATTTTATCTCAACATTAATGAAGCCTTCTAGGGTCCATATTGAAATATAACAGTTTTTGAACACCCTCCCTGCTGTCGTATGCAATGCACATGAAAGAGAGGCTGGCGGAGTGAGTGATGCTATTTAACATGTGGGGAATTGGTCATGCAGAATGGGTCGACAATGCACACACAGGGGCATTACGCTTTAGACACAGGTAAAACACACATGTGTGTTAACAAGGAAAAGATGAACATGCTGACATTCAAGAGGTAACACCTCTGCACTTGATATTTGCAGCGGCAGGGATCCATAATAACCTTTAACTTGATCCAGGTTTGGCGTGGTGGCTAATTGCATTGTGTGAGCGTAGCGGTGCATTTAACATTGCTTTTGCTAATATAACAAGTGCACGAATTCTGTGATAAAGGTCATCTTTGCAGCTTTTGACAGTGTTGGTGGGTTTTTTTTTATCAGCCTAATCACGTTTTGGTGTGTATCAGGACTGCTGTAATTCACAAGCAGTGTTTTCCCAGCTGCTGCATTATACAAACAAGATGGTTAATTAGTATTGTCGTTTTAAAGCATTTTGTAAATTGACATATAGTAACGGTACTGCATATGTTGCTGAAAATGTATCCACTGGATATCATAGACCTTTAATATATATTGATCGTTTTTATTTCCGTACCTTTTTGATAAATAATCTCGCTCACATGTTTTTGCTGTAAATGTTTAGATTTTTACAACGATATTTGTGAACTGCTATACTTACATCTCATCTTTATACTGTCATTTAATTTTTACATCACCTAAATATTTGTACATCGCAAATAAAACCGATTTTTTTTGCCCGTAATAAATTATTGCAATTCAATATTCAATCGACGACTACGCTCGTAATAATTTTACACACATGCTGCGTATTGCACCGCTGGCATATGGCGTGTGTCATCGTCCTTGAGCAAAGAGAGCAATTCTTAAATCGGAACTGAAGGTAGCAGTGTTGAGCTGCTGTGTGTGTGTGCGTGTGCGCGTGAGCGTCCTTGCGCAATATGTAAGAAAAACAAAACGAGGTGACTCCGACACATTCAGGTTGTGACTTATGACACCCATCAAGGCTGCTCCACGGAGGGTGCATCCGCCTTTTTAAAAATGGACAACGGAAATGAATGCTTTGAAAATAAACTGGCCATGGCTGGCTGGCCGTGGCCCTGCAAGATTGGGAACTTTGTGTTCACTGTAATTTGCAGGCTCTGGAATGGGAATGGAAGACTCTCTTCCAGGACCTTTCTGGTCCGATGGCTCGGAGCCTTCTGCAAACAGGAGCGGAGATCACGGGGAGGTGGTCACAGAAGTCGCCCGCCGGCGGCCCCTCTCTGCTTGTGTCCGCCAGCGTGATGGAGGGTGGGGGCAGTCATCGCTGCACGGTGTTCGAGGCAAGCGCCGTGGGGCGTGCAGGGAGCGCCGTGGCCGGCGGTGATTTTGTGAGCGCGCCGTGGACTCTCTGACAGTCGGACGCGACGCAGCGTCGCGTCCAATTGCATTTTGTCAAAACGGACGTGAGCAATGTAATTAAAATAAAAAATGCGATTTTTGTGATTGTATTAGCAATGTAGGGGAAAGTGATTTTATATATATAATTTTTTTTTTAAAGAGCTCTGTAAAAAATAATGAGTGTGATTTGTTGCGTTTTCTTAACACCGGTGTTATCACATTGTCAGATGTGGTTATATTTATTGTCATTTCTGCAAATGCAACCCCATCCTGTGCTGTCTGAAGAGTTGCTTCTCACCGTTTGCTTATTAAATCATCATGCGTTATGGTATTCTATATCTCGTTGCTATTACTGCTGCGAGATTCTAACTTTGGCATCATTACTTGACATATAAACTCCTCCCCCCCCCGATGATTCGACATAATTTAGGGCCACACATTTACGTAAGAAGCTATCCTTTCTTGTGCTATTTTTGCCATCTCGTTTGAATAGTTTTCTTGCATTTCACTTTCTCGTACAGTGTTGGCTCACTCAGTTAGCATGAAGGTAACCTTAACATACCATTTACATGCAATTTGCATACATCATAAGTAATTGATTAACACATTGCTCGATTAGATGCGTGCATCGTCTGCGCACGAATCTGTTTTTGTTTGATGAATGGTTACAATGCAGAGCAGTCTTCGTGCTGCAGTTAGTCTCAGCGTAGGAATGTACTCCCGATTTTTAGATGAATCCTAAGTGTCTGAAAATGAGGCCTAGATACAACATTTTGTATGATCCAATTTTGTGTTCGTTTCTAATTCACTTCTATTCCCGCCATAAGTGGCGTTACGTTTAGGAGCACAAAGACACTTTTACATTAGTACATCATGAAAATCATCCGAATTTTTTTACACAAAACCACAGAACAACAATGGTACAGTTGGAGAGCCCTGACCTGTAGCATGTATTTATATTGCTTCTGATTCTGGGAGCCCAGTTTGTACCCAAATTACCTGGACCGAATCTGTTGTGTCATGCATATAAGGAGGCCTTTGGGAGGGAAAGCCCTTCGTTTCAAACAGTGTGTATTGTGCAAAATCCATCAGCGGTTCTTGAAGAACTGCATTGTACCAAAGCTTCACATGCGAGGCAACCATAGTTTGATACTATTGCACAGTGCAGTTCTGCTCCACCACCACGTCCAGAACAATAAAGTTCTCACAATATTTGTCAAATAATTTTGAGTTACTTTATGCATTCACATCATACACAGTTTGTATTTTAACCTAATATGAATTGTTGAGCGCTCCATCGTAGAATTACGAGCTATGGATGGGCTAAATTTGGCCTTCATGAATGCGGACACATTGTAACTCGGTACATTCCGAGGGACGCATTGCAATGCGTTGTGACCTCCTTTCCTTTCCAGTTCTGTGCAGGCGTAGCGGACGAGCTGGAATTCTTCTTCCCGTTGGCCGTTGCCGGCCGCGAGGGCCCACTGCGCGAAGTCGGCACCGCTTTCGTGTCCGTCTGCTGCGACGTCACGGCGTGCGTCCTACGCCGGCTGCGGGAATATGGACGCGGTGGGGCAGACGATGGCCCCGTGAACACGTTGTACACTGCGCTATCCTCGGCTGCGTTTATGCACGGCCGACTGCGGAGCTTCTGCGACGCGCTGGCCGACCGGTCGTTCACGTGAGTGGTGTGCGCGTGAACGTGTACCGTTGCGTCGTAGCTGTGTCCGACGGGTAGCACCGCAGGCTGTTACGACACCATCTCCAGCGGATTCCGCTCCACGTGCTGGCAGCTTCTTCAGGAACTGAAGCCTGGAATGACATTAGATAGCCGTACAGCACGTCCACGAATACCTATGCAGCAGTGTTATATTGTGTTGCCAAACATTATGCACTCCCAGAACATAATGGGATGTGTACGAAATACCTTTTTTTCATTTTATGTGTAGGTACCGATAGGGGCAGGAGGAGTATTTTCTTCTTATTTTTTTTACAGCAGTTGTGTCATATCGTATTTAAATATCACACTTAATGCTAGTACTTTATTACGTTTAGGCATCTTGATGCAAAATAAGAAATTCGTTATGTGTTGCATTTCAGAGCGAACCAGAAAACAGACACATTTTCAGGAAAAATGTTCCTTATTACGATGCAGAAGAAATTAGCGTTTGTATTTTTAATGTCCCTTCAACATTTCTTGACGTTGATGCATGCAACGAGTTGAAGATGCCGCTAAGATATACCGAGGGTGTTAAAAGTCTCTGGGATCAGCCGGGTCACTGAATGAGTAACCATTAGGACAGAGCCAGTTCGGACACTTTTGTTTTATGTAAAAAAAAGTGGCTTTTAAAGCAATTTTGCCAATTTTGTATGAAACCGCCGACATTAGGAGTATTGTGAATGATGGTACAATTACCAAAATTAACGTGACACATTACTGTTCATTGCCTTTTTAGTTTTAGTGCCAATTGAATGTAAGATTGGGTGAGATTTTCGAAAAGGGCCATATGAATTAATTACCCAGTGGACATTGCAACTTCAAATGTTTTTTTTTTTTACACGCCGAGAATACTTTCTTTGTATTTTCATATTTTTTTTAAAGAAGGATCATTCCAGAAACTCACTACGAGTGTTATTAGCTGGGCACTGGAATTATAAGTTAAAGAAGCAAAAGCTGTCTCCTTCATCTTGTCACTTTCATTTTCGGACTACGAACATACACGACGATCCTTAAAAATGACTTTGGTGTTGTAAAAGAGAAAAAAAAATCCTGTTAAAAAAGCGCACGCTGATTTGGCGCGTGCATGCGGCGCGTGTAGTTGAACGCGTGTGCCAGTTCGCTATGAGCAGTTGCACACTTTGAAGAGCTTCGCCATTTGATCTTGTGTGACTCCTTATTAAGCCATAAATGCCCTTTTAAAATTATGCATTTTAAACTGATGCGTTCGGAACACTTTAGCTAATTTAATCATACTTTTTTTTATATATATAAGTGCTGTACGCAGTAATTTGTTCCATTAGTAGCCCGGATCATATGCAAGTTTTGTTTTGGTGTTGAGAAACTGTGTTTGTAGTTCACCTTTAATATTTTATTCAGATGTGCAATTGACATTGCTACGCTGTTAACGATCTGTAATATTGTGATGCATTAATAAGGTTGTACGTTTTTATTACCATTACAACGATTTCAGAGTACAGAATTTGTGTTACAGTGAAGTCATACAAATAATAACTTAGAGGGAATCTACTGCTGGTTGAAGGTCTCCATATGCATTGCTGACGGTTTTAGGGTTAATCTAGATTTGAAGTTTTCGTGACTGCAGGGATCCATGCTCTTTGGTTCTTTCGGTAAAGTTACGTAGGTAAATAAATTAAATCACGTGACTTTACCGAAAGAACCAAAGAGTATGGTTATAGGGTTGTTTGACCATACTTCACCAAGCTGGTCAATGCTGGTTGGTGAAGTTGGAGCACAGCACCGTTTCAGACATCCCTCACCACTGATGTTCGCCATGGCTGGGAATCAAATGCAGGTGGATAGTTCATAGTGCAGTTCAGTGATCGAACTAGTGCACGACCGCTCCCCGCTGAAGTCATACTCGTCATGATTTGTTTTTTTACAGGCTGCCTTTGTCTGCGACCCTCAAGCAGTGGCAAGAGTTTATGTCGGGCATCTGTGACAGCATCACTGACTACCACGTTGGGGTCCTTACAACGAGCATCCTGCACGATTCGGAGAGCCACCACTGGGCAGATCCCAGGCCCTTCTATGAGGTACGTTGCAGGCCCGTGCATAGCATAATAGAATTTACATATATAGCTAACGAATCAATCTTTACACGCACAATTCATTGCATATTAAGCGAGGGTGACAATCTATTTTGATCGGTGAATCGATGCATCTTTGCATGTCTAATCTTCGGCCACCATCTCCTGACTGCTCTCTTAAACCATGGGGGTAAGCTCAGCATGGCAGTATTGCTCGTGATGCCGATAGATTTTCCCATCCAGTCTAGAGCTTCGGGAGATGCTGAGTGAACTTCGGAGATGTTTCCAGTGGGGGCATGAATACGGCAGACAGTTGTTCACGATGTGTTTCAATGTTTAAGTTGTTCACCACATTCACAGTATGGAGTGTCCTTGAGTCTCCGTTTGT
Organism: Lampetra fluviatilis; assembly: GCF_964198595.1. Lineage (NCBI taxonomy): Eukaryota > Metazoa > Chordata > Hyperoartia > Petromyzontiformes > Petromyzontidae > Lampetra > Lampetra fluviatilis. The sequence goes on along the minus strand of NC_136313.1, from coordinate 2,645,850 downwards.
GCATAAGGTGTCCACAGTGTCCCGTGTGATGTTCTCATGCGATTCTGGGCCATCATTCTACTACGTTCTTGCGAGCCCACCTTGTTGCGTGTAAAACCGCAATGAATGTTATAAAACGGTGACCGAACGTCGATCATCGACCTTCCAGGTCAGGAGAGCAACTGTTTAAGCCGAGGCAGTGTGAAGCGAGGAGATTTGATCATCGGGGTCGGCTGTGAGGCTCATGTTTTCACCTTTGCGGCGCCCCCCCCCCCCCCCCCCCTATTAATACCTACACATCTCTTCTGCGCCCACGTTTCCAAGTCCCAAAGGTCGTTGCGGCAGACCAAACTGATTTTCGGCACTTTAAGCGAGCTGGTGGTGGGGGGCGATTGAGCTCGGGGGGCGTGAATGGTGGCCAACGCACGCTCGCAGTCGCGCAGAAGCAATGTACCGCTCCGCTCGGTGCAGGCTCGCCGCTCCAGCTGCCCGAGCCCAGAATGTGGTCCCGAGTGGAGGCTGCCATCCTACGGCCCACTTGCCAAATTTACGTACATTTTCTACAATAGATAAGCGAGCGGCGTGTTACTTACATTGTGAGTGTCGCAGCCCCCCCCCCCCTGCAGAGCATTCAATCCACCCACAATGCGGGAGCCATGGTGCCTACTCACCTATTCTACCAATTTAACGTTAATCAGGGAAAGTTCCTCGTCCTGTTTTAAAGGAATACTGACTCCGATCAATTACTCCCATCAACCCCCCCCCACCGTTCCCCGTTGTAAATGATCTACCGTGGTAAGATGTGGAGAGAGCGGTGTGTGTGTAATTGCCTATGCATGAAGTGTGTTATTGTAATGTTTTCAGCTGGGTGTTTGTATTTTCAGGGACGAGCTAACAAAGTAACTTAATTAAAAACTGATTGCTAGATTTATCAAAGCAAATTAGACACTTCTGTAGGTTGTTTCCTTTGCATAATGCAAGTCATTATTTTGAGTCGGATGAAAATTCAGAGTAAACAAACTGTGTCATAATAAATCCGCTAATCTCACTTCAAGCGCTCGGTCGGTGAGAAGGGTGGAAACGGTTCATTCGCCTCGCTTGATGAGATATTGAGAGAGGAAAAAAAAAATCCATCAGGATTTAAAGGGCATTGTTTTCAAGCATGTTATAAATGTGCAAGTGAAATATTTGGTTTTAAACATTAAAGTAATTAAAACATATTTTTTTCAACATTTAAACATTGGCTAGTGTCGCAATATCATTTTTTATGTCCTCTATAAAAAAAAAATTGCACGCGATTTTGTCTGCAAATGTAACATAAAAACTAGGTGGTAATATATATAATTAACTTAACTTCAGCTGCTCAATGTTGTGGTGTATTGGCCGCGACAGTTCTGGTTTCAGAAACGCTGTTCCGGAGCTTTGAAGATTTTGCACAATTTGGGATTATACACCAATAAAAAAAATTCTGTCCTCATCCTCAATTCATGATGCGGGATAATGGGCGGGGCTACCTGACTAGTGAGTGCGGCTACCTGAGCAGTGGGTGCGACTTTTGGAGGCGGGAATAGTAGCTGAGCGGGCGTGACTTTGAAAAAGTAGGTTGTGCCGACATAGAAAATCTCTGCCAGCTCACCATGTGTCCCGAAATATGCCCACGAAATATTATAACGTTACACTTTTACACCTGCATACCTGCCCTGCAGGGCGAGCGTTGCTCCTTCAGCTTGCAGATGTGGCACTGCCACCTCGGCGCCCTTTGGTCCGACCTCCGGCGGTCTCTGACCCCGGCGCTTGCGCGTTCCCTGCTGGCGTCGGTGCTGGGCCGCTCGCTTGCGCCGCTGGCCGCTCGCTACGCCCGGGCCCGCCCGTCGGAGCGCAGGACGCCGCAGGTGCGCGCCGACATCACGGCCGCGCTGGCCTACTCGGCGTGGCACCTGCTGGGCGTCTGCCGCGGCTGGCGGGAGCTGCTGGAGCCGGAGGGGAGCGGCGGGGACGAGCATGCGGAGCTGCTGTCGCCGATCCACGCGCACTGCGGCTCGCTGCTGGCAACGCTGGCTGTCGGCACTGCGCCGCTGGATCAGCTACACCTGTAAGTGCGTTACACCCCGACGTGTGTCGTCGTCTTCGTCGTTGTCATCGTCATCATCGTCATCATCGCTGGACAAATACGTTACAAGGTCGCACTCGTTACACACAAAGTGCTTGCCACAAATGAACCACAATGCCTTGCTGATCTCATCGAGGAGCATCAACCTTCACGCGAACTCCGGTCATCCTCACAGAGCGGCTTTTGGCTCGCCATTGAACAAAGATGGTCACTGCATCGCGTGATTTTAGATGCGCTTCTGCGGCCGTCTGGAATGCTCTTCCTTCCAATATTAGGAAGCCACTGGAGCTACGTACGTTTAAATTTAGATTGAAAATACATTTCTTTAGTACCGATTTTTGTCCTTCCTCCGCACCTTCGATGAGCACGGTTGGCTAGGTATGGTGCGAGAGAAGTTCAACATACGTACATACATTGACCATGGTCTATCCCCTGCTGATTGATGATCTCTCAAAGCTGTCGCCATCTCTTATGGTCACGCAATGTCGCGATCCGTCTAGCTCCTGTAAACGAGCTGATTTCATCGCTCCATCTCCACGGCTGATATACTCCACTATTGTACATACAAAACTCAACAAAATAAAAGCTCTCTTTGCATTCGTTCAAATTTTTATTTTCAATCCCAAAACGTTTGCGTTGCTGTTTATCCTAATTACTTGAACAGCGGAATAAACGTGCAACAGACACCGGCTCCAGCGTCTGACAATATTATAAACCTGACGCGAAACACCTTCAATGCATCCTTTTTTTTGTTCCCAAGCTACTTTTCCGATTCAGCTAATACCTGCGTTGAACGAGTGATGCGTTTTGCCGGCGACCTTGTTTGCATTTGGTTTACGTCAGAGCGTTCAAAGACGGGTTCCCTGCCGCGGAGAGGGCACCACGCTTGCGTAAAGATGGGCCCAGACCTGGCCTCGCTCCTCTGTGGCTGCAGTGGATGAGGCCAGGTCTCTTTGGCAAAGGGCCAGAGAGGTACGTGGCATCTCTCGCACATTACCCTTCCTTACCTCTTGCACCTGTGTGCGTGTGCAGCCCAATTGTGTATCGACTGCTAGATGAGGGCCTATCCACACTGTGCGGATCGCATTGATTGGGCATACTTCACCTCGCTGGTCACCGCAGGTTGGTGAAGATGTGGAACATAGACGTGGGAGTGCAGAAGAACAGTACAACAATGCACTGTCCCATGCTGCCCACCATGTCGTCCCACAATCTAGAACACCTGCTATGCATAGCGGTTACCCATCCAAACATTATCCAGGCTCAATTCAACTTCGCTTTCGGCATCTGATGGGATCGGGCACTTTCTGGGTGGTTTGGTCATTAGCTATTGGATGAAGTTCCTGCTCTAGCTATGTTGTTCGTGGGGGTTGACCATACTTCACTACGCTGGTCAATGTGAGTTTGTAAAGGGGTGGGCGTGGGGGGGGGCAGGCAGAGGGGGAAAGGGCAAGTCAATTCAGATATCAATTTACAGTGATGTTAGCCATGTATTGGAATTGAACTCAGATCATCAGTTGCATGGTGCAGTGTGCTATTCACTGCACCACCATTCCACCCACACTCGAGTGATAGGAATTAATAAAGGTTTGTATTTGGATACAGCATTACCACTACCACCACTACATGTGGGACAATGTGTCGGCTCACTCGCTCGTGCTGCCGCAAGTCTCGAAACGTGCTCCCAGAATAAACTGAAATAAACCAATGCTGACCGGGACGCGTTAACGCTCTCGTTTGGGTTTGTGCAGTGCAATTCAGACTCTTGTGGCGTCTAAATGCGGCCACATCTCAAGACGCTCTCAGGACACAGCGGGTGTTTTTCATTGTATAGAGAGAGAGAGAGGTGCTAGGTCATAGGCAGAAGCAAAGCAAAAGAAAGGTCTCGAGTCCTGAATAGGGGCAGGCAGTCGACGGCATGGATTGGCTGGGGAGAAGGGAGTTCGAGACTCAATGAAAACCCCGAGAGACTTGAAGCAGTCGTCGGATAAATGTTTGAAATAATTGTTGTTAACTAAGACAAGCACATTTAAACAGCACTGAAAATGACGAATGGACCATAAACAGCATTTTGGTCAGTAGACCACGTGGGAGAATCTTCCGTGTTGCTCTCGGAGACGGCCTTCACCCTGCGGCAGAGTTGAGTGTGCGCGCGTGCGACGCTGGGCCGGCCTTGCCCTCTCTGGCGCGTGTCCGTGTGTGGGCTCAGGGTGTACGAGCACGTCAGGCTGTTGCTGGCCCAGCCTCGGCTGGACCGGGATCTCCTCGTGCAGACCCTGGCGTTTGAAAACGGGCTGCTGTCCAAAGCGCTGCTCGTCAACACGGGTGCGGCACGATCTATGCGCGCAAACTCACAGATCTCATTCCGTGCAATTTGCATTTCCTCAGCTGGCAGCGCGCGCACGCACGCGCGTGTTTATTTGCGGGACGTAGTCACTGCGCGGGAACACATATTTACATTAAACAGATTGTTTTATGTCTTTAGTCATGGCTGCGGAATTGAAAATAAAAGGCAATATATGTGCTTTAAAAGCAATTTTTCAATCTTCAATGACAGAATAAAAAGGTGCGCGTGTCACAGGCACTGTTTCTCCTGCTGATTGAGTGCATAATTAAGCCAGGCAAGATAGTTGAAAGGCTGTCCCTGTGGACGCGTATGGAAATGATGTAAAGACGTTAAGAGTTGTAGCAGCATGCATAGCGCAGGAGGTCTCCAGAGTAAATCTTGAAAAAGGCTGATTTGGCAACGTGAAGATCAAAAGTATACTGGTAGCATGGAAGGGTTTATTGGCAACAAAGGTATGAGTGGTATGCCTTCACGGACACGTGGAATGAGTCCTGTGGATGTGCTCTTTGGCGACGCGGATATGCGCGCCGTCGCTTACTGTTCTGACAAAGACGGGATTATGTCTCCTGCACTGTTGCGTGCGTCTGCGTGACGGGGTTTGAATTGTGGCCCAGGTCACGGTAAAGTGCCAGCTCTCGGCTAAACAACAAGCGGTTTCACTTTTCCCCCCTCTTTTACACTGTTCTCATGGATTTGGAAGTGTTTTTTTTTTCTTCCCCTCACCCAGTTCTTACAAAATGGATTTTGAGTTTAGCCCCGTGCTGGAATTCCATTTGAGGTCAGTAGCTGCCGACTACACGGGCAAGTGACTCTCTTTGGAGCACATGTTACGCTCGGCGGAGACTGAAAGGAAAAAATTAAGCTTTTGTCTGTTGGCACGGCCCGTAGATTGAAAACTCTGGAGGGGCTTATTATAGCGGAGTGATGACAAGTTCTGTCATCACCCACATTCAGAAAAACACAGTCATGGATGCGACGTTATTAGTTTGTTCATCACACAGCTTGACATTCACGCGATTGAGCAGTCTTGTTCTGATCATGTCACTGTGCATTCTCCTGTGCCCAGTAGACAGATTAACTGAACCGAGTACATTAGGAGGAAATAATCTCGAGTCATTTTAAAGGGGCGTGTTCTGTCACCGCTAATACCTTGCATGCAGCAGTCAGTTTGTCACATTGCTTTTGAGAGTTCATGTAAGAACCGGCTTTGCTTTACTAAAAAGACTATCTTAACCGCACTGTGAAACAGTGCATCAAGCACGCCAAGAGCAGAAACGGTTAGCGACTTGTAATTAATTACATCGTAAAATATTACAAGTCACGATAAGTCTGTAATTTTAATGCTCGCGTGATTTATGGCAGCACGTTGCATCAGTGCAATGCGCTTATGAACTCGCGACATCACAGTTACGAGTTATTTCTTTTTCCCCCGCATCGTGGTCCCTCCCCGTGTCCGTTGGCGCACACGTAATCCGTCACGACGGGCCCCATAATTGCCAGGTCAGAGTTGCGGTGTTCTTGATAATGCAAAAAAGTGTACGGCCCCTGTCTACATCGAGTTCACGGCTCCCGACCCCGGCGCTGTTTTGGCAGGGGTCGAGCAGTGGCGGCCGCAGCAGCGGGCGAACGCGGGGCCGGAGGGAGGCGGCCGCTCGCTGGCACAGGCCGTGCTGCTCACGCTGGGCTCCTGCGAGGGCTCTCCCTGCGTCCTGCGTGACGTGATGCGGGAATACCTGGACAGGCACGCCCTCTGGGACCACGTGGTCATCTCGCCCGAGGGTGAGCCCGGCCTCTCGTCTGCTGGCTCACGGTCAGAGGTCGCAAACGGGTTTTGATTCCTTACCCGTACCCGGCCGTACCAGGGTCGCAAACGGGTACCCGTACCCGGCCGTACCCGTACCCTACCCGTACCCGGCCACAATCAGGTACCCGATACCCGTACCCTACCCGTACCCGGCCGAAATGAGTGACAAACAGTTACTCACCAGTGACTCACGGTCTACCCGAACCCGTACCCGGCCGCACCAGGGTCACAAATGAGTATCCGTACCCATACCCGGCCGGGTATGGGTAGCCGGGTATCGGGTAGGGTACGGGTATCGGGTACCCGGTTAAGACCTCTTCTAACGGTGTTCTCGCGGTGTTCACGCGGTGTTCCTGGCGAGCACTCCCGCGCTTCTTTGTTGCTCGCCCCTGGGACGGAGCAGCTGGGACACCAAGTTTTTTGCGCTTTCTAGATAACGTGAGCATATTAGTTCTGTCCTTTTGTGCGCACCTTTGTCTGCCTCTCGATCTATCTATAGTAGGGAGAGGGGGACTGTTATAGCTGGTAAAGGTTATCCAATATGCAGAATGAAAGTTAGTATATAATTGTGTTGCTATTCGGAACTTACCCTATTGGGTAGTGGCCTAATTGATCAAAGGAGGTTGCATGGCAGCATGGACCCAGCACTGATTCAGATATCTCTCCTCACTGATGTTGCCCGTGACCGGCAATTGGACTCAAAATGCAGTGCGCTAACAACTGTGCCATCCCTCCACCTCAAAGTCCAATGATATTGCACTCAAAAAACATTGATTGTTCGCTGTTAAAACTCCCGTACCTTAACAATGTTTTTTGTTGTAAAGAGACTGGACCTCTCACTAAATGATTGTAGGATTTTCACCACTGGCTCGGGGCCCATTCATTGAGAAGAGCAACACTTGTCTCGTTGGAGCAGCGAGACACTTTGCCATGACGTATGGGAAGCTGCCCTGGTGGAGTGGATAGCGCACTGGACTTGCAATCCAGAGGCATTTGGAGCAGGTTTCTGAAACCCCCCCTCCCCCCACCGCGTATGTCCACCCAGCAGTATAAATGGGTTACACAACAGTTAGTCGATTGGCAGGTTGCTTGTGGTGGGGTAATGTGTGGGTAGTCCCACCCCTTCCAAAATATCTGGCCAGCATTGGAAGAGTAGGCCAAATCCACTCTGGAGGGGTTTCTCTCGAGAGCTCGATTTAGCCGAGGCCCTTCCGCCAGCAGTGGCTTGAGCAAGTAATTGCAGGGATGCACCGTTATCTTTTTACATATCGAATAGAACAAATTAATAAAAGGGGGACTGAGCGGTCCCATACGGTATATGTCTTGCCATCACTGGTTAATCAACCCGGGTTTGCACCGGCCACGGCTGTCGCTCACATGCCACTCTGCGCCTGCCTCTGTCCCTCTGCACGCCTCTTGCGGTGATCCTCTGTGGCCAGGGGACGGGAGCCAAGAATCGGCCGTGAGCGAAAGCCTGCGCCTCCTGCTGTCTCCGGCCCGGGATGTGCTGCTGCTGCCCGTGTTGGAGCTGCTGGAGGCCTCGAGGGCGGCCAGGAGTGATGCGGCAAAGGAATTGCCGCCCTCTCTCGTCGGCAAAATCCCCCCTGAGTGGGGGTTTTCGGCGTCGCAGAAGCAGGGATTTCCAGGTAAGGGAGACATGAGGTGGCGCAACGGTCAAAGGTAAAGGTGCAACCCTCCAATTTCCCTGCTCTCCCCGCTGCTGGTGGAAGGACCTCCAGCAGAGCGAGCACTCGAGAGCCCTAAGATGGAGCTCTAGAGAAGCCCTCTAGAGGAGGGTATTTGGTCGGCTCTATCCACAGTTTACTCGTTTACGTGACAGAGGCGGGGGGGGGGAGGAGGATTTATGAAACGCATCCATTGTGTCAACCGCTGCGCCTTGAGGTTGAATAGGACCAGCGACCTCTGGATTGCAAGTCCAGTGCGCTGATCGTTACATCACGGCAGGATTCTGTGGCCAGCCATCTTTGCAGGATCTGAGACAAAGGACGAAAGAGCCGCCGCTTATGAAAAGCTACAACACCACAATCAAGTTTAGTGTCACTCGAGGTCATCTGCCGAGGCTGTGTTAGGGCACGTAGCCAATAGCATCTCATTATTCCCACCGCAGGAATTATCTCGCAGAGCAGTTTAAAAATCACCCGCTATGTGCCTTGAACGTAACATTCTCGTAATGAAGCATCAGCAGCAGCTACACACTTATGAAAGAGTGAGTATGGTTATAGCCAATTTAACGGACATATCATTTGCAGAAATGAATAGGTGCCATTTTGTTCGTATTATTACGCGTAAAAAAAAAAATTCCCGCGCTGAGATGGCCGAGTGGAAGCAATCTTGGAGCCGGGCTCGTGAGGCAAGCAGGCGCAAGCGCCGCCCTGCGTGCAGAGTTAAAAAATCTGCCTAAACGGCCTTTCTGAAATAAGACCTTTTCCGTGTCATGTCCCGCCGTTGTATTTTACACTGCTTCTCGCAGTCATCCATCACTGTTTTCATATGCATATTGTGATAATCCATCAAAGGGGCCTTTTTGTAGCTGCGAGTTTTTGCCAGCCGTCGCTCATCAATCATCGGGCAGAGTCGTGCCGCCTAATGCGTGTGGCTCGCTGGCAAGAGGGGGCGGGCCGACTAAGATAGATCTGTATGTAATTAGGCAAGGCAAAAACGAGAGATGGCGTGCGGGGGAATTCAGCACGGCTTCCTAAATGCAGCTTTTGTAAATGTTAGCAGGGGGAAGTCCTGGTGGGTTTTTTTGTTGTTGGTGAAGAATCGATGCAGAGCCATATAGAGGTAAAGACAGGGGTATTGGTGGGATGTGTTTCCCTGGCACTATATCTTAAAAAAAAATCAATACGTGTTGAAGCATTTTATGCATCATAGATCAGATACTTTGGGAAGGAAGGATTACGTTTCCCCAACGCATCGATTTGCTGATGGGAATAAAAAGCTTAACACATATTATCAATTGAGCGCATCTGCTTTGTGTTAAATAAATAAAGTATAATATGCATTGTTAATACCGTCGGATGTCTTAATTAAGTAGTCCACGGTGTAAAGGTTGTCAAACACCTTTTAACATCCTTCAGGCACGCTAGAGGTCCTGCCCGTCTCACGTCTGGAAAGCGTCCTCTGTTTCCTGCCGCTTTGCACTTCGCCTTCATTATCGGGGGGAAGCGATCACCGGGAGGCAATGTGATCAGTGACATATATATACATGGTGAAAGATCGCAAATTGTCTCACAAAATGTGCTGCCTTGAATTTTATTTAACAAGATGGAAATTAACAACTGAGAATAATGTATTTCATGTACAGAGTAGCATATGGAGCGGTGGCGCAGCGGTAAGGGCACTGCACTTTGAAACAGCCATCATCAGTGGCGAGTGATATCTGAACTAGTCGTGGGCACTCTCATTGTCGCCAACTCACATTGACCAGCGTGGTGAAGTATGGGCAAACAAACCCCGTAACCGACAAGGCACAGGGAGGCCTTCACTCATCAGTGGCTTGACATTACACACGAAGGTAATTGGATACATTTGGCACGCGAAACAAGCCATCTCCTCCTGCCGCTCCACACGACTGACCTTCCCCTTGCGTGGTCCTCCAGGCACCGTGGACTTTGTGGAGCGAGCCCTCGAGGCCACCGTGCAGACGCTACCGCTGGCCGCGGCATCTATTTCCACGCCCATCAAGGTCTTCTTCTCCTCGGTTGCTCCTGAAGACGGCGGCGGCGCTGCCGGCGGCCTCTCAAAGCTCCGGCCGCCCCACGGCTCGCTGCTGCTCTACGCCCTCTGCGCCCTGCTCTGCCGAACGCTGAAGGACGGCAATGCCGTGGAGGAGGCCACCGGCGTCACGCTGGATCGGGCCGCGGCGGAGGCGTTGGCGCTCGTGGCGGACTGCGTGCGCGCCGTGGCGATGGAGGGGCGCGATGATAGTGGCGATGGCGGCGGTGGCGATGGTTGCTCCCCGTCAGTGCGACGCACTGTACAGGCCTTGAGGAAGCGGCGGCCCGGCTGGGTGGAGGCCACCCTGGCACGGGCGGCCAGGATCGTTGGAGCACAGTGAGTCTGTGCAGACGTTAACCCTCACTTCTTATGACTGACTCTACTGATGAGACCCATAAGGTCAAAACCGGTCCAGCATTTGCTTGGTCAAACAAATGGTGCTGGATAATATTGGTCTCAAAGATGGACTTTAAAATATGTGTATTTATATGTGAACGGAGTTCTCATTATACAGCATATGCTCTTACTTAGGTATATAGGTAGGCTGTCTGGAATTATATCTGCCTGCCTGCCTATCTATTTGTCTGTTCAGGTCAGAGATTTGGAATATATTGGTACACCTGGCACACCACATCCAGTATAGCTTTCGCTGTGACTGGGCCACTCCTCAGGACACTTCGCTGGAAGGAACGATGACCGGTGGTTGAGACTAACAACAGAATGGCAACCAAAGGAGGGAAGATGCCTGCGAGAATGTCTACCACGGAGATGTCGCGTTGAAATCGACTCGTGTGCAGGAGCTAGATGGATTGTTACATTTCAGGACCATAAGAGTTGGCTATGTATGAATGTATGTATCTATTCATGCTCATCAGCGGTGCGGGAGATGGGACAACAAACTAAACACATTAAAGGCTTGGGGTGGCCTTGATCAAGCTGTAGATGGATCAGTTAATGATATTGTTGACATGCATCGAATATATACAATTCTAGAACATTATATAAAAAATGTTGCTTTAAAGGTGAATGAAACGGACGAGACTGAACACGTGGGACAGACACAATAGAAAGTAGATGAGAGAATCTATTCGTGAATCAAATCATACATCTGATTTGTGGCAGTTCATGAGATCATGGGGGGTGGGGAGGGAAGGATATTCTTGTTATATCTCTACTGTTTACCATACATCCATCTGCCGAGCTAACCTGCCTTCATGCCTCTGCCTGCCTACATAGCTCTCTCTCTATATATATACTATACACAAACCCACGGTGGAATACGTACACGTTTTTTTTTGCACAGTAACAATTTACTTTTTCACTCCTCTTGTGAAATGTAAGAATTTTATCACAAAGGTAGCACCTTTGTACATGAAGGCCTTTTAGGTTATAGAGACATTTTTTGCTCAATCATAACTTCAGGTGGATTTTTTTTTTCGATTTAATACACTCAACATCAAATGACTCTTATGGGAGATTCGGGTCAAGCGACGCATTTTTTCCCCCCTCTAAGGCACCGTGCGGCAAAGCAAAAACGATTCTGAACAAGGCCTAATAGAAGGAGGGATAAAGTGTCCTGTGATGCTGTTTCTCAGTAGCCGCCAGCACAAGTGCTGCTAGTCGGTCGCTTCTTGAAAGGCGAGAGACGTAAAACAGGGACCGGCGCTTCGACTTGCAGCCCTTTATTCCTTTCCCCCCCCTCCGGCGCCCCGCGAATGCAACGCGGTGATTTGTGGCGGAGGCGACCATGCAGAGGCCGATTAAAAAACGTGTTGTGATCGCAGACCCCCGTGACTGCAATTGACCCGACTCAGAGGATGCGATGGCGCTACAGGGCCTGCCACGGCGCCCCAACGCCCACCGTATCGTGGTGGTGGTGGTGGGGGGGGGGGCACCGAAAAATAATTAAGGGCCCGTGTTTGCGTGATAATTGTCTTAAGGGGCCAAGGTGCACGGCCCACCGTGTCAGGTTCCTTAAAGAGCATTGCCGTTGAATATTTATTGAAATCCTTTCTGCGTAACGCCCAATGGGTCTGGAAGGCAGGCTACGGTCGTAATTGTCTGTTTGTTTAACGGGTGATCGTTTTCGCCGTTCGGTTTTAAGGAGGGACAATTATGAAAATTAAATATAGCAGCATTTGTGCTTTTAATGAGTATTTATATAATTGTGCTGTGAATTTAACACAGCTAACCGTGCACTTCCATCGCGACTGTTCAAAAACCTTCATTGGGACGGGTTGATCTTTGAAAATTTCGTCCTTTAAAACGTAACATGAAGAGCAGATTATTTTCCCTCGGCCGCTCGACGTGCTTTATGACGACATAAGTAAGAGTTATTGTACTTGGCAGGTTTGTATCAGAACTGAGTCCTGTGGAAATAATGCATTGTTTTACCCAGTTTTATGGGCAGGCCTTGCGCTTTGCATGTAAGTGAACTGTGGGACCCGGCTGATTTTTTTTTCTTCCGCGGACCTGTCAGGGAGATTAATAGCTCATCATTACGCGCGAAAATGAGATAGCACATGACCGTTGCTTCGCTGGACCAAGAAAAGTACGGCAGAGCGCGGAGGCGGGGGGGGAGAAATAGCGCTGCGGCATTTGTATTACATGTGCTTGTAATGAATTGGGGAGACTTGCCACGTCGGTTAATGCGCTGGGTGTTTAATGGACCTATTCTGCCGTGCATTTTTACACGGCGGCGGCAAAAAAAAAGTAGCCACTTAGCTTATCGTCACCACCAAGAGTGTGCCGCATTCAAGATGGTTGTGCCTATTTATTTGTTTGCGGTTTTAATGAGCGGGACAGGTACGGGCTAGGCAATCAGCCGCCTGCACCGTGTGCGATATAACCTTTTGATCAAGAGCGTTTTTCCACAAAGGTGAAACATTTGCTGTTTATGCCTCTTCCTGGTGCTCTCACACGGGGCTAATGAAGATGGAGGCAGTAATTCATAGCCAGAGCCTTTGCCAGTTCACTGTGCGCCTTTTCTAATGACATGATTGATAGGATGGTATGGGCTGGGCTTGGAGGAAATTAATCATCCCATGCCTCCGTTTAATCATCCCTTATATCATCGAAATGATTCATGGTGCCTGCAAAAGAGACACGAATATAGATGTTATTGGGCTATAGGAGGAGTTAAGCTGTGTCTATCCACATAACTCCTTGCATAAATCCTTGAGTTGGACCTTAACTGCCATTTTACCTAAAATAATGTGGTTTTATGTGATTCTCCAAATAGTTTTCAGAACAGATGAAATGCTTATATATCAGCTTGTGAGTGCGCGTGTGTACACCATATGCTTATGTACCTTTTATCACCTCGCATACATTTCCTGCACGCGCCTATTCGAGCCCGACGCTATTGACGCCGTGCTCCCTCAACCTGTAGGAAGTGACCGTCATGGGGGGGCGGCGCAAATTAACTTTTTCGCTTTTCGTTCCCGTGCGCAAACTAGCGTCGGCCCTCCGCGATGCAATTTCAGAAGGGACGGGAAAAAAAAATAACGTTTTAACCTTCGCGTCTTCGGACCGGATTCTTTTTTTTTCTTTCTCCGTCCGCGTTTTGAAAATGCACACTTTTGGGAGCGAGCGTTTTGCCCGTGAGGCTGGCGGCGGGACATTTAATCTTTTTGCACGCGCGTTCGCGGCCCCCGGAAAGCACACAAGCGAGCGTCTGTTTACGAGTGGCTCCCCTCGCCTCCGAGCCGCTGATGGCTTTAGTTTTCAAAGAAACACTTTCCTTCTCCTTGAGGCGAACACACCGTCTCAGCAGGGGGGGGGGGGGGGGGGTACGGCAGACCGCATGTCTCAGTACGCGCAATCAGAAAGCTGCTTTATTGTCTAACGGCTCCGCTCTAAGCACCGTCGTCGGCGTAGTCTCCACGTCACGCGCCCTGATTGCTCATCCCAGCTGTAATTTACTGTGAGAAACATGCGGGCCGCTGTGGTGTGGCCAGCGCAAGCCCTTGCTTTGGCAGGTGCCGGCGCGGTGGGTGTTGCTGCGATCGTGGCGATTCTGCAATCTTGTGTTTTTTTTAGTGGATGGCGTGATCGCGTAGCCAAACTATTTCTGAAGTAATGAACTCGATTCTGCGATTAAAGTTTTAAATAAATCGCCGATATGCACCCCATTAACGCTTTCCATCACATTCTCTTTCCGGAATCATCGATGACGTGGCGATTTAAGGACTTAATTTTAAAAGTTCGTTTAATTCCTGAATAATCTTTAGTGTAGCCAACAGTGCAGCGTGTTATGAGCGTTACAGATCGTAAGTCTTATTTCGCGACGATCATCGTTCCATCGTATCGTAACGAAAGATATCGCGGCAACCGAAGTGACGGCTGCCTCCGCCGCCCTCACTTGGAGTTGCCGACAGGAGCTCCGATGTTTGTGCCGGTGTCCCGTGAGTGACAGGCGTTTACGTTGCCCTAATTGCTTGTGACGGGCGGCCCTGTCTTTGTCTTTCCATGCGAGTGCCGTGGCCTTTTCCCAGAGCGGGTATGCGTTACGTTTTTTATGATAAATTCTCACGGTGCCTATCTTGCTCCTGTGTAATAGGTGTGGTCTATTTAAACTTGCTTCTGTTTACTGTGTAATTGGCCCCTGGTGAGTTTTATTTGCCCTATTTATTGCGGATATGAAAACAGCTTCAACTGGCTCATCGCATCGGCACACACTTACAATTAATAATGCCCCGTGTTTTACCCGGCAAAGCCTCACCGATTTTCAAGATTTTTTTGCGTTTTTGAGAGAGTCCTGCATTATTTTGTTATGGCCAATTGCATTCGTGAGTGTTTGGCACGTGGGACAACTTTGGAGGATCGGGAGAAAACCCATGCGTACAAGGGGGGAAACTGTGAAATCCACACACTCATGGATTCAAGAATCCACCGCCTTTGGGGAAAACACTCAAATCTCCACACTCATGGATTCAAGAATCCACCGCCTTTGGGGAACACACTGAAATCTCTACACTCATGGATTCAAGAATCCATCGCCTTTGGGGAAAACACTCAAATCTCCACACTCATGGATTCAAGAATCCATCGCCTTTGGGGAAAACACTCAAATCTCCACACTCATGGATTCAAGAATCCACCGCCTTTGGGGAACACACTGAAATCTCTACACTCATGGATTCAAGAATCCACCGCCTTTGGGGAAAACACTCAAATCTCCACACTCATGGATTCAAGAATCCATCGCCTTTGGGGAAAACACTCAAATATCCACACTCATGGTTCAAGAATCCACCGCCTTTGGGGAACACACTGAAATCTCTACACTCATGGATTCAAGAATCCATCGCCTTTTGTAGCAGTTTCTGAATAGATGAGAAGTGAAGTTTTTAATTGTCTTAAAACTGGAACGACTTTCCTACTTTTCCCAACACTTCACATTAAAAAAAAAAAAATACACGCTAATTTTTTCATCCATTATACACGCAATAATGTCTACCAAATGTTTGTTTTAATCATCTACAATCTAACCTTATTATAATTTTGTCAATTACAATAACTGTGTCATTGATATTAAGAATTATACGACTAAATTTTGATTTAAAGCTTTCGTGACTGCAGGGATTCATGTTTTTGGTTTTTTCGGTAAAGTCACGTAGAAGGGAAATAATAAAATAATATAAATATATTTTTTATATTTTCCCTTCTACGTGACTTTACCGAAGGAACTAAGAATAATTATACGACTATGAGGTTGCACTCATTAAACACAATGTGCTTGCCACAGATGAACCACAGTACCTTGCTGATCTCGTTAAGGAGCATATAAGCCATCACACAAACTCCGGTCATCCTCACAGCCGCTTCTGGCTCACCATCGAATAAAGATGGTCACTGCATCGCTCCCTTTCAGATGCACGTTTGCGGCCGTCTGGAACGCTCTTCCTTCTGATATTAGGAAACCACTGGAGCTATGCATTTTAAATCTAGATAGAAAACTCATTTGTTTGGTAAGTCACTAGTGGTCATTCTATCTATGGCCTCGCTCCCGTTAGAGGAATGAGGAATTTTTACCGCTGGCTCAAAGCTGTAAACAGGAGATGAACACTGCCAAAATGATAATTTGAGAATAATTTTTTTTTACCATACTTCACCATAGTGGTCAGCATGGGTTGAGGAAGCAGGGTGTGTGTTGGGGAGAGGGTGGTGCAGAACTGGTTCAGATGCCGCTGTTTGACACTGATGTTAGTCAAGGCCAGGCATCGGACGATGCCGATGCCTTGACTCTGTCTCGCGCGATAACGCGGGTGGCTCATTTTAATGGCGTCCGAGGCCCACGCAACCATTCACAGTTGGTTGCTGATGTGAAGGATGCGTTACGCTAGGCAGGCCGTTGCGGCTGGGAGTCGGGGGACGTGGTGCCAGGCTGTTGCGAGGATCCTCCCAATTTGCCAGGCTAATCCATCAGCGACGACAGAGAAATTTGCTGCAATTTGTTTTGAGGCACAAGCGGGATGCGGCGAAGGAGGAGGAAATCCAAAGCGGCACCTGCGCTCACGGGCTCGCGACGGCTGTGGTTTTTGCCCGTCTCGTCGCCGGCTCAATCTGCGTACCCACGCGGACGCGCCGCGTGCTCGCACGCTCGCTCCTCCACGCTCGTGCCCACACGCAAACGCACGTGCAAGGTGCGTGTTTGCGCGCCGACGTCTCCTGCTTTGAAATAAAGTTAACGGGGGCGTTGTTTCAAACGCCCTGTCAGATGGTGCTCTTGGTTTGCCGGCGGTCGGCAAGTCAAGTGCTGCGTAAACCATAAGAAACTCGGTGCTTTGCGGTAAGATGCATTCCATGTACTTTGTAGCTTTGTTTGTTCTTCTAGAGAAAATGTCAAGGTTATTATTTTTTTTTTAAGCCACCTATGCAAACATTTTAGAGCAGCGGTCGCGTTTTTAGCAACCGTGACAAAGCATAAAATCACACGAGACAGCTTTTTAATCCGTTTGGGCAAAATGCGAGCAGGCGCATTCGTGAAATGGAAAAAAATGTATCCACAGTGTTCCTTTTATGAATTTACTTCCGCTGTTAAATATTTGAGTGATGTCCTTTAGGCTTCTTTGTAAGATGAGTATTTGGTCGTGGCAGGCTTGGCATACATTTCTACAAATACAGAGTTAACGGCGCATGACGAAGTGCATTTCTTTACATTCAATGACAAAGGTAAAGGCACAGTTCTGCAATTACTCGCTCATGCCACTCTTGAATTCCCTACTGGAGGGAGCTCTAGAGAGACACCCCATTCAGACCAGTTCTTCCAGGCTTGCCAGACAGCTTGGGAGAGGTGGGAGTATTCACACTTTGCCCCACCACCACACACAACCTGCCGATCGACTGTGGTGAACCTATTTATACTGCTGGGTGGATAGAGGTTGTTGGGGGGATGGATTTAAGAAACTTGCGTTGTTGTTTCTACTGCCGCTACCAGGGGCATCAATTCGAACCGGTGACCGCTGTATTAGTCCAGCGGGTGTGAACCACTCCACCACGACACCATTCTTACTATATTCTTGGTTCTTTCGGTAAAGTCATGTAGAAGGGAAATAATACAATAATATAAATATAAAACAATAAAAATTCTCACGACGTTTCGACTGCAACACAAGCAATCATCATCAGGTGTGAAATCCACAGCAAGAAAATTTGAAAAAAGTGAGAATTTTTATTGTTTTATATTAATATTATTTTATTATTTCCCTTCTACGTGACTTTACTGAAAGAACCAAGAATATGAATCCCTGCAGTCACGAAAGCTTTAAACCATTCTTACTTTCAACAACAACAACATCCCCAAAATACCGAGGCTTGAAAGTTTGCGCGAGCGAGCGAGCTAGCACGCACGTGTGCTCGCGTGTGTGTGAGTTGCGCGTGTGCTCGCGCGTGTGTGAGTTGCGCGCGTGCACGCGCGTGTGTGAGTTGCGCGTGTGCTCGCGCGTATGTGAGTTGCGCGTGTGTGTGTGTCGCAGGCGGTGTGACGCAGAGAGCGGCACGCGTGGTGCGGCGCGGCCGCTTGTGCTGCCGCCAGCAGCTCCGCCTTCGCGCCGGAGGCCAGGTGGTCCCCTATACCTGCGCCGCATCCATCACGCTGTCAGCACCAATGAGGTATGGAAATGAGCACTTGATTGGGCGGCTGTCGGGGCTTGCGCGAAAGTCACGGCGGGGTCAGCCTCGCCAACCCAGGAACCCGGGAGGTGCTTTGATATTACAGCAGATTATTTGCTCTGCAGTTCAGCGGCCGGAGAGCTCGCTGTGCATTGATAAGTCTTTTATTTGAGTCCAGAGGTTTCCGGTCCCACAGCTCTGCGAGGTGAATGCTCCAGTTCAAGCAATAAGATACACAAACACATGGGCTACCTTTTGAGTTTGAATACGGGAGCAGTCGCCTTTTTATACGAAAGGGCAAAGATAAGACTGTGTCCATATGAATTTCTTTGTTTCGGGAAATGTTCTATTTAATCTTTACAGACTTTTATAATCACTATTTACCAAACCTGATGTGCCCTGACATTCTAACGTTTTTTTATTAGCTGGCGGTGGCGGCGGGTGGTCGCCGCCAGCTCTCTGCAGTGATATCCGAGGTTTATTGCCTCGGCCCTTTGTCATTTCATCGCATCTTCGGAGACCAGGCGTGCCGTTTACTTAATAATTGGGTGTTCGTTTTTTTTTAGATGTGGCTCGCACAGCAACTGGGAGGGGATAGAAGAGTTCAAGTGGAGCAGACCCCAGCGGAGTTTGTGCTTTCGGATTCCGAGCCTCCTTCAGACTTTAATCCTGTGAGCAGCCTCTGCCACATTGGCACCGAGCCATTACAACAGGTCTGTACCCCTTGTCGGGTGACACATCTCGCCCTCCTGCATTAGAAATTAGTTTTGCCATTTGTATTCTTTGGGAGTTACGAAAGCGGGGCAACGGTTGGCGCGCTGGACGCTTGCAATCCAGAGGTTGTCGGTCCAATTCCATCTCCCGGTGTGTGCGGCAGTTGAAACAATGGAGCAAGTTGCTCAAATCCACAAAACCCAGCGGTCTTTGAATGCCCAGCAGTATAAATGGGCATGCCGCAGGTAAGCCATTGGCAGGTCCGCATGTGATGGGGTAAAGCGTGGGTACTCCCACATATTACCAGCCATCTGGCCAGCGTGGAAGAGTAGGCCAAAGATATAATCTCGAGTGGCTCTCCAGAGCTGCCTCAAGTGGAGGCCCTTCTCCCAGCAGTGGCGTCAGCGAGCAATTGCACGGCCGCACCTTTATCTCTCTGCTATTGGTGTTTGTGCAAGCCCGTGCAGGTCATCCCTGTGACATGTGAACATTTCACAATGTCACTTCTGCCGTGTGACAGACCCACAATGCCACTGCTTCGCAAGCATCAACATAGCGACGTTAGAGCGGTTGCCCTGGGTCGGGGCATGTAAGTGAACCGTGCAAGGGCCGTACAAATTCTCCGCAACAGGTGGGGATGAAATGCAATCGACGATGGTTCACACTTTCTTCAATGTGTACATAAGAATGATAATATGACGAAAGCACGCTCTGTGTGTGTGTGTGCATCATTGGAGACACTCAGTGGAAACTATTCTGCCCATTTCCCCCCCCTAAAGGTGCCACTAGGGTTGCCACCTCGCACGAGCGATGCCAGGGTGGTGACATGGCCCAGTGGTAGCGCATTCCTCATTTCAGAATCAGAATATTAATTTCATACTGGAGGAATCCGACGAGCTATAAAGCTCTTTTTTTTACAG
Organism: Lampetra fluviatilis; assembly: GCF_964198595.1. Taxonomy (NCBI): domain Eukaryota; kingdom Metazoa; phylum Chordata; class Hyperoartia; order Petromyzontiformes; family Petromyzontidae; genus Lampetra; species Lampetra fluviatilis. Next base: position 2,626,120 of record NC_136313.1, on the reverse strand, counting down.
ATGTCCAAATGTAACAGATTTGTTGCAGAGTTTCACGGTTCGAATCCAGCCGGCCGCCCTGATTATTGCTGCGAGTGTAATCAGCACAGTGGACCCCTCAAGATCCTCTTCTCCCCGTTCGCAAGAGTACGCCATTGTGTGCCAAATTAGAAAATGTCCCACAAGTTTCTCATTTGGGATTTTACGTGGCAATTATTGCCTCTTACTGGTAGACGAATGCCCCGGGTCGCTCATGCAAATGAGACCGGTCTCCTGAGTTCTCACCTGCTTGATTACAATACACTTTAAACCTTTCTCCATTTTCCCAGATTGCCATTTTATTTGACGTAATATTGAAAGTCCCATTGTTTTTGGTGGTGGCGTGAAATAATTAACCCTCTTAAGAATATGCATCTTCACGTGCTTCTCCTCTCCGTCGGTTCTGTGAGATTAAATCTCCTTCCCACGTGCCGTTTTTTTAAATTTTCGCTGCACCCACTCGGCGCGAGGCAAACCTCTAACACCGACTGGTCCAATGACGTGTTCACTTGCACACGAGGCCCATGCGTGCGCGCTGGTGCAAATGTATCCGACGTACGCCATTTGCATCGCACAAAAGTGCGGGGCATTGAAACCAGTCAGCACTCTGCCAACGACCGACCTTTTGACGATGCAGCAGGCTACTATTTGCCCAATCGTATGGGTTCGCGTTCACCTCTGCCAACGCTGGTGTTTTCTTTGTGACTCCGCAGCCCAATTCACCAGTCCGACCACTCCAGCCAGCCGAGTAGGTGGGGCCCAATAGGGAAACCTACAAACCTCTCCGAGTGAGTGATTCTCAGCGGTTGGAGCTGACGTACAAATGGGAGGCTGCTGCGCATGCATGCAAGCGAGAATTTTCGTTAAAGGAATTAATGTAGCCTGACGATTATTGGCCTGCGCGCACATACATTAGGGGAATAAAGTGAATCCTGGCAGACACACCACAATAGATAAGAGACCCACCCGACTTTGCAACACTTTGCCGAGCCCTGTAGCCAGGCCTGCGTTTACCGAGAACAAGGTCGGTCAACTGTGTGAGTGTGAAGCCGATCCTTGTTTGTTACTCTCAGGCCTCACTCTTTGACTATTTCTCATTGCATCCAGGCAGGAGCCGCCGTGCTGTGATGGTTAGCACACTGGATTTGCAATCCCGAATTCGCCGATTCAATTCCACCTCCTTGAAACAACAGTTCCGCTTTTCTCAATTCCCCCAACGCCTCTGACCACCCAGGTGTATAAATGGGTTCACCGCAGTTGATCATTAGGTCTCGTGCGGTGGGGTGAAGTGTGAGTAAGCACACTGCGCCCAAGACGCCCAGTCAATGTGGAAGGAAGAGTAGACCAAAGTACCTTCCAGAGTTCACTCCAGTGGAGGCCAGCGGTGGCGTGATTGATCAAGCGATTGCAGATTTTCTTTTTTAAGTAATCCTGGCTTGACCTCGGCAGGCACAACTGTTTTCCTGGCCCTGGGACTGGAGTGCCTTGCTGCAAGCTCACCTGGGACTGACTAAGCCCTCCTTCGCCTGCCTGCTGGCCAACAGGTACGGAGGGGACTTGAGCTGCTGCTACCGCTGCCTTTGTTTGTGCTGCGCTTTTTGCATTACATCTCACTGCCTCGCTGACAGCTTCACCATGGCTCCCGATTGCTTTGTTCGTGACGCAGTAGCCATGTGCCCTCTCACGCAAGGAGGTCGGAAAGTGAAACTTTTGGAAGGTAGGCATTGACTGAGCATTGTAATGAGCAAACCTTTGTCCTTGCCCCGCACCTCCGATTAGCACGGTTGGCTATGTACGGTGCGAAATAGGTTCAGCATACATACACATATACAAACCTCGCATAAATACAAATTTTCATGATACTGCGTTGGTAGTGGTGCACGGGCACAAATAATAAAAAACTCAACGGCTTGTCAATAAAACTAACATTTTGGGCAATGGTCCATCGTCACAGCACATGTGCTCTGAAGACAATGCGATTGCCGAATGTACTGAGTTGTGTGATCTATGTAAATCCATTCGTGTTGTAGAATGTGCCGGGAGCAAGTCCAGGAAGAGAGGAGCAGTGATTCTGTATTTCTCTTGCAGCTGGTTTCTGGCAGGGCTTGCCGAGTGAGCTTTACCTACACTTGTACTCGTACACACGCGCTCTTAATCCCGACGCGCCAATTGCGCTGATAATTATCATCTTGTTCAGTGTTTTTTTTTTATATATATTTAAGCGCTTTTTAAAATTATTTTCTTGGCAAATCTTGCCCGAATTATATCATCAGAAAACATTCATATTGTTGGGCTGGTCGGGTAAGTCTGGTAGCAATAGGTGTAGTGTTTTTGTGGCAGTTGGATAATTATGTGAAGTGTCCCGGACGCATGTACGGACACACAGATAGACAGACAGACATAAAGACAGACAGACATAAAGACAGACATGCAGACGGTTAGACAGACGGCAGGACGGATCGATGGACCGACTGATGAACAGACCTACCGTCCAACAAACACGGGGACAGACATAAAACCTCTCTTTCCACAGCAATAACCAACCTTTCGGTTCCCTTAAATATACCACACATAATAATAATCCACGAAATTACCGTCACTCTAAAAAAAAAAATTACCACCTCCTCTCTTAAAAAAAAAAACATATACACATTGAATGAGAAATACATAAAAAAAAAAATACTGCTAATGTCGCACCACGGGGTGCCCGCCACGCCTGGGGCCGATGCCCGCTGGCATTTAGGGGCTGGCACCAGCGCGCACAGGGGCGGCCAGGCCTGGCGTGCAGCGCCGGCGTGCGCGCTGGCACATGGCAAGGGCGTTTGCCAGGTTCGCATGGTGATGGATGGCGGAGGATGGGAACGTGTCACTTTGATAAATGTCCACAGTTATGGCTCGCCATACCCACAGTCTGTTCACTGCCCTCCCTCTCCGTCATCGTTTCCCCACAAAGTGGTTTTTGATTTGTCTTTTTATTTTCTGGCTGCTACCGCTTTCTTGTTTTGCCAAACAGTGTATGCTTTATTTTGATTTAGAACGTAATAAAGGATTTTTTTGTTGTTTATTTATTTGCATTTTGGGGTTTTTATGGGAGTTTATATAATATTGCGTACATCTGCGACACCTGTAAAATGTTCACTGCGGTCATGTCTTGACAGCACGGGAACGGTAGGCGCGTGTTTGTTACCAGGATGTTTTGTTTTAACATTTAGCTGTCATAACATGCTCTTTAGGATTCCTGTTATGCTATCGTGATCCGATTGTATCCATTGTGAGCAGACGAGCAAATGCCTTTGTGGAATCGGCAGCGATTTCCCACTCGCTGCAGTCCGAAAGTGTTCGCTGTCTCCAAAAAACAAAACTTACAACCCCCATTGCCTGCGAGAGCCGGATATAATTGACGGTGATCAATCCAGCTGCTGCTGGTGTTGATGATGACCATGATGACAATGATTACGTACACAATTCATCGGTAATTACAATGCCAGCTTAAATTACATTGGAAACTCAAGCACTGTGCCTGATGGATTTTTTTCTTAAGCCAACACTCAATGGGCGCGGAATGGCATAATGTACTTGGTCATGTATATAGTCCATAATAGAGGCGTTTTTGGGTTAGATCGCGTAAATATATAAATGTGTCGTTAAAACCAGCCACCACCCGACACAGCCAACTAGTAAGGGTTGTCACGTAAACAGAACGTGGCCAATTCGTCACTAGTACAGCACACCGGTGCGTTGGAGAGCCATTTCGATGGGAATTCAGAATTAGTTCTGAGATATCATGTTCTATCATCTCTTCTGCTTGCTGCGAGCGTTCCATAATGCCAATGGCACAGTGTAACTATCACTGAGTGAAAAACTCGCGAGTTGACAAAGCGTGTTTTTTGTAACTGTATCAAAAGATAAGCAGGCTTGAGCCTGTACAGTGCTTGGAACGCTGCCCACCATGTGTGCCAGGTGTTACAGATCGTGGGGTGACAAGTTGAGCGACAGAGGTGCAGCTGTCACATGTTTTGCTCTACTTTTCCTTTCCCGTGTCCACGCTTCCCACACCATCTTCACCAACCCGCGCTGACTAGCGGGGTGAAGTATGGTGAAAATGACTGCCTGCACGATGTGGGGGAGGCCCTCATCCAGCAGTGGATGTATAAAGTTCGGTATACATGCACGTCATGGTCTTTCGGTAACGGATGCTTTCTGCGATGGCTGCACGCTGAGTAATTCGTGCGTTGCGCGCGATCGTTGCGCGCCCTCACCCTTGGCGTGTTTGTCTCTGATTTGCCTTCTTTTTGTGCGAGGCGAGTGTCACTGAAGGGCTTTCTGGATGAGTGTAATATCGGGTGTAATATGTGCACCAGAAGTCATTATGTGAGCGGTTCAGCTCGGTGTTCTCGTATAACCTTAAATGCCCTCCTTTTTAAAAAAAAAGGCGCATTACATCACCGCATATTACTCAAAACACCTTTGAACTTCCAGGATGCACCCGCAATTAGCGAAATGCTAGACTTAATTCCACTGCGTAAGGGGATGTATCCGTGTAAAGGAATATGGGATCGTATCGTGCAGGTCACACGGGGTGCGGTGGCAATGGATCGAGGCTCGTGACGGTAGAATTAGCGGCGCGAATTAAGAGTTCGTTCTCCGCGCTTGTTCTACGACCGCTTCTTTTTGTTCATACGCGGGAACATTTTGAACGACAGTGAATGCCGTCGAGAGAATTTGCCACTTGCGAGATGCCGTTGCTCCTTGCAGACTGGAAAGGCTGTTCAAACATTGCGTTTTAAAGATTGGCCTCGGTGAAGTTTATTCTAGCGGTTATATTTAGCAGCGTGCCCTTTTTTTCCCCCCCTCTCTCTCACTCTCTATGTAAACATATCCAAAGACAAATCCATAATGACACGTGATCTTGCGCTGCTGGCAGTTTTGCGTGTGCTTAACACGAGGCTGCACTTGAGCGGAGGAGCACTTTGGAAGTGACGTTACAAATGAGCTCGAAGGAATGGATGCCAGGACAACAGATCTTCGTTGGGTTTTTTCCCAGTAGGGGGCGCCCAAGTAATGTTGAATTTTTGTCAAGAGGTTGTGGATGATATTCGACGTTGCCTTCTAAACCTCCAAGGCACCAGATGAACATCTCAGATACCCATTTGCCTATAAAAGTCACACCGAGTCCAAAGGCCCTATTTTCAGGAGGATCCTGCCACATTGGTGTCTTTGGCCAACGCCAGCGACTTTGTAGCTGTTCAGCTTTATGTTTGTATCTTGAACTTCTTTCGCACCGTACGTAGCCAACACGCTAACCTGTGCCTACGCAATTTGCGTGCACTCCTGCGCGAACATTTACATGCGTGTGCGTTATACAACGGCACGCTCTCCATTTTAGATGGTTTCCTTACCGTCACAAGTTTCCGACGCATTGCATGTTATCGCGCAAACGCAGTCGTCGCACTTTGGAATTGTTTCGTTGTTTTATGGGTAAATTTCAGCCCCTTGTCATTCTGCTGCTCTCCATGCTTGCCGGGTCGGTCTAGAGGGCTGTTTGACCATACGTCACCATGCTGCTCAGGACGGGTTGGCAGAGGCATCGTAGAATAGCACCCTGCAATATTCACGCTGAACCCTGGTACCTGATGCAACTGCAAGGGACGAGTCAAGTCAATTCAATTTAGATTTTTAATTAATCTGTGGCGCCTCGCTGGCACAAGTCTGCCATCCAAGGCGCCAAGAAGTGGCGGAACAGGGCTGGCTGGCGGCGTGGCTGCCGAGTGTGCAGGCGGTGCAACTGCACGGGGTGGACCGGTGCAGGCACTTGGCTACTAAGAAGGGGGGGGGGTAACTTTTACGGGGCTTTGGGTGGTGGGCGGGGGCATTTAATTCATTACACCAGGGCCCATGCCAACCACGCTATGCCACTTGGCGCAGAGTTTATAGGCGTCCCTCCTTAGGTCGGCAGTGGGCGTGGAGCCATCTCTTGCAGAGTGAGGCGAGCTGCAAGGGCTGAGGGCGGGGAGCGGGGGGGGGTGCCCTCTTATCGGCTTCCACACCAGAGGAACGATCCCAAATGGCAGCTCGCCTCGGCCTGCGTGTTGAGGGTTATTGCGGTTCGCTGGAAATGCCGTGCGACCGCCGTTGCGGACGTGATGTCTGCCGTTCTATTGGTACATGCTTCAAAGTGAAAAGCAACATGCCAGTGTGTGCGTCGAGAAGATCGTTCATAATCGACGCGTATTGCCTGCTGTGGCTTGCGGATCCGACGCAAGACGTTTCAGAATTGGAGAAAAAACTTAAAAGTGCACAAAGTGGCATGGAGAGACGCATGTTTTTTGGAATTGCGTCAAGAGACGGACAGAGGAGCGCATGGATTTTGAGAACGTACGCAAATTCTTTGAGACGTAACTTTTACCGTTCGAAAAAAGTAAGTGGGCTTGGGCAGGACACGTCACCGAAAGGGACGGTGACCGGTGGTCGAGATTAACGATGAAGTAGCAGCTGATGCCACAGAGATGGAGTCACGGGATTAACGCATTGTGCCACATGCTAGGTAGATTGTTCCATTGAGAGATGGTGATGGCTTGGGGAGGCCTTCATCCATCAGTGGAATGATCACAGCGGATGATGATAATCTAGTAATATCTAGCCTGGCATGGTTTTCAAAAGTGTCACTCGAGTGGACGCATGCTGTACCCTCCACCTGCGCCAGAGATCATCGTAACTTGTCCATAGTCGAGTTCGCTGGCGGAACCTCGACAATTCTTTAGTAGGCATGAGGCTTAGACAACAGAGAAAGAACACTGAATCTTCTGTGATGCGCTGAATTTTTTGGCCGCCCAAATATTACACCCATAAATTTACCAACCTTGTGTGCTATTTCACGTTCATGCCGTGCGTCCGTATAGATTGTTGCACCTAAATCATCGTTTTTTTGAGGGCGACTATTTGATCAATTAGTAAAAAGCCATGGTATATTCCAAGATGTTCAGATGCCACCATATGCGCGTACGTGAAATATTTAAGATGCGCGTCCGCAAATAAACAGAATTTTAAAACATGTTTATATATGCACTTAGAGGATAATAGATAAATCAAAACACGCGTGTCTCCATCTGCCGCTGTACCATACGGTGCTGTATTATAAAGTAATTTGCCGTTGCGTGCCAACACTGCGCAGGTATCTGGTTTGTTTTTTTGTTGTTGCTACGAATAGTTTTCTAAAGAGGCAACACAAATGCGTGCTGCTGGGGTACACGCTGCTGTTGCGTACCTAGGACAGCTATTGGAGGTGGAATGGAATAACTCAGATGGACGGACGAGAGCGCAAGAAAGAGTGCGTTTTGGAATGCTGAACCTTGATTGGGGAAAAGTAACATCACCGACGCGCCTACAGAAGAATGCATTGAATCTGTGTACTCCTTGCTGTGGTTATACACATGGTAATCGGTGAAGGATATGGATTTATAGAACATATGCAGGTTAATGGCATCGTGTTACATCGCAGGATCGTGAGAGATGCCCGCGGCTTTGGAGGAGGCCGTCATCCAGCAGTTGATTGTTCAAGGCTGACGATGAAGACATGGTGGGATTGATCTCACCTATTGACAAGTTTACGCTCACTGCGTGACTCAGTGGCTCGGCAATAGCGGCGTCACAGGAAGGACGTACACAGTGGTCCGCTATTTGTTGAGGAGCGAGACACTCGGGAGCTTGTTAACCCAACGGCTTTGTCTGCGTCACCACTCAGCAGCTACTTCTTCTTCCGTATTATTGCACGTTTAATAAATGTAAGCTTCCGCGGGGATTTGCTTTTAAACAATGTTAGGGCGGAATTCTAGATTTTAAGCTTTCGTGACTGCAAGGATTCATACTCTTAGGTTTTTTTCGGTAAAGTCACGTAGGTAAAAAATAAAATTAAAATTAATACTGTAAAAGTAAAATAAATATCACGACGTTTCGGAGGCAACGCAAGCTTCCGTCTTCAGGTGGAACCGTCACAGCACGATTGCTGTATCAAGTAAAGAGGAAAAAACCTAAGAGTATAATGTTAGGGCGAACGACAGTTAAGCAGCATAATGGGTTTGGAGTGGTCATTGGTAGGTTGTCCAGATCTCTGCCCCAAAACGCACGGATCGATAGCATTACGCAAGAGCTCAGCGAGTTATAATTGCGCGTGGTATTAAATTCGGTTTGAATTTGCAAGAAAAGAGTCTTCGTGGGCGATGCTTGAGCGGAACAATTGTTTCGCGCGGGTCGTTTGCAGGTAATACAAATTTCTGCTCCAAAAGACAAAAGTGATGTATTGCGCAGGAGCTCGGATTATTTTAATTGTTTTGTTTTTCACGTCAGATGCTTTTATTTACGTTTAATTGCACGCGGTAAGATCTGCCACTTCAGGGCACTTTGCATTCTTTTGTTTCGGCGCAATTCCAGAGCGAAAGAAAAAAAAACCGAAATAGATGATGTTATTAATTTACAAATGATTTTTGTAGAGATATAGTTGGAATGAACATGCAAACATTTTACACTCTGATAAGATAACACTATCTGTACTTGTTCATGGAATAAGCCTCATCATAATTGGAAGTAATTAATTTTTTGTAATTATTTAAAAATCGTAAAACCACAATATTCCAATTTTGAGTTCTAATTTCATTAATTTGAAGGAACTCAAAGTTTGTGTAATGTATAAGGTGCCGCAAAAGATGATGGATGTGTGTTTTATTAGGGTTCTTCAAAACGCAATTGAAAAGAAATCGCAGAGAAACAATTCCAGAGCTCGCGTGTAGATTTTTTTTATATTTTCCAACTGGAGGACATTTTCTTAGTTCACTTCACAGTTTAGCAGTTTCCCATTTGGGCGTTGATTTGCACAATAAAAGTAATGTTGACAGGACCTCGTCCTTGGACATCACATTTTCTGGATCGGGGTTGTCACCTTTTTTTTTGTGCGCAGGTAATAATGCCCCCCCCCCCCACGTGTCTTTGTCTCGTTGCTGAAGGGATGAGTGCTTTTTGGAATGCATTTGCTAAAAGGGGTTTTAGCTTCGCAGTGGCCAGAGGGCAATGCGGGACTGAATGGCCCGGTGATGGCATTGTTTTCTGACTTCTTTTTTTGGAGAGCAGGCCATGCCTTTGATAAGCAATGCCCACCAGCTCGCTTCTTTATTCCAATCACTGCCAGCAACCTCCCGGCAAGACGGCCAAGGGGGGGGGGGGACCCTCGTGTGAGCCCTGGAAAGGGGAGCACGTTGCCATGGCAGCCCTAGGCCTCGTTTTGAAAGCGTCGTTTCGCAAGCCCCCCCCCCTTCCCAGCCACCGCCACCACCGCCGCCACCCTGTCACTGTTCAATCCAGGCGAGGAGGTGTCGCAGCGGAGGGCGACCTGAGTAGCGCCGAATAAATAAATTAATAAACAATCTTCCATCTAATCAACTCAATTAGCATCGGAGAGCTGGCAGGGAAAGAGAGATTGGAAAGTCTGTGGGGGTGAAAGAGAGAGAGTGTGCGTGCGTGTGGGGGGGAGAAAAGAGAGAAAAAAGCCTCCACCACCTCGCCACTTCACCGACGGGATAAGCGCTTTGGCGCGGACTCAGGTGGCCACATTTGCATCTTGTCAGGAAATTTTATCAGGCGTCCCTCTACACCCCAGGGCCCCGCGCGCCCGTGCAGATGGCGAAAGCAAACTCGCGAAATGGCTCCGGGGAAGCGGCGCCCGCCTGATTGGCAGATCCCCGCGCTCGCCACCGCCGTCAAGGTTTTGGAACAATTTGAGGACACCTAAAGGCTGCCCAGCTACGCTGTGTGTCGTGGTGGTGGTGGTGGGGGGGGGGGGGTTTGATGGGGAGTTGGGGGGGGGTCCGCGCAGCATGGCTCGTGTCCAGAAGAATGGCAGAACTTTATTTTAACAGCGCGGCGGTTGATGTGCACCAGCGTTTCTTCTGATTCCTTGCCTTTATTCGCTCTTGATTATGGGGTTAGGGATAATTTCCCCCCACCTTTAATTGTGCGCTGGACAGATTTCCTTTCGTTTTAGCTGCCTGCGTCTTGGTTCTGTAATTGTAGGGATTGAAAGGAATATGCAGGACAATGTATTTTCGATAATGTTATGCCGGTATATATACCACGTCTTCCCAGAAGTAAAAAGTTTGCTCTGTGTTTTGTTGGATTTTTTTTTCCGCAGCGTTTTAAATAACGCCTCGTTAAGAAAGTGGCATGTTTATACAGATTAGCTTTTTTATACGTCAATACTGCAGCTGGAGTTTTTTTTTCGAGATTATTTATCAGCAAGACATAATCAATATGTAGAAATAAAAAATAATGCAATAATACATTCCATTTTGATATTAAATGCATATACCATCTCATAATTGCCCAATAGTGTAATTAAAAACATCAGCATGCGCTGGATGTGAGCACGGTTATTTTTTGTCCCCGCTCATAACGCTCGTAAAAAAATTACTGAAAATATGGAATTGTGATTACATTTGTGGAAATAGAATCCCATTAAGTGCAGGTGCACATGTGCATCCACCGAGGTGATGGGTGACGACGCCACCTCACGTGGTGCAGGGTGCTCGTTGGGTCGTTGTATCGCAGCTTTGTGAGAGGTGGCGATGCCGGTGGCTTTGGGAGGAGGCCTTCATCCAGCGGTGGATTGATCATGGCTGATGATGAGGTACAGTTGTGGAAAATTATGGGTTATACATAAGTATCGATTTAAAGCTTTCGTGACTGCAGGGATTCATCTTCTTGGTTCTTTCGGTAAAGTCACGTAGAAGGGAAGTAATAAAGTAATAAAAATAAAACATAATTAAATAATTCTCACGACGTTTCGGCCACAATGCAAGTAGCCGTCCTCAGGTGAAAACCAGGTCTGTCGAGGCGACAGCTGTTTCATTCAGACGCTGTCGCCCCGACAGACCTGGTTTTTTACCTGAGGACGGCTTACTTGCGTTGTGGCCGAAACGTCGTGAGAATTATTTTATTATGTTTTATTTGTATAATTGTATTACTTCCCTTCTACGTGACTTTACCGAAAGAACCAAGAAGATATACATAAGTAAGCGTACTCTCATCTCTCTGCACGGAAAAAAAAATCTAAGAATTGTTCTAGAAGTACTGTAGCTTATTTCAATGAATGCTGCTGGATAAAATGAGTCCGGAAGACCGATTTGCCGATGAGATAAATAAAAATAAAAATTACGTTGAGGGTCTCGTCTGCAGCGTAACGCGGGTTACCACGTCACACTTTCCGCGAGCACAGTCGGCAATTAAGACTTGCGAAGTTCATTTCATCGCAAGAGTTATATTTACCTTGTTTCTTCCTCGCACCCAAAATTGCACCAAGAAGCAGGTAAAGAGTGTCCAAATGTATCGTCATCCCCGCTGGGCCTTCTTAACGCAGCCGCAGCGCACGCGCACGGAGTGGCCGCGCAGAGTACGCGTGTGCACGCGCGCCGCCAATGCGCCCCTCGCACGCAAACTCGTCGTTTCTCGCATCCCGCGCATGGCGAGGCGTGTGGACGACGGGGTGAGCACGAAGGTTTACTCTTTTAGTGTTCCGACCAACGTGTTCGGTACGACGTTTCGCCTTTTTTCTCCACACGCCGGAAAGGGAGCTCCTTAATGCGCGACGTTTTGCCGCACATGCTGGTGTGGAACGTCGGACATCGTGCTGAAGCGCACGCGGTACAAAGCGAAACCTTGTCAGAGAGCTACACAGCAGCACAACCAGGACAACTTACTGAGCTGTTTACATTATGAGACCTCTTTTACCAGTGGCAAAATATAGTGCTAGGTTTTTTTTTGTACCAGTTGAAAGGGTAAAAACCTATCACTTTACTGAGCTGTTTCTTCTGTCTTTCTGTACGGCATTTAAAATTCAGCGGAACGAATTTATAACCGCGTGTGTTGAGTTTGGAGAAGCCATTCGATGGCGTGTCTCGGTGTCTTTGCTGCCCTCAAATTCCAGTTCCTCCTTTTCGCGGGCTGATCCGTGCCGCGCCATTTCTCGCCTGGGGGTGGTTAATTCACGCAAGTGTCAGACCCTCCCGCACCTCTGCGCTGTGACCCTGCTGCCACTGCTGCTGCTGCTGCTGGAGAAGTTCTCCCTCGGCCACCCCACGTCTAGCAACTCGCACGGTCCTCAGCGTGGCTGGCGAGACGGAGCTGGATGGACTCTCAGGTCAAAACGCCCCATGGGATGTGGCAGGTGCTCCTGGACAGAATTTGTCAGCACCGCCACGATGCATATTCTGTTGCGGGCTTTCTGGGCTCTGCTCTGCCGACTGCTTGTAGACTTAGAGCCCAAGGGCCAGAGCAGGAATTAGTACCACCTAAGGTATCAAAACTTTTGTCGTATTGATTCATTTGTATGGCGAATAACAGTGATTTATTTGATAACCCACTAATTTCAAATAGTTATCAGATAATTTGTAGTTTTATTGTCTAACTCCTGCACCTTGTTGTCCTTCCCCCGTATCTTCGATTAGCACGGTTGGCTACATATGGTGTGCAAGAAGTTCAACATACTGTACATACATTGGGCCACGTAAAAAAATAAAATTGCTGAAGTGATACGACCTTTGGGTGATATATCTGGTCTGGGCTCATGGACTCTTAGTCACGAAGTCACATTTTTGCAAAGCGATAGACTCCAACACTCTGGCGTTATTCACACTCAGTGGTGTAGCATTTGAGCGTTCACGCGGTGCAACTGCACCAGGGCTCTAAAGACCAGAAGAGCCCCGGCGCCAGATTACGGAGAGGAAGGAAATTGGAAAAGTTAAACAGCGGACCTCATTTCACTCCCTGTACCAGGACCCACATCCACAATGCTACGCCAGAGGAGATCTGCCTTCCTGCCCCTCTTTCTCCACTCGTTCCTGTCCTGGGCCATCATCTTAGATTATTTCGATTATTTGGCTGCTATAAATTTCCACATGATAAGCCACTTCGTTGAGATGTCATTTGTGGACAGGTCACTTCTGAAGAAGAAGCACTTCGCTCAGTGGGCTTAACCTGGTAAAATAAAATAGTTAAGTTTTACCTGCATATTTTTTAGTGCTTTGCTTACATTTCCTATACTTTGCACTCCTATCATCTTTTTGTATTGTTTGTTGTTGTAACCATCTAGCCCGCCCCAATTGTACATCTATGAAAAATAGCTTTATATCTCATCAGATTCATGAACAAATATTCTGATTTTGATCTTCACGTCCACTCCACAGTCCTTTATATACTCTGACTCACCACCACGAAGCACCATCGTCTAGGCCTGCCCCTCACTCTCCCGAGTGGTGCTCTCACATTTAATCACCTTGCTTCTTCCAGTGTTGTTGTCCTCTCTTCTGATTGCAAATGACGCCCTGGCCATCTGAGTAGACTTCCTTTCAGCTTGTTTCAAATGGGGTACCACTCTCACAAAATAATAGTCGCCTGGCTGGAAGGCGCAAGAGTAGAAGGTTATTGATTTTATCCCTGTACCTCTTCAGCACTTACTGTGGGTTTTACTGAAATCTGTCCAGAGCTTCTGTTTGGCCAGCAACAAAGGAGAGAGGCTCCACATGCCAAACATTATCTCTAGGAGTAAACACAGTTTCCTGCCTCTATTTGTCTCGGTGATGTCATTGATTTGCCCCTCTTCAACCGAGTAAGGCTTCGTAAAGAGGCGATGGAGTGGCGGGTTGGGGGACTGGGGAGACTGCCTGGACTCACGGCTGCAAAACGCGCATATTTGTTGGCCAGACGTTCGTACAAAAATGAAATCGATTTGCAGGTAGACATGTCAGAGAAGCGTGGAGAGATGCATGCTTGGGATTAGGTGAGGAGACAGCAAGAGGAACGCATGGATTAGAGGAATGCGTACGGAATTCAACCGTGCTCCTAAGAAACGTGAGCCTGCGCAGGGCACATCTTGGAAGATGGTCAGGAATAGTGACAAGTATTGACCCCAACTAAGAGGACGCACACCGAGGAGATGGATTGATGAAATCAGCTCACGTGCCGGTGCGAGGTGGATTTATGGATGAATGGCGACGTCTTCATCCAGCAATGGATTGATAATTATGGCTGAGGATGATGATGACGTAAAAACAAATTGCAGTCGCGCATTCGCCGGTTGTTGCAGATGTCCACGGTTCGAACTAGCCCTGGTGATTACTGCGGGTGGTTTGTTTACCATCGAAACAATACGCACCGTCTGCTTCACAGAGGACATTAAAGATCCCGTTATGTAATTCGTAAAAGTAGGCCATTGTGTGCTGGCTCCATAGTCCATATTTGCCAAAATCTGAACAAATTACTCGCTTTAGAATATACAGCGCAATCATCGGGGCCTGCCAAAATTTGGCAGGCCGACAAAAAAGTCACGAGACTTGGTGAGGACTTTTCCCTGAGTAAATAAGCACCACAGCAATCGTCAAGGTCCTCTGCGCTTCTTCTCCGTGGGTTCGCGTGGCACGTGTAACCCATGTTACCCCGACACCCGCACGCCGATCGGTGCGCGCGGACGAAACCGCACGCTCGTGCGCCTCGCGGGTTGCGGAACGCGCGGTCCACGCTCTCAATTAATTCGGGCCCCCATTCTGTGGGCAGGTGTCACGCGCGTGGGGGTACGCGCCCAACCGAAATGCCGCGTGAGTGCTGCACGTGCGACCCGCCGCCGCCGTGTGACAGCTCACCGGGCGTTATGCGGCGAGGCCATGGACGGGGTGGACCGGTGGAGTGTCCCGGTGGTTTACCGAGACCCGCGCCGAAATGCTCGCTGGGGTAATGAAGCGGGCGCGATCACAGGTAGTGAGCGTCACTCGCTCTGCCGTTTTCGCGACCTGAACGAGCAAGCCCACGCGGTCCCTTTAAAAGCCGATACCCACTGTACGCGGTGTAGCGCGGTGCTCAATACGTATTAATTGACATGCGGATGTGAGGGATTTTTTATTTTTTTATTTCCCTATGGGAACAAGTATTTTTATTTTTACTAATAGACAGATTTCATGTCGCCACTGTGTAATTGTCTTGTTTATGTCATGTGCCGTTCAGCTCAAAGGTTCGATTCATTTAAAATATTGCTAAATGTAAGGGTCAGCTGCCTATGGAAAAATAAACAGAATAGTGCTTCAAGTCAACTAATTAGGTTTTCAAAGTCAATAAATAAAATAGGACCTTTAAAACAAAGATGCTTATTAACATTTAGCATGCATTATTATTATTATTATGCAAAAATAAAACAATTCTCAAAGCTTTACGAGCCTCATAGAGAAGATTAATTATGGGAAAATACATTTGACGCACTTTGAACTGTAGGCTTATAACGAGCTAATCAAAATGAAATAGACTGTGACTGAATTAATGCACAAATTGTCACTTTGAAAGTTGGCGAAAATGTTATTCATTGTCAAATTATTTTTGCTCAGCTGACTTTTTCGCCACATTTCTTATGAAGTCTTTGTCGAATGCAGATTTATTTCCATGATTAATAGGGCCTATGCGAGCGTTAGACAGAGCACAACCCACATGGTTTAAAAAAAAAAAAAATTCTCTCGCAGAGCACTGCGTTTTAACAGAAAAAAAATCGTTGTTTTATTGTGTGCTTACAATGAAAAAGGTAAAAAAAAAATTTCAAGTATTTTATTTGAACATTCAAGCAATTTTATCGGCTTAAATCAATTTAGATTTAGTTTTTTCAATTGCACGTACATTACATGCGGTATAAAATTTTTACCCTGGTCGTTGTCAATACATGCCTTTCATTGAAAAACCCGCAACAAGGCACCTTGCGTGACGGCCATGAGTCCGGTAATAAGTCATCCCCATTGCGGCCCAATGGACTGTCAGAATTCTGGGGTCGTGATTCGAGGGACACACGGGAGAGGGTAGAGAGCGACTTTGCGGCATGGCTCAGGGCCGATGTGGGCAAACATGGATGGGTGGGGGGTGGTCATGAAACCGAGTCCCATGGCAATTTCAGGAGGGCAGCAGGGCCCATTGCCAGTTAGTGGAAGGGGCAGTCAGGGCAGTAGCAGTGAGTCCCTTCCAATCTATGTAGCTCATCGGATTCCTCCAGTATAAATAAATATTCTGATTCCTGGCAAGACCGGGGTCCATCACAAGTGGTGATTGCTCTCGTGCCTACGCGCGTTTCAGTTGGAGAAGCGAGCATGTGTCGTTTTTTTTTCTTTTCTTTTATAAATGCTTTTACGTCGTATTGCGAATCTTGGCGCAGAATTATTGGCCGCTCCGTAGTTGTTTATCCGATCAACTTGAAAAAGTGTGTTATTCGTGGCAGGTGATAATGCGTGCTGACGCTCGAAAGTTACATGTCGGCGCTTTAAAATAACCGTTCGCTGACGAGCAACCGAATATTACGTGTGTGTGTGTGTGGTATGTGTGCCGAGCTGGACAAGGCCGTCCGCAGCAGACGCTCGGCGATCGCCAAGGAACGTATCAAATGTGTTCTGAAAATACTCGCTGCATTCTAAAACGAGAGGGTCGCATCCGATAGCGCTGTGTCAAATTTTGCTGCCGCCGAGGTAACTGTGCTGAGTCGTGCCTTGACTTCTGTGCCGGTCAACGCGCGCCCTCCGTAATATTACGCAAGGCGCGGGGGGTGGGGGGGTCGCGGCCGATGCCTCTGTGGCATTTTAAAGTTTCAATGTGCCGTGAAGAACGCCATCGCACGTTTACTTTGGTGTCAAGTACACTTGGGAGGTCGTTATAATGGTGGGGGCGAGGAGATGTGTCCTTTGCATAACCGACATATGATAGAGTTGGAATTTATCAAAATTAAGTGCAGAACAATATCTTTACGCGATTTTTATTTCAGCAGTCGTTGGTGACCAGGCCGAAACCATCAACTCCCTACATTTGAGAACCAACTTTAATCCAAGGCCGTTGCCTGGATTCGAACCTAGGATCTCAGTGGTGCCGGCTCAAGGATCTGCAACAATGTAATTTGCTGAGCCCATCATCCCTTCGGTAGGGTGGGAGGGGGTCAATAAAATAAGTACTACTTCGTGGGCAAGTCAATAGTGGTTGTCCTCTGCATAGACTCACTCCCACCATAGGAATGTGGAATTTCCACAGCTGGCTCAGGGCTGTAAACAGGGGATGAGCACCGCTTTATTGCTCATACGAGCAGAGGAATCACTTTTAACTGTGACATGCTTTAGCCCCCAATTAATGATCGAGGTGGGTGGAACCGTATGCGGCGCACACATCGGTTTCCTGGATTTGCCTGCTGGACGAGATGGATGAGATAAAACAACAAAAAAGTGAAATGTACAGGAAAGTAAATAATGCATACTATGAATACCAAGGACAATTTTCAAGAACAGATTTTTGTAAAGAAATATTGATAATGGATTTTTGTTGTGACCACCGCGAGCCTCACTGATGCAGCATCTGTGTCATGGTTCAGTCGGGAGTGCTTGCTTCCTTTATTAAGCTACAAAAACCCCGGCAGATGAAAGGCGCTGATTTTGTCGTAGGCACTGAAAGCATCTCGCCCAGACCTCCGGCTTATTGAGCACAGTGTCTTTGATGTGACAAATTCATCCCCCTCCCTCCCTCCCTCCCTCCCAAAAAAGTCTTCATTTTCTCTGACCTTTTTGCAGACCGCCCAAAAAATTCGACGGTGTAAGTACGCGAATATTGAAATGTTACCGATCTGCTCGAAATGACGCGCGGTCGTCACGAGTTACCCTTGAGGGTGCTTCCGCCACCGAGGATTCACTCGGACGGGTTTTCATCTCCCCCCGGTGAAGTGCCGGCGTTTACCGTCTCGGTGGCCACGTGCTTTGTCAAAAATGCATGAAAGCCGAGATGGGCGACGGGAGATGAGTTGGGCAGACTTTTAGATCAGGAGCTCCCTCGGGCGTTGTAAGAGACTTGATAAAGTGTCCCGGCTGTAACTCTGACTAACAGGTAATTCTCTTTGCGGGTCTTCTACTGCCGTGGCAAAATGCTTGCCCACTCTTGTCACTCATCTCCAAGAGTCTGTGTCACATTTCATTTATTGATTCAATCACTGATATGAAGGGTTGTGTGTTAGGTTTGAGCGGCTTGCTAATTTCAAAGGAGTGGAGGGAACGGCGTGCGTACTGAATCGTGACACGGGACCATCCCCGGGACTGGACTGTGAGATGTGCAGCCCAGGAAGACATCTCGCATTAGAGACGTCAAACCATTGTGCCTTCGCTCATTACGCACAGGCGCGCTGCGTGTGTGTGTGTGCCATTGAACCTGGATGCAAATTATAAAGTGAAGGCCATTTGAGTAAAGTGTTCGCGAGAAGCTTCAGCTCATTAGCCACCTAGTTTTAAAAAAACTTCATCCGGCTGGATGAGCATTATTGATGCCACGTTTGGATCTCTGTGAAGTTCAGCCCTTTCTCTCTTTAATGGTGGCCACTTAAAACACAAGATCACCGTCGATAAGAGCCGGGAGGGGGGCCTTCGATTCCTGCCTCAGCTGCCGGCTTTGATGTCACAAGGAGCCGCGAATTGGTAATGATGCTCGCCTAATAGATTATGCCAATAAAATTTGAGCCTAAAACAGTGATGTTGCCGACAAAGCAAAGCAGTGTTGTTTTTTTCACCTCTCTCTTTAAGTCGCACGCTCGTTTCATTATTCCCCCCCCCCCCCCGCTTGGGGTTTGTGTGTTTAATCACTGCTATCACCTGCGTGCCACTCGTGTTGAACCTTGTGTAAACGTCTTAATTGTTTGCACACTCCCCTACGAACAACTCGTGGAGGTTTTACGGTTGGCAATCCGGCCCGACGCGTGCTGTCGCGTATTTGCTGCACATCCAGGAGCCATCCTGTCTGCTTCGCAATGTTCACCGGCTTCGTTTCGTAGCTTGAGCAGGATCGCTGAAGTGGATGCTGTGTGCGACTCACAGCGGGGACTTTGACTGACCGTGTCCAGTGGCCTAGCTTGGTTGGCATGGTTGGCTATGTATGGTGCGATAGAAGTTCAACATACGTACATACATGGGCCTCGGTGTAAGGAATTAAAATGGAGCCTCCTGTCCCAATTTTCTTCCCTTTTTGTAGCCTGGTAGATGAATGTTGTGAAAATTATATTCTAATATTGCATTTATGCTTAATGGAGATATTTTTTTCTTCCAAATTTCAAATGAAATTACAACTTTGTATTGTGACAATGTGTCGCTGTGGGGGAGGTGAGTTCCTGACTGTGTCCTGGTATTCTGTTTGGCCACGATCGAGCGCAGTTTTGCTGTCTTGCAGCACCGTTATATTCATATACGGCGAGCATGAGAAATGTAAGAAATATGAATGTGTAGCTCTCCGATGTGTGTTCCAGGCTCCTGAACTCCATTCTTAACGACCTCCGACCGAGCACGTGGAGCGAAACGTCGGAGAGATACGAAGCAGCATAACCGTGAAAATGTTCCCGCTAGTAGGTCAAAACAAATGAAATACTTGCACGTGATTGTAATGCAATTTCTCTTTGCAGAATTGTATGCAGATAGACACTGGCAACGGGTTAATCTTGCCCTCGTTGTTTCAGCTATTTGCAAAATGAGAGAAGCAAAAGTAAAAAAAAAATCCTGCTATCCCTGCCGAGAGGAGACGGTAAGCCGCCGCCGTCGTATCGATTCTGAAAACCAAACCAAACAGGGCTCCTCGCGGCGCTGGGAGATTAAGTAGGCCACGCAGCTTGATGCGTTGCTCTCTGTAGGGATCAATCAGGCACTTGTAAGCCAGTCCTTCTGTAAACATTAGTAGGCAGTTTATGTACCGACGTCCGGAGAGTTTTTCCCGTGCCCCAGCCCAGCACCGTGTCCCCCGCGAGGGGCTGCGGTTTTTGCGGTGCCGTGCCACGCTGGCTGCCCTCGGCCGTTCCGCCATACCGCACACCGCAGAAAGAGAGAATGAGGCCCAGGATAAATTAGGCCCTAATCGTGACCGCCCACTCGGGCTCAGCGTCCTAGCAGGGCTTATTTTGGGCTGCCCAGCGGCCGCGCTGGTTAATACCGCGCGGATGTATTGACTTTAAATGCTATGCGACGTCAAAGTTCCCACGGCGTCCAACGTTGAACTGGCCTCGTGTGCACGCCGGCATCATGGTCAATTTGTCCAAATTTGATCAATTGCTCGCAAATTACTTAATTCGGGTAAAACCACATTGCAACATCGCCACCTACTGGCAGGCTAAATCCACCTGCGAGCCGATGCCACGTACACTTTGTGCCACACAGGGAGAGCTGTCACTGGGGAGTCTCCCTAGTTTAGGCTGTAGGAGAGCATTGGATCGGTTGAGATGCGAGGGTGTTTGGTTGAATTAATCAGGACTCATTTTAGATGTGTTTCTATTTCCACACGTAGCCAATGCTTCCATTGGTTACCTGTCCTTTTGGGAGACAGCGCCTCCTTGTTTGCTGCTGACTATCTGGAGATCCCTTCCTCTGGTTGTATGCAGCTCCTGATTCTCTTGGCTAATTTTATTTCATGTTATACTATCCCTCCCTCCCTCCCTAAATATAGTATATTTTATTTCCGAACAAAATATTAATAAAATAATGCAGCAGTTTAAAGTTCTAAATAAATAGCTGCTACCCATTAAATCAGCGCTTGACAAAATGTTCTGTGTTATATTTAATTATCTCTCGTTTAACTTACAGCGTTTGCGTTGTAAAGTGTTATAGATTACAGGGCAACAATGATTAGTTGACATACAGCAGACATAAATTGAGTGAATTTCAGCCGAAGAACATTTGTTTAAGCAGCCTTTATTTTGCCCTGACAGTGCAGCAAATTACACAAACGCCACAACGAAAACACAAAACGCAATGCCAGCGTTGTGGCAAATTGATGTCGCGATAATCGGCAGGTTGTCTTAGAAATTGGCATCGTATCGTGTCGAATGATATCGCGGCAACCGGAGTGACGGCTGCCTCCGCCGCCCTCACCTGGAGTTGCCGACAGGCGCCTCGACGTTTGTGCCGGTGTCCCGTGAGTGACAGGCGTTTACGTTGCCCTAATTGCTTGTGACGGGCGGCCCTGTCTTTGTCTTTCCATACGAGTGCCGTGGCCTTTTCCCAAAGCAGGCCATGCGTTACGTTCATAACAAATTCTCACGGTTCATACTCTTAGGTTTTTTCGGTAAAGTCACGTAGGTAAAAAAATAAAATTAATAAAAGTAAAATAAAAATCACGACGTTTCGGAGGCAACACAAGCTTCCGTCTTCAGGTGGAACCATCACAGCACGATTGCTGTATCAAGACACCTTTACTTGATACAGCAATCCGAAACGTCGTGAATTTTTATTTTACTTTTATTAATTTTATTTTTTACCTACGTGACTTTACCGAAAAAACCTAAGAGTATGAATCATTGCAGTCACGAAAGCTTCAAATCTAGAAATTCTCACGGTGCCTGTCTTGCGCGTGTGTGATAGATGCGGTCTTTTAAAAGTTGCTCCTGTCTCCCGTGTAAATGGGGAGAGAGAGAAAAAAAAATACCACGCCGCCGTTTGGGCAAATGATGATCGTCGTACCTTGAACATACGTGTCATCGTCTCGTGGACAATTATTTCGTGGCAGCCCGGGTAAGGAAACGCCTCCGCTTGGTGGCGTGACCCCGAGATGGGCCGCTGTCTGGTCTGTGTCTCACAGCTCGGAGGGTCGCTCGCACCGCGGTCGTCACAGTGGGTGGCGTTCGGCAGCAGTGTCGGCACTCCGCATCAGTAAATCTAAGCAAAGGTTCGGATGATACTCTTAGTTTTTTCGGTAAAGTCACGTAGGTAAAAAATAAAAAATAATAAAAAATAAAATGATAAAAATCACGACGTTTCGGAGGCAACACAAGTCTCCGTCATCAGGTGGGACCGTCACAGCCAGATTTGCCCGATGATGCTGGATGCAATTACCAGCGAAACGTCGTACTCAAATTGTAAATGTTGTGGTTTCACGCTTCAACACACCGGTGGGCTAAAGCAGTGAACTATTTGTCTTTTGTCAACGTGATCTAAACCCAAAAACGTTGATTATGAATAATATTGGTCGCGAAAGCCTACGTGTTAAATGTTCTTCATTATTTAACGCAGCTGTGATTGTCCAGCCAACTACCGTATTATCGCAGTTTTTTTTTCCGCTTTGTTTTGTGGTGAAGGGTTTGGGGTGCGTCTTATGATCCGGTAGCTGTGTGTGTGTGTGTGATGGGATTTGTACAACTTTATTAGCACCAGGCAACAGTGTGTGGTGCGTCCCTACCTTTCCGGGAGTGTCTTTCAATCCGCAGGCTGGGGTAATATTTGTGGCGACGTGGTGCATGTCAAAATTAATGCTGCTTAGAGCCCCCGGTGGGGCTGCTGGCACCACCACGTCTTGGCTGAGCAGATGGACGAGGGCCAACGGGGATGCGGGGAGATGGGTGGGGGGCGATTATTTGGTGGTGTGAAGGCCTCATTGAGATGTATTTGAGAAAAACGGAATAGCATTGAGCGCCGATGAGGGATGACCTTGAAAAGAGAATGCTTTCGTGAGAGCAAACTGTAAAGAGTAGATTAAGGATCAATCTCTTCTGTGTTGCCTGTGATTGATTTTTGTTAAACCTCCTTTCATTCTGCCTGTCTCCTTCTTATACACACACGCGCGCGCGCCCGGACACTCACACGCGTGCACACAAAGTGTACGTTTTATTGTGTATATTTCGGCTTGTGCCTTACTTCGCTATCATTATCTATTACCCTGTTGTCACGACTCTGCGTGGCGATTGAAGATGCATACGTGGCGCGATGTGACTTACAGCCAAATTGTATTTTATTGTAAAGGCACAAAACACCTCGAGGTGCTGGCAACGGTGATTTCACGACCGCCGTGTGCCGTTGAGATGAAGCGAATTCAAACTTGCATTCAACAAAAGCTCACGTTTACTCTCGTCCCCGAAGCAAGACTTCACGACACTTAGAAACCATTACAAAATTGAAATTGGGCGGTGGTCACGTAATGCTACGTCGTGAGAGAGAGAGAGAGGCTAATGCAAACATTTTATATCTTCAAGTTGTCCTTTTTTGTCCCCACGAGTGTGATCTCTGAAACGCATTCCATTATAGAATGTGCCACGAGCAGGAGGGAGAAAAAAATCTGAGGGAAACATTAGCATAACCACATTATTGCATTATTAAATCAAAACGTTACCCTATTACAGCGATCTGTGAACGTTGTCAAATAACCATTATCGCTGGCTGTCACGTTTAGTGGCGTCTGAAAAATTACCGCCTCTCTCCTCCCCCCGCAGTCTACCGATTTGCGGCGCTCGTCGCAAATTCACGTTTAAAAGAAAAAATAAAATTACGCAAAAAAATAAACCGTTTTTAAACAGCAGAGGCGAATTTGCGTCAGTATGACCCCGCGCGTGCCAGCGAAACCCGCTACGTCGCTGCTCGCCAAATCCCTCAGCCGATTGGCGTGGAAACTAAACACCTTGTCCGACGGAGGTGTCTCGCTCGGGTGGTGGTTCGGAGCGTTCCGCTCAAGGCGATCGTCCGTGTGCGGTAGATTCTGCCTCTAAAAGCCGTTGACAGAGCAATCTGCTCTGAAGCCACGTTTAGCTTGCCGGCGACGCGGGCCGCAGCTGGTGTCATGCGTCTCCACGATCTGGGAATGCTGTCTTCTGCCAAGTAAAGTTTGTAAACAAGCCGCCTCCTGCCAAGGACTGATTGTTTGGAAGGACAGCAGCGGTGGTAGCGGCAGCTTTGATCACTGATCGTAGGTTATCGCTGAACGCAGAGGACGTCCGCAGAGGAGATGGAGCGATGCAATCGGCTCGTGTCCAGGTGCTGGATGGATTTGTTTTGTCACAAGACCGTGGGAGACCTATTCTAATGTAATGTTATATTCATAGAGCACCTTTGCTGGCGACATAGGAGGCCTTCATCCAGTAGCAGATAGATCATAGCTGACGATGACAATACATATCTTTGCTGGGAATATACTTTAATGTAATTCCCTGTCTGCAGCAGCCTGTATGTTAAGACCAAAACAACTTCATATTATAATAATCTACTGGGATTGCTTTCTTATCCAATGGCATATTATGACTCAAAAATGAATCAGTATTCTCTAATCCTTGTGATCCTGAAGATTGCGGTCCTTTTTCGCCTCGTTTTCTTTCGTCCAGTTTGTGTTGTTTCTCATTTATTCTGTCTCATTTGTAGAGTTTTGTTTTTACCAATCAAATCTGTATATGACGAGAAAACTCGTCATAACAGCGGAAAAGCTGTGTCGTTTCACAATGTAATTATGTGAACAATTTAATTTAGTTTTTTTGTCTTTAAAATGCTAAACGCTGTTCAGCAACTGTTCATCATCCATGATGAATCCACTGCTGGAAGAAGACCTCCCCCTATTGTTATTTTACCAGGTAAGGCTCACTGAGCTATTTCGCTCTTTTTCATAAGGAATCTGTCCACAAATTATAGCTCAACGAAGTGGCCTATCACGTGGAAATGTATCGCAACCAAATACTCAACGCACGTTTCTAAACGACGAAGGAAAACAACCGGAGGTACCCGGAGAAGAATCCACGTTACCACGGTGGAGACAAACATTCAAACTCCAAATATACAACAGGCGTCGTGGTCGGGATCGAACCCACGACCTCCTGCATACCAGGCGAGGGAGTTAACATCTCGTCACCACGGCGCCCCTATGATCCGACGCGCACATTGACGCGGAGCGCTGCGTTCGGGTGTACAAGTCGTCTCGTTGATACGTGTAATTGGCTTCGTTGCAGACGACGCGGCATTAGTGCACGCGCTCGCGCGCGGGGCTTAGTTTGTAGCGCGCTTGTTATGCAGGAGGCAGCGGGGCGTCGCTCACAGCCCAGCTGTGCACGTGTAACGCTGTTTGCGAGTTGTCACCCGTGCCTTCCCGCGCGCCCGCTCCGTGGCTCGCTGTCATTCTCGCCTCCGCCGTGTCCTGCCCCGCGCACTGCGGGGTTTTCGTAATTAAGCTATCGCAAGCGTCAATTCCTGCGCTACGGAAAGTTATGAAGTTTGCCGGGATCGGCGCTCTCGCCTTTGTCGTCGAGGCACAGGTGTTGAGGAAGTTGAATCATTAAAACCCTGGGAAACCTGTCGATTGTTTGCATCCAATTGTCACGCGCGCGTGCGTGTTTGTTCACAGTTTGCCGCAACGTTGCGTTGCAGTCATTTATTTTATACGAAGGGTGTTTCATTTGGAAACGTGACGCTTTGTCGCACGGCCTGGATTATTGCAAGAAGCCCACATTTTAAGCGGAGGAGTTAGCTTCGTAACTGAGCACCCCACCACTGGATGAAGGCCTCCCCATGCTGTGTCGGTCTTGGGGGGGCTGTTTGACCATACTTCACCGACTTGGTCGGCGTGGGTTCATGAACGAGGGCAGCCAAGACAGTTTCAGATACCACTCGTCACTGATGTTCGCTCTGGCCGGGAATCAAACCGAATTCGTCGGGTTCGTAGCGCAGTGCGCCGAGCGCTATGCCACCGCTGCTGTATATTTAGAGTTATTATACGTGCCGTTAATTCGTGTCCCCGTGGCTTCCCGAGCCTAAGGCTTAGGCCACACAACACAACACGAGCTGGCCGCTGGTATTGTCATACACATCCGTCCGCCGCGGGGCTTACTAATCACCTTAGGCTTTCTTTAGTTTTATCTTGTTAGGCTGCTTAGGATTAGACGTGACCTTCAATCATCCGTAGCCTTGGAGTTACGCCCGGCAGGGCGTCTCTTAATACCTGTTCATTATCGCGTACCTTTGCACTGAGCAATCACCTTTGGTTCAGTGGTTACGTCCTCAAAGGTGAGTGCGGCTAGACTTGAGTGCTGACACCAGTTTTGGGATATTTTTCTCGACAGTCATCAGCGACCTGGGGTGAGGCCTTCGAACTCGCAGCTCCCGGGAATGCTTCTAAGCCGGGAATAAATAAAAAAGAAAGAAAATAAAAGCGAAACGATCGTCCGCTTGCCAGCGGTCTCAAACTCACAACGCAAAGGCTGCTTGCGCTCACTGCACATGCAGCAGCGTCGACAGAGGCCTTCACAAAGAAGCGGAATCTCTTAAAACTGCCATGCGGAAGGTGCGAAGCAGCGAGCAAAGACACCATTGTAATAGGTTTTTACCCTTTCAACTGGTACAAAAACTGACACCTTTATACAAGGGATCATGTTTGCAATAACCACAACACAAGCAGTCAAAATGCAAACAAAAAGAAGAAACTCTGATAATGATAATGATACGCACTGTCCTTGAAGTTGATTGGTCCACACCCGAGACAGCTTCTCTTAGAGCCTAGTCTCCATTGGTGTTAGACCAGATGACGCCAAAAGGCGTAAAACTCAAAGACAGCGCACTATCAGAGTATTGAGAGCTCGGGGTAAACATTTACACTATGAGACATCTCCTTTACAAGTGGCAAAATATAGTAATATGTTTTTACACTTTCAATTGGTACAAACATGATTCCTTGTATAAAGGTATAAGTTTTTGTACCAGTTAAAAGGGTAAAAACCTTCTACTATATTTTGCCACTGGTAAAGGAGATGTCTCATAATGTAAAGACACCATTGTTGTGTGGCTTGTAATGCGACGTTTTTTTTTTTAAATGGCGCCCCGTGGAAGGCTCGAAGCACCTGGGCGCTCCGGCCAGCTGGCAGACCCGGAGAAGCTTTGCCTGAGAGTCAACGGCGCCGGTCTTGTTGATAATTCCGGCGAGTGTCACAATCGCAAATGTCTGGGTTAAGGGGGGATGCTATGCGGCGTTTTCCATTACCTGCTGTCCTTGGCTACGTCACGAGCCGGTGCAGTCCATTGTGCGTGTTCCCTTGGCTTGCGTGACACTCGGACGCGCGTCCCGGTTTTCGCGCGGAGGTGTTGACGCCGAGGTCTGGAAATTTCTCGTGCGCTCGGGACTCGATTTACGCCCCCCGAAAAAAAGACAAAAAGGGTCCGTTGGCAACGCAGAGGCCGCGCGGATGACGATGTGCAAGGTTGTGATTGTGCGCACCTTAAACAATGCCCCTTGAATGTTTCAGCATCCCCTTTCTTGGCAGTTTGTTTTGCCAATCGATATTTTGCACTTACGAGATGGTTTCGTAACTTTGCCCGGGATTTGTGCTCTCAAAAGCTTAACGTTATTGCCCCTCCGGCTGAAGTCGTTTAGAATAACAATTGTAATTACAGATTTACCCAGAAAAGCCAAACTAAGTCCAAACAATATTTTTTCAGGAGGGTCCTGCATTGGGATGTTTGGCCAAACACCACTTACACTGCGTATATTTAGATATTTTTGTTTTGCTATGGCAGCAAACCTGAGAACCCCAAGGAAATCCACGTAGCACAGGAGAACATAGAAACGCCACACAGAAAGGCAGCCGAGTTGCGAATCAAACCCATACGCTTCTTGTTGTTAGGCACCAGTGGCTCCCAGTCCCAATCAGCTGCTGTTCTGCTTCGCTCAGGGTTGAAAAAATGAAAGAATTTCCAAATCTCATTATTTGTCGATGTCATGAACAAACTTGAGATTGCCTTTCCTTCTTGAGATCTACATGCATTGTGTTCACGCCATTGTAATGATGAGTAGCACTCCCAAGAGGACGTCAATTGTTGAGATGGAGCGATGGAATTGGCTCGTTAGAAGGAGCTAAATGGATCGTTACACGGCAAAAACCACGAGAGATGGTGATGGCATGGGGGAGGCCTTCATCCAGCAGTGGGTAGTTTATGGTTGATGATCATGATAATGAACGTGCATGCAAGTACATTGCGAGCTCAGGTGGATGTTTTTACAGAAAAATGTTCGTTCATTTCAACTAGCTGAGACTTTTTTTTTCCAAAGGGTACATGGGTAACAAAGCAGCCATCATGATCCAGATTTGTATAATTTCATTGAATAGCAGCGGTTGTTGGCAGCAGGGTGCAGTATCCAATCATTCAATTTCTTTTTTTATAGAGTTAGAAATCAAACTGTTACACATGTCTATTCTGTTGTGAGAATAGGGATAACGATTTGCATTCATTGGGTACTTAATTGCTCCAGCATCTCGGATCTCCTTACATCGCCTCTCAATCACTCCAATGCCCAACTGTCACTTACATTTAGCCTAGGGGACCACCTGATGGCAGCTGTCCGTTTGGGGCACAAAGTGACGCAGCACCGGCCCGCAAACTGGGCATTAGTCTTGTCACTAAGGGGCAATGTTGCTTTTTTGGTTATTCCCTAGCGGTACATTTGCAAATTATTTTTCGAATATGACAATATACATATATATGTGTGTAAACAATGCGACCATTCTCCTTCTGCAGGTGGGAAATGCAGGAAGACGCGACGCTGGATGAGGAGGAGAGAGTCATGGTGGAGCACCTGAGAAACGTCTACCTCGACACCGCAGAGACCAGGGGGTTCCACGCTTAAAACTCGCTCGCTCTCTCACTCGCCAAACGAAACGTCTAGACGAGGTCCAACAGCTCCCTCTTTCTCTCTCTCTTTGTCTCTCCCTCACCGTTTGCTGCCGGTGCAGCCCGCCACATTGTTGCATTTTCCATTGTATTTTTTTCCCCGACAGTCGAAACCAAAGCCTTCCTTGTCGGCAAGCCTTCGATGCCCGGGAGCTGTAGCACAAATCGCACCGAGGGCCGCGGTTTGAGAGGCGCGGCGCTAAGCCGCAGGTCGCCACCGTTGCTGGCACGATCGCGGAGCGGCGTTGGGCGATGCACGGACCTGGCCGGCAGCGTTAACACTTGGCCCCAGCGTGGCCCGCTCGTGAAATCAGATAAAATAAAGAAGAAAAAAACATCCAAGCCAAAGAGCGCGTGGGAGGAGGGGGGGCAGGCGCGAAAATAACAACGTCCGTAAACGAGGGCCCCCCATCTGAACAGGAGCGAATGTTGAGTACCAGTTGTAGCTTTTGCAAGCCTGCGCAATGATGATAACAATAATGATGATGATGTTGTCTTAGCCACGATAGATTCACGTAAAGCTCAGCATTATTATATTACTTCCGTTTGCCCCCCCCACCCCACCGCCCCCCCCAAAGCACAGCGAAGCTCCTGCGGGAAGCAAACACGCACGCTCGCGGGGATGATCAAAGGGTACGAGGGATGCGAGAGGCGGGGGAGTGAGTTTGCTGCGAAAGTTCCGCGGAGAAGTCGAGTGCGTTTGTCAGTCCACCGCGCGCGTGCCTGTTGGCCGCTGGCCTCCGGCGAATGGAGGCGATCGGATTGACAGCTGTTGGGAGTAATTGAGAGCGATGACATCACCCGCGTAACTCATCCACGCGGTGCTCGTCTGCTGAACCTGTGATAGGCCAAGAGCGAACGTGAGACTGGCCTCTTTATTTTTCTATTTTATTTTTATTTTTTCCCTCGCCGTTGCCCGGACTCGAAACAGGGTCAGCAATTAAGTTGTCATAATTATACCCGGCTACTTGTTCAATCTTATTTTTTTTAAACTCCGGTTTAAGTGAAATGCATTTGTCGTAAGATGTCGAAGTACCCTGTTTTTTGTTGATCCATTTGATAATAATTCTATATCAACCTGCCACTGCCACCACCTTCAAACGTATTTATTTTTCCTTAGGGTCCCATGAGGATTTTTACACAGGGTTCAACATTTTACATGTTGTTTTGCGCGAGGGTTTTAAACGGAGCTCCTAAAGGCACCGGCGCTTGTAAACGTTAAAGGTGCAGCCCTACAATTGCCGGCCCACGTCGCTGCTGTTGGAAGGGCCTCCACTGGAGGGAGCTTTTGAGAGGTATCTTGGCCTATGATTCCATGTTGGCCAGACGTCTTCGAAAAGGAGAGAGTTACCCACACTTTTCCCCACCACACGCAACCTGTCTTTACTGCTATGTACCCATACTGTATATATATACACACATATTAAGACGAAACTAAATTACTTTTTTTTTTTATTTTGCCAGGTAAGGCCCACTGACCTATATAGGTCTTTTTCAGAAGTGACCTGGCCACAAATGACAGCTCAATGAAGTGGCTTATCGTGTGGACATTTATAGCAGCCAAATAAATGCGGAGAGAAAAATCGGCGGACACGTAGAAAAACCCACGCAACCGCGGGGAGAACATGCAGACTCCAAACATACAGACGTCGGGGTCGCGATCAAACCCACAACCTCCTGTATACCAGGTGAGGTAGTGAACATCTCGCCACCACGGTGCCCCTTAGTAGTGGGTGGACAGAGGTGGTGGGTGGGGGTTTAAGACACTTGCACGACTGTTTCAGAATCATATTCTTTTTTGTACATACTGGAAGAATCCAATGAGCTGCAATGCTCTGAATTTCAGTTGCAATGTGCTGACCCCACAGAAGCCGTCAGTCTCTTGTTAGGGGCTGGGTTCTCCGTTTCTCCAGGGGGGGCGGAGCTAATATCATTCTGGGCTGTAATTGGGTGGCATTGTTCCAGTGGGCGATTCTAAGTGACATGCGGCGTGACGTGTACAATGTGCAGGCACTCCTCTACTTACGAACATGTTAGGTTCCAGAGATATGTTCGTAAGTCGGTTCGTCACTAACTTTACTCCTGTCGATTCCAAACATGTTGTACGGCATGTACAATAAATACGGGGAATTGCTTTAAAAGGTGTATCATCTCTTGTGTATGTAAATGCCACTGGGTTTGCATGTGCTGCAGATGTAGATGCCACTGGTTCTTCACGTGGCATCTACATGACATACTTGACAGGTTGTTCGTAAATCTGAAAGTTCGTAATTCGAGTATTCGTAAGTAAGGGAGTCTCTGTAATTGGAGTGGCTCTGCCTGAGCTCGTAGGCGGTTCGCGTGCCTGGCTCGAGAGAGATATGCGGAGGGTACTCTATGGAGTATTAAGAATTGTGTTTGGTAAATGTTCAAAACTCATTGCGACTAAAGTATCTCGATGACTTGCGATACATGCAATGTACAAATTTCTTAGTTTTTTTCGATAAAGTCACGTGGGTAAAAAAATAAAAATAAATTAAATCACGACGTTTCGGAGGCAAGACAAGCTTCCGTCTTCAGGTGGCACCGTCACAGCAAAATTACTATATCAAACTTAAAATCTAGAATTCATGTACAATATGTTTAGAATTTTAGGACATTTACACGAAGAAAAAAATATATTTTTTTATTTACAGATTACATCTTAGCTTAGGAGTACTATCTCTTGTTATTAAATCAATCCCAAACTAAAATACGTGCCGAAAGTGTAATTGTCTCATAGTGAGGAATAGGTATTGTGCCACACATTCCATATTTACATTTGTTTGTAACCAGATTGCAACAAAAATAAAGCTTTGCATGAAGAGCTCAAGTCACTCAGGTATACGATACGACAATGACAATTGCCATTGGGCTGTCACCTTGTGACGATCTAATCTTGCGCATGATGACAGTGATGTTCAGGAGCTAGATACCCAATGTCAAGGTCCGCTAGCCACGACGAGAGGGCTTCAGGATAGAGTTCGTGTGGTTTTGCTGTTTCTCCTCCGTTGAAGGAGCGCGCACTACAGCGGGCTTACAACATTGTCCATAGTTTGGGTTGTATGGCCACACTCGCACTACTGTGGCTTGGCTATACACCGAGTGAAATAAAGGACCCTGATACTGAGTGCTTGTGTGTGTCTTGTGTGTGTCTGTGGTGTGACTGTATGGGCCCTCCCAACGTGTCTTGCTTGTCACGTGGCATCACCACTTGGCGTGTGTAATGTGCACGGCCTTGTTTTGGACCACCAGCTCACGAGAGCCAAAGTCGTGGCTATTTGTGTTCCAGTTATCTCAATGTGTGTTTCCTCAGCTGCTGTCGAAAGTGAAAATAGCCACAATTTTGACCCTTTTGAGTCACGGTCTATTGCAACGCTATCATGTTATTTGTACCATTATGCGCACAATATGGTGATGTCACGCGACATGCAATCCATGCTAGGAAGACCAATTCTATCTTTTCAGTGGTGCTTCTTCCTGTCTATAAAGCACATGTTGTGTGCCTTTTCTGCCTGACGGGTTTCTCACCATTTGAAAGCGTTGCATCCGGTTTTCCTCGCAAGCCAGGTTGACAACATCGTTCGGGACGCACTGTCGGTCGACGCTGGACACCTGCAGATGCTTTGCTGCGGTTTTGAGGATTTTAAAGCCACGATGAATGGAAGGCACACGCGGAGGACGGCGATGTCGGGCGTGATAGAGCGGAATCGCTCTCCCCTCCCTCCCCCCACGTGGGATCGCGAGGGCCCACAAGGTGACCTGTGGCAAAAATCGCTCGACTCCCCGACGGAAGGACCCTCGTCCTAATTGTGCCGCCACTCATTTGCCGATTTAAACGTCAACTTTTTGAGCGTCGCGCTTTCAACCCGCCGCGCAAACGACGCTCATGAGTCATGAGGCAGGGCCTCCAGTGCGTGGCCCACCGGGCCTGGAGTCCCACCGGCCCGCCCGCCCGCGGAATGAACCGCCCGCCTCCGAGGCCAGAGATGGAGGTTCTATTTGTTTATTTTTTTTCAAAAGCCTTCCCAGCGAAACCGCTCCGCAACCCCTTGTAACCCAAAGGTGTAACTCGATCATCGCCTGCATGCAGATTTGAATGTCAAGTGGTGATGCTCACGTGGCTTTGGGTAGGGTAGGGGGGGGTGGGCAAGAAATAAAAACATTGGAGCAAAAACCTTCCTTTAGCACTGCCGGTAAGCTGCCTTGCGCCGCTGGGCCAGATGTTGGTCTCTGAGCGGCGTAGTTAATGAACTGCTGGCGCGTTGTTGAGCGGTGCACGTCGTGCTGGCTCCGCCGTAAATATCAACTCTCCCCCCCCCCGGGCATAGGAATGGCAGCGCTTGTTGTGACACGGCAAGTACATGGAATAACTGTTTAATAAGCGTTTGACAGATCAAGTCCAGTCGCATTAGCTTCCGGGCGAAGCGCTGCCGTGAAGGGTACAAACAGCCCTCGGGGATCCAGCCACTGAGTAAAATCGCGTTACACAAATTACTTTGCTCTGCAACGCGATTAGAGCAGCGCCAGGGAGAGAAGGAGGAGCAGGAGGGGGTGGCGGGGGGTGATAGCAGGAGGCGAGCGGCCGGTATTGAAATGCGAGCCGCGGGCTCCCGAAGACGCGTTCCAGACGCGCGCTGCGTCTCGCGCCGATCGCGATGTGCTGCGCTATGTTACCACGTTAAAGTCTCTCTCTCTTCTCTTCTTCGCCCTCCCGCAATATGATTCGGGGCTGGGGGTTTTGGGGAGCCGCGGCGCAAGTGGGTTAAGCACACCGCCCCGAACCGCTCGCCCTACCCGCCTCGCAAAACAATGTTTGGAGGTGGGTAGGGGGGAGCGGTGGTGCGGTGGTTGCCGCGCCGTCAATCGGAGTGGAATAGTGGCGGCCTCTAATCGTGGAATGTTATTGAGTCGCCCGAGTGTCGCGTGCCTCCTGTTTGTAATCGATTCATTCCGAAGAAATTCATGGCCCGGCACAGGTGCTTCGGACCACGCGTACCAAGATAAAACGCGCAGTCGATCGGCACAGGAATTGCTCGTGGTGGAGGCGCGATGGTTTGGGGCACTGCGCTACAAAAACCCGGCCGCCCGAGTCTGACGCCCAGCCGTGGCTAACATCGGTGAAGAGTGACGATCTGAACCCGATATGGAACTCCCCTCTTTCACCAACATGCACGGGACCAGCGCGGTGAAGTATGGTCAAACGACGGCCGTGACTGACGGGGCGTCAGGAGGGAGGGGGGGCTCCATTCCGCAGTGGATTGACAAAGCGACATACGAAACATTTTTGCTCAAACCGTTTCAACTTTATCTAGAACCCGAATAATAACAGAAAACGCAAAGCAACAAAAGCTACATGAATGTGTGCATTTAAAGCCATGGGCATTATTTGTATTTTATCACGGTTTTTTTCACAGCCCCAACCCCCCCCCCCCCCATTTCTCCCCGCCATATCTTTGCGCATTATTCTGCCTCGTATGTTTTTACTTTGATTGCATTATCTGTCACATTGTGTTCATGAGAAATGTATTTAGCATTTGTTGCCATAGAGAGTGTCGTTATTGTGTCTGTGTGTTTGCGCGTTGTCGTAGCGTCCTTCGATTTGTATTTAAATCAGCCCCAGCTGCCGTCTCAGCTTTCATCTCATTGTTGCGAAGAAAATCAATGCAAGCCGCTCAGACAAAATATTGGCGGGTGGGGGGGGGGCGAAGGGGTTTATTTCTCCGAATAACCTCAAAGTTTGCATACGATGATGCGTCTTGATTATGACCGCACGTGGAGGGGAAGGGGATAGAAAGCCACTGTGTGGGTCTCGTGGGTCTTCGACCACCCACACGACATGTTGGCACCCTCGGTCAAAGTGAAACATCACGGTGGCGAGATGTTACCTATCTCGCCTGGTATGCAGGAGGTTGTGGGTTGTATATTTGGAGTTTGCGTGTCTATCTCGCTGTGGTCGCGTGGATTTTTCTCCGAGGTCCTCTGGTTTTTTCCCTCCGCGTTTGAGAACACTGTAACAATTTTTTTTTGTTCCTGGGTAGTAAGTGTTATTTCCTAATTGCTTATGCCTCAAAAGTACAGCAAATGGCTATTATTCCCCACAAACGTTGCTTTTGTGACCAGGACAGTGATATTTAGAAATTTACCTATTTCCCAGAACATTCCAGATAGATTCAGTACTGAGTAAACTTGGAGTAACTTCTAGAACACTCTAGAACTTTCCAGTAATATAAATAGTAGTATAAATACAGGGGCCTTAAGCCCACCAGTTCAGTTTAGTTCCAGCTGCCTAAGTGGATACATATCTGCATTTTTCTGAGAGGGCATCAAGAGGCTGCAAGCATCCGGCAGACGCATTTTGCGATGTCTGCGGCCAATTTATCAAGACAAGAGCGAAAAAGTACTCTGTGGACGCATCTGCTAAGATGTGTGAGGCCTACAAGGCATATTTTGGCATACCTGTCGGGGATCAAGACAAACCCTGAGCACCTCATTTCACCTGCGAGCAATGCAAAAGAACTCTGGAAGATAAGATGGACAAACTGTTGCTCGGAATTTAATGTTATATAATTTGTTAACATTTTTAAAATTGTAAAAGTTTTTTATTGTAAAATGTTTAACAATTTTCAATGTTTTTGAAAAAATATATCATATGTGAAAAATGTTGCGAGAATCTCTTACACATTAGTCATGGGTGAAATAAATGTATTTTTGTAGGGGAAATGAGAGCCATGAAGTTCGCTATCCCAAGAATTTGGCGGGAACCTACTGACCACTCAAGCAACTGCTACTTCTGCATGGTGGACCCTTCCAAACGTCGGACTGGCAAGAATGCACCTGCTATCACGTATCCGGACCTTCCTTCATCCATCGCCCCGATGCCACACTGCAATGAGCTCCCCTACCCACTCCTCTGGAGAGAGAGCAGCCATCTTTAGAAGAGAGCAGCAAGTCAGAGAGCGAGGAAGACGTTGTAGATCCAAATGACAATTTCAGAGGTGGAGCTGAGGAGAGAAACCCATACTACCCCAACCGAAAAGACCTCAACGACTTTATCAGAGATCTTGGTCTCACCAAGTCCAATGCCGAGCTTTTGACGTCTAGGCTCAAGCAGTGGAACGTGTTGGATAAAAGTATGCAAGTCGCAGATCAGAAGAAGCGTCACCAACCTTTTTGCAGTTTCTTCATCCGTCAAGATGGACTCTGCTTCTGCCACAATGTGACCAGTCTGTTCGAGGCAATCAGAATCGCCTGTAACTAGAATGAGTGGCGCCTCTTCATTGTCAGCTCATCCAGGAGCCTCAAAGCCGTGCTGCTCCATAATGATAACAAGTACCCATCTCTTCCCCTGGCTCACTCGGTGCACCTCAAAGAGAATTACAACAGCATCAAGACCTTGCTGGGCGCCTTGAAGTATGATGAGTACGGCTGGGAGGTCATCGGAGACTTCAACATGGGGGCATTCCTGATGGGTCTCTAAGGCGGTTTTACCAAGTTTCCCTGCTATCTTTGCTTTTGGGACAGCAGAGACACCAAGGCGCACTACCACACGCGGGACTGGCCACAGCGGACCGAGTTCTCTGTGGGGAGGAACAACGTCAAGTGGGAGCCACTAGTGGACCCCCGGAAGGTGCTGATGCCACCACTGCACATCAAATTGGGCCTTATTAAACAATTTGTCAGATAAGGAGTCGGCAGCCTTCAAGTACATTCAAGACTTCTTCCCGAAGCTGTCTGAGGCAAAGGTCAAAGCCGGTGTCTTCGTCGGACCACAGATAAAGAATATTCTGGAGTGCAAAATGAATTCCCCAAGAAGCTCACTAGTAAGGAGAAAGCGGCTTGGAACAGCTTTGTCGCAGTGGTTCGTGGCTTCCTGGGCAATCACAAGGTCGAAAACTATGTGGAGCTGGTTGAGACTCTGGTGAAGAACTACGGCAGAATGGGCTGTAGGATGTCTGTCAAAGGCCATATCCTTGATGCTCATCTTGATAAATTCAAGGAGAAAGTGGGAGCGTACTCGGAGGAGCAAGGCGAGCGCTTCCACCAGGATATACTGGACTTTGAACGCCGCTACCAAGGACAGTATCACGAGAACATGATGGGAGACTACATTTGGGGGCTGATTTGTGAAAGTGATCTACAGTATAATCGTAAATCTCTAAAAACTACTCACTTATAAATCTTTTGTAGTAATTTTTGTATTATTTTAGTATAAATACATGTTAATTTTTATTCATATGTTTTCTTTCTGACTTTATGTGAACGAAAACACACAAATTTGCCCGTTTTCTCATTGAACATAGGTACATTTCAAAATATCACTGTCCTGGTCGCAAAAGCAAAGTTTGTGGGAAATAATAGTCATTTTCTGTACTTTTGAGGCATAAGCAATTACAAAATACCACTTACTACCGAGGAACAAAAATTGTGTTACATAGTGGAATCAATGTGCGGTCAGAGTATTTGGCTGCTATATATTTTGTATGGGGGGGGCAAAGGGGGGTACATCTGTCCAAAGCCCCTAAGGGGCCGTCCATAAATGACGTCACGCACCTAGGGGGGGGGGGGTTGAAAAATGTGACGTCACATCAAAATGCGCAACTTTAAATAAATATAGACAACACGTTCTACTTAATTAAATATACTTTTTAATAAATATTTTCTCCTACAACATCAGAGTGCAGCGGCACATTAAATACGCACTACAATGACAATAGCTTAAAGCGATTTGAAGCATGTTTTATTTTTTTTGGGGGGGGGGGGGCAGAGCTTTGTGACGTCATATTTGAGGGGGGGGTCTGACTTTTTGTGACGCCGTGTGACGATGGGGGGGGGGTCCAAAAATCGTCCAACATCGCGTGACGTCATTTATGGACGGCCCCTAAAGTCAATAAAATAAAGGGCTATTTATTCACCATCATGGTTTTAAAGTGAACAATGTCAATGGTGTTATTGAAATGCACATTGTGTGTATGTGTGTGTCTGTACGTGAGTGGCAGTTGTAGTGGTTGGCGCACCGCGTTATGAATCCAGCAGCCCCGGTTCGATTCCCGCTCACAGCCAACATCGGTGACGAATATCTGGCCCGCCCCTGGGCCCTCCCCTAGGTCGACTCGGCCTTAAGTGAGTACCTCTTACGGTGTGTAAACATCAGCAGTGGGGGAGACAAAGGCGGCCAGGCATGGTTCTGGCCACCCACCCCCTCGTGTGCCATTCCGGCCTTAATAGGTGCCCGCTAACAGCACTCGCTGCGTCTTGTCTGTTAAAGGCTATACGGGGGACCTTTGTCTGTCTTTGAAAGGAAGGAGTTGGGGGTGCGGGTGAGCGGGGGGGGGGCTGTTTCTATTCTGCTCTGGTGCCCCGGGGGTAAAGGTAGAGCTCAATACGGCGCTGACCGCATGCATTGCATAGAAATGTCCGGACCCAAGCCGATGTGAGCAGATGGATGTTGCTTGAATTTAAAGCTCTCTCAATGACGCCGAGTTGGTGGTGGAGGAGTCTTCGACCACTCCCAGAGATGGACCTTTAAGCCCGGTGATTTGTTTTCGTCGCATGTTTCGGGGGAGGAGGGGGGGGGGAATTCAACGTGTCAAGAGTTGACGCTTCTTCTCACCGCTGGAAACCTCTTCACTGGAAACCTCTTCATCACCGGCACCTCCTCGCCCTGGAACCCGGCCAGTTGGCACAGCGCTAGAGGGAGCGGCTCGCCATCTGAAGGTTGCAAGTTCAAATCCTGGTTGGGGGGAGCGGGAGGATAGGAGGGGTGGGTTTAAGAGCCCATCATCCTCTCCGTGGTCGTTAAAATGCTTAACGCTTTGTGGGGAAGTCAACGGTGGTCGTCCCTATTGTTAGACGCGGCCCTGCCATAGTCACGTGGAATTTCCACCACTGGCTCAGGGCAGGACGGGAGACGAAAACGCCGCCGCGATGTCCATCGAGCGGGAGAGAAGCCGACAAGCGGCGAGCTCCGTTAACTGCTGCTGCTGTGAAGGTGCTGTTGCTGCTGTGTAAGCTGCTGCTGCTGCTGTTGTGCAAGCATCGCCGTCGAAAAGGCGTGGCGACGAAGTCGGTCCGCCAGCGCGGTGCTGACTTTGGTTGTTTTGGTGAACGATCGTTCTGATTGAACTAAAAATAACAAACAAACAAAAAACAACCTGGCGTGAAGATGACTACAAAGACAAAGATCCCCCGTATAGCCTTAACACACTGTTGGGGCAAGTGCTGTTAGCGAGCACCTATGAAGGCCGGCAAGGCACACGATGGGGTGGATGGCCAGCACCACGCCCGGCCGCCTTTGTCTCCCCAGTGGCGATGTCTACACACGGCACCAGGTATTCATTTGAGGCTGAGTCCACCTACGGGAGGCCCAGGACCGGTTCAGATAATCGTCACCGATGTTGGCCACGAGCGGGAATCGAACCCGTGTGGCCGGGTTCGTAGCGCAGTGTAGCGCTAACCGCTGCACCACCGCTCCCAACCTGGCGTGAAGATGACCACGACGACCGCATCACCAACAAACATAAAAAGTGAAGCGCGCAATGACGACGGGAGCCGATGGGAGGCAGGGCCCCAGGTACCGGGTAGCGACGTGATTAGAGAGCGCAGCGCAATGAGGAAGACACGCAAACGTGGTAATGGGCTATGGACGTGTACATTAAAGGATTTACCGAGTTCACCAAGTCCGCTGACCTGATAACATGCGCGCGGGGGGTGGGGGGGGACTTGCACTGCCCTCAAACCAACATTTAATAATCGACAGCGTCTTGACTAAACGCGTGACTGCTTTAGTCGAAAGGACTAAGAGAATGACTGCATGAAATCCGGAGACTCAATCTTGGCTAAACCTCCACAGGTTGTCATCTCCGACTAGACTCAGGCTGCGGCGAGAATAAGAATTGCCCGCTAGACTACCGCTGGTGTGAGCGAGCGCGGTGGAGGCAAATGTCTCGGCCGCCTCCTCCCTGTGCCTGAAGCGCCACGGCACTTTGCTCACTGCCACCGTCGCTGAAGCGATCGGCTGGCTTCTGATGGGTCAGACGTCCAATTCCTCCTGCCGTCAGTCATCTGGACACTCGGGATACTCTCTGCTGACCCAGTGGAGGCCGCCTGGCCTTGCCTGCCTGGCGCGGCGATCCGCGGTGGACATTTAAAGCTGGCCGCGTCGTCGATAGAATCGTTGACTTGTTTGTTGATTGCGTAAAATGTTAAAATACGCGCGGTCCGAGTTCCTCCTTGTCGCGCTCAGTCACACGCTTTGCGACTCACGAAACATTCACAAAGTGTCAGTTTTGCGTGGTCGGGGAGGCGCGTATCGGTTAGCTCAGGCCACGGTTGAACCACGATTTAAATATTCCTTTTTCGCCAAAAAGGATGACTTGCGTGTTCCCTAATATCGCCGGCAGGAACTCAACGTGGACTTGGAATCGCCGCGTGTGGGTTTCGTACGGCCGGTGGGACTGCTCGGGTAATAGCGCGGGTAATTGCTGTGGAAAATCGAGGTGCGTGCTCGCATCCATTGTTTCCCTGCCGCTTTGTGGCGCGACACACACACGCACAAATTCACTTTATTGACATCGCCGGCACAGAATGGAAGCAAATTGTGAAAGTGTCGGCGCGGACAAAAGAAAGTTTGGGTCGGTCAGCCTTCCGCGCAAGAAAGCCGCTCGAGAAATGAGAGAGAGAGGGGGGGGGGGGGGTCGACGGGGTGGGGGGCGGAGACGGGGAGGGGGGAAAAAATGATTCCATCAACAGCACTGTGGGTTTGATTGCTCTTGTCACGCACTGATCCTTGAGGTCTTCATGGAAGCTGAGCCTGTGCTAGTGATGGGGTGGGTGGGGTGGGGGTGTAGAGAAGAGGAGAGTCCAACCCAAAATCCAAGGGGGCCCAATTCAGCAGCTGCAGCAGCCTCCTCCTCCTCCCACCACAATTCCGTGCCGACGATGGGGTGGGAGGTGAAGGAGCTAGAGATCAGAGGTCACATCTGTCTCACCGCAGCGCTGATGAGGACCCTGTGATTAGGGCCTCTCGTTTCTTCTCTTCTCTCTTCTCTCTCTCTCCCTCTCTCTCTCTCTTTCTCTCTCTGTGCCGCTATGATTGAGCCCGCGCTATGGCCTGAATGGATATTATTATCAGCAGTTCGTCCGTTCACACGCACGTCAAAATTGGCAGTGCGTGCTGTCCCTCCTTTCACACGCCTCACCCTCGCTCATTAGAATTTGAATGCCAAATCAGGAGTTGCATTGCATCTTAATTTTCTGTTAGAATTACAAAGTGAGGCTACTTTTTCATGTTTAATCCACGTGTAATAATACACTGCGAGGTGTCTGTGTTGCATTGCATTATGGTGGGGGTGGTTTTTTTTTTTAGTTTCCTTTATGCCGCCGTCTCTTTCTTGCCGCGATCTCTTTCGCAAATGTTAAATTAAATGTCACGCTTTAGCAATATGCTAATTAATGCAATTGTAAAAAAAAAGCAAGCATTCCTCTAAAATGTCTCAACGTTAAGATGAATTGAGAGTTGTCAAAAATGAGGGACTGCAATCAATCCTTGCGACAATGCTGAAAATCTACACAACGATGAGCGGGCACGCTGCTTTTGCGCGCGTGAGATAATGAATCGAAATGATATTAGTTGTCGTCGCGATTTGAAAATGTCTCCATTGCCAGTCGAGTGTTTTCATTGTTTCCGCCATACAGTTCCACGCCCCACCCCCCCCGAATCATTTGCAAACGTTACCGTCGGTTAACGTGCCGCGTTTGAGAGTCCAACAAGAACGCCGTGAACTCGTCAGTGCGTGCGATATACAAACGAAGTAAAAACAAAAAATTCGCGTGTTTTTGTTGACGTCCATTTCAGCCGCGTTGTTACCGGCAAGCTTCAGTCCCACCACACCTCGAATGCAGACAAAGGCCAATCATAAGTCCCGATGCAAAAATCGCCGACTAATTCACCCCGGTGGAAATACATCCATTACCGCTCCTGTAATCAGCGTTGCGATGATTGAGGCAAATAGCCATATAAATAAATAAATATAAAAACACAAACCCGTTCTCTCATCAGGCTGAAATTTGCTCAGAATTGCAGGTGTATATGTGAAAAAACGGCAATTAATTTCAACCATTCCATGAAGCTTATTGTAAAAAAAAAAATTATTATAATTCCCGATTAAATATTTTTTTTATTTTTACGACCACTTCATCTGCCCCGGTTGTCTTCTGCAAGAATTTGTTCTGCCGCCGCTACCGCTGCCGCGTGTAAACGCATCCACTTGCCCGGCAACGCGAGTTGCCTGCGCGGCCGCTGGAATGGAAACTAATTGGAGTGGGGGGGAGGTTGGGAGGGGTCAGTCTGTGCGCTTGACGAGCGGTATTAACATGCACGACGCATGCTGCTAAACAGCAACCCAAACTGCTGCCCGCGGCCGCTGCTGTTTGCTCTAGGCGCGCGTGTGGCTCGGTGACACACGCGTTTTTTTGGTTGGCCACATGTGACTCCACCTGCATATACCTCTGAGCTGAGATTAAGCTATTTTTTCATTTATG
This sequence comes from Lampetra fluviatilis, assembly GCF_964198595.1. NCBI lineage: Eukaryota > Metazoa > Chordata > Hyperoartia > Petromyzontiformes > Petromyzontidae > Lampetra > Lampetra fluviatilis. The sequence continues at coordinate 2,584,079 of NC_136313.1, read as the reverse complement.
TTTGCCGATGATGGCCTGCACGGCTGAGCCATTCAAGTCGGAGCGGAAGAAACATTCGATGTTTCCTTTTTTTAATATATATAAGGGATTCATCTTCTTGGTTCTTTCGGTAAAGTCACGTAGAATGGAAATAATAAAATAAAAAAATACAACATAATACAATAATTCTCGTCGTGAGAATTATTTTATTATGTTTTATTTTTATCGTCGTGAGAATTATTTGATTCTGTTTCATTTTAATTATTTTATTATTTCCATTCTACGTGACTTTACCGAAAGAACCAAGACGATGAATCCCTGCAGTCAAGAAAGCTTTAAATCGAAATTTATATAAGTGATATTTTGTTTGTTGTTTTATTCGTAAGAAAAAATTATGTCCGCAAATCCGGTGAGAATTCTTGGACGTGCCGTGACAGAGTAATACAGCGGCGGGCGTCGACATTACTCTTCAGTTACACGCTTTTTTGACTTTAGATATTTCCCGCAGTTCTGCGGCAAATAATTACCGCGTGCTAGCAACTTTTGCGGGCCGCCACTGCGCATGAATCGCAGTGATCCGTGGCCGCTTCGATGGTTTCAACCGTAGATTTATTATTTAAAACGACAGCAGGAAGTATTGTAGTATTATTTTTTTCTTTGTGTTTTTTTTTTATTTCTGAGATACTCCGCACGTCAGCCAGCAAGAGTGACAGCTGCTCAAAACGTCTCGACATCAGGCAAAAAAAGAAGAACCCGGTGTTTTTATACATCATGTTTAATCAACATATATGCACACACTGTATACGCACGGTTATGGATTTTTTTCCCCAGGCACATTCTACATCAAACAGTCCGAATATTGGCCTTTTGAAATTATTCCGATTTGATCAAATATTAGACGAGTTAGATTGTTCGGGCGCAGTCCAGCACGGAAAATTGTCTGTTTTTGCAAATGCAGACTTTCGGCACTGTATTTATTTGAGTGTAATTTCGCATGTCGTATATTAAAAGTAAATATTATACCGCTTGCGACACACCACCGTGCAACCGCTGTTTACCTTCATTACAGAGTGTCCTCGCTCGCGCTGTCCCCAATACTCATCGCTTTGTGCACTCCGCTTTCTCAGGAGGAGGAGGGCCTTTTGTGGTTCACGATGTTCCATGCAGCCTATTCCAGTGTTCCAGTGTCAGGTGCATGTGCTTACCTCCAGGGGAGGTTAAGAGGGGACGGGCGGGGGGGGGGGCTTACTTAACCAGTACTTAACAATGTTTTGGTCATGTGTAGATGATTCCATTACGATAGCAAAATTACGCGTGAAATTTTTTAGGAACATTTCTGTATACGGAAAGCATTTGTAGAACGCTCACATCGTGAATGGATTGGAGCGGTGGCTCAGTGGTGAGCGTACTCGTGTTGCCAATCAGGCGACGCGAATTTGAATCCCCGAAACCACGAATATCAGTGGCGGGCGAAATCCACAATGGTCTTGGATGCATTCCGCCTCTTTAGAAACCCGCCGCACTGACTAGCGTGATGAAGTATGGCCAAACAGCTTCTACGACTGACACGGTGTGGGCAAGCCTCCATCCAGCAGTGGAATGGCAGAAGTGAAATCGACGATACTTGTTGGAGCAGCGTGCCATTTCATATTTTCAAAGGCGATGCAAATCACGGATTCGTGAATCACAGAGAATCATTTGCGTTTTAATCGAGCGCTAGTCGACCGGCCAATGTGCTCTCCGGCGCGTGCCGCGGTGTTTACCGTGAAGCTGTCGTGTATACCGGACACTGCATGCGTTTCACTTTTCAACGGAGGGCTTCGTAACGTCAGAGACATTGGCAAGAGATGAGCGAGCGAGACACTCTGCACACAAAAGGGGTAGCGTGCTTCGGTGGCCTCCCGAAAGTTTGCAAATGAGAGAAATGGCTTTCCGACAAGACCATCTGTTGTCATAAACGAGTGGGCGAGCAGTGGGTCCCGCTCTCTCAAGCCTTGGTAGTAACGCGGCCTGTGTCATTGCGCATGCATCTTAATTACGTGGGCCACTTACATAAGATGAGACGATCCGTTTGCGCGCGTTCGGACGGGTGCGACAATGACGCACGCGTGCAACCAAGCGCCTTGGAGGCAGAGGGTTGGCGGATCGCGTGGATTCTCGGTGTGCAATGTGGCAGTACAGCAAGTTGGTTCATACTCTTAGGTTTTATCGGTAAAGTCACGTAGGTAAAAAATGAATTCAATAATAAATAATAGAAATAATAATAGAAATACAATTTATTTTAATTTTTAACTACGTGACTTTACCGAAAAAACCTAAGAGTATGAATCCTTGCAGTCACGAAAGCTTCAAATCTAGAAGCAAGTGGGTTCACGTTCTATCTGTGTGGATGCCTGTTTTTTCGTGTGTGCGCATCGTACTTGGGGAACTCCGGTGTCCTCCAACATGAACAACATAACGATATACATATTGTTAGGTTTTTTCGGTAAATTCACGTAGGTAAAAAATTTAAATTTAAATTAATAAAAGTAAAATAAAATAAAAATCACGACGCTTCGGAGGCAACACAAGCCTCCGTCTTCAGGTGGAACCGTCACAGCACGATTGCTGTATCAAGCAGCTCTTACTTGATACAGCAATCGTGCTGTGACGGTTCCACCTGAAGACGGAAGCTTGTGTTGCCTCCGAAACGTCGCGATTTCAATTTTATTTTTATTTTACTTTTATTAATTTTTATTTTTATTTTTTACCTACGTGACTTTATCGAAAAAACCTAAGAATATGAATCCTTGCAGTCACGAAAGCTTGACATCTAGAATAACGATATACATTGCCTTATTAGTGTGACTACCTACGATGGCATATGGTTCAGAAACTTGGTGATTTACGAAAAACCTTGAACGGAAACTGAAAAGTGCGCGATGGACCGTAGCCAGATGCAGACCTGTTAATGGCAGTGAGAGGCAAAGAGAGGGGCACGTGAATTTTAGAACACGCACGGGCTTCTGGCATCGTCCAAACTGATCAGACAAGCAAGTGGGCAAGACACGTCACGAGAAGCGATGATGGAGAATGGTTAAGAAGAATCGCGGATTGAACGCCGAGGAATGGAACGGTGAGAGGACATCCACTGGACGGACTTTTCGAGGTCGCTCCAGGGAGCACATCCGGAGGGTATTTTGGTCTACTCTTCCACAGCGACCAGGCATTTGTGAAGAGGCGGCAGCACCCACACTTCACCCACAACACCCGCCAACCTGCCCATCGACCAATCGTACGGAACCCATTCTTGCTGCTCGATGGATAGAGGCAGAGGAATGTAGGAAACGTACCCCCCCCCCACATTGTTTTTACTGCCACGCAGGGAGATCGAACCAATGGCTCCTCCGAGTTGTGCCTGCGGTGCGCTGACCGTCACATCGCCGCAGCACCCCGGGTTCGTATACCCTGTGCGGTGCTTGCGGTGACCGTGAGAAACGCAGGCAGCCGAGTTTTGCTCCGACGTGGCTGCAATTCAGACTTCTCTCAGTCCACCCAGCCCATCAGGAATTAACCTGGAATCCTAGCGGTGGTAAAGTGGACGTTTTGACTGGGGGGGAGGGGGGGCTGCCGGGTAGGGGATGCACATGTGACACTCGGCATTACGAGGCGGCGTTCGATGCATCTCTGTTTTGGGTTTGGTTTTTTTTTAAAATCCCGGCCCTCTCCTGGGTCCTGTTTTATCCGTAACAAGCTCCCTTTTGAAACCTGGCGCAGGGTTCTCTCCGCAGGGAATATCAATGATGCGCTCCTCCTGTGCCCCCCGTCCCCCTCCTCCACTGCCGCCGCCGCCCCCACCGCCTCCCTCCTCCTCCTCCCCTCCTCTTCCCACTTTGGCATTTGACCAAGATCCGTGCAGTTGACTCGCCGCGCGCCCGGCCGGCCTGGTCACCGCGCCATGGAGAACTCGCTCCGCGGCCTCGGCTTCGCAAACACGGCGCAGTCACACACACACACCCACACATGCACGCGCACGTGTGGGTGTGTGTGTGCGTGTGTGTGCGGTAGTGTAGCAGTTAGCGCGCTGCGCTATGAACCCGGCGACACGAGTTCGATTCCCGCTCACGGCCAGCACCAGTGACAATTATCTGAACCGGTCCCGGGCCTCCCCTAGGTCGACTCAGCCTCAAATGAGTCCCTTGTGCGGTGTGTAAACATCGCCACTAGGGAGATAAAGGCGGTCGGGCGTGGTGCTGGCCACCCACCCCCTCGTGTACCGTTCCGGCCTTCATAGGTACTCGCTAACAGCACTTGCCCCGACAGCCTGTTTAAGGCTATACGGGGGATCTTTTTTATCTTTGTGTGTGTGCGAGGCCGAGAGACAATGGAACACGGGCGGACGGTCGGACTGGCGGGCAATGTCCCTGCTCGCCCGACTCACCTCCATGACGCGCGCAAGCCAAAATGCCGTGGCTCGATTTACACGGATTGCTCCTGGCGAGGTTTAGGTCATTTTTTTTGGTTCAGGCGGTAGGATTTGTTGAACGTCATTCTCGTGGAATGTCACTCGCGGTACTAATTTCCGGGTTGCGATTTTGTATTATTATAATCATCATCGGTATCTTGTTTCGGATAGTTGTTGTCAACGTTGTCGTTCGCTCCTCTCCGAGAATTAAATTACACGTCCCCTCTCCGGCAATGGGAAACAATTAAATACACTTTGCGATTTGTAAAACTGGAGAATTGCATTTAATAAAGTGCACAGTTTGAGTACAAAACTGTCAGAATTATTTAACAAAGAGGAGACAGCGAAAATAGCTTCAGGGGTCAACTTTTAGCAGCACTGATCTCCCAAGAGCCCCGTGCAGAGCACAACTACCCCCCCCACCGCAAAGGTGGACAGAATTTAATGTACAGAGACAGATTTTAGATCAGAGAGAATGAAATAAAATGGTGTATGGTCCGATTGGCGTCGGCATTGTACAAGTGATGATCTGAGAATGGGTCATCTAATCCTGGTGGCGATTGAAAGCTGATGGCCTCACCTCAATCACAAAATTGGGGGGGAATATTTATTCGGCTGATGTGCATTAGTCTGATTGAAGGTAATGATGGCAGGCCAGAGCCCCCAGTTTGACATTTCGCTGAGCTGCGATGGGGAGGCGGTGGGTAGGTTGGGGGGGCGCGCGCAGAATTGTCGAGAGCCGGGTGGGATCCGGGGGGGGGAGGGGGGGGTGCGCATTGATAGGAATTTTGTGGGCAGGGAAGGGGGAGAGAGCGAGAGAGAGAGGGGGGGGGGACCGGGAGGGCGAGCCCAGCAAGAGACGGTGAGCGCAGCCGTGGGGAATAGAAACATCAAACGGCAAACAAGGCTGCCGACAGCAGTGCCGACTTCAGCAGCAGAGACTGCAGGTCTAATCAGGGGGATGCCGAAAAAACCCAGGGTCAGAGTTCCAGCTGCCTTGACACAGCCTGATGTGTATGATAGGAATCCGCCTTGGTTCCCCGGGGACGATAGCCAGAGGCATCATAAAAAAGAGAGAGAGAGAGAGGGGGTCTTGCGGCATCGTGAAGCGACTAGCAAAGTGCAGTGGGAATTGAAATGAGTGGATGGCAAGATGGAGAGAGGGTGAGGACGTGGGGAGGGGGAGACGCGGAGTGGGGCTGAGCATCGGAGATGAGCGGGAGACGGGGAGAGAGAGAGAGAGAGCCGGTGTGGATGATGGGGCCCTGAGAAGCGGCTCAAGCTAAGCCTGGCTTTATGAGGAATACAAATAACCCAAATGTCAACTCTGGCCAAATATGTAACTTAAATTTACAAATACAGTTTTTAGCGCGACGGGGACTCGGCGAGGAATATTTCACGTTTAATCTTAGCAGTGAACATTTTTTTTCGTGAAGAAATATTCCTTCATATTCGTAGCCTGCTTAATTTCAAATTTGTCCCGAAATCTTTGCTAGAGACGGGAAAACTCTCGTGAACGTGAAGGCACGCTCGGCTGTCAGATCCGGTGCCGCTTTACAAGCCAACCCGACTGCAAAAGTAAAAAAAAAACCCGAACGGGACGAAGCATCTAGCGTAACGTATAATAATCGAACAATATCTTTTTTTGGGAACACGATTGGCATTCTTTTTATAAATGCCCGCGTATGAAAGTTAAAACATTAATGCGCGTTTAGCGACGGGGCTAATATTTTGTACTCGCCATCGATCGCCGGGGCATTATCAATGTAAATGCGCAGCGCGTATTGTGTAGCGGTACACCACGGGGCTTTCAGTGTGGTCTACATTTAGTGCATGGTTGTTTTTTTTTCTTGCCAGAGTCAGAAACCGTTTAACCTCCATACGTTTTCGTAGAAGGGGGTGGGATGGGGGGGGGGGGACTGTTGTTGTTGTTGTTGGGAAGAAGTGCATCTTGAGGTACCCGTCATCCATCGACGCAATGAAAAATTCATCGCAGCACCGAGATAATGAAGATACATGCACACCAATCAATGGGAGGGGGATTGATTTCCCCCCCCAGCCGCTCTCTCTCTCTCCCCTCCTCTCTCTCGACGGCACGACGTGAATTTCGGCTGAAGATCATGGCGGATTATTGTGTCGGCTAGCGGTGTGACCCTCATTATTTTTTAATTTATCTGTAATATTTTTTTCTCTCCCCCCCCCTCCTTCATACGCCACCGCCACCACCACCACCACCAGCGGCGCCACCGCCACACAAGACGGCATTTCGCGAACCGCCACCGAAACGAGGCCACCTCCTGAACCGGTTGGCAGTGTTTGCATGAAAAAAATTGTTCATCATGCAAATGAGAGTGATGTTTTTTTGTGTGTGGGGGGGGGGGGGGGTTCTACCGTGTGAATTTGTAGGATATGCAAGTGCCGCTGCCGCCGCTACTGCTGCATATGAAATGCACAGCTGTGTTGATTGATTCGGTGGTGGTGAGCTTTATTTTTTGTTTTGGGGGAGCTGTCCGCGGAGATTACGACGCTGCTTGGGTGAAGCCCAAAAAAAAGAAATAACCAAATATCGGTCCGCCGCGGGAGGGTAAAAACAAGTGTTGTCGCAGTGCTGCGACCGCAAAGTACAGCCGCGTCTATATTCGTTTCCAAAGTTTGAATATTATCGTAATAAAACACGACAGCACGAGTTGATGCGCCGTGCGTTTGTTTTGCCAGCAACGGAAAATTGATAGGGAATGAGCTAACGACGTTATAAATTAATTGATAACATTGCCCGCTCTCAGAGGGATCGCCGTTAATTTTTAAATTCCCGCACAAATTATATGAAATCTATATATCTGCACCCTTCGTGCGATCGATGCATCGTCATCGCTGCGATCGCGCGAAATTTTTTAGATTAATTAGCCGCTTTGCAAGGGAGATTTTAAAAGTAAGACTTAACACGCGTCATCGACATCAGCTATGGTCTGTCCACTGCTCGATGAATGCCTCCCAGAACCCGCCGTCATCCCTCGCGGACCCAGCGATGCCACGGTGCACGTGGCGCCGATTTATAGGCGGGTAATTTTTCGGATGTAGGATCTGGTTTTTATGACCGCGAAAAACATTTAACGGTTGAGAATGCGCTCGTGATTGATGTGACATTTCCCTTTGCGAAGTTCGCTCCGGAGCAGATAGTGGTATTATTCAATCATTTCTGCTGGAAGTTACCGTGCGGTTACCGGTATCAAACTGTCATCTCCACCCCCTTATTGGATCACTGACAAGTGTGTTAACCACCGGGACATCCAGCTGTCTATTTATAAACGCTATTCACTGGGGGGGAGGAATGAGGAGTAAATGCCCTCCCCTGGCGACCCGCCACCCCTCCCCAAGGTGGTTCAATGAATTGTTGCGATTCAGGGTGGCAATTTGATTCAAGAATCAATTCTAGTTTTTTTTTTACATTGCAGTAAAACGTAGCGGCCTCTAGTGGCTGCAGGTGGCGGTCACCGTTATAAACACAATGAACCCATCGTATACGTAGAGTGTACGAATCTGAGAAGGCCGATTCTCAGGCATGCAATTTCAACGCGTACAACGTGAGCTTACGAATTCCCATTAATCGATGGGTTTCTGCATCGTGACACCCATTCTGCCTGCGGACCAAATCACCACCAGGAGTGCACCCGATCTGGTCAGATCTCGGAAGCTAACTAAACTAAACTATTCTATTAACCAGGTGAAACCCGCTCAGATATATAGCTCTTTTTGAGACGCGGCCTGGCCACAAATGATTGCTCAAAGAAGTGGTTTGTCATGCGGAAATGTATAGCAGCCACATAATCTAAACATTGTTTCTAGATGTGGAGGAGAAAACCGGAGGACCCGGATAAAAAAATCCACACGACCACGGGGAGAGAGAGAGGCGCAAACTCAAAATTAAAAGCAGCAGGCGTCAGGATCAGGATCGAACCTACGAACTTAATGCATACAAGGCGAGCGAGATAACATGTCGCCACCACAGCGACCAAGCTAAGCAGGGTTTACCCTGGATGGGTGACTACCATGCATGAACAGGTTGTCACAGGGCTGTAGAGTTACATGCGGAGGGCAGTAAAAAAAACCCCGTAGTTCTACGTCTTTGTCCCCATTCCTCTTCTGCCCACTATCACCAACCCGCACTGACCAGCGTGGTGAAGCGTGGTCAAATAACCCCCACGGGCCGCACGCTGTGGCGAGACCCTCATCCATGCATGATCAAATAGTATGTACATCCCTTCTGCGCATTGAATTAAATTGAATTTATTTTGGAAAATGGGTGTGTGATGCTCATTATCTAGCTATTCCCACATTGAAACGAGGCATAGGGAGGCCCTCATCCAGCAGTGGATTAACACAATCGTTATACACGTGTGACATGTACACGCCTGGTATTCACACATATACACACAAAGACACAGATCCCCCGCATTCCCTTGACAGACTTTTGGGGCAAGTGCTGTTCGTCAGCACGCAAGGGAGTGGGTGGCCAGCACCACGCTTGGCTGCCTTTGTCTCCCTGGTGGTGATGTTTACACACTGTACCAAGTACTCATTGAAGGCCGAGTCAACCTAGGGGAGGTCAAGAACCGTTTCGGAAAATCGTCACTGGTGTTGGCCGTGAACGGGAATCGAACTCGTTCACCGTTTGTCGCATAACACAGTGCGCTAAGTGCTCGCCACACACAGCTCCCCAAAGACAAAGATCCCCCATATAGCCTGTAACAGACTGTTGGGGCAAGTGCTGTTAGCGAGCACCTATGAAGGCCAGAAAGGCACGCGAGGTGGTGGGTGGCCAGCACCACGCCCGGCCGCCTTTGTCTCCCCAGTGGCGATGTTCACATACCGCACCAGGAACTCATTTGAGGCTGAATCGACCTAGGGGAGACTCAGGACCGGTTCAGATAATCGTCACTGATTTTCGCCGTGAGCGGGAATCGAACTCGGGTCGCCAGGTACGTAGCGCAGCGAAGCGCTAACCGCTGCACACACACACACACGCGCACACTCGACTTGACATTCTCCGTTGCGCTTACGGAGGATTTATCGACTGCCTGTGCGGGAGGGTTGGCTCGCCGCATAACCTCCAGCGACCCGGCAAATCGTGTGGGAGGGGGGGGGAGGGGTAGGCCCTCATCCAGCAGTGGAGATTGACAAGAGGGCTGTGGGTGCGTGTGTGCAAGCGCGCGCGTGCACGCTGGGGTTTGACATTATCCGCCCTGCTTATGGAGGATGTATCGACGGCTCGGATGGGATGGGAGGGGCTGGCTTTGCCAGAGAGGGATGAAGTTGTCAGAATCAGCTGAGTGGTCATCTGATGATGCACCCCCACCCACACCCCTCCCCCCAATTCCCATCTCCCCCCACCCGCCCACCCACCCCTAAACATTCTCCACACAAAGACAGATTCCCCCGTGTATTCTGTGCAGACTTTTGGAATAAGTGTCGCAAGGAAGCACCTTGTGAAGGCCATAATGGTGGCTAGGAGAGCACCACACCCGGCCGCCTTTGTATCCCCAGTGTTGCTGTTGATCACACACACTAGGTTCTTATCTGGGAGACGGCCAGGATATGTTTTTATCTTTCTCCACATGTTTGCCACGAATGTTCGCCGCGGCCGGGAATCGAACACAGATTACTCGGTTCCTCGCGCAGCGCGCTAACCACCGCACCACCGCTCCATCGCTTTGTGGGATGGGGTTGTGCCTTGAGTTACTCCCGTGGAGATGTTCGTGGTTGTGCTGCCGCGCATCTCGAGGACATGTTTGCGGGTCGTACGGCGTGCTCTTCGGCACGACGTCCGACGTTTCGCTCCGCGTGTGGGGGAGAGGGGTGGGGGCAGCACACGCCACAGCCCAAAACACATCGGAGCTTCAGAAATGAAGTTGTTAGAGTCAGCTGAGTGGTCACCTGATAACTTCCCTCCCCCCACATCAATCCCCACTCCTTCCCATTATCTGCCCACCCACCCTCCCCAATTCACAAAGATAAAGGTCCCCTGTATAGCCTTAAACAGACTGTAGGGGCAAGTGCTGTTAGCGAGCACCTATGAAGGCCGACACGGCGCACGAGGGGGTGGGTGGCCAACGTCACGCCCGCAGACACGACACATACACACACATACAGGCACACATACATGCACATATCACAACAACCGCAATTCGCCACGAAATGGCGGTAACGTCACCACGGTGCCTGTGCCAGGCTACTTGCACCATCAGGCCATTTGAAGCGTCCAAGTCTGGCTGTCAGGAGGTTACGGGACATACCCAGGTGCTACGGGTTGACTGAAATGACGAGCAGATGCACCGCCTATGCTCCCCTGTGCTTCGTACTTCGCCTACTTGCTGCGTTTTATCCGCCCGGCCCTCCGCTCGTTGTTGTGAGCGTCTGTTGTTGCTGGAGGGCGATGCTATCCAACTGCCCAGTAGCGTCTTTCACGAGCCTCCTCCATAGAAGCCGATCTTGGCACCGCTGGTACCGGTCATTGGTAAGTTAACTCAGCTCCACATCCTTCTGTACCGCGCCAGTCCATCTCTTCCACAGCCCGTGGCACGCCCGTTTAGCCCCCCCTCCTCTACCCAGCCCAACAGAAGCTGCTTGGGTGTGCGGTGGTTTGGACATGCGGGCTACTTGACCCAACCAACGCAGCCTCGCAATGTAGGATGGATCGTAGGCAGGCCACTCTGAATCTTTCGCAAGTATAGAGAAGGGGGAGGGCATATCTGTCGCCGAGAAGAGCCGAAGATTAGTCGTAAGCGATAGGCCAGGTAGGTTCCCTGCAGCATTACGCAGCTGATGAAAAGATAATGCCGCTCCACTTATTCGGAGTGCCAAACCGGAGGTGGTCATCCACAGTGCCCAGGTACAAAAACAACTTTTAAATTCTCTCCACAACTGCCCCATCACTCCGTGGGGGAGTCGAGGGGGTTGGAGTTTTCAATGACATAAAATACCCAAGTCGGTGGCTTTGTTTTTGTGCGGTTGACGGTAATGCCCCCCATCTCTTATTAGCACGTTCTCAGACACACACACACGCGCACACATACAGACACGCACACTCGTACCCCCCGCAGAGAGTATAATAGTGGCCCGCCCTGCCTGCTGCCGGCATGGATCAAAGCCCTCAAAGCTCGCCCGGCCAGGAGCTGTCTCTCTCTCTCTCTCCCCGCGGATGAAACGGAGCCCTCCCGCTGCTGTCTCGGGGAAGGAGCGGACGAGTTGGGGTCAATCGTCGGTGTGTTTCCACTCCCACTTCAGCCGACATCATTTTAATTGGTCCGAGTGTCTCCTCTCACCACCACCACCACCTCCACCACCAAAACCACCACCACCACCACCACCACCTCCACCACCTCCCGCACCATCGCCTACACCACCACCACCTCCACCACCGCCACCACCACCTCCACCACCACCACCACCACCACCTCCTCCACCAGCACCACTTCCACGACCACCTCCACCACCACCTCCACCACCTCAACCACCACCTCCACCACCACCACCTCCACCACCACCTCCTCCACCACCACCTCCACCTACACCACCACCACCTCCACCACCACCACCACTACCACCTCCTCCTCCACCACCGCCACCACCACCTCCACCACCACCTCCTCCACCAGCACCACTTCCACGACCACCTCCACCACCACCTCCACCCCCTCAACCACCACCTCCACCACCACTACCAGCACCACCACCACCTCCACCACCACCTCATCCACCACCTCCACCACCACCACCTCCACCACCACCACCACCTCCACCTCCACCACCACCTCCACCACCACCACCACCACCTCTACCACCAAAGACAAAATACCCCCCGATTAGCATATTAACAGACTTTTGGGGAAAGTGCTGTTAGCGAGTAGCACCTATGAAGGCCGGCACGGCACAACGAGGGGGTGGGTTGGCCAACACCACGCCCGGCCGTCTTTGTCTCCCCCAGTGGCCACGTTTACACACCGCACCAGGTACTCATTTGAGGCTGAGCCCACCCAGTGGAGACCCACGACCGGTTCAGATGATCGTCATTGGGTGTTGGCCGTGAGCTGGAATCAAAATTCGGGCCGCCGGGTTCGTAGCGCGGCGCGCTAACTGCTACGCTACCTCCAGCACCGCTGCCATCACCACCACCACCACTACTCAATGTAGAGTCACATTTCAATATGCAATATGCCTAAGCCGTACAAACGATTGGTCACCGCCTCCACCTGCCCACTGTTGAAGTCGCTGTGTCCAATTTGATGAAAGATAAAGAGTCCGTTGACCAATGTGGTCATCGTGTGACAGTTCGCAGAGCATTGGTGTAGCCATCACGCTGTTCTGAATTTGTCTTCAATAAATGCATTTAGGGTTGTTGCCCATCAATTGTTGCTTACCAAGCGCTGTCACCAGGCCATCGCTTACATGCGGAGCTGTCGGGGGCCGAGTTCCGGAAAATATCCCACCCTAGCTGTCGGGGTGTGGGTCGGTGCTTGGGTGATCCGGAAAATATTCCATGAGAAGCTAAGCCTCGATTAACAAACATCATCATCTTCATCGTCGTCGTCGTCTTCATCAGCAGGACCAATGCAACGCATGAAGGGAAGCTCACACCGCCTCTCGCCATGCTGACCAGCTGTCTTCACCTGAGGACGCTGTCTTTCCGACAGCCCTGTTCTTCACCTGAGGACGGCTGCTTGCGTTGTGGCCGAAACGTCGTGAGAATTGTATTTTATTATGTTTTATTTTTATTATTTTATTATTTCCCTTCTACGTGACTTTACCTATCAATTCTGGTTCAGTGATTCTGCACTTGCTCTATTACTATAGTACTATACCGCCTTCAACTTTTATGAACGACTAGGTGTTTAAGGTTAGCGATTTGCCGTATTATCTGGCTGTATAACAAATGACAAAAATACAATTGCTTTACTATACAAGTAAAAATTGTGTTTTTTTTATTTACGTGTTTTTTTATATTCAGGGCCTCTTTATAACATATTCTACAGGCCCCGGCACTAGCTTCATCTGGCACTGGTGAATACGTGGGTGTGTAAAGTGGTGTGGGTGGGGGTGGGTTGGGGGGGGGCATCTGTGGCCCCACCACCCCTCGAGAGAGGGGGCTGGGCGAGGCTCAGCGTTGCAGGTGTAGGGGGCGCTGGAGGGCAACGCTGAACGCTCGCCAGCCCTCACATCCACCACCACCACCTCCTCCTCCTGCTCCTCCTCCCTCCCTCTCTCCCTCCCTCTCTCGCTCGCACCACTCCCGTGACATTCATTGAGATTTCGATTATTTTGGCTGCGATAAATTTCCAGGTAAAGCCCACCTCGGGTAAAATAATGTTATTGTGTTTTATTTGTGTATATTTTTAAAAAGTGATTTGTTTAGGGGCCGTCCATAAATGACGTCACGCGATTTTGGACGATTTTTTACCCCCCCCCCCCATCGTCACAAAAAGTCTGACCCCCGTCATATATGACGTCACGAAGTTCTGCCCCCCCCCCCCCCCAAATAAAATAAAACATGCTTCAAATCGCTTTAAACTATTGTCATTGTAGTGCGTATTTAATGTGGCGCTGCACTCTGATGTTGTAGGAGAAAACATTTATTAAAAAATCCATTTTATTAAGTAGAACGTGTTGTCTATATTTGTTTAAGGTTGCGCATTTTGATGTGACGTCACATTTCTCAAACCCCCCCCCCTCGTCACACAGCGTCACAAATGTCTGACCCCCCCCCCCCCCTAGGAGCGTGACGTCATTTATGGACGGCCCCTTACCTTTTCTATACTTTGCACTCCTATCGTGTTTTTGTTTTGTTTGTTGTTGTAACGTTCCGACCCGCGTCTACTTGACATCTTTGAAAAAGAGCTTCATAGCTCATCGGATTCCTTCAGTATTCATATTTAGATTCTGACACGGGGCACACCCACGACTCCCTAGCATTGTTTTTTTAACCTCCCCCCTCCCGTTCTAATATGTTGCACTTCTTTCGCACCGTACGTAGCCAACTGTGCTCATCGGAGGTGCGGGGGAAGGGCAACAAACTAAACACAAAAGCCGTTTTTAATAAATTAGTTTTAAATCAATTTGTATCATCCCTATCCAGACACGGTCTCGTATTAAATATCCTGGCATTTCGAGAGGGTGAGGGGCGGATATTGTTCTTGTACGGTTTGTCAAGCGTCTGTGTCTTTGTTCGTTATGGATTTCTCTGTCCTGAAACAAGAACCCCGTGCTGCTATTCCACGGTGGTGGTGGTAGTGGTGGTGGTAGTGGTGGTGGTAGTGGTGGTGGTGGTAGTGGTGGTGGTGGTAGTGGTGGTGGTGGTAGTGGTAGTGGTGGTGGTAGTGGTGGTGGTGGTTGAGAAAGCAAGCAAATCATTCGGGAAGTTGCACAATGATATTCAGGGAATTTATCGTTCTTCATGCCAATGAACGTGGTTATTCTTTGGTTCTTTTCTCTCTCAAATTTAGCATTCTCAGGAAGAACATTATCAACCAGGTAGGGTGTTGACTGTTATGTTATCCGACTCTCTGTTGTATTACATTACATTTCTATGTATACTAGATTTGAAGTTTCTATTTAATTTATACCTGATGATGATTGCTTGTGTTGCAATCGAAACGTCGTATGCTAGTATTTAATTTAATTTATTATTTTATCTTTATACGTGACTTTACCGAAAAAAACAAAGAATAATTCCTGCAGTCACGAAAGCTCCAAATTAAGAATGAACGTGGTTTACCACACAGGGTAAAGGTTTTTATTTTACCAGGTAAGGCCCCACTGAGCTACGTAGCTCTTTTTCAGAAGCGACTTGGCCACAAATGATAGCTCAACGAAGTGGCTTATCATCACGTGGATATGTATTGCAGCCAAATACTCTAAACGCGTGTTTCTAAATGTGGAGGAAAAAAACTGGAGGACCCGGAGAAAAATCTGCGCGACCACGGGGAGAGAGAGACACCGCAAACTCTAGATATACAGGCGTCATGGTCGGGATCGCACCCACGACATCCTGTATACCAGGCGAGGTAGTTAACATCTCGCCACAGTGGCGCCCCAGGGTGACTTGAGTGGGCTTTCAACTCCCCATGCGAGAAGCCAAGACGGACCGCTGAGATGTCAACTCCAACAAGACATCGCGTCGATTACACTGCCCTTAGATAGAATCTTACTGGTAGGAACCTCCTGGTTACACCAGCCCACAGGGGATTATTGTGTCCGTCCGTCCGTCGTGCAGGGAGGGGCTGGGTGGGGAGGGAGTGGCTGGGTGGGGAGGGTGGGGAGGGGCTGGGTGGGGAGGGTGGGAAGGGGCTGGGTGGGGAGGGTGGAGAAGGGCTGGGTGGGGAGGGTGGGGCTGGGTGGGGGGTGGGAGGGGTGGGGCTGGGTGGGGAGGGGCTGGTCACCCCGTGGTGCCCTTATAAAATTCAACGTTTAACCTACTCACGCCGGCTTGTGCCCGCCCTCACAGTCGAGCATATTTGCAGAAAACACCACGCCGCCATTGACCCTGGCCATTGACCGAGCAACCCAACGTTCCTACCAGCTCCCTCCGCAGGAATGTGTTTAAATAATGGCGACGTTTCGGGTGGTGGACCTTCTTCACGGCAATAGAGATGAAGAGGCTATTGCCCCGAAACGTCGTCTAATATTTAGTGTTGCTATTTTTTTGATGGCAGTGTTATAGACGGGATGCGTTGGGTTTTGTTGTTGTTATTTGTGCCTGTGTACCACTGACCACGCCGTTGTCACGAAAATTACTGTGTGTTAAGTTATTGACGTATGTGTGTACACTTGTGAAGTATTGGAATGACGGCAGGAAACCACTTGACGGGTAGCACACTTTTTATTAAACCTTGACTTGTCACGATACAACGTGTGGTCACTATTCCTCTGACTACACACACTTCACTTGACACGTGTGGTCACTATTCCTCTGACTACACACACTTCACTTGACACGTGTGGTCACTATTCCTCTGACTACACACACTTCACTTGACACGTGTAGTTACTATGGCTCACACTGCATGCTCACACTGCACTCCGCCCCGTAACGTCCGTGGAGCCTACAGGCCCACCCCAGCTTGGGCGTGGGCCACAACTTCTGAGTCCCAAGGGCCGGCCCTCTCACGGACGCTCGGCCCCGGGTCCCAGGGTTCCGCCTCTGGGTCACACAGAGCCCCGGCCCCTACAGGACAGTGGGACTAGGTGCCGCAGGGCCCTATCTCTTCCTCCTCCGTCTTCAGTCTTCGCTGGTCACTCGCTCCCCGTGCGCCTGTGCGCACCACCTTATATAGCCCCCGCTCACGGGAGACGGAGCGTATGCGGACCTCGACGTGAGCATCCCCCTTAGTTGACCAATCCCCGCGCGCTTGCCCCAGGATCCCATCGCTGTCAGCGCGCGTCACTGATACCCAACCAATCACTGCCTCATAACCCCCGACCCCGCGCTGACCCCTGATCCTTCACCGTCAGCGCGCGTCACCAACACACACAGCCAATCACTACGCGCTGGCACACGATCCCTACCCCAGCGCGTATCACCACTACACTTGTATAAACAATGTTCATTATCATACAAACATGCGTGTGTGGCCGCGCGCTTGTGTGTGTGACTGTGTGGATGTGTCGGTCAAAGTTACAAAGATCCCACGGAGTGGGGAGTGGTGGCGTAGTGGTTAGCGCACAGTGCTACGAATCTGGCGACCAGAGTTAAAATTCCTGCTCACTACCCATACTTTAAAATAGGAATTATAACATGGTAATATTGCATTATAACATGATAATATTGCATTGTGACATGGTGATATTGCATTGTAACATGCAAAACTTGCAGCTGACGCACCTAAGCTCTCTCACTAACAATACAATATTGAAATCGGAAGAGGTAATCCTCAGAGGGTAACTGTGTTTATTGATAGAGTATATATATATTACCCGATCCCTATAACCACAAATACATATTGAAGAACGGATGATCACGTGAATTAGTCTTTTATTAATATAAACCGATTTTTATTAAAGCAATACATATAGGATTTTCGGTGACAGCCAAATAGACACACACGCGTTTCAGTTTCTTCATGTAAAGATTAGCACCTTACACTGGCGAACGATAACATGCGCGGTATGATATCCGCGTTCTGTGGGGTGGAGCGGTGGCGCAGCGCTTAGCCCATTGTACCGTGAACCCGGCCACCCTCAGTTCAATTCCCGGCCACAGCTCACATCGGTCGTGAGGGATATCCGAACCGGTCCTGGGTCATCCCCGTTCACAGACGAAGCACTGACCAGAATGGTGAAGTATGGCCACACGCCCCCACCCCCGGGAGGCCTTCATCCAGCAGTGGATGGATAACGGGCTACACCTACGTTTAAGTCTACATTTGAGTATATATTTTTGTAAGAACACCAGCTACTCATTTCAAAAGCAGGATCTGTTTTTCGACTGGAGGAATCCAATTAGCTATTTAATCTCTTGTTCACAGATGTCCAGGAGGGGCGGGTCAGAAAGTTACAACAACAAACAATGCAAAGATATAATAGCAGTGCACAGTCTAGGAAAAGTAAAAAAAAACAACCTATTTATATTACCAGGTAAAGCCCACTGAGCTATTAGCCTCATTTTTCAGAATCGTCCTGGCCACAAATAATAGCTCAACGAAGTGGCTTATCACGTGGAAATTTTTAGCAGCCAAATGCTCTAAATAATCTAAACGCATGCTTCTAATTGTGGCTGAGTCGACCTAAGGGGGGAGGCCCAGAACTGGGAATCAAACCCGGGTAGCCGGGTTGGTAGTGAAGCGCACTCACCACTGCGTGACCGCTGCCCATAAAACATGCACAAAGACCCCCCCCAACCCCGGGTAGCCTGCACAGACTGTAGGGGCAAGTGCTGTTAGCGAGCACCTATGAAGGCCGGCACGGCACACGAAGGGGTGGGTGGCCAACACCACGCCCGGCCACCTTTGTCTCCCCAGTGGTGATGTTTACACACCACACCAGGTACTCATTTGAGGCTGAGTCAACCCCTGGGAGGCCCATGACCGGTTCGGATAATCGTCACTGGTGTTGGCCGTGACCGGGAATCGGACTCGGGCGGCTGGGTTGGTTAGCGCAGTGCGCTAACCACTGCGTTACCGCTCCCCGCGCATGCGCACACAGACACGCGCGGGGGGGGCGAGTACATAAAGCAAATGTCAGAACGTCAGTGTTAATATCGCTCGCCGCCGTAGCTGCTGTCTAAAGCAGAATTAGCAGCGTGTAATGTTCCCGTGGCTATTAACATGGCGGCATTAGTGGCGATTGCACCGCCACCAACCCCGTCTCGCCTCCGCGTTTGCGTTTTATTCCGCTTGTTTTATGCAGCAAAGCCTCGCTAGAGTCTCAAGACCTTTTCAGGAGGGTCCTGCCAAGTTTTCATAGTAGTGTGGAGAAGGGGGGGGGTATTGTTGCTACCATGTGTGTAATCCAAATTGAGTAATTTGCAAGGTAATTTTTTGAATTGGGGATGTTTTGGTCAATACGAGTTATGCTACGTGTGTCTTGTTTAAACTAAAACTAAACTCTGTTTTATTTTACCGGGTGAGCTTCACTGAGCTACGTAGCTCGTTTTCAGAAGCGACCTGACCGCAAATGATAGCTCAACGAAGTTGCTTACCACGTGGAAATGTACAGCGGCAGCTACATACTCTGAACGCGTGTTTTATAAATGTGGAGGGAAAAATCGACGCCACCACGGGAAGAACACGCAAACTCCAAATAAACAGGAGTTAGGGTCGGGATCGAACCCAGCTATTGGGAGGAAATTGGTGAACCCGGAGGAAACCCATGCAGAACAGGGGGGGGGGGGGGAGGGGGGAGCGCACACACGCACACGGCCGACACGTAAAGGCTCCCGAGTTAGGAACGGAACCCAGGAAACGTCGTGCTGTGAGGCACGATCAATACAACTTCGCTGGCCGCTCCAAGCTCAAATTTAAGAGTCCAAAAGCCCCCACACAAAAAACTGGTGGGCAATTTTCTGCAAAAGCAGCAGCCTTCAACATCGGTATCGGGCACATTTCCGAAACGCCCGAAAATGCGATTTCAACAACAACAGCAGCAGCAGCGGCGACAGCAACAACAGCAAGAAAAGGAGGCTTTCAAATTCACAGCCGACCACGGGAAAATGTGTCTCAACTCGAGCTCGGCGCCTGACCGAATCCATCAATTCCCCCTCGCGCTATCCACCCGACCAGCCAGGAGGCCTTGCGAATGCGGCGGTAGCGAGAGTCGGACGGTTACGTGGGCACCAGGGAAGGAGCTCTGTGTCTCTCTCTCTCTCGACGCTGCGTGGAGGCGGCGGTGGCATTGGGCGCGCACAGAAAACCGCGACGAATTAACGGCGCAACGAAATGTCCCTGGCCGCATGCGCCTCCTCCTCCTGCTCCTAGCCGCCCGCTTCGCTCACCCCTCCCCCAGTCCCCGTTGCCAACACACTCCAACCCACGTGTCACCCCGAGGCGCCCCTCCGCGCCTCGAAGCTCGCGTCGCTCCGAGCGATGCGGGCCCTGCAACTTATTTTGGCGCTGCCGCAGCCGACGCAACAACAGCAGCAGCAGCAGCAACGACAACAACAACAACAACAACAAGAACAACAATAATATATTCCTGGGCCGTCGCACAAAAAGAGGAACGGCTGAACGGATGGTGGGTGGGGGGTAGATTTCGTGAGAGTGTCCTCCACAGACTCCCCTCTCACACGTTGTGAAAGCTCGCAGGTGCGAATGAGGCCCGCGTTGAGAGTTTGCCGTGGAGATGGAGGTCACGGGCGGGGTGGGCTGGGGTGCTGGGATTGGAGGGGTGGGTGGGTGGGGGGGGATCAGATGGGATTAGGGTTGAAGGTTGGGAGTGTTGATGGGCACGCCGGAGCCCTTTCCGAAAAGAGAAAAACAAAACCCGCACACATTACTGTGAAATTCACACCATTACGACGACACTGCGTATTCACCACGGCGGCGACACTCTTACATGCAATTTACACGTCGGCGAAGTTTTTTTTCTCCCCCCCCCTCTCTCACTCTCCCCCTTTCTTTTCATGAATTTTTAAGGAAAAATAAAATCAACAAACAAATCTAGCCAGCCCCCCCCCGCCACGCCCTCCCGCACGATTTGCGAAGATCATTCATTGGCCGTACAATTGGAGGGGGGGGGGGTAAAAAATGCATAAATGCTGCTGCTGTTGTTGTTGTTGTTTCAAGGGGCCCGGTTGAGCCCTCTACGCAGCGACCCCCCTCCCCGCCCCGCGCTCACGATCCCACGTGGCCGAGGCGACTACGACGACGGCGTCGTGGAGCGAACCTCGACGGCGGCGTAAACAAACGCCGGGCGCAGGGGGAGCGCCATTGCCATCAGCTCACCCCCCCCCCACCCAACCCCCCGTCCGCATTCTCGTAAATGTTAAGCTGATGACGGATTAATAGATTTAATTACGCGACGTGCGTGCGTTAAGCAAATGCAAATTAATTCAGGCACGCGTGTTGTTTTTTTTCGTCTTCTCTCTCTCCTCCTTCTGAACATGCTAATGCACGGCGCGTGTACATGCAGATGGGCGACGCATCCCTGTAAAATATTGACTTATTAGCTACATAACACCTCCTCTGTCACATTACATACTTGCCAGATGTGATGGCGGTGCGCTTTCTCGTTATACACTCAAACGTGGAATAATGGGAAAAAAAGCTGTTAGTTTCAAACCACGGGGAGTGCTATTTCTGGTGCCGATGCTGCTGCTGCTGTGGCTGCACGCCCGGGGCATTGAGGCTGTTGGCTCAGAGTGTCTCTCCGGGCGGGTCCACACCTGAATCGCTGCTGTTGCGTGGACGTCCCTGCAACCAGTTGCGTGCAACCCGGTTGCTCCCGGCACAGTACACGGACTCGACTTTCACGCGTCGACCTGCTCAGTGGCGAATTTTTGCAGCGACGCGTTTCATCGTTACGTTCTTTCGTAAGGCCACGCGAAGAGCGGCCGTGAAAGATTCCGTCCCCCAATTAATTGATTTAACCGTCCAATTGCCTCTGTCTTGGTATTTGCTGAATGCTGATGCAACCATCCACCCACTCACCCACCCAGTGCCTTCACATTTCTATTTGGAGCAGCGCAAATTCGTCCAGGTCCATGCCTGATGGGCCACCTGATGTTGGGTGGAGGGGGGGGGGTGGAGCTAACAGAACTGGGGGCGTGGCCATATACATTAGCCACGCCCAGACTCATCCTCCAACTCCTCTCTCAGATGTGGACAAAGCAGTCGCGGACGAGTTTAGCTGCGCGGTTGCGACAGCGATTTGGTCGCTCAGGTGTGAACCCGTTTTTACATAATTCTTCTTGAACCGATGCCCCGCAATATACGTTCCCTACAAATATTTATTTCCCAAAAAAAAATGTAATCCCGTCTCTATTTTTTGTGGCAATTAAGTCATCGTTCTTTGCATGCAAGTCTATATCCGTGCATTTTCAATTAAAACCTCGAATCTCAGACAACTTTACCAACGTGTTGATGAAACACCTTGGCTCGGTTTGCGCTCAGTATCATTAAACTTTTTACCAACCATGTTGGCACCCTGTCCTAACCGATGTAGGTTGCCACCACCGTAAACCCTCACCCTCAAACCGAACTCCACGGCCCTAATCACTAACCACGAACATCAGGCAGCGGGCCGAACAACACTCGCTAAAACCTGCAAACAACACCACGTGGAGAGATATCGTCGTACTGGTATTCATGTTGTTGTTGTTGCTGTACCTGCTTTTGTATGTTCTTGCTTTTGTAACCCAAGGTCTCCACTTGACAACCCGAATTGTCGTCTCATTGTGCTCTCGCCCCGGTTACAAATAAAGGCGCGCGGTGTCCGTTTTCGCCAGTGCCGCGTGAGCTCCGTCGCGCGTTTATTTCGTTATTTATTCTTTTCACGAGAAGCGCTCTAGTTCAGTTTCAGTTTCATGTATTAGGTGTAGCCCTGTGAGCCATTCGGCTCTTGAATCGGGTGCAACCGCAACAAACAAAACAAAAACATGAACAAGAAAACATCTTAAAGTGACTCTGTGACTAAGTGCAAACAGAAAATCCAGGAAAAGACAGCAACATATTGCAGAAAAAGCACCGTACACCAACGCTGTGTGCAAAAATTCCAGTGGGATGCAAGTCAAACAACAACAACCACAAGACAACTTAGATTAAGGCCATCAGTCTAACTCTGTACTACAACAAACAAACATGGCCAAACCAAAACACTTTTCGAAAATCACCAAAATAAAGCCATAAAAGCAATGAAACAGTGATCATAGGAACGGTGATCGAATTTACACAATAAACGACGTAAACAACATGTACCACCGTTTTTGTGTTGATCAGAGGTAGGGCCCGCCGAGCTATGTAGCTCTTTTTCAGAAGCGGACCTGGCTATCACGAATGGCAGCTCAACGAAGTGGGCTCATCACGCGGACATTTATAGCGGCCAACAACTCAAAAACGCACGTTGATTCTAAATGTGGAGGGGAAAAAAAAAGATGGAAAGGACCCGCAAGAACAACCCACACGATCATTGGGAGAGAGAGAGAGACACACGCAAATTTCAAATATACAACAGCAGGCGTCAGGGTCGGGATCGAACCCACGACCTCCTGTAGACCAGGCGAAGTAGTTAACATCTCATATTCTTAGGTTTTTTTCGGTAAAGTCACGTAGGTAAAAATTTTAAATTAATGAAAGTAAAATAAAAATAAAATAAAATCACGACGTTTCGGAGGCAACACAAGCTTCCGTCTTCAGGTGGAACAGTCACAGCACGATAGCTGTATCAAGTGCTATCGTGCTGTGACTGTTCCACCTGAAGACGGAAGCTTGTGTTGCCTCCGAAACGTCGTGATTTTATTTTAATTTTACTTTCATTAATTTAAAATTTTTACCTACGTGACTTTACCGAAAAAAAAACAAAGAATATGAATCCTTGCAGTCACGAAAGCTTCAAATCTAGAAATAGTTAACATTTCGTCACCGCAGCGCATTTTTGCACAGGGGAGGTAGCAGGGCGGATGGGGGGGGGGGGTTGGCCCTCTCTAAAGCCCCCAGACGCTGCCACGAGGCCGTATCAAAGGCGCACGGGGCTCGGGGCGTGGGAGCGTGCATCACAGAGGAGGTGACACTGAAGGCAACTTCTGTTCCTGGGAAGAGGAGGAGGAGGGTGGGTGGGTGGGTAGGAGGACTGCCTCGTTTGGCTTAAATAGATTTGTGTGGTGGCAGGGAAGGGGGCACGATGGTGTGAGGGTCTCGGGGGGTGGGGGGGGGTTCTTTATAGTGGGAGCACTGTCCCTGTCGCCGCTGCTGCTGCTGAGTTTCCACGGCCGCTATCCGAGCCGTGTTGCCGGCGCCCAATCCGGGACGGTCCGCTGTGTGGGCGTTCTCCGGGTGGGGGAGGGGAGGGTTCTGGTTTCCTCCTCTCACACATCGAGCACTCCACTCGAGGGATTGGCCAAACGCTCCCAATGCAAAGGGAATCCCACCCAGTCCACCCACCCACCCTGTCCACCCACCCACCAACCCCTCCCCCGAAAGAGTCTTGAGACGCTTGAGGCTTCCTGGGTAATTAGAGGGCACTATTATTACTTATTAGGTCACTTTACGAGACCTCTTTATCCACACGAGAGAAGAAGCACTTTTTTGCGTGCCTTACAAAAGCATTTTTTTTTCTTCGTTTCATTCAAACCAAGATGTTCACCTCTCAGAAGTAGAATTTAGACGACATTAAGTCAAAACACAAATTTTTAAGTGACGTGATTTTTTTCGTGCGTGCGATCATCGCTGACACCATCAACTCACCGGACTTTGAGAGCGCGGTTTGATGGTGGCCCTCCGGTAGCTTATCGCCAGCCCTGCAAACGAATCTCACATTCCTTCGGCAGCTGTGGACTTTGTTGGAGTTTTCGGCCACAGCCTCACCACCGCCGCTCCCACCATCAACGACCACCACCATCACTCATTTCTTTCGAGCGCCTTGTTTTGCATTTAAGTTTGTTGTCCTTCCCCCACCCGCGCTACGTACGGTGCGAAAGAAGTTCGACGTACATATACACACACACACTCGGCCACTTGCAGAGAGAGAGAGAGAAAGATAGCCATATAGACGCACGTGCGTGCGCGAGTGCGTTCGTCATTCATAATTAACACCCAGCTTCCTACGGCGTGCAGAATCTCCGTCCTTTGTAATCTCATTTATTTCACGACGCACTCCGCTCCAAACTCGAGTTCAAACTCGCGTGTCCCGCTGATGCCCGATGCAAATTGGCTCCGGGATTGTTAGCCGCGAAAGAAGCGCGGGCCGTAGATGGGGTTTTGGTAGGGGGTGGGGTGGAAGTGGGGGGGGGGTTAATACGGGCTAGATGAGCTTCTATTGCTCCCGCGGTGAAATGTATTACCTCCTGCCTGACACCAAGTTGCGACGGCATGATAATGTGACCGTCACTGCCCGCGCATTCTCCCAGGCAGTAACGCGTCCTTTTACCTGCCGACTTAAACGCGGGGTTTACCCCCCCTAGCTCATTACCGGCCGCGACCTGTGATTAACTGGGGGAGGAGGAGGAGGAGGAGGTGGTGGTGGTGGGGGTGATTTGCGAGGGGAGTCTCAAAGCAGGGGAGAGGGGGATGAACGGTGATGAGTGGCGAGCGGCGCTGGTTCGGTTGGCCGCAACGGGGGGTGGCTGGGGGTGATGTACTCGGTGTCGTTGGGGTGAGTGAGAGTTAAATGTTGACTCAAAGCTTTCGTGACCGCAGGAATTCATACTGTTTGGGTCTTTCGGTAAAGTCACGTAGATAGAAAAATCATTAAGAAAAGTCACGACGTTTCGATCGCAGCACAAGCAAATCGTCTTCGGGTGAAACATTAAAGCAGGCGGACTGCTGAGGCGGTGGGGGGGGGATAAAAGCCTGCATTCAGCAGTAGATAGACCATGGCAGGTGATGAAACATCGTGATTTTTTAAAATTATTTTTTTTCTATCTACGTGACTTTACCGAAGTGCCCAAAGAGTATGCGTTATTTATTCCTCTTCTTCCTCCTCTTCATCCACTACTGCTTCTTATTTTTTCTATGGGTCTTAGCGACCCATGGGGGGGGGGGGGGGGGGGGCAGCCGGCCAGGAGAGCGTCCTCCTAGACGAGGGCTTACTTTTACATGCCAATTTCTCACGTTAACATCATTAGCCCCGGCCACTTCTTTATAACCATTGGGCTACACCCATTTCAAACAATTTAAAGTAGTCTGCCTCAGCAGCAGACCAAGCTTTCCTCACCTGATGACGGACGCTTGTCGTGATTAATTTTATTTAATACCTACGTGACGTTACCGAAAGAACCAAAGAGTAGCGTTTTTCCGCTCCGCTCTAGGTCACCATATGACGAGGACTCCCCGACTCGTGGCAACATTTCACAGGAGGGCGCGAATGATCTGCTGCCGTGTGTGTGCGCGCGCGCGTACAAATGCCGAGAATTAGCGGGAATGCACGCGTTTCACTGACGGTGAAAACAAATATTTGTCATCGTAGCTGATGAGCCTATTTGTTTTGTTTCCACGGCGCGCCGTTGGAAGTCCCATGGGTTTCTTTTTTTGTTGTTGAGTTTTTTGGTATTGCTTTATAAAGGTGGACATTTTGTCCGGTATATCGCCAACACGTCTCGGTATCCTTTGCGTTTACCTCTCTTGTACTGCAACTCACTCATCTCTTGGGTGTCATCCCAATGCAACACAATAGAGAACGCCCCGCGAATGTATCCGACGTACTATCAACGCAATTTAGTATTTGTTCGGATGATTTTTTTTTCAACCAATAAATTCAACATTTAGCCACGATATCACCAACGTGCGCTGGTATCCGCCGGCTTGTCCCGTGACTCTATTATCTGTGGGACCTACAAGATCCATGAAATATCCTACCATGCCTGGCCTTGTTCTTCCGATTTCCCACTATTATCCTGAGTGTTTGCTCCATCTTGCAATGTTGCACCGGTGT
The DNA here is from genome assembly GCF_964198595.1 of Lampetra fluviatilis. NCBI lineage: Eukaryota > Metazoa > Chordata > Hyperoartia > Petromyzontiformes > Petromyzontidae > Lampetra > Lampetra fluviatilis. The sequence goes on along the minus strand of NC_136313.1, from coordinate 2,557,588 downwards.
GGTGTCTATTGTCTGTAGTTGTCTTTATTTTTTTTTCATTTTAACAGCATAACATGAATTATTCCACAAACGAATTATCTTTTCCATGATAAAAAAAAATCAGTATAAGTGATTCCAATTTGAATAATAGACAACCCTCGCGAATCATAGAATCCGCGATGCCCCCCCATCCCACACCACCGGCAGATAAAGGGGAGTCCTTCTGTGTTGAAATTCACACTTCACAAAGAGCACAGAAACGAGACGAGGAAATGCCCGTGTGTTTCTCGTCAGCCGCTACCGCGTTAGTCATTTCTGTCAGCAGAGTAGAAAAAACACGAATTTTATTTACCTTTCTCTCAACGATTACATATTGTTTTCGTTCGTTACAAATTTTCCACAGCGTTCAGCTCAGATTAGGGCACGCTGCAATAATTGACATTGAATATGCCATGAGTGCCAATTAGATGGCATACGGCATTGTGACAGGAAGCGTTTAACTCCGCAACATTTCTCTAATGTACCGTAACTCATTCGCTCCATGAAACTTATTCCTGCTGACAGTTTTGTTTCACCATTGCAGGAGCCCTGTTCCTGGAAATACCCTAAACGCTTGCGTGGCCGCGAGCCAGAGTACTCAGCGCATCGCCGCAGAATTACGGGAAGGTCTTCCGGTCGGACGATGCACGTGCATATTCTCTCGAGTGATCAATATCATCTGCAATAGTTCCAATTGGAGGGGCTCCCTCTCGCGCTCTCGATCGTGACTCCCGCTGTCGGGTTGCGCGCGATTACAACGTTTTGCGCGCGCGCGTTCGATTTTGCCACAAGGGCCCCCGCGTCCTCTGTGCGCGAAGGCGTTGGCCCTGCGGCGTCAGCTCGGTTCGAATCGCTCCGTGAGCCCCGCGCGTTCATCTGAAGCGTGGGGGGCGGCGACCTGCGGCTCTTCAAGGACTGCTGTTTCTCGACGTTACTTATCAAGGACCACCGGCTCGTATTCACGTTGCATTGCGGATTTTGAAATGTTGATTTTTTTTGTTTGACCGAGTTCGAAAAAAACGGCTCTTCTTGCAAGTTTTTTGTTTGTTATTTTACCAGGCAAGGCCCACTGAGCTGTACAGCTATTTTTCGGGAAGCGACCTGGCCACAAATGATAGCTTAACGAAGTGGGCTTATCACGTGGACATTTATCGCAGCCAAACGCTCTGAACGCGTGTCCATTCTGAAGGTGAAGAGAAAAATTGGAGAACCAGGAGGAAATTCCCCGTGACCACGTGCAGAAAATGCAAATTCCAAATATACAACAAGGAATCAGGGCCAGGATCGAACCCACGACCTCCTGCATACCCGGCGAGGCATTTAACGTCTCTCCACCGTGGTGTCCATGCGTCAAGTGGCGAGTGGTTGAGCGCCGCGACAATCACTCGCGCCACGTGCCGCCCACCCGTCCTGACACGGCCGAGCGGAATGGCACTTCCGCCTCTTGTCGTGGGGGCTTCGCGGTTCGAACAACGGCGGCCGCCCTGGTTAATGCTGCGAGTGAATTCACTGTGATCCTTAAAGGTCCCGTGAGGTTTTTGCTGTTCTTCTTGGTTCTTTCGGTAAAGTCACGTAGAATGGAAATAATAAAATAATAAAAATTAAACATAATAAAATATTTGTCACGACGTTTCGGCCACAATGCAAGCAGCCGTTCTCAGGTGGAGAACAGGTCTGTCGAGGTCTGTCACGAAAGCTTTAAATCGAAAGTTTTTGCTGTTGTTTAATTTGATTAAAACTGCAAAGCAACGTCGCCCCCCTACTGGCAGACTACACTCGTCTGTGAAACACTGCGCCTTCGTGATTCACAGCCTTGCGCTATGAGGACGGCGCAAATGCCAAATGCCCTTTCTATCGCCTCCAGCACGGCTCCTGCGCTCCACCTATTCCACCTCGCGCGTCCCTCTGCCTCTGTCGCCTTCAACGGCCACTTGCTATTTTTCTCGGTACCACAGTTGCCGATCACAGGCCCAGAAGCTCCACAAATTCCAACAAAACCGCTCTGTTGACGGTACGTTACCTTTACGGGCGCACTCCCGTAGCTTCCAATGGTGAGACGGAGTTGTGGAAGACACGTGTGACTGAGCACTGCACGTCGGGCTGGTCGTCAGTTATGTAATGAACAGCTTTCTACTCAAAAACCTTCATTATGAACAGCTTTCAACTGCGGCGGCATCATATGCGTACGCGATAGCAAGCAAAGTGCACTGATTATAGCGTTCTTCATCGGGCCCATCGGTTTGAAGCACGCCATTACCGAGTTAGCTTTTTTCTTTTTTTTACGAAAGCACTCCGAACCTGCTCTCGTATAACCGCTCTACATCATCAACTTTGATCCCAGTCCGCCTTCAGTAACTGCCCGACGTGTGCGCGCTCAGATATATGTATTTTTTCTTCCTCCAATTCAAGGCAGGCTCGAGCGAACGAACGAAAGAAATCTAACAGGACAGCGCCAATGATGCCAGATCCTGGCAACTGTGTGGGGGTGGGGGGTGGAGAGTTTTGCACGGCGGTTCGATCGGTGCCCCGCCCACCCTCCCTGGGCCCCCTCCGACCCACCTGTGCACCCCCTCCCCTCGCCCCGTTGCAGTTGCACCGCCTGCACACTGCACAGGCGACGCCGCTGACCCCCGGGACCCCTCGTATCGCCAGCCACGGGAGGGAACGCGCACCTCTGGAGGTCGTCCACCTGGAGTGATGAAATCGTCTGGCACGTGATGGAGTTCCACGGAATGTTGCACCGCGTGACCGTGAGAGGTAAACGCAACTCAACGTTTTTTTTTTTTACCAGGTCAGGCCCCACTGAGCTACATAGAGACCTGGCCACGAATGATAGCCCAACAAAGTGGGGCTATCACGTGGAAGTATAAAGCAGACAAACGCTCTGAACCCGCGATGTTGATTCTAAATGTGGAGGGAAAAACTGGAGAAAAATCCACGTGACGATGGGGAGAGAGAGAGAGACACGGAAACTCCAAATATGCAGCAGGCGTCAGGATCGGGATTGAACCCACGACCTCCTGTATACCAGGCGAGGTCACTAAAATCTCACCACCGCTGCACCCATTGGGGCGGTGGTGAGGGCTAGGGGGGTAGAAGCCTGCGTCCAGCAGTAGATAGACCATGACAGGTGATGATGACGACGACGATGATTACGATGATGTATCACCGCCGGTGTCAGTGGCACGATGACCCCGTCAGCCGGTGTCGTCCTGGCAGTGGGGGGTCAGAGGTCAAGCAGAAACACGAGGTTTTCCCGCGACCCCCGGATTGAGTCGGAGCACAATCGGCAGGTGACCCTGGCTGTGTGCGCGCGGTCAGTCCAGCGCCGCCGGCGGTATTGTTATTATTTTCCTTTGAGGATGCACTCAAGTGACATGGGCACATGGGCAGATGCCAAATGAGTAATCTGAAAAACTGCATCCTGTCGACATGAGGGCTTTTTTGTTTTACGTGCGTTTGCTTGCAAAGAGACACACAGGCTGTTCTCCTATAGTGCGGTAGTTGTGTTCTTTAAGGACAGGAAAAATCGCGTTACAATAATTAATAATATCGGGAAAAACGCAGTCCGCGCTAATGCGTGAGATGCGTACGCAGGCTGAACAAACACTGACGCGAGTGGGTAGCATCCAGAAGCATCCAGCAGTATCCCACTTCCTCGTGCGATGCTACACCGTGGAAGCCGTACGACCGCTTGTTTCTACTCCCGCGACGTAGTTCTGTTCGCTCAATCGCGTTACATCCAAATTCGCATCCACGTTATAAAAATGTGCTCCCGAATACATTCATCGCGTTGTATCTATTTCGCGTTATGAAAACAACACGGGTAACAGATTTGTATTGGGAAACACATGAGCACTGCTGATGTTGGACATTTGCCATCGGTGGTTGTTGGGCTGGAGAGGCGACGCAGTGGTTTAGTGCATCGCATGAGCTACCCCAGTGTTCTGAGATCGATTCTCGGTCCCGGCTGACATCAGTGGCTAGCGACATCTGAACCGATCTTGGGTAGCCTACCCCTTCACCAACCCGCACTGACCAACGTGGTGAAGTATGGTCAAACAACTGACCAATCGTGGAGAGGCCTTCATCCAGCGGAAGTTTGACAGAGGGCTGCAATCCAGAATAGAGGTTTTTGGGTTAGATCGCGTAAATATAAAAATGTGTCGTTAAAACCCACCACCACCCGACACAGCCAACTAGTAAGGGTTGTCACGTTAACAGAACATGCTAATACCCAAAAACCTCTATTATGGATGATATTGGTCGCGAAAGCCTACGTGTTAAACAGAGGGCTGCAAATACGAGTAAGAATTGGTATTATTATTTCGTATGCCTGATGCAGATGCAGAGTAACAGCTACAATTTCACATTCAGGTGGCCAAGCCCAGATCAGCGCGTCAGGAGCAGCGGAGTGTCATCACCGTGAGGTCTACTTCGTATTTGTGGATCGGACATTGCATCGTTATACGTTATTCGTTCTGTTCTGGATGACCACAGTCGCATGCTCATGTTGAGTTTTTAATTTTCCATTCGTGCATCAGGTATCCGCATCTGCAGCCATGATCTGTGCAGCGGATGCAATTCAGGGTGGACCATGAGCTTCGTGGAAGATCAATCCCAACAATTGGCAAGAATTTCTGAGGCCCTTTTTCATTTTCTCCGAAAAGAACACCAGGGCAAAAAAAAGTTTCTCATCAGTTGTGATTTGTAATCCATGGCTCAAGCGGCCCAGCGGCAGTGTCCCTGTAACGAGCGGCGCGAGTTTCCCCCGGGCACGTGCGTGCGTCAACACTCCCTCTCTCCCTCCCCACCAACTTTGTTTTTGCCGGACTGAATTTGTCCTCAACTCGGCAGAAAAAGCGCGAAAAATTGTGTTTATCGCCCACACTTGATCACGCCGACGTTGATAAACTCCCGTCCTTGACGCATCGCAGCAGCAATCCGTCAACTGCTGCCGTCAGAATTTCCTTTTTTAATTTGCGCTAGCCGACACGTTTATCTCCCCCCCCCCACCACCGCACCCGCCTGGCCACGCTTCTCTCCGCCCCCCCCCCCGTCACCACCACCACCCACCTCTCTCTCCTTCCGCGCCATTCTCCACGGCCCCCTTTTGTTTGCGAGCTCCGTCGGACGGCAACAACTTGGCAATGAGGAATGTGGGCCGGCCCTGACCTCTATCAGTCGTGCCCCGACCTTTAACCCAGCCGCACAACCTTTCGTCCACGCACTGACAGCTTGATTAATTCGCCACTGTTATGATTTATGAGTGCTTTCGCTGCCCCCCCCCCCACCAATAATGGACAACAGGTGGCCTGACGGGACTTCCTTTCACAAGTCCATTTTTCATCTCCGAGTTGTCCGAGCAGTCAATCGATGCCCTTAAAAAAACAAAAGCGAAACCCCCCCCCCCCCAAAAAAAAAAAATAAACCAACAGAACCACAAAGGAATCGCGCGAGCGAGATACGCGGTAGAAGACGACGCAGGAAATGGGCCCTCTCCGCTCTGCTGCCGCACGATGCCAACGCGCAGCGGCTGCTCCGTGCCCGCTGCTCGCCGCTCGCTCCGGAGACGAAAGCAGCGGCCGCAGGTTGTTTGTTTTTTAACGGAGCCACGTGGCGTCGCAGGTTCAGTGCGAGCGTAAAAAGGGCCGGCGACAGACAGCCCTGTTGTTGTTGTTGTCGTTGTTGTTGTTGTTGTTGTTGTCGTTGTTGTTGTTGTCGTTGTTGTTGTTGTTGTTGTTGTCGTTGTTGTTGTCGTTGTTGTCGTTGTTGTCGTTGTTGTTGTCGTTGTTGTTGTTGTCGTTGTTGTTGTTGTTGTCGTTGTTGTTGTTGTTGTTGTTGTTGTTGTTGTCGTTGTTGTTGTTGTTGTTGTCGTTGTTGTTGTTGTCGTTGTTGTTGTTGTCGTTGTTGTTGTTGTTGTTGTCGTTGTTGTTGTCGTTGTTGTTGTTGTTGTCGTCGTTGTTGTTGTTGTTGTCGTTGTTGTTGTTGTTGTTTTCGTTGTTGTCGTTGTTGTTGTCGTTGTTGTTGTTGTTGTTGTCGTTGTTGTTGTTCTCCTTCCTCTACCTCCCTCCTGCCTCCTCTTCCACAGGGGGCGTTCGTCCATCCACGGTGGCAAGATGTTAACTACCTCGCCCGGTATACAGGAAGGTCCTGGGTTCGATCCCGATCATGACACCTGCATATTTGGCGTTTGCAAGTTTCTCTCCCCGTGGCCGCGTGGAATTTGTTCCTGGTCCTCGGGTTTCCCCTCCACATTTAGAATCGACATCACGCGTCACGCGTCTAGATTCGTTGGCTGCTACAAATTTCCACTTGATAAGCCACTTCGTTGAGCTTTCATTTGTGATAGCCAGGTCGCTTTTGAAACAGAGCTATACAGCTCAGTGGACCTTACCTGCCGGAATACAAAACAGTAATAGTCGTCGTTAAAAACGGATTGGGGAACGGCAGGAGCATCCTGTGATCCCTGGACTCTCGCTGCATCTGCAGACATCATCGCAGGAATCCAGCGACTTTGGGCTCCGCGCGGCAGTGCCCGCCAGACGCCCGAGGAGTCACTTGGAGACGTCGGAGCCGTGTTCATTGAGTCAGCGTTTTGTACTTTTGCCGAGAGTCAGGCTGCGGATTTCGGTGTCATTCTCCGAGTCGAGCCGACTGACGGAGTCACATTTTGAGTCCACTCTAAGTTATTCGGGTGATGGGTGCTTAATTTCTGACCCCCCCCCCCCACCGCCGCCTCAACAGTAGTATCAGGTCACCCAATCGGTCAACTTATGAAATAATTTTTACGTACATTTATATTGCCACTCCCGTCTCGAATAAGTGATAAAGTTACCCAATCATAATATAAGAATTGTTGTCATCCTTTATGGTAATAAAACAGGTGTTACGATGTTAAAACACCAAGCAGAAACCTTTGAAAAGGAATCTTGTCTGCATTAACCACACGTGCTAGTGCTGAACATGCAAACAAAACCAGTATAACACGTAGGCATTCGCGACCAATATGAAATTCACGCGAGTTAACCCAAAAACTATATTATGGCTATGCATTGTCTTTAGCACAGATTGGTCCACACCAGAGACAGCTTTCTTTAGAGCCGAGTGTCACACAGCGTTAGACCAGAGGACGCCAAAAGGCGAACAGCACAAAGGCAATGCCACTAACAGGGCATTGAGAGCTCGGGGTGAGCAGATGCATCATGGGACATTTCCTGCCAGCATCAAAATATAACAATTTGGTTTTACCTTTTCTGGCAATAAAACAGGTGTTAAGATACTATTTGGTTCTTTCGGTAAATTCACGTAGGTAGAAAAAAGAATAGATGACGACGTTTCGATCGAAGACGATTGCTTGTGTGGCGATCGAAACGTCGTGATCTATTAGTTTTTCTACCCACATGACTTCACCGAAAAAACCCAAAAAGTATGGATTCCTGCAGTCACGAAAGCTTCAAATCAAGGTGTTAAGATGTTAAAAGCACCAAATCTTTTGCAAGGAATCCTCACTGCAATCACCTCGATCTGCACCTTCACTCGGGCTCGTCAACATCGGCTTCGTCGCAGTCGCGTGACGAGCCTTGTGTCGATTTTCGCACATCGAAGATGCGATCGATGGACGCATCTCTTCATCGCCGATTCCGTTCGCCAAATTATCACTGCACCGGAGGAGGAGGAGGCACGCGACTCGTAGCCGCAACCCTCAGCAAGAGATATACTGAAACGTGGTGTTCTGGGAGCAGAAATTTATTTTCTGAGTTACTCAATTCTGGATGGACCCAGACGAAATTAATCGCTGGATACAACGCACTTGGGATTTAAACAGCATCGAGGTGACTGCTGCCACAGTGGCTGAAATGTAAGGAAATCCGGATTTGCAATCCGGCAGTCGACGGTCCGATTCAATCTCCCGTCGCAGCAGCCAAAATAGCGGCGTGAGTTTCTTGAAATCTCCAATCACCTCTGGAGACGGTGGGTACAACGCAGTCGGTCGCCGGGTCGCGTGCGGTGGGGCAAAGTGTCGGTTCTGCCCACCTCTTCCACGATGTGTAGCCAGTGTGGACGAGTAGGCCAAACGCCTTCTAGAAGGGCTCTCCAGCTCGCCCTCTAGTGGCGTCTCCTCCGCCAGCATTGGCAACAGGGGCGCAATTGCCGGGCAACACCTTGGCATGATGCGTAAATGCAAACAACGACGTCTGTGAAACTAACCGTGGAAACGTTACCCACGTTGCAACGCCGCATAATTAATTTCTAAGCGGGGATGTTTTATAATGCTGACGGGGCCTTGTGGCTCAAATGAGTGGCTCCTCTGCTCGTCTTAGGAGCATCTGGCGCCGAGACGGCAATGCATTAATTGGCCGGCCTCTGCTGATGAGAACCAGAAGGTTGAAACCATGCCAGGATTTGGCTGCTTTAACCGACGCTCGGATGCAATATTTCGTCTGGAGGTCACATTGGCCGACGACAAATGCATTTTTATGCAGAGATGAACGTTCATCACTTTGTGTGTGTTTATCAAATTAATTATTAGCCATAACGCTCCCAAACATCCCGTAATGTGTATTTTCTTCACCGTGGGTTTGTGCGGGTGCTGCAATAACAACGGCGCGAGGCATACTTGCACGCAATAATTAACAAGCATAGTTTACAGCTCCTTTGGTTCTGTGGGGGTTTTATTTACCGTACTTCACCACACCGGTCACACGCGGGTATTTGTCTTTGTGAAAGTGGTGCCCTGGACCGGTTTCAGGTCTCATTCGCCGCCGGCGTTCTTCAACTATAAACTATTTTTTTTATTTTCCAGGTTAAGGCCCACTGAGCTATAGAGCTATTGTATAGCGGAAGCGATCTGGCCACACATGATAGCTGAACAAAGTGGATTATCACGTAGAAATGTATAGCAGCGGCCACAGAGGACCCGGAAAAAAATCCACGCGACCACCAGGTGAGACACGCAAACTCAAAATATACGGCAGGCGTCAGGGTCGGGATCGAACCCACGACCTCCTGCATACCAGGCGAGGTAATTAACACCTTGCCACGGGTGGCTGTGGCCGGCAGTCGAACTCTCTTCACGGGGTTGACGGCGCGCGCTGTCCGCTTTGCGATTGGCCCCTCTATCTCCCGGCATCTCCTGATGCTGCACCTGGCCCCTCGCGGTGACCCCTTTCGTCCGCCAGGCACAGCCGTCCCATGCCACAGCTGGTGCAAGGGTCTCCGCTGGAGGGGCTCCAGGGAGCGCCGCTGGAGTTGATTTTTTTGGGGGGGTGCGTGCTTTTTTTCCACGATTGGCAAACGTTTTTGAAGAGGTGGGGGTGCCCACACTTTACCCCGCCACACACGACCTGCCGATCGGCTCACCGTGGTGTACACTGTGTGTGCCACTGTTGGATGGACGGAGGCGGGCGATGGGCAGGTGGCATGCCCGGGTAGATCGATCGCAGGTCCTGGGTGTTGACTGTGGCACCAAGGCAGCACAGACAGACGTGCAAAATGTATGAAATAAAAATTAAATTGTCGGCAGTTATTCTCAAATTACCAAACGATTTGTCAAAGCTGCTCGCGGCGCCCATCACAGCCTCACGTCAAACCCTAGAGAGTTGGCAAAGAGGTTCTGCTGCAGGGATGAGATGGTACAATACCCCAGGCAAGAATGGAGCCATCACTGCCCCCCCTCCCCCCGCAGGGTGCCAACAGCCATGGGGGGGGGGGGGGGTCTGTGGAGTTACGGGGCGGGGAACGACGCCTCGGCTCAAGCCCAGCAGCGGCAGCTAATACGGGAGCGCAACTAATTTGAGTTTTGGCGGCAGCTGAAAGAGATGAAAAAGCCGCCACTTGTCTCACGCCGACGCCCCCCACCATTGATGGGGGGGGGGGGGTGGAGGGGGGGTGGAGAGGGGGGGGGCTCCTGGCCTGCGTGGAGAGAAAAGCGCGGAGGAGAAAAAAATATCTAAAGCAGGGGGAAAATAAAACACAGATAATGGACTGTCCCCAAATAGTAACCTTGGAGGTCAGGCGGCCAGGGTTTAACAAGACCGGGGGGGGGGGGGGGGCTGCGTGGCTCGCAGCCTTTGTCTATCTTTGGCGAAATAATCACGCCAGCATTATGAGGTGCCTCGGGAGAGATCTTTCTGGAACTTATTAGCGAAAATAAAAAAAGGGGGCGAGAATTTTTGGGCTCGCGTAAAGTGAAGAAAAAAGTTTGGCCCTTTGTGCTCGATAAGGTGCGGTAGCCGGTTTTAAACAAACTGCTTTCTTTTTTGTTTAAAACGGGCAGGAATGTCCCAGCTGACATAGTTAATTAGGACTAAATAAAAATAAATTGGATGGCTGGCTCCAAACAAATGAAAAGATGGCTTTGTCATTATTGCAGAAACCTAATTCCTGTGCAGTGGGTGGGTGGGTTAGGGGGGGGGGGGGATCAGTGAAGTAGAAGGGAGGGTATCTTGCAGGGATTTTTAAAAACTCATTTAAACAATTACATGGTCTAATGCATCACGGTAATCTGACAGCGCAGACATTCGGAAAGAAGGGGCAAGAAACGGGTAATTATCAAGCGCCGAGTTTCGGTACAAAAGCCGCATGAAGTTTGAAGCGAGAAGAAACGGCCGCGGTCATCATCCGGGCCCCCCCCCCTCCGCCATTCTGCCTGACGACAACAACAACAACAAAACACGCCGACGGTGAAAACGCGGGCACCGCGCCAAGGCAATTGAATGTCGGACGCTTGCGTCAACACGGCCACCGCGCGCCGCTGTCGTGACGTCGCCTCGGCTCGCACGGCCCAGTCAGTGGCTCTGCTTCATTGGCAACGTTTTCCGTGGAATTTTCGCCTCTCCTTGCCGAGCGAAATAAATACGCGGGCATTACGCCGACTGCGTTCTGTGTTTAAGTTTGGTTGTTTCCCCCCTCCCCCCGCCCCGCGCACCGCGCACCTCCGGTTAGCATGGTTGGTTACGTACGGTGCGAAAGAAGTTCAACGTACATACTACTTCCCATACCTGACCACCCCCCCCCCTCTCAACATTCCATGAGCCACGTGGGAGTGCATCGTTTTCGCAGCGCAGGTTCGATACAAGCGAAGCTGGTTTTCACATTCGGTGTCTCATCAGCGAATCAATTTAGTTCCTGATATTCTGCACGATGATACCGATGATGAGTGCGGGTTCTGAACCTAGCCTGATTTATTGATTATAGACCAATTACATTTCATCGATAATTATAAAATTGTAAAATGACTTCATGTAACCCAGGTCGCGCTCTGGGTCTTTATTTCATCTGCTGGTTAAATCAAGGGTCCCGACTGTGTAACACTGCTACTGCCAGCGTTGGACTCTCCATTCAGATGAATTGGTGAAGCCGTTGCAATTTTTTTTCATGTTTTCACTGCAATTCTTGCGTGGGGGGCCCTTGGTCAATCCCCCAATGCCGTGAAAGTTTCGGGGGTCGGTGTCTTGACCATACTTCACCACACTGGTCAATGCGGCTCAGTGAAGGCCCAGGACAGGATCGGGTATCGGTCGTCGCTTCCGTTCGGATGTGTTACTGCGGCGCGCTAACGTATGCGCCACCGCTCCTCCACCATTCTTCCCGTCGATGGTTCGTCGCGTGGGAGTGGTGGCGCAGTGGTCCGCACGTGCCACACCAACCCGTCAAACTGACGTTGATTTCCCGGCCACGGCTGACGTTGGTGGCGCGTGATAGCTGAGCCGGTGCTGAGCATCCCCGAAGGTCGCGTGGACATCATCACCGGGAGAACAAGGGCGCGCGAAGTGATGTCGGCCACATCACCCACACTCCCTCCCCCCCTCGTGTGCCTTCGCAGCATTAATAGGTGCTCGCTGATAGTACTTGCCCCAACGATCTGTTCGAGGCTACACGGGGGATCTTTTGTCTTTGTTGGTTTTTGTGGGGTCTGATGGTGGTGGGTAGAGGGGGGGGGGGTCCACGGCTTCTCACGGGAGGCTGACGGAGCACGCCATCGCGAGCCCCATATCAGTTGAGATGGCAAACGGAGGCTTTGCGCGCCGCAGTTGTTCAAAGCCACCATCGGCTTTTGTGTGCGTCACAGCCCAATTCGTTTGAATGCCGGCACTAAGGCAGCATTAGTTTTATTAACCGCGTTCCTTTGTTGCCGCTGAAGAAGTAAGTTGTCATCTGAGCAAACTCTTGGCCGAGAGTTTTTTTGTTGTTGATATATTCACTATTAACGTTATCGATGACATTATTTTGAACGTTTTTTTTTCGTAACATTCACTCGTAACTTTATCGATTATATTATTTTTTCGGCAACGGTCTGTCGCGTCGCAACATAAGGAATTTTAAATCCGGTAAAATCCGATACTCTTCAGATTGTTTTTCTCTTATTACGCACCGTAAATAACAAAACCAAAAAGGCAACTTGGCTAATTTAATATTTATGAGAAAACGCCACACACCCACACACGCGCGCCCACACACACGCGCACGGATCAAAGTGTTTGTGAGCAAGTTTTTCTTTTCGTCGTTAAGCCACACGTTTGCTCCGTGTGTAACGATGCATCGATTCCTCCGTCAATGGTGACTCCACAGCTCACGCTATGCTGCGCATGCACCGATCGCATTGCTGTTAAAAGAGTCGATGTTGCAGCCTCACTGTTTCTTTCACACAACGCAGTTGGTTGGCACGAAACCGTCAAGCGACAAAACGGCGCTGCTATCGAAGTCGTGATCGTCAAGAGTCGGCACGTCTTGTCGAATCGAGCAACGTTACTGCCGTAAGAGCTCGGGACGATGATGTGAGAGGGAGCGATGGCGCACGTGATTCGTGCACTTTGCGCAATCACCCCCCAGTCGACCTGAGTTCGATTCTCGGCCACAACTTATGATGATTGTCGGGCGTTTTCCGATCCGGTGCCGGGCCTCTCCCACTTCAGCAGTCCGCACTGACCAGCATGGCGAAGTATGGTCGATCGGCGTAGGGAGACATTCTGCATGCAGCAGTGAATTAACAAAATTTGTAAATCGTATTCACACTTTACTAGAATTCCTGCGTGGAGTACGTCCGCCGTGGAGACGGAGCGATGAAATCGGCTCGCGTGCAGGAGCTGAATGGATTGTGGCATCGCAAGGCCGCGAGAGATCGCGCCGGCTTGGGGAGGAATTCATTCAGCAGTGCATAGATCATGGCTAACGATGATGATGATCGTTCCTATGACCACTGTTATATTGCTTTTATGGCTTTATTTTGGTGATCTCGAAAAGTGTTTTGGTTTGGCCATGTTTGTTTGTTGTAGTACGGAGTTAGACTGATGGCCTTAATCTAAGTTGTCTTGTGGTTGTTGTTGTTGTTTGACTTTCACCCCACTGGGATTTTTCCACACAGCGTTGGTGTTCGGTGCTTTTTCTGCAATATTTTGCTGTCTTTTCTTGGATTTTCTGTTTGCACATAGTCACATATTCACTTTAAGATGTTTTCTTGTTCATGTTTTTTGTTTGTTGCACCTGATTCAAGAGCCGAATGGCTCACAGGGCTATACCAAATAAATGAAACTGAAAATGAAACAGAAAATTAATTAAACTCCCCACTGTCACTGTATTCACCACGTTGCTCTTACAAAGAATCGATTCTTGAATTGAATCGTGACCCTGGAAATTCTACATTCCCATGGCGAGAGCAAGTCTATCCATAGGTCAACCGCCGTTGACTTACCCGCACAGTGATACTCACTTTATCGACCCTGGAGGGATGGTGAGTTGAGTCACCCCCCTTCTCCTCACCCGACCAGGATTTGAACTCGCAACCTTCTGATTACGATCAGCTCGCTGTCTACCACTGATCGACCGGGCCGGTAATGTTCCCGAGTAGCCGAATTAGTTACAAACAGAATCACAGAATCAGAATATGTATTTATTGCTGGAGGAATCCGATGAGCTATAAAGCTCCTTTTCACAAATGTCCAGTCGCCACTCACGAAATAAACAAACGCCACACATTGAGCAGAGATAATAACGTAGGGCACATTTTTTAATTTTTTATCTCTGGACCATTGATCGCAGATATTACAAATAACAAACTACATACTCTTGACTAGGGCTGAACGATTTGTGGAAACTATCTAATTGCGATTTTTGTGACAGATATTGCGATTAAAAAAAATTCAAGTCAAGCTTCAGTTTAATATTCACTGTGTAATAGATTTACAACATGTGATGGAGCATTACCACATGATACCGTCAAAATATGAACTGCTCTATATATTCTAATGGCAGGATAAGAACTTCAAAGACATGTATTTATTAAAATGTTTTAATTGAAGTAGAAGAATCAAACATAGAACAATCGTTAAGTTCGATGAATAAAGTTATAATGATACAAAATTAAACAATTCCAATAAAAAAGTAATAGGACTTTTCAAATCGCAAAAAATCGCAGCCTTTGGCGAATTGCCCGATAATGCTGGATGCAATTACCAGCGAAACGTCGTCGTACTCAAAAAGTGTAAATGTTGTGGATTCACTCTTCAACACACCGTTGGGCTAAAGTAGTGAACTATTTGCCTTTTGTCAACGTGACACTTTTTTGCTGATTGGCCGTGTCGGGTGGTGGAGGGTTACGACACATTCATAAATAACGCGATCTAACCCATTGTTTCAAATTGCGATTTCGATTTGAAATCGATTAACCGTCAGCCCTACCCGTGACCCAATCACCCGCAATGCACCCCAGTCGCATCACAGCTCGAAAGCCAAGCAAGCTGCTGAGCCTGCTTCGTGCCAGGGTGGGCAAACAGCGTCCATAAACACATGGGATGCTATCGGCTGCTGTGAGGCTGAGACGTGGGCAGCAGAGGGCACAGAGGAGCAAAACAAAAAAACAAAAATAATAATCATTGTACTGTACTACGCTCCGAACGTTGACGCTCTCCCCACCTTCACAAAACCGTACCGACAGAGCGTGGCGAAGCGTGGCCCAAATAATCCCCACTGCCCGTACGGTGCGAGGAAGGCCCTCATTGAGCAGCAATGGATTTGACAAAGGGATGCGCACGTGCACCCCCCCTTCTTTCTCGTATTCCCGTGTTAAGAGTGCTCACATTTGCGTTCATTGCGACGCGGAGGCGGGACCACGAGGAGCGACGCGACATTTGTATGGTCATTCCCACACTGCCGCGAAGAGGGGGGGGGGGGGGTCCTCATCCAGCAGTAGATTGACAAATCGGAGGTGGGGGGGGGCTGCGCATGAACCCCCCCCCTCCCAGGAATGTTGATTTGACAACTCACGGCCGCGGCGCACTGCCGGAACCCGTGGACCTTGTCACGTCCTTCTGGGACGTTTCCTAGGAGCTTGGGTCAACGTGCACCTGCCTCGAGCCACATTTTCACGTCCTAACCGCTTGGCAGTTCGGAAAAAAAGCAAAAAAAAAGTATTTCAGACAATTCTTAGAAACAAATTAAGGGCCAGGTTTTTTTTTTTTGCATGGTACTTTAACACCGAGTTCAAGGTACACAAGATTTTAATACATATACATGTTTTATTTCATTATATGTCGTGGGTGGGTCGCTTTTTTCTCCTTTTTCCCCTTCCTTCCCCCGCTACTACTGCAAGCGATGTGGCGGGGGGGGGGGGGTTGGCAGGGGGGGGGGGGGAAGCAATTTTAAACCTACCTTGTCATAATTTATTTTCATCTGCGCATTCAGGGAATTATTAGCGCGGGGTTAGCAAAGAGCAGGGAAATCGCGGTCGTGAAACGGCGGCTTTGTGTGGCGCGAACCCCCACCCGCCCCCCCCCGGGTCCCGCTCGGGCTTTCACGAGCGCGCGCGCACGCGCGGCGCAAACACGCGCAACGATGGATTCTCCACGACTACCGCGAGGAATCTTTTCCGAATGTTCCCTCTTCCAATAAGCCGCGCGCGGCGGCGGCTTTTGTCGGTGCCCACGCCGGTGCCCCCCTCGCCGCCACGGCCGCGGCGCGCGGCCAACGCTCTGTCCACGGCCGCCCTCATGGCCTCGCTGCCGCGGCACTCGGGGGGAGGTGGGGGGGGGGAAGTGATTAACATTCATTTCCACTGCTGGTGTGACTTTGCTGGTGTGACTTTGCTGGTGTGACTTTGTTGGTGTGACTTTGCTGGTGTGACTTTGCTGGTGTGACTTTGCTGGTGTGACTTTGCTGGTGTGACTTTGCTGGTCTGACTCCTCTGGTGTGACTTTGTTGGTGTGACTTTGCTGGTGTAACTTTGCTGGTGTGACTTTGCTGGTGTGACTTTGTTGGTGTGACTTTGCTGGTGTGATTCCGCTGGTGTGGCTTTGCTGGTGTGACTTTGCTGGTGTGACTTTGCTGGTGTGACTTTGCTGGTGTGACTTTGCTGGTCTGACTCCTCTGGTGTGACTTTGTTGGTGTAACTTTGCTGGTGTAACTTTGCTGGTGTGACTTTGCTGGTGTGACTTTGTTGGTGTGACTTTGCTGGTGTGGCTTTGCTGGTGTGACTTTGCTGGTGTGACTTTGTTGGTGTGACTTTGCTGGTGTGACTTTGCTGGTGTGACTTTGCTGGTCTGACTCCGCTGGTCTGACTCCACTGGTGTAACTTTGCTGGTGTGACTTTGCTGATGTGACTTTGCTGGTGTGACTTTGCTGGTGTGACTTTGCTGGTGTGACTTTGCTGGTGTGACTTTGCTGGTGTGACTTTGCTGGTCTGACTCCACTGGTGTGAGTGTGCCACCGAGGCACTTGGGGGCAGAGAAGTAATTAACATTAATTTCCACTGCTGGTGTGACTCCGCTGGTGTGACTTTGCTGGTGTGACTGCGATGGTGTTCTTCGCTGATTCGCTGTTGACGTGTAAGCGCTTGAAAATGTATTCCACTTCAAAGCAGTGCACGCGCTCACGATCTGTACACCCACGCTCGCATGCGTCGAATCATACGAAAATATTATTACATATTCATGCAAATCATATTCAAATTACACAATTGGGATAGTCGATCCCAAAGGTAGACGCTACGGTACATGTGTAGCGACATCGCGGACACCACAGAGGTGTGGGTGTAGTACCGGCCCTAGAGGGGCCCGGTGAGCGCTGGATGGCACCACGCTCGGCGTGCAGTGCCAGCCCTATAGGACAGGGTGTGGGAGTGCCAGCGGTAGGAATGGGGTCACTAAAGGCCATGGCACTCTGGTTGACCCGAGAGGACACGTGACCAGTTAAATCTACACAGGGGCCCCTTAGTGGGGGTTAGGGGTGGTCACGTGGTCGGGGTCCAGATCCGGCTCGAGGATTTTAGAAGGTGGGCGTGGCAAAGGGCGGAGCCAGCCACGCCGCAGAGAATAAAAGTCGGGTCCCCCAGAGGGAAAGGGGTTGTTGTTTATCCTGAAGAAACCTTCGTCTACGTTCTTCGAGTTTCCAACACGTGGACCGTGACCCGAGCTGTGGTCTCGGTCCGTAGTAGCAGTTACGTTGTAATTAGTGTAGCTAGCCTGGTGGTCACCACCTGGCTAACTACACCAGTCACGTGGTAACTAGTGTAGTTAGCCTGGTGGTCACCACCTGGCTAACTCACGTGGTAACTAGTGTAGCTAGCCTGGTGATCACCACCTGGCTAACTCACGTGGTAACTAGTGTAGCTAGCCTGGTGGTCACCACCTGGCTAACTCACGTGGTAACTAGTGTAGCTAGCCAGGTGGTCACCACCTGGCTAACTCACGTGGTAACTAGTGTAGCTAGCCTGGTGGTCACCACCTGGCTAACTCACGTGGTAACTAGTGTAGCTAGCCTGGTGATCACCACCATTGGTTCTTATTCTGTTAAGTGGCAGTTACCCCATGTGTCGGTGTTAAATAAATGTGTTGCCTCCAAGAGTGCGTCTGCGACTCAGTTGAACTCACTGCACATGTACGCATGTTTGCTGAACTTATTTCGCACCGTACGTGCTAATCGGGGGATGCGGGGCAAGGTCAACAAACGAAAATACAAAAAGCAGTTCGAAAGAAGTTAGTATTGTATACAGGTTTTACACTTTTACACGAAGTAAAACGAGACGGATTTTTTTTCTGGAATCGAATCCTGACCCCCGAATCGTCAATTCAATCAACCAGCCTGTGGGGTTAATTGGAGGGGGCGCGGGGGTATCAGTGTGAATCACATGTTTAGTGTGACGGGGGGGGGGGGCAGGAAAGTGCCCCTTAAAATATCGCAAATGTCGTCGCGAGAGAGTTTGTCTGGGCAGCAATATTGCCATCCCCACGGGTTACCAGGTGGTGATGAGATCAAATAGAGCAGAACAATTTGCCGTCATTACTGGAGGCGCTGTGGCTAAAAGCCAGTATTGGTTTTCAACAGAAAGCGGGGCAGGTGCGGCGTGTCGTCTCTCCCCGCGTAGCGATCGGTCGGCGGAAATGTGACGGTGCCGCTAGCCGTGCCCGCCCGGCCGTGGCACGGTCAATAGTGGTGCCGGACCATTGGGAGCCCCAAGCAGAATTTGTTTTTTTATCGCGGCCCCCAGCACCCACCCACACACCACCCCCCGCTCAGGTGACAGAAGAAGACGCGGTGCGATAGGAGACGCGTAGACACAACTAAAGGTGTCGTGCGATGATGCCAATTAGCTCGTGAATATTTTTGACGATTCCGGAGGGCTTCAGGTGGGGGAAGGGGGGACGTAAACGCTTGATTTTCTTGGTTTGCTCGTTGCCCAGCCGCCGACACTGGCCACGGTTGTGCCACGCGCGTGTTGCGGCCACGCTCCTACTTTGTTTCAAAGAGCCACGGAACTCGAGCGCGTGATTGCGCTGCCTCCACTGGGACCAAACCGGCCAGGTGGCTCAGCGATCAGGAGGGTCGCGAGTTCAAATCCTGGTTTCAAGGGGGGAGGCGGGGGGGTGGTCGGTTCAGCCTATCATTCCTCAGGGGCCGATAAAACGAACACCGCTTGGTGGTACAATACGAATAGCCTCGCCCGTGCCGGAGTAATGTTTAAATGTCAGGGATGTGAAGAGATGAGCAACGATCGTTTGAACGGTAATTCACTCTTGACTCAGACCGAGCGAGATGCAATCGAAAATGTTGAAGGCAGCAGGAACGGTTAATTTAATGCATGCCATGCAATACACAATGTTTTCAGCAATGCAGTCTTGAAGTTGTACACAGCACACAAATATCCCCCCATATAGCCTTAACAGACTGTTGGTTGCAAGTGCTGATAGCGAGCACCTATGAAGCAAGTGCTGTTAGCAAGTGCTGTTATCGAGCTGGTACGGCACACGAGGGGGTGGGTGGCCAGCACAACGCCCGGCTGCCTTTGTCTCTCCAGTGGCGATTTTTACACACCGCACCAGCTAATTCCTTTGAGGCTGAGTCTAACTAGAGGAGGCCCAGGACCGGTTTAAATTATCGTCACTGGTGTTGGCCATGCCCGGGAATTGACCTCGGGGTAGCCGGGTTAGTAGCGCAGCGTGCTAACCACTGCGCCACCGCTCCCACCACCACCACACAACAACAACAACCGCCATTCGCTACTAAGTGGCGGTGACGTCCCCACTGCGTTTGTGCCGCACGCAAGCGCCGCCGCGGTACCGCGAGTGCAAAACGAGGCCAACACTGACCACTGCGTGTCCGTGTGCCCTCTCGCAACAGAGACACGGGGCGAGACACAGGGACGTCCACGCGTTCGGCGCTGCGCCCGTCCTTCGACGCAAACAATAAAAACAACCGGGCAGCACGAGTCGCGTGGCTCCGGGAAATTTTCGTTCGTCGGGTTTTGAAATCCCTCCCCTCCTACCTTCCCTCCCTCCCCCCACCCACCCCCACCCCCGCCCCCCTTCCCCACCCCGCCCCCGTCCCGGGAAGGGCCGCCGTGAAAAATGAGAAGGGCCCCTCGCGGTGGTCGTTGTCATCCGCGGCAGAATAAGGTCACGCCAGGGGCCCGCCCCGTCCCAACGGCGCGCCGATGATTCGCGAGCCCGCTGCGAGAGAGAGAGAGAGAGAAGCCCTAAGTGGCCCCCTCGGCCATCAAATGGGTTTTTTTTTTTGCGCCGGAGTGGAAACGTGCGGTAATAATATTAATATCGGTCTGACAGCTGGACCCCGCGATGTGAGTGCCACGGATGATGGAGAGATGGACGCTCCGGCGCGCCAAAATCTATTAGCGCCGTGCCGCGGGTAGGGTGACCATGAGCTGTAATCACTGCGGAACGAATGAAGTTTTTGTCTTCGGAAGCCGGTAAAGCGATGTGTTAAGAGAGAAAAAATATATATATATGGGGAAAAGTACGACGGGATATATTTAGTTGTCAATGCCCTGCACGACCAAACTGCCAAATCCACACGACCCGAGTTCCGATTCCCAGCCGTGGATAAATATCAGCGTCGAACCATACCCATGCTGGCCAACCACTACTATCCCCACCTCACCTACCCGCAATGACCAGCGTGGTGAAGTATGGTCAAAACTGCTCCCATAACCGACGTGGCGTGCGGAGGCTTTCAAGCAGCGGTGGATCACCACGGCACAGTTTCGTGGCGACGGGTTTGATTCCCACAAATCGACATCACGCCTCTTGATGTGTGTCGGCACGCTGCTCTGCTGGTGACGCTTTGGGCTTGTTCTACAACAACATCGTCGTGATCACGAGCAGCAGCAGCAGCAGCAGCAGCCACGTTTTATCCACTGCTGGATGAAGCCCCCCCCCCTCCCCCCCACCACCACAAGCCGCTGCCATCTCTCACGGTCCCGCAATGCAAAACAATCGTCTCGGCGCGACCCCAAACGCGAGTCCGCTGTCACCGCTCTGCCCGCAGCGAAGGACGTGGGGCCGCCCGACCCATCGGTCACGGTCCCTCCCCGCCGCTACCGCCGCCAGCCTCCACCGCGCGGGGGGGGGGGATGGTCGAAGTGCACCGCGCTGCGTACTCGGCGAGACCGGGATCCTCCAGAATGGACCGAGTGTCGGGCGTTGCCAGGCAGGGATGGTGGCGGTCGCGGTGGCGGTTGGCGTCTCACCCGCCAGCACGGCTGGCTGGTGGGACAGATGGCCCGGATTTGGCGGTGTCACTGGCCTAGGTCAGTGTCAATCCCAATTCCTCCCCCCAAACCTCCATTACCGGCCCAGCCTCTGGCCCCGGTGACCCAGAGCCAGACGCTGCGTTCTTGACAGTGCCTGGGCAAAAAGAAAAGCCCTGGGGAGGCAGGAATGGGGTGCGTGTACGTGTGTGCGTGCGCGCGTGTGTGTGTGCGTGCATGCGTGTGTGTGTGTGTGTGCATGTGCCGGAGTAAAGGGGGGGGGGGTGGGGGGGCAGCCGTGTTCCTGTGCCTCTCCGGATAGGAGGTGCTGCGATTGTGTGGGCCGGGTGGACCCCATGCGACGCACGCATCAATTCCTCTAACGTGATTGAGGTGGCTTACGGCTAAGACCTCCGCATTATTGATTTTGAATCCCCCTGATTTGCAAATGCAACATACGCATCTTTTATAATTTACTATTCGCTCGGGTTTTAAAGGGATCGCGTCCATGTGTGTGTGTGCGGTGTGTCCGCCTGCATCTTGGGAACGGCATAGTTGTGGCTAGCACGCTGCGCTACGAACTCTCGCAACCCGAGTTCAAGTCCTGCTCACGGCCAACATCGGTGGGAAATATTTGAACTGCTTCTGGACCTCTCCTATGTTGAACACGTAGGCTTTTGCCACCAATAATATCCATAATAAAGGTGTTTTCTTGGGTTAGATTGCGTCAATATAAATGTGTCGTTAAACCCGCCACCACCCGACACAGTGAATTAGTACGGTTTGTTACTTAAACGAAACGCGCCAATTACACTGGTCAACACACTTTTTCTGGCATAAGATATTCCAAGGGTTTTAAAGTAATGTTGGGGTGCTGATTCCAAATCTGGCATCAGTTTTTGTCTATCACATCAGGTTTTTGAGATATCAAATATTGGATTTTCAATAAAAACTGCAGAAGAAAAATATTAAATTAATGTGGATATCTACATAAAATGATGTTATAAACACACTATCCTAAAAATACAGTACCATATTTTAACACTAAAGCAGTCAATGACTCGCAACAACTTACAATCATAAGTGACAGAGTTAATTTCGGGTAAAATCAATGAAAATGGGCTATGCCGATAGCATAAAAATGAGATGTGATAGAGCAAATCTGAGATCAGATTTGGAATCAGCACCCTGAAATTAGTCTAAAACAGCTGCAAAAGTCCAGGCCAGAAAAAAATGTGTTTTTTTTGTTGACCAGTGTTAGTCACTACTCCAGCACACCGATGCGTGCTGGAGAGTAAACCCGCAACATTTACAATTCGAGCACGACATTTCGCTGGCGATTACAAACAGCTTCGTCGGGCGATAGCCAGAATTGTGAATCTCTTATGTCCTGGCGCGTTGTGTACACATCAGTACCGCGTCGCACTGGCCACGCCGCTCCAGTACCACCTAAGAGAACTTGCTCCAACAGCCTGTGTTGCCTATACAGGGGACCTTTGTCTTTGCATGCGTGCATGCGTTGTCGTGTACTTGTTGCGCTCTTGTGGAAGTGCGGTGTTTATAAACTAAAATGACAAGAAGCGAATTACTCAATTGAGGTGACGGCAATCGATGACAGCAATCATCTCGCGCTGCTGGAAAGACTGAAGGCGATTAGCAGGCCAGGTGCCGAATCACCTTGGGCCCACAGGGACAGCTGCCACTGGGGGTGCCCCCTTTCAAACGTTGTTGAGTTCAGAGGCGAGATGTCGTGTGCTCCGAGACTCCGCGACGCATGGGAGGTCGCTACATCAAAAGAAGCGGCGGTACGTGTTGATCGTTATCATTAATCAACGGGTCATGTTGGTCAGGTACAGAGCGTTGCCATCGCCGTTGTAGAGAGCAGGCGTGTGTGTGCTGTTGCTCTCGTTCGTTTCCAGCCAGGACGTCAACTCGTCTGTCTGGTGAGTTTCTCATGCTTCACAGGGCGACACTTGGTGCAGAGTCTTGCCGGGTTCCCATTTTGACAACGCCCTCGCTTTACCGAGAGAAGCCGCGCTATGCCTCTATCACTGCTTCAGGAGTGCTCTGCCACATTGGGGGTGTTCGGGCAATTTCCACGACCACGCGTTCGGCACGTTCTGTCGACGTCTGTACCTTGACATCCGGTGCCTCCGAATATCGCGGGCGCACGCCGAACTCCCCGTCACGACGCCTCCGTCGTAAGGCTGACGACGGGGGTGCAACTCCACGGACGCACACGCCGGCACAAAGACGTAGGCTTCGGCGCGACACTTCATCTCTCAAGCTGCCGGCCCCGATCGCCAAATTCCTGAAATTTGATTTCAAAAGTAGCAACCGCGAGGTCGCTGAGCACTAACAAAACACCGCCACCACCACCACCAACGCCAGTGACCGACTCCTCCTGACGCGGGCCTCGACAGATGCAGTGATGCGATAATTGAACCTCATGGCCATACCCCGTAGGTACTATACTATACCCCGGCTCTCGCATAATGTCCCTGATGCAGTCATTTTTAGTCTGTTGATGGTCGGCGATGCGGCAATCGATTCATCTCGACGAGCTGGGCACGATGCACCACTATGGTGCGTACGAGCGTTCAGGGTTTCAGCGCAATCGTCCTCGCTGCGTTTCGACATCGCGGAGTGGCACTGATTTAGGATTGATTGGTACCCCAGTCGCGGAGTTAAGTAACACCACTGGAATAAGGATCAATTGGTCCTCATGGCGGTACCCCGGGGTACCAAATGATACGAAATAGCCGAGGCAATTAAATATTTTATTTCTGAGACACTATATTTTACAGGGGTGTACTTCACTCCGCGACTGGGGTACCAATAATACCGAAATCAGTGCCACACTCCACAATGTCGAAACGCCAAACATCAGCATAAAACATCCGTTATCGAAAAATTAAACTTTGAATAGAGCATCGTGTACAGCTCGTCGAGACGAGTCGATTGCCCCATCGCCGACGATCAACAGACTAAAAACGACTGCATCACGGACATTACGCGAGAGCCGGGGTCCAATAGTGGGACCCCGGGGTACCGCCATAAGGTTCAACTGCGACTTAGCCACGATAACCTCCCCCCCTCCTCCTCCCCCCCCGCCCCGCCCGCCTTCCCCCCGACGCCGCAACACGTGTCTGCGTTCAGGTGCCCGACGTGACCCCGCCGATGCCGGGTCACACCTTGTTGCCATCACGGCAGATGTGTGGTCTCGTCGACCTGCCCCACTCGGCCGCACGGCGCAGGAGTCCGCGGTTGGGGGTGGGGGGCGCTCATGTGGGGGGGGGGAGGGCAGGGGGGTCCTGGGTGGTGGCGAATTCTGAGAAGGGGCCCTCCACCTCGGAGCCCTCGCTCCTCAAATCTGTCACACGCCAGGCCGCCCACACCACCCCCCCCCCCCCTTTCTTAACTTGAAAGCTCGGCGTTTTTTCTACCCCCGCGCGCGCCTTCGATGCACTTTCCACAAGGGAGATAAATGTAATGAGTCATATATTGCTCGCAGTGTGCACGCGTTGGTGCGTGCGTGTAGTGTTAAAAAAAATTCAAGCTTAAATCGCATTTAATTCCTCTTCATCGCTGCGTGCTTTGCTCGTGCGCGCGCGTTTCCGTTTGCGCGTGCGGCGTCTGCAGGCGTGCGTGGCCGAGGCAACGGTTGGAGCAGCCGCCCGGATAATAATCAATACCAATCGACGCATTATTAATTCATTCATAGCGATGATTAAGGTCGATATTCATCAAACGGTTTGACACCGCGGTTACATCGCTACGGGCAAGGGGCACAGCCACTGCGGGTTCCCGCGGAGTGTCCGGATGCCGCGAGCCGCTCCCGCAAAGATGTCGCGACGAGAATCCTGGTGTCTTGTGTCTTGTGTTGTTGTTGAGTCCACGTTGACGTTTTTTGTCCCACCGTCGGCAAGGCGAACGCACACGCACTGACCCAGCCAGTGCCGAGTGAGACTGTCGGCAGGAAGTCGTTCAAAATGCATTTCGATCATTTATCGGACACGCAAGAAATATCACAGGACTCCACGCCTGTTGTCCACGATGTTGTCTATTGTTTGCTTTTCTCTCTTTAGGGCAGTGCGATTGAGATGTTGTTCGTTTGTGCTGGACACGGCCCACGCGGATGCACGACAGCTTTTGTTCACTTAAAGCGCCGTAGAACTCCTCCATCACGTGACAAGTGGGCGGGGGGTGGGGGGGGGGGTGAACTTGAGGGATTCGATCTGTAATCTGCCGAGGAGCCACCGGGATCCATTCGCTGGAAGCTGGGACACCCCTGAAGTATATCTTAATAGGAATATGTACTCTCTGTCAAGCAAGACGCACATGCAAACTAACAACAACAACCGCCATTCGCCACTAAGTCGCGGTCCCGTCACCACGACGCTTGTGCCAGGCTGTGTGCACTTTAAGGCCACGTGAAGTGTCGAACGTCCGCTGGTAGGATGTCACGGGACAGACCCAGCAGGTGCCATGGGTCGACTGACTGAGATGAATGCTGGCCGATGCACCACCTGTGCTCCCTACTGTGCCAACTTGCTGTTTTATGCACCCGGCGCTCCGCTCGTTGTTGTGAGCGTCGCTCCTCCGCCCTCCGTTGTTGTTGGAGGGCAGCTGCCTCCAACTGCCCAGTAGCGTCCTTCACGAGCCTCCTCCACAGAGGCCGATCTTGACACCGCTGGTACCAGTCATCGGCAAATCCACTCAGCACCACATCCTCTTTTACCACATTATTCACAGGAACCCGGGTTTGCATCTTTATTTGAACCCGTGCTCTCAATCATGAGGCGCATAGAGTGTGCATTTACTTGATTTGCGTTTGATGGAATATTGAAAGTCACGCCATTGTGGGCCTGTAAAAACAGGCGTTTGGCAAACTCTGCATTAATTCCTCTCTGGCCTCTATGAGCTATGAAGAAGGGCCATTACCCGAAACGTCGTCTATTATGTATTTTAACTTTTTCAGGCCACGGTGTTATTGAGAGATGTGTTGAGTTGTTTTGGTTAATTGTGTGTCTGCACCATTGCCAATGCAACAGCAGCTGCAAGCATCACCAAGTAATTTGAGTGTCGATGTTTAATTGATGATATTTATTTTCATTGCAAATAACAAACAAGAAGACAGGCCGTTGGAGAAAATTATGCGAGCGAGCACCTATGAAGACCGGCACGGCACGTGAGGTGTTGACTTGTCGAACACCGCACCCAGCCATCTCTGTCTCCTCGGCGCTGCCGTTTGAGGCTGAGCCGACCTAGGGGAGGCCCAGTTAATATTGTCACCACCGATGTTAGCCGTGGCTGGGAATTCTAACTCGGTCTGTAGCACGTTGCTCTGACCACTACACCACCGCTCCCCCTACACACACACACGCACACACGCGCACGCGCGAATACAGACGCACTAATGCACACACAGACATTTAAACCCCGGGTATTAGAGGGCGGGACTTCTGAGAGGTGGCTTCTTAAAGAAGTGTAACTTTTGTCCGCTAAGTCCTGCCAGATCTTTGGATCTCTTGCACAATGGGCCTCTGAGCCCTCAGCAAACGCGTCGCTTTATTTTGGGCGAAACACCAGTCACGTGATCTCGGCTTTCAGACGCAGCCTCAATCACAACCACAACACCGGCCAGCAGCAACTACGTCGACAGGACGGCCGCTAAAACAACCACAAGAACACCACAGCCACATTGATGGCTGAGACAAAGACACTATACCCCCCCCCAAAAAAAAATATATTATGGATGATATTGGTCGCGAAAGTCTACGTGTTGAACTGCCAAGGACAAAGATACCCCGTATAGCCCTAACATTATATTGGGGCAAGTGCTGTTAGCGAGCACCTATGAAGGCCGGCACGGTACGCCAGGGGTTGGGTGGCCAACGCCACGCCCGACCGCCTTTGTCTCCCCATTGGCGATGTTTACACATCGCACCAGGTACTCATTTGAGCCTCAGCGGTTGTAATGCCACAACCGCTAAAACAACCACACCAACACCACAGCCACATCAACGGGACAACCGCTAAAACAACCACACCAACACCACAGCCACATCAACGGCACAACCGCTAAAACAACCACACCAACACCACAGCCACATCAACGGCACAATCTCTAAGACAGCAACAACCAATAAAACAACATTCACTTGACCGCAATAATTGCCTTTCCCAGAGCAACAAAAGTGACCGCAGCAGCCAAACGCAGCGCTGCTGTGTCTGGCCCAGCAGCAGACTCTCTCGCTGCTGCGCCACGAAAACCTAATTTGTCTTATTCCATACATACATTTTTTTTAAAGCCAAAAACTCCACCCTCGTGGCCCAGCCGCTCGCTCGCGTTCATTCCGTGTGGCCTCCAGAGCAGCAAAGGAGAGGGCTCCCTCGTTTTTTTTGGGGGGGGGGGGGGGTGGTTTCCGCCGTTTTTTCTTTTCATTGTCGGGAACTTCGGCCAGCGGCTCACTGCGGAGTACATCTGAACCGGCCCCCGCGTTTCGTTTCATTATTCACCGAGCGCCGATACAAAAGCCCGGCCAGCCAGGCTCATTCGGAGATTGGCGGCAGGGGGGGGGGCGCTGGTGGGGGCGAGGAGTGGCGGGGGGAAGGGGGCACGTCTGACCCCCGCTAATGCCGCGAGATTGGCCACCTGCAAATTTCCCTTCGGCCACTTGGACAAGTTGAAAGTGGAGTTCAGCAGATTAATCAACTCCCATGTGCACGCCGCGGCCACCGCAAGTCTCACACGCCTATTTCGCGTCCATCGATCCTGCTTCCCTTTGCTTGAATGCCTCCTCCGCCTCCTCCTCCTCCTCCTCCAGCTCGGATGGCGAGCGACGGGAGATGTTATGCTAACTGGCGTTTAATTGCGCCGATTAATTTTTCACCCACACACACACACAGAAAAAATAAAACCCGAGGTCGCCCGCTCGACGAACCGACACTCCCGGCGTGCCTGGTTCGTTACCGACGACGTCGTGAGCGGTCCTAGATCTCCCGGGGACCTCTCTCCACCAGCGGGGCAGTGCTAGTTGGGTACGACGCAGTCAGTCCGATGCGGTGGGGTAAAGTGTGGGTGCTCGTTTTCTAAAATGTTTTTTCTTTGCGAGGCGCCTGGCCAATGTCGGAAGAGTAGAGCGAAGCACCCTTTTGGTGGGGGGTTTCTTCTGCCAGCAGCGGCGCGAGCGAGCAATTGCAGGGGCTGCACCTTCGCCTTGCGCGCCGTGCCGTCGCCCCGCGGTTCGTTTCCGTCTCCCGAGCGTGGAGAAGTTCTCGGTTCTACCCACCGGAGGGAAGGGCACCACTTTTGTCGACGACGTCAGGAAGCTGAATCGCTCACGGTGACCTTAAGTCACGAGGCTTTGGCCACGTTGGTTATAAGGCCGCCCGCAAATTCACAATTGACCTCATACCGCGTGAAACCATCGATTAGACGCTACGGTACAATCCAAAGGTGTAGCCCTGCAATTGCTCGCTGACGCCATTGCTGTTGGAAGGGCCTCCAACTAGAAGTGGCTCGATGAGAGCTTCTTTCAGAGGCTACTTTGGCCTACTCTTCCACGCTGACCAGATATCTTGATAGAGGTGCGTGAGTACGCACATTTTACCGCACAGCACGTGACCCCGTTGATCGACTGTGGCATATCTATTTAATACTTCCAAGTAGAGAGAGAACTCGTGACCTTTGCTGTGGCCATCACCACTCTTGACCGGTGTTGATATTTACACAATGCACCAGCTAAGGCTGAGTCCACATCGGGGGATGGCTTAGGATCGCGTTCAGACGTCAAATTTTTACTTGATGTTATCCACGAGTGTGAATTCAACTCGAGTGGGCGAAGTTCCCAGCGCATTGCCACTAACCACTGCGTCACCGCACCACTGCTGCCGCACACACGCACTATCACAAACACAAAAGACCACCCGTATAGCCTCAGCAGACTTTTTGGGGCAAGTGCTGTTGGCGAGCACCTATTAAGGCCGGCACGGCACAAGAGGGGGTGGGTGACCAACAGCAAACACTTGCAGCCTTTGTCTCCCTCTTTGTGATGTTCACACAGTTCAGTTCGGTTTATTTTGAATTGCCCTGTGAGCTAATAAGCCCTCAAATCGGGTTTGATCAACACACCGCACCAGCGACTGATTTGAGGCTGAGACGACCTAGGGGAGGCCCAGGACTGATTAAGATATTCGTCGCTGGTGTCGGCCGTGAGCCGGGAATCGAACTCCGATCGCCGGGTTCGCAGCACAGCGTAGCGCTGACCACCACCATTGGCGCCACACACACAAAAACACCACACGCACCCACACACACATATATGTATTCCCGTGCTAAAAGCTCCGTCAGTAGAAATATTTGGGGTCTCCCCATCCATAATAAGGCTTTCAGCGAAGGGGGCTTAGCGACACTGCGCTATTCTTTAGCGTCACCCCATGAGCCCTAAACTCCATTGTGACCACCCGCGGCTCCCTCTCCTCCGTGGCCCCACGTATTCCCATTCAGTCGGGGCCCTCAGAATTACACGCGATTCGCTCAGTTGGATTTTCCCGCAAACTCTCCTTTCTTTTTTCATCCTGCTTCTTCTTCCTCCTCCTCCTTCTTTCTTTCTTCCCTTTCTTTCGGCGCTATACACACGACCGACACAAGGAAATTTGCTGCCAGTGATGGCTTAATTTCTCCCCGCGCCGGCAGCAGCAAGCCGGTGGTGCCATCATCCCCGGTTAGAGGGCGAACGCACGCGCCTGTGACCGTGCGTGGGGTAACGTACACATACGTACGGTGTGTAATGCACGCGAGCACTGGGGAGACAAAGGCGGCCGGGGGTTGGTGCTGGCCACCCACCCAGTCGTGTGACGGTGCCGGCCTTCGTAGGTGCTCGCTAACAGCACTTGACACAGCAGTCTGTTAAACTCAGTTAAAGGCTACACGGGGGATCTCTGTCCATGCGTACGTACGTTTAATTATCGGTTGTTTTGCGTTCCAGCTAACCGCATGGGGAAAAACCGGTTAAAACCGGTTAACGGTTTGCCGCACGTGGTGATCGTCGATATGCCCGGCGGTATAAATGAGAACACCGCAGTCGGTTGGCAGATTGCGTGTGGTGGGGTAAAATGTGGGTACGCTCACCCCTTCCAAATCAGTGCGCTCGTTGTTACTGACATTCGACTGGAATCGGTTACCGGTTTTGTAGATGGTTACCGGTCTACCGGCTATTGATTAACAACCCAAGGAAATTACCCATCATCCCTCCTGGGGATCGATACAAAAAATATATCCATGGATACGCGGAGTTATGTGGCTCAGTGTCGGCAAAAAAAAAACAAAGCTAAAAGTTCAGGGACCCCAAGTAGCTGAAGTACAGCTGCCTCAAATCACATCTAAAATCACAATCCGAATAAACGCAAACAAGATTACGAAATACGCCGCATCTCTCATCTCACTTTGTCTACGAATGTGTCTCCGTCGATCTTGTCTACCCACAACTCTCTCGCTCGTCCAAACAACTCTTCCGTCACCTCGCTAGGTAATGAAAGAAAATGTTTTGATATCGGATTCGAATGAGCCAGCTCCAATCGATCTCACTCATTCCTCTCGTCCGCGTCTCTTCTCTCAACTCACCTCTCTCCCTTGTCCGCACTTATCTTATCTCACTGCATCTACATTTTCTCTTATCATCTCACTAAGCTTTTATAGATTGAAAAGGGGTGGGGGGCCGCTACTTAACGCCCCCCCCCCACTCAATGAACCAGGCCACGAGTATCTGTGGGCTCTCCCTGGGCGAATTCCTGAAAAATCTCTGCTCAGTTGTGGATCCACTTTGCTCCGTCGGGGCTTGCTTGTGTTATGCTTCGTCGTGTTTGTGTGTGTGTTTTTTTTTCTCCTGGTGAAATTAGGACATTCCTGAGAAGTAATTGTTGCGGCCAGGAGCGTTGCTCATCTTCCAGCAAGCTTGGTTGTTTTCCGGGTCCCATTGCTCGGACACAAACGAAGTTGTCTGTCAGTTCTAGATTTGAAGCTTTCGTGACTGCAAGGATTCATATTCTTAGGTTTTTTCGGTAAAGTCACGTAGGTAAAAAAATGTAAATTAATAAAAGTAAAATAAAAAGTAAAATAAAAATCACGACGTTTCGGAGGCAACAGCTATCGTGCTGTGACTGTTCCACCTGAAGACGGAAGCTTGTGTTGCCTCCGAAACGTCGTGATTTTTATTTTATTTTTATTTTACTTTTATTAATTTTAATTTTCTACCTACGTGACTTTACCGAAAAAACCTAAGAACATTTTCTGTCAGTGTTGCTTTATTGAAGGGCTCGCTTCGTGTGCGTACGTGCGGCGAACTTCTTTCGCACCGTACGTTGCCATACCACGCCAAATCGGAGGTGCTAATGGGGGGGGGGAAAGGGCGATACACTAAACGCCCTATCAAGAAATTAGTTTTCAATCTGGGGGATTATTTAAAAGTGCAGAGCTCCCAGTGGCATCCTGATATCGGAGGGAAGAGCGTTCCAGACGGACGCAGAAGCGCATCTGAATGCGCGCGGTGCGCTAACCGTCTTATTAGTACTGTACATGCTTATTTGTACTGCAATGTGTATTAGTACCGTACATGTTTATTAGTACTGTACATGGTTATTAGTACTGTACATGCGTATTAGTACTGTACATGCTTATTAGTACTGTACATGCGCAAATGATTATAGGGTGATCCATCCATAGATCTCCCCACTGATTTCTAATGGCACTACAAATGCCCTTATTTCTTCTCAACAGCCGATCGAATCTCGTGAATCCTACAGAGAGGGAGAGTGCTGAGCGACGTGGTCATTCCGTCGAGATTGATGGGAGATGTCGTAGAGAGACATTGAAATGAAATGTTGCCTTCTCTGTAACGCCTTCCTCTGATTTGACTCGGGGGTTATCTCTCCATTGGCTGCTCCCTCCTTTGGCTGTCATTCCATCGTTAGTCTCGACCGCCGGCTATCATCATCATCATCATCGTCGTCGTCGTTCATCCCTTCGTGTCGGCCGTGGACGCGTTACTGGCCAAATCCTTTTAATCCACAGCGAGCTCGATGTGTAAATCGGGAGTGACAAAGTGGAAACTCAAAGCAATTGCTACGACGCGCGTGCAGATTCTGTGCTCAGAATATCACAGAATATCACAAACAACAAATACATCTCAAGGGCAACAACACAAATTAAATAAAACACTTTTCAAACAACTTCGCCGTAGATTTTCTCGTGCGGGTAGCTTTCATGGGGATAAAATGCGACGTTGCTACTTTACTGCCTCTGGCCAAGGCCGGGTAGACGGCCTTCATAATCAAACTTAATGACCCTTGGCGAAAGTGCCCGGTTTAATGCGTCTGACAATGACTCTAAATTGTCGCTAAGTACCTTGTAAGTTTCTTTAAAAGGGTTGTAAAATGCCCCACCTCCCCCACCCCCCGTAGTGTCCTGCTCATAGCGGGCGCCAATTAACTAATGCTATTTACTCTGGAAACAATTTGCTGTAATGGCTTTTAATTTAAGACGGTGGTGGTGGTGGTGGGGGGGGGGGGGTTGGAGATGTGGCAGGCAACGAGAGGGTTGCTGAGTGACTGCGCCACCCTTTCAACGTTGAAGTCAGCCCGTGCTGTCACGGATACTGCCCACTGCGTCCGATGTTTGTGAGTGCCACTAACGAACAGCTGGGGGCCCGGCTCGTTTACGCAACGCGGTTCCCACCCACCCCACCCACGTGGCATTATCTTCCACGTCAGTCGGGTGATGGGGACTGGGTCGGCCCCACCGTTCCAAGTTGAACTTGAAAAAGAACAACGTTAACAACTTTATCCATAATAGAGGGTGTGATTTTCGATTTAAAGCTTTCGTGACTGCTAGGGATTCATCTTCTTGGTTCTTTCGGTAAAGTCACGTAGAAGGGAAATAATAAAATAATAAAAATAAAACAATAAAATATTATGTTTTATTTTTATTAAAATAGAGGGTGTGTTGGGTGTTAGATTGCGTAAATATAAATGTGTCGTTCAATCCGCCACCACCCGACACAGCCAATTAGGAAGGTTTGTCACGTGAACGAAACGTGCCGATTAGTTACTACTTCAGCACGCCGGTGTGTTGGAGAGTAAACCCATGACATTTACAATTCGAGTGCAACATTTCGCTGGTGATTGCAACCAGCACCATCAGGCGACAGTCAGAATTGTGAAGAAGTCCTCCTGTTGTCGGTCTGAAATTAAACTGAAACCTGTTTAGCCAGGTTGTCAGAGATAATTTTTTTTACAAAATGTATGATTGAAAATCAACCTAATTGCTATTTTAATTGCACGAGTTTGAAGTTTTAATGGAGGATAATAGTCTTTGTACAGTGGCTTTGGTTTTAGGAAAGGTGCCTTTAAAGAAATAAAGTTTGATTGTTTACAGATGGGGCTCCGCCAAAGTTCGCCCAATCCTCCCCACTTCGGAACGGATAATAAGCGCTCTGCTGATAACTACAACAACAATAACTACAACACGCAACTCGTTGTGATGATGGTGATGATGCTGCTGCGTTTGCAGCTGCGCACAATGACACAAGCAATGACAACTCCAACGCAATCGAGCGAGAAGGGACATTTAAAAGAAAATGTATTTCCTCTTCACGGTGATGTTATCGACGCGCATGTGTTGAGCGTTTATTGTTGTGTGTCGTACGCGCCGTGATTGTGTTAAATGGACACAACCACCTGCTGCTGATGCGGTAATCGAGCCCAGCTCGCCGTGGGATGTTGTGCTGCGTATTTTTTGTTTGTTATCAAAGGCTCCGTCATCGGCACAAATATCCTAAAACGTTTTAATAATCCATTTACGATAATAATCAGGTCGATCTGAAACCACAAACCTGGGTACTCGGTTCATCTTCATTAGTACATGCCAGGCTGTGGATGTCTTAATCATCAATATGAATCAACTGATATATTTTTTATCGATTAATAAAGTCACGCATACGAAGGAGGCGTCATCGCAGCGATGCACTCAGCTACGTCCGAGGCAATCATCTGGCTCATTATCACCCTCAACGTAAACAAAATACAGTTGTTGCTCTACATGAATTAGCCATACGAAGAATAAGATTAAAGTCACGAGATGCACATTGCATCGTGGTTATAAGAATCGTACTTTCTAATCCGTATCTTTCGTATTCACCGGGTTCGTGTGGACCTATCCGGCCACGGTGGCTACCGCATTCCCATCTCAAATCGTGACCCTGAGACTCAAAAAAATCACCATTTTTTGTCACCCAAACTCCTGTACGTGTCCCATGGCCGTAGGCAAGCACGCTGCAGGTATGCGCGGTTGACCCAACAGTGGCCGCACCTCCGATGAGCACGGCTGGATACGTACGGCGCGAAAGAAGTGTCGACATACGTACACGTACGACACGCCGCTCAAGACAACGCATTTGCACACAGTTCTTCTTTTCCCATTATCGTACGGTATTCCTATTCTCTCCCCGTGACATGTCCCAGTCGTTTTCGTAACCCTACATCGTTGGCGACGGGGCCGCGACCATTAACTCGCTCCACCCGTGAGCCCGAGTTTGCTAATCACAGGTGACTGAAATCCGGATTCGAACTCGGGATCTCAGCGGTGGCGGCTCGGCGTCTCTGACCTCTGGTCCACCCGACCACCACCTCTCTCCGATAATTAAGTTATTGATTGGAGGCGACGTTTGTCTCAATGTCGCTCGATTAGCCGGACGCCAGCGGCTCTCTGAACCATGGGAAGCTCCCGCCGCGGGTTCGCATGAAATATGTTGCGTCCACTCCCTCCCCCCCCATCTCCCCCCCACCGCCCCCCTATCCTCGTTCCAGCTTTGCGCTCTCTCCGTTCGCCGTGATCGGGCCTGGCAGCGAGGCAAGAGATGTGGCCTCGGAGGAATACTCCTCGAGTCATCTCGGGAGGCCGTCACCGCGATGACCGCGGTTTAGTTTTGCGCCGCTGCGTGTTCTGGGACAAGCGCCGGACACTTGCTTGATGAAGCATCAGTGCTTTATTTATATTATTATAATGATAATATGTATTTTTACACACCAGGTAAGGCCCACTGAGCTATGTAGCTCAGTGGGCCTTACCTGCCAAATTCTCAAAGCGCGTGATGTTGATTCTAAATGCGGAGGGAAAAACCGGAGGACCCGGAGGAAAATCCACGTGACCACAGGGAGAGAGAGAGACATGCAAACTCCAAATATACAAGCATTGTCAGGCTCGCGATCGAACCCACGACCTCCTGTATAGCAGGTGAGGTTGTTAACATCTCCTAGTTACCGTGATGATTATAATGGTGACAGTGAGAGACACGCAGACTCCAAATATACAGCAGGCGCCAGGGTCAGGATTGAACCCACGACCTCCTGTATACCAGGCGAGGTAGTTAACATCTCCTAGCCACCGTTGCACCCAAAACACAATGGGAGACTCGGACGAAACCTGACCAGAGTAGAGACGAAAGCAACCCCCCGAGCTGAGTCACCGCTCTGCTCTACAAACTCTCCGATGTTGTTGTCCAGATGTGCCGCGCATTGTTCGGCACCATGTCCGACGTTTCGGCTTCACTTGCCAGGAGCTTCTTCGGTTTGGTCGTACATCAGGCCGGACCACATGTGGTCAAAATTCGAAAAACACATCAGAGAGGAAAAACCACTCACAGTACAGAATATCCAGACTAGGGATCGATATCTCATTCAATATTTTTTGGGTTGCCCAGTAGACTGGGAGATTTCACCCCAACTGTTAGTGAGGGGTATACTGGATGTGGAGTGCCGGGTGTGGAAATACGACCTGGAACACTGGAAGACTGGAGTAGCCACGCGAATAGTAGCCACGGCCATAATGAGTCGTATGTTGGATGTGGTGTTCCGGGTTGGTAAAAAAAAAAATTCTGGGTCACCGGCCCGGACAGAAACAGATTAAATTAAGCCCCAATCCAGACGAGAAATAAAAGGTTTACTCATGAAGACGTCTGGTACCGTAGCTCGCAAACTTCTACGAATCTGCGCGTCTTCCACTCGTGTCTTGGGGGTGCCGTGGTGTTTTTCTCGGGAGTTGAAAAAAAAATCAACGTCCAGACTTTGTGCTTAATCCGAAAAGGCCCTCTCGAGAAGCGGCAAGTTAAGTGCTCGTCAGGAAAAATTTGGCCAGAAATCTCTCGCCGCCAACAACGGCTCCCCCACTGCACCCGCTCGCCCCCCCTCCCCCAGCCTCTCCCCCCCCCAGCTCCCCCCCCCCAGCCTCACCCCCGTCTCCCCCCTCTCTCCCTCCTAGCCTCCCTCCACCTTCGTCTGTGCTCTGCGTCCACGACGCGCGGTGTGGATCTGAGCGCCGGGATTAGACTTTTCCTTTGGAGTGAAAAAAAATGAAAAGTCATTTTTTTGTGCTTTCTTCTTTCGAGACGAGATATATTAATCCTTCAGAAATGAAGATATTAATCCTCGCCTTGGAATATGAAGTGCGGGCCTATTTTGCGCGTTCGTCATTAGCGGTAGCTGCGGTGTGGAGTGGCGGGGCACGCGGCGCAAAGGAGAGAGAGAGAGAGAGGGAGGCCGTCTCTCCGTGTATCTCTCCACGAGCTCGGCTGTAAAGCCCAGAGATCATCGGTTCAAGGCTCCATCCAGCACGTGATAACGCTCGCCGGTTCTCGGCTCTGCAAACGAGGCAGTATCCCATTAAAAATTGCGCTTCTTTCGCGATGTAAAAAGCTTCCAACGGCACTCAGCCGCAGAATAGGCCATTGACTATTGATGCGGACATCACAATTCGCCCGGAGGAAAATTCGTTGCCGTGTCCCGGTTTCCGCCCGTGTTCAGGTTTTGCTGCTGCAGCAGCAGCAAACCCTAACACGGATCGGTTTGCTGTCATTCTGCGATCCGTTACGTGTTTTCGTTTGTGCATTTTTTTCGCAACACATTTCTGCGCAAGTTTAATTTACACGGCGTCTAAATCCCACTGCGTCTCAAGATGCCGTGTGAGAAAAAAAGTGGGCATTTATATTTCAGAGAGAGATAGAGAGGCAGTCGGTCATAGACGCAGGAAAAGAGCATGTGTTGAGCCTGCGCTTGAGCAGGGGCAGGTTTTCGAGAGCACCGATGTCTGGGGGAATGACGTTCTAGACTGTGGGAGCAACAGAGGGAAATGGGCGACCTCTCACTCAGTGCAGATTGCCTGGGTGTTAAGGCAGAGAGCTTTTGGTTGCTGGAGCAGAAGGTGCTTGGATGAGAGTAGAGTGAGATGAGAGAGGAGAGGTAGGAGAGTGCGTGGAGTGGAGTGAGATGAGAGAGGAAAGGTAGGAGAGTGAGTGGAGTGGAGTGAGATGAGAGAGGAGAGGTAGGAGAGTGCGTGGAGGGGAGTGAGATGAAGGAGGAGAGGTAGGAGAGTGTGGAGGGGAGTAGAGTGAGATGAGAGGGGAGAGATAGGAGAATGCGTGGAGGGGAGTAGAGTGAGATGAGAGTGGAGAGGCCGGCATGGGAGAAAATAATCGCTGCTGAACTTCTTTATTACATCTGCTACCCATGAACTCTGCGGACGGATCGAGCAGGCTCTTGTTGTCCGGCCTATCATACCGCGTGCTCATTTTATGGAACGGAGACGATCTGTCCTCTTGTTCGCGTCGCTGGCGGGACCGGGGAACGCGATGCTTAATTGTGGAGAGCTCAGTGAAATGCATCGCGAAACAACAACAGCAGCAACAACACAATGAAGGACATTTAAAAAACACACGCGCGCACGTGCGCGCAATCCTCTTTTTCATCACCATCATCACAATTTCGGCGTCTCTTGAAAGAATGTTCAAGCCTGGCGGCCCCCACCCCCTTAATTTCTGAGAACAATGCCTTCTCAAGTTTACACAGCGACTGACAGCTCGTGGCGAATGCACCGCTTATCCTCTGCGCCTCTATTTATTCCGATCGGTGCCAATGAAAGACATTTCATGTTATGCGCGGCGTATTAAAATGCCATTAGCACCCGAAGGTTAAATTGCACGAAGATTCTACAACAAGGCCATCGGCTATACATTGTCGCTATCTCATTCACGCTCTCTCCGCTCTTTCGCGCTCACTCTCCTTGTTTATCGCCTTGTTTGATTACAAAGGCGCACGCTCCGGCATTCTCGTTCTCGCCAACGGTGCGAACCTTCGCCCGCCGGATTGTTCCGAGGCGAGGGAGGCGGACGCCCCGGTTTTGTCGGCGTCCGTTTGGGATTCTGAACGGGAAATAAAAAAACTAAAATCATAAAAATAACAACAACAACTGTGGACGCACGGCCATCACGGACGCAACGGAATGATGAGCAACGGACACGATTCGCGTTGCGACCAAAACATGTTTTGTTTAAATTTCGATTTAAAGCTTTCATTAGGACGCTGTCTTTCCGACAGCCCTGTTCTTCACCTGAGGACGGCTGCTTGCGTTGTGGCCGAAACGTCGTGAGAATTTTATCTTATTATGTTTTATTTTTTCTTATTTTCTTATTTCCCTTCTACGTGACTTTACCGAAAAAAACAAGAATATGTTTTGATTCCCCGTGGTTCCTTATTTTGAGCCGTCGCAAGCGATAAACAAGTCATATTTTTCAGCAGCTTTTCCCATCCACTGATGGATGACAAAGACAAATATCCCCCGTACAGCCTTAACAGGCTATTGGGGCAAGTGCTGTAGGCGAGCACCTAGGAAGGCCGGATCGGCACACGGGTGGCCAGCACAACGCCCGGCCACCTTTGTCTCCCGAGTGACGATGTTCACCCATCGCACCAGGTACTCATTTGAGGCTGAGTCGACTGATGGATGTAGGCCTCCACAATCCGCCACAGTCGTCGAATCTCCTTGGTCGACGAGTCCAATATCGTTTAATTGAATTTTCATTCGTTCAATATTTTCACCTGGATATATCCCTTGAGATGGAACATCTCATTCACAAGGATGCCCCCGGGTGTCAATTGACACACGCACACACAGCAAGCACCCACAGACGCGTGCAGAGACATTTAAAACCTGCAACCTTTACGCTTTGCACTCAAACTGACCGCCTGTGTCTCCGTTTCACTGCTGCCCCGTTATCGGCACGCCGACGGTTTTCCAACCCCTTTGAGTCCGGTGGTCTTCAAACATCATCGACAAAGGGACAAGACGTTTGTTATTGTGAAAATTCGGTCACAGTTCCTATGATCACTGTTTCATTGCTTTTATGGCTTTTTTTTGGTGATTTTTGAAAAGTTTTTCGGTTTGGCCATGTTTGTTTGTTGTAGAACAGAGTTAGACTGATGGCCTTAATCTAAGTTGTCTTGTGGTTCATATTCTTAGGTTGTTTCGGTAAAGTCACGTAGGTAAAACATTAAAATTAATGAAAGTAAAATAAAATAAAAATCACGACGTTTCGGAGGCAACACAAGTCTCCGTCATCAGGTGGGACCGTCACAGCCAGATTTGCTGCATCAAGTGAGGCAATGATTCAAGATGTGATCCCTTAAAAGCCTCACTTGATGCAGCAAATCTGGCTGTGACGGTCCCATCTGATGACGGAGACTTGTGTTGCCTCCGAAACGTCGTGATTTTATTTTATTTTACTTTCATTAATTTTAATGTTTTACCTACGTGACTTTACCGAAAAAACCTAAGAATGTGAATCATTGCAGTCACGAAAGCTTCAAATCTAGAATGTCTTGTGGTTGTTGTTGTTGTTTTACTTGCATCCCACTGGGATTTTTGCACACAGTGTTGGTGTACGGTGCTTTTTCTGCAATATTTTGCTGTCTTTTCTTGGACATAGTCACTTTAAAATGTTTTCTTGTTCATGTTTTTTGCCGAATGGCTCACAGGGCTACACCTAATAAATGAAACTTGAAACTTGTCTATTGGGCTTGCCCATCGATTTGGACAAGGCCGCCGAGAGCGATCTGAGTGAGCGTGCGCGCGACACGCGCTGCGTGCGGATGGGGCCGGAGGTCCGTTTGCGAACATCGGGAACCATCCGCCTGCGGTCCTTATCGGACGCGTTCTCGTTTCATGCACGCCGATGGGGGTTCGCTCCTCGGAACCTCGTTTTGGGCGAGCATTCTGTAAACGGAGTGGGCAGTCGAGGCTTTACACGCGGAAAGCCGCCGCTGCCGCGTCGGATTGTACGGCGTGGATTTAAGCTGACAACGAAACTACAACGCTGTTTAATTGACCAGGTAAAGGCCCCACTGAGCTGTACGGATAGTTTATTTTTGTCAGAAGCGACCTGGCTTATCGCAAACGATAGCTCAGCGAAGTGGCTTATCGACGTGTCGATAAGCATCGCAGCCAAATGCTCTAAACGCGCAATGTAGATTCTAAACGTGTAGGGGGGGGGGGGCCTGAAGTCCCGGAGAAAATCCACACGACAAAGGGGAGAGAGCGAGAGACACGCAAATTCCAAATATACAACAGGCATCGTCAGAGTGACGTAGGTAAAAAATAAAATTAATGAAAACAACTAAATTGTGAGTTGTGATTTAATGTAGTTGTTTTCATTAATTTTATTACATTTTTCACCTACGTGACTTTACCGAAAAAAACCTAAGAGTATGAATCCTTGCAGTCACGAAAGCTTCAAATCTAGAATTAGGCATTTTCAGGGACGCGATCGAATCTACAGACTTCCTGTACACCAGGCGAGGTAGTTAACATCTCACTACCGTGGCACTACCCCCCCCCCCGCACCTTCAAATTGCACATCGGAGTCTCGTGCCGCGCACAGCCGCCAACAAACAGCTGTTTAGCCGCAGCAGCAGCAGCAGGAACACCCCCTCCCTCTCCACGTATGTTCGTGCCTCCTATTTTACGGCCTCTTTAACAGAGCTGAGAGGCGGCTGTCAGCGCGCGGATTTGCGGCGGCACGCGGCCCAAGCCACCGTGGGTTCGCTCCCTCCTCCTCTCCTCCCTCCCCTTCCTCTCCACCCACCCGCCCCAACCCAGCCAGCACTTCGAAACGCCCGCGACCATTTCGGCGCGACTAATTAAAGTCGTGGAGGTAAAGTGGGGGGGGGAAAGTATAACACCGGTGCGCAGATGTTGTTTGTACAGTTCCATATGTCGCGTTCCCAGGTGATAATTTTCACTCGAAGCTCTCTGCAAATGGGAAACTGATGTTTCAAGCTGTGCTCGCCCATTCTCCGCGAGCGCGATTAGCCCCCGAGCTTTTATATATAAACTCGACGAGCTCGCGGGACCCTTGCTCCGTCTCTCGCAAAATACGGCAATTTATTGATGTATTTAGGGGGCCGTCCATAAATGACGTCACGCAATTTTTGACGATTTTGACCCCCCCCCCCCTTCGTCACACGGCGTCACAAAAAGTCAGACCCCCCCCCCCCTCAAATATGACGTCACAAAGCTCTGCCCCCCCCCCCCAAAAAAAAATATAAAACATGCTTCAAATCGCTTTAAACTATTGTCATTGTAGTGCGTAATTAATGTGACGCTGCACTCTGATGTTGTAGGAGAAAACATTTCTTAAAAAGTCGATTGAATTAAGTAGAACGTGTCGTCTATATTTATTTAAAGTTGCGCATTTTGATGTGACGTCACACTTCTCAAACCCCCCCCCCCCGTCACACATCGTCACAAATGTCTGACCGCCCCCCCCCCCCCTAGGTGCGTGACGTCATTTATGGACGGCCCCTTATTACGGCCGAGAGCTGGCGTTCTCGGCCTGCGCCCCTAAGCCTTAAACCGAGCGGCGTGGTGCGGTTTCGTGCGCGCGCGTGCGTGTGATGGGTGCTCGCTAACAGCACTTGCCCACGAAAGCCTCTTAAGGCTATACGGGGGGGCGGATCTTTGTCTTGTGTAGTGGGACTGAAGGCAACCCCGCCCCTTCCAACCTGGAGGTCTCAGGGTGCTGATGAAAAGTCAGGAGTGTCTGCTGGCAGAACGGGAGGTCACGTTTTCTGTAAGTGACCTTTGTTGGAGATAGAATGACCCGTGTGCTCTAAATTCACACGAACATATCGGCGGTGAAGTGTTGGGGTCCTCTGAGGTGGCTCAAGAGGTCGGGGCGCTGATACGTCATCACTGAGATCCTGGGTTCCAATCCAGGTTTTGGCTACCTGTGATTAATCCGGATTTCTCAAGCGCAGTGAGTTAATGGTCTCAGACCGGCCATCAATGGCTGAACGAAACTAAATTCCAGCTCCGGTTTGACCATCATAGTCACTTGAAGGGTTCTCAGAAGTAGCTCTGTGGTATCCTCTTCTTGCTGGACCATTCTCTGAGCGCGAAGGTTGCGCTGCTTTGTGAGAGATCTGAATAGATTGTTCTCTTCTTGTCTCAATGCTCTTTGGAGCACGAGATAACTTTGACCTTGCGTCGAGTACCTGGGCCCACGTGTTTGCAGGTGAACACTGCAGAGCTCAATACAGCGAATGTGCCTCATACCCACTGCCACGTGGCAATGGATGCGGAGATGGGCGACGCATGATTTGTAAAGATGCATGACTTTTGGATTAACAAAAAAAAAAATCTGAATTCTTGATTTTTAAAGAGAATTTGGGGTATTTTTAAATCCTTTATATTAATTCGCTTGCTTGCTTGCGTGCTTGCTTGCTTGCTTGCGTGCTTGCTTACGACCGTGCAAATCTTTCGGTCGTTTTTTAACCCACTTCCCGTGATCCAATCGAGCTGACATTTTCCACACAGACTCGTTGTGCGAGACAATTAATGTT
Source organism: Lampetra fluviatilis (assembly GCF_964198595.1). NCBI lineage: Eukaryota > Metazoa > Chordata > Hyperoartia > Petromyzontiformes > Petromyzontidae > Lampetra > Lampetra fluviatilis. Next base: position 2,514,864 of record NC_136313.1, on the reverse strand, counting down.
CGTGAAAAAAATTTCCCAAAATGTTACACTTTTTAGGCAAAAAAAATGTATTTTACATATATTCAAATATAACTCTTTCACAGTATAAGAGCCCAGAGCGTAACCCCTCCACAGGCCGTGGCGGAGTAGCGCAGTTGGTAGCGCCCTCGCTTCCCATGCCAAAGGTCGCGGGAGCGATCCCCGCGTCCTCCACAGGCGAATATATTCTTAAATCCTTTATATTAAGTTCGCTGCCACGCATATAAAGGATTTATAGTGAAAAACTTTGTTTTTACGGGTTATACTTATTCACATTTTTTGGAATATGTACAGGATGCAATAATGTAAAGCCTCTTTGTGCAAAAAAAGGTGACATCACGCCGAGTTATACTTTCGGATCAATTCGGAAAATAAATATTTAGGATCATATTCTCTGGGTCTTTCGGTAAAGCCACGTAGATAGAAAAAAATAATAAAATAATACAAATAATAACAATATCACGACGTTTCGATCGCAACACAAGCTATCGTCATCAGGTGAGAGCTGCCGAGGTAGGAAAAAATATACGTCAAGATTTAGGATCATCCCAAGATTCCGTATCTAATCAAAATGTTTTAGATGTTTTCCACTGACGTTGAGCTGTGGCGGGGAATCGAACTTCAAATTCAGCGGCTTTCACAGCGCAGCGTGCAAACGAGCGTGTCACCGCCGCACCACCCCATCACTCTGACATGTCCTGCTCAAGGACCTTGTTAAGGGTGTTTACGGTCACCACGGCGATGGATAGAGCCATCGAGGAGACGGCTAAACGGGCTGTACGTGGTTTATTCACTCTGCCCAGTGAACAACAAAGTGGTTTCACGAGCCTTCCTCGTAAACACATTTTACGAGTCTCATCCCCAATGAAGTGTTTGTTGTTCCCACTTAAGCACTCATTTGGTGGTTGACACGTGTGTCCTCACAGCAAGAAGGCGTCTGGGTTCGTCCCGACGTGGATGCCTTAATGCGTGGACTTGTGGATGGTCTCTCCCCTCAAGGCAACACGTCGTGAGTCGAAACTAGACCCCCTGCAGTAGCATGGGAGTTCATCTCGGTTCTCTGGTTTGTAAACAAGTGCGTGTAAGTGCATTTGAGATGAGCCGGTGAAGGCGCAGCCCTGGAAGTGCCTGCTTCTGCCACTGCTTGCGAAAAGGGCCTCTGCTAGATGGAGCTCTAGAGAGCCTCTATACGAGGATATTTGGCCTACTCTTCCATGCTGACCAGATGTCCTGGAAGAGGTGAGAGTAACCACATCATTTTAGATATCCAGCGGATTTTCAGACAGGGGAAATCCCATAGAGGTGTAATATAGCCACTCCGATTCATATGGCACCGCGTTTTATGTTTTCAAATGTACATTACCATATGGGGTGGGAGCCAAGGCATTTAACGCGTCCCGGAGGGCATCTGCGGAGATGGAGCGATGAAATCAGATAACGTGCTGGTGATGGGTGGATTAGTTTATCGCAGAATCATCGTCGATGCCGGCTTGAGGAGGGGTCTTTATTCAGCAGTGGATTGATCATGGCTGACGATGATGATTGTGGTGTTAAATGCATGCAACACATTGGCTGATTCAAACTACTTGGGCTTGTTATCTTAAATAAACGGACGTAATGTTATTTAATCTTTACACAAGAACAACGTCTTCTCTCCACGTGAGTGTGGAGGGTCGGGGGAAACGCCGTGGCCGGACAGCGGTGGCGCAGTGGTTAGGGCACTACGCTACGAGCCAGGCGGGGGTACGCGTTTGATTCCGGTTCACGGGCCAACATCGCTCATGAAATATATGAACAGCTCCTTGGGCCTTTTGCGGTGTGTCAACGGCTGCATTGGGGATTATAGCGGCGGCCTGGCTTGGGGTCTAGCCACACCACACACCCTCGTGAACCGCTTAGGCCCTAATAGGTGCTACTCGCTCACATCATTTGGCCCGATAGTCTGTGAAGGCTTTACAGGGGGGTCTTTGTCTTTGTGTGTGTGTGTGTGTCCACCTCGAGCCATGTGCAGCAGGTTTGGGTGTTGGGGGATATGTGTGTGTGTGCCGCGAAGTTGAGTGTAATTCCCCCCTCCCCCCCCCCCCACGTGGATGTATGCGAAATGAGTCAGAACAATGCTATAAATATTTCTGGCACATGAAAACACCCCCCGCGCGAGCAACGCTGACATAAAAGCTAACCCCTTGCGTTCACCCAAATCTCGTGCCAAGAGCTTGACACGGAGTGCCACTGGAAGGATCGCGGACAGAGCTCGTGGGAGGTAGTGGAGTGGTGGGGGGAGACGCGGTTGGGTGATGGGGAGGGAGGGTGGGTGAGAAGTGGGGGGGGGGGATGGTGGGGGGGTCGTGCACTCACCACGGTCGTATGATCTCACGGACAAACGCCGCTTCATTTAGACCCGGGCCAAGTCCGTCGAGTTCAAACCGTTTCTCGGTTTCTGGGATTTTAAAGGTTGCGATTCAGAGCGTGGGGTAATGGGTGGGTGGTGCCCCCCCCCCCCCCCGCGCACCCTGGCCCCTTGGTGCCCCCCTCCGATCACAACCCCCACGCGTGTTCTCGGCATTCCCGACTCTCCGCTGAGTCCTCTACACGTCTCGCCGAGCGCGGACTCTGAATCGTGGGCGCGCACGCGGGCGGGGGCAGTGGTCACATGCGTCACACGTGTGACGCGTCGTCACGTGCGTCACGCGCGCGGCCACGTGCGACAACGCACGTGGCCGAGACAAGAGGCGCTCTGTGTTTGCCCCACCACCAAAGACAAAGACCCCCCCCCCCTTCCCCGCATAGCCTCAACAGACTGTTTGGGGCAAGTGCTGTTAGCGAGCACCTATTAAGGCCGGAACTGCGCATGCGTGGAAGCTGTGTGGTCAGCACCACGCCCATCCGGGCTGCCTTTCCCTCTTCGCTCCCACCGCGGCTGAGGTTTTCACACCGCACCAGGTACTGTACCCAGGACCGGTTCGGATATCACCCGATATTAACCGGGGGTTGGGAATCTAAACCAGGTGGCCGTGTTTCATAGTGCAGCTCGCTAATAAGCACGACATCCTTACACCTCCATCAAAGGCCAACGACCTCTCGTGTAGCCTTAAAAGACTGTTGGGGCAAGTGCTGTTAGCGAGTAGCACCTACGAAGGCCGGGGGTGGGTGGGCAGCACCACGCCCTGCGGCCTTTGTCTCCCTAGTGTTTACACACGGCATCAGGTACTCATTTGAGGCTGAGTCGACCTAGGGGAGGCTCAGGACCGGTTCAGGTAATCGTCACCCGATGTTGGCCGTGACCGAGAATCGAACTCGGGTGGCCGGGGATCGTAGCGCAGCGCGCAAACTGCTACACTACCGCTCCCACTCCGACACCGCCACGGGACGTATGTGTGTACGTGTGTATGTACGTATGTGTGTGCGTAAGTTGAACTTATTTCGCACCGTACGCGTCCAATCGTGCCAATCGGAGGCGTCGGAAATCGATGGCGTTGAGTGCGTGGGGCGCGCGTACGACGACGCCTCCAACACCACCACGACCGCCACCATCCACCGCTCAATATCTGCGTGGGAGCCACTGGCGGATTATCGTTGCAGCAAAAGTAGCTACACGTGGAGTATCAACACATGTAGTAGCTTCGGGCCCCGCACTTTCAAGGGAACCGCGCCAAATGCTTTCAAGCTATCAATTCCGGTTCAGTGATTCTGCACTTGCTCTATTACTATAGTACTATACCGCCTTCAACTTTTATGAACGACTGGGTGTTTAAGGTGAGCGATTTGTCGTATTATCTGGCTGTATGGCAAATAAAAAAAAATACAATTACTTTACTATGCAAGTTAAACATGTGTGTTTTAATATTTATGTGTTTTTTCATATTCAGGGCCCCTTTATAACAACATACGCTACAGGCCCCGCACTAGCTTAATCCGGCACTGGTCGGGTCTAAGCACTCGAGCGGGCCAGGTGTTGCGTCTCGCACACCTGGCTCCGGCCCTGATTGCTTTTGACCGCGACAGCTCATCCCGTACTCTCCTCCTCCTCCTGTTGCTCGTTCGCTCGCCCACGCACGCGCTGCTTAGTTCGTTTGAGTTGGTGAACTCCGACTGCATTGAGTTGAGTGTGGTGGGGGTGGGGGAGGTTTGTGGTCTGTGGACCCCGGTGCGATTTCTGGAATGCGCCCTCGCTCTCCCTTTTCTTCTTCCCCCTCCCCCAGCCACCCCGCAGCAGGTGCGAGCAATCATCGTAATTACAGCCGGTGGCTCTCGACGCACGCAGCGATGAGCGGCGCTGGCTCTAAGTCGAGTCGTGAAGTCACCGTCGCCTTGTGCGTACGACGGACGGACAACTCCTCCGCTCAGCGCGAACTCACGCGCACCCGCGGTGCCGTGCCACGCGCGTGTGCACGCCACTCGCCGTTACGGGGTTAAGCGACGGGTGTGTGGGTTACGGCCCTGCAATTGTCGAGCGCAGTTTTAGTTTGCGCAAGGCTTGGGGCCAAGTCGGTGAATAGCAGCGGCGAATTTGGAATTTGACTTCACAATGGCGTCAGCGCATTGAGTCCGCGCGCGGTGAACGGCCGAGGTGCGGGCCTGCAATTGCTGGCAACAATCGTCAGTCGAATTTCGATTTAAAGCTTTCGTGACTGCAGGGATTCATCTTCTTGGTTCTTTCGGTAAAGTCACGTAGAATGGAAATAATAAAATAATAAAAATAAAACATAATAAAATAATATATAATAATATTATATATTATTTTATTATTTACCGAAAGAACCAAGAAGATGAATCGTCGGTCGGTTTGGTTCGCTTATTCAAGGCCAGGTAATAATCGTCCGTTCAGTGCAGACGTCTCTTTGTTGTGGGAGACCTGGGTCCACGTCACTATCTATCTGTACCTCCGTAACGTCGGCGTGTCTCTACCCCTTGCCCTGCGTGCAATTATTTTGACGATGCATTTTTCTAGATTTGAAGCTTTCGTGACTGCAAGGATTCATATTCTTAGTTTTTTTCTATTACTATAGTACTATACCTCTATTAAGTAAATATACAAGGACTGTTTTCTTGGAATTTCTCTTACTTGATACAGCTATCGTGCTGTGACGGTTCCACCTGAAGACGGAGGCTTGTGTTGTCTCCAAAACGTCGTGATTTTTATTTTTATGATACTTTTATTAATTTTAATTTTGATGCATTTTTCGGCATCCGTTTCAGCTTTCGCGCCCTGGGCAGCGGTCCTGATTGCCCAACCGCCAGCGCTGAGGCCTGGCCAGCGTCGAGTTGCCGTACGCGCAGCACGGGTATGAATAATAGTTGCTCTCAATGCAGGCATCGGCGCCAAGAGCATTTGCTCGCGACGCAGAGTTTTTCTTTCATCGCGTCTCTGCGCGGTTTTTTGTTTCCGCCGATAACAAAATTGTGATCGCATGCCGATAACCGTCGGCCAATACATCGGCTGGCTTTTTGTTGAGAACTCTGAACGAACGGAGCGATGGTCGGCTCCCCGGGCGCGGCCACTTCTATTCCCTGGGGCCCTCTGACCAACCGACACCTCAATCCGGGGGTCGTGGGGCGGGGGGTTCACGGAGACGCGGCGTCCTGGGAACGGGACGCGACGCGCGACCTGATCCCGGGCTCGCTGGAGGGTAGCTCTCTTAATGGAGAGAGGTCCCCCGTTGCACTCTCGGCAAAGGCGAAGGGCCAGGCCGTGGGAAATGAACAAAGTTGACCGCTCGTGTCACGAGGACGCAACAATTAATGAGCCGGCCTGCTGTCTCGCCCAAAATGACGCTCCCGATAAAATAGCCAAAAGCCACGTGGGCCCTCCCGCAGAGGCGAGATGTTAACTCCTCGACTGGTATACAGGAGGCCGTGGGTTCGATTAACAATGTGCATTTAGAGTATTTGGCTGCTATACATTTCCACGTGATGAGCCACTTCTTTGAGCTATAGCTCAGTGGGCATTACCTGGTAAAATTAAAAATAGTTTTATCGTTGAGTTTATAGTTTTTCAGGTCGTGCCGCACGTCGTTGGGCCGCGATGCCCGACGTTTCGCTGCTCGCGCTGCAGGGAGCTTCTTCAGGAACTGGAACTTGAAGGGGCTCCAAGCGTATGAAGCAAAAAGTTTCGCGGCGCGACCGCAACACGCGTCCCGACCCATGGAACATGTAACCCCGCTCCATCCCCAAAGCACTCGCGCGGCGCACGGAGCAGAGCCCACGAACAAATAACGAAAATGACCCCCGCGCGCGCGGGCACGAGCGGGCGAGCGGGCGAGAGCGGAGAGCAAAGTTCACGGCGTTGGCCGTGCTGCAGCTGTGCGCGGCTCCCAGGGGCCGTGGGGCTTGAGTCCCCTACCCCGCCTCCGCTGCCCCCGCTGCCCTGTGTCTGTAACCCAACACCGGCCTCCGTGCTCGTTCTCGCCGTTCGGGTTTCTGCTACGGCTCTGCAGTGAGCGCCCGCTTCTCTCTCTCTCTCTCTCCCCCTGGGGGTCCTGTGCGTGAGTGGAGTTTTTTATTTTTTATTTTTTCAGGTCCGCGAGTGCACCTGCGAGCCCCGCGTGCGTGTGTGCGTGCGCGCACGTATCGCGCTCGCTCGGAGCGACGCTCCCGTTATGGCGCTGTTCGGCGGGAGCGACGCACGTGCCATTGGCGCCCGGGTTGCGGAGGTCGAAGCGCCGTCGGCGCGCGTGTGCGAAGTAGTTACGCGCACGTGTGCGCCACGCGTGTTTTTTTTCTTCCGCGCGCGCGTGTCAAGACTCGCCGAGACTGAACCGCGTCGGCGGTGTTTGGACTCCCGTGTCCGGGAGTAGGGGGCATGGCGGACGTGGGTGACCAAGCTGGGATGCAACTCGGGCTGAAAGTTTTTACGCGTTAGCTGTGTCCGTCCGTCCGTCCGTCTGTCTGTAACGAGGGTGCGGCACTGTAACTGTCGTCAGTGACCGTGCAGTGTCAGCACAACTTTAGTTTAGAGTTGTGTCGCTGTAAGCGACGTTCCCTGTTGAAAACCGGCCACATCGACACCTGAAGGGGTTGCCCAAAACTCGAAGATGCAAACCGGAGCAAGAAGGACTCTGCAAATATACAAATTAAAAGCCAAGACATGTACTCGCCGGCTTCCGTACCGCTCGTGGAATATCTCCGAAGGCAAACTCGTGGTGCGGGGAAGTGTCGTGTAAGCCACATTGCACGCACGATTTTTTATATTTTTTTCCCTGACTTGTCTTCTCGTCCGCCAATCATCACTCGGTGGCTGGCCACTCGGTGGCTGTGTGAACTCCCCCCACTCCCCTTCCCCACCTTTCTGTGGCGATGGCGATCGGTGGCTTCTTGTAGGCGCCCCACCTTTGTCTCTCTCTCAGATTCTCGTCCTGTATGCTGTCCAATCTACCTTCTGATGGGACGACCCGTCCTACTCCTTGCTAACAAACTCGGCCACCGGAGTTCGACCCTGGTCACGGCTCACGCCAAGTTGTGAACACGATACCACTCCCCACCCCCACGCTAGTATTTCACCAACCCGCATTGCCCGGCATGGTAAAGTATGGCATGGGGAGTCCGGCATCTCTGTTTTTGAATGAGCCATGGCGACTGCGCTACGAACGTGGCCACCTGAGCTGGATTCCAGGCCACGGCGAGTGATCTCTGATCTGATCCTGGGACCTCATCCCCCCCGGCCAAGCCGAACTAACCGACGGGATGCAGTACGGTCAAACGTGACCGACACAACGTGGGAAGAAGCCTTGGTTCAGCAGCTGATTGACAAGGGGGCTCAACATCATTACCATTGTAATTCTCTTTTTACTTTACCTTTCCAAAAATTCGCCTGCCCCCTTGTAGAAATTATGTTACACGCGTACGGTGCTGCATGCATTCCAGACTGAGAGTCCCACTGGGAGGGACATGCATTGGGATTTTGCTGCTGCTGCTGCTGCACACAACCCCATGAACTAACAAAAAAATCATCACACAGAACTCACGGCGGCGCGCATGAAACACGAGCCCGGGCGCTGGCGGGCGAGACAGCAGCAGGCCCCGGGATGCACAGACGCGGCCCCCAGAACCAAGGTCACGGGGTCTCCCGCTCACCAGATCCAGCACGGGCAGCGCCCCGTCACCTCTGCCACTGGGTCACGGTCTGTCTGCCCCCCCCTCCACTCACCTCGGCGACCTGTCTGCCGCGCCTCTTGACCCCGCAATTGTTTCGCCCCCTTTCTCAGGATTCCCGCCCCACTTTCGTCTGGAGTGTTGGCGGGGATAATGGCAAACGTACGGACGGACGAACGAACCGACGGGCGGACCGACGGACTTATGGACAAAACGAGCCATGGACGGACGGAATGGCTGACAGCAAAATGTACAGAATGACGCACTGATCTCCCAAGAGGCGGCCATACGGACATACAGACCGACGGACGGACGCTCGGACTGATGGTTGGATGGACAGATAGACGGGAGTCTATCTGGATGGACAGATAGACTTCTTGACGAATGGACAGATCGAAGAGCAGATTGGAGTGACAGACACACAGACGGACAGACCAACGGACGTACGAATGGACAAAGGGTGCATCAAGCACTCGGTCGCACTGCTGTGGTTGCGAGATGTTATCTCCCTCGCCTGGTATGCAGGAGGTCGTGGGTTTGATCCCGACCTTGATGCCTGCTGTATATTTGAAGTTTGCGTGGAATTTTTTCCAGGTCCTCCGGTTTTTCCCTTCAATTTGTATTCAACGTGCGCTTAGAGTATTTGGCTGCTGGTGCTGCACATGTCCACGTGATGAGCCACTTCGTTCAGCTGTCATTTGTGGCCAGGTAGCTTTGGAAAAATAACGATATGGCTCAGTGGGCCTCACCTGGTAAAATTAAATAAAAATAGCAGCTTCGGAGCGAATTCAGTCCGTCTCCAGTACGCAACGCTTGCGCCCGTCGCGTTGCTCGTGAATTAAACTTTTTGTTTCTGCTGCTGCAATCACGTTTGTATAAATAATAATAATGGCAATATCAACAACAATAATTAGTAAAGACAACTGGCGAAAATCTGTCAAAGCGGTGACCTGAATTAAATAATTATATTTGGCGTCATTATCCTGAAAATTGGATCGTGTGAAAATATCAACGCGAAGCAAACGAACGAACGAACACTTGACGACGATTGCACGCGAGGAAAAAATAATTGAAATAGCACGTTGCAATAAATAACGGCGATCGCGTACGTTACGGCAAGTTGCACGTCCCGCCCCATGTGGTGAACGCGACGTCAAAACCCGCGCGTTGCTTGCGCCGCCGACTGTGGCGTCGCACGTGCGTCGCCGCGTAATTACGCGAGCTTAGGTGGAGTTTTTTTTAAAATTCGCGCTCGTTAGTTCAAACCTCGGATATAAAAAAAAAAATTGTTCATTAATTAATTCCTAGGCGTTTCTCGAAAACGGCGCTTTTTTTTTTTGCACGGCGCACACTGGGGCCCTTTAATGAGGGCCCGGGTTCTTGTTCCAGAAACTAATGTCGACTTCACCTAGCTCGCTCGCTCGCTCGCTCGCTCGCTCTCAAACCACGCATGAGTTCTGTGTAAACTTTCTTGTTCTCTCGCTCGTGAACGAATATCCCGGTGTATCTTTCATTTTCGTTATTCATCTCTGGCCTTGGTGATCCGATAGCCGGGGCCCGACACGTCAGCTCCCATTTGGCAGAGGGCCACCCGCCCCCTTAATCCACAGTGAGTCCCCTTTTCTGTGGCTCTCTTTTGGAGCGTTGTCATTAAAGTTAAGAGTGTAGGGAAACCACGACGGTATGCGAGATATATAAATTGTATTTTATATACTCGAAACACGGAAGACTAACCAGGCACACGCATTAATTATCCAACGCTTTCCAACACGCGTTTGTCCTCGGAAGTGTTTAATCAGAAGCACGGAAGCCGATGGGGTAGCTGTCGTAGCAAAATGCATTGGCACATTTGCAATCAATTCATCCACTTTTTAAAAGTGCGAGATGCTAACAGCAACACAACTTCATACGAAAGTTGTTTTTCCTTTTGGATCATCTTCATGAGAGTTATTGTGACCCCATGTTACAGATACTGACGCACTGGTGCATGGTCAGAGAAGGACCGACGGACGTGTGGATGGACAGACACTAAAGCACGGATGGACGGACAGAGACGGACGGACGCATGGATGGACGGACACGTACGGACGGACACGTGGATGGGCAGACAGGCAGAGCTAGCGCATTAACGCTGTTAACCTTCGTTGGAAATTGTGAATAACTGGAAGTTACGCGAATAACAAAAAAGATGTTTGTGAGAAACGTGTGAATGATGGATCGTGGCCTTGTCGTGAGCCCCACGTCATCCGCCAGGCAGCTAAAGTCACGGACCAGCTGCCCGGGGAATACGTTGTTTACATTTCACGGAGCAGCAGCAGCATCATCATTATGATTGTTGTTTTTATTACAACAAATCAGCATTAAGTGTGCACTCGGAAATGTGCACACCCCTCATGGGAGTTGTGCACGCGCTGTTTGGAAAACATTCGCCTGCAACGAGGTCACCGCAAGTCGCGTGGTTCTCAAGAGACGGAGAACCGTGGGGAGTTGACCCCCTGCTGCGATGAGCACAGAGATGTTGGCGCTCATCGCCTTCACAGAGCCAGTGGGGGACATTCCACACTTCCCATCGTCTCGATGTTGTCCGTACAGCAGGTGGAGGGCACATAGAGCATTTATGAAATGGTTAGTAAAACTTGATAACTCATTAAACCGTTTGCAACTTTTTGTGTAATTGTAACATGTTGACATGGTGAAATATACCGCTTTGAAATTGGGTCCATCTTTTTGAAACACCCTGTATATAAGACAACCGTCGTTGACTCCTCCAGAATGCGGCACTTATACAGGTAGGAACAACAGTTCCACACTGCCCACCAGGGATTATTTGTCTGTCGTGCATAGCCCCTCCCAAACATGTACGTTCCCGGATTGGTTGAAGTACGTCACGTGACCGCGAGCTTTCTGCCGTGCACGAAATCGCTGTACAACCAAGTTCCTACCTGCCCACTCCGAAGGAACGTATTTTTGATCGACCACGAAGGTCTGCCCTGGCCCCACTTGCGTTTCGTGATCGTCTGCGTGGTGCCATGAACCACCGCGTCTTCTCGAATCCACGTGTTCCCCCTTCGTGTGTCTCTAGAAGCCAGAACCGCCACATTACATCGCGTCAATAAAAAAAAACAATTTCAGAGGGTGGTAGATGAAGCTCATGATGTCGTCGCTGGCGATGCAGTCGACGCTTCGTACGCTGAACTTTTTTCGCGCCGTACGTAGCCAACCGTGCTAATCGGAGGTGCGCCGTCCCTTCCTCCCGCTAGGTCCCACAGCTGTGGCGACATCAGGGCCTGCTCCCACAGTCTGCCTACAACTGCATTCGTGTGTCCCAAGTGGTGCATCGTCCTTCAAAGGGCCCGCTCTTCCTTCCTCCCAGCGTCTGCCTCGAGGCGCCACTCCAAAGCCGGTCTCGTTGGCCTACCCTCTTCCACCCTGCATGCAAGTCCCAACCACCACATCCTCCTCGTCCTCACATTGTCTCTACCTGGGTCTCTATGCGAGTCTGTGGCTCACTTGAGTCTTTAACGTATCTACGTGAGTCTGTGGATCCCCGTTTGAGTCTGTGGGTCTCTGTTTACGTCTGTCAATCTCTTGAGTCTGTGGGTTTTTACGTGAGTCGCGGGATGTCTTGAGTCTGTGGGTTTCTCTGTGAGTGTGTTTGTCCTTGTTTGAGTCTGTCGGTCTCTATGCGAGTCTGTGGGGTCTCTGTTGAAACGTGTGGGTCTCTATGCGGGTCTCCCTCTCTCTCACCTATTTTGGTTTCCGCAACCTTCCCCTCCTACGCCTGACACACGAGTCCCGACCACCGCGACCACCTCGTCCTGATCACAGCTACAGCGTCAATCACCCCACGGCCCGCTCCAATCCTACAAGTTGCTTAACCCTACCCTGCCGTCAAAGTCCCAGCATCTTGCGCGTGCACCTGTATTCAAAGGCCAGATAATTGCTCTGGTGTCACGAGGTGGGGGGTGGGGGGGCAGTGATCGGAAAGTACCCGTAACTCAGGGGAGGTGTTGGGTGGAGGGAGGCCACCGGGGGGGGGGGGGGGGGGCAGAGGGGCCGGTGGGTAGGGGGCGCGTTGATTTTCCGCGCAAACCCAACGCGGTCCGGCTTGCATCTCCGCAAAAGCCACGAGTCCTGCCACGTTAATTTGAGAGCGATGTCACGATCCCCACGTCTGAATATTCGCTTTTTGTTTGCGGTAATTACGCCGGGGGGGGAGGAGGGGGGTTAGGGGTGAAAAAAGATTGCGGAATGTTGGGCCAGACGCCACCCGTGCCACATGCACCGTGAACTTGCGCGGCTGCTGGCCAGCTCTGCTCCGCATGCGCGTGCGTAGGTGCGCGCGCACGTGTCTGCGCGTGCGTGCGCGTGTGCACGTGTGCGTTGCCGGGCCTTGCCGTGAACAGATACCCACGGCAATTGCTGCTGCGCCGCGTGGCCAAGGCAAACCTGCGGCCGAGTAATGGAACTGGCACATTTTGTGTATATATATGTGTGTGGGTCTCTATGCCAGTCAATGGGTGTCTGTGTGAGTCTGTGGGTCCTGTGTCTTTGGATCTCTGAGGCTCTGGGGTTTTCTTTGAATCTGTGCATCTAAACGTGAGTCAATGGGTCTCTCTTTGAGTATATGGGTCTCTATGTGAGTCTGTGCGTCTCTGCTTGAGTCTCTCGGTCTCTGTGTGAGTCTGTGGATCTCTGTGAGAGTTTATGGGCATCTACGTCTGTGTGGGTTCATGGTTTCTTTATGTGAGTCTGTGGGTCTTTACATGTGTCTGTTGACCTCTGTGGGTTTATGGGTAACTTCGTCTAAGTGAGTTTATGGGTGTCTGTGAGTCTCTGCTTGAGTCTCTGGGCCTCCATGCGAGTCTATGGGCATCTACGTGAGTCTGTGAGCCTCTACATAATTGTATGTGTATCTATTTGAGCCTCTGGGTGTCTATGTAAGTAATTGGCGACCGGGCTTAGACCGTCAACTACGTAGGTTTGAGGACCCAGTTTAATCTGCAACCTGGAGCGGAGCACGTGATCTCAGCGCCACACAGCCACCCAGTGAAGCGGCAGATTTTTAATGGGAAGAGAAGGAAATGATCTAATCAAGTTCAATAATTTTTTTAAAATCAAAGTTGCTGAGCATTGAATCAAAGGTCCGAGCCGCCAGCAACAAGCAGCACTGTGCAGGGTATAAGAGGAGAAGGCGTTTTGTTTCTTGCGGTGGACAAGATTGGGAGATCTTTGATAAAAGGGACGATGGGAGGCAATTCCGTGTCACGCAAACGGGGACCACCTCTGCTGCCACGGAGAACCTATGGGGGGGGGGGGGGGGGGACATAGACAAATACAAAGAACCCCCATGTAGCTTTTAACAGACGGTTGGGGCAAGTGCTATGAACGGGCACCTATTAAGGCTGGCACGGCGCACGCGGAGGTAGAGTGTTCCGGCATCACACCTGACCACCTCTGCCTCCCAGTACATTGCCTGATGTTTTGTTTACGCACCGCACACAGCTACTCATTTTATAGCCTAGTTAATCTACGGTAGGCCCAGGGACAGGGTCAGATTGTTACCTCCGATGTGAGCCGTGACAGGGATGATGATGATGATGATGAAGACTATTTGGGTTTAGACACGACGCATGGTGGCGACCTGCTCTCCGCACCTCCGGTTATCACGGTTGGCTACGTACGGTTCGAAATAAGTTCAACATACATACAACACACGCATGAAGCCGCTGACTGTCTTGACGTCTGCAGCGGTAACATTTGCTCCGCTGTGACCTCCGACACGGAGCCTACGTGGCCTGCGGGCGACCTATTTTTATGTTTTTATCTTTACCAGGTAAGGCCCACTGAGCTGTACAGCTCTTTTTCAGAAGCGACCTGCCCATGGCCATCACAAATGGGTTCGTGCCGCGTTGGGCCATCACCCTCTGGGCTACCGCTCGATCGAGGGCGCGGTGCCGGCTCCACACCACACACCCCCTCGTGAGGCCGTGCCGGCCTTCATCCGTGCTACTCGCTTATTGCAGTTACCCCAAACGGCGTGTTAAGGCTATGCAGCGGTGGAGGGATCTGTGTCTTTGTGGTGAACGCGCACGCACGCACGCACGCTCTGACATCGTCGTGCGCTTTGCTCAGAGAAAGGATAAAAAAGAGGAAGGAAAAACACAAACGTGTTCGTCGATATAACCGCGTGGCCCTCAAGGGGAAAAAAACAACAATAACAGTCGACGTTTCAGGCAACGGCCCTTCTTCGAAGCAGACAGATTGATCTATCTGCCATGCAGCAGGGCCATCGCCCAGAACGTCGCGTGTAATAGATTCCCTCCAATTAGGGCCACGCGCAGCGTTATCGAGGAGTGCATCGGCTTCTCGTTTGTTGGCTGTGCTTGTGCATCGCTGCCCACCCAACAGCGGCAACTATTCACGTAAGGGAGATTACAAACAAACGCGAAGCAAGGGGGGAGCAGCTCAAGAGGGGAAGCAGTGCAAGGTGGGATCAGCGCAAGGAGGCATGCTGCATCCATTTTTTTTTTGTAACCATAATTTTTTATTTGTATTTTTCAACATCCAGTACAGAGACACAAAGAACCGGGGGCAGTGCTGGGGGGGGGGGGGGTAGTGGTGGGGGTGGGGGTTTGGTGGGGGGTGGATTCGTATCTTCCAAGTCTGTGGTGTCCCTTTAAATGCCTGGCTGCGGATGACCCCGGCTCGGTCACGTGGGCAGGCGGGAGATTAGCTCTGTGGGCTGTGAGAGGCAATGCAAGGTGCTTCATTTATAATGTGCATTAGCCGGCACGGACCTTATTCCTCCTGCGAGGGGCTCATTTTTTATTCATGAGCGCCGAGCGGCACCAGTAATTGCCGAACATAATTATAGAACGTGACATGCGCCTCTGTGTGTGCAACATGCCTGCGCGAGGGTCGCTCTACAAAGTGGAACGCGCGTAGCCACTTTTAATTGCGCGGCTATTGGCGTGTTGTCGAGAGCCTAATCTGTGCGCCGATGAATGCGTGGCGGGGTAGGGTGCCGGGGGTTCCGCCGTGTGCAACGCTCGCGCCCCGCCAGAGAAAGCTTTCGTACGCGGCGGTGGAGCGGCGGGATGGTCGTCGCCGTTGTCGTCGCAGCCACGGTGGCTAGGAGATGTTAACTACCTCGCCTGGTATGCAGGAGGTCGTGGGTTCGTTTCTGACCCTGACGCCTGCTGCATATTTCGAGTTTGCGGTGTCTCTCTCTCATCATCATCATCACGGTGGTTAAGAGATGTTAACTACCTCGCCCGGTATGCAGGATGTCGTGGGTTCGATTCCGACCCTGACGCCTGCTGTATATTTCGAGTTTGCGGGGTCTCTCTCTCATCATCATCATCATCACGGTGGTTACGAGATGTTAACTACCTCGCCCGGTATGCAGGATGTCGTGGGTTCGATTCCAACTGTGACGCCTGCTGCATATTTCGAGTTTGCGGTGTCTCTCATCATCATCATCACGGTGGTTAAGAGATGTTAACTACCTCGCCCGGTATGCAGGAGGTCGTGGGTTCGATTCCGACCGTGACGCCTGCTGTATATTTGGAGTTTGCGGTGTCTCTCTCCCCGTGGTCGCGTGGATTTTTCTCCGTTTTTTGTCCCCTCAACATTTAGAAACAACGTCACGAGTTTAGATCATTTGGCTGCCGCTATAAATTTCCGCACGGTGGTAAGCCACTTGTTTGAGATATCATTTGTTGCCAGGTCGCTTCTGAAAAAAGAGCTACATAGCTCAGTGGGCTTTACCCGCTAAAATAGAAATAGTTGAGTTTAGTTTTAGGCAGAATAATCGCACCGAGAAAACAAAAGGCGCGGACCGCGACGCTACAAATACGACGGCGCGGAACAGGAAGGACTCCGAGAGCCGCGGCTTGGTTCGGAAACATCCATAGCGTCCGTGATGTCGGGAAGACGATGATTTATTTTATTCTGTTTCCACAACGCGGCCGGTGTTCCCGTGCGCGATTGATACCGTTGCTGCGACGCTAGCTCGTGCGGGGGGGGGGTTTGTTGTTGTTGTTGTTAGAGTCCTCTTAGCCACGAGAGGTAATGCAGAGCAGCAAGGTGTGACACCGAACCCACCCCACGGTTCACCTCTTAGCATTCACCGGGAAAATAACAGCCGAGTGGCCCCCGGGGGGGTGGGGGGGAGGGGGCGAGGGGGGGGAGTTGGGAGAGCGGTGGCGCATAGGTTCACACGCTGCACTATGACCCCCCCCTCCCCCCCCCCCGGCAACCCGAGTTGCATTTTGCATCCTCCGCATGACCTGCATCGAAGGCCAACAGATTTGTTTTCTTTTCTGGTCTCGGCTCTGGACGCTGAGTTTCCGCTCCGTGCTCGCGAGAGGCAGTGCTGCATTTGAATGGGCTCCTTTGCCGGTCGCATTAAGGATACTCGACTAAATCGGCGTGGTCGTTGTTGTTGTGTGCGTGTGTGCCTTTGCACCGCTGGAGCAGTGGTTATTAGCGGAACGCGCGACGAACCCCGGCCACCTTAGTTAAATTCCCGGCCCTGTCTGCTAACATCAGCGGTGGGTGAGCTCTGAAAAGGGTTCGATGCCTGACCTTGATCGACACCTGTTGTGGTGTGTCCGCATCAGCACTGGGGAGACAAAGGTGGCCGGGAATGGTGCTGGTCACACCACTTTCTCGTGCACTGCACCAGCTTTAATAGGTGTTCACTAACAGGACTTGCCCCAACAGTCTGTTCAGCCTAAACTTGTGACCCTTATATTTCTTTCAATATGCATATGTGTCGATATATGCGTGTGAGTGGGGAGCGGTAGTGTAGCGATTAGCTACACACTCACGACCAACACCAGTGACGATTATCTGAACCGGTCCTGGGCCTCCCCTAGGTCGACTCAGCCTAAAAATAAATACCTGGTGCGGTGTGTAAAATCATCGCTACTGGAATGATGAAGGCGGTTGGGTATGGTGCTGGCCACCCACCCCCTCGTGTGCCATTCCGGCCTTCATAGGTGCTCGCTAACAGCACTTGTCCCAACAGTCTGTTGAGGCTATATGGGGCGGATATTTGTCTTTGTTGTGAAATCCAGACGTTTGCGCACACACACACACTTAGAATCATTATCTCCGCTGCCCCGGCTGTGGAGTCGGGACAGCGATGAGGAGCGGTCACGTGCTCGCCCGTCTCGTGAAATACATCTCCGCCGGAATGTGATTGGATTCCCGCGGGTAGATGTGTTCCGACTGTGAACGGTCCCATGGACAAACATGTGGTCTGTTTGCCGAGGCTGAATGGGAACTGGCAGCGCCGATTGTTGGCCCGGTTATGTTAGCATTTCACATATCTGATGTGTCCTGCGATGAACTTATAGCGGACAACTTGCCGGCGATTATGACTAATGCGATGTGGCTGGTTCGGGCGTGGTCGTTTGTGACTGTGATGACGCCGCCTCTCATCAGCTGGTGCGACCGCATTAAACATTCGCCGCTTAAGTCGTGAGACAAGAACTGTCTCGTGCCAGCCAACAAATGTTCAATTGCCATCGGTGAAGCTTTAAAGGGGGTGGGCCTGTAACCTCTCGGTCACATCACTGATGGCAGGAGGGGCCCCATTCGAGGGGAGCTAGAGTTAGGAAGCGGTGCGCTTTTGAATACAGATTTGAAAATTCACATCTGTCGGACTGCTCTGTGTGTTTAGCTTGTTGTCCTCCCCCCCCCCCTCCTCCGATTTGCATGGTTGGCTACGTACGGTGAGAAAGAAGTTCGAACATACCTCCACAGAGAGCTGCTCTAGAAGATTATTTCGTGCTACTTTTTCCATGGCTCGCCAAGATGCCGTGGAAGAGATGGGAGTGCCCACGCTTTAACCCACGAAATGCGAGCTACAGATCGACTAACTGGTGAACTCATACTGCTGGACGGACAGGGGCGGTGGGCATGGGAAATTTATAAAACTTTCCCTGGCGCACCGGGACTTGGAATCGAACCGGCGACCTCTGGATTGGCAACGAACATAACTAGAAGAGCCCATTTTTTCCCTCCAATTCGCTAAAAAGAAAACCTCAATATTTCAAGAGTGCGCAATGCACGCGAGGAATACGAGAGACGGCGGTCGTGAATAAATAACGCGTCACGAAGCGGCAGTCCTTAAAGAGCCGGAGGTTTGCCGACCCCTGCTCCGGAGTACAATGACCATTGCACCGCAGTAGCAGCATCGTTGCAGTCATCGGTTACGGATGTTTAACAGAACGATTTGCGGTCGTTTGACGGCCGTGAATTTTTTTGCCAACCCGGAGCCGCGGGTAGTCGAGGCATCTACCCCCCCCCCTCCCCTCCCACAAAAAGAAAAAAAACCCAACCCCAGAAGAGCGCCGCTTTTAATTTATACGGCCGATAACAAGTGCTTGTTTTCCTTTCACAATCGACTTCGAGCCTCATCTGAATATAAGCAGGCAGCAGGGGGTGCCCCTGTGCTGTCACAATGGACGCAGCGCCAATGCGCGGGACGCCGCCTAACTTTCTAACGATCTCACACTGCCGCCGGCCCCTCTCGCGCTGATAAATCACTCGGAACGCTCTTCCTTAGCGGCGACGGATTCTGATGATTGTACTGATTTTAAGGGGAAACGCGTCCCGCCCTTCATGTCCCTAACCCCCCCTTACCCCCTTACCCTCCCCGAGACAATCGGCCTCAGACGGACGGAGAGGGAGCGTGGGTGGCTCACGCGGCGCCGCGTAGGGCGGCAACCCTTTCTCTACCGTGGCGCAAAGCCACGCAGCGTATTTCTCTGCGCTCGGGCCGAGGTCGATCATCGCCGTCCAGCGCGCTGCAATGGGACGTAACGCTGCCGACACAGCTACTGCGTAAAACGACTACACCACCCAAAACCTCCCCCCAAAATAGTTTTCGGATGAGGGCCCAATCCCACTTCCCATATCTCTGAGCGCGCATAAACTCATTAGTCACATCCACGTGCAAAGCATCGTGTGTTTATGGATTGTCACGTGGCACGTGGACAATTCGAGCCAAATTGTTGAATATTTTGTGTCAATTTCGCAAATACCTTCAATTTGCTTCTACCTAGCGGATCTCGCAAGCTCAGCAGGCTGGAGCCTCGTCGGCACTTGTCTGGGTGTTGTCGGCGTGGGGCTCCTGCAAGGTGTGGCCACGGGAGATGACAGTGCTGAGTGTCACCCCCCTCGTATGGCCACGTGGCGAGTTCTCTCTGCGTTCCGCCGGTTTTCCTCCCGCACGAAGACAATGCTCATTATTTTGTATTCATCTTCTTGGTTGTTTTGGTAAAGTCACGTAGAATGGAAATAATACAATTAATTTATTAGGTTTAATTTTTATTATTTTATTATTTCCATTCTACGTGACTTTACCGAAAGAACCAAGACGATGAATCCCTGCAGTCACGAAAGAAGCTTCAAATCGAAATTTATTTTTTATTCGCCAAACATCCTAAGGCAGGACCCCTCTCCCTCTTACCAAACTACACACGGGAGTCAGAGCAGTCTTGGCTTGTAACTAGAAATAATTACCCCCAACAAGAATTGTGGGGCTGGAGTTGATTGGTTTCATCATCCCTCCTGGGTCGATACAATTAGTACCACTTTGTGGGGAGGTCAACAATGGTCGTCCTATGGATACGCTCGCCCCCGCCATAGGAATGTGGAATTGCCACCACTTGTTTAGCGCTGTAAATGGGCACCGCCTCAATGCCAGAAATCACTTTGGCTTCTTTGACTTGATAGCGCAGGCTCAGCCGAAAGTTCCGCGTCGCTTTAAGTTCCGTGCGATACGCTTACGGATACGCGATCCCGGTTTCAAGGTCCCATCGAGTGCGACGCTAAAGACAATAAAGAGCCGGCCTCTCGTAACGTGAATCCATGAACAGGCATTTCCGTGTGAAAACGGAGCAGTAAGTACGATAATTATTACAATTTAGCGTCGAGCTTGGCAACGCCTTCCGCCCGTCCCTTGCGTGCGCAGCGTCTACTCCGGCCGCAGACGAACGCCTATTTACTTCGCAGCTATCTGAAGAGGTGGGGTCAGTCATCGTCTTTGGAGTCTCGGGACACTTCATTTACGATTTAATTGGAAGAAAGAAGAAGTTACCCGATCATGAAATGAGACGAAAACGCATTCTGAGATGAAAGTGCTGCTGAGACTGAAGAGGAAGTGGCCTGCCACGGCCGCCCCTTGCGTGCACGGGGAGGGCATTTTTGTTTACCTCCCCCGTAATTGCCGCGCATTTCGTCAGTCCCAGATCAACGGCACTTGCAAGAACTGTCAGCCCTTGATCGTTAATTAGCTTACGGGATTGTAAGAGACGCTCCCTTTCCCTTTGTGGTATTTGTCAATACGCGGCCAGGTTTGACAGCTCCACCGCCCCCCTCCAGCATGCGGCGCAAGCACGGAGGGCGGTGGGGGGGGGGGTGGTTGGGGTGCCCTAATTCGAGGGACGATTCCGCACATTTTGTGATGCTTTTTTAAAAACGTCCATATCCGAGGCGATTTCCAAACTTTTTTACGACGCGTAAGCAACCGCGAATAGGCGTCGCGCGAGTGAAAACAAAAATCAACTCGTTTGTTTATTTAAGGCCACGGTGTTATTGAAGAATGTGTTGAGTTTTTGCTGTTGTTGTTGTTTTTGTTGTTCTTAACAGTGCTTGTGCACCACTGCCATTACCGCCGACGAGCTTGTTATGAACAAACACGCTCCTTTTATTCAAAGAAGCTCAACATACATACCGGCTGAGAACCTTATCGAGATCACTGAGTGATCAAGCCAGCAGCAGCAGCAGCAGCGAGCATGCCAGTCTCACCTTCCTATCGAGTTTGCTTTTTATAATCGAGACACTTCCTGGAGACGGCCAGCGGACCGTGCGAGATGAAGCCGCGGCGCATCCCGAGCACGGGACGTCTCGTGCGTCGCGTCCGGCCGACGTTCAGCTCGCGAGTTTTCCCCGCGGCTTGAGGATGACGTGGCGACGTTCACGGGGCGTCGCGAGTGAACGACGCCGGGCGTGCAGGCGGGCGGGGGGGGGCAGGCAGGGGGGGGGCGGGCGTGCCCCTCTCCTGGCCGCAAGAAAAGCGTCACGAAAAAAACCTCTCGGATCTCACGCGGCATCGGTCTGCGCGCGGCCGCGCGACCGCAATTCTCGCTCCGTCAATTAGGGAATTAATTTAATTACCGCGCGGCTCCATTGGGCACTCGCTAGTCGTGCCACTCACGAACGACCGTCTCTCGTCGTCATTCCCGGGGCCGGAGCGAGGGAGGTCAGCGCGCGTTGACCTTTAATATTTTCCCCGCTGCGCTGAGTCGCCGCGCTGTCCAGCAGTGAAGCGGCTGACGCGACGAGAGGGGAAAGAAAGAACGAGGCCACCCGAAACTCAGCCGTCTTCGCCTAATTATGTCATTTCTGTCGACGCCAAAACGAGCAGCTGTACAGGTGTCGGATAACGGGCTCCTGTCTGCCAGACTTTTTTCTGACAAGATAGCCCTACACGGGGCGTGACCCAGGGCGCGGGGGCCTTCATTAATGAGGGCCCAGTCTCAGGGCCCGGTGTGAGATGGGTCCGCTGCCTGCCTCCCACGGGCCCTCACCCTGCCCTCGCTGCCACCACCACCACAACCACCACCGCAAACGACTCGGTTTCGCGGTGGATGGTACGGCAAAAGCGAACACCCCCCCCCCCATCGCAACACGGCCTGCCACTCCCAATTTACCCCCCCCCACCTCCATGCACGTCACTCGCCGTCGATACACGCAACCCCAGCTTGACGTGGGGTCGCGCTCAAAAAGCCATCTCGCTTCTTGTGCACGAATTCTTATTGACTGTCCGATCGCACAATACCGACCCAAGTCGGTGCGTGCGGGCGGGCGGCGAGGAAGGAAGAAAAAAATTGGGGCCGTCGCGCACGCAGAGCCATCGTCCACTTCCGCCCGTCACTCAGCGGTCCATTTAGCCCGGCAGATGGGCAGCTACATCCCACAAGCAAGTTTTTCCGCGTCAATCAAAATTGTGTCATCTCAGCCCTCTCTCTCCCCCACCCCTCTCTCTCTCCCCCTCTCCCCGCTCCGTGTGTGTGCGAGCGCGTTTTAGAGAGGGAGAGAGGGAGGTTTGTTAATGCCCTGCTTGCCGCCGGTCTGCGGCATGCAGCATTTATGACTTGCCACGGACGATGCTGAGAGCCCAGTTCTCCCACCCTCGCACTCGCTTTGCTCGGTGCCGAGTGTCACCCCTCGCCCGGTACACAGTGCCGCCTTTTGTACGCGTGTACGTTGAACTTCTTTCGCACCGTACGTAGCCAACCGTGTCTAATCGGAGGCGTGGCGGGTGGAAGGACAACAAACTTAGACACAAAAAAGCAGTTTTCTCCAGTTTCCTTCCACACGAAGCCAAACTCCCATCGATAGTATCGGCCAAAACATCCCAACGCAGGACGATCTTGACACTCGGCGAGGCTTGCCTCAGGTAAATAACTGACATTTCATCAACGTGCTAATGCTGTGGGAATTCGAGTGAGGCTGCACTGACTCATCATCGTCATTGCCATCACCTGCCGCGATCTATTTGCTGCTGGATTAAGGCCTCCGCAAGCTGCCGCCTCCTCTCACGGTCTCGCGATGCAACGATCCATCGAGCTTCTGCACAAGAGCCGATTTATTTGCTCCATCTCTGCGAGGGACGTGCCCTCGGGCGCAATCCTTTCTTGTGGCTGCCACTCCATCCTTAGTCTCGACCACTGGGCAATCGTCCCGTCTGGCGACGTATCCTGTACTCTTCTGTATTGCCAAGTTCTGATCGTCTGTAGTACTTGGCCTCGGAGTTTGAGTCACATTGCTTGTCCCTTGCACCGGGCCTGGTGTAGAGTAGCGATTCACGTGGTTCATGCGATGCGCCGTGAACAAATCCGTGACTAACGCCGGTGGCGAGTGATATTCCGAACGGGTCCCGGGCCTTGACCAGCCGACGTTAGCCGACGCGGCGAAGTATCTTTGAGCAACCCCTGCACGACCAACCTGGGGCTTGCGGACCTTCGTCCGACAAATGGATTGATAGTGGGGGGGGGGGGGGGGGGGTCTAAAAGTTATCGCTGAATTTTTTGTTTTGTATACCCGGTCAATCGGGTGTTGTGCTTGTATGAGTGTGATTCGATGATTTATTCTGTAATAGTTCCCCTTTTCCCCAGGATTGTTTCAACGCGGTTTTCAAGGCCTCATTTTCAGGCGGGTCCTGCATTTGGGGACGGTCGCCCCAAATGGCCATGAATGAACGTTCGGCGCAGCAGACGATTGCCGCTTGTCACACGCAATCAAACCTGGAGATCGTTTTGCTCGTCCTACGCAGCAGCGGCAGCAGCAACGGCAGCAGCAGCAACATCAGCGGCATTGACAGCAGCAGTGGGGCAGAGCAGCAGCAGCAGCAGCAACGGCAACAGCAGCAACATCAGCGGCATTGACAGCAGCAGTGGGGCAGAGCAGCAGCAGCAGAAAGAGAAACAGCAGCAGCAGCAACATCAGCGGCATTGACAGCAGCAGTGGGGCAGAGCAGCAGCAGCAGAAAGAGAAACGGCAGCAGCAGCAACATCAGCGGCATTGACAGCAGCAGTGGGGCAGAGCAGCAGCAGCAGAAAGAGAACAGCAGCAGCAGCAGCAGCGGCATTGACAGCAGCAGTGGGGCAGAGCAGCAGCAGCAGAAAGAGAAACAGCAGCAGCAGCAGCGGCATTGACAGCAGCAGTGGGGCAGAGCAGCAGCAGCAGAAAGAGAAACAGCAGCAGCAGCAACATCAGCGGCATTGACAGCAGCAGTGGGGCAGAGCAGCAGCAGCAGAAAGAGAAACGGCAGCAGCAGCAGCAGCAGCGGCATTGACAGCAGCAGTGGGGCAGAGCAGCAGCAGCAGAAAGAGAAACAGCAGCAGCAGCAGCGGCATTGACAGCAGCAGTGGGGCAGAGCAGCAGCAGCAGAAAGAGAAACAGCAGCAGCAGCAACATCAGCGGCATTGACAGCAGCAGTGGGGCAGAGCAGCAGCAGCAGAAAGAGAAACAGCAGCAGCAGCAGCAACATCAGCGGCGGTGGCATATCTAACAGTTGGCATGGTCTGTGAGCCTCGCGAATTCTGATTCCGTGCCACGCTTCGCGCACGCGTTTATGTTTATCTAATCTGTGTTTCGCAAACTGAAATGCAATACACAGCGGTGAATATTTGATGCTAGGTAAAGCTGTGTGCACAGCTGCGACACTTTGTGCCCAGGCTGTCCCCCCACCCCCTCTTGGCGTCTGCCGAGTGAGCGGTGGCGGCGATGATCTGTGACACGCGCCCGGCTGTAAAGCGGCCGCCCTTCCTCGCGAAATCCACCAACCCCCCCAGCCTCGCTTCCAGCTGGCGAGGCAACGGCACACACCTGGGCGGTTTCGAGTTGATTTTGTGATTCGACTTGAGTCGATCGGAGTCGTTGCGCACGAACAGAAGACGTTTCACACCCAAACGCGTTCTGTAACGAATGGGGCACCGCGCGTCGCAACAGGGGAACCCGTGCAGGCTGGAGACAAATAGGTTTAGCAGCACGCAAAAGGGGTCCTGCTCACAAACGGCAGGAAGGCAACGACTCGCATCCGTATCCCTTGCGTGCGTGTCGTGTGCTCGCCACGCTTGCATGCACGACGCTCTCAGCCTTGTCCAGACCCACGAGCTCAAGAGCTGAGCGTGTGGCCGTGCTGCTGTTGTTTGGACCGCCGACTCTAAAGGGTTGGGGAAATTCGACGCGTAGGTTTCCTCGACCAATGTTGTCCACCGTAGAGGTTTTGTGAGTTATACTTTTAGGCTTTTTCGGTAAAGTGACGTAGGTAAAAAATTAAAATAAAATGAATAGAAGTAATAATAATTGGTTTGGCGGTTTATTTTTATTTCTATTATTACTTCTATTAATTTTATTTTTTACCTACGTGACTTTACCGAAAAAGCCTAAGAGTATGAATCATTGCAGTCACGAAAGCTTCAAATCTAGAATTTTGTGAGTTAGATCGCGTAAATAAAAATGTGTCGTTGAACCCGCCACCTCGCGACACAGCCAATTGTCATCTAGACAAAACCCGTGTGCTGTACTAGTAACGAATTGGCATGTTTAGTTTACGTGACAAACCTTACTAATCGGCTGTGCCGGGTGGTGGCGGGTTTTAACGACACATTTATATTGACGCGATCTAAGCCAAAAACCTCCTGTTATGGTTGGGGAAATGTGACCATCCCGACAAACGGGTGGCAGTGAAACACACGGACGGTAGAGCGGTTTCACCCTCTTTAGTAACCATCATTGCACTAAGTCCTAATGAGGACGAAAAGGATCTACCACATGCCCTCACAATCGGCTCTTGAGCTGGTGGTCTGGACAAGGTATAGAGTGTTTTACGTACAAGGTGGGGATCACGTGACATGCATGACGCGAGTCGTGCCTTTCTGCTTGCTGTGTGTTGCTCCACCTATGAAAAAATAAGATGATGGTGGTGGCGATGTCGATGAAGCAGATGATATCGATAATGACCGTTTGGTTTGGCAGTTGGGATTAATGATGGGAGCAGCATATAAACTCGGGGGCACACCCCAGGGGCACGTCCGCCATGGAGCGACGGAGCGATGGAATGGCTGAAGGCCGGGAGCCACGGATATTTTTGCATCGCGGCACCGCGAGGCAGAACGATGGCTTTGGGAAGCCGTCATCCAGCAGCGGATCAATCACGGCTGATGTTGATTGTCGGGATGTACGTTTTGGAAGTTATTCAGAAACGACTCCCATGAGATTTTCATGACCATGGCTCGGGACTTGAGCCATGCCATTGATTTTATCTCCTGCTGGATGAAGGCCTTTTTAAGCTGTCGCCATTTCTCGCGGTCGCGCAATTCGCCGACCGATCTCATCGCCCCATCTCAGCGCGTTTCCCTCCTTTGCCTGCCACTCCATCGCTCGTCTCGACCACCGGCCACCATCAAGTGCGCGAACGCAGCGGCGGTTCGTGACGCCCCCGTTCCCAATTGTCGCGCGAGTACGCCCTATCGTTGCTTAGTTTTTGGTTGGTGACTCCGAATTGAGACTTCCGTTTCCACAACTGCTCCGACACCCGCACTCGCAGAGTTATGGACACCGCACGTTGCTTTTTTGTTATTAAATGTAAAGCAATGTCGCGAAACGATCGGGAAAAATAATTAGATATCTGTTTATGGTATTTTCTTGCTCTGATTGCTGCTGGCCTGCATCACAGGTGTTCCAAGTACATTTTATATATATAAAAAAAAAAGTTAATTTCATTTCGTTTGTGCGAAAAGTTTCACGCGAACTTCTATTATTATTCTTTTTCTTTTTTAGCGGCGACAAGAGCAAGAGCAGGCGCTAACACGCCTGTTGTGAAGCCTCGGGGAGCGTACACACAGCCTGGAAATGATCCCGGAGAGGTGTTACATCGCAAGAGAGGCAGAAACAACGGGCCTTTTTGGAACAATTCACTTTTATTTATTTATATATTTTACCGCCCCCCCCCTGCCCCCCCCGCCAACTCCTCCTGCACCCACCATAGCCTTTCAAACACCCCCCTCGTATTTATTCAAGAATTATTTTCCGCTTGGCGGTGTCAGGAGCGATACGTCTCGGCGAGGTATGCGCGGTTGTTCAGGTGCTGTCACCCCCCCCCTCTGCCCGGCCCCCCCCCCCCCCCGTCGTTCTCGCTGTCACTTCCACTTACGCGCGCCGCGATTCGCGCCCGGCGCTTGCCACGTTTTTCGTAAATATGCGCGCGGGCAGCAGCTGACGATTGGTAATTAATGTGTCACGATGTTGACATTGCATGAAATCGTTGATAATGAAAAGTGCCAGCGACCGCTGCACGTGGGAGCGCGGGGGCGGAGGGTCGGACGGGGCGAGGCGACGCGGGCGGTGAAGTATGGGTGCTCGTGTCACGGAATCGCGTCGGTGAGGTGGGGTGGGGGGGGAGACGTTTGCTCCTCGCGTGAATTGGCGCTCGCACGATTCACTCGAGCTGCTCGATGACTGGCGGGGGTCAGTCGTCGCCTCGTCGCTCCTCTATCGCTACTGCCCTGGTTTGTTTGTCCCCCCCCCGCCCCGCACTTGCGATTTGCATGGCTAAATTCCTCTTGATATGCAAATTATTTTGTCAAGGCGCTCTTCCCCCTCCAACCCAGCTTAAATATACGCTTCCAAGCCTGGTGGTGTTTCATTCAGACGCTGTCTTTCCGACAGACCTGTTCTTCACCTGAGGACGGCTGCTTGCGTTGTGGCCGAAACGTCGTGATAATTATTTTATTATGTTTTATGTTTTATTATTTTATTATTTCCCTTCTACGTGACTTTACCGAAAGAACTAAGAAGATGAATCCCTGCAGTCACGAAAGCTTCAAATCGAAAATTAGCATGGTTGGCTATATATGGTGTGAAATACATTTTTCAACATCAATACATCCACCACGTTGAGGACTCGTTCTACCTAACTGCTTTGTCTGATCCACACCGTGTTCAGCCACCGCACTGCACGTCACAGAATGACGCATTCACCCACTCACTCACCCACTTACTCACCCACTCACTCACGCACTCAACCGCTCACTCGCTCAATCACCCACCCACTCACCACACTGCAGATCACCTCGCTTCCCTTTCCGCATCTTAACTCGCACTGTTCTCCCAAGTTATCATAACTTTGCTCAATTCAAGACACTTGTGAACTTAAATCTGTTACAATTTTGACAGGGCTGTGAATTGGGAGTCGCTTGGCTTTTGCGATTATCAGCATAAGGCACTACCACTAGAGTACAAGGTCTGTCTATTCAAAAGAGTCCGATAGTATTGTACCCAATAATCCTACGAACAGGTTGTAATATATACATTTTTATACATACATATAAAACCAATATTTATGAGAGAGGTTCCTTGCCTATAAGTATCTGGCAGTTTTCCAGCATTGGTTTCGGCAAGCCTGACTGCTGATGAGATGCAGAATGTTGATACTGCTAAAATGTTCTTGCTGTAGTTTTCACACCTGATGATGATTGCTTGTATTGCAATCGAAACGTCGTGAGAATTTTTATTACGTTTTATTTTTGTTATTTTATTATTTCCCTTCTACGTGACTTTACCGCAACGACCAAGAATACAAAAAGCATTTATAAAGAAATGCGTTTTCAATCTCGATTCAATTTAGTCGACGGGCCTAAGAGACTGACCGAGTTCAATCCACAGACTCGGACATTGGCTCAGGCCCCCATAGGGTGGTCTGTCACCGGGCACTGCGGTGGAGCAAGTGGCGACCGTCCCTCCCTGGGAATTTTTGTTCGATTCTCGCGGGAAAGAGCAAAGTGAACGCTTGGTCGACGCGGCGATCTCGCTCGCTGCGGAGCCCGGCGATGTCACGGGTGTTGTGGCACGTTTCATTCCGTCGGCGCTCCGGAGGTTACGTGTGCGATAGTGGAGCTCACGTGCATTGATGTTTCAATGAATGAATTAGTAGAATTCGGTGATTTGTTCTTTTTTTAACGCTAATTGGTGTGTGGGATGTTTAAAACATATTTTTAGAAGCAACGAGCTTTGATGATGACGATGAAGACTGTAACTAGTAATCATAATTGAGATCATCATCATCATTAACCGTGGTAAATCCACGATAAGGGGGGTGATGATGACAATGCTTGCTAATGATAGTAATTGTGACAGATTCAAGTTGTTGTTAATGATGGTGATGATTATGCCAACGCCGAAGAAGCTGATTCGGATGAAGATCATGAGTGTCGTGACAATGATCCTGATAATAATCATCGTTATCCATAATAGAGTTTTTTTGGGTTAGATCGCGGACATATAAATGTGTCGTTAAACCCGCCACCACCCGACATGGCCAACTAGTAAGGTTTGTCACGTAAATAGAACGTGCCAATTCGTTACTAGTACTGCAACACCAGTGTGTCGGAGAGTAAACCCACAACATTTACAATTCTAGTCCGACGGTTCGCAAGTGAAGTATTGGAAATGACGGCAGGAAACTCCTTGACGGGTAACACACTTCTTTTATTAAATCTTCACTTATCTCGATACAACGTGTAGTCTCTATTCTTCCGCGTACGGTCACCAGACACCGGTACAACTCGTAACCTCTTCTCTTCTTATAACACACCGTACTGAACTCGTGTAGACTCCAAGCCTCTAGCTACACACGCCTCACTCGTCTCGTGTAGACTCTTCTCGTGTAGACTCTATGCCTCTGGCTACACACACATCACTCGTCTCGTGTAGACTCTTCTTGTGTAGACTCTATGCCTCTGGCTACACACACATCACTCGTCTCGGGTAGACTCTTCTTGTGTAGACTCGTCTCGTGTAGACCCTTCGCCTCTGGCTACACCCATATCACTCGTCTCGTGTAGATTCTAGGCCCCGGCTACACACTCGGCATGCTGACACTGCATGCTCACACTACCCCCGCCTCTGGGTTACACAGAGTCCCGGTCCTCGCAGGACAGCGGGACTAGGTACCGCAGGGCCCTGGCTCTTCTTCCCGTCTTCAGTCTTCGCTGGTTACACTCTCCCCGTGCGCCTGTGCGCATCCCCTTATATAGTTGTTCCTCCCGGGAGACGGAGCGGATGCGGACCTCGATGCGAGCATCGCTTGTTAGTGAACCAATCACAACGCGTTATCTGTACGATCCTTTTTCCCCAACGCGTGTTTCCACTCACCAACCAATCACGCCGCGCTGCCACCCGATCACTCCCACACCAGCGCGTCACCGGCACCCAGCCAATCAGCACCACACAACCCACGATCCCGCGCTGACCCCTGATCCCTCACCGTCAGCGCGCGTCACCACCCACACATCCAATCACAACGCGCTGGCACCTGATCGCTACCCCAGCGCGTATCACCACTGCACAAGTAATTGCAGCTAACATCATCAGGAGACATCCAAATTTGTTGTGATAAATAGTGATTATGATGATTATGAGTATCATCATCAATACTGATCATGATTATGGCACTGTTATTCGAGTGTCACGCTGATTTGGTGTAACCAGCTGGGAACTAAAGGCACCAGGATGAGGCTCTATTGCAAGTATGGCACGGGTCACCAAATACAATTAAGTAAAGCAACGGAGCAAATAGAAATGAGAGCAAAAGCAACTGCATCTCATAAAAAACAATTGAACATATGGCACGAACAAATGAAGGTTCATAATTAATCCACCTGTAGTGTGAGTCAGCTCGGGCAGATGATGTTTAGACTGATCGTAGCACAACTACACATTTCATTGCAGAAGCATTAAACAGATTCCGGACATCGCTGTTGTACCGAAATGTAAACGGTCAGGGATTTTTCAATCATGTTGATAATTTTTATAAACAATGGTTTTGAAGTTGATGAATAATTATTATTTACGATACGAATGATCATAATCATCATCATCATAGTGACCATGATTTTAATTATTTATTTTGACGATAATGATGATGGGAAAGGACGCTGACACAAAGATCCCTCGAGTAGCCTTAACAGACTGCTAGGGCAAGTTCTGTTAGTGACGTGCACCCATCAAGGTTGGCACGGCAGGTGGGTGGTCAACGCCACGCCAGGCCGCCACACACCGCACCAGGTACCCGTTTAAGGCTGAGTCCACCTAGGGGATGCCCAAAGACCGTTTAAGATATCCATCACCGGTGTTGGTGGCCGTGAGCGGGAATCGAACTCGGGCGGCCGGGGGTTCGTAGCGCAGCGCGCCAACCACAGCGCCACCGCTCCCCGCAACGCTTGACGCACGCACGGCCACACGTGGCAATCGCCGCCCACAGCCGGGCGGAGGCTCCCCGCTCTTGGTGGGTGGGGGGGGGTGTGGAGGAGGTCGGTAGGGGTGTGGAGGAGGTGGGTGGGTGGGGGGTGTGGAGGAGGTGGGTGGGGGGATGGGGGAGTGTGGAGGAGGTGGGTGGGGGGGGGGGTGGAGGAGGTGGGGGAGTGTGGAGGAGGTGGGTGGGGGGTGTGGAGGAGGTGGGTGGGTGGATGGGGGAGTGTGGAGGAGGTGGGTGGGGGGGGGGGTGGAGGAGGTGGGGGAGTGTGGAGGAGGTGGGTGGGGGGGGTGGAGGAGGTGGGTGGGGAGGTGGAGGAGGTGGGTGGGGGGTGTGGAGGAGGTGGGTGGATGGATGGGGGGAGTGTGGAGGAGGTGGGTGGGGGGCGCCTCTGGGCGGCTAAGACGGAGCGGGTGAAACCGCTCGCCGCTGCAGATGACCCACGGCTGACGGGACGGACCCCTGGCTGGGAAGAGTGACGCTCATCCGTGGTCGTGTTGGCAGGGTCGGATCCGTGTCGCTCAGGAACCAGCAAATCTGCTAATGATGTCTGCGAGAGCCGGGTGAGCGTGGCATCGTCTCACTTGGAGCGGTGGGTGGGGGGGGGGTGGTGGAGTTTATTCTCAGTGTTTGTTTGCACTGCTGAGAAGCCCTCTAACAATTACGTGCACAAGTTTCCCATCTGCTGCTGCTGCCGCTGCTGCTGTTGCTGCTGTTGCCACTCCCGCTACGTCTGGTGGTGCTGCTGCTGCTGCTGTTGCCGCTGATGGTGTTTCGGTTGTTTCTGGCGCTGCTGGTGCAGGAACAAAGGAAGGAAAGGCGCGAGTTTGGAATTACCCAGAGAGACAGAACGAGCAACTGACGAACTTTAGGACAGAGGCTAGTTAGAGGCATTACATTGACCAGTGAGATAAATTACGTACATTAGCAGACAATGCTCCATCACATTTAAAGTATATATTTTTTTTTATAAATCCAAATGTCCACATTGCCTTCTGGGAGTTGTTTTTTTTCAGCAGTACTGGTTGAATAGAAAACCAACAGAGTCGGGCTTGCTTGAACCAATCCTGTTGAAATGCTCTGATGTTTCTAGGCAAAGACCGGTTTTGACATGCAGCGTCTCATCAGCACAGTCAGGCTCGCTTGAACCAATGCTGTCGAACTGTCCTGATGTTCATGGGCAAGGGCTCTCACTGTTGGATGCAGGGTCCGAGTTGGACGCAAAACTGTATCGTCCACACCGCAGAATAACCATTCGCTTCATCGTGGAGGGTTTAAATCGTAAAAAAAAGAACGTAGCAGGCTTTCCACCTCCTACACATGTATAGTTTTGTTTACTTGACTTGGGCAGGACTCGTCATGGCTGCAAGTGATGGTGGCCACCGTGGCGGTTCTCCCTCCCCCCTCCTCCCTCCTGCTCCTACTCACACCTGCGTCTTGAATCTTGAGGGATATTTTGTGATTTTCATGTTCCAGCCGGTGTGGAGAGAGCGACGACGGCGAGAGAGAGAGACACGGAGAAGCATTTGTAGCCGTCGCTGCTCTCTCTCCCTCTCGCCCTCTCTCCCCCGCTCTCCCCACCGTGGCGGCGTTCGTCAACTTTTTCGTCGAAAGTTGGAAACACGAGAGGAGTTGGAAAAAGTCGTCGCGCGCCCGCCCGCCCGCCCGCCTTGCTTTCCCGACGGACATCGCCGTCGCGAGCGACCGGGAGAGCCGCCACCTGTTCGGGCGTCCAGCTTGCGCCTCGACGCTCCGCCGTGAACATGAAATAAGTGTTGACGAAAAAATAAAAAGATTAGCTCGAGGTGGAAATGGGCCGCGAATTCTCCGTATCACGGCCGCGCGACGGCCTGTGGGGCGGCTCGCGCGGCTGCTCACGCAGACGCGCCGCAAATTGCCCGCGATCGCCGCGAGTCACGAAACAAACGTCGTCGAGAAGACGTCTTGGGAGACGATTTAATCGGAGCTCGTTGTCCGCGGACGCGTCGGAAACCGGAGCCGCTCCCGATAATTGATGCCGAAATAAATAACCGCTCGCCATGAACCGTTTTTGTTTTTGATACCACTTACCGAGGTGGAGCCTCGAGGAGCGACCGCGATATGATTTACTTCCACGACGACGACGACGCTCCCGTCGGTCCGTTCGGCCGCTACGGGACGAATCTCTGGAAGTGGTGCGGCCGCGGTGTGTGAGCGCCGACGGAGAGCGGCGCAGGCGCGAGTTCGCGGGCAGAAGGAACTCGCGCGAGAGAGAAAAATAAATGTAGGCAGCAAACTCGGTCGCCGTTAATTCGCCCGCGCTGGTCGGCCATCACGCCCGGCTCTTGAGCGACGCTTTACGGAGAGCGCGGTACACACACGCACACAGAGATGTGGCTGTGGGTGTGTGGGGGGGTGGGAGGGAGTTTGGGGGGGGGGGGGGGGTGAGTGGAGTGTGTGGTGGCAAGACGGCCAACGTTATTTGTTGTCATCGACGCAGCGCCACGATTTCAGGCGCACGCTTCGACCACTCTGGAGATGTGGGTGTCCGTCAGGATTTCAACTTTGGCACGGTATGTCCGCCGATGAGGAGCTGCAAATTCGCGGAGTTGTAATTTGCGCACCATTCTTGTTGACGGAGACATTCTCATCAATGAGCACGGTGTCGTGCGCACGCGGGCAAGACCGACTATTTCTTCCGCTTTGGGATGGCGGCGATGATGGCGCCTTAAAATTTGGTGCACGCGTAAAGCCATCAACTCATTCCACGAATAAGTCACTTTTTTAAACTTTAGATAATTACTTTGAAATCACGACAGCCCCACACGCATTTATCGCGGTGATGGTTTTTGGAATGTTGACTCTAATTTGCCGATCTGCCTGGACTTCACAGTTGATTTTCTCTGAAGTGCCACCTAATATGCATCTCTGCTTACCCACAATGCACCGGTAAACTCATTGAGTCGGAGACTGACGTCGCCTCCGCACCATACACTACAGGAAGCCGCCGCGGTCGCGTAACGGACAGCGCACTGGATTTGCAATCCACAGATCGCCGGTTCGCTCTCCATCTTCCTGGCACGGCCGTTCTTAAATCTACCAGCCCTACGCCCGCTCTGCCCACCCAGCGGTGCAAATGGGTGTGGCACAGTCGATCGGCAGGTGACGCGTGGTGGGGTAAAGTGTGGGTACTCACACCCCCTTCAAGACATCTGGCTTGCACGAAAGAGTGGACTGAAATGCCCTGTCTAGAGGTTCATTGGCAGCAGGCCTGAGCAAGCAATTGCAGGGCTGCACCTTTGCTGTACGCTGTCACGTGTTAATGAGGGGGGAGGCTGACTTATCTGTAGTTTGACAGGCAGTGAGCCGTTCCGTGTGTTCTCACGCCAAGGCTCGTAAAATATGCAACTACTTGGACATAAAACATTCAACTGGAGAAGATTGAAAGACTACTCATTTAGTTATCTCAAAATGTATTAAAGTAAAAACAAATGTTTATATACATTCCACCAATTTTGTCCTGATTTTGCTAAAGGCTTCGCGTCTCATGAGATGAGGGGTCCATTCGCACATTGGACAGCATCAGCGCATCCTTTCATCTTGGTGGAGAACGGCCCGTGGAGCAGGTATCACAGAGCTACTTCTGAGAGCCCTTCAAGTTACCTCTGGTCCACAAAGTAGGGGCAGGAGTGGCACTTCATCCGTTTAATTACACTGGTCAACACACTTTTTCTGGCATAAGGTATTCCAACGGTTTGAATGTAATTTTGGGATGCTGATTCCAAATCTGGCATCAGTTTTTGTCTATCACATCAGGTTTTTGAGATATCAAATATTGCATTTAAAATAAAAACTGCAGAAGAAAAATATTAAATAAATGTGGATATCTACATAAAATGATATTATAAACACATTATAATAAAAATACAGCACGATATTTAACACTAAAGCAGTCACTGACTCGCAACAACTTGCAATCACAAGTGACAGAGTTAATTTCGGGTAAAATCAATGAAAATGGGGTATGCCGATAGCATAAAAATGTGATGTGATAGAGCAAATCTGAGATCAGATTTGGAATCAGCACCCTGAAATTAGTCTAGAACAGCTGCAAAAGTCCAGGCCAGAATTTTTTGTTGTTGTTGACCAGTGAAATTCACTCGCAAGTTAACTTTGGAGGTGTGAGACATCACGTGCAGCCGCACGTCACGTGCAGTTTTGGAATCCTGCGCTGCGCGCCTCTGCCAGGCTTGGGATCAATGAGGCACCTTCATCGGTGACGGCAGCGAAGCTGACATGGACGAAGCCGGAATGTTGGTGGAGTAGCCCTCTTCTGTAAACGTTCATTGTACGGGGGGGGGGGGGGGGGTCAGGGTCACAAACAGATTTTTTTTTTTGTAAGACGGGTTCGTGACCAGAAACGGTTGCGACGGGGGCTGCGCTTCTGTAACGTTCCGAATGCGTCCGCTGGTGAAAGAAAAAAAATTGGAAAAATGAAAAAATGTCCACAGCTGGTGCATTGTTTGAGCTGGTGGCTGTTTTGCAGGAGAATACTTTGCGAGCACAGTCCCCGCCGGCATTTGCGATTGGCAGCGCACTCTGCCTCCTCCCTCCCTCTCTCCCTCCCTCTCTTTTCCACTTGGGCTGCTGCCATCCGTTCATTTTTCTTACGCGCAATTAATAAGCTAACAAATTCTAAAAGCGCGTTTCTCCGCTCTGCAGGCAGGTGGCTCGTTAATTGCCAGGATATTTAAAAAAAAAACATTTGGGCGCGCAATCCTCATGTCGCCGGAGCTCGTAAAAAAAAAAACTTCAAACTGACCCCTTGTCGTGACCCCCCACCGATCGAGCGATCCGGCGTTTGTGATCCGCGCACTCGCTACCCGCCGGAGCTGCGGTGCCCGCAAGGAAGAAAAAAAACTTCACGTGCCGTTGTGTTCATTCGTAACAAGAATCGGACGACGACGATGATGATGGACGCTAAATGTGATTTTTTGTTTTAAATATTCTACGCTTGCATTTGTAGGTAAAATATCAGATGCCTTGAGTACTGTAATTCTCTCGTATGTTGCCACGGTGCAACGGTCAGTGCACTGGACTTGCAATCCGGAGTTGATCTTCTGTCTCGGCAGTTAAAACAACGATTCGAATTTATTTCAATCTGTCCATCCAGCAGCGTGATCAGGCACAGCACCACGGGTAAAGTTCGGCTTACTCGAGACGTCTGACCGGTATGGAAGAGTAGGCCAAGCATACCTCTAAGGCGTGGCTTTCGAGCGCTCTCGAGTGGAGTGAAGCCCCACCGCTAGCGGCAACGTGACCAAGAAATCTGCAGGGCTGCACTTGTAGGGAAAACTTCATCATTACTCTCGGTCATTGCTCACCCGAGTATTTCCCGGGTCGCTGGTCGCCTGG
The DNA here is from genome assembly GCF_964198595.1 of Lampetra fluviatilis. Taxonomy (NCBI): domain Eukaryota; kingdom Metazoa; phylum Chordata; class Hyperoartia; order Petromyzontiformes; family Petromyzontidae; genus Lampetra; species Lampetra fluviatilis. The sequence continues at coordinate 2,478,524 of NC_136313.1, read as the reverse complement.
AGTTTGGCTCGAGACTTGAATAGCAACGGCAAGTGCGAAAGGAATTCTGGCTGCGGCGTTTGGGCTAGCGGCAATGTTTATCTCGACGATCAAAATGATGTTGCGACGACAATAGCGCACGCAACTGCTCTGTCAGCAGGGCACCTGCCGTGTGCATTTTGATCTCGTCAAGGAGTGTAAACCACGACGCGAACTTTGGTCAATCTCGCAGCACCGGCTTTAGACTCGCCATGGAACAAAGGCGGTCACCGCGTCGGACGCTTTAAGATGCATACTCTTAGTTTTTTCGGTAAAGTCAAGTAGGTAAAAAATGAAATAAAAATTAATAAAAATTTAATAATACAAAAATAAAAATCACGACGTTTCGGAGGCAACACAAGTCTCCGTCATCAGGTGGGACCGTCACAGCTAGATTTACTGTTTCAAGTGAGGCAAATCTGGCTGTGACGGTCCCACCTGATGACGGAGACTTGTGTTGCCTCCGAAACGTCGTGATTTTTATTATTTTATTATTAAATTTTTATTAATTTTATTTTCATTTTTACCTACGTGACTTTACAGAAAAAACTAAGAGTATGAATCCTTGCAGTCACGAAAGCTTCAAATCTACATTTAAGATGCGCTTAAGTGGCCTTCTGGAGCGTTCTTCCTTCCCATGTGACGAATCCACTGGAGTTATGCACTTTTCAATTCATATTGAAAACTCATTTCTTTAGAACTGCTTTTAGTGTTTAGTTTGTTGACCTTCCCCCGCATCTCCGATTAGCACGGGTTGGCTACGTACGGTGTGAAGGAAGTTCAACACGCATACGAGGTATGTTTGGTACAACATGGCCATCAGCACAACATCAGCACACGGCCTGGACCCGTTACCTACTAGGAGTGATAATACACACAGCTGATGGTGAGTCATGGACAACGAAGGGCGCAATTCTAACCATAGAATAATTCCAGCATGCATTTGCATGCCAGGTGGCATCACCCAGCCCTGTTGTAGACCGGTAATTCGCAAAAATCCAAACTTGTGGCCGTGTTCGTTTAAGACAGCAGCGGCAAACGGACGGAGACACATTTGCATACCGGTCTCGTGACCGTTGGGAGTCATCAGTGCGCCATATCCAGCGTTACCTGCTGCAGCTGCTGCTGCTTCTGCTGCTGCCCCGAGATTCGGGGTCGTTTTTTGTTGGAGACGCATCTCGCCATGCGTTTGCCGGGTTTGGCGCGGCCAGGATTTTAATTTTGAAAAATGAAAAATACATTTATATTGGGAGATGCAAAGAAAAGAAATTGCTATCCGCTACAATTCACGTGAGTTGTTGTGGGATTGGATTTCCCCCCCCCTCCTCCACCACCTCCACTTAAACACGTGACAGATGGCTCGGAGCGCTAACTTTCAGAGAATGCTAATAGCACGCTGACAAAAACCTGTCACACGCAGTCCCTGCCAGCTGATAATTTCGGCGGCTAAAGCTGCCCACCTGCAACAATTAGAGGTGAATATATTAGAAGATTAGAGGTGCTTCCTTTAGACGCCGGGGTCACTCCTTAATTGTGCGGAATTTTTTTTTTACTCACTCGGCCGTTTCCTTGCCGACGAGGAATTATGGTAATTAGATGAGCAGGGTTAATTGCGGTGGTCAGCTGGAATTACGGGGGGCCTTTCCCTCATCACTTCTCTTCAATAGAACAAAAGAGATATTTTTTATTTTGCTCATTTGCATATTTTATAGAAAATTTGTACCATTGCTTTTCGCACACAATACGGGCGACTCAAATTGGGGAATCTTACAAAAAAACTTTGCAAAAGAATATAATGTTTGCGCGCGCGCGCGCGTGTGTGCGCGTGCGTGCGTGTTGCATTCCATACTAATAATAGTCACATAATTAGGGCATTGTTTTTGTTTACCTGCTCGGTAGCATGAGAACAAAGGGCTTAGTGGACACCCTCAGCCCTTGGTGTGGGCGTCAGCCTCCACCCCCCCCACTCCCCTCCCTCTCTCCCCCGTGTTTATTTTTGTTCCAAACTCCCTCAGGTGTCTTCCCTAAATTTCATCACGAAACTTGGCCTCCTCCTCCTCCGCCCTCTTCCCTCCTCCTACTCATGTTCCACCTCCGTACCGCTGTGCGTGCGCTCCCTGCCCTCGGGGCAACGAACACGGCCGTGCCCCCCCCTCCCCTCGCCCCCCTGTCGCCTCCCCGCCCCTCAACCCCCTCACTCACCTCCCACCCTCCCACCACCCTGCCCAGCTTTGGGGTCACCCTGTGGGGGGGGGGGGGGTCTTTGGGGTCTATGCGGACTACCGCAGTGTGTCTGAGGGGTCCACGGTGTCTGTACCCCAGTGTGTCAGTGGGGTCAGTGGGGTCTATGGGGTTTATGTAGGTCTGTACCCAGTGTTAGTGGGGTCTATGGGGTTTATGTAGGTCTGTACCCAGTGTTAGTGGGGTCTGTGGGGTCTGTACCCCAGTGTTAGTGGGGTCTGTGGGGTCTATGTAGGTCTGTACCCCAGTGTTAGTGGGGTCTGTGGGGTCTATGTAGGTCTGTACCCACTGTTAGTGGGGTCTGTGGGGTCTGTACCCCAGTGTTAGTGGGGTCTGTGGGGTCTATGTAGGTCTGTACCCACTGTTAGTGGGGTCTGTGGGGTCTGTGCGGTCTGTATCCCAGTGTTAGTGGGGTCTGTGGGGTCTGTATCCCAGTGTTAGTGGGGTCTGTGGGGTCTATGTAGGTCTGTACCCAGTGTTAGTGGGGTCTGTACCCCAGTGTTAGTGGGGTCTGTGGGGTCTATGTAGGTCTGTACCCAGTGTTAGTGGGGTCTGTGGGGGTCTGTACCCCAGTGTTAGTGGGGTCTGTGGGGTCTATGTAGGTCTGTACCCAGTGTTAGTGGGGTCTATGGGGTCTATATAGGTCTGTACCCAGTGTTAGTGGGGTCTGTGGGGTCTATGTAGATCTGTACCCCAGTGTTAGTGGGGTCTGTGGGGTCTGTACCCCAGTGTGAGTGGGGTCTGTGGGGTCTATGTAGGTCTGTACCCAGTGTTAGTGGGGTCTATGGGGTCTATATAGGTCTGTACCCAGTGTTAGTGGGGTCTGTGGGGTCTGTGGGGGTTTGTACCCCAATGTGCCAGTGGCTGGTCGGTCAAGGCGCGTCGCACGGCACTGTGGTGTGGCACGGGGCACACGAGGGGATGGTGTGGCCAGCACCACCCCCCCCCCCCCCCCGTGTTCTCGCCCAGTGCTGACGGTTTGCACGTCGTGACAGGTACTCACTTGAAGGTTTGTTTACAGGCTCAGTCGACCTAGGGGAGGCCCAGGACCGGTTCTGATATTACACGCCACTGATGTTAAGCCGTAGCCGGGAATCGAGCTCAGGTGGTGGGGTAACAGCGCAGTGCGCTAACCACTACGCCCACCGCTCCCCACCATACACCTTAACTATCGTACACGAGCCGCATTACACTTAGAGGCATTGTGCAATTTGTTGACGGTGTCTCTGTGGGTTTTTTATGAGCTCTGGGATTTTAAAATCAATTTCTATATATATTAAAGACGTCGAATAAAGCAATGGTATTTTCTGAAGAGAAAGCCGACACGAACAATTGTTTTGCTCCTTTCCACGGAGTGAAAGCGAGTCAAATGCGTTCACTTTAGAACGAACACATTCTCGGCAGCCTCATAATGCCTCTCCGAGGCGGCATGGCATTTTAAGGTGATCCATTTACAGATACACCACTCAAATAATGTGATTCAATTGCAGCAGCGGGGGGGAGGGGGGCGGTGTGGAAAGAAAAAACGACAGCACAAAGGACCCCCCCCCCACCCCGTACGCACCATCCCGACAATTTTCACCGCGCGAATTAAATCTCATAACCCGCTCGCTCCTCTCCGCGAAGTGTCTAGCCGCCGTCGTCATCACAGCGTCCAATGGACCTGTCGAGAAGAGGAGTGAGGATCATCAGAGAACAGTGGGGCATCTGTAAATGGATCACACTGCTTGTCTTTTCAAAATGTTTTTATCATCATTATTAATGTCCATCTCGCTACAATACCGAACGCAGCAATATCTCTGGGCCGCGGTGACAGCACACGAGAAACGTTGGACGTGCGGGTGGCAAAGAAACGCGCCGGTGGTCGGGGCGGACAAGATGCTGTGACGCGAATCCAAGGGCCATGAGATAACTGCCGAGGCGTCGGGCAGCAGTGAGCCAGCCACCTTGTCTCTCTCATCATCATCATCACGGAGGCTAATAGATGTTAGCTACCTCGCCTGGTATGCAGGAGGTCGTGGGTTTGATCACAACCCTGACGCCTGCTCTATATTTGGAGTTTGCGGTGTCTTTTTCTCATCATCATCATCATCATCACGGAGGTTAAGAGATGTTAGCTACCTCGCCTGGTATGCAGGAGGTCGTGGGTTTGATCACAACCCTGACTCCTGCTGCATATTTGGAGTTTGCGGTGTCTTTTTCTCATCATCATCATCGTCACGGAGGTTAAGAGATGTTAGCTACCTCGCCTGGTATGCAGGAGGTCGTGGGTTTGATCACAACCCTGACGCCTGCTGCATATTTGGAGTTTGCGGTGTCTTTTTCTCATCATCATCATCATCATCATCACGGAGGTTAAGAGATGTTAGCTACCTCGCCTGGTATGCAGGAGGTCGTGGGTTTGATCACAACCCTGACTCCTGCTGCATATTTGGAGTTTGCGGTGTCTTTTTCTCATCATCATCATCATCACGGAGGCTAATAGATGTTAGCTACCTCGCCTGGTATGCAGGAGGTCGTGGGTTTGATCACAACCCTGACTCCTGCTGCTCTATATTTGGAGTTTGCGGTGTCTTTTTCTCATCATCATCATCATCACGGAGGTTAAGAGATGTTAGCTACCTCGCCTGGTATGCAGGAGGTCGTGGGTTTGATCACAACCCTGACTCCTGCTGCATATTTGGAGTTTGCGGTGTCTTTTTCTCATCATCATCATCATCATCATCACGGAGGTTAAGAGATGTTAGCTACCTCGCCTGGTATGCAGGAGGTCGTGGGTTTGATCACAACCCTGACTCCTGCTGCATATTTGGAGTTTGCGGTGTCTTTTTCTCATCATCATCATCACGGAGGTTAAGAGATGTTAGCTACCTCGCCTGGTATGCAGGAGGTCGTGGGTTTGATCACAACCCTGACTCCTGCTGCTGTATATTTGGAGTTTGCGGTGTCTTTTTCTCATCATCATCATCATCATCACGGAGGTTAAGAGATGTTAGCTACCTCGCCTGGTATGCAGGAGGTCGTGGGTTTGATCACAACCCTGACTCCTGCTGCTGTATATTTGGAGTTTGCGGTGGGTCTCTCGCTCTCTCTCTTTCCTCGTGATCCCATGGATTTTTCTTCGGGACCTCCCGTTATTTCCCCTCTACACTTTTAAACAACACGCGTTCAGAGTGTCTGTCTGCTATAAATGTGCACGTGATAACCCAACGTCGTTGAGCTATCATTTGTGATAGCCAGGTCGTTTCTAAAAAAGGGTTATATAGCTCAGTGGGCCTTACCTGGTAGAATACAAAAAAAAATCGTTTTCTTTCTAATTTATTTTCTCCCGGTGGTGTGAGAAGAACCGCGGGCTATTTGGGGATGCCTGAGCACCCACCCCCACCAGCCACACACACACACCTGCGTCGGCTGCTGCAAAGCAAAAACCCGGCTCCAGTTCCTCTTGGGTAGGAGGCCTAGTAGAGAGCCGTTGTGTGTTGGGCCCAGCATTGTCCGTCTGTGCGCCACCGTGGTGAGTTGTTATCAACCTCGCCTGGCACGCAGCAGGACTTGGGCTCAATCCCGGACCCCGACGATGCCTGTTGTATGTTTGGAGTTGGCGTGATCTCTCCCTCCCCTACCCGCTACCCTCGAGGTGGTCGCGTTTCTCTGTTACGATTCGCTTCCCACTCTCGATCACCTCCTGTAAAGCCACACTTTATTATTTTTTCTTAAGAATGTTTCTTATCTCCCTCCTTTCGTTTTTCTTTTTTTTTTTGTACATAGTATATTTGCGGATGAGGTTTTCCTCCTAAAGCCTAAAAGACCCGGAGTGAAGAACACGGGAAAAACTCTATTTTTTTGTCCGCAAATCTTATCGATTTTTCAGCTCGTACGCGCAAGCCGCCTGTAATGGGCAGATCAAGCAAGCACAGCGCGCGAACCAGCGGCTCAGCCAGTGGTTATGAAATAATAATAACAACGGCAAAAAATTGGAGTCCCGTGCGAATTTAAAAATAATATAAATGTTAGATTTTTGTCTTTTTGAGGGGGGGGGGGGGGCGGATTGAGTCTAAGATGTAATTCAGCCTGGGAGACACTGCTCGGAACGTCTGTCGCCTAACGCAGCTTTACTTTTCGTGGCTTTTTGATTATTGAATTCGGCATAAACGTCGCAGGTTCCTGAGATCTCATTCAGCGGTGGAGTCGCGAAGCATCCCGGCTGCAAAAGTGTATTGACGACTATGTTGTGTCGATGATCGTCATCATCATCCACGCGATGCCGCTAGAGGTTTGGCTCACGATGAATAAGAACGACAGTCACAGAGTAGCAAGTTTGATGAACCAAAATGAAATCATTGTTGAAGGGACATAGCTGGAAAACACACAAGAGGATATGCATACCCAGGGCTATTATTGAAGGCTGACTGGAACAAATGATTAAAACAGAGAGGGCGACAGCATTGGGCAGTTGCTTTTGGAAGGGTTAATTTAATCAGGAAAAGCAACGTCGCATTGTCTGAAAAAGAAAGTTGTCAATCGGTGCATATTACGGACCGCGATGTACAGATCAGACACACCGACGAAGACAATGAAACGAAAAGCCGAAAATCATACAAAGAGACGTTGAGACGTGCAGGTCCGCAGTGACGTTGAGAGACAGAAAAAGGAACACACAGATCACAGAACGTACCCAACGTTAGAGGTCACACTCACTGTCGAGGATAATAAATGGGCTTTGGAAGAAAAAAAAAAACCCACCGTGGCTGTGAGTGATAATGACCGACGGAGGAGAGTTGTGAAACATCGGCGGGCGAAAGGAGAGAACGTCACTCCCTCGGGTGGCTCAGCCATCGTGGAGATGGAGCGATGAGATCGTCACGTGGTGTAAAGGAGCCAGATGGATTGCGGCGTCGCAGAGCCCTAAAAAGATGGAGACGTTTTTTCGGAGGCTTTAACCCAGCAGCGGAGAGACCGATGCCTGATGAGCATGACAAATACGTGCACTTGATATTTTTCCACAGTGGTTCTTTGGCAGTCCGCGAGAGTGATGGCCATTGCGGTGCTACGATCGTCAAGTCTCAAGGCCCCTTCAAATCCTCAGCACCGCTTCGTGTTCCCAACCCGTACACAAAACAAATGTATAATCGGCAGCGCCCACGGTTCGTTTTACCCGTGTGGTGTTCACAGCCGCTGAACCACCTGCTGGTTGTGGCCTGACAGCCACACCGGAACCGCATCGCGGGTCCCTTCATCTTGGAACATCGCTGCCCCCGCACCCGACAGTTTCCCGTTCGCCCGTGCGACACACGCGCGTGACCCCGGCGGAGTTAAAATGCAAAAGCCAAAGCTTGTAATCGGCAGAGGCGTTTGGGATCCCGCGTGCTCCTCTGATATCTCGTGATGTACTGACCCCCCCGTGCGTGGCAGGAGGTGGAGGAGGACGGTGAAGGAGGAGGAGGAGGGGAGGGGGGTGCAGTGCGCGCGGTGTTTTTATTGATTGCTTTTGACAGCGTTATCTGAGAATCGATGGCGGGACCGCACAGGTGTAAGTTTGCTATGAATTATTCTGTCTGTGAGATCTTGCTCAGGCTTGAGTGTCCCTTCCCCGTGCGCTCGCGCTTCATCTCAAGGGGAGGGAGTCCCCGGTCAGTGGCTCCGCGTGCCGTGAGCTCTCTGACAGTGGTGGCAGGGAGGGCGCTGGCGATCTGGACACACGGAGCAAACCTGGAGGAGAAGGGCCGTGCCGGTTAATATCAGCGGCGGTAGTCAGTGTGTTTTTTTTTATTCATATATATTTTTATTGTTTTACTTAATGGTTTGCTAAGCACAGGGCCACAAAGGTTACAAACGCCAAGCGGACAGCAACAAACAGCACCACTGAAGGTATAAAAAATGAGTTCACGCGTTTGCCGAATGCTTATCTGCCCGCTGTTCAACTTTTGATGCGTCTGTGTCGGATCCGTGTGTCGTAGCAGGTATGACCGAGCGCTGCCAGACAGTGATACCCCGTCCACTGAAAAAAAAAAGAAGCAAACTTTGAGTCCTTAGGAAAATGAAGCCCTCTTACAGAGTGCACTAAAATGCGTTGCCGACAGCGCCCGAGCGGTCGAGAACCAACTGAGGGCTCGTGCACTGAGCGGATCACGTGGCGTGGCCACGCGGGGTGGGCACGCGCCCTGGATGATCGGCCGTGGATGTTTGAAATTCAGGATTCCTGCAGAGGCCCCCACGGGAATATTCCTGTGCCGGGCGTGCTTCTGTCCCAGGCCGCTCCAATTTCCACGTAATTTTTTTCCCCCCATTTTAACCAGAGTTCCGTAGAAACGTGCCAGGGTTTATCTGCGTCTCTCTATCGAGTCACTCTTCGGCTGCATGCGGCTCGCAAGCCGTGCGTTTTTGTTTTGTGCCACTGCCGTTAATATTCACCGTCGTAAGAGATGCTTAAGGTGGAGATGCCTTCGCCACAGAAAGGAGACACGGCCCCGTAGTGGACAGGGTGACTTCCCCCTCCCTTGCTTCATCCACCTCGAGTATGTCCTGCGAGCCGTGTTGTCGTCAAATGTGATGCCGCGTGGAAGTGTGCGTGGTGGTGGCTGTGGTGGTAATTGCCGGCACGTGGAGGGAAGAGTCGGGGCTGGAGTAAGCAAACGGACTCGACTGATGGCGCGGGTGGTGTGCGTCTCATCCGCCTCTTGCTCTCGTAATTCCACCTTGCTGCATTAATACAAATTCCTGATGTAGGATCTCGGCATTTTAGAAAAATCGAATTTGAAAAGAAAAGAAAAAACCTTACGATTTTTATTTTTTTACATTGCTTCCCGTTCGACTGTCCACATATTCATCATCAGCAGCAGATATAAATAATGCTTACTTTCTTGGTTTAATCAGCCAGCCCACGGGCTATCTTATGCCAATATTATCCAGCGGTGTTTTCGCACGCAAATCCTGGACTGGTTTCGACATTTTGGGTCTCATCAGCAGCCTAGGACTTGTTAGACAAATGCTGCTGTTTGTTCAACGCAGGGTTCCATTTCTCACCGAATATGTTTGCGCGGTCGCTGCCGGACTGGAGTAAGTGTTCGTTGACCGAGTGGCCACACGCCAGAGCGAGAGATTCACTGGATGTGGTGTGCGAGGTTCGGAAATAAATACATGAATGAATAGTTTGCGGGTCGCCGCCCCGGACGAACCCGGCTGAAATGTGGCCCTGGTTATGAGCACGCCACGTCTATCCGGCGACACTCCGCCACTTCTGGAGTCTTCACAAGGTCAAGCCGAGAGCGTGATCCTCCTTCCCCTGGGGCTTTCTCATCATTCACACAAATCGTGGTATCTGAATTATCCTGCAAGCTGCCACCGTGGATTAAGACTTAGTATAAACTCACGAAAAATATATAAACAGTATGGCATTTTCATCGAAAAAAAATACAAGCGGAAGGAGGAAAAAAAAATACGAAATCTGCTCGGGCCGTTCTTTTGCGCGTTCCGTGAATATCTGAAGCGTGTCTGACCGCCGTGACATTTGTGCTACGCGAGAGAAGAATGGCAGGGACATCAAATGGGGTTTGATACAAAACATCTGTGGTGTCCCCGCGGTCTCGCCGACAGTGTCATGTTGTCACAGTTGGGGCCTTCGTGAGCTCACGCTCTGCCAAGTTCTTCCCGTTCGGCTGGGGAAGGGAGGAGGAGGAGGCGTGGGATGGGGGGGGGGGTGCCGTTGAATCGCCACCCCCAGCCTCCACCACCAACCCGACAGCCGTCGCAAGCATCTGCAGCCCCCTGTCTCTCTGCCAATAACGGGAGAGTGGAGGGAGATCGCGCCCGAGCGCTGGACCATGACGACACACAGACACGGTCGGAGAGACGAGCGACGGTTAGAAGCATAACACATGATGATGATGATGGTGATAATACGACGCTTAAATTTCTCAACAATTCTTAGCACTTTAAATCACATCCCATATATTTGAAGCCAGCCCCCCCTCCCCCATCTCCAGTGGCAGCTGTCCCTGTGCGGCACACGGTGGCTTGGTCTGCAAGTGGGCATTAGTCTGCCTGATTGCTATGTGTACTCCCAGTTGAGTAATTTAGCAGCAGCGGCGGCGATCACAGTCTGTGGTGTGTGTGTGTCAGTGTGTGTGTGTGTCAGTGTGTGCGTCAGTGTGTGTGTCTGTGTATGTGTCAGTGTGTGTGTCAGTGTGTTTGTGTCAGTGTGTGTGTCAGTGTGTGTGTCAGTGTGTGTGTCGGCTCGCTGCGCTATGAATCCTGGCGACCCTGGTTCGATTCCCGCTCACGGCCAACATCAGCGACGATTATCTGAACCGGTCCTGGGCCACCCCTATGTCGACTCAGCCTCAAATGAGTACCTTGTGCGGTATGTAAACATCGCCAATGAGGTGACAGAGGCGGTCGGGCGTGGTGCTGGCCACCCACACATTTGTGTGCCGTTCCGGCCTTCATACGTGCTCGCTAACAGCACTTGCGCCTATAGTCTGTTAAGGCTACACGGGTGAATTTATCTTTGTGCTTCTTATCACGGCTATTAAGCCACAGGCCCAAACACCCAACATGGCAAGCAGCCAGCAACAAACAGCTTTTCTAATTATATATATAGTTTTATTCATGCAGGAGAGTCAGGCTGAATCGTATGACTTTTTTTTAGAGGGTTCTGCTGCTGCTCCATTTGTTTTTTTTTTATGCTTTCAGCCAATTAATGCTGAATGTTTATAATACAAGTGGAAGGAAACCGGAGCACCCGGAGGAAATACTACGTGTGCGAGGGGGAAACACTCTATCCCCATACAGATGGAAACAGATGGCGATTAATCCACTTGCTGTACTGCTTTATGGCCAGCCAGGGTACGGAACCTCATTGACGCTCACGGGAAGGACGTTTCACAGCTCATCTGTGCTCTGATCCACCAACCCTCCCCACAAAAACAAAGATCCCCCGTATAGCCGTTATAGACTATATGGGCAAGTGCTGCAAGCGAGCACCTATGAAGGCCGGAACGGCACACGAAGGTGTGGGTGGCCAGCACCACGCCCGACCACCTTTGTCTCCTCATTGGCGATGTTTACACACCGCGCAAGGTACTCATTTGAGGCTGAGTCGACCTAGGGGTGGCCCAGGACCGGTTCAGACATCACTCGCCACCTACGTTGGCTCGCCGCGTCGGGGAATCGGAACCTCGGGTCAACAGGTCCATAGCGCACAGCTCGTGAACCAAACGCACCACCGCTACCGTGGCAGATCGTGGTTTGGAGGGCGAACGAATGAACACACACCCTGGGTGGATCTGAGTCGTGCCTCGCCTGCGCACTGCTGCCCTTCGGAAACTCACTCGGCCAATGATGTCCCCTCGCGCCGATCCATTTGGCCAATAATGTTCTACTGCTGCTGTCGGATTGGCCGACCCCTGCGATCCTGTGGGGAGTGGGAATGGGGGGGGGGTCTCTTTTATCGGCAGTGGGATGAGAGTGAGAGCTGGGGGTGGGGGGGATGAGAGCAGCAGGGAGGGATGGTGGGGGTGGAGTTTAAAGTGTGAAATGCAGTTAAGGCCGATTGAGGCTGAGTTACCGAGCAGACGACCAATTTACCAGTTAGCGTGGCCCGTCAGACGAGGCGGGCAGCCCTCGGAGGATCGCCCCCCGCCCCCGTCCCATCTCGCGTGGCGCCGCCGCGTCTCAAGACAGCTCCCCCACCCCCCCCACCACCATTCCCCCTCCCTCCACCCCCCACCACCACACCCCACCAACTCAAACCCCTCTCACCCAACAAGACACGGGACGTCTCAATTTGAGGACGTAACAATTTGCTAATAATGCCGGCAACTTCTCACGCGGGCGTCGCTCACGGCCGCCGTGTCCGCGGCAGCCTTCATTACGCTGAGCGCGCTGATGGCGGGGGGTTCGCAGGGTTTATTTAATGGCTGTTTAAAGAAGGGACGCGGTGGGGGGGGGGGGCGGGGGGTGAGAGCTTTCTTGGCGTGACATGAATCCTCCAGATAGGCAACCCCGGGTGTCGCGAATCTTGAGAAATGAGGACGGGTCTGTCGTCACGATGTCACCAAATGTTTTTTTTTGTGTGTGTGTGTGCTGGATTTTTTTTTCTCTCGCTCGCCTCGCTCGCCTCGCTCCCTGCCCCTCCTCTACCGCCGTCGTCTCCGCGCCGCGGAGGGATCGAGTCACCTTCCGTCTCTCGTCTCATCATCGTGGTGCAGCGGCGGCGGCGGTCTCGGCGCCAGGGAGTTCACACCTGCCACAGGGCGTCGCGGAGCCACTCGCAAAGTTGTTACGCCGCTAATTAAATTGAGTTTGAAGTTTTTTTTTCTCTTCCTCCGCGCGCGCGCGATGGGAGAGAGAGAGAGAGCGCGCGCGCGATGATGGTGATGATGATGATCTGCATTCGTCCGACGGACGCTGCACATGTCGAAAGGGAGTCTTGAAGAGGAGCGCGATTTCGAGCGCTGGAGAGAATTGCGCTCTTGGGTTGAAACTAACATTTTGACAACGCCATCCGCGCGTCCGTCTCGGCTCCGGTTTTGTTGTTGATTTGCTGAACATGCCACGTTGTCAAATCTTGGATTGGACTGAGCAAGATTTTCGATGTTACCGTATCATCATCATCATCATCAACGGTAACAGCAGCAGCTGACATGCTCAATCCACTGCTGGATGAAGGTCTCCGCGAACAATGTAGTTGTCGTGTGTTCACTACGGTATTGACTGAATAAGGAAATGTTCGGATCGTTTATACGAAGCTTATGTTATATATTTTCAGTGTGAATTATCGTCGTCATTGTTTGCAACCTCCATGCCCAGTTATGCTCTATGGTCGCGCGTGATGGCAGCTGATCACGTCACAGAGCATCAACCATCACGTGACCTCCGATCATCGCAGCAGCAGCAGCGGATTTTATCTGCTGGCCATCGAACAAAGACGGTCGCCGCATCGCACGGCGCTTTCAGATGCGCTTCTGCGGCCGTCTGGAACGCTCTTCCTTCCGATATTAGGAAGCCACTTGAGCCGTGCACTCTTAAATCATCATCTAGATTGAAAACTAATTTCTTCAGAACTGATTTTTGTGTTTAGTTTGTTGTCCTTTCCCCGCACCTCCGAGTAACACGGTTGGCTACGTACGGTGCGAAAGAAGTTCAACAAACATGCAGATGCCAATTCTCGTGGCCTGCTCGCCACTACGAGAGGGCTTCACGAGAGGGAGCGTTCGTCCGTGTCGTTTTGCCATCCCCTACACCGTTGATGCACCTCCGTGCTGTGCATTAAATAACCATTACAAACCACTATCTACTCACTGCTGGATTAAAGCTCTCTGGCAAGTCGTAGCCGTCTCTGCCACGGTGCCTGCGATGCAGCAGTTCCACACAGCCACCTGCACACGAGCTTATTCCAACGCTTCATCTCCCGCAAGCAGACGGACTATCTTTCTTTCTCTGCGACGCGTTCCATTCATCGGCTTGCCACTCAGCAATAATCCTTGACCTGACTATATATATAAAAAAATACTTTCATTTTATTTCACGATCCTCCAAATGCACCGGTGAATCAACACACATTTCCCTTATACATCACAAGCGCGCGTCAACAATAACGATGGAAAGGGCGGCTGGGGAAAATCAATGAGTGCAACAAAGGTGGCGCAAAATCTTAGCCCGACGGAAATTCTTCCGCCACCGTGAATAGGTCACTCCCGAACGTGATTTGACAAACATCACAGATCCGTCCCGTGTTGTGTTCGTTGTTGTTGTTGTGTATTGTGTTGTGCGCGCGCGCGCGTGCGTTTGTGTGTGACGGGGCGCCATCCCGGCTCGCTTTCATAGGTGCTCGCTGACAGCACTTGCCCCCAACAATTCGAGCGGGCTCTACGCGGAACCTTTGCCTGTAATCTTCGCCGCACCACCTCCCTCGTTTCGCCATGCCGGGAGCTTTCATAGGCGCTCACTAGCAACAGCGTTGACCGCACAACTGCGCATGCAAAGTCAGAGCTTGCCCCAAGAATCCGAGCGGGCTGTACGGGGAACCTTTGCCTTTGGTACCGGGCCCACGTCACCCGCGCCGTGCCGTCGAGTGGACGGTAACAACCCGTGGAATGTTCGTCAAGTCCTCAGCCTGGGGTGGACTTTGCCGTGTCACTCTCTTAAGCCATGCGCTCCAACTCAAATCAGTCGAAGAAGCCCGGAGTCCCTCCTTGACACACACATTTTCCGCCCCGATATTATCCGCTCAGGCAACCGGGGAACCCGAGGAAATGGTTTGTGTATGCATCCAAATTGCGTAAGTATATACAGGGTGCTTCGACAGAATGTGAACACTTCTGAGAATTTGCGACAATACCACGGGAAATGTGGCTCCTGGTGGAGATTCCAGGCACGCGTTGACAATGATGGCGAGCAAGTGGAGAATCTTTGACTTTTTGAAGCTATTAACACGACATTTGTTATCATGTTACAGTGTAGTATTATCAGTTATTTTTCCATTAAAACGATAGTCCCATGTAAGTGTAAATTTTTTTTTGAAGTACCCTGTGTGTTTGTGTGTATGTTTATATATTTATGTGGGCAGAGGCAGTGTAGCGGTTAGCGCTATGCTGCGCTACGAACCTGACAAGCCGAGTTCGATTCCCGCTCACGGCCAACACCACCAGTGACGATTATCTGAACCGATCCTGGGCCTCCCCTAGGTCGACTCAGCCTAAAATAAATACCTGGTGCGATGTATAAAAACATCGCCGCTTGGGAGACAAAGGCGGCCGGGCTTGGTGCTGTCCACCCACCCCCTCGTGTGCCGTTCTGGCCTTCATAGGTGCTCGCTAACAGCACTTGCTCCAACAGTCTGTTAAGGCTATACGGGGGACCTTTGTTATCTTTGTTGTTTTCACGTATGTACTGGAATGCACGCATGCACATAGCCAGCACGGCGCACGAGAGCGTGGTTGGTCAACTCCACGCCCGACCGCCTTTGTCTCCCCAGCGCGGATGTTTACACACCGCTCCAATGTACTCATTTTAAGGCTGAGCCGACCTAGGCCGACCAATCCAATAGCAGCAGCAGCAGCTGCGGCAACAGATCTGCCGAGTAGATCGGCACGAGAGGCACCATTGCCTGTTGAGTTCAGAGAGCACAAGGAATGTGCAGGCGAGGTAGATTCAGATTCATCTTGAAGTTATTTACCTTCTAATCACGAGCCAGCGTGGTAGCGGCGGTACGGTGCTTAGTTAGCGCGCCGTGAAAGACGCGACGCAGAAGATCCCTGGGATTCTTGACCTTCCGCGAAGTTCATGGTCCACCCTAAATCGCATCCGCTGCACGAAACCATGGCAGTAGATGCGGTTACCTGATGCACGAATGGAAAATTAAAAACTATCCCACAGTGTGCTACTGTGGTCATCCAGAACAGACCGTACCACGTGTGACGACGCAATGCCCCCGATCCACAAATAGGAATGAGACATCGCAGCGACAGCACTCCGCTTGCTCCTGGCGCGGTTGCCTGGGCTTGACCACCTGAACGTGACATTGAAGTCGTTGCTGTTGCGTCTACATCAGCTGCCAGAGGACAACAACAACAAGAACAATAATAATAAGAAGAAGCGCGCCGTGCCCTGAACCCGTCGACCTATAGGAGATGGTTGGAACATTTTCTGTCACTGGTGTTGACCGCGAACGGGATTTGAACCCGGGTCTCCGGGCTCGTGCGCTAACCACTGCGCCACCGCTCATCACGATGTGCACGCGCGCGCGCACACACAGGCACGCGCGCGCGTAGGCGACAAGACCGCTGCGTAATTGCATCCTAATTATCGCAAGCAACACCGCAGATGTTGCTGCTAATCCAAAATAATTGCAAAAACAACACAAAAAATTTCCCCGCGTTATATATATTTATTTCCCCCCCCCCCTCGCGGCCCCGCGTGGTGGTGGCTGGCGGTTGTGACCAGAATCGTTGAGCTGAGCGCACCCTGAGCAGCGGCGTTCGTGGCTGGTCGCACGCGCGTTTCCGTGCGACCGCTGAGACTCCGATGCAGCGAGGGCCCTCTCAGCGGCGGGGAAGGTGGAGGGCGGGCGGAGAAACTAACAGAGGCACAGGAACTCACAGCCAGCTCAAAATCATTATAACAATGATAATCATCATCATCATAATCATCATCAAACAAGCACAAATGAAAAAGAAGAATAGGTTTTACCATATTCTTTTGACACTGACAAAAAGGTGCCGTTTTCACAAGGACATAATCCACAACAACAACAAACAGCTCCCTTGGTTTAATCGAGTAAACACGCACCTGAAAATAAAATGGAACAGGATAAATACAGCGGACACGACGTCTAATCCGTCTCTCGCCATGCAACGTACACGCATTTCTTACGCATCCCATCAGCCAGCTGCACTTTACCGCACCACACGCGACCAGCCGATCGTCGAACAGCTCAGAGGTCGGCAGCCCGCTGTTCCGGAGCCGCGTGCGGCTCTTTAAGGAACCGCTTCGTGACGTTAGTTATTAAGGACCGCCACCGTCTCGTATTAACGACATGCACCGCGGCTCTTGAAATATTGAGTTGTTTAAAAAATTAGCTTTTTTTGGACCAAATTCGAAAACAAACAACAACTAAAATGCGTCTTCTTCTTGGTTCTTTCGGTAAAGTCACGTAGAAGGGAAGTAATAAAATAATAAAAATAAAACACAATAAAATAATTCTCAGGACGTCCTCAGGTGAAGACGGCTGCTTGCGTTGTGGTCGTGAGAATTATTTTATTATGTTATATTTTTATTATTTTATTACTTCCCTTCTGCGTGACTTTACCGAAAGAACCAAGAAGATGAATCCCTGCAGTCACGAAAGCTTTAAATCGAAAAATGCGTCTCTTCTTGTGATTTAGGTTTGCCGACCCCTGGACGAACCTAACTGGTGATTTATGCCGCTGGGTGGACAAAGACGATGGGAAACCAGGGGAAGATTTCACGAACCTTGCCCCATTATTTCAACTGCGACCCCCAAACTGGGCGACTTCTGTGTTTTGCAAGTCCAGCGCGCCGCTAGCCATCGCATGGCTGCTGTGGCACCGGCAACCATCAACGTTTTTTTTCTTCTTCTCAATTTTCTAAAAAAAAGAAATGCAGGCCGGGGTGACTTTTTTGTTTGTTTGTTTGTTGAGTGCTCGGGTTTTCTGCCGTGGGGTGATTTTGAAATTGTGGGGCTGGACGAAGGGGTGGTGGTGGTGGTAGTGGGAAATTGGCAACGCGTTAAACAACAACCAAAAAATAATAATTATTAAAGCTTCATACTCTTAGGTTTTTTTCGGTAAAGTGGCGTAGGTAAAAAATAAAATTAAAATTAATAAAAGTAAAATAAAAAATCACGACGTTTCGGAGACAACACAAGCTTCCGTCTCCAGGTGGAACCGTCACAGCACGATTGCTGTATCTTTACTTGATCCTGTTCCTTGACTTGATACAGCAATCGTGCTGTGACGGTTCCACCTGAAGACAGAAGCTTGTGTTGCCTTCGAAACGTGATTTATTTGATTTTACTTTTATTAATTTTTATTTTATTTTTTACCTACGTGACTTTACCGAAAAAACCTAACAGTATGAATCCTTGCAGTCACGAAAGCTTCAAATCTAGAATTATTAAAGCTGTTAGAAGCTTCTTGGCGAACCCACTGATCGCTGGAGAGGTGTTGGTGGTGGTGATGGTTGGTGGTGTGTGTGTGTGGGGGGGGGGGATGAGAAGCCCGACAACTGTAAAGTTTAGGGACAGCTGCTGTGCATTTCTCAGCGTTCGCGTTTGAAGCGCTCGACTCGCCTTCACGAGTTGCAACGGCGATCGTACGGGGCTCTCGCGGTGTGTTTTCGGACGTTTGTTCGGCATGAAATCCGAGGTGCTCGCGCTCGGCAACAGAAGAGGTTTGCCCGGCACGTGCGTGGAGCGAAACGTCGGACATCATAGGGGAGCAACGGCGCGGTACAACCCGAATTGACATCGAAGAGTCGTACAGCACAACCGCGGATACCTATGCAGTTTGCAATTCCCTCTCTCTGGCCTGTGAACCCTTTGCGGTTGAGATTGTTGGGTTTCTTGTGGAATGGCTGATTGCGTACGAACCACATGGGCCGCGCTTTAGCGCCTTTCTCCCCACTCGCTGCGGCAAGAGGTTCGCGGTTCAGACCCGGCAGCCGCCGCCCTGGTTAATACTGGTGGGAGGGGGGGGGTAACCAAATAAACACCACGCGCCGTCTGTTTCACGTTCAATGTCTCACGCGGTGTAATTCGCGTCTGCCGAAGGCACGATTCAAAAGTTGGCAATATTTGAATGGACGAACACAAATTCTCGCAAATTAAGTATTTGGTTAAAAACCAACTTAGCAACGTCGCGCCCTTACCTCCAGCCTTGAGACACGCGTGCAACAGCGCCAATGGCACGATACCCAAGCGTTATCCACACTCACCGCATCGTCAATATCTGGTACCGTGAAGCTGGTTTGATACATTTCTCTGTTTCTACCGTGGCGCATATTGCATACAAAAAAAACAAATTGTCCTTGTTCACATAACGCGTGTGTCATGGTCATAACGTTTTAGAGTTGTAGTATCATCTTTCTCCACGAGTGTTGGTTTATTTCGCGAGAGGAGGTGGCGGGGTGGAGGGAGGGAAGGAGGGGGCTGCCCCCCCCCCCCTCCACCAGACCCCCTCCTCCACCAAACTCCCTCCCGTCTCAGCCGTCCGTCATTAGCGGCACCGTCCGCTGGCCGTGAAGGGCCGGATTTAATTTGAGGGGTCGAGCGAGCGCGAGGCTGATCTGTCATCGCCAGCTTTACCTCTTCCACCCTCATCCATCGCCGGCCGCTGTCACAGACACAGAGAGGGGCAGAGACGCTCCCAGCTTGGTGGGTGCGGTGGTGGGGTTGGTGGGTGGTGGTGGGCGTTGGGGGGGGGGCGCCCTTCTCCCTCTTACGGGAAGAGATGATTTCTCTTCCCCGTCCCCCGGCTGCGCTCCCATTAACCCGCTCCGCCCGCGGAGTGGAGACTCACTGTGGAAATATAATTACAGTGGCGCGCCGCTCGCAATTAGACGGGACGTGGTGACGGCCGCCTCCCCCCCCCCACCCACCACACACATTGCAAGCGGACGGGAGGGGAGCGCGAGGCGAGCCCCTCCGTTTAGGGTTGGGATTTTTTTTTTCGTTTTAACGCAACGTGGGGGCATTAGCGGCGGCGAGAGATTCGCCCGTGTCGCGTTACAGAGCTCTCTGCCTTGCCCCGCCCAGAGAGAGAGGGAGAGAGCCAACCGAATTCGTCACAGGGGAAAGTTGGGCTGGAGAGGGATTTGGGGGGGGAGAAGCCACTCTTGTGGTGGTAGTCACAAACGACGCATGACGACATTCGCTGAGGACTAGGGTATAGAACATCTGTGGGAAAAGAGCTTTATCGCTCATCGGATTCCTCCAGTATGAATACGTGTACAGATTCTGAGGTCGGATATGGACATCTGTGGGAAAATAGCTTTATAGCTCATCGGATTCCTCCAGTACAAATACATATTCTGATTCCGTGGTCAGGATATGCGAGCGTCTATGGGAGACGTGACAGCTTCGCGCCGTGCGTGACTGTGGTTCTGATGGATGCAACGCAAAACGCGTGATGGCTCGAACGCACTTGGGGAGGAGGAGGAGGAGGCGGAGGCGGAGGGAAGTCTTTGCTGTGGTGTCCATGAGTGAAGGGAGTTCCCGAGAGATTAACAGGGCATCGCTGCGTGTGAACGGGTCACATTTGTGGAACACCTTTGGACGTTGACAGTTACACACCCAGCGCAGATGAACTGCGCTGGGTGTGGGCGGTTAATTGGCCATGGCCGAAATATGACGGCGGGATTTGCGACGTTGCACTGCATTCGATTTCGAGAATGTGCCGCTGGTGGTCGTTAACTTCGTGCAAGTGTGGAGCTTGTGAGACGATTGGTGGTGGTCGTGGCTGAGATGATTCGTCGTGGCCAAGATGAGTGGCGGTGGTGAGTAAAATGAGATCAGTGGTGTGGCGGCGGAGATGAGATGAGTGGTCGTGGCTGAGATGAGTGGTGGTGGCTGTGATGCGTGTTTGGTGGTGGTGGTGGTGGTGGCTGAGATGAGTGCTGGTAATGGTGGTTGTGATGAGTGGTGGCGGTGGATGAGCTGGGTGGTGGTGGTGACTGAGGGCATCATCCAGGCAGCCACATGACCTCATTTAGTGCCGGGGGCCTCATTTCAAGGCTCCATACGACATATGGATATTCCAAGGGTCACGTAAAAAAATTCCGTTTCTGAACTGGGAGGGTTCGGAATCCAATTTTGAGAGCCATCTGTGTTAAGACTCTTGCAATTTAGGTTATGCTAAGGTGCCAGCTCTTCGTGAGTGAAAATAATGAGATTTCACGAAAAGGAGTTTTCAGCAGGAACATCAACTTCTGTATTTTCCCCCGAGTTGTTTAAATCGTATTATTGTGGTCGTCTGAGAAAAGAAAGAAAAAAATCGCTGACTCAGCCCCCCGGTGGCTGCTTGTCCATGCTGCTTTGTGAACGATTGTGTTGCAGGGTTTATTTGAAAGGGAGGTTGTAATGTACAGGAAGAAGAAAAAAAAAGATTCCCGATTAAATATTCAGACGTATATCTGGAAAGCTTCAAGACACACCGGCCCGAGCGGGTGCTGTGCGGTCTAATCTCAACTCGCGGCTCGCACGGCAACGGGAGGGCCTTTAGCCAGCAGTGGATTTACAAGTGGGCTGTGCGTGTAATGTAAACACACAATCCTCGTAACAACAACAACAACATTGTAAGTGTTTGGTATTTTTTTTTACTTATACCACGAATTCGCAGTGGCTATTATATACATCCTCCTTCAATCGAGCGTTGAATGAAAGCTTCCCTACGCTTGGTGGTCCATACTTCACCATGCTGGTCAGTGTGAGTTGGGGAGCGAGGTTTGGGTGGTGGGTGGGAGGCGGCGGGGGGTGACCCGGGATCCGGTTCGGATATAATTCTCCACCGATATCATCCATGGCCAGGAATTGCACCCTTATGCAGTGCGCTAATAACTTCACCACCAGTTTAACACGTAGTAGGATTTCGTGACCAATATTAATAATAGAAGGATTTTTTTTTTTGGGGGGGGGGGGGGCGGTTAGATTTCGTAAATATAATTGTCGTTACACCCGCCACCACTCGACACAGCCAGTTAGTAAGATTCGTCACGAATACAAAACGTGCTAATTAGTTATTCATACCTGTCAACCCCTTATCAGTGCCTGCCTTATTACAGACCAATCCAGACCTTATTGGTCACCCCGTGCCCCTTATACATCTGAATGTTCATCCGACAAAGTCCCATCACAAGGGAAGAAATACAGACAAATATAGCACATTTTTGCCCGTATGGAAACGGCTGCACGCCGTATGGACCTGAAAACTACATTTCCCCGTACGAAAATACGGGCTAACAACCCGTACGAGTTGACAGCTATTGTTAACTAATTGCCGTACCCCCAGGACATTTCCAGCGAAGTGCTGCGGCTCTCCAAACCATCTCGAGAAACGATGCGGTTCTGGGTCGGGATCGTCGGTGAAGAGGTAAGAGAGAGGTGGTGGTGGGGTGGTTTAGACTGTTGGGTCACGCGGTGAGAGGAGAGATACGGGGGGTGGCTTTCGACTCCGAATCCACGTGGAGCCTCCGAGAGAGGAGGGTTTTTTTTTGAAAACCGAGGATGCACGTGGTGGTGGTGGTGAGAGTATGAAGAGTTGAGTTGTTTTAACTCTGACACACTCGAGGAGAGGCGATCACGCTTCGGATCTTAATTAAAGGCGGTTCGAGATCGAGCGAAAAGGGGCGGCCTGGAGTCGCGTGGAAACGGCCACGTTGATGCATAATTCACCTCGCCTCGCACTTTGATGCATTTTACATGAACGATACAAAATCAAACGAAGCGCACAGACGCACGCACGCACGCACGTGTTCACACACACACAAGACAAAGATCCCTCCCAACCGTATAGCCTTCACAGACTGTTGGGAGAAGTGCTGTGATCGAGTAGCACACACAGTACACACACAGTGCACACACAGTACACACAGTACACAGTACACACACAGTACACACACAGTGCACACACACAGTACACACAGTACACAGTACACACACAGTACACGCACAGTACACACACACAGTACACACACAATAAACACAGTACACACACAGTACACACACACCCATCACACACAGTACACACATTATACAGTACACACACAGTACACACACAGTACACACATCACACACAGTGCACACAATACACACACAGTGCACACACACAGTATACACACAGTACACACACAGTACACAGTATACACACAGCACACACAGTATGCACACAGTACGAATACAGCACACACAGTACGCACACAGTACGCACACAGCACACACAGTACGCACACAGTACACGCACAGTACAGCGCTTACACAGTACACACACAGTACACAGTATGCACACAGTACGAACACAGCACACATTGTACGCACACAGTACGAACACAGCACACACAGTGCGCACACAGTACTACTTACACAGTACACACACAGGACAGACAGTACACGTCCGACCGCATAGCCGCATTCCACTCAAACCGCATAATTTCGTGATTTTTGGGTAGAAATTGGTTCGCTGCATAAACGCGGAATCGCACAAAAAACCGAACCCGCATAAAGCGAGGGAAGCAGTATATGAGCAGGACAACACCCTGCCTCCGTATATACAGGGTGCCCCATGCGTCTGGAATCATGGGGGGAAAATAACTAATTCAGATTGGTGTTGTTTCTGCAGGCTCAGTATGCCTCTGAGTAGTAAGGAAGAGCGAGTCCAGACAATTCTGCTCGTGGGAAATGGGAGACAGAGGGAGGTCGCTGTTGAATTGAACAGACTTGCATGCAGACCGCGAGCCAATAACACAGAGGTGTGTTAGCAAAACTTGTCGCAAAGTTGAGGAAAACGGGATCCAAACGAGATAAACCGCGTAGTGGACCTTCGAGGACGTATTTATCAGGAACAATTGTGGACACACTGAGCACGTTCTGTGCTTAGAAGCGTTTTTATTGCCTTCTCTGTATTATTTTTCCGAAAGTACAGCACAAACATCGTGTAGATCATACTAATTATCAGCCCCACTGGGTGTGCAGATTAACAAGACCCAGCAGGATGATGTTGAAGCAGGCAAACTCCGCACCCGTAACAACGACATTCAGGGTGTCATCAGCAGTGCCACTGAAACACGGGATGTTATTGGCAAGAGAACTCCACAAATGATGGGGGGTGGGGGGGGGAGCTCCCGTTCAATGCAAAGAGCGTTATCGTCCACGAGATATTCGGTGATACTTGCGCTGGCCGATGTGCACAAGCACAAATAAATAACGCTTCAATTCTAAACAGTCGTCAATCACACCGTGGTCCTAAAAGGAAAAGTATATATGTGGCGACGTTTCGGGTAATGGTCCTTCTTCACAGTATATAGAGAGGGCAGAGAGGTAGAGTGGATACTAGTTAGAGACTGCACGTTGTATTCATGTATATTGAACTTCTTTACCACCGTACGTAGCCACGATGGCGAAATGTTAACTACCTCGCCTGGTATACAGGAGGTCGTGGATTCGATCCCGACCCTGACGCCTGCTGCTGCTGCTGTATATTTGTAGTTTGCGGTGTCTCTCTCCCCGTGGTCGCGTGGATTTCTCTTCGGGTTCTACGGGGGTTTTCCCTCCACATTGACAATAATAATCACGCGTTTAGAGTATTTGGTTGCTACTATGAATTACCGCGTGATTGATCAAACTTCGTTGAGCTATCATTTGCGTAAGCCAGGTCGCTTCCGAAAAAAAAAATAGAACTCTACAGCTCAGTGGACCTTTCCTGGTAAAATAACAAAAAATAGAATTTCAAAATATATTAATACCACGCGATCTCGCAATATTAACGACTCACTCCATCTCCTTCGGTGGACGTACCCTCTCTGTGGGAGGTCGTCCCAATCCATTGGACCGCCGCTCCCTCCGTCACCCTTCTCGTTGCGTGTTGTTTTCACGCGATCAATGCACTCGACGCATCTTTTGTATTTCAACCAATTATCGGCAAAATGTAAGGAGATGTTCGTCCCCCCCCCTCCTCCTCCCTCTCCTCCTCCCACCACATTACCGTGTCTCGTCGCTTGCAAACGAGATAATGAATCTCAGTGGGGCTTTACACACGACTTCAAGTGCGCGCCGTGATTGAGTTGATTGATGGATTGATTGATGATTGACGTGGCACAACAATGGACCTCGTTACGAGGCAGTGGTGTGAATCCCTCCCACTCCACTCCACGTCAACCCCCGCCCGCCCGGTCCACCACCCCCCCCTCCAACCCCCCTTCTCCAATAGGACCCCCACAGCGATCCTCTGAACGTACCATCGAAAAAGTCCCTGTCTCCTTTGAAGATGCTGTCAAACGCGCGATTCAAACCCAGACCCTACACGTAATCAGAATATGTATTTACACTACAGGAGGAATCCGATGAGCTATAAAGCTCTTTTTCACAGATGTTCAGTAGGCGCACGGGGAAAGAACGTCACAACAACTAACAGTACAGACACACGATAGTAGTGAAAACAACAAGAAAGGTCAACAATGGAAATAATTAAATAATAAAAATAAAACAATAAAATAATTCTCACGAAGTTTCGGCCACAACGCAAGCAGCCGTCCTCAGGTGAAGAACAGGTCTGTCGAGAAAACAGGCCTGTCTTCTCGACAGACCTGTTATTTTTATTATTTTATTATTTCCATTCTACGTGACTTTACCGAAAGAACCAAGAAGATGAATCCCTGCAGTCACGAAAGCTTTAAATCGAAATGTAAAGGTCAACAAATCACCCAAACACAAACAACTTAAACTAAACCATCCCCATCCTACCAGACAAACAAATCCCACTGGGGTATGAACTTGTGTTTCAAAAGCGACCTGGCCACAAATGATAGCTCAACAAAGTGGCCCATCATTTGGACATTTATAGCACCAAAATCATCGAAATAGTCTAAACGCATGTTTCTAAACGTGGAGGGAAAACCCGAGAGGACCCGGAGAAAACAATCCACGAGATCACGGGGAGATCATGCAAACTATATATACCGGCGTCAGGGTCTAGATCGAACCCCCGACCTCCTGCATACCAGGCGAGGAAGACAACATACCAGGCGAGGAAGACATCGTTTGATTGTGGCCATGTAACCCAAACTCAGGACCACACAGTGAACCACCGTCGCCCATGCTCCTTCAACGTGAAGAGGAACAGCGAAGCTACACGAACTCTTTCTCCAGAAGCCCTCTTTGCCGTGGCGAGCAGACCTCCGCATTCGCGTTTAGCAGCTGCAGGTGATTGCCATACCCACTCATACAATACACAATGTGGTCCTATTAATAATGTTTAAGATACATTCATTCATATCAAGGTCCTATCGTGTAGAGCGCAGTCCCCAACTGTTTATTCGCTCAATCTCCCTGGCCTCTCCATCTCTCTGCTTTGTAGAAGGCCACTGCCTGAAACGTCGGTTGTTACACGTCTCCCCCCTCCCACCCACCCGACCCCCCTTCTAGGTGCAATGCTACCGACGAATGTGGTGAGTTGATTTATTTTCTTGCGTTGCTCGTGACTGGATTCGATTGCAATAACGCGAGAGTTATTTATTGATGTGATTATTTATTACAATAAAACTCAAGTGACCGCGAGCTCGACTCTCGAAGCCACGAGGTCACGGGAAGGCGTGACCTTCGGCTGCGCAATATGTGTCCATATGATTGCTGCACGAACAGTATTTATATATACTGTCTGTTGAGCGACAGTCGTGTTTGGGACAAGGTAATAGCCGCATTTTTTTGTACCACGTGCAAGAGCTCATTGAGTCGAATTCATCGTCATTTCGTGACTCGCTGGCTACTAACAGGTAACTATTATCGAGACAATTTAAATGTGTTCGCTAGTAAACATTAAAAAAAATGTAGATCTTACCAGGCCGCAGAGTTGTATCGTACAGTCTCCAACTATTCCTGTATTCACTTTAACGTTCTGGCCTTTCTGTGCGCTGTGAAGAAGGGCCATTTCCCGAAACGTCGTCTATTATATATATCATTTTAAGGCCACGGTGTTATTGATGAATGCGTTGAGTTGTTTGTTTATTCATTTACAAGGGGTGATTTTGAGTCAACGTGTTACGTTATCAACGCCTGCCGGCCAACAGCATGCAACCATAAATAATCATCACATACGGACGCCGTTAAACAAACTCATAATTTACTGGCCTTGGTCAATCCAATGGGTGGAGTGTTAATCCTTTTTTATTTTTATACAGTGTTTTTCGGGGGGGGGCAAAGGTCCAATGGCCGAATACGCCACGCGACCAGCAACAAACGGCACCTATCGCAGTTGTAGCATGCAACAATTAATACGTACCTTGAATTGAGGCATTAAAAAACAACGATGGGAGGGAGTTTTAAAGTGGAGCTGGGCCCATACTTGAATTCGGAAATCTCGCCACCCTGTTGCTCAGAGCGGAACGGCGAAGGTGATCCCCCCCCCCCACCACGCCCCCTGCATCAGCTCGGATTTCGCCCATCACTGATGTCAGCCCTGTCCGGGAATCGAACTCAGCTTTGCCAGGTTCATGTTCAGGTTTGTCAGGTTCATGGCGGCACTGCGCTATTTTATACAAATCCAAAGCCTCTATACGCCGTTGGGGCAAGTGCTGTTAGCGAGCAGCACCTATGAAGGCCGGCACGTCACACGAGGGGGGTAGGTGGCCAGCACCACGCCGGACCGCCTTTGTCTCCCCAGTGGCGATGTTTACCCGTCGCACCAGGTACTCACGTTAGGCTGAGTTGTTCTAGGAAAAGCCCATGATCGGTTCAGATAATCGTCACTGGTGTTGGTGAGCGGGAATCGATCTCGGGTCGTAGCGCAGTGCGCTCACCGCTACACACACGTATTTGCAGTACAGGCATACAACACCACGCGGAATCCATCCGATCTCGTAAGATCTCGCAAAGGTAAGCAGAGTAGAGCCTGGATAGTGAGCGACCATCACGTAACCAACTTGGGTGTGTGATAGGACGTTGCATAGCTGCGTGGTGGAGAGCAGAGAGCAGTGCGGCAACATCATTTGTTGAACTGTACCATGCTGCCAAGTCTATGCTCCCCATCTTCACCGACTCGTACTGACCAGCGTGGTGAAGTATGGTCAAATAAACTCCCGACGACCGCGCAACGGTGCGGGAAACGTCATCATCCAGCAGTGGATTTGCAAAAGGTGTGTATCACTCGACACTGCCCGGGAATGGTGCTCGACTGGCCAGCTCTCTGGCTTGCAGTCGCAAAGTGTCGGCGTAAGGCACTACCACGAGAGTCCAAGCTACATTCTATCCAAAACAAAAATCCACACCGCAGGGTTACGCGGACGAAATAAGGCCCGCATGAATGTAAAAATGCCACGAATATTTCTCAATAAAATATGCACGTATTCACATGCGCATTTGCATTTTTGTGTATTATTATTGAACGTAATGGCTTTGTTGCTTGGGTGGGTGGGAGGGTGGCTTATATTTTGCGTTGCTTTGTTGTCGAGGCTAATGACGGGCACGCGCATGTGTGGACGCCTCACGGAGTCACGCCGCGCACGGATGGGGCTGTTATTGTATAGATCTGCGGCTCAGCCTTTGTCCGCTGGCTCTGGGGGCCAGAATTTAAATCAAAACCCAGGGATTGGGCCCGTCGCCTCCGCTGGATGAGCGAGGGCACGGGTCACGCTTACCCCGTGATCCCCCTACCCCCCATTCCGTGCGGGGTTCTTTGGATTCTGCCAGGGATCCTCGCATTGATACCCCCGGCTTCGTACGTGCAAGCAACACGCGCCTACACTCCCCCGCGCGTGTGCGTGTGTGGGGAGCGGTGGTGCGGCGGTTAGCGCGCTGCGCTGCGAACGTGGGCGACCCGAGTTCGATTCCTGCTGGTGGAGACCAGCAAAGAGTCATGGTTATCTGAACCGGTGCGTGTAAACATCGCTACTGGGGAGACAAAGGCGGCCGGGCGTGGTGCTGGCCACCCCACCCCATTCGTGTGCCGTCCCGGCCTTCATAGGTGCTCGCTAACAACACTGGCCCCAACAAGTAAGTCCAGGATATGTGGGGTGCTGGATCTTTGTCTTCAGCAGTGAAGGCAAATACAAAGCTCCATCACCGTGTAGCCCACGCAGGCTGCCGGGGAAAGTGCTGTCGGCTGTCGCAACATTCGGCCTGCGGTGTCACTTGGGCTGTGGCACGAGTCACCGCGATCCGCCGTGAGCAGGAAGGCCCCGGGGGAAGCGTCCACCACGAGCAGCGTCCACCACGAGCAGCGTCCACCACGAGAAGCGTCCACCACGAGCAGCGTCCACCACGAGTGGAAAGCGTAGCGCGCGCGGCTGTTCGCACATGACACGCGTTCCTATTTATTCTCGATGTTTGAATTTATCACGTAAGGTCTTCTGCTGCTTCTTCTTCCTTCATAAAACGATATTTTCGATCAAACTTGTTGGTTGAAAGGGTTGATGGGGAGGGGGGGGGTGAGGGGGGGAGGCGGCGGGGGGGGGGGGTCCAGAACCGGTTGAGTTATCACTTTTCACTGGTTCCTAAACCTTCCGCACCACCCCCCCCCCGATTAGCACGGTGGGCGACGTACGGCGCGAAAGAAGTTCAACGCACATCACATTTCCGGGTCATCATCGCACACCGCGTTAACCACTGCGCCACCGCTCACCCGGGGTAAATGAAGGGCATCAATATTGTCCATTGATCGTCATTATTATTATCATCATCATCATCGGTTTTGAGTATAATTATTGATGCTAAAAAATAACAACCACACACGAGCGATATTTTGTAATCGATCGACGGGCGTGGTGGTGGTGGTGGTGGCCGTGGCGCGTTGAGTCGATGAAGGTCGCCGAACGCCTCTCAGGTCACGCAGAGAAACCCCAAGCGACGCAAAAGCGTTCCACTCCGCGCTGATTAACTGCGACTAACCCAACCAGTGATCGGCACTGCATATTCTCCGATAGAACGTCATTAATTGTAAATTATATACCGACTTTAACTCCCCTCTGGTCTTCGCAACTGATGGGCTCACGGCGATGACATCGCCTTTGACGCTCTTGAAGACCGAGGCAGAGAGGACGTCTTCACAATCCTGGCAAATCGACTGAGGAAGCCGGGTTCAATCACCAGCGAAACGTCGCAGTGCTCAAATCGCAAATGCCGTGGGGTTACTCTCCAAACGCACCGGCGTGCTGACGGAGCCACGAATTGGCACGTGTTGTTAACGCGACAAACCTTACTCATTGGCCGTGTCGGGTGGTGGCGGGTTGGACGACACATATTTTACACGATCTAAACCAACAACAACAACAAAGCCCTTCATGAGAGAACAATCCAAAGCGTGCATCGATGTTGTCGCGACGGCACGAGGTTGCGGAAAGGATCCCACGTGGGCTTGCGAGCAACACGCGGACTGCAGGAGGGGGGGGGGGTGCGGAGGAATCCGATGAGCTATAAAGCTCTTTGTCCACAGATGTCCAGCAGGGACGGGTAAAGGAAAGAACGTTACAGCAACAAACAAAAAAACGCGATAGTCGTGGAAAGATCAGGAGAGGTAAACACATATCCCCAAGAACACGCACGAATACAACTTAACCCTTCCCATCCTTATCGGACAAAGCCCACAGAGGTATCAACTTAGTTTCCGTGTAACGAGGGCAACAATCCAGGTAATTAGTGGCGCGGTACCGTTGAGTCAATGGGGGTTTGTTTTTCGTACGACGTTGACGTCAGACTCACGCTTTCTGCGCCTTGTCGAAATTCAGAAAAGCGCTTGAAGCACCTTTTTGGTTCTAATAAAACGTGACGACACCCCCCCCCCCCTTTCCTAACCCGCGATCTCGACCCCCCATCATCCCCGAGACCCTCGACTCCCCGTGGGAACCTCGTTGAGAGTTGTTGTGCTGAACAAGCCGACAATATCCATTGATTTATTTCTGCCTTTTAATTGTGGCGAATGTATTCGTGCATTGCGGTGGCTGCGCACGTGGGGCCTTATAATCCAGCACCGTTGGAAGCGAGAAGTTGGTGGAGCACGCGACTGTTGCGAAACTCTCCTGGCAAGCCAAGCCAGACACGTCCTGGCAAACGTGGACTACACGTACAGCAAACGTGGACTCCACGTGTTTCGTCTGAACATGGATGGAGTGTTTCCTTCTCGCACGCGTGGGGGTTTCTCCTTCGTGCTCGGGTTTCCACGAACGGAAACGAAACAAAACAAAATAAAAAAGACTCATTAATTGGACGATAAAATCTTAATATGTAGAGGACTGCAGAGCTTGAAAAATGTTGGCGTCGGCTGATACACGTGGCTGTGGTTCCTCCTCGCGTCTCCGAGTCGTCCTCTCTCTGTCGGAGCGAGCGAATCCCGTGCGGCCGAACGCTACAAGTTTAGTTTATTGTTGTTGTTGTGTACTGTATTGTATATAGACCGCGAGAGGACTGTTTGTGTACCAATGCAGGATATTTTTTTGGGGGCATACGGGAGACGTGGCGGCAGGTTCGGAGGTGATGCCTTCATCCAGCAGTGGATTGATCACGAGTGACTCACGATGTTTCCAAAATATCTCCAATGTGAAAAGATGTGAATCGTGTGTCGACGCATAAACATATGCAAATTAGAGCGCTGCTTCTAGCGCGTACGAGACAATTTAGGTCAGTGTCGTAGATATTTATTTGAAGCGTACATTTTTCCTTTTAGCAGACAAAAAAATTTCACGAAACAATGTCCGGATTTTGTGTTCGTTTATTATTTTATTATTTTAGAGCCGCATTCATTGTTTTAGAGTCGCGACTAAAAACCTCGGTTTCGCGAACACACAGCATGTAGAAGCACAACACACGACCTTCGTGACGAACACTCGAGTCATCCCCGCTTTAAAAAAAAAACAACACGTGTGTGTATGTGTATATATATGTGTGTGCACGCGTGAACGTGCGTGTGGGGAGCGGTAATGTAGTGGTTAGCACGCTGCGCTACGAACCCGGCGACCAGAATTTTATTCCCGCTCTCGACCAACACCAGTGACGATTATATTATCTGAACCGGTCATGGGCATCTCCTATGTCGACTCAGCCTCAAATGCGTACTCGGTGTGTGTAAACGTCAACATTGGGGAGACAAAGGCGGCCGGGCGTGGTGTTGGCTAACCCGCCCCATCGTGTGCTGTACCGGCCTTCAGAGGTGTTACTCGCTAACAGCACTTGCCCCAACAGTCTGTTCGGGCCATACGGGGGATCTTTGTCTTTGTGTGTGTCATATTTAACAACGCGTTTCTCGACATTTCCAAAAGGTTCGTTTCACTAATATGAGCCGATACACACGACACGAACGCTCGCCCTCTCTGTGACCTGTCGTGAATTTCGTTTGCAAAATGTAAAGCATTTTTTGCGCGGCAAAAAAACAACAGTTTATATTTCATTTACGTTGTGTTCCTTCATTGTTGTTGTTGCAATGAAGCTTGGTGTTCATTACGATATCCATAACCTAAATACGACTCTGTCACTTATCGATTAATATAGGCGCATTTTTACGCGGGCATTCGTAATTTTTTGTTCACGAATATAAATAAAACACAACTCTGTACCAACTTTTGTTTTAACAATCTTATTTTCGTCCCAAGAATGATTCTGGTCGTGGCATCTGCGTCACAGCAAGGCAAGGCGAGGTGCCATCCGGATTTTTCCCATCGAACATTGCAACAACATCAACAACAGCAACCCGTAGACGGCTCGCGGAAACGGATATCTAGAGCTACCACTGAGATCCCTGGAAGTGATTTGAATAATAATAATGATCACAAAATAGATAATTTTATCGAAAATATACAAAATATTTTTGCTTGTTAAACATGTATTTATTGAAACAATATGCGTTGGTTAGTACCTTGGCTATACAATTCACATTTATCGCGATTAGGTGAAGAATATTGACGTGACCGAATGTGTGCCCGAACCTCTGCGCGTGCTGTCACACTTTCAGCAATTACGGCGAGAAACGGAAACATCAACAACAAAGCAACGCGATGCAGAAATGCACTCTTTATTTTGTGTTCGCTGAATCATCGTGGGTTTGTGCTCAGGTTCTGAATGGCACGAACAAATAAAGAGGAAGGTTTTTTTTTTGCGTGAGATGAGCCAATTTGGACTCAAAATAATAATATACTAATTATATATTAATTCATACCAAACAAATAACCGCATGCTGTTTCGTACAAAACACATGCACAATAACGCAAATACAATCATTAACACAATATTACACTTGTTGCACGATCATTTTTTATTGCATTACATTAAAAATATTTTTTTCGTTACAACATTTTGCAGTATTTTCCTTTAACAAAATTAATTTCACCACCGCACGCACACAGCTTTCACAATATAAAAATGCATGCCGCTAGAATCAAAATCAGAAGTGTATTTCCCCGGTAAAGCCCATTGAGCTCAGAAGAAATATTTCCAAGGGCCACGCGGGCGGCAGACATCATCATCCACACACGTGTGTAGATTATTTAATGATTATAGTAAAAACAAAGGCATACTTAAAAAAATAAAAAGTTGCAAGAAAAGTGAAATTCGGCTGATGTAGCCATATCGGGGTTTTTTGAAGCCCCCACAAAATCAGTTTAACACGGAGGCTTTCGTGACCAATATCATCAATAATAGAGGTTTTTTGGGGTTAGATCGCGTAAATATATAAATGTGTCGTTAAACCCGCCACCACCCGACACAGCCAACTAGTAAGGATTGCCACGTAAACAGAACGTGCCAATTCGTCACTGGTACAGCACACCGGTGTGTTGGAGAGCCAAGCCACACTAGTACTAGTGACGAATTGGTATGTTCTCCCCCACAAAATGCGGGGAGCACCGAGACATGTAACCTGGACGCGATCTCCCTTGATCTACAGTTTACACAACAACAATAATAATAACAACAGCAGTAGCTTCCACATCCCCACGTTGCCCGGAATTACGAACTTGGAATGACACATATTGGCAAATCGTCGCCGGTTACCTGCCGATTACAGCCTTGCTAATTGGCTGTGTCGGGTGGTGGCGGGTTTCACGACACATTTATATTTACGCGATCTAACCCCACAACACATGTGTTATGGACTAGAGCCCACTTGCACGCTCGTGCCGAGTCACCATGCGCCGCACAGGGAAGGCTGCCACCACGGGGGGGGGGTCCCCTCGAATAAACAACGACTTTGAAACCCCCCGCCCACCTCCTACGCATTTCCCATAAATATGCTAAATTCCTCTTGATATGCAAATTCGTTTGTCAAGGCGCTCTTCTTCCCCCCTCCAACCCAGCTTAAATATGCGCTCCAAGCTTGGTGGTGTTTCATTCTTCACCTGAGGACGGCTGCTTGCGTTGTGGCCGAAACGTCGTGAGAATTATTTTATTATGTTTTATTTTTATTATTTTATTACTTCCCTTCTACGTGACTTTACCAAGAAGATAAACAACACTGTTGTCCGATGACGTTTCGTTACGATGTGGGCGCAGCTTTAATACATTATTACGACCGCACACTATCTGGCGATACTTCTGCGTTCACAGTCATGCGCAAGCACGACAAAACCTGAACACAATCGTCAATTGCGATGTGAGTTCTTAAAATTAATAATGTAGCGCACGACCGTTTCGAGGCAATAACCCTTCTTCACACTTCCATCGAAACAATGTGCATGTGCTGTAAAGGACTCGTAGTGCCTGCAACGTCACCTATTATATGTATTTGTTTTTCTTTTCAGGCCGCACAGTTTTAGTAGCGGATGCGTTGAGGTTTGTGTGTGTGTGTCGATTGTTATTTGATGTCATTATCGCCATTACGGTGTTTTCCGGGACGTTTGGTCAAGGGGACGTGGTGTGAGAGAGGGAGGGAGCTGGGATTCGGCAGGTGGGGAAGCGGGTTGACGGGGGGGGGTATCAGCTGGCCGCGTGGGTCACCTTGGCCTGACAAAGCCCGGTCACGTGACCACGTCCAGCGGCCTCCCATTGGTTGATTTCGATGCCATCACGTGCCGTGGACGACGACGATAGCGAAAGGTTGCCGATTGTTCTGCAAAGGAACGGACAAAATAAACATCAGCAGCCGCTGAGATGCGTTTTGTGCGTAAGGCACTGATCCTGTGCTCTTTGTTAATCCGCTACTGGATGAAGGCCTCCCTATGCCCGATGTAGGAATGGGGAGGCCTTCATGCCTACATACGGCAGTTTTTTTTTATTTTTATATGTGTCTTGATGTTATCGGAAAGGGGTACCTTCGTTTGATTTATGCTGTAAAATATTGCGATCCTCTCTTTAGTGGGGGTGAGTTTTTAGGGAAAAAAATTGAATGAATGTATGTTGAACTTCTTTCGCACAGTACGTAACCAACCATGCTAATCGGAGGTGCGGGGGGAGGGGACAACAAGCACAAAAAAGGCTCTTCTAACAGAAATGCGTTTGTAATCGAAATAAATGAGTCTGCCACGGGGGGTTTGTTTGACCATACTTCACCAACCTTGACCAGTGCGGGTTGGGTGAACGGGTGGGTTGTGCCCAGAACCGGGTCAGATATCACTGGCCAATGATGTCGGACGCTGCCGGGAAGAAAATCCGGACCCAGGTGGCCGAAATCATAGTGCAGTGCGCTAACCACAGTGCCACCGCTCCTCCCTGTGGAGCGTTATGGATTGCAAAATACATTAAATAAGCAGACTTCCATCTGTCCCCTCCCACTTGAAATAGGAGAGTGTATTGTTTGAACGCGTCCGCCTGCCTCAAGAGACATACATTTCGGTGGCGAGATGTTAACTACCTTGTCTGGTGTACAGGAGGTCGTGGGTTCGAGCCTGACCTTGACGCCTGTTTATTTGGAGTTTGCTTATCTTTCTCTCTCCCCGTGTTTACTTGCATTTTTTTTCCGGGTCCTCTGGGTTCTCCTTCCACATTTAGAAACACGCGTTTAAAGTATTTGGCTGCTATAAATGTCCACGCGATAAGCCACTTCGTTGAGCTATCATTTGTGACCAGGTCGCTTCTGAAAAAGAGCTACACAGTTCAGTGGGGCCTTACCTGCGAAAATATAAATAGTTTAATAGCGAATAACATCAATTACGAAAGCTTTATGGCAAAGATTCTAGATTTGAAGCTTTCGTGACTGCAACGATTCATATTCTTAGGTTTTTTTTCGGTAAAGTCACGTCGATAATAAATAAAAATTCAAATGTATAAAAGTAAAATAATATATTTTTATTTTTTTTATTTTACTTTTATTAATTTAAATTCTTTTTTTTATTATCTACGTGACTTCATGGCAAAGGCCTACGACGAGCTCAGACGCCACTTGAGGGTGGTTTAAACTCTTACCAGTTTTGAGTCGACTCCGCTCACCACCACCAGCACGTGGCAGACAATAGCACCTTCTGGAAGAATCGCCCCTACAGCAGCCTCCACGATGTTGTACACCACGTGGGGGAGACGTTTGGTTGGCACCACGAACAGCATCGACCCCCTCCCCGCCTCGTGACGGACTTCGGGTGCCACGAAGCGGTCGCGTGACCGTAACAGAGCATGGATGCGCCTTGCAAACGTTTGTGAGATCAGGGCTGTGTTTGTCTCGCAGGTGAAGAGCATTGCACACGGCGCGTGCCCTTGAACAGACTCAACGCTTAGTTGGGGCAACTATCGAGCGAGTGTACAGGCGGTGCAACCGCGCACCCGGCTACGAAGAGAGGGGGGGACATTTGTTTGAGAGGGCCCTACCTCTTTAATTATTTGCAGCCGGCGTCCATTCCAACCCACTGTGTTCAGCGTTAACCGTTCGTATCGTCAGGCTAAGAGGCTACCAAAGAATTGCAGTGTTATTTTCAAAGAGGCACGTGGAGCCACACTAAGGCTCGCCGAGTGTTTCGTCAGTGGCGGGGGCTATCGAGTTTGCAGGCGGTACCACCTGCACAGGGGACCCCCACGGGCCCCGGTGGGGCCCCAGCCTCGGGGTTACTGAGAGAGGGGGCGAGGGAGGGAGCAGTTGGAAAGAATGGGGGGGGGGGGGGGGGGGGTGGGGGTGATACCGACAGCATCACGGAATCGGAATCTTTATTTCGACCGGAGGAATTTGATGAGATGTGAAGCTCTTTATCAGGGTTCAGAATGTAACAACAGCACGCCTTGCACCAGGCCACATGCCAACCACGCAACGCAACAGCGTGACGCTGTGCAGGCATAAATGTTCATGTTGTTTACAAAACTCCTGACCTCGGCTGCCGCTTTACACCCGATACTTTGTGTGCGTGCTGCGTTCTACCAGCCCTCGTTGTATTAATGATTCGTTCTGGTTACGCCAAGATGTCGACGCACGACCTTGCAATTCGGAACGTGACCATGTGCAGTGGCTTTTGGATTGTTTATGTTCGCGTGTTTGTTTGCTGTTGTCGCTGTTGTAAATCAGGTTTCTGCGGTGGAACCAGCAGGTCGAAAAACGGACGTTCATTGCCCAATGGGGGTTAACCCGTGCCAACATAAAACCAACCCAAACCTATCACTTGTGTTTCCGTAGCCATCTACGATGATCGATGTATTATTTTTTTTGGGGGGGTGAGACCACGTGGCAGTCGCTCAATGCCAAACTTGGTTGTCGTTCGTTTTCGAAGCAAACCTACTCGGTGGCTTAGCAGACGCGGGGCGTGCGACTGAGAGTGAAGCATTCTCCACCAGTCGGGTGTCCAGACGACTGGGAAGGTGAACAACAACGGGCAGGTACATAAGCGGCGATGAAGACGAATTTTCAAACACGCCTCGGCCCCGCTTGCGTCGAGATTTAAATTGGCTCAACTGGATGGTCGATCTCAGCTGCGTGCGGTTACGAATCAAAGCTCACACAGCCGTGCACGGTCTACCACTTTCACAAACTCCCATGAGCCACGCAAAGATCCCCCGTATAGCCTCACAATTTTGAGGCACACGAGGGAGTGGGTGGCCAGAACCACGCCCGGCCACGTTAGTCTCCATCGCCGCGATGTTTACACACCGCACCAGGCACTCGCTTGATGCCAAGTCGACCTAGGGGAGGCCCAGGACCGGTTCAGATAATCGTCACCGGGTTCGTAGCGCAGCGCGTTTGACGCTACACCACCGCTCCCCAAACACAACACACAGCCGCACGCACAACACGTGCAATAAGGTAATGCGTTTCGGGTGACAAGACGATTAAAACTTCAACGCAAATATTTTAAACCAGACACAGGGATGTTCTTTATTATTTCTGCTTTATTGAGCAAATGTTACAGCATGCGCCACATTTACACAGACATCTATTGGGGGGATGAGGAGGAGGAGGAGGTGGCGACTGGTGTAGGTGGTGAGGCGTGTTTGTGTGTGTGAAGAAGTCAACAGCGAGCGGAGATCTTGTGACCATCTTCTTCTTCCGAGGTCCCCACGGCGCTCTAGGAGATGTACGAGGGAGTGGAGTTGGTGTGGGGGGTAGGGGGGGGGAGGTGTTCGCTGCGGTGTCTCGGACCCAGATCGAGATGTAAACTACAAAGCGATGGCCGGACGGGGTTGATTGTGGTCACCGCACTCACGAGGGCAACGTCACCCCGAGGTTCGACACCTCGCCCGGAGAGCTCGCGCTCAACACGCGAGCGCACGCACGCACACACGCACACACACGCACACACACGTATACACACACACACGCACGCACACACACACGCGTACACACACACGCACAAACGCACACACACACACGCACACGCACACACACGCACACACACGCACACACACGCACGCACACACACACGCGTACACACACACGCACACACGCACGCACGCGCACGCTTACACACACACGCACACACACACGCACACACGCACACGCACGTGCGCGTACACACACACGCACACACACACACACACACGTGCGCGTACACACACACGCACACACGCAAACAAGTAACACACACACGCACACACACACGCACACACACACGCACACACACACACACGCACACACACGCACACACGCACACTCCCTATCGCCAGTGAACCGAGTGACTCGCCTAACGCGTGGAGTCCTTCTTAAACGGAAAACTAATTTCTGTAGAACTGCTTTGTGCGTTTGGTTTGATGTCCTTCCCCCACTCCCCGCAACTCCGATTAGCATGGTTGGCTACGTACGGTGCGAAAGAAGTTCAACATAGATACATAACAAATAAATCGTGGTCAGTTTTCTGCATTCGTTACTGCCACCTCTTTAGTGTCGCTACATATGATTATTAAATGTCTTTCGAACTCCTTCTGTCATTTCAACGTAACGCTCATTTGTTCTACTGAAAATCTCGTTTAGCCAGTTACCCAGCTAGCTTTGCTTTTATAAAAGCGACCCGCAAGCCAATGACAACAGAGTTAGTGTTGGGGTGGAGAGGTGCCTAGCCAGCAGCCAGGAAACCACTCGCGGCATAGATTGATTGTAACGAATGTTTGATGGCTATCAAGTCCTGTATGACAATACCATCAAGGGACATATTGGCAACGAGTTTTCGTCGATAGAATGCAACGTACCAGAGAAGAGCAGAGATTTTTCAGTGCTCAAGTGCAACGAACATTGACATGAGATTCAAATTTATGGTGAAATATACAAACTCGTTCGTAACTTATGACACGGAAGCATTGGGGAAATGCATCGCGGAATTTACGAGTTGCCCACGGGTGAGTGAGTGCTAACGGCACGCGTGTTAGATGGCACGTGACCGTTATCATCACAATGCCCGTACAGGCACGATCATATTATCGTTGTATATTTACGAATCGACGAATTCAACAAAGAAACTCACACACACACAGATGCACACCGCGTGTGTGTTGAATGGATTGGTTCGTAAATACACAACAAAATTATAAACTCGTGCATGTACGAGCATTGTCATGATAACGGGCACGTGGCATCTAACACGTTGCCATTAGATACACACCGTTTGTGTGTTTGCATTTGGAGGGTTTTTGGTAAAATGTAAACTATCAGCAGATAAGATGCAATCTATCGCGTGTGAACTAAGCAACAACACCAGTACAACACAACGTCAATCGCCACATCTTTAGCTCGTTTCCTGGGTGAATTATTTATCAACTGTGCGTGCGTGAATCTCTGTTGGACAGAAAAAATAAAAAAAAAGCACCGTTACAAAATGAATAATATGAACTTATCAAATATCCACTTTGCATTGGAACTTATTTAACTCACACACCAGTTATTCGTATCGGGCAACGGCCCTCCTCTTGATGCCATATGAAACATCGTCATAGCCTGGGCCGTGGCTGATGACCAAATATTAGTTTAATATTTTAAAGTGTTGTGGACGAGTGTGTTGAATTTGTTTTCGTTAAAATTGTGCTTTTTCACCAATGCCAACGCAGCAGCATCATCATTACCAAATGCTTGGTTTAAGTTGTTTGATAATGTGCTTGCAATAACAAACCTCAAGCAACATTATACCACAACGAACATTGCATATATATAACAGACGTGGTCATATAATAGTAACAAAAAAAACACCGGAGCCTTAAGCAAATTTAAACAACTGAGAAACGATTTCAATTGTAGAGGGAGCAAGAGGCAGAGAGAAAGGGGGGGCTATATGAATCGAGAACGAATATCAGGCGAACGAGGGGGGGGGGGGGGTTAAGTTCACTGTAAAGAATCCCAGAAGCTAAGTAACAATTAGAATACATCTAAACAAGTTAGAGGGGAACACTCAAACGACAAGCCAAGCGACAGCGAGAGAGACGAGATATAGACATGCACAAGTAAAGGATTATGAGAGGGCGAAAGAAAGAGAGGGAAGGGAGCGAGTTGAAAGAGAATATCGCTAATAATGAAGAAAGCGTGCATATAAGACGGCGTTCATAGAGACGCAAACTGCAGAAACTAAGCGGATAAAACGAAACAAAAAAAACTTTGGTGGGGCGGTGGGGGGGGGCAGAGCGATGGGGGAGAGCACTCAAACGGGGTGGCGGGAGACAGATGAGACGAGAGATAAATAATCAGGAATTATACGGAAGGAAGAAAGGCGACAGAGGACATAGGGACGTGTGTTGTTTTTGTTTTGTCCGCCTGTCCACTCTTGAATGCAAATTCTCGTCTGGCTCCTCTCGCCTCTGTTTGATAACCATTTTAATTGCGTGCTTAGCGCGAGGGGGCTCTGCCCTCTCCGGCCCCAGGAACTGTGGACCAAGTCAAGTGGAATGTGAGCGTCAGTTTCTCTGCCCCAAAAAGCCCCTTTTCCACACAAAGCCACCCTCTCGCCCACCCGCTCTGTGTGCGCCCTGTCCCCTGCTCTGTGTGCGTGCTGTCCCTGCGTGTGCGTGTCGTGTGTGCGCGCGGGTGTGTGGGTCGGTAGCGCAACGGATAGCGCGATGCGCTACGAACCCCGGCAACACGAGTTCGATTCCCGCTTACGGCCAAAACCAGCCACCATCCCCTAGGTCGACTCAGCCTCAAATGAGTACCTGGTGCGGTGGGTAAACGTCGCCACTAGGGAGACAAAGGTGGCCGGGTGTGTCTCTGGCCACCCACCGTGCCGGCCTTCATAGGTGCTCCCTAACAGCACTTGCTCTAAAAGTATAACGGGGGATTTTTGCCTTTGTGTGCGGATCTACGCTCCATTCACACAGAGCCCCCGTCCGTTGAAGGCGCGCAGACTACATTGGGTTTACTATACGGCACATCGTTTCGGTTGCATGGCCACACTCGCATTACTGTGGCTTGTATTACATTTTCGATTGATGAAGGAGATGTGCGCATCGTCGGGAGGAAATATTGAATTGTTACACATCTATCAGCGACGAACGTGAACCGGGCCCCGAGCTCAAACCCACGTGGCTCACATCAGCGGCATCGATCCGCTCAATCGCAATTCCCTAACAAACAGCGACGCGAGAGATAAACTGGATCATTTCTGTTCCTGGGTGAAATGGTGGCCACATTCGAATTGTAATTCAAACACGTGGCTTTCAGCTATTGCCAACAGCGGCCGTGCAGGTTCACTCAAACTCAGATGTATGTCGTGGAGTAATGTTACAACAATAACAACAAAAAGAGGATGGGGGTTGGGGGGATAAAACAATCTTTAAACGCGACTGCCGTATTGGATTATTGAATCGATGCGTGTGCGATGTGAGGATATTGCTTTAGGAATCGATGTTTATCTGTTTCTCTCTCGCTCTCTCTTTCTCTCTCTCTCTCGGTGCAGGGACGGTTAGTCGCTTACGCGAGGGTCCTCACCGTTGAATGTCTCTGCATAATTGATCTTCTACAATAGCTGCTGCAGCAGCAGCAAATGCAATACAGTACTCAAATAGTGCACAACATAGCGCTGGGAAGGGAACAACTAATATCTCTTTAAACGTGAATCGTGTTGTTCGTCGCCTGCTGCTTGGCGTTTCGTGCCTTTGGGTCTGTGCTCAGCAACCGTGATTATATATGCGTATAATTTAAATGCATACATATACATAAAGTGCAACGCGATGTCCCAGTAACAGCGCGCATTCGCCACTATATCGCGTCGACGTTTCTCGGTGTAACAACGCCTGTGTGTGCGCGTGGGCTGCAGACGCCACACACCACGCGTTCACACTCGTCGTGTTCGTGACACCACAGACAGGGCTTGCTTGCGGCTGCCGACAACTGTGTAACCCTGTGATGTTACTTTGTTAGAATCCGGTAGGCTCGCCTGCGCGCGTGTGGCTCTTCCCGGGATAGGTACCATGGACAGCACTTTTCGGCGGGGCGTCTGACCACCTCATCCTGTACAGTGCCTGCGTTGTAACCTCACACTCAACAACGCTTGGTACGTACATGGATTATAATACATTAGGCACAGGCACATACATATATACATACATATACAAAGATCCTCACCCCGCCCATAGTTTAATTTGACTGCTGGGCCAAGTATTGTTTGCGAGCACCCATGAAGGAAACACGGCAACGATGGGGGGTGTAGCTAGCACCACGCCAAGCCGCATTTGTATCTCTCGCCAGCGCTGCTATTTATACACCGCACAGGGTTATTCGTTCTAAGGCGGAGTCGACATTGGGAAATGCCCAGGACCGGTTCAGATATGCGTCACCGAAGTTGGCCGTGAGCTGGATTCGAACTCGGCGTTTGTCGGATTCGTAGCGCAGGGCTCTGAGCATCGCACTCTTAGGCCCAACAAAACAACTGCATACGCGTAAATATTGACAGGACGTAGATATACACGAATACATACGCATGCTATATAATACGTAGTATACAGAATATATATTCATGCAAATAGACAAAGATCCCCTCTATAGCTTTTAACAGACTGTTGGGGCAGGTGCCGTTCGTGAGTGGAACCTATTCAGGCCGGCACGGCACACAAGGTGGCAGGTGACCTGAACCACGCCTGGCCGCCTTCGTCTCCCTAGTGTTGATGTTTACGCACCGCACCAGGTACTTATTTGAGGCCGAAACCGACCTAGGGGAGGGCCCAGGACAGTTTCAGATAATCGTAACTGGTTTTACCGTGAGCGGGAATCGAACCCGAGTCGCCGGGTTCGTAACGCAGCACGCTAACCCCTACAGTACCGCTCCCCACCATATATACACACACACACAGACTTACATACACACACACAAACATACATACATACATACAAATACCTAAATGCATATATGTTTACGTGAAATGTGCATATACGCGTGGAGTCGAGTTGTTAAAACCGTAACCGCGAAACCGGTAAGCGCTTTCGTAAATAGGTTATCGGTTCCGGCAACCGTTTCAAGTGGAACGTACGTACGGCACGGCGACCGAAAATCACCCAGCGTTACGTTTTCCCCACC
This sequence comes from Lampetra fluviatilis, assembly GCF_964198595.1. Taxonomy (NCBI): domain Eukaryota; kingdom Metazoa; phylum Chordata; class Hyperoartia; order Petromyzontiformes; family Petromyzontidae; genus Lampetra; species Lampetra fluviatilis. The sequence goes on along the minus strand of NC_136313.1, from coordinate 2,435,225 downwards.
CTCGTTTCTCAGGAAAAGGGTACAGGCGCAGCCCCTGCAATTGCTCGCTCACGCCACTGCTGGCGGAAGGGGCCCCCTCCAGTGGAGGGCGCTCTAGAGGACACTCGGTCTTCTCTTCCACGCTGAACCACACGGCTTTAAAGATGCAGGTGGGAGGAACCACACCACACGCTGCGTGGACAGTCAGAGGGGGTGGGGGGGGGAGATTTGAGAAACTCGTCCGTTGTTTAAACGCCCGAGCGCCGGGAGGTGGAATCAAACCGGCGACCTCTGAATTGTAAAGTCCAGTGCGATGACCATTACACCTCCGATTATCACGGTTGGCTACGTACAGTGCGAAAGAAGTTCAACGTACATACAGCCAAATTCATATTTACGGCATACCGGTAAGCGTTTGTCATCTTTTCCAAACGGTTACCAAGAATGCGAAAATAACACCCATTGTATATCTATTCAATGGTTCTTTCGGTAAAGTCACCTAGGAAAAAATAATAATAACAATAAAAAATAATAAAAAATAATCTACGTGACATTTCCGAAATAACCATAGAATATGAATGAATGCAGTCACGAAAGTTTTAAGTCAACATCCATTGTGTATCTACAGAGATGTTTCACATTCATAGCTACACACACGCACATACGTGCAAACACACACACACACATATATGTACACACATATATAGGTTATTATTTGGGTCTTTCGGTAAAGTCACGTGGATGTTTTGTTATTTTTTTGAACCTATCTTCGTGACTTTACCGAAAGAACCAAATAATGTGAATTCCTGCAGTCACCGATGCTTTAAGTAAAGAGTTGTAGGGTACTTCCATGCGTCTGCATAGCAAGTTAATCCGAAATATGAATACGCGTTTTGTTTTTAGTGTCATTTAGAGGAAATGTAGATATCGACGTTTCGTTATATATTCACACACTGCTTGTATACATAGCGTGCAATCTCTAACAATATTACATCAAAACACGTGCGTTTGCCGAGCTGAATGAACACAGTGAAATATACATATTATATATACATACACATGCATACAAAGACAAATATTCCCCATATAGCCTTGAACAGATTGCTGTTAGCGAGCACCTATGAAGGCCGGCACAGTACACGCCAGGCCTCCGTTGCACCGCCAGTGCTGATGTTCACTACGATGTAATGCACAAGGTATTCATAGAAATGCTGAGTCGACCTAGGGTGGCAGGCTCCAGGACTTGCTCAGATATTCGTCACCGATGTTGGTCGTGAGTGGGAATCGATCTCGGGACGCCGGGTTCGTAGCGCAGTGCGCTAAGCACTACACTACCGCTTCCCACTATACCCACACACATACCTCTGCATGGAATACCAAATTAACTAAAAATATAAAACGTACGCACGCATATAGACTCACACACACCCTCAATACATATTTTCGCACGCATACACACAGGTAAAACGAAACATTATTTAATTTAAATACAACCCGGTCTTTTTTTAAATTAAATAAATCGACGTTTCGGTCGGTTGACCTTCAACAAATACACACACATATATGCATATATACATAAATACAAATAGCCCCCTTTTTCCTTGAAACTATTTTGGCAATTGCTGTTAGGGAGCACCTATCAAGGCCGAAACGACACAGGAGGGGGGGGGGAGTAGCCATCACCACGCCCGGTCGCCTTTGTCTCCCTCGTGGCGATGATTTGACGCACTGCACCAGGTACTCACCGCAATTGGTCGTGAGCGGGAATCGAACTCGAGTCGCCGGGTTCGTAGCGCAGTGCAATAAACCCCTGCGCTACCGCTCCCGAACCCGTATAAATATTCTCACATACGCACCAACACAGCGCGTCCCATGCACAGACACTGATAATTGCATTGAGTGTCCGATAGCAAAAACTTGCACATAAGGCAAAGGTCACCCGATAGTTATAGAGACTGTCGGGGCAAGTGCTGTTATCGAGCACCGATACTTACATAGCTATGCACACACACACACAAGTTCGGTACATACAACAACAATAATGTTGTGTTCAGCCAATGAGAAAAATATCAGTTGTTGACGATTCGGCCAATCAACCTTCATGTATATACACACACAATTAGTTCCAAATCCACACCAACCAGCGCTAAAGTATGGTCAGATAACCATTTCCAAAAGTGGATTCACACAAGAGGCTGCCTTTGTATGTTGGATGTGTTCCAATTTATATATTTATATGCAACCGCATTATATAATTCAACTCCATAATGTCCGTGTATTTTCTTCGAAGTGATTATTTTTATTTTACAAAGCTACGTAAAAAAAATCGTTTCATCACTCTCACAAATGTTCTGCTGACAAATTCACCGACACCGTCTGGAAATAAAAGATAGACAAATCCGTGCGGATTTGTAGAAATGTACATCGCGATTTAGAAAGAAGCACCGCATCGAGAAATCTGCACAGAGCACGTGGTTTAAAAAAAATAAAATCAAGTCGACCAACACTGCTCAAGATCGAGACAAATATTGTGAAAATGGGCGAGGTACCTGGTAACGGGCCCTTCTTCATGATCGAGTGGCTGTCTCGATTGTGTCCGCCAATTCTGTCGCTTTCACAAATACATATATATTCAGGAGAATGAATGACACTAATTTCTGACCGTGTATTCAAATTCAGCGTTATGTATATAATTCGATATGCATACATGCATATATTCATACGTGTAGCCTTAACGGATGCCAGAGAACAGGGGGGAGAGAGATATGTGCTCTTTAATTATACATCACAGAACTTTCGCTGTCAAATGTTTGTGTATCGCGATGATGTTCGCTGACAGTTTCCAATAAACTTGGAAATGTCACCGCAATGGCGGGTCATGAATAATTGAAATTGGCGCATCCGGGGAAATGGTAACGAAGCGACTGCCGCTGCTGCTACCCAGGGCGGCTCCACACACGGACACAGGGACACGCGAATTTCGTAACTCCCAGAAACTTCATCAAACCGGCCCCCCTCCCCCGCTCGTCACCACTTATACGGGCGGGGGATGCTGCGACGGGGGGCGCTCGTTAGCGCGCATGCCACACTCGTAACTTGGATATGACGTCTTCTTGGTTCTTTCGGTAAAGTCACGTAGAAATAAAACGTAATTTTATAATGTTTTATTTTTATTATTTTATTATTTCCATTCTACGTGACTTTACCGAAAGAACCAAGAAGACGAATGCCTGCAGTCACGGAAGCTTTAAATCGAAAAATTGGATATGACGGTCAAAAAGTTTTGAGAACAAATACAAAAATTTCTCCCCACCGAGATAAAGATACCTCCCCCCAGTGTGCAAACCCCTAACCAACGGGCCCGCTGCTGGGAAAGTTATGTTAGCGAGAACCTAACGAATAACAACACGGCACCAACAAGGCGTGTGGATGTGTGGTGTGAGGAGCGGTGGTGTAGCGGTTAGCGCTACGCTGCACTACGAACCCACCCGGCGACCCGGGTTCGATTCCCGGTCACGGCCAACATCAGTGACGATTATCTGAACCGGTCCTGGACCTCCCCTAGGTCGACTCAGCCTCAACATCGCTACTAAGAGAGACAAAGGCGGCCGGGCGTGGTGTTTGCCACCCACCCCCATATGTGCCGTGCCGGCCTCCATAGGTGCTCGCTAACAGCACTTGCCCCAAGTCTGTTACAGGCTATACGGAGGATCTTTGTCTTTGGTGTGGGAAGGATCACACCACCTCGTTCGGACGTATTTGTCTCTCCCCCGGCGCTGTCGTGTATGGTTGAGTCGACCTCGAGGAGGTCCGAAACCCGTTCAGATAATCGCCGCTTGGCATTGGTAGCCGTCGGCGGAAATCGAACTCGGGTCGCCACCCGGATCGTAAGCGCCAGTGGACGCGCTAACCAATTGCGCCCCCCCTCCTCCCACGCAGATTCAACTCGGACTCGGTCCGTATGGAATTCCACTGGGACCACAGTAGCTGCAGGGACCCCCGTTCATATCGCCAGACCATTGGTGTTGCCTACTGGGGCCACTCAGATTGCAACTGGAATCTCCAAGACTACCGCGACCGTCACTCAGACGTGTGTATGTCGAACTTAGTTTGTGTATATGCTACCATATACGTGCTGTATATGCTAAACTATAGCCTAGCGTATACAGGGGCAGCTACTTTGGCTCTTTGCATCACGCTTATCCATCACGGTCGCGGTGATGGCCGTGCAACAGGACACGTTTTGTGTCGACGAACACCGCGCCAGGGACAGATCGGATGAGCGGCGACGCGCTGGTTAGCGCGACGCGCTGCGCGCGGTTGAATTATGTTGGCGCACCAACCCTCAGAAGAATCGTCAAAGTGTATTCATCCCGAAATATTTATGGACACCTCGTGGAGCCGACGCGTAGGGGCTGCGCGCGATAATTCTTACGGCCCCTGTCGAACGCACGCGCGTCCACGGGGCACGTCTAACGGAGTCGTGTAGCACCTCGTGGGTTGGAGCCAAGGCGCCGCTGGATGGATTACGAACATCGCGGGATCGGCGCTCGAGAGGTGACGGCTGCTCGTGGAGGCCTCTATCTATCCAGCAGCGGATTGAACATGGCGAAGCGATGACAAGGCCATGCCCTCTGATCGACGCGATGCCACGGTGCATTCACAGCAATGCGATGTCTCTTATAGACTGCATGTATGTGCAGTCTGTGTTTCAGAGGGTTGACAGTTTCGTTGCCGTTTGAAGGGGCGCCACGAGGCTGTTTGGCCTCCTCCTCCGCGTTCACTGAACTAGTTAGGAGCAGCGCGGCCGTACCCAGGCGACACGAGCGGGTGTACACCCACGTGCGCTGCTGAGTGAACAGAGATCGAGGCGTAAGGGCCGCGGGAGTGTGAGAATCTCTCCCCATTGTGTCAACTGCCTCGGCGCGCCGGTGAGATGGAGTCGAACCCAGGCGCGGGTCCATCCATCGCAGCCACCGCTACGGCCCTTCCTCAACGTGCTGTGCACCTGCTCCATTCGCCAGGTAGCGGCTCCCTCTCTCCCCACCATCGTGGCAACGCACACCTCATCCGGCAAGGGGACGCGTGCTCCCTTAACCCACGTGGAATCAATGCTAAACCTCGAGCATTAAAGTTCCTCCCATCCTCCACCACCGCCTCCACCTACTCCTCCTCCTTTATTCCCAAAAATCTTGATTTTTTTTGGGGGGGGGGGGGGGAGGGAGGGAGGTTGTTGTTGTCGGAATCGATAGAATCGACAGGCAGCAGTGAAGACGAAGGGGGTTACCCAGGCTCTCTTATCCCTTAACACCGCCGCTCTCCCAACACGCAATGAACTGTTCTGCAATAATAATAATAGACGGAATAAAAATCAATGGTAATCCACACGCGATGAATAGAGATGGCTGTGCGCGCGTGTGTGTTTGTTTGTATATTAGTTTGTGTGTGTGCGTCTTTGTCTGTGTGTGTGTTAATAATAATGTGTGTATCTGTAGGTGTATTAAAACAAGTACAAAAAAACCTCATACACACGTAACGAAGTAAAACAAATACAAATGCTCCCCGTATTAAAACATTTAATAGACTTTGGGGCAAGTGCTGTTAGCGAGCACATCTTAAGCACGGAAAGTCATCGCCTTCTTACACATCTCGCCAGGTCGTCATTTATGGCTGAGTCGACCTAGGGGAGGCTCAAGGTTTGTAGCGCAGCACGCTAACCGCTGCACTACCGAACACGGACATGAGAAATACACGTGCATCAACATACACGTGCATCAACATACACGTGCATCAACATACACGTGCATCAACATACACGTGCATCAACATACACGTGCAAGCGAAGACAAAGATCCCCCGAATAGCCTTTAATAGACTGATGCATATACTTACACACTCCGATATCGATTGTGGATATATTTCTATGTGTTTTTATTAACACACACGCAAAAAGTACACACACACAATGGATGTACACACAGACATGTATATTTCATTAACACATAAGCATGTATGTTGGATAACATGCCTGTTAAAAACGTGTACGTGTATTAATAAACACACACAAAGACATGCATTTTGTGCGTGTGCATGTACGTGTCTGTATGTTTTGTGTATTATGCAAATGTATAAATATTCTTGGTGTGCTCGTGTGCGTATATGTATATAAATGTGCATAAACGTGTGATTTTATGTCTGTACATATTGATGCGTGTATGTCTTTCTTTACGTGTGTGCGTTGACTATATATGGATGTGTGTGTGTGTTTATATATATAGACATATAGCTTTGACAGACTGTAGGGGCAAGTGCTGTTAGCGAGCACCTATGAAGGCCGGCACGACACACGAGGGGGTGGGTGGCCAACACCACGCCCGGCAGCCTTTGTCTCCCTCGTAGCGATGTTTACACACCGCACCGGGTTACCCATTTAAGGCCGAATCTTTATTATTCCACACGCAGATGAATATATAACGAGGAGAGTATGCGTCTGTCGATGTGGACATAAATACACACATGCATGCGACGATACAAAATTAACAGTGTGTTTAAGTGTTCCGTATATGCGTCTATATATATATTCATAAACATACACAAAGGGCACACGTCAACGTGCAAACACACAAAAGAAAGCATTGAGAGTGCCTGTGTGCATTTGTACGTGTGTGTATGTAGGTACGTTCATGTGTATATGTGTGTGTGTCTTTATGTTGCATTTGTCTTTATAGAATCACCCGGCAACCGCATCGCCACTGGGGAGACAAAGGCGGCCGGGCGTGGTGTTGGCCACCCACCCCCCTCGTGTGCCGTGCCGGCCTTCATAGGTGCTCGCTAACAACACTTGCCCCAACAGTCTGCCAAGGCCACACGGGGAATCTTTGTCTTTGTACGTGTGTGTGTGTGCGTGTCGTTAGCGCACTGCGCTAACACACAAGCCCTTGCCACATTGGTTCGATTCCCGACGACGGCTGACAAACACTTGGAACTATTAAAGTATCCGAACCAGTCCTGGGACTTCCCTAGGTCGACTCAACCCTTAAATGAACGCATAACGCGGTGTGTAAATATCATTGTCGGGAAGGCAAAGGCGGTCGGGCGTGACTCTGTAAACACCCCCCCCCCCCCCGTGTCTTAATAGGTGCTCGCTAACAGCACTGGCCCCACACCTTGATGCTTAGCTAAGCACTTGGACGTTTATTCGATAGATTTAACAGTACTCGATTGGTAACGTAACATACGTTTGTATCCTTCCCGGATAAACGACCTTGATAATATCAACACAGTGTGTGCATTAAATAGGTTCTAACACAGACTTACAACAACACTCCCCCCCCCCACACACACACAAATAACCACGCTAGTTCGATTCTCGAATATCGCGGCTAAAATCAGTGGCGAGTGAAATTTGAACCACCCCTCCCATCGGCTGAATGTCCCGCGCATTGAACCAGCGTGGTGAAATATGGCGAAGCAACCTCCAATAAAGCGACACGGCTTAGGTGGGGTGTAGGAGGTGGTGGTGGGGGGGGGTATATGGAGACTTCAATCCAGCAGTGGATTTGACAACGATCAGTGAGAGCCTTAGCAATGGATGATTGTGTGTTTACCGAAACGAGCCTGCCCTGCGCGCGGCTCTTATGCAGCATTTGGGATGATTTTTTTTTTGCTCCGGCGAACACAAAGACGCCGCGTCTCCCTGTCGATACGAGAGCGAATCTCTCTCCCTCCCTCTCTCTCCATCTCGCTTCCTCTATCCTCCCTCTCTCTCTCTCCTCCTCCTCCCTCTTGCCGTATCAGCGATGAAAACATCATTTGTTACAGAATCAAGCTCTCAGACCTACTCGCTACCTATCCCCCCCCCCCGCCGCCCCAGCCCCCCCCTCACCCCCACCCCCCACAATGCCTGCGAGAATTTGTTTTCACCATCTGCAGTTTTGCAATTATTATTTATTTTTATTCTTATTATTAGCGCCGGTGATGGCTGTTGATACGTGATATCATGTGCAAGAGGGACCGACAGACGGGACTGAGCGATCCGGGCAAACGAACGCAGGCACCACGCTGCTGCACGCCACTGCACGTGTGTAGCATGAGCAGACTGTTGGGGTTAGCGTGGTGCTCTCGAGTAAGACACCTGGTCAAGGCCAGGAACAGCACCACGAAAGGGGGCGAAACGCCACGCTCGGCCGCCTTTGTCTCCCCTGTGCTGATGTTCACACGATCGCACCGGCGACACCGACACGACACGCGCGTATCGTGCGTTACGCGCGTATCATTCAGGCAATGCGCATGCAACATACAGTATACACACAAGACTTTGAATGAATATGCTGTTGCTAATCGTTATGTATTTTATTAAACCGGTTTAAATATCAAATGCAGGAGCCATTTATATCATGCACTTATCTTGAAAAAGGGCCTCGTTGTTTAATGCTGATAACATAATATATATTTAAATGTGGTTATTGCTGTATATTTTCAACAAGTATATGCAAGATATGCGCGCGTGTGTTTAAATACTATCAAATATCCCCCGTATATCCGTAATCGACTTTTGAGTCAAGTGCTTTAAGCTAACACCTATTAAGGCCAGCACGGCGCACGAGAGGGGGAGGGTTGCCAGCACCACGGCCGGCCCTCTTTGTCTCTCTCCCGTGATGATATTTACAGAGTACCAGGTACTCATTTGAGGCCGAGTCAACCTACGGGAGGCCCAGATAATCGTCATATTTTGTGGGTAGCCGTGAGCGGGAATCGAACTCTGGTCGCTAGGTTCGTTGCGCGGGGCGCTAACCGCTGCACCACCACCGTCATCATCATCATCACACCTACAACCACGGCACGTGTGTAGAACACATATTTCGCGGTGAAATATGGTCAAACTCTCCTACCACCCCCGGCCCCCCCAAAAAAACAAGGCACAGTTGTTTTCGTTACCAACTGCGGTCCCCCTCTCTCTAATCGACCCATCATTAGCGCGCATGACATAGTTACGACCGAATATATTAACTTGCGAAAAAATCTACGTGCTACTTTACGATAAATTGTTACGACGTCTGAAAATACGTGCCTGCACACATTTTACATGATTTTTTTTTAATTAAAATATATATTACTTATCTTAAGCTCAGGTCCAATCGTAAAACTCACGATCGGCGAATATCAAAAGAGTTATTGGTGACCAACGCCAGTGACGTCCCCGCGATCCACCCCCCTCTGGCGATCGGTCTTAGCGAACGGGTCTCAGCCGAGGTTAAATACATTGAAGTACACAGCCACAATTACTGTATTATGCCGATTATAAGACGCACTGTTAGTACGACTCCAATTTAAAGTAAAAGTTGGCGGCGCGTCTTATAATCAATCCGTCTTGTGCGCGTGCGTGGTAGCGCCGCTGTTAGCGCGCCGCGCTACGAACCCCCGGGTCCCGAGTTCGATTCCCGCTCACGGCCAACACCGGTGACGATTATCTGAACCGGTCATGGGCCTCCCCTAGGTCGACTCGGCCTCAAATGAGTACCCGGTGCGGTGTGTAGTAAACATCGCCACTGGGGAGACAAAGGCGGCCGTGCGTGGTGCTGACCACCCACCCCCTCGTGTGCCGTGCCGGCCTTCATACGTGCTGCTCGCTCACAATCTGGTAAGGCTATACGCGGGGGAGCGTTGTGTTTGTGACCGTATTTGTTTAACTTTATGAACTACTGGTTGGGTACACAGTGCGTCTTATTGTTCAGGAGCGTCTCACACTAACTGCGGAGAATGCGGCACGAACGTTACATCACATCGAGGGATGGTGGGATATTTCTACGGATTGGGGAGGCATTCATCCAGCAGTGGATTGACCATGGCTGACGATGATGCTGCTGACGATGATCACGACACAATACTAACGCAGCACGCATTCAATCGATACATCAACAAATGCGTATTTGTTACACGGACAAAGAAACCCACCATCTCGTGCAGCCAGTTACCCAGCTAGTTTGCATTTGAGATCCGTGGTGCATCAGGAACAACAACAGCAGCATGCCGACTGGAAGCGCAGGGTTCAAGCGAACAAGGGCGCGCCTGATCGAACTGACGCAGAGCTATATTGGAGAGTCAGGCCGTACAAGGACATCGTTAAACTTATTCGTCAGATTATACACCTTCGACTCGATAACGTGTTCCTGCCCGGTCCGATTTCTAGAAACGCAAACGTTTGTTCATTCCCGAGATGCTCGGAGCACAGCCCCTCTCCCGACAAAAAAGCCGAGCGGTCAGCAACAAATAGCACTATTGAAGTGAAAAGTGTATTGAATTGTGCAGGGTTGTTATACGCAATTGGACAAAATAGGCGATGGTGGTTGATGATGATGATGATTATGGGAGAGAAGTCTAAAGTGAAGCAGTACGAGCAAGTACGAAGTGAAGTGTTGTTAACTGCAGTATGGTGAGTGAGGGGAGAGTGAGTGGTAAAGTAAGCGCGCGAGTGAGTGTGTTGAGCGAGTGAGAGAGTGGATGAATCATTGAGTGGATGAGTGAGTGATTGATTGGGCGAGTGTACGAGTGAGTGAGTGAGTGAATGATTGAGTTGTGTGTCCCCAGTGTGATGGTGGAAGTGCCGAGGGATGAGACGAAACAGCCAATTAATGTGGACGACCGAGGCATCAACGTGGCCCGGAGGGTGCAATCATTGGAACCAGGGAAGCTCACCCCTGGATAAGTTACCACAAACGCTTGGTTCCGAATTCGCGTCGAGAACACGAGCGGCAAAAATAAATAAACCGCGCTCTATTGCGCAACGAGTTACGCACGAAGAGCGTGGCAGCCTCTTATCTCCATCCCTCCCCTTCTCCCTCTCTCTCTCTCGCGTATTTAAATCCATCGATGATAAGAGATTATCAGAGGGCTGTCAAGTCGCATTTCGTGGGCCCGTCGTGATGAAAGAGGCGCGGCGTGATCGCTGCGGGGCTGGCCACCGCCGCCGCGGCTGCTCGCATCGGAAGCCAAGCGAGGGGCTGGCCGCCCCGTAATTTGCCGGTGGGGGGGGGGCTGGGAGAGACAATGGAAAATATCTCCGGGATGGAGGAGCAATTGGGGCGCTTGTTTTATATATATATAAAGATCTCACACAGGGAGTCGGCCTCATTCCGTTTCATCTTCTCGTGGGGTCAGCACCCTGAAGCCGCCCCCCCCCCCTACCCAGTGCAAGCAGTCTTGGTTTGTTTGTTGTTTGTTGTTGTTGTTGTGACGATGTTACACATTTTAATGGAATAAGTGAAAACGATTCATCACTTTGTTTCGTGTTGTTCAGCGCAAGGTTCGGTCGTAAACTGGGGGTTGGTTGTTTATCCGCATGCCTGCGGAGTTTGCGCGAATCGTAGATACTATATTTAAAGCGGATATCATCATCAGCATAATCATCAGCAGCCACTGCATATCCACTGCTGGATAAAGGCCTCCTTACTCCGACGCCATCCCACGCCAGCTCCCTGCCCCCCGACTCCGATCCTACGATTCCGCAATCATTCTCACGAGTCCCGCAATCACGTGCTTCCCTCGTCAGCCAACGCTCCGTCCTCTCTCATTTGGGCCCTCGTTCCCGTCACCACTACCACCACCACTACCACCGCCACCACCGGTCTCTCTCTCTTCCATCGGACACCATCTCTCCGATTCGGTCACGCGTCCTTACCCAGGTCGCTATGATCTCCCAGATTCGCATCTGATTCCCCCCGCGACTCGCAACGCTCCATCCGTTCCCCGTGACCCCGAGTGCAATTCCACGCGTCCTTCTTTGGACACTTTCCAGCTTTTGTTCCGTCTTTTCTCTCTCTCCCTCTCCCTCCCCCCTTATCAGTCGAGGCCGCGTTTCTGATCCGCACGTCCGTATCCGACTCAATGCGACGAATGGACACGTTATTATTATTATAACCGCGCATTGGGATTTTCGGCTATGCTTGCTTTTCATTCTCAAATTCATTTCTCACCCCCCCCCACCCAATCTCCCCCCCCCGCCCACAAATTCAAGCGGGCATAACGATGCAGAAAATCCCACTTTAAAATGAAAAAATGAAATAGCGCTGCTTTCAGCAGAATGGGAGGAGACCTTTGGGGGTATCCTGGAGCGGAGCTTAAAGGGAAGAGGCGAGGGGGTTCAGGAATGTATGGGGAGCCCCCCCCACCCCCACCTCATTTTTCTCTCCATAACTCCTGCAAACCTCCCCCACTCAACCCCCCCCCAAACCCCCAACCCCCACCCCCCCCGCTTTGACTAAACCTTCCTCCACCCGTTCCAAGCCGCTCGCCCGCCCGCCCGACCGAAACGACCGCCCCTTAACCAACAGCTTTTGCAAACTCGCCTCAAAAGTTCTCGCTTCTATAAAAATATATATATACGAGAGCGTGTGCGGAAGCGTGACCCAATGTCTTGGGACGAAATGAGGGAATCACAAGTTTATTATACACGCCGTATTGGGGTCATCGTGAGAATGACATGCCAATAACGAGAAGGCGAGGCGTCTATCTTATCGGCGGCTCCCACGTTTCCTTCCAAAACTAATATCGTTGTGTGTATTACGCTCCGCTTCGTGTCCACGGGTGGATGGATGGATGTAGAAGGGAGGAGGCGGGATATTTCACGTGCATATCTACACACACACACACACATATACATACTTATACACACGCAAATATGTACGGTGAAATTAACATGAAAATAACATTAAATCCACAAACACATTTCAGATATTCTCCATACACCGATGGATACAGAAATGTGGCGGACACACGTGACCATTTATTTTTTTTCTTCACGTAGAAACCAGACTTCGCCACGCTGGCGCGTGCCCGGGATGGCGCTGAAGGTAGCGGGAGAGGCAGGGACTCGTCACGACATCACTCGCTACTGACGTTCGAAGTTCCATGCTCCCCGGGGGAGTCGAACTCGGGTCGCGGCGCGCTAAGCACCGTCCCACCGCTCCATCCGGGTATCGCGATGAGTTAAAACGTGGGCGCATCTGAGCGGGCGCGGTGTGCATTGCGATGTTGTTTATGAGACGGATACGGGGTGGGGAAGATAGGTGACCGCGCGGCGTGCATGCCCACGCTGGCACGCTGCACCACCACCACCACCACAAGTAAAGAACGCGAACAGCAGAGGCGTTCCCAGAGTTTTGGCGACAACGAGCGTGCACTGTGCACCGACTGTAGGCAGTAGAGACACACATCGCTTCCACTTGAGTGCAGGAGGCGATGTTTAAAATCACGCAGGCATATATATATACACACACACAAACAAAGACAAAGACCCCCCCCCCCCCCGTATAGTCTTAACCGACTGTTGGGGCAAGTGCTGTGAGCGAGCACCTATGAAGGCCGTCACGGAACACGAGGTGGTGGGTGACCAGCACCACGCCCGGCCGCCTTTGTCTTCTCGGTGGCGATATTTACTCCTCGTACCAGGTACTTATTTGAGGCCGAGTCGACCTAGGGTTTGCCAAGGACTGCTTCAGACAATCGTCACTGGTGTTGGCAGTGAGCAGGAATCGAACTCAGGTGGCCGGGTTCGTAGGGCAGCGCGCTAACCGTTGGCACTGCCGCTCCCTATATACACACACATATACATACATATAAAATAAAGATCCACCCGTTTAGCCTTTTAACAGACTGTTGGGGCCAGTGCTGTTAGCGAGCACCTGTGGACACCGCAACTGCATACGAGGGGGTGGGGTGACCAACACCACGCCCCAAGCCGTCTTTGTCTTCCCAGGGCCAACATCAGTAATCACGAGCGAGCCACACCAAACACACACACGCAGCAAACACACGACACACACACACACACGCGCGCCTACTGTGCACGTGGATGTCTGAACGTTCAGATGTTTCGCCGCTGCGCGTGTACGTCCATAACGGACGACGAGAAAGACACGAATCCGATCGATGAATAATTAATATGATACGAATATACAATATCTTATACACACACACACACACACGTTCATAAAATACACACAATGGAATACAACGAACATACACATATACATAATCATGCGCACCCGCATGAATACACACATATATATACACAACGACTACTCAAATAATAATAATAATAATGCAGAACATTTTATCTGCTGGATGAAGGCATCCCCCCACGCCGTACTCGCCGATGGAGATTGTTTGACCATACTTCACCGCGACGGTCAGTGCGGGTTGGGTGAAGTGCTATGACGGGTTCCTGCCTGCGACATCGCGAGCGAGCGAGAAGGGAGATCCTGGCGGGGCACAGTTCAAGGAGCGGTGCGCTAATCGCTGCGCCACCGCTCCACTCTCCCCGTTCGCGATACATCCACGTTATATATCTCACTAAACGTGTCGCTTATATATATTCATCTATACTCAACGCGTGAGTGTTATTAAAATATATATTTTTTAATGTGTACATATGTTGGGATGAACGTTCGCAGAGTTTTGTGGCAAGTGCTGTTAGCGAGTAGCCCCTATGAAGGCCGGCACGGTACACCAGGGGGTGGGGTGGTCAGCAACCACGCCCGGCCGCCTTTGTCTCCCCAGTGGCGATGTTTTTTTCACCGCCATAAGGTACGCACTTTATTGGTGCTGGATCGGTCCTAGGCGATGCCCAGGACCGATCAAGATAATTCATCACTGGTGTTGGCGTTGAGCGGGAATCTAACTCGGTCTGCCTGGTTTGTAGCGCAGGGCGCTAAATCACTGCTCCACCGCTCCTCACTATCTTGTAAACACACACGCGCACACACTGGCGGTGTAACGATGCATATTGCATCCATGGATCGTGCGTTTTAGGAACCAATGTTCATCGACTTAAGGCGTTTCTCGGTCCGCTACGGTTCTGTTTAGGATAAAGCGGCGATTAGCGCAGTTGGCTACGTACGGTGCGAAATAAGTTCTACATACGAGAACATCCTTCCTTTTTATGGAGGGGGGGGGGGGACCGGGATGGAGCGGTGGCGTAGTGGTTAGCACACTCAGTTCTGAAGTCTGAACAGGGTTCAATTCAGTTCGATTACCGGCCACTAACCCGCGCTGATCAGCGTGGCAAAGATTATGGTCAAACAACAGGCCGTCATCCACCAGTGGATAGAAGACGCACGTTTGTTCATATGCGAAACGTGGAAAAATAAAAAACGGAACGACTCTTGAATCGAATAGCGGTACTTAATGCGGGTCAGGATGCGAAGAGTGACACCCAATGCTGCACGTGCGCGTGCGCGTGTTGTTTAAAGGGCGCCGCGGTGGCAGAGATGTTAACGACCTCGTCCAGAAGTTCACGTCTTGATTCGTCGTCGAGGATTCGATCCCGACGCCGATGTCTGAATATTTGTTCGCTTCGATTTTTCTCCGGGTCCTCCGGTTTATCCCCCCCCACCCCCCCCCCCTCTAAAATTTGGGATCAAGGTGCGGTTGGGTTATTTAGATTGATTTGGTCGCGAGGAATTTCCAAATGATAAGCCACTTCGTTGAGCTATCATTTGCGGCCAGGTAGCTTCTGCAAAAGCGCTTACACAGCTCAGTGAACCCTTATAATTTGATCTAAATTAAGATCAGCAATACAGTTGCTCCACTCGCGAAATGAATCACAGCGTACGCGCGTCGACAACAATAGTTGCTGTGCGCAAGTGCGGAGCGACAACTATGAATGATGAATCTCGACCAACCTGGGGCAGCGAGTCCAGCAGAGGAAACGTCCACCAGGGAGATTGAGCGACGTAGTCAGCTCGTGCGCAGGCGCGAGGTGGATTGGTACATCGCAGGATCGCGAGAGAGTGCAATAGCGTGCGTGGGGGGGTGGGGGGGTCTGGTTTTCATTCAGCAGTGGATTGAACATGGCTGATGATGAATGCTGCCTCCTATGCAGTGCTGGGGCGGGGGAACTTAAACATCGCTCACGGCATTCGTAATTACCACTCATTTTAAAAAATGTTTACATATATGCGACTGACGTTTCGGGCGATGGTCCTTCTGAGAAGGGGAGCTTCTGTAATCTCAGAGTTATTAGAACACGGTCAGGGTGCACGCTGTGGGCTAGCCCGTGTCCCAGGTCTCCCTCGTTAAAGATACTTCGTCTCAATGGACTTCCAGCTTGTTATACATGCGGCTCATTGAGTGGCTGATTGATTGATTGGCAGTAATTGGCATGATTGCTAATTACGACGCTCACTGACAGCACTCATCACATCCAACTCATCACCTCGTGAATTTATCACACCAAACTCACCAGGCGGCATTATTATCCTCTCCCACATCATTACTAGCCATGGTCAATCCACTGCTGGATCGTATTCCAAAGCCGTCACAATCTCTCACAATCCCACGATGTAATAATTCACGGAGCATGCATCATCCTACTCTACGTGTACTCACCCACTCACTCACCACGTGCACTCATCCTCATTCACCACGTATACTCACCACGTGTACTCGTCTTGCTACGCCACGTGTACCCACTCACTCACCACGTCCACTCATCCTCATACACCACGAATGATCACTCGGTGTACTCATCCGCCTACGCCACGTGTACTCACTCACTCACCACGTGCACTCATCCTCATACACCACGAATGATCACTCGGTGTACTCATCCGCCTACACCACGTGTACTCACTCACTCACCACGTGCACTCACACGCGTACTCTCCACGACCCCGTGAGCCGTTTCTGCCGCTGCCGCCATCATCCCGGACGCACACAAAGTCCCACCGAGACTCAACTCGGGGCCAGCTCGACCCCGCTCCTGCCACACCGTGTCGCCCACCACCTCGGCAAGTCGACAGTCCAAACTCGCCGACGCCACGTTGGGACCGACACGTGGCGTTGCGTCGGCAATGATTCAAAACTCCGCGCACGTCGTCTTCCCCCCCCCCCCACCCCCGCGCACGCGCTCATCAATAATGTTCAACGCGACAAGAAACAGCGATGGATTCAATGGGGAAGCGTTCGGCGTTATTAATGCGACTGGTAAAGGCGGACCGCTTGACTGAGTGAGCGACTAACCTCCGCCCTCCCTCGCCCGCGTACAACCCTGCCGGAGCAGTCAGTCTCTTACCAACATCCATCTCCACCCACCACCCCGCCCGCCCGCCCGCCTCCTTACACACACACACTCCCGCCCTCAAAGAAATACTCCAAACGTAAAGCAGATCGGTTGACCGATGGCGTTTGCGCTCCCCAATTCGCTCCAGTCACCCCCTGTCCGTCACCGTCCATCATTCACTCGCCGGTCGTTCCTTTACCGCTACTTCCACGGGCATTGTTATCGCGAGGGTCGCGCGCCTTCACGGCGCCTGTCCGTGTCACTGACCCTCGACCGCATTGGACCGTTTCCTCCCGTCGAACACTCCAGGGACGGCACCTTCCTATTTTAACCCCCAATGATCTCACGTCTAAGACCACAGCTCCCTTTGTCAATCCGTCGCTTGCCGGACGAAGGTCTTCCCACCACGTCGCGTCGGTCACGAGGAAGGGAGGGGGGGCGGTGTTGTTTGATCATTCTTCGTCGCTCCATCTCCCAGGTGGGCATTGCGTTCAGTTCGTGAGGGCTACGCACGCGCGTGTGTGTGTGTGTGTGCGCGCGCGTGGGTGTGTGTGTGCGCGCGCGTGGGTGTGTGTGTGCGCGCGCGTGGGTGTGTGTGTGCGCGCGCGTGTGTGTGTGCGCGCGTGTGTGTGTGTGTGCGCGCGCGTGGGTGTGTGTGTGCGCGCGCGTGGGTGTGTGTGTGCGCGCGCGTGGGTGTGTGTGTGCGCGCGCGTGGGTGTGTGTGCGCGCGCGTGTGTGTGTGTGTGCGCGCGCGTGGGTGTGTGTGTGCGCGCGCGTGGGTGTGTGTGTGCGCGCGCGTGGGTGTGTGTGTGTGCGCGCGCGTGGATGTGTGTGTGCGCGCGCGTGTGTGTGTGTGTGCGCGCGCGTGGGTGTGTGTGTGCGCGCGCGTGGGTGTGTGTGTGCGCGCGCGTGGGTGTGTGTGTGTGCGCGCGCGTGGATACATGTGGGGAGCTATGGTGTAACTGTTAGCGCGCTGCCCTACGAACCCGGCGACCAGAGTTCGATCCGCCCTCACGGCCCACGCACGTGACGATTATTTTAAGAGGGTCCTGGGCCTCCCCTAGGTCGACTCGGCCTCAAATTAGTACCTAATGCGGTGGGCAAACATCGGCACCAGGGAGACGGTCGGGCGTGGAACTGGCCAACCACCCCTCGTGTGCCATCATAGGTGCGGCCCGCTAACAGCACTTGCCCCAACAGTCTGTGAAGGCTATCTTTGTCTTCGTGACAGTTGAGCCAATTATGCCCATCATACCGATCAATGATTGCAAGTGGGACCGCGAGAGCGGCGGTAGACATGCTCCTGTTAAAAATAATCGAGATGCCTCGAGTTTCTTGGCTGGCTACTGGCTGGGTACCTCTCCACTCTGTCGTCAGTGGCTGCGGGCTATTAACACCGAAACTAGCTGGGTAACTGGCTAGACGAGATTTTGCGCGCAACAAATACGCACGTAATTATTGAATTGAAGTGGCGAAAGTATTTCTGAAGACCATCAATTGCGACAGCAAAGATGTTGTTAGTAACGAATACAGGAGACTGACCACAGATCAATTAAAATTGCTCTAACTTTGACAAATTTGCTTTTATTAATGCTATTCTTTCGCCAGAACATTATTTAAATCCTTTCGATATATAACACAAATCTCACAATATTTTATCTTGGCATTGTATTGTTTCTATCGTATTACTGCGGCAGCAATACTACTATAATACTACTATAATCACTTATAATACTACAATAATCACTATAATCAGTTTGACACGCAGGTTTTCGCGACCAATATTATTCTTAATAAAGGTGTTTGGGTGAGAACGCGTAAGTGCAGATGTGTCATAACCCTCTACCACCCGACACAGTCAATTAGTAATGGATTTGTCACTTATAATACTACTATACTCAATTATAATACTACTATAATCAATTATAATACTGCTATAATGATGTAATCATATTTTCGATTTAAAGCTTTCGTGACTGCAGGGATTCATATTCTTGGTTCTTTCTTTCTTTTTATTATTTCCCCTCTACGTGACTTTACCGGAAGAACCAAGAAGATTCAATCATAATTCCGAGACAATTTTCATCCCACCCAATATTAGGCGAAGGCTCTCCTGTGACTGCGAGATCTAAACTAAAACCACCACGCCTACGAGAGAGTAGCACTCAAAGGATCCGCACAGATTGATCCAAAGATCCGCACAGATTGATCCAAGGATACACTTGCCATAACAATGCCATGCCACGTACCACGTCGCAACCTTTCCTGCGCGGATTCGGGAGTTTCACCCATCTCTACGCGACCCACCAACCCTCACATCAAAGTGACCTATCTCCCGGACAGGTACCCACACCCCGGTTCTCGCGGTCTACCACCACCCCTCCGTCTTTCCGCGTTAACAACTTACTCCCCCCCCCCCCCCATTCAAGAATAAATTAACTCGTTCCACGCTGCACGCACCTGATGATTGTTAAACATGTCCCACGTGACGCGCGAAGCAATTAACACTGTATATGTGTGTGTACACACACACACACACACGTGGAATCTGTGTACACGGACACACACTGAACATGTGTACACACACACGTGGAATCCGTGTACACGCACACATACACGGAACACGTGTACACACACACGTGGAATCCGTGTACACGCACACACACATGAACACGTGTTCACACACACACACACGTGGAATCCGTGTACACGGACTCACACTGAACATGTGTACACACACACGTGGAATCCGTGTACACGCACACATACACGGAACACGTGTACACACACACGTGGAATCCGTGTACACGCACACACACATGAACACGTGTTCACACACACACACGTGGAATCCGTGTACACGCACACACACTGAACATGTGTACACGCGCGAACACTGATCTAGATTTTAATCGATTATTTACGAAGGCAGCCGTTAATCGCTGGGACGTGTTTCACAATCATCTGACGCGTGCAGCGTGGTGGTGGTGGTGGGCTCCGAGTCAAGCTGAGCGTGGCAGAGCTTGTACAGAATCAGAATCAGTATTTCTACCGGAGAAATCCGATGAGCTGTAAAGCTCTTTTTCACAGATGTCAATTAGGGGCGGTTCAGAACGTTACAACAACGAACAAAATAAAAACACGACATGAGTGCACAGGTAACCAAATCACTTAAAATAAAATATCAAAGTTTAAATCTTACTGTACAAAGTAAAGCCCACTGTAGTATTAACTTATTTTTCGGAAGCGACCTGGCCACGAACTATGGCTCAACAAAGTGGCTTATCATGCGACGATTCATAGCGGCGAACAAAACTCATCTAAACAACCTCAATGCGATGGAACAACAGGGGAGAGAGACAGAGAGAGAGAGAGCGAGGGTTGTGGAGACACTCGGAGGGTGCCTCGCTGCGAATTCCTAGAGCGAGTGGCGCCCTCTGCCGTGATAAAACCGGCGATGCGCTCGTTCGCTCGAGCAAACGAGACGCTCCCCAAGCCCAGCACCAACCAGCCCACGAATCGCCACCCCCAAGGGAAAGAAAGACGAGCCAGCGGCGAGCAATGTGTTGGGGTGGGAGAGCGAATTCGGTCACGAGCATTGGGTGCTGGTATCAGTCATCGTGGTGGTGGTGAGCACACCACCCCCTCTCCCCGCCTGCTGTGATGATGATGCAGAGGTGGGCTGGCGTGGTGAGTTCAGTTCGGTGAGTTTACGGGCGAAATGTACGAGAGAAGTTCACCACACATACAAAGTGTGTGTGGGGGGGGGGGGGTGGAGATACATCTGTGGGCTGCTGTACAACTCTCCCGATGCGTTTGCAGGGTTGCAGCGAGCGTTTTGTTCATCGTTGACGTTCGACGTTTCGCACCCACGCGCTGTGGGGAGCTTCTTCGGGAACTGACTGCCGAAGCTACTCACCCACCCCCCCCGCCCATATGGGCACGTGGAGCGAAAGCGCTCGGACACCGCGAACAGCACGAGGCACAGCGGACACCCGACAACGCAGCCTGGATACAGCTGGCCACGTTGCACGGGACAGAGAGACGGAGAGCGCGCAACTCACTCACAAAGTCTGCCGTTCGTTTATAGAAATATAAACAACAACAACAACAATTATGTTGTGAAGAAGAGTGACGGATATGTGGAGGCGACATGTGGACTGATCATGTATGTTGTTCTGAAGTACGTGATACACGACGTCGCCGTGATTGTGGAAACGGTGTCAATGGGTCGCGCGCTGACTGCCGAGTGTGTTCAGTCGGAATTGCGACTTCGCTAACAACGGCAGCTGAATGCACATCACTACCACCACTCTCCCCTCCACCACCCCCCGTTCGATCGTTCGGAATCTACAGTTCCAGTCGACTTGTGGCACAAAAAAAACAAGATCCCCCGTATAGCCTTAACAGACTGGAGGGGCAAGTGCTGTTGGCCAGCACCTATAAAGGCCGGCACGGCACAAAAGGGGTGGGTGGTCAACACCACGCCCGGCCGCCTTTGTCTCCCTAGTGGCGATGTTAGCACATCGCACCAGGTACTCATTTAAGGCCGAGTCCACCTAGGGGAGGCCCAGGACCGATTCAGATAATTGTCACCGGTGATGGCCGTGAGCGCGAATCGAACCCGAGTCGCCAGGTTCGTAGCGCAGCGCGCTAACCGCTACACTACCGCTCCACAATCACGTAGTCATAAACACATACAAAGATCCCCCGTATAGCATCGAACACACTGCTGGGACAAGTGCTGTTGTTAGCGAAGGCCGGTGCGGAACACGAGTGAAGTGGTGTGGCCGCTACACCACGCTCGGCCGCCTTTGTCTTCCCCGTGCTGATTTTTTGTTTTACAAACCACAACAGGTAGACATTTTTTTAAGGCTGAGTCGACCTGTGAGTGACTGCGAACAGGTCCGAACATTCGGCCATTGTTATTGGTCGTGAGCGGGAATCAAACTCGGGTCGCCGGGGTTCGTAGCGCAGTCCGCTGACCACTGCACCACCGCTCCCCCATCGACCACGCGCACGCACGCGCACGCACGCGCGCGGTGTGCGTGCGCGCGCCGCCACTTGCGCACGCGGTCTCGCGACCCTTTCACGATTTCGTTTCATTAATAATTAAGAAGGTAAACCGTAATGTACGGGCGAGCCAAGATTGAATCGGGCACTCTGCCTTAATGGATGTTTGGCGGACCTAATTGTCCCTCGCTCGGCCGGGGGGTCCGCATGCGGCCCTCCACCCCCCCCCCCCCCCCACGTGTCCCGCGTAAGACTGCAAGCGGAGGCTCCCGACGCGCCTTGCTGATGAGCATCGTTTTACTTCGTGCTCACGCTGCCCCCCAAATGCCGGCTCCGCTTTTTTCCAGAGCCGGCATCACCAAGAGGAGCGTTCGCGTGAGCGAAGGGGAGATTACTCGACAGCCCAAAAGTTATCTGCGGCTCTGCGATTTCACGCCATCATCATCATCCTCATCCTATCTCTCCTCTCTCTCCCCTCTCTCCTCGCGTATTCCAAGATAAAAAAAAATGTTCCGTACGTGCTTCGAGCAGACCGCTTGGCTAATTGCTCACGTACACACACACACACATGCCATTGTTGTTGGCATACTTGATCGTGTGAAACTCGATGCATGCATGTATATGCGAATGTATGTTAAAGGCAACGATCGTCCGTATAGCCTGAACAGACTGTTGGGGAAAGTGTTGCTAGCGTGTAGCGCAAATGAAGGCTGGAACGATACACCAGAGGGTAGGTGTTCAGCACCACGCCCGGACCGCCTTTGTATCCCCAGTGGCGATGTTTTTACACCGCACCAGGTAATCATTTGAGGGTTAGTCGACCTAGGGGAGGTCCAGGACCGGTTCAGATAATCGTCACTGATGTTGGCCGTGAGCGGGAATCGAACTCGGGTCGCCAGGTTCGTAGCGCAGCGCTAACCACTATATTACCGCTCACCATTTGTCCTCACAATACACACATACATATAAGCACATATACCCAGTGGTTTTTGATATGTCTAATAGGGGTTATACACAATCAACTCATGGATACGTAATACAAATTGTTCAACGCAAATATGTAGACTGTGAATTCGAATGTGGAATGAGCACAACTGAATATGGAATAATAACACGAATTGGAAATAACCCCTCTCTCTCTCTCTCTTCCTGCCCCGTGCGTGCATTGAGGCGTTATAATCGCGCCTGTGGCTGATGTATCAGTCGCAAGACGACGATGATGATGATTGCCATCAGAGATTTCACAATGAAACGATCTAGGATCCGTGATTAAATTCACGATGACGTGGTAAAACATTTACCCATTTTAATTCAACTCGTAGTTTAATCATCATCATCATAGCCATGATCAATCCACTGCTAAATAAAGTCCTCTCCGAGCCGTCGATAATACTTTATTTATTGGTATTCATTGTTTTAATATATACCTATACATATGCATATGTTCTCTTTTACGCATTATATTTGTGAAACGCCGTTTAAACAAATTCCCGTGTCATTATTTTGATTATTTTCTATTTTTACGCGTGATAATTTTAAACCGTGTAATATTTCAATTAACATGCAAGTGATATTTATTTTAAAAACCGTGGTAATATGCACACGCGTGCACACACACACACACACAAAGACAAACACCCCCCATATAGCCTTGACGGAAGATTGTGGGCAAGTGCTGTTCGCAAGGACACAAAGACCTCCCCGGAAAGCCTGATCAGACTGCTGCGGCAAGTGAGTCAGCGAGGGAGTGGGTGGCCAACACCACGCCCGATGTTTACACACCACAGCAGGTGCTCATTTGAGGCTGAGTCGACCTAGGGGAGGCCCACGGCCGGTTCAGATAATCGTCACTGGTGTTGGTGGCGGTGAGCGGGAATCGAACTCGGGTCGCCGGGTTTGTAGCGCAGCGAAGCGCGAACAAACATCACGTCACCGCTCCCCACACGAGCGAGCACACACACACACGCACACACACACGCACGTACACGCACACGTACACACACGCACACACACTTACACACACACACGCAGGTACACGCACACACACACGCACGTAAACGCAAGCACACACGTACACACGCACATACACGTACACGTACACACACGCACGTACACACGCACGTACACATACACGCACACACACGCACGCCCGCACACACACGTACACACACACACGCACACTCACACATACACACGCACGTACACACACACACACGTACACACACACACGTGCAGATGAGGCCAAGCGATGGGAGCGGAGAGTCGAGTGGCGGGCAGCAGCATCAGCAGGCTCAGCGTTGCACGTCTCGCGCGGTCGGCTCTGCGATGCAACACTCGGGATTATTGTCCACCGCCGAGGACGCAGCCCGTGCCGCGGTTGGCATAGCAACGTTACGGAGCGCGACAACAGTGAGAGAGAGAATAGGGGGGGGGGGGGGGTTGAGAGAAGGCGTGAATAGGGGGGCCCCTGACAGAGCGCGCGTTCGCTCACTCACCGCGTCGCCGTCACTGTCCATCACCCTACGCACGCGCGCGCGCCCGTGTTGTGTCCGTCTGCACGTCTCATGTTCCCCGTCTCTCTCCTCTCTCTCTCCTCTCTCTCCGAGCACCCGCGTGGCTGTGTCGGTCGTGCCTGAGTCGTGGCGCAGCGGTTAGCGCGCTTGAGCCACGGATGTGGGTGAACACAAATGAGCGAGATGGGTTCGATTCCCGGCCGCTTCTAACGTCAGCCGCGATGATATCTGAACCGGTCCTGTGCCTTTGCACTATCACGTCGCCCATCTCATGTTTGTATCTCTCTCTGTCCTCTCTCTCTCTCTCTCTGCACACACGTGTATGTATGTGTTGGTGTGTGTTTGTTTGTAGAGGGGTAGGAGCGGTGGTTAGCACGCTGCGCTACGAACCCGGTGACCTGCGTTCGATCACTGGGCACAGCTAACGTCAGTGGCGAGTGATATGTGAACCGGTCCTGGTCCTACCCATCACCTGGTCTCTGCCTCTTTCTCTCTCTCTCCCTCTTGCTTCTCTCTTTCTCTCTCGCCGTCTCCCCAGCGAACGCTCCCCACTTTGCTGCTGCTCCACAAGACAGGGACGCACCGACTGCATTGTCGTTTTAAACGTGTGTTTATTTAAGTAATGCTCATTAAAAAAACACACACATAATCGTTTGTTTCACAATCAAACTTCAATCTGTGTATACATATATTCATAAATGTTGACGGTATTAGTTTGTTTTCTATTTGCTTCAGTTGTATACTCGACGGGAGGCGAATTACTCGGTTCACTGATGATGATGGGCATGGAATCAAATACTTGACTAAATCTATTCCGAATGTAATTGTTGTCTGGCCCTTCTAGAACGATGTCACAATGCACATCACTCACTCTCCGTGATTTATACGCACATGATAACGTTACGCTCAGCTTGAGTGCACTTCTGCGATACTAATCATTGTAACATCGGCGTGTCTCAATCCTGTATCAACCCAGTTATATCGGCGATGATGCTGCTGCTGCTGCTGCGTTGACAGTGATGCGCTTGATCACAATTAACAAACAAACAAACCTCTAAACATTCGGCGAAACAATGTGGCCTTAAAAAAGAAATACATATTAACTGACGTTTCAGGCAACGGCCCTGATTTGCAGCGCATCGAGAGGCAAGCGAGGTTAACTTTATCGATCAGCAAAGTGTCGTTCAGTCTGAATTATCTATTAAAGAGGGGTGCTGCTTCTGATATTTGCCCGATTCTTCGCTGAGTATATTATTGCGTGGCAGCAAATGGTTAAAATAAATAACAAAAAAAACGTACAAATAACGGGGTGATGTCACACGCTGGGGTGGAGCGGTGGCGCAGTGGTTAGCGCACTGCGCTGTGAACCTGGCGACACAGAGGTGACGGATAACATCAGTGGCGAGTGATGTCTGCACCTTCACCAGCCCGCAGTGTCCCAGTGTGGTGAAGTATGGTCAAGCAACCCCGACGACCGGTGGGTGCGGTGGAACAATAATTCACGTCGATATATCCACACCAGCGATAGTTACATTTGTAAAGTAGCAGTTAACGAGTTGGTGCGTTTTCATTAATCCGCCAAAATAGCCGCCGATTATTGACAACAAAGACAAACACTAAGACACCCCCCCTCCCCGCCCCCCGTAAAGCCTCAACAAAACTGTAGGGGCAAGTGCTGTTAGCGAGTAGCATCTCTGAAGGCCGGCACGGCACACAATGGGGGCGCGTTGGCCAACAGCACCGCCCGGCCGCTTTTGTCTCCCCAGGTGTCGACGTTTGCCGCACACCGCACCGGGTACTGATTTGAGTCGACCTAGGGGAGGCCCGGTACAAGTTCATATAATCGTCGCCGACGTTGGTCGTCGTGAGTGGGAATCGATCACAGCTAGCCCGGCGGGTTCGTAGTGCAGCGCGCTAATCGCTCCACTACCGCCCCCCCTATCATCCATACAAAGACAAAGACCTCCCGTATAGCCTTAACAGACTGTTGGAGCAAGTGCTGTTAGCGAGCACCTATGAAGGCCGGTACGGCACACGAGGGGGTGGGTGGCCAGCACCACGCCCGACCGCCTTTGTCTCCCTAGTGGCGATGCTTTTACGCACCGCACCAGCTACTAATTGGAGGCTGAGTCGACCTAGGCGAGGCCCAGGACCGGTTCAGATAATCGTCACTGGTGTCGGTCGTGAGCGAGAATCGATCCCGGGTCGCCAGGTTCATAGCGCAGCGCGCTAACCGCTGCACTACCGCTCCCCACTATCACCCATACTCACACGCACGCGCGCGCGCGTGGGTTCATCTGGCGATGTTGTTCGATGAACGTGCGACTGCGTGCACACGTAAAATGTGCATTCAATCGTCTGCCAAAACAGCCATCGTATTGCCATGTGCTCGAGTTAATTACAGCGCTCATACGCACAGTTGCTGCCGATTCCTTTGTATGCTGTTCTACCAAACACAACGCCGCATTTCGTTTCCCGTCGCCACTCTGCCCCGTGTCTTGATAGCGCAGGCATTCATTAACGCCGCATGTGTGTGTGTAAGTGTATTTGTGTGCGTGTGTGTGTGTGTGCGGTGGGTGGTGCAGCAGTTAGCGCGGCCGCGCTACGATACGAACTCGGCGTCCCGGCATCGATTCCCACTCACGGTCAACACCGTTGACGATTATCTGAACCGGTCCCGGGCCTCCCCTAGGTCGACTCAGCCTCAAATTAGTACCTGGTGCGGTGTGTTAAACGTCGCCACTGGGAAGTCGAAGGTAGCCGGGCGTGATCTTGGCCACCTACCCCCTCGTGCGCCGTGCCTGCCTTCATAGCTGCTCTCAAACAGCACGTGCCCCAACAGTCTGTTAAAGGAAATAGGGGGAAATTTTTTTACTTAAAACTTTCGTGACTGCAAGAATTCATTTTATATGGTTCTTTCGGTAAAGTCACGTAGCTAGAAAAAATAACAACGATCGAAACGTCGTGATATTTTTCTTATTTTTATTCACTTAATTTTTATTATTTTATTGTTATTTTTTTATATCTACGTGACTTTACCGAAATAACCATAACATGGGGGGGGGGACTTTTGTCTTTGTGCGTGTCCATATATATAAAATGCCTTCATAGGTGCTTGATGACAGCAGGCGTCAGAAGAGTCTGTTCGAGCTATATGAGGGATCACCCCGTTGATTGTTTTTTTGCAGAGGAGCAGTCGTGTAGTGGTCGACGGACCGAGCTACAAATCCATACCAGCCGAGTTCGATTCCCGCTCACTGCCCAACGTCGATTGTAATTATTTGAACCGGTCCTGGGCGTCCCCCCCTAGGTCGACTCAGCCTGAAACGAGCACTTTTTTGTTGTTGTTGCGGCGTAAACAAAAACAATCAGCACTGAGAAAACAAAGGCGATCAGGCGGTGGTTATGACCACCCCTTCTTGGGTGCTCGCTGACGGCACTTTCCCCCACAGCCCGCGTCGGCTATACGGGGGACTTGTGCCTGTGGTGTTCGACACGCGAGTGACGTCATCGCTTCATTCTCTGACCTTTATTGAGACTGGCTCTGACTCAACTGGAGCGGGCAATGGATGAAGTCGGATCGGAAGAGAGTGTTTGTAGATTCCTTTAGATTTAGAGTAATTACAACAACGTTGGTCGGACGATAAGTCACATCGCTTGACGATTTAGTAGTCGCGTGCATTGGATTCAAGGCGTACGGGGGCGTTCATCCAGCCATGGATTGAATAAAGGGTGGGGTGGGGAGTGCTGTTTACTTTAATTTGATGCACTGATTGTTTACAAATGTAGATATTCATACATTTGAAAAAAATGATTTATTTGTAAAAAAAAAATAACGATATCGCAGCCATGTTATATTTTTACATCTCTGTGTTGAGAAGTATATGTTTATTAATTAAATAAATCGTGGTTTATTGCATTTTCCTTCCGTGGCCGTTATGCGTATGCTGGTCTTACCTCTCTCTCGAGTCGGGTCTGTGGTCATTTTCCAACACGAAGACAAAGATCCCCCGTATATCCTTAGACTGTTGGGGCAAGTGCTGCCCGCGATTAGCACCTATAGAGGCCGGCACGGTACACGAGGGGATGGGTAGCCAGCACCACGCTCGGCCGCCTTTGTCTCCCTAATGGCGATGTTGACTACACACCAACAGTTACTCATTTGAGGCTGAGTAGACCTAGTGGAAACCCAGGACCTGAGTCAACCCACACATACACACACGTCTATGTGCTAGAAAGCACACACGTGTATGTGCTGGAGAAGACACACACACACGTGTATGTAGTGAACACACACACACACGTGTATGTAGTGAACACACACACACGTGTACGTGCTGGAGACGACACACACACACACACACGTGTATGTAGTGAACACACACACACACACGTGTACGTGCTGGAGAACACACACACACGTGTATGTAGTGAACACACACACACACACGTGTACGTGCTGGAGAACACACACACACGTGTATGTAGTGAACACACACACACGTGTATGTAGTGAACACACACACACGTGTATGTGCTGGAGAACACACACACACGTGTATGTAGTGAACACACACACACGTGTATGTAGTGAACACACACACACACACGTGTATGTAGTGAACACACACACACACGTGTATGTGCTGGAGAACACACACACACGTGTATGTAGTGAACACACACACACACACGTGTATGTAGTGAACACACACACACACGTGTATGTGCTGGAGAACACACACACACGTGTATGTAGTGAACACACACACACGTGTACGTGCTGGAGAACACACACACACGTGTATGTAGTGAACACACACACACGTGTATGTAGTGAACACACACACACACACGTGTATGTAGTGAACACACACACACACGTGTACTTGCTGGAGAACACACACACACGTGTATGTGCTGGAGACTACACACACACACGCACGTGTATGTAGTGAACACACACACACACACGTGTATGTAGTGAACACACACACACGTGTACTTGCTGGAGAACACACACACACACGTGTATGTAGTGAACACACACACACACGTGTACGTGCTGTAGACGACACACACACACACACACGTGTATGTAGTGAACACACACACACACGTGTAGGTAGGTGCTGCATCTGGGGCTCGGCGAGGATGAGTCGCAGGAGACGTGTCCAGCTCCCCGCCCCGCAAATGGGCTCTGATTGACATCTCAACGCTCTCAGGCGACCTTAGCCTCCCACCCTCCCCCCCCCCCTTAACCACGTCCCCCACACCACACCTCCTCCCCCCCGACACTCTACCCCCACCCCTCCCTCCCTCCCTCCCTCCCCACTCTCTCTCTCTTGAACGCTCCCTCCTCTCCCGTTCGCTTTCACTTTTCCTCGTCTGTAAAACCGCACCTACCTCCTCCACCCCCTCTCTCTCCCGAAATCCACCCCCCCCCCACGTCACCCTAACCGCTGCACCCTCCCTCTCTCACCGCCCTCTCAGCTACCATCTCTCCCCTTCTCTCTGTTCTGCACTCGCGTTTCATGGGTGGACGAGAGAGAGAGTGAGCGAGAGAGTGAGCGAGAGAGTGAGAGAGTGACCGAGAGAGTGAGCGAGAGAGTGAGCGAGAGGTGGGGGTTTACATAAAGCAAAGTTATTTAAAAAAAAAATACGAAATGATGAACGAAGCAAAGTGCCGACTACACCGAGCATCTTCTTGTTTCCACTGATCGTAAAAAAAAGAGAGAGAGGGACACGGCCAAGCTCCTGCCTCCCCGCTCGCCCCTGTGCGCGGGGCATGTACGCGAACGTGGCCGTACATATACCACGGGCATAACCCATGCATGCATATGCGGTGTCCACGTGTACGTACACGCACGTGTATACGTGCGTCCATGCGTATTATCACGCGTACGTGGAGACGCAATGTAGCGGTTAGCGCTACGCTGCGCTACGAGACCCGCGACCCGAGTTCGATTCCCGCTCACGGCCAACACCGGTGACGATTATCTGAACCGGTCCTGGGCCTTCCCTAGGTCGACTCAGCCTCAAATGAGCACCTGAAGCGGTGTGTAACCATCGCCACTGGTGAGAGAAAGGCGACCGAGCGTGGTGCTGTCCACTCACTCTCTCGTGTGCCGTGCTGGCATTCATAGGTGCTCGCTAACAGCACTTGTCCCTAACAGTTTGTAAAGGCCACACGGGGGGATATTCGTATACCACGTGCATACGCCGTGTACGCACACGTGGTGTACACGTGTGTGTACATGCATGTGTACACGCGCGTCCGTGCGTATACCACCGCGCATGTGCGTGAAGACGCGCGCGTGTGTGTGTATGCACGCATGCGTACACGCCATGTGGACTATGAAAGCATCGTCGCAGTGGTTAGTGCACTGGGCAACGAACCTGGCGACCTGAGTTCGATCGATCGCCGCTCACCGTCAACAGCGTTGGAAATGTTTAATCGATTCTATTATTCCGCTCGTTTTGCCCAAGAAGTCCTCACTGAGTCTCGTGACTCCTTTTTTTTGTCAGGAGGGTCCTGCCAAGTTTTCACAGTAGGGGGCGGTGATTTGCTGTTGCGTGTATTCACAATTAATGCATTTTTGGTTACAATTCTTCAAATTTGGCCAATTTGAAGAATAATAACCGAAAATTTGGAAAAATTTGTACCGAAAATTTGGCCAAAATTGAGCAATTTTGTACCATGACGTCAGCACACAACGGCCGGTTTACCCTTTCGAACTGCATCACGGGAATCTCTAACGCTCGCTGTAACAAGGCAGACGCTAGGTGTCCGTCGTGGCGATCACACACTGCCGAAGTATTAACCGGGGTCGGCCGCTGGACGTTCCAAACCGCGAACTTCTGCAAAGAGCGGCGCGCGCGGCTACCGCTGTGCCCTGGCGCGGCTTTCCCCTGGGATGGCCGCTCCTCCTTCACACGTGGTGGAGTGTGGTCAAGCAACCTGTGTAACTGACGCAGCGTGGGGCGAGACCCTCGATCAGCAGTGGATTGATTAGCGTGCCGTAAATCACCGCGTGTTAGTTGAATGGATGTGCATGCCGATTGGCGCAACATTTGTTCAAATGCCCTGCGAATTAATTCCTGACGTTGTACGCATCTTTGTTTGTTTATTTTAGCATCGATGCTAAGATAAGCGGATACATCGGCACCGTTTTTTTCCCTCAACTGCTGCGCGTGGAATCGAACCGGCGAACCTTTGAATTTGCAGGTGCAATGTACGAACCCATTTATTGCGACTGCGCTGGCAGGCATCCGGCCGGCAAACGCTTGTCCTATGAATCTCAGGATAACCTCTTGAACACAGGCCACAGACACATGCGAAAGATCTCCCTGTAAATTATGTAACAGACTGTTGGGGCGAGTGCCGTCAGCGAGAACTTATGAAGGCCGTCACGGAACACGAGCGTGTGGATGGCCAGAACCACGCCGGACCGCCTTTGTTTCCCTAGTGGCGACGTTTAATTCGCCGCACCACGTATTCATTTGAGGTTGAGTCGACCTACGGAAGGCCCACGACCGGTTCAGATAATCGTAACTGGTGTTGGCCGTGAGCGGGAATCGAACTCGGGTCCCGAGGTTCGTAGCGCAGCGCCGTTACACTACCACTCAACGTGACACACGTACCGACACGTCATGCAAGCGGTCACAGAGAAATAACAGAAGGGGACGACGACGCGACGTTTCGACCGAGGGACCTTTACCAGTTCGGCAAGAGAACAAGTCCCATTCATGTGTGTCAGCCGATATCTCGGCTCATTGATGCGTATTGTTTTTTACCTATAAGATACATTGATTATAAGATGCATTGATTATAAGATGCATTGATTGTAAGTTACATTGATTGACCCGTTGCATAAAAAACATACTTATTTATCCATAACCGACATTAATCTGAGCAGCCCCTGGATGGAGGCATCCGTACACCGAGGGTGGTTTGGCCATACTTCACCACGCCGGTCAGTGCGGGTTCATGGAAGTTGGTGGCAAGGCCATACAGAACTGGTGCTGATATCATTCGCCGCCGATATTCGCCGTGGTGGGGAAATCGAACCCTGGAAGGGGTCGGATTTATGGCGTAGTGCGCTAACCACCGCGCCACCGCTCCACGCCATGATCGCGCCTATTGTGGCTTTGCGTAACAGACTCTCGTAGGCGTAGCACACGAGTGCGTCACGTTCGTTACAATTTATTTGAGCACAATTTGAAACAAACGCCGCGAATTGTCAGAGCGTGCGCCGACAAAAAATATATATATTGCGCTGTAACAGACGCGATGATTAAAAACGCAGCCGTGTTGAACGTTAATCGGCTTTTCATTATGTTGGCTCCTGTGTTTAACGCAATTTAAAAGACGTGTGCCTGTTTGTGTGCACGAGTGTGGAGAGACGGGGTGGTGGTGGTCAGTGCGCCGCGCTACGAACCCGGCGACCCGAGGTCGATTTCCGCTCACGACGGATAAGAGTGACGGAGAATATCTGAACCGGTCCAGAACCTCCCTTCGGTCGACTCAGCCATAACTGCGTAACTGGTGCAGTGTGTAACACATCAGCAGGGAGGGAGGGGGGGACTGATGGAGGAGGGGGGAGACAAAGACGTCCGGGCGTGGTGTTGGCCACCCACCCCCTCGTGTGCAGTGCCCGGCCTTAATCGGTGCTACTCGCTGGCAGCACTTGCCCCTACCGTCTGTTGAAGGCTATACGGGCGGTCTTTGTCTGTGCGTGTGTGTGCAGTCTGCGTGTAGCACATGCGGTGAACTGCCAACACGTTACACAGCCACGGACGTGTACGGATTTCAGTACGAGAACTGGCACTTGATTTCTCCCACACATATGGCGACTAATTAACGAACGAAACTAATGACCGGTGATCAACAATGCTGGTCCTATGATTACGATAACTCGCCCCAAGACCAGTCTGGGGAAAGTGTGGCAAAAATAGCCACTCGTGACCAACAGCGGCGTGGAGACGCACGCTTTCCAGAAATTGATTGTAAATTATAATTTCCAGTTTAGTGGGTGCTAAAACAATAACAACAATAGACATTCCCTTTAGATTGTATTCATCATTAATTCGCTACAAAGACCGCGTTTGCGTTACACATTCGTGACTACAGCCACATCCCACACTGGGCTGCTACGGACTCGTTTACGAATACGTACACGCTTACGTGACCACTACAATGGTAGACGTGCGTAGCTATGCATTCGTATAATGTAGTCAGCACCCCGCCCTCACCAGCGAGGTGAAGTATGGCCAAGTTACTCCAACAGCCGCCCGGTGTGGGGGGAGGCCTTTGTCCATCCAGCAGTGGATTTACACGAGTGGTGTACGTGCACACGTGCCTATGTATATGTGTGTCCATGTGTACACGTCCCTCACGTGTACACGTGTCCGTGTGTACACGTGTCCGTGTGTACGTGTGTCCGTGTGTACATGCGCCGGTGTGTACATGTACATACACTGCGCTAAACGGGTCCACGCTGCTAAGCAGCTCCTGCCTATGCCATAAACAAACCACCATGTATTTAGTTTTAGCAGGCTACAAAAAACTAAAAATTCTGATTGGAAATATTGTCCCGAATGGGCTATATCCTGATTGTATTGTACGGTAATTCATTTTATTATTCTTCGATGGTGAGATATCCTTGTATACATATGTTTATATCCTTATGTATTTGTATGTATATGTGTATGAAGTAGGTATGGTATAGCTGAGGTTATGTATTATGGTTGTATTATGTTGCACGCACAGTCCAAGGCAGATGGCCTACATAGTATTGATCAGCTGTTGGGGAACATGCAGTTAGCGAGCACCTATGAATGAACTCTGGCAAGGCTCACAAGGGATAAGCAACACGCCCGACCGCCTTTGTGTCCCCATTGCTGATTTTAAATGCCCCACAATGTACTCAATTTGAGGCTGAGTCGACCTGCGGGAAGGCCAATCGCCCGTTCAGATTATTGTCATTGGTGTTGGCCACGAACGGGAACCGAACCCGGGTGGCCGGGTTGCTTAGCCGCAGTGCGTCAGCCACTGCGCCACCGCTCCCTACAAACACAAAGACAAAGCTCCCCCCGTGAACCGTGACAGGCTGTTTGGGGCAAGGGTTGTTAGCGAGAACCTATGAATGCCGGAACGGCACACAAACACACAAAGACAAAGATCCACCGTATAGGCTTGACATACTGTAGGGGCAAGTGCTGTTAGCGAGCACCTATAAAAGTCGGCACGGTACACGAGGGGGTGTGTGGCGAACACCACGCCCGGCCGCCTTTGTATCCCCAGTGTAGATGTTTACACATCGCACCAGGTACTCATTTGAGGCTGAGTAGACCTAAGGTAGGCCCAGGACCGGTTCAGATAATCGTCACCGGTGTTGGCCGTGAGCGGGAATCGAACTCGGGTCGCCAGGGTCGTAGCGCAGCGTAGCGCTAACCGCTACACCACCGCTCCCCACTCAAACAAACAAACAAACACACAGACAGACAGACAGACGCACGTGCAACAGAAGACGTCCCTACGCTACGGGCATGTGGAGGCTTAGGATGCGTCAAGGACAAAGGAGCAACACGTGGAAGAGGGAAGACACGCGCAGAGATACGAGCCGCTCCGCATTCAGCACCAAGATAAGATAGCTCACACGTGGACCTGGACGTACAATGAAAGGGGCGGAGAAGCTGGGGGTGGTGGTGGTGGTGGGGGAGGATGATTGGAGGGGGTGGGATTGTAATTTACCCACTGAGTGCTGGCGACCAATAGAGGGGGACGTGCGCGGAGGGAACGACCCGCGCGGAGACGGAGCGCTGAAATAAAATCGCTCTCTCCTTTCTCTCTCCCTCTGGGGCGCGAGAGAGAGAGAGAGAGAGGCGACAGAGAGAGAGGGAGCGAGAGAGAACGAGAGAAAGACGAGACGCACCAGACGCTCGGCTGTGCGCGATGGTGGTGGTGGGCGGGTGCGGCCGGGAGGAATTCATCCAGCAGTAGATTGAGACTGCCTCACTATTGCCACCAACGCTACCACCGCTACCGCGTATACGAACGGAGGGGGGGGGAGGGAGAGGCTATTTTAATGAAACTGCAGGCGGGGTACTCAGCGGTGGTGGTGCGACCCGAACGCATCTAAGCCATCGCCTCGGGCCACACAGACAACGATACAGATCCCCCGTGTAGCCTCTAACAGACTATTGGGCCAAGTGCTGTTAGCGAGCACCTACGGAGGCCTGCACGGCACACGAGGGGCGCCTGTGACCAGCAACACACCCGGCCGCCTTTGTCTCCCTAGCGGCGATGTTTACACACCGCACCAGGTGCTCATTTGAGGCTGAGTCGACCTATGGGGAGGAGGCCCAGCGGACAGGTCCTTGGCCGTGAGCGGGAATCGAACTCGGGTCGCCGCGTTCGGAGCGCAGCTTCGCCAGCCGCTGACATCACCGCTCTTCCCGCATCGCCTCGGGCCACTCCGCGCTGACACGCGATGCCACCTCTCAGTTACGCGGCCCCCTCGAAGTCTCTCGTCCCTAAGCCGCTCCTACTCCCTCGCCCCATCTCCCTCCCTCTCTCGTCGCCGCGTCCCTCCCAGTATCGATTGTCCATCAAGACGCGCAGCGCCGCTTTAACCCGGCGCCGCTGACCTGGCTACGAGGTACCCGACCCGATCCTCCTCCTCCCCACCCACCCACCGCAGCCCTCGTTTCAAGATATCGGCCACAACCCCAGAGCGACCTGCTTCCCCCACCACCCCCCTCCACGCCCCCCGTCTCCTCCTCCTCCGCTAGGGGTCTCGGAGTGCGAATGATGGGGTTGAGGTGGCGTGGACAGAAAGAGCCGCTGCGGTGAATCCCCTAGGCTCTATTTAATGCGAGTCTTCACGTATCTCTCCTCTCTCTCTCTCTCGCTCTCTCGCGTCTCTCACGGAGGTCGCGTGTTAAAAAAAAAGCGACACGTGTTGGTTGCTTGATGCAGCAGCAAGCAAGCGAGCAGCAAGCAACGGTAGCGACTCGGGGAGTGCCACAGCCGTAGCTCGGGACACGGCGCGCCCGTGGCGACGCACAACCCCGCGCCGTCTCTCAAGCTCGCGGTTGAGTTCGCCGTGGTGCATGGACGAGGGCACGGGGCGCGGCACAAAAACGCGGGGGGCCTCGTTCAGCGAACGGAGCCGAGGCAGCGAGCGGCGCGCGGGATGAGTACGGACGGGTGCGCGGTGTCGACTCGACGGTGCGCTGTGTAAATACCGGCGCTGGGGAGACAAAGGCGGTCGGGAGTGGGTCCGGCCGCCACACACACACACCCCCCCCCCCCCCACCTCGTGTGCTGTGTGAGACTTAATATAAGGGAACAGCACTTGACCTTACAGACTGTTAAAGACTACACGGGGGAGCTTTGTATTTGTGTGTAAATGCTCGCGCGCTGGTCGAGCATTGGTGCGGAACACGAAACGATGAACTCCGCGAACCGAGTTCAATTCCCGACCACGGCTAGTATGAGTGGCGAGTGATGTCTTCGCACCTTAACTCCTCCATTAATACTGCCCCCCCCATCCTTCACAAGCCAGCACTGTACGGAGTGGTGAAGTATGACTCCTCTGGGGGCAGGGTTTCATCCAACAGTGGATTGATGAAGGGCCGTGCATCCTTATTGCATTGTATTCGCGTGTGGAGATAGGCGCCTTTGCTAAGATCGTGGATGTATACAATGTTAATGGGAGAACGTCAGCTGTCGAGGGAAGATAGGTTTACGTGTGTGTGTGCTCTCAATTCAGGAAATCGTTCTTACACGTGTACACTGATTGACACACACACGCACGCACGCTCAGTGATTCTG
Organism: Lampetra fluviatilis; assembly: GCF_964198595.1. Classification (NCBI taxonomy): domain Eukaryota; kingdom Metazoa; phylum Chordata; class Hyperoartia; order Petromyzontiformes; family Petromyzontidae; genus Lampetra; species Lampetra fluviatilis. The sequence goes on along the minus strand of NC_136313.1, from coordinate 2,397,820 downwards.
TACAATGACACACACGGTTATTCACGCAAGTACACACGTACCAGGATGTTGTCAGTTAGTTTAGGAAAAAGAAGAAGATAAAGATCCCCCGTATAGCCTTCACATACTGTTGGGGCAAGTGCTGTCAGCGAGCACCTACGAAGGCCGGAACGGCGCACGAGGGGGTGGGTAGCCAACAACCACGTCGACCGCCTTTGTATCCCCAGTGACGATGTTTACACGTCGCAACCGGTACTCAAATGAGGCTGAGTCGACCTAGGGGAGGCCCAGGACCGGTTCAGATATTCGTCACTGGTTGTTGGCCGTGGGTGGGAATCGAACTCCGTTCTCCAGGTTTGTAGTGCGGCTCGCTAACCGCTACACCACCGCTCCCCACAAGTTTACAACCCCATAAACACACAATATGTGTACACAACGACAAGTGCTGTTAGCGAATACTATTAAATGTATAACGGTTCACGACGAGGGGGGGGGGTGGTGTAACCAAGCACCATGCCCGGCCGCCTTTGTCTCCCCGGTACTGGTTTTCCCGCACAAAACCAGGTGGGTACCTCATTTCCGGCTCAAGACCAGTGGTGCTGATGTTAGCCGCAGCCGGGAATTAAACTCATATCGCTGGGTTCGTGGCGCAGTTTGCTAACTAACCACTGCGCCACCGCTCCCCGCACACGTACACATCACAGACTCATGCCACGCGTGATTTGGGTCACACAAACATACACACGCGTACACACCCACCACTCCTCAGTTAAACTTCTGCAAAGTCTGTCCAGCAGCGACGTTTCGGCTAATACCCCCTTCGTCCGAATGAAAAAGTAAATTAAAAAAACACAATACACACGTGCGTATGTGTGCACGTATGTACGTACATCTCACGTATTAACCCCTAGTGATGAGTTTAGCCGCACGCCCGTCTCTCCGAGAACGTCTCTGGGGGAGACGGAGCGGGTAGCTGGTGTCAGCGAGGGCGGGTGACCACTCTAACACCACCCCCACGCAAACCCCCCCAGCGCCACTCGTTCTCGACGGCGCTTTCACCTCCCCAACATGACGAATGGCCGTGTCGGGAAAACTTACTGAGCGAGCAGCCGTCCCCCCTTCTCCGCAGCGAGCAGGGCCGACCCCGTGGATCCGGACTCGAACTTTCGCCCCGCCGTGGACGGGGGACGAGGCACTGGCTGGCGCCTCGTTTCTTTCTTTCTTTCTGAGCCAGACTTGCCTCGAATCGGACTCGTTCCATCGACGTCGTAGATACGGGGACCACCAACAGCACCGCCAAACACAACCGTCGCCAACAACCAACACTGACAACCACCGCTTCGAACCACCACCACCACGCAAACCACTATCCCACCGTCTGTGCCGATTTCCTCGCAACTTGCAAGTGTTCGTTGCGTGGGACCGCGACGTGTTGCTCTGCGTTTGTTGGTTCGCCGGAGTTGACGTGAGTGTGAGTGAGGATGTGAGCGAGTATGAATGACTGTTAGTGTGTGCGCGTGTAAGTGATCGCGAGTGTGAATATGAATTGTGAGTGTGAGTGAGTGTGAGTGAGTGAGTTCCTAGTTCGTGATAGAGCGGCCGAACTGGGGCCCTCTCTCTCTCTCTGCGCCCGTTCCGTCGCATGCCGGGCCGTGGCGACAGATTGAGACGTATTCGCTCGAGTAATAAAAGGTTCATTTGATCCGAAAGGCTGACAAGGCGCTGGGAACCGTGATCAGCATGCCATAGCAAGTGAGGCGGACGGCTAGGACCCCCCCCTCACTCCCCCCCCACCCCTCCTGCTTTTGATGGAGACAAAGCCCTTCAAGTGATGGCTGAGTTCTATCCACATGGCACAAAAGGAGACGTTTTTTTTCATTCTTCTTGCAGCCACGATCATTCCCCAAGGCATTCCCGCCCAAGACTCTTTCAGCCATTCGCCCGCTTCATGGCCGGGTCCAAGGCGAGTCCTCCATGCACGCTCGCGTGTGCGTGTGTGTGTATCAGTGCGTGTGCGTGTGTGTTGTACGGTGCACAGTTTAAGCCAAGGCAGCAACAGCAGCACAAACTCGCGTCCCGTGTTGATGTTTGGAGGAGGAGGGGGGTGGGCAGAGGAGGAGGGGTGTGAGTGAGGAGTTGGGAGGTTGGGGGGCGGTGGGGAGAAGAGAGCGAGAGAGAGAGTGGGTGAAACAAGTTGCACTGGGCTGATAGCCGAGGGGACACGGATCGCGGGGTCGCGGTTGGAGAGAGAGGGAGGGAGGGAGACGCATAAAAGGACAGCGGCAACACAGAGGCATCTCTGTTAGCTGTCAATTTGCATGCGGCCTCGGCCAATGCTAATGAGCCCAATAAAGCGAAGGAGCGACGGGATATCATGCGGGGGCAGCGAGCGGAGCGGATCGATGGCTGCCCCACAGATTTCGCCGGCCGCTCGCTACGTTTCGCCGTCACTGATGATATCATCAGCGCTTTCTGCGCGAACAGTCTCCTTACCCCCCCCCCGCCGCCGCCGCCTCTCTTGCGATGCATTAACCCTCGGCTCCCCCAACCACCACCACCACTACCGCCTCCACCACCACCACCACCACCAACCAACCACCACCCGCCCATCTCGCCCATCCACCCCAGCTCCCACCCACGCTGCTCCGACAGGGATGAGCACACGAATAAGCCCCCCCCCCTCTTCTTCTCTCTTACTCGCACCCCTCACTCGCACCCCTCCCGACTCAGAATGTCTGTGGTCACATTGTGAGCTCTCTTCCCGACGCGTGGGGTCTCGCGGTCCCGGGAAGGGCCACTTAATTGTTATAATAGTAAATTATTATTATAATTATAATGCTGATAATCGAACTAATATATTAGCGAGATAAGCGTAGCAACGATCTGCTCAGTTACACACACACACACACGCATGTGCCACACGTGAGCACGCGTGAATAGACGTGAACACGCGCACACACGCAGACGTAATACGCACACACGTGAACACACGCATTCACACACAGACATAGCCGAAGACACGCACACAAAGACGTGATCACACGCCATACACGCACTCACACACACACACGCCCATAAACACACACAGACACATTCACACACACACACGCGCACACGCGCGCGCGTGAACACACGAAGACCCACAGACACACACATATGTGAACACACGCATAAAGACATTGACAAATACCCCCCGTATAGCCGTAACGGACTATAAGGGGCAAGTGCTGTTTGCGAGCGCATATGAAGGCCGGCAGGGCACACGAGGGGGTCAGTGGTCAGCACCACACAAACACAACACACACACACAGTGAACACAATTAATAGAACAACGTGTGTGCATGACACTGATACACACAACACACACAACACACACACACACAGTGAACACAATTAATAGAACAACGTGTGTGCACGACACTGATACACACACACAGTGAACACAGTGAACACACGACGTATGCCGTACGTGCACACAGTAACGCCGATACCCGTGCCACGACTCACTCGGTGAATCTCGCGGAATCCGGTCTCGTGGTTTCTCTGTCTCTCTCTCTCTCTGCGTGATGTCTCGGCTCTCCGTCGTGCAACGTGCTCACTCCACCACCGCCGCCGCCGCCGCCGCAGCCGTCACGCACATGGTTGCTTTGCATAGGGCGAGTAATTCTCGCGGAAAAGGCAATTACCGTTTGATCTGCGAGCGGTAGCCGCCTGGACGTCCCTCTCGCTCCGGACCCCCGTAAACAGCGAGCGACGCATTTGCACTCCCCCTGGATCTTCTCCCCGCGTCGACGGCGGAACAACCTCGAGTAGATTGGGGAGGGAAGAGGAGGAGGTGGGGGGGGTACCCGGCCATGCGCATCGCACTCGCAATATATAAAAAAAAAATACCACGTCTGGTTTATTAGACCGCGGCGTTATTGAGGAGGAGGAGATGTTGGTGGCGGCCGCTGTCGTTGATGTTTTTTCTGCTTATATGTCGCGTGCGTGCTTGTGTGTGTGTGTTGATGTTCAAGTATTGATGTCGTGGGGAGCGGTTATAGCGAAGCTGCGCTACGAACCAGGCGACCCAAGTTCGATTCCCGCTCACCGGCCAACACCGGTGACGAGTATCTGAACCGGTCCTGGGCCTCCTCCTCCTAGGTCGACTCAACCTCAAATTAGTAACCTGGTGCGGTGTGCACACATCGGCCGGGCGTGGTGTTGGCCACCCACCCCTCGTGTGCCATCACAGCTTTAATAGCTGCTCGTTCACAGCACTTGCCCTACCAGTCTGTTAAAGGCTAAACCGGGGGAATCTTTGTCTTTTGCATGTATTGATGTTGAAGTGTCTTTAATCAGGTCGTAAATAGCAGGGAGTGTGGAGGGAGAGAGAGAGAGTGTGCATGCATGCGTGCGGTGGTAGACTTTGTTTGTAAAGTGTGTGTGTGTATGCATAGTGGAGAACTCTGGCGTAGTGGCTGAGCGCGCTGCGCTACGAACCCGGTCCACCCCAGTGCGATTCACGAACAATAACAGTGGGCGTCAAACATTCGAAACGATCCTGGGCCTCCCCTAGGTCGACGCAGCCTCAAACGGGTTACTGTACTTTGGTGCGTTGTGTAAACATCGCCACGAGGGAGACAAATGCGACCCGGGCGTGACTCCCGGTCCATCCTTCACAGGGGTAGTGAACTCTGCTGGCAATAACTTGGCCCCCCAAAAGCCTCCTCGAGGCTACACGGGGCACCGTTGTCTTTGTGTGTAAATGTGGGGGCGGAGAGGAGGCGAGGTCGCGGGGGTGGCTGAACTGGCGGCGATGGACGAGTGTTTTGATTTTGTTGTTTTCGTTGTTTCGGATCGCGTCGAAACGCTTCGCTCCGCGACCTCAAAACGCGCGTTTCTTCCTTAAACGCACGCCAACAGCCAGTCGATAGCGTCGGATTGCCGATGCTGCTGCCGCTGCTGTTGCTTGCTGTTGCTAATGGGAGCTATTCGTAGAGAAAACACTCCTCTCCGCAGATGTCGGCCCACCCCCCCCCCCCAAAAACACCCCCAGTCTGCCCTAGATTTGTGGAAGTTTACACTTTGTTTGGCTAAGAGGCCACGGGCCCTCGCTCCCAGTTGATTCTAGTTCGAGTTCGGCTCGCGCTCTCTTTCGAAGGACTTGTTTCAAACTTCTTCCTATTGTGTACTCTTAGGTTTTTTTTTTTCGGTAAAGTCACGTAGGTAAAAAAATTATAAAATTTAAATTAATAAAAGGAATAATACAAATAAAATAATAAATCACGACGTTTCGGAGGCAACACAAGTCTCCGTCATCAGGTGGGACCGTCACAGCCAAATTTACTGTATCAAGTGAGGCAAAGATTCCAAGATACAAGTTCTTAAATACAAGTTAAGGGGAGAGGAGGGGGGGAGGGGCTTATCTGAATGTGGTAGCCAATGAATGGAACGTATTGGGGGGGGGGCGGGGCTAAAAGAGAATAAATGCACATGCTAAAGGTGCACATGCTAAAGGTGCACATGCTAAAAAAAAAACCTAAGAGTATGAATCCTTGCAGTCACGAAAGCTTCAAATCTAGAATGCCTATTGCGTGTTTTATTTGTCGGTTTGTTACATCTGTCTCCTACCACGACGCGCACTCGTCAGCGTGGTGAAGTATGGTCGGATAACCTCTGACCCTCCCCATGGCCTGAACGAGGTCGACAGGCACACTCATCCAGCACGATGTCTGTGCATGTTCAATACATTGCACGTGTAACGTTGTATATGTTCGCGTGTATCCGTGCAGTAGTAAAGCAGTCGTAATTATTGGTTTGGTGCATGTACGTATGATTGTGCGTGTACGTACACATTAATTGTGTGTGTATGTACGTACGCATGATGGTGTACGGACGCGTGCGATGGTTGCATTCTTGTGTTTAGAGCAGAGTTAAGCCGTCGATGGTGATACGCTGAACAGTTTGTGCAGGGGCGTGTGTGGCTCGTGATTTCTCCAAAAGATGAGCAGGATTGAGCCTGGATAGTGCCTGGGACAGTCCCCAGCAGTTGCCCGGTGCGTACAGAGCAGCTTGTCTTGTATACCGTGGCGTCTAGGCCTTCTGTGACAGATGGCAGTCGGAGAAAACATAAAATCACATTGTTGTGCTGTACGTCTATGCCCCCCCCCCGCCCCCCAGCCTTCAACCCGCACTGAACGACGTGGAGAATTCCAATGCGGTCAACGGCGTGGGGAGGTCTTCATCCAGCAGTGGATTGACAAACACGCGGCGTGTTGACGTAGGCAATGGCTGTACGTGGTATGACGTCGTTAATGAGGCGAGCACACAGACAACCTGGATACTATTTGAATAGCCTAGGGATTACAAAACAAACTAACAAAAAATATTCGCATAGAGCCGACTGCGTCGACCGCGTTCTCTGACTCACGTCTCGAGTCTTCTGTTGGGGAGGAGGAGGAGGGGGGGGGGCGGGTGGTAGGAGGCCATCGTGGGCAAAGCCTACGAGACAGACGGAGTTCGATACCAATGCCATCCGGGGGCGCGCGATTACACGAGACACAAACAGGGAGCATGATGAGCACGCGGCAAGTGACCGCGCATTGCATGCGACTGCCTTCCCGCATCCCACGTCTCCTTACGCTTGCCCACGAAGCGCGTTGCGGCGTGCACAGAGCACGTGTCTCTCCTATTGGCTCCAACAAAACACGGGGGGTGGGGGCGGGTGGGTGCTGCGTGTTTTGTTGGGGACACACAAAGACAAATGTCCCCCGTATAGCCTTCGACAGACTGGAGGGGCAAGTGCCTGTTTGCGAGCACCTATGAAGCGCGGTACGGTGAGCGTCACGCACGGCCTCCTTTGGTGACAGTACTTACCCAGCGCCGATTTTTTTACACTCATTTAAGGCTGAGTCGACCTTGGAGAGGTCCAGGACCGGTTCAGCTATTTGTCACCGATGTTGACGGTGGGCGGGAACCAAACTCGCGAGGTTCATAGCGCAGTGCGCTAAATATTCCACACACACACACATACAAGCAAATACATGCACGTGCTTAATCATACGCACGATAATACATGCAGACATTACTCATATATAGGTGCAACTTGCAATCACACACAATCATACATGCGCATGGTTAGACACGAAAGCAAAGTAATCGCATGTTGTATGTTAACACAAACACGCATCCACTGAAATCCAGTTATTTACATACATACAGAAAGTGAACGCACAGAAACACACACACATTCAATCACACTTTACGAATGAACACACATAACCGCAAATACACAATCACATACACAACGCGTGCATTATATACACGTACGCACATCATGTCCAGTGCAATGCATACATGCACACACATTCACGCGCACACAATTGCGGGTACATATATGCCCACACATCCACATATATACACAGATACGCATTCGTAAATATACACTACCACACATGCACTTGACGTCACAGTCATGATCACAATTACACACATTGACACGTGCATATGCAGTCACTTACATGCTCACTCACACACACAATCAAAAGATCCCCCGTATAGCCTTAACGGACTTTTGGGGCAAGTGCTATTCGCGATCACCTATGAAGGCTGGCACGGTGCACGAGGGGGTGGGTTGCCATCACCACGCCCGGCCACCTTTGTCTCCCCAGTGGCGATGTTTATACATCGCACCAGGTACTCATTTGAGGCTGAGTCGACCTAGGGGAGGCCCAGGACCGGTTCGTCACTGGTATTTGCCGTGAGCAGGAATCGAACCCGGGTCACCAGGATCGTAGCGCAGCACACTAACCGCTACACTACCGCTCCCCACACACACGAAGACACGAACAACAACACACATTCTCAAAATACATAATAGATAAGATGTATACAATATTACGCACACGCAATAAACCAAATCAACACACACACACACACCATGAAGAAACAGAGAGATACACTCGCACACGTACACAGTCGGACACACAACCAGACACACGCACACAGACACAAATGATCAACAAACAAAGCATCATCTTCGGGCGCATTACAAATAACATCAGCCACTCATTTCCTCATTCTACAAGAGTATTGTCCGTCCCTTGAACAACCGAGTTAGAACACGCTGCTTTCCAATCGCTCTCAGCGCGGTTCAGGGCCAATTATCACTGCGAAAGGCGATTCTCGCAGAGATTGCAACCGACATGGCGCTAGGAATCAAACCCATCTGCCCTAGGCTTAGGGGTCGGCCTAGTGCAGTATACGCACCGCGGATGACTCGGGACGCCCCTCCATCTATGCACGAGGGGGCTTCTCCCGGCGTAATTGCGATGAGGATGACGAGTGCGAGACGAGAGAGTGGAGCGAGTTCCCCGGATCGCTCAGTGGAAAAGTCACGGAGCGCGTGCAACGATCACGCACTGCATCGGAGTCAGTGCAATCATAATGCGTTCCATGAAGCACTTTTTATTTTGCGATGCGACAATTCCATCCAATTCTCGCAGGGCCCACGCAATGCCCCGTTGTCAGAGACAGCCGTCCGCGGAAGCAGACATCACAGAACTACGCATGCGATCCTTTGTCCACGCATTACATCGGCTTCATGAATGAATGCGGCGCGGGACTGCGGTGTTCATGCTGGCCAGTGCACGTGCAGGCGGTAGTGGAGGAGGGGGCAGAACCGGTCCCGATCTCGTGCCGCCACCGATGGCAATTGTCCGTGAGCCGAGAATCAAACTCAGGTGGCGGGGATGTTCGTGACGCACGGGGCTCACATTCTCGTTACAGAGCTCGAGAAGCACCTGGGGGTCTGGCTAGGTGTGTGTGTGTGACTGACTGTGTGTGTGTGTGACTGGCTGTGTGTGTGTGACTGGCTGTGTGTGTGTGACTGGCTGTGTGTGACTGGCTGTGTGTGTGTGACTGACTGTGTGTGTGTGTGGCTGGCTGTGTGTGTGTGACTGGCTGTGTGTGTGAGACTGTGTGTGTGTGACTGACTGTGTGTGTGTGTGGCTGGCTGTGTGTGTGTGACTGACTGTGTGTGTGTGTGGCTGGCTGTATGTGTGTGACTGGCTGTGCGTGTGTCACTGACTGTGTGTGTGTGACTGGCTGTGTGTGTGTGACTGGCTGTGTGTGTGTGACTGACTGTGTGTGTGTGACTGACTGTGTGTGTGTGTGGCTGGCTGTATGTGTGTGACTGGCTGTGCGTGTGTGACTGACTGTGCGTGTGTGACTGGCTGTGTGTGTGTGACTGGCTGTGTGTGTGTGGCTGGCTGTGTGTGTGTGGCTGGCTTTGTGTGTGTGCGGCTGACTGTGTGTGTGACTGACAGTGTGTGTGTGACTGACTGTGTGTGTGTGCGGCTGACTGTGTGTGTGTGACTGGCTGTGTGTGTGTGACTGACTGTGTGTGTGTGACTGACTGTGTGTGTGAGACTGACTGTGTGTGTGTGACTGGCTGTGTGTGTGTGACTGACTGAGTGTGTGTGTGTGACTGGCTGTGTGTGTGGCTGTGTGTGTGTGTGACTGGCTGTGTGTTTGTGTGACTGGCTGTGTGTGTGACTGTGTGTGTGTATGACTGACTGTGTGTGTGTGGCCGGCTGTGCGTGTGTGTGTGCGACTGGCTCCAAGCAGCACAGGTATGCATGCATGCATCGCATGCAGCCGCATACATTGTAATCTCTTGAAAACAAACATAGCCGGAATTGGCGTTCGCTGTGCAAACTAACCTCGTGTGGTTTTCACTCGCGAGCATTTTGCATGCGCGGTTTTAGTATTTCACTTTAAATAAACAGCCACATTTCGGATCCACTCATAATCCACGCACATTATGCAACAACACGCTGCTGCTGCTGTCTCTTCTCCTGCCACGAAGCAGGAGGGGGGGGACTGACTCTGTTCCAACGTTGGAAATGTCATCATCTCGCAACCAACACACCACACACACACAATGAGGGCGGCGGAAAACGCACGCGTGTTTGCATTCGTGAATCAACAGCGGCGGCCGTGTGCGTTCGGGCTTAAGTGGCGGTGTTAGAGCTCGCACGGATTGTAATGCAAGCCCTCCGAGCAATCAAGAAATAAATTACTTCCATAATTATGCGGTAATGCCTTCTTCGGATGGAAGACGGGGCGGGGGGCGGCGAATATAAAAAGAGAAGACTGTTCTTGACAACCGGCATTGGATGGGAGACTGATATCGCCTTTGCAAGGAGGAGGTGGGAGGTAGGAAGACGAGGTAGGAGGAGGTAGGCGAGTTGGAGATCCATTAGGTTTAATAGGCTACACGGGCACGGTAATTAAGTATCGGCGCAGCGGGGTGGCGGAGGAGGAGGAGGAGGAGGGCCATCGGAGTCACTCGCAAGGAGAGCTCCAAATGGCGAGAAAACTAAAGAGGCGAGCGGGGGTGGGGGGGCTTTGCTGAGCACGCTCGAGTGGCCGGGTAGAGACCAAGGTGGTGTTTATACACCACCACCACCCTCTCTCTCTCTTTTCCCCCACCGCCACCACCACCCCCCTCTCTTTCTTTTTTACGATCAGTGGAAACAAGAAGATGCTCGGTGTAGTCGGCACTTTTCTTCGTTCATCATTTCGTAATTTTTTATGTTTTTTTACTTTGCTTAATGTAAACCCCCACCACTCTCTCTCTCTCGCTCACTCTCTCACTCTCTCGCTTACTCTCTCTCTCGCTCACTCTCTCGCTCTCTCTCTCGCTTACTCTCTCGCTCACTTTCTCGCTCACTCTCTCGCTTTCTCTCGTTCTGCACGCAGCCCTTCTCGCAGTCCGACGGCCTCCGACGGGTAGCTCATATCAGCATGCAGAGCTCCCCGTCATCTGCCACCAAGCACACCACCACCATCTCTCTGCTCCCTCTCCCCACCTCCACCAACGAACTACCTTTCCCTGCTTTGTCCAAAGGGGTTTAACACTCCCGAGGCTGGGATCTCCAGCCCAAATCAATGCCAGACCCGTCTGTGAAACAATTAAATAAAACCACACCCCTCCCCCCCACGCATCCACCGCCCGCTCCGCTTCGCTTCACCAAAGTTGCACGCAACTTAGTAAATTGCTTCGCGGTGTTTACACAATTACACAATTGAATGCTATTAGCCAACACATATCCTCCAGCGGCTGCGGCAGCCGCACCGCGGCCGTGAATGCGCGTCTCCTCTCACGGGCGCAGACAACACACGCGTGGTTTAGTAACCCAGAGAGAGAGAGAAAGGGGGAAAATACCCCCCACCTCAATCCCAATCTGCCCCCCCCACCACCACCCACCCACCCACCATCCCCATCATCCCCATCACTCCCCCACCCACCTCCTTCCTACTCCTCCTCCTAGAGCCCGAATGAAGAATAAGAGCACTGCACGGATACGACTGGCTTCATTGTGCCTCCCCTCGGCTGTCTGTCCGTACATGTCAGGTTGATAAGCGGCGCTGTAATTGATTGATCGCGTGGTTGATGCTCGGGATAAAATACGATAGGAGGTGGCAGAAAACGGGCAACTAGCAATACCGAGAAGGAGGGAGAGGGAGGGAGAGAAATCAGAGACAGAGAGAGAGAGAGCGGCTGTGTGACTGGTTATCCGTTCTCGTAACGGAGAGATGCCTCAGAGCTGCGCGTGAGATATTCTCACGCGTGTGTGAATGATTCGCTCGGGTGCGTCGTGAGCGAGGGAGTGAGATGAGAACAGGGGTGAGCGAGTGAGTGAATGGTGAGAGGGGTGGTGTGCGCACACACGTGCACACGTGCACACGTACACACGTGCACAAAGACAAAGATCTCCCAAACCCCTACCGTGTTAGCCTAACAGACTGTTGGGGCAAGTGCTGTTCGCGAGCACCTATGAAGGCCGTCACGGCACACGAGGGGGTAGGTGGCCAGCACCACGCCCGGCCGCCTTTGTCTCCCGAGTGTTGATGTTTAATCACCGCACCGAGTAACTCATTTTAGGCTGAGTCGACCTAGGGGAGGAGGGGCAGGACCTGTTCAAATAATCGTCACTGGTATTGGCCGGTGAGCGGGAATCGAACTCGGGGTCGGCGGTTTCGTGGCGCAGTGCGCTAACTACTACGCTACCGCCACACACACGCACACACGTGCACACACCAAAGACAAAAATCCCCCGTATAGCCTCAACAGACTTTTGGGGCAAGTGATGTTAGCGAGCGACTATGAAGGCCGGAACGGTACACGGGGTGGTGGGTGGCCAACACCACGCCCGGCCGCCTTCGTCTCCCCAGTGGCGATGTTCACACGTCGCACCAGGTACTCATTTGAAGCTGAGTCGACCTAGGGGAGAACCATAACCGGTCTTCCGGTGTTGACCGGTGAGCGGGAAACCGAACTCGGGTCGCCGCGTTCGCAGCGCGCTAACGAGTACACTACCGCCGCACGTACACACACACACACACACGTGTACACACACGCACATGTATACACACACGCACACGCGTGTACACACGTGCACACAAAGACAAAGAGACACGTGCGTGGCCGATGTTGTCACGTGGAAGGAGCGTTGAATGAATCTTCAATGTCTACACGCGGACGCCATGTTTTTACAATGGCCGGTGGCCATGTCCACGTGTCTCTCTGTCTGTGTGTCGCTGTGTGTCTCTGTGTGTCGTTGTATATGTGTGTCTCTGTGTGTCCCTCTGTGTCTCTGTGTGTCGCTGTATATGTGTGTCTCTGTGTGTCCCTGTGTGTCCCTGTGTGTCGTTGTATATGTGTGTCTCTGTGTGTCCCTGTGTGTCTCTGTGTGTCGCTGTTTATGTGTGTCTCTGTGTGTCCCTGTGTGTCGTTGTATATGTGTGTCTCTGTGTGTCCCTCTGTGTCTCTGTGTGTCGCTGTTTATGTGTGTCTCTGTGTGTGCCTGTGTGTCCCTGTGTGTTGTTGTATATGTGTGTCTCTGTGTGTCCCTGTGTGTCTCTGTGTGTCGCTGTTTATGTGTGTCTCTGTGTGTGCCTGTGTGTCCCTGTGTGTCGTTGTATATGTGTGTCTCTGTGTGTCCCTGTGTGTCTCTGTGTGTCGCTGTTTATGTGTGTCTCTGTGTGTCCCTGTGTGTCTCTGTGTATCGCTGTATATGTGTGTCTCTGTGTGCCCCTGTGTGTCCCTGTGTGTCTCTGTGTCTCTGTGTGTCTCTGTGTGTCCTTGTGTGTCTCTGTGTCGCTGTATATGTGTGTCTCTGTGTATATGTGTATGTCCCTGTGCGTGTGTCTCCCCGTGTCTCTCTGTCTGTGTGTCGCTGTGTGTCTCTGTGTGTCGCTGTATATGTGTGTCTCTGTGTGCCCCTGTGTGTGCCTGTGTGTCTCTGTATCTCTGTGTGTCTCTGTGTGTCCTTGTGTGTCTCTGTGTGTCGCTGTATATGTGTGTCTCTGTGTATATGTGTATGTCCCTGTGCGTGTGTCTCCCGTGTCTCTCTGTCTGTGTGTCGCTGTGTGTCCTTGTGTGTCTCTGTGTGTCGCTGTATATGTGTGTTTCTGTGTATATGTGTATGTCCCTGTACGTGTGTCTTCCCGTGTCTCTCTGTCTGTGTGTATATGTGTGTCACTGTTAATGTGTGTCTCTGTATATGTGTGTCTCTGTGTGTCCCTGTGTGTCTTTGTGTGTCGCTGTATATGTGTTTCTCTGTATATGTGTGTCTCCGTGTGTCCCTGTGTGTCTCCGTGTGTCGCTGTGTATATGTGTATGTCCCTGTGCGTGTGTCTCCCCGCGTCTCTCTGTCTGTGTGTCGCTGTGTGTCTCTGTGTGTCCCTGTCTCTCTATGTGTCCCTCTGTCTCCGTGTGTCCCTGTGTGTCTCTGTGTGTCTCTGTGTGTCCCTGTGTGTCTCTGTGTGTCGCTGTGTATCCCTGTGTGTCTGTGTGTATCGGTGTATATACGTGTGCGTCTGTGTAAATCTGTTTGTGTATTGTCCCTATGTGTATATTTGTGTGTCTCTGCGTACGGAGACTCTCACGCACACAGACACGGCTTGCACAAACACACAGAGGGGAATACACACACGCATAGCCCACACACACACGACGCACATCACGCACACAGAGTGCCCACACACACAAAACAAAGAAAAAGATCCCCCGTATAGCCTTAACAGACTGTTGGGGCAAGTGCTGTTACCAGCGACACGCCCGACCGCCTTTGTCTCCTCAGTGGCGATGTTTATACACCGCACCAGGAACTCATTTGAGGCTGAGTCGACCCAGGGGAGGCCCAGGACCGGTTCAGATAATCGTAACCGGTGTTGGCAGTGAGCGACAATCGTAACCGTGTTGCATGGTTCATAGAGCAGCGCGCTAACCACACACTCACACACACAGCTGCAAACACGCCACGCACACACGTGCGCACATACGTGTGCACACAACACGAACAGAACCGCACATAATCACAGTCACGCATATAGCTACACACAAACCGCGTAGGTTTACACACACACACAATCCACACACACACACGTAAATTTTCCAGCACACACACACACACAGCCGCACACATTCAATAAAGACACGCAGGCACTCACGCACAGCCTCACACATTAACAATAACTACGTAACACACAGCGTGAACATACGCAGTCATACACACCGTATCGCTTCTAGCCCATGGTGGCAAACGAATGAGTAGGTGGGCAACACCACGCCCGGCCGCCTTTGTCTCCCCAGTGGCGATGTTTGATACACATCGCACCAGGTACTCGTTTGAGGCCGAGTCAATATAGAGGAGGCCCGATGCCGGTTCAAATATTCGCCACTGAATCGAATATCGGCTCGTAGGGTTTGTCGCGCAGTGCGCTAATCACTGCGCCACCGCTCTCCACCGCACACACAAAGACAAAGATCCCCCGTATAGCCTTAACAGACTGTAGGAGCAAGTGCTGTTAGCGAGCACCTATGAAGGCCAGAATGGTACACGAAAGGGTGAGTAGCCAGCACCACACCCGGCCGCCTTTGTCTCCTAGTGGCGATGTTTACACTCCACACCAAGTACTCGTTTGAGGCTGGTTCGACCTAGGGGAGGCCCAGGACCGGTTCAGATAATCGTAACTGGTGTTGGCCGTGAGCGGGAATCGAACTCTGGTCGCTAGGTTCGTGGCGTAGCGCGCTAACCGCTACACTACCGCTCCCCCCCCACACACACAGAGCCACACACACACAGAGCCACACACAGAGCCGCACACACACAGAGCCACACACACAGACAGAGCCACACACACACATAGCCACACACACACAGAGCCACACACACACAGAGCCACACACACAGAGAGCCACACACACACAGAGCCACACACACACAGAGAGCCGCACACACACAGAGCCACACACACACAGAGCCACACACACCCACCATCAGTCGAACGCGTTAACACAGAGGAGGCGTCGCACTCGACACGTTACGCACGACGCGTGCACGCGGTCCGCGGCTTCTCGTGGAGCGCCGGCAAGAAGCGACAGCGAGCAGTCATCCCGGGGTAAGCACACAGACGGTGGCAGATCTCACACGAGGCACAGAGAGAGTGCAGGAGGAGGGAGGAGGCGGCGAGCGAGCGATGAGTGAGCGACGGAGCTAACATGCGAGCCGGCCTCGCTGTCTGTCTGCGGGAGACGCTACCGGTGTGGGAGGGAGGGATACGGGATGAACGGTCACGATGGAGTTTCGGGTGAAACAAAGGTGATGCGGTTGAGGTGTGGGTGGGGTGGCGATGGGGGGGAGGTACCACTCTCACGGAGGGCCAAGCGCGCCTTGGGCTGGCATCTCGTAGCCCGAGTGATATGTGGAGTAAAAGTCAAGGGTTGCTGATGCCGGTGGGTTTTGGACGCGTCGTGGTTCTTGCGTTGAAACCTCAAAAGTCGTCCGGAACGCTCCGTGTTTTTATTTTTGTAATGTCTGTACGTTGAACTTATTTCGCAACGTACGTAGCCGATCGCGCTCATCGGAGGTGCGCGGGGGGGAAAACAAGAAACAAAAGAAGACGCGGTTATCGATTAATTCGTTTTCAATCTATTGATTATAACGGTGGCAATGCGGCAATAGTCCTTCATTTCTCCTAGTCGGATAATAGGAATGTATGGGACAATAATATAACATGATTATAATTTATTATGGATGGGCGGATTTTGTACTCTAGTTGTAGTGCCTTACGCCGATAATACCTACTCCAAGCTCAGTCAAGGAGCAAAACACTGTATCGGGTGAGGAATTAAACCCTGTGTATACTTTGTGTGAGTATTCGTACGTGAGTGTGTTGTGGTGTGTATTCGTACGTGAGTGTGTTGTGGTGTGTATTCGTATGAGTGTGTATAATTTTGCGTGTATTTGTACGTGAGTTTTGGATATGTCTTCGTGTATTTTTCGTACATGAGTGTTTACTTTGTGTATGTATGCGTATGCGAGTGTATATGTGTGTGTTCGTATGCGCGTCGTGTGCATACGTGAGTGTGTGTGTTTGTAAGTGCGTGGTGTGTATTCGTATGTAAGTGTGTGTGTGTATTCGTATGTAAGTGTGCGTGTGTGTGTATTCGTATGTAAGTGTGTGTGTGTATTCGTATGTAAGCGTGTGTGTGTATTCGTATGTAAGTGTGTGTGTGTGTATTCGTATGTAAGTGTGTGTGTGTATTCGTATGTAAGTGTGTGTGTGTATTCGTATGTAAGTGTGTGTGTATTCGTATGTAAGTGTGTGTGTATTCGTATGAAAATGCGTGTGTGCGTTTATTGCACTATAACTATAGATGATTAGATAAGGAGTTTTAAAAAAAGGCGTTCAGTTACTTAGTTGGTGAAACCTTGAAATGTTCTTAATATAGACGCCGGGCAGAGCGGTGATACAGCGGCGAATCGCGAATGTCTATAATAAGTCCTGCGACCCGAGTTCGATTACCTACCACGGCTGACATGAATGACCAGTGATATGAGAACGATGTGCCGCTCCCCCCCTCCCTTCCCTAACTCGCACTGACCAGCATGGTAAAGTATGGTCAACATACGTTGACCACGCACGGCTGGCTCGTTATCTGGTGGTGATGCTGCTTTGGCAGATGTGCACCGTTAACGCGCGCGCGCGCGCGCATTCGTTAATGACACAGTGTGGCGTTATAAACAAAATATATATAATAGGCGACGTTTCGGGCAACACCTCTTCTTCGTAGCCCATGCATTTTGTGAAATTAAGAATATGCTATGAGGAAGGGCCAATGCTCGAAACGTCGGTATATTATATATGTTCTCTTTTAAGGCCACAGTACTCTTGACGAATGTGTTGAGTATTGTGTGTGTGTGCGCGCGCGCGCGCGTGTGTGTTCAGGCCTTCATAGCCGCTCGCTAGCAGCACTTACCCCAACAGTCTGTTGAGGCTATACGGGGATCTTTGTGTGTGTGTGTAAGTGTTCATTATGACTGACGTGGCGTGTGGAGGCGTTCATCCATTGGCGGATGGAGAACGTCCCGGGGATGCGTTGCGGTGCGCGGTTTTTTAGCGTTGACTGCTCGCCGCGTGTGGTGGAGACGCGCGGCCACGCGCAATCTCCACGTGCTCCGTGTGCAACTCCGTTGGCAACGGAGCAACAGCAACAAGAAGAAAACTCAACACATTCGTCCAAAACGCTCTCCTGAAATTAAATCTACAATAGGCGGCAGAGGGGGGTCGTTTTTTGCGTTTAACGCGTGGCTGGGCCGATGGCTCGCTTAAGTGTTCGCGACGCTGCGTCGGCTAGGAGAAGGGGAACTTTGTGAGTGGAGTCCATGCTCAAGTGCTGTGTATATTGCGGGCTTATGCGTTCAAGTGCCCTGGAGGCGCGAAGGTCCGTGTGCGGCGTGTACGCGCGTTCTATGGTAGAGTGAGGCTCTGTGTTAGCATGCAATGCTCATCGTTAATTTAAATTACAGTATATATATAATGATGATCATCATCATCAAGATCCATGAGCAGATAGTTTGTAGCCGTCTACTGCACATGTCGTCATTTGTTACCACTATATGGCACCAATCTCTTATGTCGTCATGGATACACATAATTATAACAACTTGCATGCCATTGCCAATCCACTGCTGGATGAAGGCCTCTCCCACGCCGCATTGGTCCACGTGGTTGTTTGACCATACTTCACCACGCTGGTCAGTGCGGGTTGGCCGTGGCCGGGGAATCGAATTCAAAAGCGGCTGGGTTTCATGACGCAGTGCGCTAACCATTGCGCCACCGCTCCCCCCCCGTTAAACAAAAATCTAAGTGTAATACATATTGCAAACGCGCTCACACATGAAATTTGTATAAACATATATACACGTACATGTCTGTGTACGTGTATATATACATGTATACACGCACGCACGTATTGTTAAGCAATGTACACAATTACTACACTCATACGTACCGATACGAGATTCGCGTGGCTATCAAAGTGAAATATCCAATCATTAACGCGCTGCCAAGTTAGGTCGGTTCTTCTAACTACCCTTATCTGTTTGTATGCTTGATTACATCGCGAGGCGGTTACTAAAAACAGGACCCCGACTCTTCGTCAGCGCCAGACACAAAGACGCACGACGCTAATAATGTGGGTTTCTGCGTCTAAACGTTCGTGTCAAAATCATTTAGTATTATCTTTAGTGCACTATCGAAAACATGTGTGGTGTTTTGTTGTTTTTCAAGCAGTAATCGCAGCGAAGTGTGTGAACAGACAGACGGCTATTGTGCCTGCTAAGGGCATATTAACATCTATTTTTTATAATCTCCAGTTACCGTTTCTGTCGAATAATATATCAGATTAGATGCAGTCAATTAATAAGGGTAATTTTAAATAGCCACGCAATTGAAGTTAAACAATAACCATCGCCGAGACGAGAGACAGATCGCGACGTTCCGGCCGATAGGGCTTTTCCTGAACGACCACCACTCGTTCGTGAACAAGGCCTGTCAGTCGAAACGTCGACAAATCCCCCACCCCGGTGACAACAGTGCATCGAATCCCGCCGCTGTGTCGAATGAACCCTGCCACGATAGGGCACGGAGAGTGGTCACAACGCAGGGGCTGGGTGGCCTCACCGGACAACAGGTGCTTGTCTGGACCCAACCTCGCTCAGATTGTGTTGTTATGTTTTCGCTGCTACGCCTCCACGTGTTTAAAAGGATCGTGCGTTTGCTTGCTTGTTTAGCCGCGTGTAAGCGCCATGCAGGTGCGCATTGCACAGGCGCGCACGTTTGAAAAATGTACGCACACGTGCACACATGCTCGCCTATTCGTATTGGTACCTCGGTGGGAATATTCGCGAGCATTCAATATTTTATGTCATGCGTGGTGTTTTTTTTTCTCTCTCTCTCTATATATAATTAAAAAAAATACATATATGTGTATAAATCATGGGCGTCTGTGATGGATGTTACCCATTCGCTTCTTGCGCAACTCAACACAATGACCCTGCCGCACTATTGCAATTCATGGGAACCGCATGAGCCCACGATTCTGTGCGGGTTTTGTCGGACACGGCACCAGGCTGCGCTTAATTTAGACAGAGTGCAAATTGTGAGATACAGGAATATGTTGAACAATTTTGCTTTTATTGCATTTTTTTTGTAATTCAGCAAATTAGTGATGCAGCAAGGAGGGAGACAAAGGGGGATGTGCCAGGGTGAGGTATTGTTCGATATACGGTACGGGGGGGCGGGGGTGGAGGGGCGAAGGGGGGGGGGAGGCACAACGCGCGAAACGACTCAATCCGTTCAAGAGAGGTACAACGCACATGCACGTGGAGAACATCCTGATGCTGATGCTGCTGATATCTTAAGACGAAACAAACAAACACACACACACATATAAAAAGGATGCGACAGAAATAATTGTCAATTCCCCAAGCAAAAAAAAAACGGGAGAGAGGATAGGGAAATAAAAAAAAAAACATTAAATTATAATTACAAAAAAAGGCATGCCCGTAAACGCGGACACAATGCGTCCGATTGCACACCACGAGGGATAGCGCTGCACTGCATCGCTGTTGATTTTAGGGGGCGCTGCTGCCCCCCCCCTCTGCCCGCAACCGCCCGCGTGTCCCCCCCCCGCCCCCCCATCAACGTGGGTCACGAATCCATGGACGAATTCTCAGAATCAGAATATTTATTTTTACTGGAGAAATCCGATGAGCTATTAAGCTCTCCCCCTCCCCGCGTCTCGCCTCCGGCCTTCATGTTCGACGGAAATTTCGGTAAAAGTGGGGGCGGGGGCGGGGCGAAGAGGGTGGGGGTCAGCGGGGGGAGGAGGGGGGGGGGGCTAAAAATTCACGTGGCGACACTCGACGGATGGACGTCTAAAATCGCGTCACAATGGGAAGAAGAAGAAAAAAACACCACCACCACCAACGCGTGTGATGATATTTATATAAAAAAAAAATAATAATAATGGCGATTATCATGGTAATAATTTATATAAAATAAACCGTATCGTTGTGTTTGTTTGTTTGCTGTTGTTGTTGTTGTTGTTACGCGAATCCGTCACCCTTACAGAAACCCTGCGAGGCAATCGTTGTTTTGTATGGAAGAGGAAAAACTTTAATAATAACATAAGTGCATCGAACATCTTGGACAAAATAATACAGGCCTCTTGCTACCAACACACGGAAAAAGTCTTCAGAAACACAAAAAGACCCCCCCCCCGAATTTTTTTTTTTAACGGAGGCGAGAAAGAAGTAGGCGAGGTGTTTTTTTTTTAATATCCCTCCTCTTTCAATATTAGCGACATATTCATCATCATAATCATCATCACCGTCATCATCATAATCATCGTCGTCATCATCGTCATCATCGTAATCCGGGAGGTAACACGTGGAAGTCCCCCCTGCCCCCCCTCCCCCACCCCAAGTAATTCATTGTGTGTACACTCGCCCGACTAATAATTAATAATAAAAATCGGAATAATTCAATCGTGTTTCACTTCTCTCTTAGTTTTTGCTCGAGTTCATCAGGGTGCAGTTTAGCCCAACCCCCCCCCCCCATCCCAGCCCCAGCCGCCCCCCTCCCCCCCCCCAGCATTTACGCGGTGCGTGTACGCATCACGCACGCGCACGAACGCACGCGCACGCACGCGCTGTGCCGCATCCCTCCAAAGACCGCACACAGCTCCAAGCGCACGCACGGACGACTTCGACTCCCGAGTCGCCCTTGTCAATACCGTCGAGTCCCCCGGTGTCGCTCGTGTCATATTCTCGAGGTTTTTTTTTAGTAAGTGTTTTTTTGTGTGTTTCCTTAAAAAAACCACGGCTCACAAGGATATGACACACGCACAGACCTCTTTTTGTGTTTTTTTTTTATATATACTGAATATGAAAAATGGCTATATCAAAATTATTAGTAACCATCACAACGAATCTGGTTTGCAACCAGGAAATACAAAACAGCTATGAATTACGTAGAGACACGTGAACGATTTTACAAGAATCTGGGAAACACAAACCCCCAAATGGAAAAAATGTTTTACGGTAATTCATCAATCACATCTCGTGTCTGTCGTTCGCTCATCTTTTACAGGACGCCATTGAAGAATAAGGGGAAGGGAAATGAATTAAACAAGTCCGTGTTATTCTCGTGTCCGTTTCTTTTTTTTTTACAAAACATCGACTAAGAGCATCATGTCCTACACTACACGAAATCTTCTAACAACCAGCATCGCGGACACATGTTTCTGTGCGTGTGTGTGTTTCTCTCTCGCGTGCACACGCACGCGCGCACGCTTTATCTCTCACTCATTTTATATATATAATAATGGACATTAATCGAGTCCGCGTCTCTTCTATTTACAACACGAGGCCGTCTTCCACATGCCGCCATCATCATCATCATCGTGCCGTGCGGTGCGGGCTGGAGGGGCTGGCTGGCCAAACACAATGCGGCCTTCCTCCTCCTCCTGCCGCTCCTTCCACCACCACCACCACCACCTTCATTCTCCACCCAAGCCCGCCTCTATTGTATCGGCATGTAAGGCCAGTTGAAGCTGCTACCGGACAGCAGCATGTCACGGATGAGAGTCTCTATGGGAGTTTTACCTACCAGGCGCACGAAGAACAGCTGCTCAATGACAGACGAGGACACCGTGCGCAGGGAGGGCAGGCGTAGCAGCAGCTTGCCGAAGCGCGTCGGCTGGTTGGGGTACTGACTCCGCACGTACTCTTCCAGGGCGCACTGCGACTTCTCTTGCAGATTCTCGATGTGCGCCGAGTCCGAGAGGCCGCACGCGTCTTTGACGAGGCACGGCAATTGGGGGGGGGGGGGGTAGGGGGCCATTGGGAAAAAGGGGAAGGAGGAGGGAGGGGGGGCACACGGACGAGACAACATGGTGAGATGGGGTGGGGTGGGGGGGCAGACTGATGCTGCGATGGACTGTCCGCGCGGCCTTAGGACGCGCCTTGCCATCATCATCATCAGCAGCAGCATCAGCAGCAACAGCATCAGCATCATCATCAGCGGCAGCAGCATCAGCAACAGCATCAGCATCATCAGCAGCAGCATAAGCAACAGCATCATCATCATCAGCAGCATCAGCAACAGCATCATCATCAGCGGCAGCGGCATGAGCGTCGTCATCAAGCGCCGTGAGAGAGAGGGAGGAGGCATCGTGCCACATTGAGCAGCCGATTTGGGTGCGAAGCGAGCGGCCGTCAGAGAGACGCGAGTCGGCCCGTCGCGTGCGCGTTCCACCCCTCGACTCACGGGCTCGCGAGGTTCGCTGAGCTGTGCGGATACGAGTCGTGGGGAGGCTACGGCCAAAGGTCCCCCCCCACCCCCCCGAAACCAGGCAGGGCGTTTATTATTATTACTACTACTACACACAGCGTAAACACACAGACACGGGCATGCGAACAAGCATAGCCGGTTCGGCTTACAACTGCCTATAGGGAAAATATCCGGAGCTGAGTTCGTTATTTGCAGTGTGTGCGGTGTGTGTGTGTGTTATGTGTGTGTGTTCGGTGTATGTGCGATGTGTGTGTGTGGTGTGTGTGTGCGGTGTGTGATGTGTGTGCGTTGTGTGCGGTGTGTGTGCGGTGTGTGTGGTGCGTGTGTGGTGTGTGTGTGTGGTGTGTGTGGCGTGTGTGTGCGGTGTGTGATGTGATGTGTGTGCGTTGTGTGTGTGTGTGTGTGCGGTGTGTGTGTGCGGTGTATGTGTGCGGTGTGTGTGATGTGCGGTGTATGTGTGCGGTGTGTGTGAAGTGCGGTGTGTGTGTGCGGTGTATGTGTGCGGTGTGTGTGATGTGCGGTGTATGTGTGCGGTGTGTGTGAAGTGCGGTGTGTGTGTGCGGTGTATGTGTGCGGTGTGTGTGATGTGCGGTGTATGTGTGCGGTGTGTGTGAAGTGCGGTGTGTGTGTGCGGTGTGTGTGATGTGTGTGATGTGTGTGCGGGGTGTGTGGGATGTGTGTGTGGTGTGTGATGTTTGTGTGTGGTGTGTGTGCGGTGTGTCATGTGTGTGTGGATTGCGTGTGTGTGTGTGTGGGGGGGGGTTACTTTTAAGAACTTGCCGACGCTCACGACTGTCCCAATTGTTTTGGGTAATCGTGCTAATGACGAGCAATCGGCGTTCGATAGCAGCCACGCCGGCGGGACGGGATTCAAACCCATCCCGTTGGTGTCTCCACGAGTCTCGACAAAGGCAAAGATCCCCCGTATAGCCTTTGACAGATTGCTGGGGCAAATGCTGTGAGCGAGCACCTATATGAAGGCCGGCACCGCACCACGAGGGGGTGGTTGGTCAGCACAACGCCAGGCCGCCTTTGTTTCCCAAGTGCCGATGTTCACACACACACACACCAACCACCAGGTTCTGATTTAAGGCTGAGGTGACCTTGCGGTGAGAGCCCAGGACCGGGTCAATATTGGTCACTGATGTTAGACGTCACTGAATCGAACTCGGGTCGCCAGGTTCGGTAGCGCGGTGCAGTACAAAATCACTCCACCACCGCTCCCCACTCACACATCACGAGCATTGTTAACGCGTTCAATATTACACTGCACGTCGTTAGCATTGCTATAATTAGTACCAAATATGCCGGTGACAACATCAACAACACAACAACAAAAAAACAACCGTTTAAAATTGAATGACCAGCTAGCGAGTTGTGTTAAATTATATAGAATAACAATTGCCGAGTACACGAGTGTCTCTTCGGGAGTACCTTGTCGAAATGTGCCGTTTGATGATAATGATCGCGTGTGCAGTTACGCAGCTCACTAAGGAACTAAGGAACGGCTGCGGTGAGTTGCGAGTTGACAATACAGACGACTCTGTGATGCTTGCTGATGGCGGTGGTGATGATGATGATGGTGGTGGTCGACTCAGCCTCAAATGAGTAGCTGGTGCGGTGTGTCAACAACATCGCCGCCGAGGGAGACAAAGGCGGACGGGTGTGGGGCTGGCCACCCACAGGGTGCTACTCGCAAACAGCACTTGCCCCAACAGTCTGTTCAGGCTATACGGGGGATCTTTGTATTTGATGTTGGTGATGGGGACTCTGCACGTGTTACTTCACTGAGTTAGTGCTTCAAGCTTGGCGTTAGTCCTCAGTGTTGCAGATATTGCTATAGTGTTAGTGCTGTCTTTAAAGCGTCAGTATTAATGTTACAGCAATAGCTAGTGCTGGTGTTAGTGCGCGATATGGTGTTAGTGTTAGGGATAGAGTTAGGGCACGTGCTAGAGCGGGAGTTAGTGCAATTGCTCATGTCAGTGCGAGTGTTCCAGCTCGAGGTAGTGGTGGTGTCAAGGATAGCGCTAGTAATTATAGTGACCGCGTTAGTGCTGCTAAAGTGAGAGTTAGAGCTGGTGTCACAGCCAGGGTCGGCGATTGTTTTCACAAACGCATGTGTTGTTGGTGCGGCTGTTCGGCATAGAGTTACTGCTGGCGTTAATGCCCGTGTTAGTTCAGCGACAATCTGTGCTGCTGATAGTCCTGGACTGTAAACTTGTAAGGGGATAGCATTAGCACTGGTGTTACTGTTAGAGATAGTTCTACTGTGATCGGTATAGTAAGCGCTCGTGCTATAGCTGATGCTAGTGTTGTAGCCGATGCTAGTCGAACAGCTGATGCTAGTATTGTAGCCGATGATAGTGTAATAGCTGATGCTAGTATTATAGTGAATACCAGCGTTATAGTTGATGCAAGTGCTGTTGTGAATGTTAGTCCTGTAGTGAATGCCAATGGTATGCATGATGCTAGAGTTATAGCTGATGTTAGTGGTATCGTGAATGCTAGCGAAATAAGTTCACCATACATAGTGGGCATATCTATAGCAAATGCCAGAGCTGCTGCGAGTATTGTAGACGATGCTCGTCTTATAGCCGATGCGAGTGTTTTAGCCGAGGCTAGCGCTGGGAGCTGGAGTTGGCTATCGTCTTGTAAGGGGGCTGCCTCTCCTCTGCGAGCCACTACCCCGGGTGGATGAACGGGTTTATTGCTCGACGCGAGGCCGGATTAGTGGTACTGCCTGGCGGATTAACCCCGCAACGTTAAACCCATTCACGGAGAACTTAACTTTTTAAAACTCTACCAAGTGACTCCCCTAACAATTCAATAGATAGCTCTCTGTTCTGAACCGCGCCCTCCCCACCGGTTTAGAGATATGCAATCACGCACGTCAGTGAAAGCGTAATCACACGCACATATACAAAAGACAACGATCCCCCCTATAGCCTTAACGGACTGTAGGGGCAAGTGCCGTTAGCGAGCACCTATGATGGGCTGGCAACGGCGCACGGAGGGTGAGTGGCCAGCACCACGGCCCGACCGCCTTTGTCTCCCCAGCCGCGATGTTTACACACGCACCAAGTACTCATTTGAGGCTTAGCCGACCTAGGGGAGGCCCAGGACTGGTTCAGATAATCGTCACTGGTATTAGCTGCGAGCGGGAATGAACTCGGTTCGCCGGGTTTGTAAGCGCAGTGCGCTAACCACTACACTACCGCTCACCATACATACATACATATGCACACGCACATATATATACACATACTCACTCACACATGTGAATGTGCGAATGCATTACGCAGCGAATGAACGCACAGAGAGCAGTGGTTGTTTTAAAAGTGAATGGACACACACGTGCGCGCGCGCGCGTGTGTGTGTGTGCGTGAAATAGTGTACACACAAGCGTATACGCTGCATGTAATGGGGGTGGTGGTGGTGGTCGTTTTGGTCGATGGTGGCGGTGAACGCGATGGGAATACATGGGAAGGATGTTTGCACTGCGTTTGGCAGGGGCTCCCCAAGTTAGCAGCCCCCCCCCCCACCCACAGTGTGTGCACGATCTCCGGCCCTTCTGGCCGGCGTTTGCTGCGAGGGAGTGTGCGTGTGGGTCAGATCGCAGCCGGTGTGGGGCACGGCGGAACCCGCTGGGGCCGTTCCGTGTTCGCGACGCGCTCGGCACTTAATGGGCCCCACGGCTTTCCGTGTCCTCATTGCTTCTCTCGCTCGGGGGGGGGGGAGCCTTTTTGTCCCTCGCTAGTTACACGCACCCTCCTGCTACTCCCAATGAGATCTAACTGCTTACATATCAATGTCAATGGTAGCAGTTAGATAAATATATATATATAGTACAAGAAGGGCATCTATGTATATATGTATCAGTAGACACACGTATTTAGTTTCACGTCGAAGGCCGGGTCAACAGACGCGTTTAATTAATTACTTGTTTCGTTGCGATAGTTCCTCAAAAAACACACTGCTGATAATAATATCATCATCGTGTATACTCAGCTCTCTTTTTATATAAATGCGTAAATAAATTTACCTAATTACGCGCGTAATGGATATTTGTCGAAATGACACGCGCGGTGCAATGGATCGAGGCACAGCGACGCGGCTGCCAGGCGCTGAGATGCGTTCACTCGCCACCCTTAGCGCACACAGGCAAAGCACACGCGGTGAAGGGTGACGCCAAACGACTGGGTGCTGGTGGTGCTACTCTTGGTGGTGGTGCTTACTGCTGCTGCTAGCGGTGGTCGCGGTGGCGGTGCTGCTGCTGCTGGTTGTGAGTCTACCCCCCTGCTCCCCCACTCGCTCGCTCGCCGGCTCACTCGACTCGCTCGACTCACCGGTGGAGAAGAGCACGATGGCCTTGAGGCAGCTGTACTCGGCAGAGTCGACGTGCAGCGCCTTGAGCTTCTCCACTTGCTCCTGGAAGATGCGGATGTGGTCCATGAAGGCCACCACGCGATCGGCGGACATGGGCGACGCGTGGAGTCCCGCGGCGGCGAGCAGCGGGGCCACGTGGAGCGGCATGGCGCACTGCGCCGCGTTCAGCACGAACAGCTCGCTCCACACGAGTCGTAGCAGCGCCACCTGGTCCGTGATCTGCAGGTCGGGGAAGAACGGGATGTTCCTCGCCCACTCCACGGCGCTGAAGAGGAGACGCGCCGCCAGCTCGCAGATGTTCTCAATGCCCATGATGTTGTTGGGCTGCATGCACTGGCTGCCGTAGCGTGACGTGGGGTAAGGCTCGGCGCGCAGTAGCAGCGAGATGTAGCCCGAGAGGTACGAGTGGCCGTTCAGAGGGTCGCCGTTCACCAGGGCGTACTGCAGCGCCGGATTGGGGTGCTGAGTGGGTGCCAGTCGACCCCGCTGCACGGCTGGAAAGGGGACAAGAGCTGCAATTAAAAGAAGTCACAACCCACGCGAATAACCAAGAGACTCGGGGCAGCAGCTGGAGAATAACCCGAGCTGCTCAACACTTCAACGGCATCGGTGCGAGATTTCAAACGCGACGTTTAAATAATAAGCACGTGACGCGCCGAATTGGAGATGCGCGTGCGTGTGTTTAACTTTAGCGGTGTCGCGCGCGCGCGCGTGTGTGTGTGTGTGCAAGTGTGAAATATAGATGGCGTTGTGAAATCACGTGTCGCTAAACACACGCTGCGTCGAACACACGCGCGGGTCCGAATGCACCTTGAAACCTTTGCGTTTGAGTGTTTAATTATTATTATTATTATCGTTGTGAAACACTACTGCGTTAGCGAGCACGTTTTAACTTGCGCAATTGCCGTGTGCGTTACACTCAAACACAAGAATAAGAAGAAAACAAACTAAGCATTCTCGTACGTCCGTTTCTCAGACAATAAATCACACGGAGCTATTGACGAAAAAAAAAAAATCTCTAACGCAAACATTTGAACGTAAACGGCATCGCTAAATATTTACAAAACGTTAAGACGTCCGTGTAAAGCGCGTGCGCGCTCGCGCATGTGTGTGCGCGTGTGTACATGTGCCGCGTAACAATTGTCCACGTGTAAACATCTGTCGTGTACGTGCGCGCGCGTGCGTGCGTGCGTTTGCGTGTTTGTGTGCATGCGTGCGAGATGGCTGCTGTCATTCGTGTCCACAGATTCGCTGGGCACACGCACCTTCACGCCGCATGCCGACCTTGAGGCACTTCTTGAGGCGGCAGTACTGACACTGGTTGCGGTGGTGCTGGTCGATGGGGCAGTTCCTGTTGGCGCGGCACGTGTAGGTCAGGTTCCGGCGGACACTCCGTTTGAAAAAACTCTTACATCCCTCGCACGTGAACTGTCCGTAGTGCTTGCCGCTCGATTTGTCGCCGCACACCACGCACTCCACATTGGACTGCTGCTTGTCCCCCTGCGTGCTGCCTTGTCCGGGAGTCGTCGGGGGCGGCCCTGCGTGTCCGGGCGTCTGCGGGGTGTGCGGCCCGGCCGCCGGAGCGAGGGGCGGCTGCCCGGTCTGGCTCGGCGGCCCCGCCATCTCGTCCTGCGGGTCTCGCCACGGCCCGACAACCATTGCCATAGCGCGGCGAGGAGATGCCTGGGGAAGGGGGGAAGAGACGTGGGGGGAGGAGGAGGAGGACGAGGAGGAGGAGGCAGCCGAAGAGGATGAGGAGAGCGAAGGAGCGGCGGCCGAAGGAGTCGCGGCCGACGGAAGACGCCCGTCTATGCGAGCGCGGCGCGGAGCGGACGGGGGGAACGTCGGAGAGTGGAGGCGGCGTTGGTGATGAGAAGGAGAGCGGAGGAGCGAAGCGGAGCGGGAGCGGGGCGGGCGATCAGGAGACGTGAGTGTCGGGAGGCCGGGTCCAGGGCAGAGCGCATCCAGCCATTCAGGAAGCCAATAAACCCGGGCAAGGGTTAAAGATGAGAGGCAGTGCGGGCGGCGAGCAAGCACCAGCGGAGAACGCCGCGTGAGCGAGCGAGCGAGGAGCGCTGCTGGACACTTCTTTCACGACTCTTTTTTTCTCTTCCACCTCTCCCCTCTCTCTCTCTCGCCACTCTCTCTCTCTCTTCTCTCTGTGTCTCTTCGCTCTCAGTGTCTCTCTCTCTCTCTCTCCCGCCCCCCCTCCCCACCACCACCTCTTTTCTTCCCGGAGCGAAACAATTTCAGAGCAAACCCTCGGCAGGCGAGGCGCACGCACAAAGGAGGCGTTTGGCTCGACGCTCGCCCCCTTATAGAAAAAGGAGAAAAAAACACTCACCCCCCCCCCCCCAATCAAATATTCAGGCTAGGAGCGCTCCGTGCGCAGTCGCGACGGGAGCGGCTCGCCGCGAAATGTGCCTCTGAAGGCAACCGAGCCGCGGATGTCGGTATATAGTGAACTTTGACACGACGGCTGAAAGTGACACGTCTCTATGACGACCGCTACCATATAAGGCTCGGCGTGTCAGGGTGCGCCGAGGAGAGGTCTGTTGGCAGCTGATAATCAAAGGCGAATGGTTGGACCGCGGGGGGGGGGGGAGATGTGTCCAGTAGGAGGGGCCAGACCTCGGCAGGAGTGGGGAAGGGGAATCTATTTTTTTTTCTCTCCCGTCTTCTGCTTCCTTCGGGAGGAGAGCGTGTGAGGAGAGGCGGCGGGGTTGGGTGAGAGAGATGGAGGGTGGGTGGGTGGGTGTGGGGGGGCGAAGCCTCGGAGTTGGAGGTGGCGCGAGAGACTAAGGAGGTGGGGTGCGTAAGGGGAGAGAGAGAGGCTGGGGAGAGTTGGGAAAGGGGGCTGACCGGCCGGCTAGTGGGTGGGTGGGTGATGCGATGGTGTTGTGGGTGAGCCGTGCGTTGTGGGTGAGGGGCGGGGAGTTGGGAGTCTCGTGGTGAGGGTGCGGGTTGGCTGGGGGCTTCGCGGACAGCGCTGAGATGCGGCGCCCCAAAAACCTGCGGGGGCAATTAAACAATTGGCCCTCTCGTTCCCATCGCCGCGACCAGCCGCGTTGTCATCTTAGCGACGCCGGAGTCTCGGAGTCCCCCCCCCGCGCGCGGCCACGGCCACGGCCACCGCGGTGCTCGAACCGGCGTGAGTAGAAAGTGCAACACGCACGCTGATGCCGTTGCTGCTGTTGCTGCTGTTACTGCTGCTGTTGCTGCTGTTACTGCTGCTGTTGCTGCTGCTGTTGCTGCTGTTGTTACTGCTGCTGTTGTTTCTGCTGCTGCTGTTGTCACTGCTGCTGTTGTTACTGCTACTGTTGTTACTGCTGCTGTTGTTACTGCTGCTACTGCTGCTGTTGCTGCTGCTACTGCTGCTGTTACTGCTGCTGTTGGTACTGCTGCTGCTGTTGTTGCTACTGCTGCTGTTACTGCTGTTGCTGCTGCTTCTGCTACTGCTGCTGCTGTTGTTGCTGCTGATGTTGCTGCTACTGCTGCTGCTGTTGCTGCTGCTACTGCTGCTGTTGTTACTGCTGATGTTACTGCTTACTGCTGTTGTCGTTGCTGCTGTTGCTGCTGCTGTTGCTGCTTCTGCTGGCTGTTGCCGCCGCACGCACACCCCGAGAAACCCGGCCGCTCGCGTTACGGGACGCGGTGCCGCACGCAACGCGCACAGGGAGAGAGAGAGAGGCAGATAGGCAGGGGTGGATGGAGGGGGGGACACGCGCGAGGCGCAAAGTGCGAGCCGCTCATTCATTCACCGGCGCTTAGCGGACAAAACAACAGCACACAACGAGCGCGTGTTAATGAATGCGTGAAGCCAGATTTACCACGCTCAGCCAAGGACACAAACCGCAGTGTCTGTGTCTCAGCGTCGACTGGAGGAGATGGTCCGAAGTCATCGAGGTCTCGTCCTCCTCTGCGCGGCTCCGTGAAGAGACGAAGAGGAGGAAGAGGTTTGCGCTCTGAGCTTCGCGCGCGGCGTCCTGTCTCCCCAGACTCTTCTGTGTGTGTGTGTCTCTCTCCTCCGAGTCTCTCTCTCTGATTCACTCTGATCGTGGCCTCCTTTGACTAACGCCTCGTAACGCCGACGTAGCCGACTTCTTCTCGCCTGTAGTCCTGCTGCCACCTAGCGTGAGATCACGTCGGCTTTTACACTGCACGCATCCATCCCGCGCGCACACGTGGGCGAGCGAGCGAGCGAACGAGCGAACGTGGAGGCGACGCGGCGTCGTGAACGCGCGCAACGCGGACGCGGCTTCGCTTTCGTCCTAAGCGAAACGTCGAGCGGTCGTCGGCGATGTGGAGGGAGTGATTCTTGGAGCGCGCAGCGAGAGCTTCCATGTACACGCCTGCTCCTCCCCGCGCGCAGCGGTACGAGACTTCCGACCGCTCGGCAGTGATTTTTTTTTGTTTTAATTTGGGCGACCGGAAGAGAATAACACCGCTGCGATTGTGGGCGCAGAGACTCGCACGGCGGCGCATGCGACGAGCATCGGGCGAGCGAAATTAACATTGGCGCACGAATTCGTAGCCAAACCCAAGGTCCGTTAGTGGAGCTCGCAACTGCCTCGAGCTGCATAGGTGGGGCAATTCATTGACGCCGTGTCGATTAACACTCGCGATTATTTCACGGGTGCAAATCGCACGTGCATCGTAAGAATGTATACATTAGGATTAGTATTTTTTTACGAGCAATAACAATAATGAAATGCAAGAGGCAAAGTGGGGTTTTTAATTTAATTTTAGGGAAGGTTTTCAAATTTTTCGCGCACACGTTAAAGCGTTATCATTATTATTTAGACGCAACACGCAGCCTGCGGCGTAATAGCGGTGGATTATCGTTCAGATTTACGCACATCATAGAATAAATACACATCTTTACGGTCTCATTATTATTCGTCTGATTAACCAGCATTTGCTTTGTTGCTGCTGTTGTTGTTGTTTACGAGTTTGGGGGGGGGTGCAGGGCTATGGAAAGAGGGGGGCCTCTAGCCGTTGATGCGTGGGTCAGCAGGGGCGCAGTCGGAACGTGGTCGGCTTTCCAAGCGACCCAGACACTCAGCCGACGACAAAGGCGGTTTCGAGGGGGTCGCGCGACCCCGGCCATCCAGCCCCCATCCCCATATAGGGGCTGGGGACCCCGCTCAGCACAGGGGGTTCCCCCTTTGGCACCGATACCCCGACTTAAAAAGCAGTCGCTTAGCAGCATCAATGTGTGTGTGTGTGTACGAGAACGCACGTGCACACACACACAGAGACACACACACGCGAGCAAATATCTCGGGGGTCCGGTCGCATAACCGCGCGTCTCTGTTCAATACCACTCGGCTCCTAGCGGGGTCCACTCTACCCCAACCAAGGCCCTCTTTGTCCCCCACCCCCCCCCCCCCCTTGCTCTATATCTAAATCCATTTCGAGGCTCGCAAGCTCGGCTGCAAGACCCCGGGGTGTATCGTGCCGAGGACGTCCTGGCTGGTAAGCGGCACGCGCCGGACCCCATGTGCCCCGACTAACCCAGAGTTCATCTCGCAATGCGCGGAGACGTGTGGCCGGGGAGACGCGGGTTACACTTCTTGTGTGTTTTTTGTTGTTGGTATAGTTTTATTTTATTCACTTCCCCTCCCCCCCCCCAATCGCCCCCTACAAAGTCGAAGTGATATCCCGCTCAAATTTCCATTTGAGGTATTAAGTGCTCATATCTCCCGTTTATAGTGCTGAGCCAGTGGTGGAAATTCCTCGTGGCTATGGACGGGCGGACGAGTGTATCCATAGGACCACCACCGGTTTTTTTTATTCTCCATATACTTGCAGTGGTATTCGTTTTATCGGCCCTGCACGGGTGATGGGCTGAGTCAACCTCCAACCAAGATCTGAACTCGCAACCATCCGATCGTGAGCCGCTCGCTTCTACGGGTCAGACACCCAAAGTTTGTTTTAGTTATTATTAAATTGCATATATATTATCATATATATTACCGCGCACGTATATTCTAGGATATGTTAGCATCGTTATATTGCATTGGACGAGTCGCCCTTGAAAATGAACTCCTTAGCTCAATGGGCTACACTCGGGAAATTAACTTCTTTCTCTGATTCTTGCATATTGTCCATCGTACGCGTTCATACCGCGATAACAAAAAAACCGAGGTCGCTTAATGACAAAACTAAAAACAATGCGCATTTAATGCGCTATTCGGAATTCAAGTCGAGCAGATTATAATCGGCGCGCGATTCCACCGTTAGAAATACCGTGATCATAATTACTCGTGGATTCGTAGAACGCGATAGCCCTGTTGTCACAACCACCATCCATACGTCGGCTGCGATGCGCACGCACGTGGACACAGATCCGTGAGAGTGTGAGTGTGTCAATCCACATATACACCCCTTCAGTGGGGAGCGGTAGTGTAGCGGTTAGCGCGCTGCGCTACGAACCTGGCGACCCGGGTTCGATTCCCGCTCACGGCCAACACCAGTGACGATTATCTGAACCGGTTCTGGGCCTCGCCTAGGTCGACTCAGCCTCAGATGAGTACCTGGTGCGTAAAAAACATCGCCACTGGGGAGATAAAGGCGGCCGGGCGTGGTGCAGACCACCCACCACCTCGTGTGCCGTTCTGACCTTCATTGGTGCTCGCTAACAGCACTTGCCCCAACAGTCTGTTGAGGCTACACGGGAGATCTTTGTCTTTGTCTGTCTTCATATACATATACATATGTGTAGGGAGCGGTGGTGAAGGGCGCACCGGACGTTCTCGAGTTCGATTCCCGCTCACGGCAAACACCAGCCTCAAATGAGTTCCTGGTGCGGTGTATGAACATCGCCACTGGGGAGACAAAGGCGACCGGGTGTGGTGTTAGAAACCCCCCCCCCCCCACCACTCGCCCTCGTGCGCCGTTACGGCTTTCAAAGGATGCTCGCCCACAGCACTTGCCCCAACAGTCCGTTGAGGCTACACGGGACATCTTTGTCTTCGTTCTGTATGTTCGCGGCGATCCGAGTTCGACATCCAGCCCAAAGCGACGAGCCGTACGTATCGCAATTCCCCCAGGTGACTGCTTTAGCCTCCTCACGCGACGAGCACCTGGCGTTAATGAGAAATATCAGCAGCGGCCCGGGCGTTGTGCCGGCCACGGGAGGCATCCCAACCCCCCTTCTCAGCCCTCAAGCGTCGCGCCGTCCTTAATTGGCGCTCGCTAACAGCACTTTCACCAATACACAGGAATTTGTGTGCGTGTGCATGGGGAGCGGTGGTGTAGCGGTTAGCGCGGTGCGCTGCGAACCCGGCGACGCGGGTTCGATTCCCGCAACACCCGGCCAACACCCAGTGACGATTGTCTGAACCCTTAGGTCAACTCAGCCTCAAATGAGTACCTAGCGCGTTGTGCGAACGTCGCCACTCAGGAGACAAAGGCGGCGCGGGCGTGGGGCTGGCGCGCTAACAGCACTTGCGCCAACAGTCTGTTAAGGCTATACGGGGGATCTTTGTATTTGCGAGCGTGTAATCTGTGCGGGGAGCGGCGGTGGAGTGGTTAGCGCACTGCGCCACGGAACAAAAACCCGGCGAGCCAAGTTCGATTCACGGCTCACGACCAATATACAACCAATACACAACCAATATACAACCAATACATAAGCAGTGGCAGCGAATATTTGAAACGGTTCTGAGCACCTCCTATTAGCACGCTTGGCTACGTACGGTGCGACAGAAGTTCAACATACCGCGTGTCAAATATCGGCAGTGGGGGGAGATAAAGGGAGACAAAGGCGACCGTGCGCGGTCATGTCCACCCACCTACCCACCCTCCTGGCACTCGCAAACAGCAATTGTCTCGAGGTTGGTGCTTCTTAACCTGGGGGTGCTCTTTTCTGGGGGTGCCAGACATGGCCAGGTTTTATTTTCGAAGCTAAATCATCGGAAACACAAATAAAGCCACGGGCACCGTAAGTTTCCTCAAACCCTTTAGTGTCCACGAACATGATCACATTGCTTTGGACGATTGAGAACCAAAGGGGTGCATGGCTGCAGCGAAAGTTAGAGAACCACTTGATCTAGGGGTGGATATTGTTTTGTCATTGTGGGCGAGCGTGCGTGCGTGCGAGTGAGTGAGCGAGTGAGTGAGCGTGCGAGCGTGCGAGTGAGTGAGTGAGTGAGCGTGTGAGTGAGTGCACGTGCGAGTGAGTGAGCGTTCGAGTAAGTGAGCGTTCGAGTGAGTGAGTGAGTGAGCGAGTGAGCGTGTGACCGTGCGAGTGAGTGAGTTAGCGAGTGAGTGAGTGAGTGAGCGTGCGTGCGAACGAGCGAGCGAGTGTGCGAGCGAGTGAGTGAGTGACCGTGCGAGCGAGTGAGTGAGCGAGCGAGCGAGCGTGCGAGTGTGCGATTGAGTGAGCGAGTGAGCGAGCGAGTGAGATCGCGAGTACGCGGTCCCGGGCGAGTGTTGCAGAGAGCGGCAGGAGGAGGTCGGTGAGGAATGCGAGCGGCTCGCGGTGTCGTTGCGGTGTTTGTGGAGAGCTGTAAATCAATAAAAACGCTGTAAAAAAAGGCCTAAAGGTCAAGGTACAGTAGGCGCAGCTTTGCAAAGAAACGAAAGCCTCTCTGGGCGTCCTCACCCACACCTCACCGTGAGACCTCCACGGTGGCATTGCCAGCCAAGCGGCCACCAATTTACATGTTCACATATCGCCGCCGTGCATCACGCACGGCGGCGATATTCTTCTACTGCTCCCGAGGGTCATGCGAGTTTGGTGCGAGAATATTTCACCACGCTGGTTGGTAAAGGAAGAGGAAGAGAGGGCAGGGGGGGGGAGGGGAAACCCAGGACCCCGGCCGGGAATCGGAATCACTTCGCAGGATTTGTTGGATGCAGACGCGCTAACCACTGCGCCACCGCTCCCCTACTAAACACGCACATCGTTATGTGTGTGTGTATATATCTATATGCACGTATGAGTCGTGCAATGATATATTTCTGAATGCAACTTGAGTAACTTTTGGCCGATTCGAGTCAACAGATATCGTTGAAGTACGCAACCACATTGTGTGCTCATGCATGTGGTGCTCCGTTTTTAGATACAACACCAGAATAACAAGAATACATTGCCGTGAAAACACCGCTTCACTACAAGTCTTCCACCAATCTCAATCAACTTTTTGCGAAATACGTTCAAACTCGCCGCCCATCGCTTTCACAATATTCAACATTCAATCACCTGTTGAGAAAGACATTTCAGATTAGGTAATTAGATCATCGTGTACAAGGCGGAAACATTTTAATTCAGTTGCGGTTCAAGACACTGAACCCCCCAAAAAAGCCACGGGTAGGTAACCGAGCCGGACCGTGTGATGCTCCTGTGATGGGCGGATTGTACCCCCACATACCTGGTATGTACGTTGAATTTCTTTCGCACCGTACGTAGCTTACCGTGCTAATTGGAGGTGCCTCCCCATATCGTCTCCCGTGTGTCCGTATGCCTCCATGTGTCTGCCCTTGTTGGTCGGTGTCTCTCTATAATGTCTCCTTGCCCCTCGTGTCTGTCCGTGTCAGCCCCGTACATCATTGTGTACCTGCCTAGTTAGAAGCACACAGAGCTCTCAGCTATTAGTGGCGACCCTGGCTGGCCATACGCGATTGTAGTTCATCGAAGCGGCCGATATCATTGCCACGCGTGGCAATTTGTAGTAAGCAGCCAAAAAACAAAATCTAAACGCAAGTCGATTCTAAATGTGGAGGAGGAGGAGGAGGGCGAGACCGGAGGAACCTGGAGAAAAATCTAAGCGATCACCACGGGGAGAGAGAGAGAGTGAAAGAGAGATAACACGCAGACTCAAATCCCTCTTCGTTGTTGTCTTCCAACGTGTGACCACGTGACTCTGCTGTGTGTGTGTGTGTCCGTCCTCGTGGGGGGGGTGTAGGGTAGCGGTTAGCGCTACGCTGCGATACGAACCTGGTGACCCGAGTTCGATTCCCGCTCACGGGTCAACATCAGTGACGATTATCTGAACTGGTCCTGGGCCTTCCCACAGGTCGACTCAGCCTCAAATGAGTACCTGGTGCGTGAAAACATTGCCGCTAGGGGAGACAAAGGCGACTGGGCGTGGTGCTGGTCACCCACCCCCCGTGTGCCGTTCTGGACTTCATAGGTGCTCGCTAAAAGCACTTGCCCCAGCAGTCATTTAAGGCTATACGGGGGATCTTTGTCTTTGTTCTTCTATATATCCCCCCGCACCACCCCCATCTCCCTGACCCCACGTAGCCCGGACCAGAGGTCTCTAACCCGGGGCCATCCATGCCTCGCCCTGTCACACGTGTTCGCCCGCCTGTCATTCACGGAACGACTTCACTTGCAGCGAGCGGAGTGATCAGTGATCACACGCGACTGTACATCGCAATGATCCGGCAGACAGACAAATATCCCCGCGGCATTGCCTCAACACGGACTGTTGGGGCAAGTGCTGTTAGCGAGCACCTATGAAGGCCGCCACGGTACACGAGGGGTGGGTGGCCAGCACCACGCCCGACCGCCTTTGTCTCCCCAGTGGCAATGTTTACACAGCACCAGGTACTCATTTGAGGCTGAGTCGACCTAGGGGAGGCCCGGGACCGGTTCAGATAATCGTCACTGGTGTTGGCCGTGAGCGGGAATCGAACCCGTGTCGCCGGGTTCATAGCGCAGCGCGCTAACCGCTACACTACCGCTCCCCACTGACACACACACACTGACACACACACACTGACACACACACACTGACACACACACACTGACACACACACACTGACACACACACACGTGTACTGGCGCGTAGCTACACACAGAGACTCGTTCTACCGCGCTAACTGGAATAATTAAGGTCACGCGTGCATCTGTCTTCACGACAAAAACGCGGTACGTGTGCGCTAAACCATTGTCACCAGAAACCTCTGGTGGTCTATATGGACATGAATGGAGAAAATAAAATAAAACAACGTTCAATAATTTACACTGCCGTATAATAGAAAAATGGTGAGCTGACGTCTTGGGCAACGACCCAATCTTCTGCAGAGCTCTGAAGAAGATCCGTTGCATTTGAAGAAGGGTTATTGGTCGGATCGTCGGTGTTTTCTTTTTATTCTGTGATAAGACACAGTGCGATTGCCTCAACAGACTGCTTGACAACGCCAGCCGTTTCATTTAGAGGTACACCTACGAATTGTTTCGTGACAGCGGCAGATTAAGTAGACAAAAACAGAGCCTTGATTATTGCAATAATGCTGCTTATTTACAACGGAGAGGCAGACACAGAGAGAGAGACTCTGAGTTTCGGGACAATTTTCCAAGAACGTCTCTCGCTGCAAAATGTTGGGCAAGTTTTTTTTACTCGGCGAGCGCTACGTGAGATGCCACCCGAGTAGAAAACAAGACAAAGACAGATCCCTAGCGTAGCCTTAACAGAATGTTGGGGCAAGTGCTGTTAGCGAGTAGCACCTATGAAGGCCGGCACGGCACACGAGGGGGTGGGTGGCCAGCAACCACGCCCGGCCGCCTTTGTCTCCCTAGTGGCGATGATTACTACACACCGCACCAGGTACTCATTTGAGGCTGAGTCGACCTAGGGGAGGCCCAGGACAGATTCAGATGATCGTGACCAGTGTTGTCCGTGAGCGGGAATCGATCTCGGGTCGCCGGGTTCATAACCCGGCGCTTACCATTGCGCTACCGGTCCCTGCGAGAACACACACACACGTACACAAGAGCACACAAGACTCAGAGCTCCACACAGATAGATTCAATAATCCGTCCATCACAATGTGTCAATCAGCTCTGGTTGCACAGTGGTCGGGGGGGCGGTGTCCATTAACATTCAACTGAGGGTAGGAAGACGGGGAGGGGGGACACCGATTGGGGTGTATGGTGAGGGGCCTTACGACCCATCGAACTTCTCGGCATCACAACTCGCCGATTGGAGGGGGGGGGGGGTATCAAGCTCCACGGTCACCCAGCGTCGCACGCGAGAACCGCCCGTGTCGCCCTCCCTCTCTCGCATCCCGCACCTCCGATGAGCACGCTTGGCTACACGCGGCGCGCAAGAATCCAGGTGTGACGATGAGCGCAACGTACGAGGAATTCTACTTGCTTGGGATTGCTCACGGGGGTTATTGTCCGACACTCGGTCGAAGTTCAGTATTTTCGTGGACACAGTTTCGTCGCAGCAGGGAGTGCGAGCGCGTCGTAACGCCTAGATGCGACCTGTGTGGGTGGATTGTTCGGCTTACGGGGAGCGGCGGTGTTGTGGTTAGCGCATTGCACTACGAATCCGGTCAGCCGAGTCCGATTTCTGCTCACGACCAACAGGCCAACATCGGTGGCGAATACCTGAACCTGTCCTGGCGCTGTCCTAGGTCGACTCAGCCTGAAATGAGTACGTGGTGCAGGGGTCTTAACTTTTGCACTGGGAAGATTGAGAGCGTGGTGCTGGCCACCCACCACCTAACCGTGCTGGGTTGACCTTCATAGATGCTCGCTGAGAGCACTTGCCCCAATAGTATTTTGAAGCTATACGGGGAGAGGTATTTGACCCTGTTACATCGTGAGAGATGTACTGTAACGGCTTGGGGAAGTCTTCCTCCAGCAGTGGATCGATCATGGTTGATGATGACATGCCGCTATGGAACGATGGGCGTTCAATGTGTACGTTGAGTGTCACACGGCAAAATGTATTCATGCATTTGACGACTCTACAGTTACGGAGTACTGTTGGACTTTTACGTGCATTTTATATTAATTATCTATATTTAATATATGCACTGTGCTGTTACTGGAACATGACTGTAACATTTAACTCTTTAACCCCCCCCCCCACCTTCCAAGGCTTAATATATCTCCCCACAAATGTTACGCGCAAACACATACCTGTGCACACACACACGTGCATGCTAAGACACACAAACACGGACACGTCTACCACAGTTGTACACACGCACCCACACGTGTACCCGCATGCACATCAGCGCACATACTCCATTACACACACAAGTGTGTTCACAGACAAAGATCCCCCGTATAGCCTTCACAGTCTGTTGAAGCAAGTGCTGTTATCGAGGACCGATGAATGACGGCACGGCACACGAGGGGGTGGGTGGCCAACACCACGCTCGTACCGCCTTGTCACGTCCGTACCAGGCCCCCATTTAAGGCTGAGTTGACCTCCGGGAGGCCCCGTAACGGGTCAGATTTGTTTCCCTCTTTTTGGTCGTGAGCAGGAATCGAACTCGAGTCGCCGGGTTTGTAGCAATGCGCTAACCACTCCGCCACCGCTCCCCACAGCCAGACACGCACAAACTCATATTCAAATACACATATACGGACATGCGCCTGTAAGTGATTGTGCCAGGCTAGGTGCACTTTGAGTCCACATCAAGAGTCGCGGTCACAGGATTAACCCAGGTGTTCAGGGTTCATTGACTATTCCGTAAGCAGGTTTAAAATACGTAGGCGCAAATACTCACGTGAACGTACATGCGCACACATACCCATATACATATACACATATACAGTGGTCATTCACACACACACATACAGCTCCGACAGACCGACACAAATAACTGACAGTTTACAATTAATGCAAATTAACAAGTATATATTATCATCATCATCTTGAGTCATGGTCAATCTACTGCTGGACGAATACCTCCCCACCCCGTATACATATCCCGCGATCCTCAGATGCAATCGTACACTATCGTATGGTGCCGTGTATAATCACTATTATAATCACGTTCATCATCAATATTTTATAATTAGCTGTGTCTCGTAACAATCACGCAATACGAGTACCCTGGCGAGATACGCAGGGCTGTGTGTGAGTCCACCACGTATAATGTGAATCGTGATTTTTTGGTTTGTTTAATATAATCACGCACGTTCACGCACACGCATAACGGAGCGGTGATGTGGTTGTGTGCGCGGTGCGCTAGCATGAGTTCGATTCCCGGAAATATCGATGCTTCCCCATTCACCAACCAAGCATTGGATTGAAACATCGCATCCTATTTATTTCACTAATATTATAGTCAGTTTTTTTTTATTTTTATCATTAAACATCGTCTACAATGTTTAATAGCGACCTCTTCATAGCGTCAACCAATCCGTCAGCTGCCACAATCGGGAGGCTTTGGCTCAAGCCACTTCTAGATGACGACGCCGCCGCCAAATGCGTCTCTCACGCTCCTGCCCGCGGAACGATCGACTCAGCAGTCCGTGAGCGGCCGATTCGATCGTCGCCGCGCGCGTCTGCGGTGGAAGTTCCCTCGTCGTGATTCATCTCGCCCACGGAAACGACCACAATCCACTCCTTGCGTGATGACGCGCGCGAATGCCTTGAATGTTCTTTATCTCCTCGAAGAGGCGATGCCTTGGCTCCCCTCCTCCTCCTCCTCCTCAATCGTTAATTTCCTTTATTAATGTATCAGGCGCCGATCCTCGTGGACTGTTCAGATGCATAGATGTGTTTGTTATGCATTAATCATGAAGACTTGTGGGTTATTAATTCCAACATTAATTTATGCTCTTTGAGCCGATAGCCAGAGAGAGGCACGCATCCCTTTTATTGGCTCAAGAGAAATGCATTTTTTAAAGGAAAGTGTCGGTGTGGAGTTCGCAAATATTCATTACTGTTTGAGATTATTGAATACATTTGTGCCAGTATTTTTTTTATATAATGTAATTCGTCATTAACGATGCTTTATAAAATATAAATGCGTAACGAGCTAACGTTTCAGGGATTGACCCTTGAGGATGCTGCTGCTGCTGCTGCGTTGGCAGTGATGCACAAACATCACAGACAGACACAAATCTCAACACATTCGTCAATAACACCATTCTCAATAATGTAAACAATATAAAATAGGCGACGTTTACGGGCAATGAACCTTTTTCATAACACGTCATCTACAATTGAAGACGACCAAATATTAGCCCACGAGATCTTTCCCGTTGTAAACTAAGGGCGCTAATCTAGCAGTGGCTGTTGATGTTGATGATGATGATGAAATAGAGGACGTTATAATACATGCTGAAGATGGCGAGTTAACTTCACACATGCACTGCGTGTTATTTATATCGCGTTAGGAAATTCGCGCGCTCACATTCTGTATGGTCAGCGTGGTAAAGTATAGCCAAATAACCCCTCCCCCACCCCGCAGGAAACCAGCTTAGGGAAGCAACCATCCAGCAGTGGATTAACAAAAAAACCATATCTGTGCTTGTGCTGCATTTTGTATTGGCAGTAAACTTAGTTCATGAACAGGCGAGAGAGACGGCGTTGTGAAATTGTCATTCACTTGTTTACCCAGAGGATCCCGAGTCCCATGGCTCGCTTTCAGGAGGGTCCTGTCGAGGCCTCGCAACGCGGGGCGATGCTCGCGATGTGTCTAGCGACTGAGTCATTTGTTTCTACGTACGTATGCGTGTGCTGCATATAGCAATGCGCTACGCACCCGGCGACCCGAGTTCGATTCCTGCTCACGGCCACCAACACCCGCGACGATTCTTTGAACCGGTACCCGGGCCTCCGCGAGGTCGACTCAGCCTCAAATGAGTACCGGGTGCGGTGTGCAAATATCGTCACTGGGAAGACAAAGGCGGTCGGGCGTGGTGTTGGACACTCACCGCCTCGTGTACCGCTTACTGCACTTGCCCCAACAGTCTGTTAAGACTATGCAGCGGATCTTTGCCTTTGCTGTGTATACACACAGGTTCAAGGGAAATCTGCCGCGGTTGTGTACGAATTTACATACAAAGACAACGATCGCCCGTCTAGCCTTGACTGCCCGTTGGGGCAAGTGCTGTTAGCGAGCAGCACTACCGGATGAATCGCCACTGCGACTCCCGCCGTGCACGTCGCACGGGCACAATGCGTTGGTGGTACTGTACTTCTATGCTCCCTCGTATGCAGTATATGCAACACCAAACCCGGCGCGGACCAGGGTGGTGAAGTATGGTCATTTAATCTACGCAAACCCGCTCCAGCTGATAGGGAAGTTCTCACGACTTCTCCGGATTGTCAGCTAAACATTTACTGACGGCCGCAGGTCACCGGCCTCTGTTCTCGGTCATGGGAAGGTTTTTATGTTATTTTTGTACATGCCATACTTCACCACGCTGGTCATTGCGAATTGGTGAACAGAAGTGCGGGGGACGGAACCGGCCGGTTCTGATGTCACTAATGTCCGCTCGACGTGGCCAGGAATCGAACTCGGGTCGCAACGCAGAGCAGCGCGCTAACCACTGCGCCACCGCTCCCCACTGGTATATACAGCTTCTAATTATTTTATTGGGCTCGGAGAGCGGCTGTGTAGACAGACCTCCTTAACCCCTACCCGCCCCACGCACCCCCCCCACGCCCCAACTCCTCCAACCCCACCGCCCTAATTGATTGGCCACCACTTTGTGTTTTCGGCCATAAACGCCCTCCAATTTATTCGCCAGACAAACTCGGGGCCGTAAAGGAATAAATCGGCGCAGTTGAAAGGAAAATCACAGAGAACCAACCGCAGGGGGAAAGAGAGAGAGAGAGAGAGAC
Organism: Lampetra fluviatilis; assembly: GCF_964198595.1. NCBI lineage: Eukaryota > Metazoa > Chordata > Hyperoartia > Petromyzontiformes > Petromyzontidae > Lampetra > Lampetra fluviatilis. Next base: position 2,354,201 of record NC_136313.1, on the reverse strand, counting down.
GCAGCGTGCCCCCCACCCCCCATACAGTCGCTTATGATGGTGGTGGTGATAGTGGGGGGGGGGGGTTCCTTTGCCTAAACAAACTCGGCAGCTTGTAAATGTATCCGTGTGCCCGTGTGAGTACAGCCGAGATGAGAGCACGGGCGCAAAGGATGCACCTACGGACGCACGCGCGCGCGCGTTGAACGAGAGAGAGAGAGAGAAAGTGACGGGGTGGGTGTGGGTGGTGAACGCGCGTTTTGAGTGAGATGCGAGCGGCGTGCCCAACACGAGGGCCCCGCGTGTCTCCATCCTCCTCTTTGAGCTCCCGATCGTGTGGGGGAGTCACTGTTTGGGGGCGGTGGGGTGCCGTGTACTCCCGATTGCACGACGCTTTCGGACAGTGAGACGCACCTGCAAGCCTCTCTCCCCGGTGTCTGTTAAAGTGCTCGCAGATCTGGTCACGCGCACGCACGCACGCGGCTGCTACCGGATTATAAGACGCACCTCCCGTGCCCCACCGCATACCCCCCCCCCCCCCCCGCAACTATTGCTTTAAAATAAAGTGCGTCTTAAAATGCGGTGAATGCGGTGATGATGATAATGACGATGAGCCATTTTTTATTAATCTACTGCTTGATGAATCGTCCCTCCCGTCCCGTCCCGGCCACACACGCGAAGGGTTGTTTGGCCATACTTCACCACGCTGGTCCGTGCGGGGTTTGGACGGTGAAGTTTTCTGAGCACTTTTTTGGACAGCGCTGATGTAATTGGATACCGTGGCCGGGAATTGAACTCAGGTGGGCCGGGTATGGAGCGTAAACTCATGGGATCCTGCGCCAACGCTCTCCCGCAAATTCTAATATTTATGCGCAGTCTGTAAATGCAAATACATGTATATACACAAGTACAAAAAAAACAAAGACCCCCCCGAGTAGCCTTAACAGACTGTTGGGGCAAGTGCTGTTAGCACCTATGAAAGACGGAACAGCACACGACAGGGTGGGTGGCCAGCACAACGCCCGACCGCCTTTGTAGCAATGTATACACACCACACCAGGTACTCATTTGAGGCTGAGTCGTCCTAGAAGAGGCCCCTGACCGGTTCAGATAATCGTCGCTGGGTGGTGGCCGTGAGCGGGAATGGAACCCGGGTCGCCGGGTTCATAGCACAGAGCGCTACCTGGTACACTACCTCTCACTACGTAAACATACACTGTATATATACACACACACGCACGCGCGCGCGCATATATATACTTACAATAATACATACAAGCAGACGCGCGTACACATGCAAGATAGACAAAGATCCCCCGTGTAGCCTGAATAGGCTGTTGGGACAAGGGTTGTCAGCGAGCACCTATAAAAGTCGACATGGAGCACAAGCGGGATAGGTGTGGCCATAATCACGACCCGGCCGCCTTTGTCTCCCAAGTGCCGATGTTTACACACACCCCCACCAGCTACTAATTTAAGGTCGAGACGACCTAAGGGAGGCCCAGGGCCGCTTTAGATATTCGCCGCTGATGTTGGCCGTTAGCGGGGATCGAACTCGTGGTGTGGGGTTCGTCGCAAGATATATTCACACAGACACGAATGTGCATCAAAGTACGGTATATATATACACTTACAAATATAAATACATACACACACGTTTGCGTAAGCCCGTTAAACATAAACTCACACACACACGTGCGCACGGAGTTAATGTTGTGTTCCATGTGCACACTGATCAGAATGGTGAAGTATGGTCTAGCAACCTCCACGATCAACTCGGCGTGAGAAGGCCGTCATCCAGCAGTGGAGTTGCAAGTTAGGTAATCTGATTCGATGTGTTTATCTTTGCCACTGCTAACCTCGTGTCTGCCCAGTCACCATTCGCTGTGCTTTTACGGCATTGCGAATGAAATCGTCATATAAAAACAAATTGCGAGTAATAAGTTAATGTTTTATATATATAGATGAAAATGCAAAGCTTCATTACAACGCTGGGTTTTGCCCCCACCCGGTACACCACATCCAGTATACACATCGCCTGCGGCCGCAAGTCGCATGCCACCAACTCCACTCTACTCGGGACTCGCAAATGATTGAACGGAAATAAATCCCGTAAAACAAAAAACAAACACACGTACGAAAACGCAATCTTACAATACATCGCGAGGTGTAGAAAAATAATAACGATCACTCTTTCATTAAATAATCAATCCACTGCTGGATGAACGCCTGCCCACGCGGGTTGGAGGCTGAAGCGATATATTTCAACCGAGCACGGGGTTCGGATAGCACTGTCAGGGAATCTAGCTCATGCACAGCGCAATGCGCTAACCGCAGCCCCACCGCTCCTTCTCGATTAAACAATAACAGCAGCAGCAGCATTAAGACATTACACGCGTGGTAAGTGTACTGAACCGTGCATGGTCGGGAGAAGTAAATGCACAGGTATATATACTCCCTGCGGCGATGGCGTTTAGCCGCTAATGAATGTTATTGGTGTGTGCGCCTGCTGCGGTGGTGGTTGGTTGTGGTTGGTGGTGGCGGCGTTGCCAAGCTTTCTAATCTAATCGCGCAAACATTTTTTTTTTGCCAAACAAAGTGGTCGTCCGGGGTCTGTCCGTGAGCGTCCTTGACGTTTTGATCTGCCGATGCCTAGTTGTCACTGGCAGTCTGGAGGGTTGACCTCCGAGGCCGGCCCCGTCTCTTCTGACCCCCCCTGCTCACTCACGCCCCCCCCCTCCGCTAAATCCCTAACCTCTCTCTAACCCTATCTCCCTGCCGCACTCCGCGAAGTTGACACTGAGTGGACACTGACCAAGCAGCCACCCCCCTCTCCCCCCCGTTCCCGAGCGGCGGAATAACCCATTAAAGTATTGGAGCTGTGTTTATTTATTATTATTATGTACAGAAAGCGTCTCTCTGAGATGGTTTCGGGATTGTGCCCGCATACGCGTCCCACGTTGCCGCTCCGCATTGCTAGGAGATTCTTCTTCTTATTCATCATCGTCGTCTTCTTCTAATTCTGGAACTGAATATGGTGCGTGGAGCGAACCGTCGGACAGCGTGCCTCGCAACACGCGCTGCAAACCGAACACACATCGAGGAGCTTACACAGCGGCAATTACGCAGTATACAGACCTCTCTGTACACACACGGTATATGCAACGGCAAGGATCCCCCGTGTCAAGCCTTCAGTGAGTTTTGGGGCAAGCGCTTCGCGAGAATCTACGAAGGTCGGAACGACAGACGAGGGGGTGGGCGGCCAGCACCACGCCAGATCCACATTTGTGTTTACACACGCAGCCTTGCGATGTTTACACACACCACCGCATCAGCTACTCGCGTGGAGCTGAGTCGATCTAGGGGGAAGCCCAGGACCGGTTCAGGTAATCGTCACCGGTGTTGGCCGGGAGCGGGCATTTAACCCAGGTAGCCGGGTTTGCAGCGCAGCGCGTTAACCACTACGCTGCCGCTCCCCATATATACTATACTGCGCGCACACACGCGCACACGTGGGTAGCAGTGGTGCAGTGGTTAGCGTGCTGCGCCGTAGACCCTGTAACCTAAATTGGATAGCTGGCCATGGCGAGCCCACGATAAGTGGCCAGTAATGCTGCGTGGTGGGAAGGACAGCGCAGTACAGCAACATCAGACTAATGTTAAGAAGAATCGATGAATCGAGTTTCCTGGCTGGCTGCTGTCTGGGCATCTCTTCACCCCCAACGATGCCTCTCTGTTGTTTGTGTCTGCTGCTGCTGGCCATGGCCACCGAAACTAGCTGGGTAACTGTCTAAACGAGATTTTCTTTGTAACAAATAAACGTTGGACCCGATTGAAACATCGGCAGAAGACGTTCAGAAGAAGTTTGATAATCATAATAATGATTCGAGATTTTTAGTTTATTTTGGTGCTCTGAATGTCCAAATGATGGGTCACTTTGTTGAGCTATCATTTGGCAGGTCGCTTCTGAAATATAAGTTAATGCCTCGGTGGTAGGATGGGGATGATTTAGTGTTGTGTTTGTTTGTGTTTGGGCGATTTGTTGACCTTTCTTGTACTTTTCACTCCTGTTGTGTTTTTGTCCTGTTTGTTGTTGTGACGTTCTTACCAGAGGTGGGACAAAGTCATTGTTATGCAAGTCCAAGTCGAGTCGCAAGTCATCAAATTCATGACTCGAGTCTGACTCGAGTCCACATCAGTTCTTACCCCGTGCCCCGCCTGGACATCTGTGAAAAAGAGCTTCATAGCTCATCAGATTCCTCCTGCAGTACAAATAAATATTCTGATTCTGAGATAGTAACACCGGAGGTAACGAAAACACGGAAGACTGACCACGGTTCGTTTCAAATTTGCTCTAACTTTTCAACGTATGCTATTATTGATGAATTTTTCACGGGAATATTCTTGAAATCCTACGGGACGTAAAACAAAACATTTCACAATTCATATTATCTTGGCATGTTATTACTTTTAATTTCTCTGAATTGTCTTGCATATTCCGTTGCAGAACGACGAGTTCTCTGCCTGGATATTTTTTTGTTCATTAAACTATTTCAGGTGGATAATGCCTCGAGATGGAACATCTCGTTTCCCGAACCTCCGATGAACACGGTTGCCCTATGTACGGTGCGAAAGAAGTTCAACATACATAGTCACACCGGAGTGTCCTGGGTACGCATTGTGTACCATAACATCAATGCTACAAACCCCGAGTATCCACACCTTCCTCGACCCCGCGCTGACCCGGCGTGGTGAAGTATGGTCAAAAACCCCCCCTCCCAGATCCGCACAGTGTGTGGGGGAGAGAGGGCTTCATCCAGCAGTGGATTGTGCTTTACACTGCCCTTTCACCATGTACACATGCACACTGCGTGTGTACACGTTCATTGTGTTTCCACGGCTATCGCTAACATCAGCTGAATCGTATTTTAAATCCTGGGCTTCTTCTAGATCGACTCAGCCTGAAGTGAGTACCTTGTGCAGTGTGTACTGTTGAAACGATTGACTCGCTTACTGATTCGAGCCACTCCATCTTCTCGTGTGCACTGCCGGCCTTAATAGCTAGTCCACTCGCTAACCAGCCTCTCGAAAACGGCATTTGTACCGCGTAATATTCGTGACTATTTTTTTTACAGCAGCACATTCTTCGTAGCGGAGACGGACTCGTGCCTCGAAACGTCGAGTTATTACGAGCGTGCTCCTCCAGGGCGGTGCTAGTGATGAGAGAGTTGCGTTTGAGTGTCAGTGCTGCGTCCGCTGCCCAACGCAGTTGATGGGTTCTGCCGTGCGCGACATGGGGTCGAGTTTGGCGAGCTCGTGAGAAAACACGCGTTTAGAGTATCTTGGCCTGCAAAGAATGTCCAAATGATGATTAAGCCACTTCGCTGAGCAATCATTGGCCACGGGCTATTCGCTGTGTAACTCGGCGGGGCATTACCTGGTAAAAAATAAAATACAAAAATAGTAATGGTGTGTTTTTTTTGTGTGTGTGTGTTGATGGCAAGTCAACTGCTCATGCCATCGGCGAGAACGCGAGCCACGTGACCGTTTCTCGCGCGCGTGACATCAAGGAGGTGCGCATTGCCTCCGTCATTATCGCAGCGTTGAGATTGGGACTTCAAAGTAAATTAGTTTTTTGCGCGAGTTTTTATTTTTATAATTTAAATAATAATCTATCCATCTTTCACTTCCCCCCCTCGCCACCCCCCTTAGCTTTGAAGCCTTCTTTACGGTTCGCGCGCGCGCGCGTGTAAAACATAAAAATCCCGTGTAAATTAAAGACAAAGATCCCCCGTATAGCCTTTACAGACTGTTGGGGCAAGTGCTGTTAGCGAATAGCACTTGAGAAGGCCTGGACGGCACACGAGGGGGTGGGTGGCCAGAACCACGCCCGGTGGTAGTGTAGCAATGAGCGCGCCCGATCAGCCGAGTTAGATTCCCGCTCACGGCCTCCTCTATGTCGACTCAGCCTCACATGAATACCTCGCGCGATGTGTCAATATCGTCACTAGGGAGACAAAGGCGGCCGGACAAACTACACAACATTTTATAGACGACAGATGATGGCGGTATCATTATCATCCATTATCTATCCACTGCTGGTTGAAGGTCTTCCCATGTCGTTATACCATGTCGGGTCCACACCTGAGCGATCGGTTGCATGCAACTCAATCGCTTTTACGTGGACTTCTCTGCAACGAGTTGCGCGCAGTTGCGCCAGCAATGAGACTTTCGTTTCACGCATCGATCCGCTCAGCGATTTGCACCGACGACGCATTTCATCATCGCCAGGTGCTGCACATTTGCCAACTATCGATTGGTAGCAGGTGACACTTTAAGTTGCGCGATTTCGAAGAGGGATTTAGTTGCCCGGCTGATCGCTGGGGTGTCTACCTCGCTCCGTAGTCCACCCGGCACTTCCACCTGTGCACAATCGGTGGTCACGAATTCACTGCCGCTCGCTCCACTGTTTCTATTGCTCCCGTGGGCAGCAACCTCGGCTCCTTCCCCCCACCACCACTCACTCACCGTTCCCCCTACCCCTTAAACCCCTCCCCTCGACTCCCCGTGTCCCCCCTTAGACCCCCTCCCCCCCCCGGAGCGCAAAGGTCAAGCGGTCGTGGGATCAGGTCAGGGCGCATGAAGGCTGCGGCTCCCCCCGCGCGGCACGGATCGTGCGCTCTCGCGATGGTTGTCAGAGGCGAGCCTCGCTTTGTGAATAATTGGATGTTTTGGTAAAAGGTTAAATCTACACCCTTAATTCATTACGCGCGGTACAAGGGAACTCTTTGAGAGAGAGAGAGACCGTGGTGGTTGTGTATATACGCGTGGTGGTTGTGTATATACGTGTGGTGGTTGTGTATATACGCGTGGTGTGTGTGGCGTTTTTGCGGGGAGCGGTAGTGTAGCGGTTAACGCGCTGTGCTTGGAACCCGGGTCACCAGAGTTCGATTCCCGCTCACGGTCAAAACCGGCGACAATGATCTAAACCGGTCCTGGGCTTCTCCCTAGGTCGACTCAGCCACAAATGTGTACCTGGTGCCGTGTGTAAACATCGCCACTGGGGGGACAAATACGGCCAGGCGTGGTGCTAGCCACCCACCCCCTCGTGTGTCGTGCAGGCCTTCATAGGTGCTCCTCGCTAACAGCACTTGCCCCAACAGTCTGTGAAGCCTATATGGGGAGATCTTTGTCTCTGTGTTTTTGCTACGCGTACACGTTACGAACTTCTGTTGCAAGTTGACTCTATCACGGGCTCTAGAAAGTGATAACGCGGTTTCTGTGTTAGTACCCGGCACGGCCGTGTTCATAGCGCGATGCGCCCACGCACTGCACCACCACTTCGCCTAACACCAGTGGCGAGTGAAATCGGAGCCGGTCCTGGGCACTCCGCTTCACTAGCCCGCATTGACCCAAGTGGTGAAGTATGGTCAAACATCCCCCGAGACACGGGGTCAGCCTTCACCCAGTGGATTGATCAAGGGATGTGCGTTGCATTTTTGTTACTTTTTTTTAAAGCGACGATCTATCATACACGGCGACACTTCGGGTGATACAAAGATCCGCCCGTATAAAATGCGCGGACTTTTGGGACAAGCGCCGTTAGCGAGCGCCTATTGAAGCCGTGGAATGATGACGCGACGTCTGATTCTCTTCGTCCTAAATTTGATTTTGAGCGCGGCTAACATCAGCCGCAAATTGCACACAAACGGGTCAACGGGTCTCCCCCACAGGTCGACTCAGCCTTAAATGAGCGTCTGGCGTGGTGTATAAACCAACCCTAACCCCCGCTGACCCGACGGCGTAGGGTCGGATAACTCCATCCAGCAGTGGATTGGAAAGGGGCTGAAATAATTACAGAGGGCCACGCCTGACCGTCTTTGTCTTCCCAGTGCCGCTGTTTACACAGCGCACTTAGGGGGCACTCATTTTAAGGCTGAGTCGACCCAGGGGGGGGGGGGGTTGGGGTGCTCAGTACCGGTTGGTATATCACTCGACAACAATATACAACAACCCCCACCCCCCGTGTATGTTCCTATGGCTATTGTTCCGCAGTGCTCGCCAGATCCATTGTTTGAGAGCCGGGGGTTATCTTGAAATCTCGCGCGCGATCTTATCCCGCGCGGCATGTTATCACGCCACGTGTACAATGGCGCGTCGATTATGCTGATTGGCGTGCTTTAAATATTTTGCTGGAAAAAAATACTCAGTGGCGACAGTCGAGAGCGAGCGGTTTTTCTTTTTTTGCTTGCGTTAGACACGGACGTGTGTACCGGGTCTAGACACATACATGTAACGCGCATGTAACATTACAGCGCCTTCTGTCAAACAAACTCCCACGAAACCTGACCGCGAGTTGTACATCTATAACATCCACGAGTGGATGAGCGTCACAGCGGACGCAGCGTCTGCGGCCAGCCGCTTGTTGGAGCGCGAGGCACCGGCAAAGGCACCTCGCCTCGCCTGGAAGCGATTACAAGGCTCGCACTTTATCTGTGGCACAGAGGTTGGCACGGGGGGGGGGGGGGGGTGCTGAGCAATTAGCAATTAGTGGCGTGTCCAGAGGCCTGGGGGATCGGGGGGGGGGGGAGGGGGGGCACAGTCCACCTGGTGTACAACACACCTCCCCCCCCCTAGCCGCTCCCGAAATAACAGCCCCCCTCTGAATCACAGCACCCCCTAATGCAATAGCCCAGTACAAACCCACCCACCCCACATTTATGTATCACCCAGTGGCGGATGCATGGAAGAGGCGATGGGGGGGCTTGGGGGTAGGGGGGGGTTGTGTCTCCCCCACACGGTGTTTTTGATTAATAGTTGCCAGAGAGAAAATACGAGGAATGATTAGTCGATTAATGTTGTGTCATATTTAAAACGCTTGACAATGTCCTTGACAATGTCTGACCCGCACTTCCATTGGGAAGTTTGTAGTTCAACCTATGACATCACGCCCTGTGATCCACAGCCCCTCTGATCCACAGCTCCTCTGATCCACAGCCCCTCTGAGCCAGAGACCCCCTGAACCAAAGCCTACATCTCCATTATCGGAGTTGGCAATTCACGCCAACCCCCGAATCCACAACAAACACTATCGGGGCAAGTGCTGTTAGCGAGCACCTATGAAGGCCGGCACGACACATGAAGGGGTGGGTTGCCAGCACCACGCCGTTCCGCCTTTGTCCCCCCAGCGGCGATGTTTACACACCGCACCAGGTACTTATTTGAGGCTGAGTCGACCTAAGGTGAGGTAGGCCCAGGACCGGTTCAGATAATTGTCATTAGTGGTGGCCGTGAGCGGGAATCGAACCCGGGTCGCTGGGAATCGAACCCCGGTCGCCGGGTTCGTAGCACAGCACGCTAACCGCTACACCACCGCTCACACGCACAGACACACATACACACAGACAAGTCTCAGTGTATAAATAACACAGAGCGATGGTGAACAGGGATTACGTGGGGATTATTCTTAACTCGTGAGAATGATGCTGACACAATGACCATCTGGACACGCACGAGCCGAGCGAGGTGGGGGGGGTTGACGCTGTCATCTCAGCGCATTTCGTTGTCTCGTGCCGGACATTGACCCAGTCGCGTCTTGTAGAGGAGAGTTCCATCGGCGAAAAAAATAACTGAACACAACCCCCTGGAAAAAAGCACAAAAACTTCCGACGCACTTCGACGACTCGGCGTCCCCTCCCTCTCGACGATGGGCCGACCAGCGACAATCATCTGCGGTGCGGCCACTTCAGTGTCCGGTGCCTCGCGACGTCATCTCCAAAGCTAAGCAAGGGGGTTGGTGTCGTTGAGCCTGCACGGTTTCCTGCAGGGGTCCGGCTACCTGCGGCTCCCAGAGGCGCAGGCGGCTCTTTAAGGACTGCAGTGCGGCAACAAAATAATGGGTCCACTTGTTATTTTGGTTGCTGACCCTTGCACATGGGCGTCCAGTTTACCATGGAAGTCCAGTTTACCATGGGAGACCAGTTTACCATGGAAGTCCAGTTTAACATGGAAGTCCAGTTTAACATGGGAGTCCAGTTTACCATGGGAGTCGAGTTTGCCATGGGAGTCCAGTTCACCATGGAAGTCCAGTTCACCATGGGAGTCAAGTTTACCATGGGAGTCCTGTTCACCATGGGAGTCCAGTTCACCATGGGAGTCCAGTTTACCATGGAAGTCCATTTCACCATGGGAGTCCAGTTCACCAACCAGCAGTGGATTTACGCCGTGCCGCACCTGTCAATGGCCCTGGCATATCACACGCGATTGTTCGTAACTAACTTGGGGTCATTTGATCGCCGTTCGCTCTGCAGAGGACGTGGACCGAATCTTTGCTACTTTTGTCGCCGATGTTAAACGACCTGTTTTGAAATCTCAACAGTTTTCGGTTATCGGAACGTTACGCTCAAATTACAATGTTGTGATAATTATATGCCGGGGATTTTAATTTATTATTACCATCGTGTTACCCTCTGCCCCAGGTGTCCCTCGGTAAAAGAGATGTATGTATCATCCTTCAGTTGAAATAAACCCATTGTGTGAATACTCGCATGGTGGATGGCGTGATGTTTGTGTGAGTGACCGTTCCTTAATTAATGTTTCACGATGTACAGCAACCCCTTTGTTTATCCACAGCTGGATGAAGGCCTCCCCGTGCCGTGTCGGCCATGGGTATTTGTTTTGACCATACTTCACCACGCTGGTAAGTGCGGGTTGGTGGACGAGTTGGTGATTCAGGACCTGTTCAGATTAGATCACTCAGCGCTAATAACTTTATCCGTGGCCGGGAATCCAACTCAGATGACCGGGTTCGTAGGGGGAGTGCGCTAACCGCAGTGCCACCGCTCCCCCCAACCACCCCCCAACCTCCCCCCCCCATTAAACAGTTAATGGATTACAACTAACATCACCTTTACTTTCAATTTACGAAATTGATTTCGCTAAGACGAAGGTACTTTGCAAACCCACTGGCTATCAACAAAGATTTGTCCATGAAGCCATCCACATATACAGACACAACTTAAATCGAGAAGATGGGTACAAACTGAGTAATCATTGGAAGGACGCTATCAACCAGTTTAAGTCGTCGTAGCTGGCTGTGATGTTCCCATCCTACCACCTTCCGATGTTAATTGTTATTTTCGGCTCTTTGATTTTACATGAACAGGTTAAATTTCCCACCCTAACACAGCCAACTCGCTCGCCGTGCTCGACGTTCGCTGCTCTGCGATCTCCCATCAACATGCTAATCTCTCACATTAACATAGCCACCTCCGCACCCTTGTGGACGTCACCCTCCGATCCTACATTAACATGCTAATCTCTCACATTAACATCGCTAGCGCCGCCCATTTCGTTTATGACCCTTGGGCTACACCCATTTTAAACCTTTAAAACAGACAGCCTCAGCAGCTTTCCCCCTCTGTTTTTTTTCCTTCATGATGACGAACGCTTGTGTTGCGATCGAAACGTCGTAGTTTTTTGCTATTTTTTTTGTTATTTTCTTTTAACCCATCTACGTGACTTTACCGAAAGACCCAAAGAATATTTAAATGCATCTTCAATTATTTACAAGTTTTCAGAACGCCGTTTGGGAAACTATTTGTGGAACGCCGCATCCATCTCGATCAGTCCATGCATCAACCTCATTATATATATAAGAAATGCAAATACACCTACCCATACGATTATCTGAATAGAGAACACAATGATAAAGCAGTGTTACGGACAGGCGTTCCTCTTAGGGGGAGTTAATGTGTATTCCAAGCGGGATTGGCGGCGTTCCGGATAGGAAAAAAACATACCGAGTGAGAGATGAAGCAATGAATGGGTGGCGACGGAACGCTGGCAACGGGGCAGGTAGAACTCGTCCATAATTAAGGTTAAAAATCCTCACCGTACCGAACACGCGCACGCGAGTCACCAAGTCATTAAACATCTGCCCACAAAGATGGCAATGTCATGTTGACATTAACTCGAGGGTCTTTTGGCCTCTGTTCTCTCAAGCTGGCCAGACATTTTGGAAGAAGATGTGGGTGGATGGGTGGTGGTGGTGAGTGCTAATGTGTGCCACGCGTGATTAATGCGCACCCACACTCTACCCCACCGCACGCGACTCGCCGACTGGGGACTGAGTGCGGTGTCACGATTTGTTCTGCTGCGTGGACGGCTTTCAGAATCTTGTGCCACTGTTTCAAGCGCCACGCCGGCAGATTGACTCGATCCGGAATCTGAATCGGACAATTTTTTTTGTACTGCGGGAGAAATCCGATTCGCCAGGAAGCTCGTATTTTTCATAGATGTCCAGTAGGGGCAGGTCAGAACGTTACAAAAACAAACAATACAAAGACACAATATGAGTGATGGTGATTGCTTGTGTTGCAGTCGAAACGTCGTGAGAAATTTTTTTGTTGTTTTATATTTATATTATTTTATTATTTCCCTTCTACGTGACTTTACCGAAATAACCAAGAATATGAATCACTGCAGTCACGAAGGCTTTAAATAAAAATGTAAACAAATCAGTTGAACATAAATATACAAATAAAACTGAACATTTGTTTTCACCTTACCAATGTAAAGCCCACTGAGAAATTTGCTTATTTTTCAGAAGCGACCTGGCCACAAATGATATCTTAACGAAGTGGCTTATCATGTCCGGTGGAATAACCATTCCACCAGGTCAGCACCAAGTGTTATTATCATTAAGATTAGTGCTGTGTTATTATTATATTGTTGTTCTTCTTGGTTATTTCGGTAAAGTCACGTAGAAGGGAAATAATAAAATAATACAAATTTAACATACTATTTTTATTTTATAATTTCTCTTCTACGTGACTTTACCGAAAGAACCAAGAAGATGAATCCCTGCAGACACGAAAGCTTTAAATCGAAATATATTGTTGTTGTTGCGTATGGACCCCGCACGCATCGCATCTGGCCGTTGTATTCCCACTTCAGCGATGGGAAGTGTTTGTCCAGCTGACCCGTGGGTACCGACCGAAGCTCACGCAGCAGCACAAGGAGGAGAGGGGGGGGGGGGGGGTTGAGGGGGTGGGCATGGAGACCGCCCCACAGCAGAACTTGTACCGCCCATTCCACTTATTGGGTCCATGCATCTACCCACTGCTGGATGAAGGCCTTCCGAAAACTGAAAAGTGCACAAAGAAGCGTGGAAGGGAGGCAGCATTGCCAGTAATTATCCTGAGAGCTATATATGCATACACGCAGTATATACAAATGTATATTCATAGAGGCACACGTTAATTCGAGAACTTGCGCCAGGCGGAGACGTCAGATTGCCCGCTTGGGAAAGTGGTTCGGGATTGAATGTGACGGTGGAACCTGCGGGCGAGACCACCAACGGAAGTGGCAGCCAAAAGGAGGATTACATTCCAACCGGCCGCGTGGTGAGAGCCCACCCACGGAGACGGAGCGGTGAAATCAGCTCGCGCGGGCACCTTGCGCTGGGTGCACTGAAGATGCAGGCCTTCATCCAGCGGCGGATAGATAATGACGGCAGCTGCTGCTGCTGATGATGATAATGGTGATGATGATGCCGAGAACAAAGATGATTGCACGACAGTGAGGGTTGATGCTTGAATAGCGATAGGCGATTATTGCAAATTGATGTGCGCTACCGAACGGTACATTTTTTTGCGGGGCCGTTCAATTATTTAAGCGCTCGTTAGTGTGTGTGTGTGTTTTTGTGTGCGCAATTTTATGCGATTCGTTCGTTACAAGATTGATAAAGACATCCGATATCTTCTCTACCCCCCCGCAAAGCACAGCTAGACGCACGCACACGAAGCCGCGTGTGAATCAATGCGCACAGAGAACTGGCCCAAAAGGCAGCGGATCATATATAATTCACGACTGTTGTAATTTGAAGCGTTATTAGATTTGCCAAAGTGCCATGAAATACTTCGCAGATTATATTGTGATTCCATTGTGTGCCCAAACGACTACTTTTTGAGCGCGTCGTGTTATTCACAGTAATGTCCACTCAGGTCCGTTAAACACACACAGACACACACACACGTGGTGGGGTTGCGAATGGAAGAGTGCCTTGGTATGAGGTCGAGGTAGTGTGGTTAAGATGTGTCTCGATCTATCTCTGAGGATGCGTTGTCGACGTGTATCGGATTTCGCTCCAAGCGCTGGGAGCATCTTGGTTTTTTGTCTTTCAGGGCACGAAGAAGCCCCCAGCAAGCGGAGATAAGCATCGGACATCACCGCCATGTGCCTGGCAGCTTCTTCGTGAAGTGAAGAAATGAAGGAGCTCCCGGACAACCCGCAAACAATCGGCGAGAGCTCTGAAGCGGAACCGCGAGAGCCTACGCGGTGGTATGCACATCGTTTTTCTCCAGAGCGGAAAAAAGGAGTGGGACCAAACCACCTTGTGTCACCGGGCAAATGTGATCCCGTCTCACGTTTGGACGCGTGGCCGCACGCGCGGAACGGAGCGGGGGCGTCAGGGACTTGGGATCGACGCGGTGACGTCATATGTCGGAATCGACGCGGTGACGTCATACGTCAGTTTCAAACGACACACAGAAACGATGTGTGCAGAAAGCACTCTGGGCCTCGGCGTGCATTATGACAAAAAAAAACCATCAACAGTTCCCGTAGAACTGCATTGTCCATTGACGTCTTACATCCCGTTGGCCTGGAGGACCCGGGAGTGCGTGGAGGAATGAGAAACTCGATATTATCCGGAACTCTCCTAGGGCCGGCTTGGATTATCGGCATAAGGCACTACCACTTAGAGTACAAGCTAAGGCCATCCCACAATAATCCTATAGTATTGCACCGCACATCCCTACAATCCTGCGGATAGGCTTTCGGACAATTCCAAGGCGAGATGAATGCGGCGTGCCAACACAACAGCGTCCCACGGATGTTTCCGGCTGAGATAAAGCCTCGGGCCTGTAAGGCAGCACGTGGCTCGGGGAGACGCGGAGAGGGAGGCATTGGGACACACCGCAGGACGGAACTGGGGAGTTGTAACGCTTGCCAACATCTCAAGTCACACGCCGCTGTCGAACACCTCGCGGAGCCGGGTTAGCGTCGGGGGTTTGCAGCCCGCCACAGCGTAACTATTCCGAGGCCTGTCAAAGACTCTCCTACACCAGCACCTTCGCCCCCCGGCCATATGCGCGGAAATTGTGTGGCAAAGTGTTTGCACGTGATGCACGTGAGGTACACATGATGCACACGTGATGCACGTGTGACACGCGTGCGTCACGTGATGCACACGTGATGCACGTGAGGCACACGTGCGTCACGTGATGCACACGTGATGCACGTGTGACACGCGTGCGTCACGTGATGCACACGTGATGCACGTGTGACACGCGTGCGTCACGTGATGCACACGTGATGCACGTGAGGCACACGTGCGGCGGAGGCTACACACGCAAAACGCCGGGCACGTGGAAACGAACGAAGCCATCGGTCCACTGCTGGTCAATGCCGCAATACGAATGAAGCACTGTGGCTGTGCATCTAACTGAACATCTGTGGGGTGATGAAAAAAAAGAGCTTCATAGCTCATCGGATTCCTCCAGAATAAATACAAAAAAAGATTCTGATGGAGATAAAACAGTAAATATATATTTTTTTATTCTGATCAAACCGGCCGCATGAGTTATATTGCTGATCACGCGGGTTACTCGTGAGTGAATTCGGAACGGGTCATGGGGTCCCGACCCACCTGCATCAACCCGTAAGGTCAAATAAAATAATTATTGGGACAGTGCGCTACTTTGAATTGCAGCTTTTAGCTGTGTCACAGGTGATCATTTCTAACTTGTAGCTGCAACACTTCGGAACGCGATTTTTTTTTCATTATTAACACGGTATTTTCCAGAAGTACATAATACACCGCAGGATCGAAGCTTGGGGAGGCCTTCATCCCGCAGTTGCTGCTGCTGCTGCTGATTAACACACTGAGCATCATCGCAGGTTGGGTTCAACCCCAGGTGGTGGTGGAGTGGGATGGGGGACAGGGGCGCGGTGGGGTGACCAGGGCTTTGCAGGCTATGGGAGAGAAGAGGTCCCTGTTGGCTGGAGGAGTGACACTGAGGATGAGGAGGAGGGCGGTGAGAGGGGGGGGGGCTTGGCACGGGCTTCCAGCCTGCACCTGTTTGCTCCCCGACACAATGAGCGTCTTTGTTTTGTCCGCGAATGGGTTGAATGTCTGTGAACCTCCTCGTCCCGTCTCAAGGGCGGGCGGGCGGGTGCGGCGGTTTTTGCGGTTTAGCGTGTGGATCAGGGCGGCTGAAACCTCGAGGGTTCAACCCCCCCCCCCCCCCCCCTTCGAGGTTCGACGTTTCGCGGCTCTTTCCCCAACCGCTCAGATAATTGGCGAGGAACCGAACCGGCTTGGTTCGTCGCCAAAAGCCGAGTGCCAACAGTCCACGTGAGTGGCTCCACTTTAACGATGCTGCCCAGGGGAATCCAACTTCTCTGGCTGGCTTCGAGGGTAGGGGATTATCGGCGTAAGGCACTATCACTAGATTACGAGCTATGCATACAGACACTCCTATATTAGTGTACACTAAAGCCAGTATGAATATACGTATTTTTTATGGGTGCAATTGTGAACAACAGCCATAACGGACATCACTACACCTAATCGGCATAATAATTGGTTATTGAACATGAGTTGCACGGACTCGCACGGTGATCCGGCCAGTAATTAATCACTGACGCTGTTCGTGATGAAGTCACCAGCAGACCTTTGCTTGTGTCGAATCAATGTTGCTGATATTGCGCAATCTCCCGGAAGGCCGTGTAGATTGTTTAGAAGTAGAAACCAAGACGTCTTACATCATGGGATCTTATAGCTTAAATTTCGATTTAAAGCTTTCGTGACCGCAGGGATTCATCTTCTTGGTTCTTTCGGTAAAGTCACGTAGCAGGGAAATAATAAGATTATTATTTCCCTGCTTGCTCACTCCGAGCTATACATGTTCTGATACGTGCATTGGCTTTGTACTTGTTCGCCTTTTGGCGTTCTCAGATGAGACACTGGTGAGACTAGGTCATAAAGAAGTCTTTCTATGGTGTAGGCCAATCAGCTTCAAATACAATTCATCATATATTACCAGAGCATGTTCTCTTTTAATGTTCACCACAAGTACGTGTGGTTAATGCAGCACTTGATTCCTTTAAAAAAGTTAATATTTGGTGTTTGAACATCTTTACACAACTGTTTTATTGCCAAAAAAGGTCAAACCTATTCTTATTTTTCATACCAATGCGTCTTCTTACTTGCTATTCTTTTTATTAACGTGGAGGCGCCATGTAGATGTGAAGGAAGCGTGCCGTCCTGATGACTTCTCGCGCGCTTAAATTGGATCACTCGCTGCTCCATCTCCATCGGCGGCAGTGACAAGAGGGTCGTCACTTGTGGCGCTCGCCTGTGGACAGCTCACGCACAGCAGAGAGACACGGCGACGCTGCTGGAACAGAGAGAGTTTCCAATGTAAGCTTAGAAAGCTCAATGAGCGACGGGTTTCAATTGTCAGAGGTCTCGAGTCCTCCAAGATTTCGTCGGACATTGGCGGATAACTACAGAAGAAGTTAATCGTCAGATAGGCCGAAATGTCTCTACTGCACGTGTCGTCACATGTTCCCCCCCTTCCACAGAGGAAGTTACAAAGGTAGATCGATTAAACACTCACACATAGATAATAAGGGGTTTGGGGGGTTAGATTGCGTAAATATATAAATGTGTCGTTAAACCCGCCACCACCCGACACAGCTAATTAGTAAGGTTTGTCACGTAAACAGAACGTGCCAATTCCTTACTAGTACAGCACTACACCGGTGTGTTGGAGAGCCAAGCCACAACATTTACAACCTGAGTACGACGTTTCGCCAGTAAATGCAACTAGCAACATCAGACGACAGCCACATTTGTGGAGAAGTCCACCTGTTACGCGATCTAACCCAACACACCTGTATAATGGATGATATTGGTGGCGAAAGCCTACGTGTTAAACTGGCTCACACGTAGACTCGATCTTAAATAAACTCGGCCATGCAGGTACTCGATGATACGTGAAGACAAGCGATACGTACACTCAACAATACACTCAATCGTAGCTGACCTCGAGCAATAGAACAATATATAAATGACTACACTTGGAATTCACTGTTGTCAAATCACATTAACGAATTACAGTGGCATGTTTCTACGTTGAACTTTTTCGCACCGTACGTAGTCAACCATGCTAATCGGAGGTGCTCACAGTTTGCAAGGGTCGCCTCCTTCCCACGTCTCTCTCTCCGCATTAATGCATTGTTATTAGTTGTGGATTGTTCAGCCTGACCACCGTCATCAGCCATGATTTATCCACTGCTTGATAAAGGCGTCCCGAAGCCTCCAACCGCCACCTCTCACGGCTCCGCGATGACGCAATCCACGCAGGTGCCTGCACTCCAGCTGATGCCATCGCTCCATCTCCTGACGTTTTTACGTCCTCTCCGACACGTTCCATTCCTTGCGTGTCACTCCGTCATTATCCTTGACCATCCATGATCCCTGCTAGACGTGGTGTGTCCTGTCCTGGGCCACGCTGACTTTTCTCGAGTGTGGAAGATGTCACGAACTTGCGTGTGTTCTCAAATCCAC
The DNA here is from genome assembly GCF_964198595.1 of Lampetra fluviatilis. NCBI lineage: Eukaryota > Metazoa > Chordata > Hyperoartia > Petromyzontiformes > Petromyzontidae > Lampetra > Lampetra fluviatilis. The sequence goes on along the minus strand of NC_136313.1, from coordinate 2,335,582 downwards.
GTGGCCTCTCTCTGTCTCTCAATGCACTCAATTCCCAGGAAACATCTCTGATATTAAACGACGATATAAAACGTTCAACTATTTTATTTCAATTATACCAGGTAATTGCTCACTGAGCTATGTTAGCTATTATTTTTAGAAGCTAACTGGACACAAATGACAGCTCAACGAAGCGGCTTATCACGTGGCAATGTATTGCAGCCAAATACTCTAAACGCGTGTTGCTGATTCTAAATGTGGAGGGAAAACCCGGAGGACGCGGAGAAAAATCCACGCGAACACGGGAAGAACGTACAAACTCCAAATATACAGGCGCCAGGGTTAGGATCGAATCCACAACCTCTTGTAGAACAGGCGATGGAGTTTATATCCCACTACTGCATCTCCCGAAGCCCCCGACTGGATATCAGAACGAAAACATCGTACTGTGAGATGGTGATATTCCTACAAACGACATCACCACCACCACCACCATCATCACAAGCTCCTACGGATGCCATTGTAATGAGTTCAAACCAGGGTACTAACTCGTCTCCCCACAACTACCCCCCCCCCTTCCACCACCACCACCAACTCATCTCACATCTCTCAAGGTCCCCTCCCCTCCTGGGGAGGCAGCGGCGGGCATGGAGACCTCGCTGAGTGTTCGCGCCTCAGCTGAGAGGTAAGTGTTCCCACAAGTGTCTTCGCTAGCGTCTGGTTTTGTGTTCAGTGTTTTGCCGAACTCTCCTTCCCACCACCCCTCCCCCCCCCAAACCACTACCCCCACTCCTTCCGGGAGTGCGCGATGATGTTGATGATCATGCAAGCCCTTCGCGTTACACCTCCTCCTGCTGCGTGATGATGTGATGATGGCCATGCAAGTGCTCAGAGTCTCTCCTCCTCGTATTTGGCCATCGTCTGCTATCTAACCACGCAGCGTAACCAGCATCACGAAGCGACCTTGGAGCCTGTTGAGCTACATCAGCTTCTCTCTCTCTCTCTCTGTTTTACGATCAGAGGAAACAAGAACATGCTCGGTGTAGTCGGCACTTTGCTTCGTTCATCATTTCGTTTTTTTCCAATGCTTTGCTTTATGTGCCCCCTCCCCTGTTAAAATGAAAGATGTCACGAAAGATTTCAAGCTCTGCTTCTCTCTCTCTCTGTCTTTCTTCGGGCGACCAGCCGCGAGCTCCCTCCCGACTTGTTGCCGGGGTCGTACCGCGTGTTGTTCGGCACGGTGCTCGACAAGTTTCCCTCCACGTGCTCGGGGATTCTTCATGAGCTGCAGTCAATGGGGTTGCCTGTGGTAGACGTTGCTGCTGCTGCTGCTGCCGCTAAGGAGCATGCACAGCGCGATGCAAGTGTCTCTGGCAAGGATCAGACACGCGCGCACACACACACACACATTTGCACTATTTATCATCTTGTTGCATGGAGCACTGGGCACTATCATCAAGGTCCTTACCGCTCGCAGCGTCATTTGCAACACAACATGAATCCACCTGCTCTACAACGTCACGCTCTGCGCTCCATCTGACAACAACGCGTCGCTCGCCACACCTACAATCTCAACCCACGAGTCGGTCTGCACGCGCGCCGGGGAGAAATTCCTCGGGAGCTGGTAGCGAAACGTCGGGCGTCGGCGCTGAACGGGCACGCGGGCACAAGCCCCCGAGAGGAGACCGACGCGGCGGCTGGGAGCCTCCCTGTGCCGCTCGCTCGCTCACGCCGGAGGAAGAGGGCTGAGTGCGTACCATTTGGTTCGCATTAGAAGAGGCGTGGCATGGAATCGTTGGTGTTAAGAAACAAAAGGCCTCAGAAGCGGTGGACACCAATCCTTTGTTTTTTTGAGCTTCAGGAATTTGGAGCTGAGCTGGGTCTCCCTGCCCGTCCACAAAACAGCCTCTCATTGTCCGCGGGAAACAGAACCCCTCACTCACGGAACGGAGAGAGAGAGAGAAAAAAAAACCCCGAGCAGAGCCCCAGGGGTCATCCTGCCGCACAAGGGAGCAAAGGTCGGCATGTTTATTTCATTGGCATTTGGGTGCCACTGGGAGCTGCTGCTGCTGCTGTTACCGTTGCTGCTGCTAACGCTGTTGATGCTACTTCTGTTACTACTTCTGTTACTGCTGTTGCTGCTGCTGCTGTTACTGCTGCTGATAACGCCGTTGATGGTGCTGCTAACGCTGCTGATGCTGCTGCTGCTAACGCTGATACTGCTGCTGCAGCATCACACACACACACAAATCAACCTGGAGAGGCATCGCACGTGTCTGGCAAAGATCAGCCACACACGCACGCACAGACACACACACGCGTGTGTACAAGAGAACTTCTCACTCTGCACAGGACCTGTCCGGAACCAGAGCGTACCCAGGGCAGGGCATGCTGGTGCAGTCGTCGCTTATTGAACATTGTGTGCTGCTGCCCGTATGTTTTTCATCACAATTTACGAGATGTCATTGTGCGATGTTGCGGCTGCTGCTGCTTCTGCCTGTATGTGTTTAATCACAATGTACTGAGTGCCATGTGCTGTCGTCCATGTGGGTTTTGTTCACGGCGTGGTGTGCGTGTTGCATGCATAGCACCCACCACAGCAGCGCAGCACAATTCACACGCAGCACACTCACTGATTTGCCGAACACACAAACAGGACAACACAATGTGCCACACACACAAAGCACACACATCACACACACACAATTAACTCACTGATGAGCCAAACACACACGCAGCACCAAACACACAGTGATGAGCCACACACACACAGCACAACACACACACAGCACAACACACAGCACCACACACAGCACACACACTGATGAGCCACACACACACAGCACAACACACACACAGCACACGCGCACAGCACCACAGACACTACAACACACACACACAGCACACAAACACTACAACACACACACACACAGCACACACACAGCACACACACACACACAACACACAGCACACACACACAACACACACACACACACCACACATACAGAGCACACACAACACACAGCACACACATAGCACCACACACACTTTATTTGAGACACAAGTTCGCCCGTTTTTTCATTGAAAATAGGTAAAGTAAAAAATATCACTGTCCTGGTCACAAAAGCAAAGTTTGTGGGGAATAATAGCCATTTTCTATACTTTTTAAGCGTAAGCAATTATGAAATAACACTTACTACCGAGGAACACAAATTGTGTTACATAGTGTAATCTACTCACTCTCTCGCAGCGCCGCACGCAGCAATGCTGTCTTATAAAGTGCTTATTTCATTATCCTGCTTTCGAGGATTGGCGATGTCTCATGTATACTGACTTATAATTAATAAATTAATTTCATTTACATTCGCGGCCCTATGTCAATGCGCCGCCAGATGAAAGCGTCTCCCGAAAGCCGTGTCGGTCATGGGGGGTTGTTTGATCATACTTCGCCGCGCTGGTCAACGCCCATGGCCGGTTCCACGGTGGCGAGATGTTAACTACCTCGCCTGGTATGCAGGAGGTCGTGGGTTCGACATCAACCCTGACGCCCGTATATTTGGAGTTTGCGTATCTCTCCCCGTGGTCGCGTGGATTTTTCTCCGGGTCCTCCGGTTTTTCCTTCCACATTTAGAATCAATGTCGTGCCTTTCCAGCATTTGGCTGCCATGCATTTCCACGTGATAAGCCACATCGTTGAGCTATCATCTGTGGCCAGGTCGCTTCTGAACAAGATCTACACAGCTCAGTGGCCCTTTTCCCGGTAAAATAGAAAAAAAAATAGAAATGCTTTAGTATCGATTCAGAAGGCGCTCGCTGCTGATGATTGTCCGTCGTGGGTGAACGGGCACGCGGTGCAACCCCGAGGGGTCAACTCAGAATCAGTTGCCCGCCGGGCATCGTGGCACGGTGCGCTAACCATTGCACCACCGCTATTCCATCACCTCGCTGACGATGAACAACCCAATACGTACATCTGTGCAGCTGCAAAAATATTCGGAGTGTGGTCGTTTTGCAAATAAATTCACGACACATTTTTGCAGCGGTTACTCCCGACACCCCCGCCCCTCCCGTGCCCGCACCCTTTTGGAATGGTGCTGCTGTCACCATCCTAGAATGTCACCCAGGTCTGGACGAACGCCGGCGAAACAGAATGGAACAACGCGCAAGTCCGGAACAGACGTCTCATTCTAGACACGAATATTATCGCATCTCCTGCACTTTGACATTCCCTCCTTCTCCCTCCTCCCTCCTCCTCCTCCTCCTCCTCAAAGACACCGGTGTTGTAACAACCATCAACAGCATCAGAGCGTCAGAGCGTCAACAGGCCGATGTGCACATTTCCTTCGTAAGTAAATGCTTAAATACACAATGCACAGTCGTGCGCTGGTGGCCATGCAACCCAAAACTATGGAAAGTATTGTTTGCGTTCCTTCAGCGGAGGAGAAGGAACAGCGACACTACACGAAAGAACGAACTCTCTGTCTCTCTCTCTCTCCTGAAGCCCTCTCGTCGAGTTTGTCATACAGACCTCGGCACTTTTATCGGGCTCCTGAACCATATCGTCATACTCAAGAATGGAATTGCACCAATTAGTTACGCATCGTGTCGCTCGCCACTGCGCCAAGCATCTTCGCAGACTTTTCAGGGAAAGCGGAGGAATACTGTGGCCAGGAATTTACACAAAGTCTTTAATCGCTCACTGTTCTAACCGCTGCCTTCCCCCAAAATACGCAACACGCAGCGGCGAGCTGAACTCACATGCAGTCGGAGAGCACGGATAATTGTTGTTTATATTAATGCTATTGTTATTTTTTTTTGTAATCATTGAGGCATGAACGCACCAACTCATTAACAGCAACTCCAGCGAGCGTGAACACACAAAAAAAAATGCCAACGAGTCTGTGACGAACCGTTCGCGATGATAAATGACGCGGGGTGGGTGGGTGACAAAAAAAAAACGCGACACATTCCGTGGTGGTCTTTTTGTTCGCTAATTCGGTTAAACTTTTCCCGAGCTGCGAAATTCAATTTTGGCTTGGGAGCGCTCCGCTGGTGGGCGTGCGAATTCAGCGAGCGGACGAATTTGTCTTCTCCACTCCGTGCACGGTGGCTATGAGATGTTAACTACCTCGCCTGGTTGGCAGGAGGTTCGTGGGTTCGATCCCGACCCTGATGCATGCTGCTGTATATTTGGAGTTTGCGGTGTCTCTCTGTCTCATCATCATCATCATCACCATCACGGTGGCTATAAGATGTTAACTACCTCGCCTGGTATGCAGGAGGAACGTGGGATCGATCCCGACCCTGATGCCTGCTGCTGTATATTTGGAGTTTGTGGTGTCTCTCTGTCTCATCATCATCATCACCATCACGGTGGCTATGAGATGTTAACTACCTCGCCTGGTATGCAGGAGGTTCGTGGGTCCGATCCCGACCCTGATGCCTGCTGCTGTATATTTGGAGTTTGCAGTGTCTCTGTGTCTCATCATCATCATCACCATCACGGTGGCTATGAGATGTTAACTACCTCGCCTAGTATGCAGGAGGTTCGTGGGGTCGAGCCCGACCCTGATGCTTGCTGCTGTATATTTGGAGTTTGCGGTGTCTCTCTGTCTCATGATCATCATCACCATCACGGTGGCTATGAGATGTTAACTACCTCGCCTGGTGTGCAGGAGGTTCGTGGGTTCGATCCCGACCCTGATGCCTGCTGTTGTATATTTGGAGTTTGCGGTGTCTCTGTGTATCATCATCATCACCATCACGGTGGCTATGAGATGTTAACTACCTCGCCTGGTGTGCAGGAGGTTCGTGGGTTCGATCCCGACCCTGATGCCTGCTGCTGTATATTTGGAGTTTGCGGTGTCTCTCTGTCCGATCATCATCACGGTGGCGAGATGTTAAATACCTCGCCTGGTATGGAGGTTCGTGGGTTCGATCTCGACCCTGACGCCTGCTGTATATTCAGAGTTTGCGTCGCTCTCTCTCTCCCCGTGGGCGCGTGAATTTTTCTCTGGGTCCTCTGGTTTTCCGCTCCATATTTATAGTCCAGAAGACGAGCCGCTTTGCTGAGCTATATAATTTGTGATGAGCCAAGTCGCTTCCGAAAAACATCGCTATATAGCTCAGTGGGCCTTACCTGGTAAATTAAATACAAATTGCTTCTATTTAAGTTTATTGCGAGCCGTCCACCATCGACTGCTGCCAAAAAGGATTCTGGCAATAAGGAAGAGGTCCCAGCCCAGAGAGCGCCTGCCTCCTGTCGCTCGTGACGAAAGGCCTTCGCTGCTCACGAATTAACTTTGGAGACTCAATGTGCGTATGAATGTGTGTTAAACTTCTTTCGCACCGTACGTAGCCAACCATGCTAATCGGCGGTGGCACGGGCTGGGGGATGGGGGTAAAAAGAACAAACTAAACACACATAAAAGCAGTTTTAAAGAAATTAGTTTTCAATGCAGAAGTGAGTTTTCAATCAAGCAATGAGTTTTCAAACTTCTCCGGGTTATATAAGTAAAGTTTTTCTGAGCACCAGAACATTGAGGGAAGACCCCCCCCCCCCCCTCCCCCATACACAACTTCCCATCACAGCCGCTGGTTAGAGGTGAAGGAAGCTACTCTATTGGCATTCTGGCGCAAGGAATCGTGGTCAGGTGAAGGCGCCACCCTCCAATGGATTTGCTCACTCCACTGCCGGCGGAAGGAGCCACCGCTGGAGAGAGAGAGGGAGCAGCAGGGAGAGCCCCTCTCTCGAGGCCATGTTCGGCCTACTTTTTCTACGCTGGCCCAGAAGGTCTTGGGAGAAGCGGGAGAACTCACAGCATCATTTATCCCATCGCGCGCGAACTCACCGATGCATACGACGCTGCTGGGTGGGCAGAGGCAGCGCGCTGCGGGATTTACAAACTCGCCCCCATTGTTTCAACTGCCGCCCGGAGCGTTTGGTTCCGGTAGAGAGCTGCAGGGGACATTGCGAGCCGTAAAAAGGCACGGGGCGTGTGAGTGATGGCACCGCCGCTGTGTCAAGGTCACGCCGAAGCCGATCGCCGGGCTAAACTCAATCGTTGCGAGTTAATTTCGCAAATGAGCGTCGTCAGATCCTCGCTCGAGATGCGACGCGCTCTGCCTGGCTGCGGTTGCCAGAAGCGCGCCTCGCAAGATGCCACCAGGTCCACGAGCAGACGGGTTGCCCGACGTGCAAGTGAGCGAGCGGACGAGTCGACAGGCGTACACATTGACCACGCGCACGGGCCGTCGGGTGTACAGGCCATGGGGTGTACAGGCGATCATGCGTGCAGGCCAACGTGTGCGTATTCTCCAGCTACAGGGCTCACCCTTGCGTTGCCAATGGTTTGCTGCCTCTTCGCAGGGAACGTGGTCGCTCCGCAGACAGCCGCCTCGAGCAGCTCGCAATGACCGTGATTGCAACGGGCGCGCGCGTCGCTGTCGCTGTCGTGATCGCAGATCTCACCCGGGACTCCTCGCTGCGTACACGGCCAGAGGTCACGCCGGTGGCTGTGGTCCACCTGGACCTCGCGCCGCATCCACCGCGTGTGCAGCCGACAACCCTTCGCGGCTTCACCGCACGACCGCTCCCACCCTCCCAACCCCACCCCACCACAATCGACACCCCTCTATACCGAAGTCAGAGAAGATGTGCTGCTCCCGAAATTTCGTCGCGGGCATTCACACAATCGTCTCCACGAAGAGTCCCGCGAACCAACGGGGAAGAGGAGACCCTAAGAGCAGATGGTTGGGAGACTGTTAGCGCAGAACGTTGAGGTCTCGTGTCTTCTGTGCAGCAGCCACTGCTGCATCATGCGCAGGGCGGAGAGCGTTCGTAACAAGGAGGTGGTCGTGGTGGAATTGGTGGTGGTGGCGGAATTGGCGGTGGTGGCATCAACAGCCTTGGTCACGATGACTCCTCGCTCTTGATCTTGGATCTGTGCTCCCCCAAGAATATAAAATGTTTTTTTTTGTTTATTTTTGAGCCATTATTCGGTAAAATTGGTTCTTAGAATTCCCCTTGTGAATACGTGTTGTAGAGTAATCTTCCAATGAATCTCCAACCAAGACCCAACTGCAAGAGCGCCTCTCAAAACGTATCTGTGAAACGTTTGCTCAGTATGCGCTCAATGTGGGTTTACTGTTTCACCCCATCTGCCTATCTTAACATTGTCTTAACCATCACTCCATCGCTGCACAGATGGAATCAAACGGAGATGAGTCCACGTGCTGTGCCGCCTTCTCCTTGCGAGCCAGGGCAGGGCACCTCCTCGATAGCCCACGGGAAGCGAGTTTCACAGCCCATCCGTGCTGCAGTGATCCACCAACCCTGGCTGCTGCCTCCACAGTGATAGAGGATTACAGGCAGCCAAGTGCAGCAGCGTAGCCACCGTCATCAGTCGGGACCGTCACAGCCAGATTTGATGCAGCAAATCTGGCTGTGACGGTCCCACCTGATGACGGAGACTTGTGTTGCCTCCGAAACGTCGTGATTTTTTATAATTATTTTATTTTTTTATTAATTTTAATTTCATTTTTTACCTACGTGACTTTACCGAAAGAACTAAGAGTATGAATCCTTGCAGTCACGAAAGCTTCAAATCTAGAATTAAAGCGTAGCCACCACCACCACCACAACCACCACAACCACCACCACAACCAGAGCTTAGCAGCAGCAGTACACGGACAGTCGGCTGGGTGCCGAGCCAGTGGCCATAAGTGGCGTCGGTGCGACAAGATTATCGTGCAGACGAACTTCTCACGTCAGTGATCTATGTGGGGAGCGGTGGCGCAGTGGTTAGCGCGCTGTGCTACAAACCCGTCGACCCAAAATCGATCCCCGCTCACGACCAACACCAGTGACGATTATCTGAACCGGTCCTGGGCCTCCCCTAGGTAGACTCAGCCTAAAATGAGTACCCGGTGCGGTGTATAAACATCGCCACTGGGGAGACAAAGGCGGCACGGCTAGGTGCTGGCCACCCACCTCTTCGTGTGCCGTGCCGGCCTTCATAGGCGCCCGCCAACAGCACTCGCCCCAACAGTGTGTCACAGGCGATGCCGGGGACGATCTTTGTCTTTGCGATGTTCGCAGTAACCCCGCGGGAACCCATTCGCTGCTCGTGGCTGGGACACCCCGAGAGGACGCGGCCGCTGCAAACCGTCCGCGTCGTCCTCAGCACGGAGAGCGCGCGCGGGGGCATTCTGCGAGCCGGAGCAGGTTGATGGATCGGAATTTCATGCAAATCGCCTCGCTCAGGACTCACACGCACACACACACACTCACGCACTCACAAAGATCTCCCGTGTAGCCTTAACAGACTGTTGGGGCAAGTGCTGTTAGCGAGCACCGATGAAGACCGGCACGGTACACGAGGGGGTGGGTGGCCAGCACCACGCCCGACCGCCTTTGTCTCCCCAGTGGCGATGTTTTTACACACTGTACCAGAGACTAATGTGAGGCTGAGTCGACCTAGGGGAGGCCCAGGAGCGGTTCAGATAATCGTCACTGGCGTTAGTGGCCGTGAGCAGGGATCGAACTCGTGTTGCCGGGTTCGTAGCGTAGCGGGATAACCGCTACACCTACCGCTCCCATACAAATCATTTCATGCAAATCGCCTCGCTGAGGACTCACACATACATTCTCACACACACACTGCGCGGGCGGGCGTTCCGACGTCGTGATTAATATTAATTATTTCGCCGAGCAGAGCGGTCGTTAGTAAAAGCATATTATAAATAAAAACAACGCGTTTGCTCTCGCTGTGTTGCCCGAGTTATAAAATATGGTTCTCGCTCGAGCTGGCATTACTTGAGGCAACCTCTCCCCCCACCACCACCACCGTCACCACCCCCAACTCCACCCCACCACCCCCAACCCACAAACCACTCCACTCCACCAACTAAAAAAAAACACAACACAAAACCGGCAAAAAAACCGGTCCTGGTGCTGAAATAATGAACCGGAGAAACGAAGACCGCCGTAATAAATTGTAACCGTCCTTGACGACCGCTGGCTGGGAGCCACAGCCAAGGAAACTCCGCCTCCGCCTGTAACGCGTCCATTGAGCGTGAATTGCCAAGTTGCTTGGAACACGATGGGGGGAATTTTTTTTCAGCAGCAGCCGCAGCAGCAGCCATGACGGTGCCGGTGTATTGGCGCGCGTCCAGCAACAGAGTTGTTTCCCTCCTGCCGCCTGCGTTTTCACAGCTCGCTCACAACTCTCACCACCACCACCACCCCCGCCGACCCACCGACTTGCCCGGCCCTGCACGCTTTCTCTGGGCAGCCAGCCACCCTGTCCCACCCCCCGCCCTCTCGACCAACTCAACCCCACCGGCTTACAAACCCCTCCGCTCCTCCTCCTCATCATCGTCCTCCCTTCTCCCAGCCGCCCCAACCTCTTCCCGATGCCATCAGCCGTCACCTAATCACCACCACCACAACCACCACACCGCCCCCGCTCCGGCCGGGCCTCGAGATGCCCACGTCTCCCCCCCACCCCGATCCCTGCCTCCCCCCCCCCTCCTCCTCCCACCCCCCACTGGGGACTCAATGAACCGACAGTCCCAGTGCGGCTTGGATGGCAAATTGCGTGGCGTCGGAGGGAGGAGGTGAGAGGAGGAGAGGGGAGCAGAGACAGCGAGGTTGGTGATCTGCCTCCTTCTGCGTGAAACTGACAGCGAGGATCTCCGCCTCCGTCTCAACGACGCTTCACGGATCCGGAACAATGTGGCGTCTTCTTTTTCTCTCTCTCTCCATCTCTCTTTTGTTGGTTCGTTTTCTTTACGCTTAACGGATATATTATCTTGTTTTAGATTTGAAGCTTTCGTGACTGCAAGGATTCATACTCTTAGTTATTTCGGTGAAGTCACGTAGGTAAAAAAAATGAAATGAAATTAATAAAAATTAAATAATAAAATCACGACGTTTCAGATTTGCTTCATCAAATCTGGCTGTGACGGTCCCACCTGATGACGGAGACTTGTGTTGTCTCCGAAACGTCGTGATTTTATTATTTTTATTTTTATTAATTTAATTTTTTTTACCTACGTGACTTTACCGAAAAAACTAAGAGTATAGCTATATTAGCTCTCGCGATCGATTTGTTGTTGTCGTCGTTGTTGTTGTTTGAGTCGACGATCAGCTGGGCTCAATGTGAGCGCGAATCTTTGAAGCCAATTGCCGCCGTACCCTTGACCTGTAGCGCGTTGCATTGTGTGTTGCACGTGTGGGTTGACATATTTTCCACCGTTAAGTTGACGATCTGACACTATTTTATTTTGCGTTTGCTTCCACTCCCCCTCTCCCCAACCACCACCACCCCACCAGTTATCGTTGTCACGAGACTGAGACACGCCGAGTGGGAACTCTGCAACGGTCAGTGCGACATCACCCCGTGGCACAAAACGGCACCGAGGGACACGACTTCACATACCTCTCTCCTCCGCTTGACGTGCAAAACCTCGCAACTTGACGTCCGCAGAACGTCTCGGCTCCTCTTATCCCCCCCTGTTCAACGTGTTTGTCGCGTGTCAATCAAACTAAAATATTTTCTTGTCTCAGGAGCTGGAATATCGCCAGATTAAATAAAGACATTTCTATTCCATGATGTAGTTTTTTTTTAAATGCATTGGTGATCGGGCTGAGACCACCAACTCGCTACTCTTCTTGAGAAGCTGGTTTCATCACAACCCAGGCATTGTCATTCTATGGGCCTCAATGCGCGGTTATTAAATCCCGTTTAATGACCGCGGTTTGGCGGCTGAAACCCCAGAATCAAACCCAGGATCTTGGCAGAGTTGGCTCAGTGCCATGACCCCTACATCACCGGGCTTGCCTTGACAGTGCAGATATTTCACGTAGATGTTTTTGACCCGTGTGCTTTATTCGCTATTTTAACAAAATCTCTATTAATCCGGGAGAAATCCTCGAGAACTATGAAGCTCTTTTTCACCGATGTCCAGGCAGTCGCAGATGTCCAGGTCTCCCCTGAATAAGAGATGTGTCGGTGCAATGGGCTCCCTCCTTGATTTGAAGCTTTCGTGACTGCAGGAATCCATACTCTTTGGTTCTTTCGGTAAAGTCACTTAGGTCGAAATAAAATAAAATAAATCACGACGTTTCGATCGCAACACAAGCGATCCTCGTCAGGTGGAGACAGCTGCCGTGGCAAGAGGTTATAACCTCTTTGTGTTGCGTTCGAAACGTCGTGATTTGTTTTATTTTATTGTATTTCTTCCTACGTGACTTTACCGAACTAACCAAAGAGTAGGGCTCCCACGTGGCTATCATGAAAGCTTCACCTTCAGCTGCCGAGCAGTGAGGAATTCTCCACGAGGCCGAGTGTGGAAGCGCTGAAGCGGTGGCACGGTGAAAGAGAGTGACCCCTTCTGCCCCACCGCATCCCACCGCTCCTCCACGGTATCCGACCTCGAGATACCACGTCAACCTACTGCGGCAGTCACGTGATGTCTCCTGCTCACGCTGCTGCTCAGAAATCCACGTGGACCGCGTCGGTGGAATATCTCTCGGTGTGACCCCGAGCGTTCATCGAAGCACTAACACAGCAGCAGTGCAAATGCAAAACTCCCGCAGCAGTGGAATTTAAACAAAAAAAAACTATTTTTTTTATCCTTTGGTTCTTTCGGTAAAGTCACGTAGGTAGGAAATTAATAGATCACGACGTTTCGATCGCAACACAAGCAATCGTCATCAGGTGGAACAACCACGGCAAGAAAACACCGATAAAGTAGAGTTACTTCAACAGAACCCTGCAGTCACAACAGCTTCAAATCAAGATTATTATTTTTATCGACAAGGTAAGGCCCACTGAGTTATCTAGCTCTTTTTCAGAAGCGACCTGACCACACATGATAGTCCAACCAAGTGGCTTCCCACGTGGAAATGTACAGCAGCCAAGTACTCGAGACGCGTTGATGTTGATTCTAAATGTGGAGGGAAAACCCGGAGGAATCGGACAAAAATCCACGCGACCACGGAAAGAGAGACACGCAAACTCCAAACATACAGCAGGCGCCAGGGTCGGGTTCGAACCCACGACCTCCTGTATACCAGGCGAGGGTGTTAACATCTCGCCAATCTACGGTCTTGGCCAGCCCATCCATCGATCTACTGGGTGTGAAGGAGGAGGAGGAGGTCATGCGGCGAGTGTGTGTTTGTGTGTGCTTGGCCCTGCCTGTGCCAGAGTTTGACAATAGTTTGATGCGACCACGGTCATTCAGGCCAGGAATTCAAGTGGAAATCTTTCATTCGGAGTGTCAAGCAACATTCCACCGCCCTCCTCCCCGCCACCCGCACATGTGTGTGTGTGTTTTTTTTTTACACAAATGAAAAGAACTTCAATTGGTTTACATTCAGTGCACAATACAATAAGAAAACACCGAGCCATTATACACTTCAAGCAGCAGGGAGACAAAGGAGACAATAAAACGTAGATGTGCCGCATACTCTTCAAAGCTCAATTGAGGATAAAAAAAAAATCCACAATTAATCCGCACTAATTGTAGCAGCAGAGCAAAGGGCTTTTAATGCATAGCTTCAATGCGGAATCAAAGGCAGGGTTTTTGACACATGAACGTGTTCAGTGCATGTTGTGTGTGTGCCTTGGCACACGTACACATACACACACACGTACACGGATACACACAAACAAAACAAACAGAGATCCCCCGTGTAGCCTCTAACGCACTTTTGGGGCAAGTGCTGTTAGCGAGCAGCTTTGAAAACCAGGACGGCACACGAGGGGTTGGGTGGGTGGCTAACATCACCACGCCCGGCCACATTTGTCTTCCCAGCGCCGATGTTTACACGCACACCGTACCAGGTACGCATTAAAGGCTGAGTCCACCTTAGGAGAGGCACACGACTTGTTCAAATGTTCGCCACTGAATTGAACTCGCCGGGTATTCAGCGCAGTGCGAACACACGCATAAACACACACGCACGTTCCATCCAGGACCCGAAAAAGCTCGCGGCACGTGGGGTCGAAACGTCGGACAATCGTAAACACACCGGGGGAGCCAGCACGTGCGGACCACGTGTTTATCCGCTCGCTGTCACCGTCATTTTCTTGCGATGGTTTGTCGAGCGTAAAAAGGCGCAGTTGTTTATTAATTGATTTCCCTGCAAAACTCCGCCATTCATTTATTACTTTCCAACGCAACGCTGCGTTAATTGCATCATCATCATGGCCGTACAGACGAAGCTTTGTGCCCGCGGGGTGTGAGATGCGTCCTGACCGCGACAATGACCGCAGTGTCCGTGCCTGCCCGGCCAACTCGGCCGGGCAGAGAGGAGGCGAGTGGGCTACCCGATTTGGAGACAGAGCCCCCCCCCCCCCACCGACCGACCGCCCCCCTACCACCCCCCCCCCCAAAACACACACAGGCCGTGTGGGCAACAGCGGCGTAGCTAGGGGCGACTGCCATCATTCGTGACCTCGCTTAAAGGGGGGGGGGGGGAAGGGGGATGCAAACGCTTGACGAGGGGCGGGGGGGGGTGCACGGGAGGTGGGGTGGGGGGCACCTCCGATTAGCGCGGTCGGCTACGTACGGTGCGAAAGAAGTTCAACGTCACATACGGAGCGGGAGTTCTCGACACGGCCAATGTTAAACCGACTTCAAACCGACGTGAGAACGCTGAAAACGGGACGAGTTGACGCTTCGAGGATGTTGCCGTGGTCTGCCGTGCCTTCTTCTCCGGCTCGCGGGGCCCCTGTCCAGGCCGCGATGGCCCCGTCACCAAACTGTGCTCGTCCCTTGCGTTGTGGTCCAGCTCCCGCACCTCTTATGAGCGCGGCTGGCTACGTACGGCGCGAAAGAAGTTGAACGTTACACGCGTACAGCGTCCTCCGGCTTTTTTTTGCAGACGGCTTCATCGTGTGTCGTCGTCACGTTCTCTTTTTGTTTTAACTTTTTTTATTTTGCCAAGGTAAAGCCCCGCCATCACAAACGATAGTTCAACGAAGTGGCCTATCAATGTGGACTTGTAGAGCAAGCCGCACACTCTAAACGTGGAGGGGAAAAAAGCGGAGGACCCGGAGAAAAATCCACGCGATCATCGTCGGGATCGAACCCACGACCTCGGCAGTGGACCGAGTGCGATTGTTCAAACAGCCGCTCGCTTTTAAATATTGTACGAGGAATTTCTAACTTTTTGCAAGTAGAGGGGGACGAGGGGTGGTGGTGGTGGGGGGGGGGGGTGGTGGTGCGTAGG
The DNA here is from genome assembly GCF_964198595.1 of Lampetra fluviatilis. NCBI lineage: Eukaryota > Metazoa > Chordata > Hyperoartia > Petromyzontiformes > Petromyzontidae > Lampetra > Lampetra fluviatilis. The sequence continues at coordinate 2,320,359 of NC_136313.1, read as the reverse complement.
CTGTAGCATGGCAACTGTGCAGGAGACACATTTGCGTGGGGAGCGTCATCACCGCGTTGCACGCGCACAGCGTGCAACGAACGCCTTCTTGCTTACGCCACCGCTGACTCGCGGCGTGCAAGTGCGATCTCTGGGTGTGTAACTGCGGCTTTTAGTAACCTGGGGCGGTGGTGGGGGGAGGGGAGAGCTGGGGGAGGAAGACACGAGTTGGTCTGTTGCCCCCCCCCACACCCTCCCGCAACAACGATTAGCGCCGTCGACTTCGTACGGTGCGAAAGAAATTCAACGTAACGCACTGTAACAACCACGGCTCCTGACGCCACCTCGATCGCCCACCGAGCTGATCTGAGCAGCGCCGATCGGTGTCGGTGGGATCGTCGTGTACCCCGGACAGGCTTCACGCCTGACGGCAGTGAGACAAACGCGGCGGTAGCGTGGGGGGCTAGCGGGGGGAAGGGGAGGGGGCCCGGTCATGCCTAGGAGCTGCCGTCCGTCGCCCCCGCCGCCTGCGAATTACTCACGCGCCGGTGCCAGGAGCACTTCTGAGAAAAAAAAGTTCAACTGGATTTCTGTGAGCCAGCAACACAGTGACAATTTAATGCGGATTTTTTTCTGACCGCAAATTACGAGATTTTCTCCTCCTCCTCCTCCTCCTTCTTTTTCTTCTTCTTAAGGCGGCAGCAGATAGTGGCCGGCGCGTGAACCCGCAAGCGGGTTAAGATTTGATGACGACGTGAAAAAAACGAACGGGGAATTTTAACAGATTAAGCTCAATAATAATAATAATACGTGCCGCCTGTAATGAGGGCTGTTTGATGAAATAACTCTAATGCCATTCGAGTTATTTGTAATGACCTGTCATGTCACTTGCTTCAGTGGCGAGCATAATACTTTAGAGAACAATAGCATTCTTTGTAATCAACTCTTTTTCTTTTTTTCAAACGGTGCCAGCAAACACAACACGTCAACGCATTGTGACGTTTGAGTCTGGGTGGCATCTGCTATTAATTGCCTAATCTCTGGGACAATACAATGCCGATGTCACGGTCACCTGACGCCAGGGCTGTGTCGAATTTCCACGCGGTATCCCATGGGCCCTCTTATAAATCGCATGGAACCAGAGCTGCGGGTGCGGTACGGAGTTGTGGTGGGGGTAGGACAGAGTTGGTATGGGTGTATCCCCATACTTGACCCTTCTTACGCACAGGGGAGGGGGGGGGGGCAGGGGGGGCTTCCTGCCCCCGGCGTCTTGGCGAGGACAGGGAGCGCGGGGACACAGGAAATGTGGCGCGTTGCGGGACGGGCGCGTCCTGTCAAGGGCCCGCATCCCGTGCCGCCCCCCCCCCGCCCCTCTGGATCATCATCTCCGTTCTCCCGTGAGCATCATCGCAGCGCCAGACAGAGACCCGTGCTGGCGCTGCTCGGAGGAGGGGGGGGAGATGAACAAAAACAGTGGCGCTCTGAAGAAAAAAATGAAATACTGCCACGTTAAAAAATAATCACGTGGCTTTTCAAGAATGCCATGGCCTTTAAAAATACCGGTCACAATCACAAATACCGTGCCTCTCGAAAAAATAAATCTCTCTCGAAGAAATACCGCCACTCTCAAAACGATAGCGTTGTACGTTTATAAAAAAAAAACGAAAGGGAAAAAAAATCCGCCGCTGTCAGACATAACGATGCTCTGAAAAATGTCTGATCTGTAAAACACCACTGCCGCCGATCGGTATTGATTTTGGGGTCCAGGCGGTGCAACAGGCAGCCAGGCCACTCGCACCATTTCACAGCCACTCTGTCAACCTCCTGCTGGATTCCTACAAACATGCCCGCAGTGTGGTGTGTGTGTGTGCGCGTGCCTCCCCTACACACGCACGCACACACGTAGTGCTCGCGCATCGGCCTAGCGGTCTTCTAGGCCAATTTCGCAGTCACGATAACGCTAGAAGCGGAGCGAACTTTGGGCTAAGTTTCTATCCTCCCAGGGTCTTGTCGGAGAGAACCACGCAGTTTGTGCGCTTGCACATATTTCTAGATTTGAAGCTTTCGTGACTGCAATGATTCATACTCTTAGGTTTTTTTCGGTAGTCACGTAGGTAAAAAATAAAATTAATAAAAAAAAATAGAATAATAGTATAAATAAATAATAATACAAATCATCTTTTATTTTTTTTATTTTTTTACGTGACTTTACCGAAAAAACCTAAGAGCTTGCACATCTTCTTGCACAGTGACCGGTCGCTTCGTTTGCCTTGTTTTCAGAATTTCATGAAAAAACAACAACACGGACGGTGGGCAGGAAGTTAAATAGATAAACAATGCATTTACAAACACACACTCACCCAGCAGACAGACACACTCACTCAGCAAACAGACACACTCACCCACCAGACACTCACTCACTCACCCAGCAGACAGACACACTCACACCAGACACTCACTCACTCACTCACCCACCAGACAGACGCAGTCACCCAATCTCGACCAGCGTGACACCCATTCTCTCACTTTAAAAACAAACTTCCATCAGTTGTGCACAGGTGTCATGGAATCAGCTGGGATCTTGTTGGCTGGCGGTGACGAGGAAAGGGACTCGTGCGGTAGTAGATGAACCGAGCTGGACTGGTGAGGGAGGGAGGGAGGGGAGGGGGTGAGGGGGTAGGGGGTGAGGGGCATCCAGCGGCCTTCTCTCTCTAAACAGCAACACGGGAGACCGGGGGTGCTACGTCTCTGGGAGACGTCATCCCATCATCCAACCGCTCTGACGGGGGTACAACATGTTTCACCCCCCCCCCATCCACCCCCCCTACACCCCCCCTCGCCCGGCGAGCAAGAGAAGACTAGATAAGGGCGGGATAACAATGCCAGGGCCAAGTTCGCCTTTGTCGGAGGCTTCTGCAGCAGAACAACAACAACTAAAGCGAGAGAGAGAGCCACAATCCCAGGATGTAGACACCGAACAACGTCCCTTCAACAAACTCAGCAGCAGCAGCAGCATCGTCCGTCATTGTTCCCGGCTCTCGGGGGGCCAGACGCAGCGGCGGGTCCACTGAGCCCCACGTGACACACGCCGCGCGCCCGGCGGGTAAATTGTCACTATTAGAAAGGGGGGGGGGACCCCCCCACCCCAACCCCACCACCCCCACACCCCCTCCCCCGGTAACCCTACCAGAGGTTTTGTTGAGGCGTTGTCGAACGATCAGAAGAGGGTTAGGGAGTTCAGATTCCGGGACAGTGAGTTGACTCTGCCCCACCATCCTCCCGGGGTTGATGGAATAAACAACACGTTATTTGCGGGAGGTCAGCAACGAGGGTCACCCCTGGCATAGGAATGTGGAATTTCCACCACTGGCTCAAGGCTGTGAATGGGAGATGAGCACCGCGCTGATGCTCCTTGGAGAATGATTTCAGTGCGCATAATATAGTGTCGCTGAGAGTTTGATGGACAAGTGAATACGTTCATTGCTTGAGCCGTCAGTCGTGAGAAGATAGGATTCAAAATGATAACAAAGTAGTTTGACAAGTTTGGCAATGAAGACACGACAGATTTAATCACCACCATCACCACCACCACCATCAGCTATGCTCGATCCAGTGCTGGATGAAGACCTCCGGGCCAGGGCACACCGGCTGATCCCATCGCTGCCTCTCTGCGGTGGACGTCCTCTCGCGTGTGCCCCCTCCTTTGTCTGCCATTCCTTCGCAGCGCTCGACCCCGGCCGGTCATTATCGCTTCTACGGGAAGTATCCTGCCCAGGATACCTTTTAACAGTCGATAACGACGTCTCTGACTTGCCCACGTGATCTGATCCACGCCTTCATCTTCCCCATCCCTCACCATCGTTGCCAGCGCAACGCCTCCCCCAGCGCTTCTCTGCGCAAGTTTCGTGTCCGGCCGCCTCTTTGCGTCTGACCCGGCGCGCATCACGCGCAGGCGATAGGACAACGTAAACACCGCGCCCTCGTTGTAGCGACGCGAAGTTCAGCTTCACAAAAGCCACTCCGGACCTACGGCCCGCCCTTGTCCGCCTCGACCGTGCCGTCCCTCTGTTGACCTCCGTCGCGCAGCCGACCCCCGTGGGAGCGTCCGTAGCGTCTCGCGCCGCGTTGGGGCAGCTCCCGCTCTCGTTTCCCAATCGTTGCCGTGCCCCGCCGTCCGAGGCGGGGCACGCGCCCCTCTCGCCGATGACCCTCGTGCCGCCGATCGCGCTGCGTCGCTGCCCCACGCTCTGTCCGTGCCCACCGCGTGGTGCCCGTCGAGTAGCGAGGTTGCCGAAGAATGAAATGGGGGGCCCCCTCTTCAAATGCACCCCGCCCCCACCGCCTCCACTAGCCGTAGGGCCCCTCCAGCCCCGAGACGCACCGACGCGGCTGCACCGCCTGGCCGCTAGCCGATCATCGGGCGGAGGCGGGGCTCGCCGCCGAAGTTGAAGTCGCCCGAGAGGGAGAGCGGGCGGGTCGCAACGAGGGGACACCAGACGATGCAAGGAGGTCGGCGTCTCAACCCATTGCGGCCCCCTCGCGTCGTTGTTCACCGACGGAGACCCCCCCCCCCCCTTCCGTGGAGCGTGTCGACACGCCGCTCGCAGTCTCTACGCGTTCCGCTAGGCCACTTGAACCCGGCCCGCCTGCCGCTGCGTAAACTTATCAACGAGCTGCTACACCAAAAGTGTCGCTCGGAGCGGAGGTCTGGTTATCGTCCGCCTCTCTCTCCGTCATGCCCACCCAGCCCCCTCCACCCGGGCTCCCCGTACCCACCACACCCCTCCCCCAGGAACCCAAATTAAGACGGATTTGTGCACAATACGGCTCGAAGTTGAATAAAAAAAACACAAACACGGGTTGGAAAAGATGGTGATGAATCGCCGGAGCGATGGAAGTGCGCGTTGGGCTGGCGAGGGAGCGCCGGGCAAAGTGAGAGATCCGTTCGCTACGGACGGGAAGCTCTCGCAGCAACCCTCCTGATGGATGGGGCATGGCGGTGGGCGTGATGAACTTCCAAGCATAACCTGCCCATGGCCAAACCTGTAATGCGCCTCGGTTCTCAGCCCCACGGGGGTGGGGGGGGGCGCAGCATTGGTGGCATGGACACCGTGGAGGAGAACTATTGAATGTGCCACTGGTCGTGGGTTCGAGCCCAACCCTGACGCTTGTTGTGTAATTGGAGTCTCCGTGTCTCTCTCCCCGTGGTCACGTGGATTTTTCTTTGGGTCATCCGGTTTTTTCCCCTCTACATTTACAAAAAGTGCGTTTAGAGTATTTGGCTTCTATACATTTCCACGTGATGAGCCACTTCGTTGAGCTATCATTTGTGGCCAAGTCGCTTCTGAAAAAGAGCCACGTAGCTCAGTGGGGCCTTACCTGGTAAAATACCCCCCCTCCCCAAAAAAAAATAGTTGACCAGCTTAGTTTCCAGTGAAACAGTTTTAATCGAGACGCTCGCACGCACGTGGAAGCGAACCGTGGCAACATCGCGCCGAGCGGAGCCCCCATCGCAGGCGCGACCCGGGGTGACCGAGCAACGCGACCACGGGAAAACCGCCTCCGCCTTGAACGATCTCGCCAAGCGAGAGCAATGACGTTGGTGGCGCTCGCAAGCTCACTGACCGGACCGCCGGGCGTCGCTCCGCCGGGCCAGAAGCTCGCGTCTGTTTTTTCGTGCACGCGTAAAGTCCGTTTTCGCTGCCGGCCCCCATTTCGACGTTGTTTGCGCCCACGGATGGCTCGCAGCTCGCGGGGGGGGGGGGTGCCCTCCACGATCCACACGCGGCCAATTACGAAGTGTGGCCTCACATAGCCCAGACGGCCACGTCGATTGTGAGCGGAACATCAAGGCGGCGTCAGAGGTCGCCAAACAAGTGAGATAGGAAGCGGGGTCTGTTTATCGTCGCTCGCGTTATACAAATTACGTATAAACACGAGCGCTTAGTGATTTTTTTTTTGTTCCAAACACCAAAGAAAATGTGTCACGGTTCAAGTGGCCAGAAGATCAACAAAGACACAGATCCCCCGTACAGCCTTGATGGGCTGTTGGGGCAAGTGCTGTGAGCGAGCAGCATCAATGAAGGGGCCCGGCACGGCGCACAAAGTGGCGTCTGGCCAGCACCACGCCCGGCCGCCTTTGTCTCCCCAGTGGCGATGTTTACACATTGCACCAGGTACTCATTTGATGCTGAGTTCACCTGGAGGAGGCCCAGAACCGGTTCAGACACACAGACACCACTTTTGGATTCATATATTAGCATCAGGCTCTACAAGGGAGGCAATTACTTGGTTAACTGCTGACGGGAATCGTACCTTTGTAAGTGTTTAGCTGGAGACTTTAAACACTGCAGATGTAACAGCTGACTGTGCGAATGTAAATGCAACCGATCTATCAGCCCCTGGGCCATAACCTTTCTGGGGGGGGGGGATGGAGGGGGGGATAAAATAAATAAATAGCTTTGCATATATATGTTATGATTATTGACGAAGGGTAGATATACTCCTAATTTCCGCCCGCTATTTCCTTGTCGGCGTCTGTGGGATTTACACCAATCACAGAGATCTACGTCTATGCCACAAACCAACCCAACCCATTTGTCCTATGCGCTGTGACGAAGGACCACTGCCCGAAACGTCACCTGGTTATGCATTTTTTTTCCTTTTAAGGCCACGCAGCGTTTTTTTGACAAAACGCGTTTTAAAAAAAGTGTTGCGTTGTCACGTTGCGCTCTGTGCACCTCTGCCAATGCAGCGCCGCCAAATAAATATGCGCAAGTCACGGTGAGTGCAGAGAGACTCAAAGAAACATGTTTGGCAGCTCCGTAGCTGCGTGGCGAAGCGTCTTTTTCACACGGACGGGGCCGCTCAAAGAGCGACGGACAAGACGGATCGTCGCCCTTGTACCCCGCGTCTCCCGCGCGTGTCCACGGAATGACTGTTGTTCTCTCCCTGCCCGCGGAGATCACGGATTCTCTCTCGAGCGAGGAGAGCGCAGCGTCGCTGGTGCGCGCGAATCAGAAGCGCCGACATCGATGAGAAGAAAAATTGGAACGAAATCTGACGAGCGTGCAAACAGGCGTGCAGAGGTGCATGCTTGGAGGCGCACCGAGAGACTGAATGAGGAAAGGATGGGCTAGAGAACAAACGCAAGTTGGAGACGTCATGCTGGCTGTTAAGAAAAGCACGTGCTCTTGGGTAAGACGCATTGCTAGAAGGGAGAATGTCTGGTGGTTGAGACTAATAATGGACTGGCAGCCAAAGGAGAGAACGGACCCGAGTGGCTGTAGACTCGGGAGTGACGAACGCATGTGCAGATGCGAGTTGGATCACTTTGTGTCGCGCCGCTGCGAGAGATGGCGATGGCTTGTGGAGGACTTAATCCAGCAGTGAGTAGATCGTGGCCAATGGTGATGACGATAAGAGTGCTTGTAGAGGAAGACCTCACTTCCGCGGAGAGCCAACTAAAGCCACCTTCAAACCAACGCAAGTCGACTCGAGTTGACTCCAGTCGATTGTTTAGCCAGGTGAGAACTCGACGTAGACCCAGCAGAACATTTTTTTGCAAGGGGTGACCTGGCTCACACAAATGGAAAACAAATAAAACAAAATCTGAACAAAAACAAAAACCGCATCACATGATCGGGGAATTTAAAGTAATTTTGCATGAACATAATTCCCTGCAGCGCAAAAAAAATCAGTTTCGGGCAGACGACCCCACGGATGGAATACGGCACAAATTACACAACTCAGCTTGCGGAGACATTCACTCGAAACAGACAGAGGGTGACTGCCGTGGTACCCACGTGAACAAACAAGGGCATACGTCAAATGTGGCACATACCCCCTGCAAGTCTCAGTGAACCGAAATCGGCACGTGTTGCGTCAAACCGGTCGGTTCAAAATGTCACTGCGTTGCTCAAAAGTATCCGGGACCTCGAGTTTTAAAAATATTACTATTTTTATTTGACCAGGTCTACTGGGCTATAGAGCTCTTAACAAATTATAGCTCAAAGGTGTGGCTTTGTCACGTGGACATTTATAGTAGCCAAGTACTCGAAACGCACGTTAATAAAACATGTAGAGGGAAAAACGGGAGGACCAGGGGAACATGCAAACTCCATATATACAGCAGGCACCAGGGTGGGGATCGAGCCCAAGATCTCTTGTTTACCAGGAGAGGTAGTTAACATCTCACTTCCGTGGCTCAGCTTAGTGAGAATTTTCTTTCATTTAGGTAAAAAAAAAGAAAAAAAAGAAAAGTGCCGTCTCCGCGTGATATGTTGGTCGCCATAACGTAACGTGAACCACCCCCCCCCCTACGTTCCGGGCGAACGCCCGCACCGCCGATCGGCATCGCGTTGAACGACGCGGATCCGCTTGGCCCGCGTTCGGGGCCGTCGGCGTCCAAAGCCACGGCGCGTGGACTTTAATTGTCCCCTGGAAAATAAATTGGGGCCCCTTGCCCAGACTGGCAGCCAACTCGAGTTGTCTTCAAATCATGGATATAGGCAGCGGGGGGCTGGGGGGTGTGCGGGTGGTGGAGGGGAGGGGGGAAGGGGGTGGGGAGCTGAATAACTCCAACTTTGTCCTCCAGTCCTGTGACTTACGTGGAAACGCGGCACAAAAGATTTTGACTCGCAGGCAGGAGGCCTGCGAGTCAAAAGACCAAAAAAACAAGACCAAAAAAAATACTAAAAATGTAAACATGAAAATCATTATTTTTCACGGCCAATTGCCAGTCCACGACTGGATGAAGACCCCCTTCCTCCCTCCCCCCTCGCCCCCCCAAGGCCACACCTGTGATGGGGGGCCTTCGACCGACATGGGATCAGGGTTGGAGGTTTACAGTTTGGGTGAGGGTTAAGTGCCACGACTACATTTGGGTTGAAGGGTTATCATTTTAGGGGGCTATAGGGCTGGAATCTAGCGTTCACATTTAGCATTCATGGTTTGGGTTAGATTTGGGGTTAGGCTATACGCACTTTCGAGTGAGACTATAGGATTATGGTTGTGGACAAGAGCAAGGGCTTGAGTGGAGGTGACAGCAGTTAGGTTTAGGGGCTATGATATAGGATGAGGGTTAAGGGTTAGTGTAAAGGTTAGCGTTAAGAGTTATACATAGGGGACCAGAGTTTGGAGTCAGGTTTAGTGTTAAGCGTAATCTTTAGGGTTAAAGTTCAAGGTGAAAAGTAAGTTTAGAGATAAGGGTTAATGGTTAGGGTTGTTCGTGTAATGATTCGAGATTAGCTTTAGGGACTAGAATTATGAGGTGGGGTCAGTGTAAAGGTTCGAGCTAGGTGTAGGGAGTAGTGCCAGTGGTGGGTGTTAGGCATTAGCGATGGGGACACGGCAGAGGCGACAGCGAACACCAACACACACGCGCGCCCACATCAACACAAATCACCGCCGGTGATCGCAGTCGTGACGAGAGGCATTAGCGTTTATTGCCAGCCCGCACAATATATTTAGCGCATAGTTAGGCTCGCGCTTGGAAGAGAGCTGAGCGAGCGTGTGGCAGGGCGAGCGTGGGAGGGTGGGGGTGGGTGGAGGGGGTGGTGGTGGTAGGGGGGAAGGGGTGAGCTTGGGTCACCAACTCCATCGTGCCCAAGCTCGCGACTCGTGATATTCCGTGGACTCGCGCAGCGTCGATCGACCGCTCCGTCTCCCACGGTCGCCGCGCGTTGCGACGCGGCTGTTTGCCAAACAGCCGAGGGCTTGGCGGCGCATCACGATCTCCGCGCTACAGCTTCTCGGTCCGGGAGCTTGGCAATGGGATAAGAATAACTCAAAATCCACTGGCCATGAAGACTACTTACTATAATTATTCGCTATTTTTTTTATTTGACCGGGTAAGGCTCACTGAGAAGAGACTTGGCCATCACAAATGATAGCTCAACGCAGTGGCTTGTCACCACTGTGGAAATTTACAGCAGCCAAATACTACGAAAGCGCGTTGATCATGAATGTGGAGGGAAAAACCGGAGGAACCGGAGAAAAATCCACACCACCTCGGGAAGAGAGACATGCAAACTCGAAATATACAGGCGTCAGGGGTCGGGATCGAACCAACGACCTCTTGCAAACCAGCCAAGATAGTTAACATCTCGCCGCCGTGGCAACAACGCGCGGCACGACGCGCATCGGAGCGCTCGATATTTTTTTCTACGAACGTATCAAGCTCCCCCGGGTGCAGTTGCACTGCCTGCACACTTACCCGATAGTTGCACGCCACCGTGAGGGGGTGGGGGGGGGGTGTGGGCATGTGAGGGGCAAGGCACGCAGGTCTCGCCCGCGCTAGAGCCTTCAATGAGGGCTTACCGTGCGGTGTCCCGCATTCAGGATAAACACTCCGCTCGCTCCCATCTGCTGGGCAATAGGGCGGCCCCGGCTGATAGCGACACCGAGAGGCAATGACGGCGAGCGCCCGCCGGTCCGGCTTGCATCTCGCCCGCGAACCGGAGCGCCGCGATCGTGCAGGAAGTGGTGTGCGACGTTCAACTTTCGCTCCCTCGTGCTAGTTGGGAGAAGCAAAACAAAACAAAAAAGATACTTTTTTTGTTCAATCGATGTTTCTTCGCTCTGAATGAATGGTCAAATTTATATGTATGTTCAAATGTAAATATATAAATACATGTGTTTGTAAATAAAATGTGTTAAAGACGTGAACGTGATTTTTAGGTCAATGACGGTGGTGAGCACACTGCATCACAAACCTCTCCGCCCGAGTTTGATGCCCGACAACGGCTGACATCAGTGCCGAGTGATATCTGAACTGGACCACGGTTTCCCCACCTCACCGACCGACAACCCGCACTGACCAGGGTGGTGAAGTATGGTCAAATAGACTCCCATGACCCTCACGGCATGGGCGGCCGGTATTTATACAACAGTGTGAGACAAAGGTCCGTAGATTGTGAACGTTACGAACTTTCGATGATAACCATCATTATTATTTCCCATCATATATTGAGAATGGATTCTGGAACCCCTGCCAGCTCAACTGGCCGACATTCCCATTACATGGAGTCCGATGGTGGGTGGCAAAGTCCCACCGCTCGTATGAGCTGGCCTGGCAGATAATAAGTACGATAACTTCAATTGCATTAAGCGCCTTTCATATTGAAGTATCTCGAAGCTCTGTGCGTAAAAGTAAAGCTACACCACAAGCAGTCCACGCTCCTTCGATAGAGGAACAGCAAAACGACACGAACTCTCTCTCCTGAAACCCTCTCGTCGTGGCCAACAGAATTCGATTTTGGCATTGAGCTCCCAAACGCATTAATGCCTCGCGCGATAGTTGTCGAAAGTTCATCGTCGTCGCCGAGTTGAACGGACGATGTTTCTTCGAAAACGAAATTCTCGATCGATCCAAGGAACGTTTAACTCTCATCTTTTTAGACCTTTGACGGTTCCGTTCGTCGCTGGGCCACTCGGCATTTTGGGCTGCGGTCGGGCCTGTGCTCAGCAACCACGATAAAAATAAAAGTCACGGCCTGCGATGACTCAGAAAAGAAAGCAGCCGCCGCTACCGCCACCACCACGCGATGCTCTCCAAGCGCGGGACAAATGCGGCGGGGGTGCTGCTCTCAGACAAATCTTCAAAGCCGCGTGCTTATCCGTGTTGTGTCTAAAAAGCGCTGTCCCTCCCCCCCAGGTCCCGGGACTTGCCGTGCGCCCAGCGCGGAAGAAGCCCTCGCGCCACCAGATCCAAGCGTTCCTGCTTTGCGCACGTGGCCCCGGGCTGACAGACGAGCGGGCGCCGCTAATCACCGCTCGCTCCGACCGATTCCCCAACGCCGCGGTCTTTGCCCCCCCCCCCCGCATCGTTTAGGGTCACGATTCTCGCTGGAACGTCGCCACGTGCCGGAGTTTAATGGCGGGTGTCTTCATCGCCACGGTCGTCAGCCGTCGTCGTTTACGCAACTTGACCCTAACAAATTCCCTTCGCCAGGCTGGTTTCCACAAGCCACAGAAAGGGGGGCACGTGGCGAGATGTTAACTACCTCGCCTGATAGACAGGAGGGCGTCGGTTCGATCCTGACCCTGACCTCCGGTTTTTCCCTCCACATTTATAATCAACGGCCGTTCATAATATTTGGCTGCTGTAAATTTCCACAGTGGTGACAAGCCACTGTGTTGAGCTGTCATTCGTGATGGCCAAGTCGCTTCCGAAAAAGACCCACATATCTCAGTGGGCCTTACCTGGTCAAATAACTGCATAGTATCGATTCGTTTCTTCCATTACAGATTTTGCTCGTGGCAGGTACGTTTAATTTCGCATCGCGGGGGCTATAGGCAGGTGACCGGCACGACTCAGGCGGCAGCAACTCGAGCATCTCGTGCAATCGTCACAGTTTGTCAACGGGGGGCTGCCGGTTCTGGGACAAATCGGGACAAGTCACGTGCCCTCGATTGTACCCCAGCCGGCTGCCCCAATGCGACAACGAATGACCAGTCTCCACGGCCTCTTCATCATCGTCGTCGTCGTCATCACCATCAGCCATGATACATCCACTGCTGGATGAAAGCCTCCTCAACAAGGCTGTCGCCATCCCTCCCGGGCCCACAGAGCAACGACCTGGTCTGGCTTCTGCTCAACAAGACGATTGATCACGCGGGGCTCGTCGAGAAAGCCCCCACGGCCACCAGGGATTCGATACATTTGTGAGGATCCTGGGTCGCAAATTTGATTGAACAATCCATTCGTTTTGGTCACACGCCTTTCTCCTTTCTTTTGTTTCTCTTCGTAGGTCTTTGTTCACCCGTTTAGCCAAATTGTAAAGGCGTCAGCCTATAATCTGCATAAATTACAATCAAGTAGCGCACGCGCTATTCGATGCACGCATCGCGAACTTGCGAATCAATTTTAACGATGCGTTAATGGACGAAGTGGTCCATCGCAAAATGCCCGTTGTTAATTTCTCCTTCGCAAACCCAATCTATATTTATCTTGGGACAAGGGATGATGATGGTGATGACGGGAGGAGGGGATTCAGGAGTTGAGCGGTGCGAGGGAAGAAGAAGAGAGAGAGAGGTGGGGGGTGACCTGCAGTGTGGTGAGAGTGTGGGTGAGCACGTGAGCGGGTGAGTATATGAGTGGGTGAGTAAGTGGGTGAGTGATTGGGTGAGTATGTGAGTGAGTGGGTGGGTGAGTGGGTGAATAGGTGCGAGGGTGGGTGACTGAGTGAGTGGGTGAGTGGATGAGTGAATTTTGTTGTTGTGGCCTGCAGTGTGGTGAGGGAGTGGATGAGTATGTGATCAGGTGATTAAGTGAGTGGGTGGGAGAGTGGGTGGGTGATTGGGTGAGTAGGTGAGTGAGCGGGTGGATGAGTGACTGGGTGGGTGATTGGGTGACTAGGTGAGTGAGTGGATGAGTGAGTAAGTGGGCAATTGAGTGAGTGAATGGGTGAGTGAGTGGGTGGGTGGATAAGTGATTGGGTGAGTAGGTGAGTGAATGGGTGGGTGAGTAGGTGAGTGAATAGGTGAGTGGGTGGGTGAGTAGGTGAGTGAGTGGGTGGGTGAGTAGGTTCGTGAGTAGGTGAGTTGTTGTGATCTGCAGTGTTGGTGGTGGTTGAGCACCGTGTGGTGGATGAGCGTCAGCGCCTGGCAGACCAACTCCTCAACTTGGACGGAGCAACCAATGAGCGAGGTTCACAGGAACAGTAACCACCGGAGTCGTTGTAGTAGCAGTAGCGATAGAAGAGTGATAAGGAGGCGACTGACCGCCGGTGAGCGAGCGAACGGAATCGAATCAGCGAGAGCCGGATCATCAATCACCGCGACCATGCTTTGCGCTGGACTCCATCAAGGACTGCCGGGCGGAATGCCCACACGAGGTGCGCTGGGAAGGGCTGACGTGAGCCCACTTGAGTGATAAACGTAACGAGCCCCCTGCGGTCGGGGGAGCCTCGGGTTTGTCTGCTTGCGGTGTGAGGCATCAGAGTGACGGCCGCGGCCTTTGGTCGACGGATTGGGCCCAGCGGTCGTCCCCCGGGTGGCGGTGACGGGGTGGGGGGAGGGGGACGGCGGGGGGAGAGGGGGGAGAGGTGGGGGTGGGATGGGAGGAAGAGAGAGAGGCAGGGCAAAGCCACGCTCATTTATGAAGTGATGTATATATATGTAATATAAAAACGTGAGATGCGTACACGCACGCGACAAAGAAGATCGAAAGGATTCCCTTTGCTCTTCACCTGGTGCCACGACCGCCGACCCTCACAGCACGACGACGGGAACCCGCCGCGCCACCGTCATAGGCGGTAGAGACACGCGCCGATTCCTGACGACGGAGGAGAGAGCAAAACGTGCGGTTCCTGTTGAGCGCACGCCGTCGACAAAAGTGCCCCGGACAAAAATACAAAATCCTGCTGAATATGAGTACAACTGCGCATCGCGCCGCACGGCAGCGCTCCCTGTGCGCGCGACGACGGCGAGGAACTCAAGAGCGTCCGGTCACGACGGACGCCTGCGACGTGCGCGATGCCAGAGAGTGAAGCCGCACGCTGCTCGCGCGACACAGCGGCGTGTCCTGCGGGTCACAGGATCAGTGCCTTGAGATGAGACCAGATTTCAGCATGAGTGTCTTGAGTTGAGGCCGGGTCTCAAGATCAATGTCTTGAGTGGCGGCCGGGTTTCAGGATCAGTGTCTTGAGTGGATGCCAGGTTACAGTATCAGTGTCTTGAGTTAAGACTGGGTTTCAGGATCATTGTCTTGAGATGAGACCGAGTTTCAAAATCAGTGTCTTGAATTAAGAGTGGGTCTCAGGATCAGTGTCTTTAGTAGAGGCCGGGGTTCAAGAATTAACACCCCATAATGTTCATCTGGACAGAGATGCTGCCGCGAGGTTTCCCGCCTGATACTTTGCTCAGCTCCGTATTTTCTTGTTAATTGAATTCTATTTCCAGCGGTGCCATCACGAAGGGGGGTGGGTGGACAGAATCGCCAGCGCAGTATTCCTGGAACAACGCCACCGCAGCGAAGCCGGCGCCGTTGTTACCTGGGCACGCGAAGGTCCACGACATTTTGAAGAGCGTGGCTGCCATGAAGCATTTACCCTTGGATAATAATTATAAAAAAAAAATGTGGAGCACTGCTACACAAAAGCCACGTGAATAATCAGTGTTCTGATAGTCTTAAAAGATAATGGCCTAGTAAATTATGCCGACAAAGTAAAGCCGAAACCAGGAGTGATCTATTGAGATGATTTACAGATGAGTGTAATGAAATTAAGTGCCTCCTAATGCACTCAGGGATGCTGCAGATGAGTGGCAAAGAACACAGAGAGAGAGAGAATGAGCGAGTGTCTGCCCGATTTCAAAAGATGTAAGGGACGAAATACTGCCATTCCCAAGCCGGCTCGCTGGACCAAGGTTAATCTATTTGGCGGAAAAATGAACACAGCCGGATCTGGTTGTTGCCATGACAAAGGGGTTACAATGTGAGGGTTATTAAAGACGTTCAATTTCGAGAGTGTGCCTCAACGTTATCTTGCAATTAAAAAACACCACCGCAATTATGCGTGCCCGTGAAAGTTTCTTTTCATGATACTAATTTGATCGGTCTCAATCCGTGTTCCAGATTAACACTGAGCTCGTTCAAAACGTCAGTGCCGTGTGCTTGCCCTCCGCTGCGTGGCACCAGACGTCACCTGACGCATTCTCGGAGGTAGTTCTTTGATATCCGCTTCCACCCGTTCTAAAACACGGAAGACGTTGCACGGATAACATCGTCTCGCGTCGTCATGCAGAGAACACAGTCGGGATGAACCTGCGGAGGTAAAGAGGGCGGCCCTGCAATTGCTCGCTCACGTCACTGCTGGCGAAAGGATCTCGACTTGAAGGAGATCTCGAGAGGGCCCCTCGAGAGAGGCTCTCGAGAGGGCATCTTGGCCTAAACTGCCACGTTGACCAGACGCAGCTACGACCAGGCCTACCCCTACTCCTATCACTACCCCAACCCCTATCTCAAGCCATATCTCTACCCCTATCAATACCCCTACCCCTATTACTACACCGACCCCTATCACTACCCCTATCTCTACCCCTATCACTTCCCCTACTCCAACCCCTCATTAACCAATCGCCCATGTTCTCCTAACTTGTCTCGAGAACGACACCACCACTCTTAATAACGACCTCACCATGTATCATCTCAACCACGGTCATCTTTATGCACGACGACTACAATTGCTGTGAAGCGCCTTGGAATAAGGCGCTGTACACATCTACATGAGGCGTGAGCACCCACACTTTACCCCACCGCACACGCAACCTGCCGATCGACTGCCGTGCCCTCGTTCGTACTGCTGAGCGAATGGGTGGCAAAGCGAAGTGGACTCGGGGGAGGGGGTGGGGAGCGGGTGTGTGTGGGAGTGAAGAAACTCGCACCCTTGTTTCAGCTGCCGCGCCGAGAGATAGAACACATCGGTGACCTCTGGAGCGCAAAGTCCAGCGCTGCCGACCGATTGCGCCTTCAATATTTTGCTGTATTTTCTTGGGTTTTCTGTTTGCACATAGTCACTTAAGATGTTTTCTTGTTCATGTTTTTGTTTTCTGTTTGTTGCGGTTGCACCCGATTCAAGAGCCGAAAGGCTCACAGGGCTATACCTAATAAATGAACTTGAACCGAGACTCGGGGGAAGTGAGCGGCGGGCTGAGTGGGTGGGTGTCTGGGATGGCGTCGAAAGTTGGCAAGAGTAAAATAAGATCGGCGCCACGCCTTGCCCCGCGGAAAACCACCGAAACTCCTCAAAGAGAAGGACGTGAAGAGAGGGGGAGCACGATTAGCCCAGCTGCTGTGCCGCCTCTCCGGCCTCGTGACATTGCTTATTAATGGGAAGCATTTTTGCAGCGCTTAAGATGAAATTGAGCGACCGCCCCCCACCACCCCCCCCCCGGATAATCGCCGTTAATAACGGGAGATTATGGCGAGCGAGAGGGCCGTGGTGGTCGAGAAATTGCACCCCCCCCCCCCGTGCCCCCCCCCCCACCCAGCCACCACCCGTGCCTCCACTCGCCAACAAGAAGGCGCGTTCACTGCGGGAGGTGCACGCGTTTGCCAAGTTTGTCGGGGGTGGCGAAACGTCAGACATCGCGCCGAAGGACGCGCCGTACAAGCCGAGAGAAAATGTTGGTTTCGGAGACGCATTGTTTGTTCATTCGCGGCGAGGCATAATAAAACTAACGATGACAATAATGTGGCGAGCAAGCGGCAGGTAAGCAAAGTCACCCGACGCGGCCGGCATCTCATCACACCGCCACGACCGCCACGCCAGCCCCCCCCCCCCCAGAGGCCCTAAAGTGGTTAATCTCGTAATAACCGAAGTCAGGTCAGGTAATCAGATAATCGTCCACAAGATTCTGGGGGCTCGGGCACGAGAAACACAAGTTTCCCCTGCGGGCGTGCGCGCATTACGGGGCCCTCTAGCCCAGAAAGCCGCCGCTCTCGAACGCCCAATTGCTCCGCTAATTGGGTGCTCGAGTCTCCTCCTCCTCCTCCGTTCTGTTTGCCAACTCCACGAGCCCTGCTCGGCGTGCCAGGGGTCGCGCGCCATGAGACAAGGATGGGGTGGGGGCAGGGGGGGCGGGGCAACGGGGGGGGGGGGGACAACGGGGTGAGCGAGGGAAGGGTTAGCCCCCCCCCCTCCCAGCTCCGTCTCCACCCCAACCCCCCCACCCCAGCCACCCCCCCCAACCCCCCACCCCCCCTTCGACCGGCCAGCAAAGTTGAGTTTTTTGGGGTGTACGTCCGACGTTTCATTCCTGTGTGCCGGGAGCTTCATCAGGAACTGAGCCCTTTCGGAATTGCATTCAGCATGATGGACGCACTTGGGTTGTCGTTTCCGCGTTTGTCCGACGTTTCAGTGCGTGCTCCGGCAGCTTCTTCAGGAACTGCCGGTTAATTTTACCGCACAACCCAGCGCCAATGTAACGGCGCTCGGCCATCGCCAATGCCCCCTTGTGCGTGTTGACTGGCTGAGTGAGTAGGCGCCAACTGTGAACAACACAGCCGTACCCGTTGAAAAAGCAATTGCTTGTGCAGGCGACGGAATCACGATCCAATCTGCAAAGTATTGCAAAGCACTCCGGCAAATGTAAACGCGTCTTCAGAATACAACATTGAGATGGCTCCGCGCACGATGTCCGACGTTTCGCTCCACGCGCCTGGTAGTAGCTCCTCCAGGGAGTTAATTCAGTTCCCGAAGAAGCCCTCGGCACGCGGCAGCGAAACGTCGGACGCTCGTCGCGAGAGAGCGACACACGTCGGCGACGATGACGGAAACCCACAGGCTGCGACGCCCTCACGGCCACGTGAAGGGTTATCGGAGCCACGGCTGAGCCGGCTGGAAAAACGCCACTCTTTGTGCGACGAGCCAAATAGGATTACGATCGCTTGAGGCCATTCCAATTAAAGTACTCAAATAAATAAAAACGAGCGGCATTCCCACTGTGCCCGAAACTAAAACTAGATTATACTCTTAGGTTTTTTCGGTCAAGTCACGTAGGTAAAAAATAAAAGTAATAATAGAAATAAAATCATAATAAATGAAAATAAATCAATTAAATCACGACGTTTCGGAGGCAACACAAGGCTCCGTCTTCAGGTGGGACCGTCACAGCTAAATTTACTGTATCAAGCTTAAAATCTAGAATTAAAACTAGATTAAACTATTTTTTATTTTATTTTACCAGGTAAGGACCACTGCGCTGTATAGCTATTTTTCAGAAGTGCCCTACGCTATCACAAATTATAGTGGCTTATCACGGTGAAATTGAACGCAGCCAAATCCTCTAAACGCTCGTTTATTTTAAATGCTGATGGAAAAAACAAAAACGGTGGAGCCGGAGAACAATCCATGGGACCACGGGGAGGACACGCAAACTCCAAATATACAGCAGGCATCAGGGTCGGGATCGAAAACACGACCTCCTGTATACAAGGTGAGGTAGTGAACATCTCGCCATTGTGCTCACTCTCAGCAACGAGATATGTATATACAGAGCAAGAGATATTATCCGTTTAAACTGAGCCGGATTATCGCGGATGGCAAATCTTAAGGTTGCTAGTACAGATCCCTGTGAGGGAGGGGGAGGGGGGGGGGGGGTTGGTTACATCAGGCCTTCATCACTACCTGGGTGCAAATGAGCACCAGATAGTGGGGGAAGTCAACTGGGGTAGTGATTTGGAACGACTCCTCCCTGTCACAGGAATGTCGAATTTCCCCAACTGGCTCCGGGCTGTAATTTGGGGATGAGCGCACTGCTTCGCTAATTAATTGAAAGGAAAACCTCTATTGATGGTTTCTCATAATAAGCATGCACCATTCGTATAAATGCGCCAAATTTCCACTTCGTTTCTTTTGAACATGGTGGTGGGGAAGTGGTGATCCACGCAGCCCAACACGGCAAACACCACACGCACCATCCGCGGAAAGCCCTCTCGTCGCGCGTGCGAGAACGCAACATAATCGCAGCCTCGTTTTCCAAATCAAAGCGGCGACGTGAACGAAATGAGCCCCACGCGCGCGTTTGGGCGATGGCGGTGGCGGTGGCGGCGGCGGCGGCTTTCGACGTCGCGAGGGAGATCCACGGAGTGGAGCCGGGAAAGCCTCGCCCGCTCGCCTCCCCGCGGAGACAAACAAAAGGCGGCCCCGCGCGCGCGCACGCCGCCGCCGCTGCTACCGCTTGTAATGTTGTGAACACTCAGGAGGCTAGAGTTACTTTGTTTAGCAAACACGGCCCCCCCCACCCCCCCCCACGGGCGCTCTTTCTGCGCTTTTAGCCGCCGGGAACGGCGCGCTCGGGCCCGGTGCATTACGGCTCTCGGCTGCCCGGCCGCGGTTTTTTTCCCACAATCGGGGGTGGGGGGGTGGGTGGGGGGGGGTTCCACGCCGCCGAAGCAACTCGACACTCTCGCCGTAACGTGAGCACCCCCCCCCCGCTCGCCCCCTCACCGCCCCCCCCCCACACCACCGCCGACGCACAATCTACGCTTTCGCTTCTCCCCCCTCCCCGTCGCCCCCCCCCAAAAACGCTGACGCCTCGCCCCTTGTTGCTACCGCTGGGCCCGCAGAAAAAAAGAACGGCACGGAGGAGGAGGAGGAGAGACGGAGGAGGCTCTCGCGAGAGACGGGGGAGCGGAGAACTTCATTTAGCTGCAACGGACAGAAAACCGCGAGCGTTCAAGTTCCCGAGGAAGACTTCGAGATTTCCCAGGACCGCAGCTCTTTTTGCAAAACAAGAGCACGATCCTGGGAAAACCAGGACAGGTGGCAACTCTGTTTATATAGTACAGGCAGCAGCGGCGGCGGCGGCGGTGGTGGTGGTGGCGCGGGCGTAATTTGAGTTAAACACGGAAAATGGGACGGTCGTACGAACCACGGAGATTGTGAACAATGCTCGCTTGTGCGGTGCTTATTTTTTTTGCTTTCAGTTACTCATGCGTTGACCTCCAAATCCCGGGATTTGGAGGTCACGGGTTCACTTTCCGGACTTGGCACTCACCCAGGTGTCTACGGAAAATCCCAGAGAGTGACGGGGCGAGGGGGATGAGTGGGATTCTTCAGCGTGTGGTGGTGGTGGTGGTAGTGGTGGTGGTAGTGGTGGTGGTAGTGGTGGTGGTGGTGGCAGTGGTGGTGGTGGTGGTAGTGGTGGTGGTAGTGGTGGTGGTAGTGGTGGTGGTAGTGGTGGTGGTAGTGGTGGTGGTAGTGGTGGTGGTAGTGGTGGTGGTAGTGGTGGTGGTAGTTGTGGTGGTAGTGGTGGTGGTAGTGGTGGTGGTAGTGGTGGTGGTAGTGGTGGTGGTGGTGGTGGTAGTGGTGGTGGTAGTGGTGGTGGTGGTGGTAGTGGTGGTGGTGGTGGCAGTGGTGGTGGTAGTGGTGGTGGTAGTGGTGGTGGCAGTGGTGGTGGTAGTGGTGGTGGTGGTGGTGGTGGTGGTAGTGGTGGTGGTAGTGGTGGTGGCAGTGGTGGTGGCAGTGGTGGTGGTGGTGGCAGTGGTGGTGGTAGTGGTGGTGGTAGTGGTGGTGGCAGTGGTGGTGGCAGTGGTGGTGGTAGTGGTGGTGGTGGTGGTGGTGGCAGTGGTGGTGGTGGTGGTGGCAGTGGTGGTGGTAGTGGTGGTGGCAGTGGTGGTGGTAGTGGTGGTGGTGGTGGTGGTAGTGGTGGTGGTAGTGGTGGTGGCAGTGGTGGTAGTTGTGGTGGTAGTGGTGGTGGTAGTGGTGGTAGTGGTGGTGGTGGTGGTAGTGGTGGTGGTAGTAGTGGTGGTAGTGGTGGTGGTGGTGGTAGTGGTGGTGGTAGTGGTGGTGGTGGTGGTGGTGGTGGCAGTGGGGAGTAATAGTGTAGCGGTTAGCACGCTGCGTTACGAACCCGACAATCCAGGTTTGATTCCCGCTCACGGCCAACGCCAGTGACGATTAAATGAAACCGGTCCTTAGCCTCCACCAGGTCGATTCAGACTGAAATGCGTACCGAGTACGGTGTGTAAAATCATCACCACTGGAGAGACAAAGGCGGTTGAGTGTGGTGTTGGCCACCCACCCCCTGGTGCTCTCATGCCGGCCTTCGTAGGTGCTGCTCGCTAACAGCACTTGGCCCAAGGGGATTTGTGTATTTGGTGGTAGTGTTCGTACCGAGTCGGTGGGCCTCCCACTGTGTGCGAGAGGACACAAGGCTCTGATGAGACAGACCACGCCCTTGCCATGTGAATGTGGAATTTCTGACACTGGCTCAACGGCGTGATGAGTATCGCTGCAAGGCCTCGCAATGAGAGCGAAGACACTCCGACTTGACTTTGAGTTATTACGAGAGAAATGGACGGCAAAAACACATTAATCAGCCACACTTTAGACTAATTACCAGCACTCACAATTGTCCGTGCTGAAAAATTACCGATAACGAAAAAAAAGATTCCCCGCACATCACCTCACAACCGCAGGGGCGAGGAGTGTCGTTAAGGGAATCTTTGTTGAGGCAGGAAACATGGCACGCGAGGGCGCGGTGTGGCCCGCTCCATGAAGACTGCCCATGCCATTGCAAGGCCCGCTCCATGCCAGGCCGCCCATGTCATTGCAAGGCCCGCGGGCCACTGGCTGCCCCTGGCGGCCTTTCGTGCTGCCCCTAACGTGCAGACACCCCCCCCTCCCCCCCGACAATAGACAACACGTGACAACAACCCCTGGCACGCGGGTGCGGCGGCCATCACACTGATGTCTCATCGACGAAAGTGTCCTGCCACCCCCACCCGCCTGTGATTATTAATTAGTGAAGAATACTTGCCGATGGCATCCCCGGTGCCCGCAAACCACACCGGTGGCTACTCAATAAAGACATACGTGAGCTTACAATTTGAAAAGCTATTTGTTATTTTACCAGGTAAGGCCCCCTGAGCTGTATATAGCTCTTGATCAGAAGCGACCTGGCCACAAATGATAGCTCAACGAAGTGGCTTATCAACAAGTGGACAGTTTTAACACGCAGACGTAACATGTGGACTTTTAGAGGCCCAGGTCGGTGTGCGACGCCCCACTTGTCGTCGCCACTGAAGTTGGCCGGGGGACTGAGAAGTGAACGCAGGTTGCAGAAGCACCACCACCCACGATGGTTTTCATCTCTTTCGCCCCGCAAAGAAACCTCAAAGGTGCAATAGGGCAGTACAACTGTCTCTGAGCTGGGGTTAAAAATCTGGGACAGTATTATATATATATATAACCTCAATGCGTACGTGAATAACACCTCCGATTAACACGGTTGGCTACATACAAAAGAAGATCAACATACATACATACAGACACACTGTGGCCTTAAACAAAATAGACGACGTTTCGGACAATATCCCTTTTTCATAGCAACGCAGCAGCAGCTGCAGCGCCATCAGCAGATAATATCGACGTGCGTGCGTGTGATGATGATGATACACACGGCCGATGAAGCAGCTCGCGTGCAGGTGCTTAGATATACTGCGTGTGATGATGATGATACACACGGCCGATGAAGCAGCTCGCGTGCAGGTGCTTAGATATACTGCGTGTGATGATGATGATACACACGGCCGATGAAGCAGCTCGCGTGCAGGTGCTTAGATTTACTGCGACATCTCGGAGCTGTGCGAGGCGGCGACGATTTATCGAAGTATGTATGTTGAACTTCTTTCGCACCGTACGTAGCCAACAGCGCTAATCGGAGGTGGTGACGGATGGGCTTACGATGGCGACGATCACGGCCACGGTGCGCGCAATAGCCGCACGAACGGTACACGCGCAAAAAATAAATTACGGAACAAACGCTCAAAAAATGCTAAACTTGCGGGGAACACTTTATTGCTTCTGAAATATACTTTCAAAAGTTGTTAAGACCTCAAATGTCGGGCGAACATTCTCTGGGGTTTGATGTAATAAGCTGTGCTCGATAATAAGCTTGTTCAAATATGTGCTAAGGGATAGGAGCCAACACCGGGCCCTACAATTACTCTGTTATTACTGGCAATCGCCACCACTCCGACACGTCGGAGGTTACTCGACGGAAAAAGCGCAGGGCAAAACTTCTCTCCTTTTCTTATTATTTCTTTTAAACGCGGGACACGAGTTGAACGGAAGAAAAAAAGAGTTACATCGCAAAAAACATTTAAATGACCTTCGCAGAGCCTTAATTAAATACGGAATAATACTCAAAAAAGCCACGGTGGGTATCACGACAGAACGTATTATTTGGAACAGAATTTACTCTGGTTTAATTTAGTCTTACAGATGGAGCGGAGAAGCTCACGGTTAACGCTCCTGGCATGCGGCAGAAAACCTTCACCCGTCCGCACGTGCTGCAGAACACACGTGCATTCCTTGGCACATTAATGCCGCTTTTAATTGCCAAATTCAAAGGCTAAGGGTGGGAACTTTTGCAGGCCCCCTTCCCCCCCCCACACCTCCTTCCCCATCCGCCCACCCCCACCCGAGCTGTCATTTTAATCGCGATCCATTTGCTAAAAGGACGTTGTTTGCGCGACAGGTAAAATTACTTTTAGAGACGTTTTATTAAAACAAAACTGTCCGAGGCATATTTTTTGGTTTACTCATTTTGCAAGCATGTGCGTATGGTTGGGGGGGGGGGAGCGTTGGCGCAGTGGTTGGTGTGCTACACTGTGAACCCGGTGGCCCGGGTTACATTTTTCACTCAAAACCAGCATCAGTGGTGATTATCCGAACCGGGTCCTGAGGCTCAGCCTTAAATGAACACCTGGTGCGGTGCGCAGACATGAGCAATGGGGAGACGAGACGAGGCCGGGCGTGGTGCTGGCCACCCACCCCATCGTGTGCCGTGTCGGCCTTCATCGGTGGTGCTACTCGCTCGCTAACAGCACTCGCTCAAACCACCTGTTAGAAGCGACTGGAGGGATCTTTGTATCTTTTCCTGGGCGGAGTGATCGGTATGAGAATGAGGAATTTTAAAGCATTGACCCCTATTTGACACCCCCGTGACACGTGCGTCGGTAATGTGGCCACAGCTATGCTTCGCGACAATAATACACGTAAACTATACTTATCGGGATTACGATCCGATGGGCAAATTGCGAGGACAACTGGCAGCTGTAGCGCGGGCTTGGGGAGGGTGGGGGCGTCAGAGGCGTGCGGCATCGGCGGCTCGCGAACGCGCGCAGGTGGCGAGGATTACTAAAATAATTCTCCGCGTCGGTGACGGACGAAACAGAAATTGTCTATCGGGCTCATCTCGCGATCCCCCCACTGCCCCCCCCCGGATGTACCCGAGCAACACCGCCCTCGCCACCTTCCCGACCCCACACCGCCATCGTCTCAACCCCGGCGCACAATCCCACCTTCGTGACTTTCTGCGAGGATCACAACCGACGCGCGAAGCGACCGCAATGTCACTCTGACGGCCTGACCCAGGTGCTGCCAGGAGCTCTTCAAATCCCCCCCCACCTCCCCCGTCTCGCCCGAAACCGCCACCCCAACACCCAACGCCGCACCTGAGCCGAACGCCATCCCTGTCCTGCCCGTTGCCACACCCCACCGCCAAACATAATAATCCTGGAACGCAACGCAGTAATCCGGCAGGGCTGCCCCCCCTGTCCCGCTCCACCCGCTCACGCCTCCCGCCCCCTTTCTTTCTCCCCCCCCCCCCAAACCTGTCCATCCCCCCAGTGAGTTTTTTTCTGTTGTTTTTGTTTTAACCTTTCAGAGGTCGCACTTTGTCAGATTCTTTTTTTTTGTGCTCGGTCTGAGCGACGGCCGCAAGGTTTGAATTTCGCCACCGACAGGCATGGCCTCGCTCGCTCGCTCGCTTGCTCCCTCCGGCTTCCGCGGCTCCGAGGAGTTAAAGACACGCGCGGGAAATTAGGGGCTTACGATGATAACAAGAGCATAAAGATGATGATGAACTTTATTGTCACGACTTATCCAGTCGCTTTCGTTACTTTTTCTTGTTAGAATTCCGCCGCCCCGTTCCCCGCCTCCTCTTGGAAAGCCCCAGAACAGGATCAGCGCAAAGCTGCTCATTTAAAAACAAGAGTTTCACGAGCAAAAGGGATGAGACCAACTTTACCAGGAGATTTTAAACTCTTGTGTGAGACAGCCCAAGTGAAACAGCTTAGCCGGTCGGTTTCAAGATCCTCCTGGCTGGCCACGTAACAGCTCACCGCACACAAAGACAAATACAACACGCTGTTTGGGCAAGTGCTGTTAGCGAGAACCTATGAAGGTCGGCACGGCACACGAGAGAGTGGGTGGTCAGTATCATGCCCGGCCGCCTTTGCCTCCCTAGTGGCGATGTTTACACACCACACCAGGTACTCATTTGAGGCTGAATCGACCTAAGGGAGGCCCAGAACCGGTTTAGATAATCGTCACTGGTGTTTGCCGTGAGCTGGAATCAAACACGGGTCGGTGGGTTCGTAGCGCAGTGCGCTAACGACTACACTACCGTTCCAAAGACCCGTCATATAGCCTGAACAGACTGTAGGGGCAAGTGCTGTTACTGCTCCCCACACGCAATTCCCTGCCTTGAATTTGCTACATGAACGCAATGTGCTCCTTTTGCTTTCGTCGTCCCTTGTTTACCCAGGCTGCACGTGCACTTTGTAGAGACCTCGTGTCGATCCACTGCTGGATGAGGGCCTCTCCACACCGACTGGGCCGTGAAGGATATTTGACCTTACTGCTCAATCTGAGATCGCACATCGCAACCAAAGAACCCCCTAACTCGGCACACCAATACTCACATGCAGGCCCGTGCCGGGGGTGTCACCTTGTGGCACGCAGGGACCGCTGCCGCTGGTGGACCCCTTTCGAATGGTTGAGATGAGCACCTGATGCGGTGCGTAAACATCGGCACTGGGGAGACAAAGGCGGCCGGGCGTGGTGCTGCCCACCCACCACCTCGTGTGCCGCGTCGGCCTTCATACGTGCTCGGTTGTATGTTTAACTTTTTCCGCACTCTACGTAGCCACCGTGCTAATCAGAGGTGCGTGGGGAAGAACAACAAACTAAACACAAACAGCGGTTCTCAAGAAATTCGTTTTCGATTTTATTTAAAAGTGCACAGCTCCAGCGGCTTACGCATATCGGAAGGAAGAGCGTTCCAGACGACCGCGGAAGCGCATCTGAAAGCTCAGCGATACGGTGTCCGTCTTTATATGATGCTTAGCCAAAAAATATGCTTTGAGATGCGGAGACAGGTAAGCAAGCGCTTTACGAATGGAAAATATTATTACTCCGATTATATTTTATCACACGCTGGTCAGTGAGGGTTGGTGAAGTATGCAGGGGTTGAGAACTACAATGGATTATTGCCACACTGCACTCTGCCACCCCTTAAGCACCTTGTGAAAAATCGGTCACAGTTCCTATGATCACTGTTGCATTGCTTTTATGGCTTTATTTTGGTGATTTAGAAAAGTTTTTTGGTTTGGCCATGTTTGTTTGTTGTAGTACGGAGTTAGACTGATGGCCTTAATCTAAGTTGTCTTGTGGTTGTTGTTGTTGTTTGACTTGCATCCCACTGGAATTGTTGCACACAGCGTTGGTGTACGGTGCTTTTTCTGCAATATTTTGCTGTCTTTTCTTGGATTTTCTGTTTGCACATAGTCACATAGTCACTTTAAGATGTTTTATTGTTCATGTTTTTGTTTGTTGCGGTTGCACCAGCTTCAAGAGCCGAATGGCTCACAGGGCTATACCAAATAAATGAAACTGAAACCTGGTGGTCAACCATCTAAAGCACTATCCAGGCTCAAGCACCGCTCAGCTTCTGCGATCTGATGAGACCGAGGTGCGATCACGGAGAACTGGTCAAAGGGAACCCATGGTGACTCTCGGTGAGAACGATCCATAAAAAAAAACCTTGCGGTCTCAACAAAGCATTTGGTGATGCTGCATTTGGCAGCGGTGCACAAGCACAACTTACAAAACACTCAACAAGTTAGTCAACAGCACTGCGGCATTTCGTGAAGTGGCCATTGGTCACAGCACACGAATAACACTGGTCAACACACTTTTTCTGGCATAAGGTATTCCAACGGTTTGAAGGTAATTTTGGGGTGCTGATTCCAAATCTGGCATCAGTTTTTGTCTACCACATCAGGTTTTTGAGATATCAAATATTGTATTTTCAATAAAAACTGCAGAAGAAAAATATTAAATAAATGTGGATATCTACATAAAATTATATTATAAACGCACTATCCTAAAAATACAGCACCATATTTTAACACTAAAGCAGTCACTGACTCGCAACAACTTGCAATCATAAGTGACAGAGTTAATTTCGGGTAAAATTAATGAAAATGGGGTATGCCGACAGCATAAAAATGACGTGATGGAGCAAATCTAATATCAGATTTGGAATCAGCACCCTGAAATTAGTTTAAAACAGCTGCAAAAGTCCAGGCCAGAAAAAAATGTTTTTTTTGTTGTTGACCAGTGTAAGAGCCGTTTGCCTGAAACGTTGCCTGCTATGCATTTTTAGTTATTTCAAGGCGGCGAGCGTTGTTGGCGAGCGTGTTGCGTCGCTTGCGTTTCCTCGACGGGCTCTCACGTGGGTGATATAAAAGCGGCAACTTGCTGTGCGGCTCGCGACACAGGCGAAGCCGACAACATTCGCCGTAGGGAATTGACCGCCCCTCACTCTCGGTTGTGAATTAAGTACTCAGACCACAGCGCAACTCAGCAGTAGCAGCGGCAGCAGCAGCAGCGGCGGCGACGGCGGCGGCGGTAAACTAACAAGGCTCGCGAGTGGGAAATCCTGTAACAAGCGTTGAATGTAACATGTGTGACAGCTGCTAATGAGAATAGACTCTGCTGGAGAAAAAAAAAAAAGATCTAACGTGTTCATCCGCACCTACCGCTCGTGACACACGAGTCTGCGGCCGTCACATTCGAAACGAGCTCCTCCTGCCTTGCTCCGCGAGCACCCATGGGAGCGATGTGACCGTCCGTTAAATGCGAGTTATTTGTTTACGAAGACGGAGAGAGAGAGAGAAGGGCACGGAGGGAGAAAGAGCGAGAGAGACAGACAAAAATAAAATAAAAAAGCGAGGGCTGTCACCTTTGAACGTGAGTGGCAAGCAAGGCCGAGGACTTTGCAAGGTGTCAATCCCCTGGATTAACCCAACGGCTCTTGGAAAACACGGAGCAGATCGGGGGTCGGCGAGGAATCTCAAGGGGGAGCGGCGCGTCTTCGCAAATCGGCGCGCCGAGCGGCACGAACTCCTCCGCGCGCTGTCGTCGTCGCGCGAAGCGGACGCGACGCAGCGCAGGTGCGAGCGGTGACCGCCGCCTAATCCTCCCGGCGCGAGATTTTCGTTTTTTTTCTTCTTTTTCTCTTTCTACTTTGTGATTTCCTGCGCCGCGCCGCACACCTGGACCGCGCCTGCGGCAGCCACGTCGGCCTCCGTGCTCACGTTTGCACCTTCCTGCGTTTTGGGCCGATGGCCATGAGAGTTGCTTTCGCTGAACGACCGCTGGAGGAGGAGGAGGAGGCCACGTGGCTTGAGGCCCCAGCCAGGTTGAGCTGGCACCGCTGGGAGAACCTGGGCTAAAATCTGGGTTCCAGACACTGCCAGTGACCCAAGCCAGGGTTCTCAAGAGCAGCGAGTTGATGGTCTCAAACAACGGATTAAACCCCGTCAGAATAAATGTGTGGTTTCTGTTAAAACTCTTTGGTTCTTTCGGTAAAGTCACGTATAAAAAATAATATAGATCACAACGTTTCGATCGCCATACAAGCGGTCGTCCTCAGGTGAGGAAGAGAATCAGGCTGCTGAAACAGGTCCTTATACCTATATACGGCTCTGTATATACGCTTCTATATATAAGGACCTGTTTCGGCAGCTTGTTTATCTTTCCCACCTGAGGACGACCGCTTGTATGGCGATCGAAACGTCGTAATCGATTATTATTTTAACTTTACCGAAAGAACCAAAGAGTATGGATTCGTGCAGTCACGAAAGCTTCAAATCAAGATTTTCTGTTAATGTGCCAGAATTCCCGCTCTGACACCTACACATCTGAGTTTGATGTTGATGCGACAACCACCCTTTTGCAGGGCACGGCGAAGATCTGGCCACATCGTGTGTCCATAGAGACCTCCTGCGATGACCTCAGGAGTGGTTCTGCGACATCGCCAGCTGTAGAGTTCTGGACGGCGACTGCATTCATTTGGTGACATGACACAAGCAGAAAACAATTGGCGACAAAGTAAAGAATGAAGCCCACGTGTTGACCCAGCAACCTTTTCTGATGACCAAATTCTACGACTATGACTCAGCCTATTCTATGACCACGATGTACCCTATTCTACGACTATGACTTACCGTATTCTCTGGATTATAAAACACACTTTTTTCTGCCCGGTAATTAGAGTTAAAGTTGGGGGTGCATCCCATACTCCCCTGCGCTTGCATTTCTGTGCATGTGCGTGCGTATGTGTGTGCATGTGCGTGCATGTGCGTGCATGTGTGTGCGTGTGCATGTGCGTGCATGTGTGTGCATGTGTGTGCATGTGTTTGTTTGTGCGTGCGTGCATGCGTGCATGCGTACGTGTACACGGGTCGTGTTGTGGAGAGCGGTGATTTAGCGGTAAGCGCACTGCGCTACGAACCCAGTGACTCGAGTTCGATTCCCGCTCATGGCCAACAAAAGTGACGAATATATCTTAACCGGTCCTGGGCCTCCCTTAGGTTGACTCAGCCTAAATTGAGTACCTGGTGTGGCGGTGTGTGATCATCGCCACTCGAGACACAAAGGCGGCCTTTGTGAGCAAAATTCGCGTAACTTTGTTGACACCGGCGGACAAAACACGTTTGAGGGGGTGCGTTCCACCTCCCAGAGTGCCGTGTGATCTGTAGAGCTCATGGAGCTGGGTCATCCGTCGCAAAGGGGACATTCTGCATGGCGCGGTCTCATTCCCCCATCCCCCATCCCCCCCTCGCCGCCTCCCCCGGCAAAAGCGAACACACTCTACACGCGTTACCGCCAGCCCTATCGGCGCGGGCACGTGACCCCTGTGCCACCCACCGGCCTCCCACGGTAAATAGTGCGGCGGGCTCGCGTATCTCAGTCATGCACCCCCCCCCCCCTCGTAGAAATATTTAAAAATGAGTGATTGTGGCAAAGAAATAAATAAGTGATAAGATTGCTTGGGGTAGGGGCCGCTCTCTCTCGCCTGTCGCCCGGTCGGCTCGGCCCGGTTTCTCTCTCTAAAAGCGCCTCCTCCTCCTCCCTCCTCCTTCCTCGACGCGCGTGGAAAGCGCTTTCCCCGCTCCAAGGACCGAGGTGGACAATTCGAGGCTGCCACAACACGCGGGGATTAAGGTCAATATCAGACATGATGGTGTGGTGCTCTGCCGAGAGGGTGGGGAGCGGCCCATCCCATAACCCTCCACAACTCCCCCCCCCTCTCTCTCTCTCTCGACCGCGGGCAATTAGCGGCGGCACAGATCCACAGCCACTTTTTATTTCGTGGTGCCCTTCGCAGGTGCCTCCTCCTGCCCGTGCCACGGCAAAGGCTGTCATTAGCGAAATTGCAGGTGCTTGTGTGCGCGGTGGCAGGGCTCGGCGGACAATTGCATGGAGTTATACGCGCGTAATGGTCGAGCATTTGTGCGCGAGGTTCGTCATTGACGTAACGGCATTTTATTTTGACGGCACAGATCTGGCATTTGGTGGCGGTGGGATTTGAATTTCTTTTTAAAGTTTTAGTTTCTTTCTTTCTTACCTCCATTCGCAGGTGGCCGAGCGGGGGAGAGCTGGAGAGAGTGAGCGGCTCGCGATCGGAAAGTTTCTGACTTCAAATGCAGGCTTGGGAATCGACTTAGCCCATCATCATCATCATCATCCATCCGAAGTCAATAAAATTAGTGCCACTTTGTGGAGGAGTCAACAGTGGTTGCCCTGCGGACGAACTCGACGCTGCAAATGGAGTGCGGGGATTTCCGCGGCGGGAACCGAGCACCGATCGGCGTGAAATCGCTCTGGGATTTGTTACACTTCGCCAAAGCTTTGCGGCCGTTACGTCCTCGCCATTTGTTGCTGTTGTCAAAACCGTCGTCCACGTGGCCGTAAGCTGTGGCACCGTCCACATGCTTGCTCACCATCGCCCGCTCAGCATCGCTCACCATCGCCCGCTCACCATCGCCCGCTCAGCATCGCTCACCATCGCTCACCATCGCTCGCTCACCATCGCTCGCTCACCATCGCCCGCTCACCATCGCTCGCTCACCATCGCTCACCATCGCTCGCTCACCATCACTTGCTCACCATCACTCACCATCGCTCGCTCACCATCGCTCGCTCACCATCGCTCACCATCGCTCGCTCACCATCGCTCGCTCACCATCACTTGCTCACCATCGCTCACCATCGCTCGCTCACCATCGCTCGCTCACCATCGCAGCCAGCCACTCAAAACATATGCGCACTCGTCGTACACTCGTGTAAGATGAAAAATAAATGACGTACGGCAGGCAGAACGTGACAGACGCAACGGCCGACGCCAACGAGTCACCCGGGGCACAAAAAACACGAACCGCACAGCAAACCAACCACAAGAAGGCCGCAACAAAAATTAAAAAGGAGCTGCACCCGTTGCACAACGCGAGGAGGGGGAGGAGGGGGCGGGGAAGAGGTGTGTGGGCGATGTCGGGGGAGAGAAACGGCAAGAAAGAGGAATCCAAAGGTGGCTTTCTGGCCAGAAACAAAGAGCTAAAGAGGGGGGGGGGAGGGAGGCAATGAAGTTAACAATGAATGAAATAAAAAAGGGCAAAGGTTTGAACCTGTAAACAGCACTAACCACTGGTAATGGCTTTCGCCAGATAGACGGAGCAAAGGTCCCTAATGGAGTGGTTTTGTGCGTGGGTCCTCGTGTGCCCCTGTTGCCGATTTGCCCGCTTTGCCGCTCCCACCACCGGCCTGGCGTCCGCGTGTCGGTACCCCCGTGGCACAGTTCACACGCTCGCTCACCATCGCTCACCACTGCTCACCATCGTCCACACGCTCGCTCGCCACTGCTCACCATCGCAGCCAGCCGGCCGCTCAAAATTATACGCGTAGCGGCACACTTGGGGTGAAGCACGTGAGATTAAAACAAAAATACGTACAATTTCAAGCAACGTGCGATCTTCACGCCGCTGCTAAGCTGTTTCAAAAGTGTGCCCGTTATGGGACGGGGAGCGATGAGCGCGGTTGTGTTTCTGTGGATTTCAGCAGTGAGATGTGTGTAAGATCAATACATTTCTTTATAGTAATTTTATTTACAAAAAGCCCTTTGGTCAAGGACCTCAAAGCACCGTACAAGACACAGCAACAGGCAGTCGGCGTGACGATAACCCACGAAATGAACAACAATGTAATAAAAATTAATCCTGAAAACCATTTGCTGAATCATCTCAAAGTTGCACACATATACATTTTTAGACGACCTTTCAGAGACGCACGTGCAAACGGACACAACGTGCAAGGTTTCTGGGTGACGGACAAGCAGGGTGGCATGGTAAATTTGAGGCAAAGGACCCCTGCCTGCTGCTGCTAATCATCAAAAGGGGACCCCCATGGCCAATCTGCGCCCCCCCCCCCCTCTCATAGCCTGGTGTCTGGGCCCCATCCGGCACGCAGGCACCGGTGTGGTGGCAGAGGTTCTAAATCTTGACTTAAAGCTTTCGTGACTGCAGGAATTCATATTCTTTGGGTCTTTCGGTAAAGCCACGTGGCTTTACCGAAAGACCCAAAGAATATAAAGCTCTAAATCATCATCATCGTCATCATCATCATCGGAGTCAGACATTGTCTATGAATGCCTTCCCCAAGCTCGCTCTCTCTCTCTCTTTCTCGAGCACGCGCAGTGCACCCCAGCTGCTTATCTTGTTCGGGGCGCGCGTATCGCGCACGCTGAGGGCTGTACCGTGCGTCAACACGGCGAGAGTTGTCCCGTGCACTCGCGGCACTCACCGCAGAGCTGGCTGTCTAAACACGGCACGAGGCGCTTCAAGGCCGCACCTCTCGCCAGCCCAGCCACGCCACGGCTCGCGCACAGCTCCCCCCTCGCTCTCCTACGGGGGGTTCTCTCTCTCTCTCTCCCCTCGAACGACCGTCCCCCCCCGCACCCCCCCCCCCCATGATACTACTTGCTACCCGTAGGATCGTGGATTCGCGGGAGCCGTCGACACGGTTGGGACGTGACGTGGGCATCGTAGAGGGACCCCCCACAGTTCGCGCGGTCAGAATATTTATTTTACTTTGTGTATCCTGGGGATATCCGATGAGCGATGAAGTCTCTTTTTTTGCACAGGTGTCGCAGTCAGGGGCAGGTTGGAAGCAATACAAAAAAACGATGGGAGCGCAAAGTATAGAAAAGGTTAGAAAATCACTACAATAAACAAACAAAATAAATATACTACAACTAAACTATTTTTTATTTTATCTGGGCAAAGCCCACTGAGCTATTAGTCATTTTTCAGAAGCGACCTGGCCACAAATGATAGCTCAACAAAGTGGCTTATCGCGTGTAAATGTACAACAGCCAAATACTCGAAACGCTGTGGTTCTCAAGGAATTCCTTCGATTTGTTTTTGTAGCAGATTCGCTTTCTCTTTACAGTCGAGTTCTACTCGTCAAGGAGAGAAGCACATGCATCGGAAAGCAAAGACAAAGATCCCCCGTATTTCCTTCACAGACTCTTGGGGCAAGTGCTGTTAACGAGCACCTATGAAGGCCGGCACGGCACACGAGGGGGTGGGTGCCCAACACCACCCCAGGACGCATTTGTCTTCCCAGTGGCGATGTTTACACACCGCACCAGGTACCCATTTGAGGCTGAGTCAACCTAGGGGAGGCTCAGGACCGGTTCAGTTAATCGTCACTGGCGTTGCCGGGTTCGTCGCGCAGCGTAGCGCTAACCGCCGCGCCTCCGCTCCGCAATTGAAGAACGCGCAAGTCAGTGACATCGTAGGGGACCGTTGGGAGAAGTCAGCGAGCTTGAGCGGCGTGCGTCGCGGGAGGGGACGGCGCACGGTGGGCGAGACTGTGTGGAGGAGGAACGATAGTCAGTCCGCCGTGGAGATGGAGCGGTGGGATGAGCTCGTGCGATCAACAGCTGGGTGGATTGTGGCTGTCGCGACAACTTGAGAGATGGCGAAGGCTTGGGGAAGCCTTCATTATGGTTTAGTTAACGTGTTTGCGTCTCTCCAAATTACTTATTTTACTCCCGAACAGGAGTAAACACGTAAATGTAATTTTCATGTTGTGCAATTAAAGAATTCGGTTAGAATAGGCGAGACGTGCATAGATCCGTTTAATGAAGGGCGTTTCTAACCAAGATGCTACCGAATCGTGGTGCACGTATTCTACGTGAAAAGTCAGCCGCAAACTGACCGGACCACAGAATCACGGTGACTAGGAGATGTCAACTACCTCGCCTGGTATACCGAAGGTCGTGGGTTTAATCTCGAACCTGACGCCTACTGTATATTTGGAGTTTGCGGTGTCTCTCTCCCCGTGGACTTTTCTCCGGCTCCTCCGTTTGTTCCCTCCACATTTAGAATCGACATCACGCGCTTAGAGGCATGTGGCTGCTGTAAATTCCCACGCGATACGCCAATTAGTTGAGCTATCATTTGTGATGGCGAAGTCGCTTCTGAAAAACAGCGATGTAGCTCAGTGGGCCTTACCTGATAAAATAAAACAGTGGAAATCGTTAGTTTACCGCCGCAACGTCGCGAGAGTGAGCCGCCGGCGGGCTGGAATGAGGATGGGGGGCTGGGCGTCAGGGTAGGGGTGCGAAAACCGTCAAAAGTGAAAACTTGCAGTCGTGACACCGAGGTCATCATTACCAGAGTAGGGCATGTGGTGGCAGAGAGCTTCAGCTCGGCGCGCGCGCGTGTGTGTGTGTGCGCGCGCGCGCGTGTGTGTGTGTGCGTGTGTGCTCGCGCGCGCGTGAGTGATTGCTTAACAAAAAATAACACACTCCCCCCTCCCCCCCTCTTTTTTTTTAACCCCACCTTGACACATTCCTGCTGGGAAATTTGCGGCAATAACCTTTAGGCTACCAAACAGGAGGCGTGTTTAAAACAAATATAACCTGAGGATTTTGTTTTTTTTCTAATTCCCGCCGCAAGTCATTCAAACTTTTTCTCCGACGAGTTCCACCAGCTCTTTAACGCCCAGAGCTGGCACGCTTACAGGGGCGCGCGCAAACGTTTATTTAAAAAACATGTCGCCTTAATGATTTTTGTTTATTCATATTACTCTCACATCTCAAGGCACAGCACGCGCTCCGAGGTTCCGAGCGGGGTTCCCTGCAGACGTCGAGCTAAGTGTTTAGAAAAATTTACGTTTAGCTTCACGGTCCGGGGGTTAAGTTAACAGGCGCCTCGGCCCGCTCCGAACGTTCGAAGCGAACGTTGTACGTGGACGTCCCTAGCTGGACGTTCTATGTATGTACGTTGAACTTCTTTTGCACCGTACGTAGCAAACCGAGCTAATCGGAGACGCGATGAAGGACAACAAACTAAACACAAAAAGCAGTTCAAGGTGAACGTTGTAGGTCAGGGGTCAGCAACCTGCAGCTCGAGAGACACATGCATTGTTTCAAGGGCTGCTCCGTGACGTCATTCATTAAGTACCGCCACCGTCATCCTATTCACCTGCATTGGTGGCTCTTGCAACATTTTACGCATTTTTTTCTTACTACCGAATTCGAAAGAAATGCCCATTTTTGTTCTTCCGCTGGCCGATCTTCCCTGTTGGAGGCAAGCGTTCGAGAAGAACGACGTCGGGCAGCGAGAGGAGCAACAGCGACGCACGTGAAACGCCGCACCGCCGTCAACGCGGCGCGAGACTGACGGGCTCGCGTGGCGGTGGCGATGGAGCGCGCGTGTCAAGATTGCCCGGCACGGCGATCGTTGACGCTTCAATTTTTTTTCCATCAAAGACTCTGTCTTCTCGACAGACCTGTTCTCCACCTGAGGACGGCTGCTTGCGTTGTGGCCGAAACGTCGTGAGAATTGTTTTATTATGTTTTATTTTTATTATTTTATTATTTCAATTCTACGTGACTTTACCGAAAGAACCAAGAAGACGTTGACGCTTCCTTTACAGCGGCAGAACAATAGTACAGTGAGCCTGAAGCTTCAGACAATGACACTTCTTCAAGAGGTTGAAGCGTGGCAAAGTTCGGGGCCGGTTTTGGCGACAATATCCCTCCGGTGTGGCTTGGTCCAGTCAGACCGTGGTTTTGTTCAGGCGTTTGTCTATCTACTGTTGGATGAAATGTCCCCTGTGCCTCGTCACGACTTGGAATCGTACCTCCGATCAGCACGGTTGGCTATAAATAAGTTCAACATACATACAATGGAACTAATTCAATCAGGCCATGGGAGATTGTGTACACGTTTTTAAGTGATATCCTCCCCCCCCCCCCACTTCCTTCACCAGCTCACACTAACTACGTGGTGAAGTATGGTCAAACAAGCCTCATGACTAACACAGCATGGGGAGGCCTTCGTGCGGCAGTCTATAAACAAAAAACTGTGAATGATGCTTCTTAATTTTATTATTTATACAGATCGTAAAAAAAAACGCGAATTTAACTCGAAACTAAAAGTCCACTGTTTTATATATCTGCAACACATATCCACAGTTTCTGGGCTCAATTCCAGCTGGATCTGTCCGAGTCGACGAAACGTAACCAAATTTCCGCTCCCGGCACGCCACGTTCAGCATATGCCCATCTCTAGCCACGTGCCGCCTCCTCCAAAGACCGACCAAAAAAACGACCTGGGGGGAAATTATACCGCAAGCAATTGAGCCGCGGTCGTACACACAGAGAGAGAGAGAGAAAAAAAATCCGTATGACACACACGAGAGAGAGAGGTCACGTTCTGCTACGGCTGGCATGCACAATGACTCACAATGTTAGTCCTGAAAATGTGGAATTAATGAAGAGAGGCAGAAAGCAGCGGCGAGCCGAGAGGAGGAGGAGGCGGAGGAGAGAGGAGAGAGGAGAGAGGAGGGGGAAAGGTGGCCGGGCTGGCTGGTGGGGATCTGGTCTGGAGCTGACGCATCGCCGCAGGAATCCGACAGACCGCTCCCCCTCCACCCACGCTGGTCCCCTTACTCGCGCCCTCTTTCTTCATGGCTGATGACCCTTGACCCCTCGTCCCATGCTCCCTGGAAGGAGAGAGAGGCAGCTGAGGTTTGGGGTGGGGAGGGTTGGGGGGGGGGGGTGTCTTAGGCGGTGGAGTCGGTAGAAGAAGAGAAGAAGGGGGGGGGGGATGTTTGGAGCCTTCCCCACCCAACCCCCGTCGAGACGATATCAGCGGGGAAACTGCGAAGTTGGCGGCATGCTCGCCGCTCTTTTCGTTCGGCAGAACAGGTCCCGAACGGCTCTCAAAGCCTAATGAGAAACAACAAGTGGAGTGCGTTTGGAGTTTTCCCTTCTCTGCCACCTCCGTGTCTTCGCACATTCACGTGCCTTTCCGCCGGCTGCGTGGCATTCGCGCGGCTCCACGACGGTGCAGCTCCGGGGTGCGCGGGGCGAACCGTCGGACACCGTGCCGGACGACACGCGGCACGACCCGAAACGGGCGTTGGGCGTTGGGAGACAGAGCCACCCCCTCGCACGTTGTAAACGGGGGTTTCATTTCAGCCGGGGTCTGTCCCGGGGTCAGCGAACCGGAAAATAAACTACTAAAAAAACTGTAAACTGTTTTTATTTAACCAGGTAAGGCCCGCTGAGCTTTATAGCTCTTTTTCAGAAGCGACCAGCCCACACATGATAACTCAAATACTCTAAACGAATGTTGATTCTAAACGTGGAGGGAAAAACCGGAGGACCCGGAGAAAAATCCACGTGACCATGGGGAGCACGTGCAAACTCCAAATATACAGCAGGCGTCAGTGTCAGGATCAACCCTCCTGTATACCAGGCGAGGTAGTTAACATCTCGCCACCGCACTCGGCACACCAAATCCAGTCTACCTCGTGCTGTGGCTGTACCGAAGTTTACGAGCCTAACGCATGTCTGGAAGATAAATAAA
The DNA here is from genome assembly GCF_964198595.1 of Lampetra fluviatilis. Lineage (NCBI taxonomy): Eukaryota > Metazoa > Chordata > Hyperoartia > Petromyzontiformes > Petromyzontidae > Lampetra > Lampetra fluviatilis. The sequence continues at coordinate 2,281,853 of NC_136313.1, read as the reverse complement.
ACACGGCAACCCCCCAGCGAGAGAGAGAGAGAGAAAGATCGTAATACAGTCCAACAAAGGACGAGCCTCTCTCCAGCCCGGAGGGGGTAGAACACCGCACCGACTGATCCGTGTGACGCCTCACTCAGAGTGCTGCGCCAACACGTGCCGCCACCAGCGGCGGGCGATTGAGATATCCACCGCTGGATGAGGGCCTCCCGAAAGCCGTCGTCTCCACATTGTCTCGCGACGCAACAATCCGTCCCGCTCACCGCGTACGAGCGCCCGTCTCAATCTGTCATCGGCAGCCTCGACCGCCGGCCATCGACGCGCCGAGCGCGACGCGTCCCTGCCTCGGGCCCACTCTTGGCAACAGTCGGCGGCGCGACGTCTCCCACGGTGCGGTCGACGCGTTCCTCTTCCACGCGTCGCTTGCGGCGCGATTCCAGAGGGCACGTCGCCCTCTGCTTTTCGCGCCGCGGTCACCATTCACGTGGGCGGGCCACGTGGTTTTCGGCCAGTTTCAAGTCCGCTCGTTTCGGGCGATGCCCGTTGAGCCGGAAAGCTCATTTTATCAATCGCGTCTCCCCGACCCCGAACACGGCACTCACACACGTCGGTATTCCAACAGCGGCACGGCAATCACGACGCTTGCACACGGGCAGATTGAAATCAAAAACATGTAAAGCGCGTGTGTTCATCTCCCCGGTGCTTCTCCTTTGCCACGCTTTTCAGCGTTTGTTCCACTTTTTTGTTTGTTTGTGTTGCTAACGACCGCCGTTTGTCTGATCGGGAGGCGGACGGGCGGGCGTGGGGCTCCATTACCGTGAGTAGGAGCAACACTCGAAAGCCACGCGTGACCAAACAGAACGGGTCGCCGGCGGGGGGAGGAGGAGGGGGGGGTGTTAGCCAGAACGTAGGCAACGAGCACTGCGCCCAGGGGGGGGGGGGGCGGCGGGGGGGGTGCCGAGATAAATAATTGCTGAGAAAACACGGCCTTATCTGGCGGGCAGTCTTGCACAAAGCGAGCGAGTGAGCGAGCCCTGTTGCGTGTCGCTGCACGCGCGAGCGGTGCAGCCTTGGCGTGGCCGAGTTGACGCACCGTGCCCCCTACAGCCGGCGTCGGCGAGTGGCGGAGAAACGGCGATGCAGTGCCACCGGCGATCCGACTGAATTTTTTTTAAATCAAACGCGTTCGGTGCGGCCACCCACCCAACCCCTGGCCCCACACCCCCCCTAATCGCCCCCCCCCCCGGCTCAACACGCCCCGACCGACGTTTTTTGGCGAGCGTGGGCGCGCAATGAGGAGCGGCGGCCCTCGGTGCCCTCAGTAACAATCGGTGGCCTTTGTCAGTCCACCGCTGGATGATCGCGCAGCGGCTGTGCCGTTGTCCAGCAGCGCACGGACGTGGTGTAGGAGACGAGCGTGCGTGCTACAAGCCAGCACTGCCACACGCCCCTCGCTGCTCAGCAAGGTGGCAGCGTGTAATACGTCAACAATGCGCCTCTCTCGCATGTGACCATCCACACAGAGAGTACGGATATCATTTACACATCCCATAAGCCGCACGAGTCCCCTGTGAGTGCATAGCTTCAGCGGCATTGGCTCAACACGGGCGAATCTCTAAACCGGTTTCAATATTCAGTGTCTCATCAGCATTGCTGGAACCAGTGCTTGCGAACTGCAAGAATGTTTATTGGCAAGGACCCCCTCTCTCTCTGCGCGAGATATGAGTCCTCGTTCCGCAACGATGGAAACCATTGTTGTTTGTATCTAGGGGCCACGGCCGGACGAACTCGCGTCGACTTTTACGCGATATTTCATTGACTCCCGATGTTCGGTGCGAATCAATAACCGTTCCCCAAAATAACACGAGGGCCCTCGTGGAGATCGACGCGGTGGGGGGATTTTGAGCAGAATCCGGTGAAGAACAAACTGCAAAACAAAGTAAAAAAAAGTATAACATTTCACCCACGAGCCTTACACGCGCTTTCGGAAGTCAACAATTTTTTTAATGATTATTTTCCCAGCAGCATTCGTCCAAGCAGGAGTTTCGAACCCTCGGTGTGTTCTCATCATCAGCAGGTTGCGGCATGCTCAGAACGTTATTGTTGTGACACTGCCACTCCTGAGGAACGTACGACGCTTGCACAGACACATACTTGCGCGAAGCAGGCAATGCGTCGGGATGACGAGCGGCTTTTCCGGTCCGGGTGAAGCTACAACAAACAAAGCTCGAGTGGAGATTTCCCAGCCGTGGGGCGGACGCGCCGAGGCAACGCGGGGAGCCGCAGGGATACAGGGGGGAGTCGTGGGGAGCTGCGGGGGGAGATGCGGTGAGTCGTGGGAAACCATAGGGAACCACGGGGAGACGCATGGATACAGGAGGGAGTCGTGGGAAAACATAGGGAACCACGGGAAGACGCAGGGAGACGCAGGGAGCTGCGAAGAGTCGTGGGGAACCACCAGGATATGCTGGGGGGGGGTAGGGGGGAGTACAGGGTACGTGGGGAACCATGGGGAGACATGGGGAGACGCGGGGAGCAGCGGTAAGCCATGTGAACAGCGTAGGGAGAAGCGGGGAGCCTCCGGGCCTGGGAGTTCACCTTGACAGGTGTGAGGTGGGGGGGGGGAGAGGTTTGCCGCGGTGGCCTCTGACATCGTCTGCGACTGCAAGCGTCACCTCTCGTGCCCCCTGGAGGGCGGGTTGCCTCGCCGGTTGCCTCGCCGGTTACGAGAGTGGAGCGACACGACGGGGACTGAGCGGAGAGATGCGCTCCCCTTTCGCCAAGCCATAACAAGCTGCATGGGCAATGCTCCCGCAGCGAAAGGAAAGGCCCCGCGCGAGAGACTTTGCGGATGTTGTCAAAACAAGCGACTTCCAGCTCCACCTATCTTTGCCGGAAATATTCGTTTTCAACGTTCAATGGACTTTTTTTGTGTGTTTAAACAAAAATAATTTCGAAAAAAAAACTACCCGTTGATTTATTTCACTTCCTCGTCACCTACCGAGAATTCAAGTCTGCAAAGTGAGCCGGAAGATTTTCCGCGATAAAAAATTAAGCCCTGGTTGTAAATCGAAGAAGTGGCTCCTTCTTGACACGTTTGTTTGAGCACTCGCACGTTGTTTCTCGTCCGTAGCAGTCACAATAAATACAATAAAATGCGCTTATTGAACTGGACGATGAAACGAACGGCAGGTCAAAAATGAGCAGAGGAGTCCGGGTGGGTCAGAGGTCAGAAACGCTGAACTGGCACAGCTGGGGGATACCCCGTTCCTAATCCACGTTCAGCTGCCTGCGATTAAACCTGGGTTCTCAAGTACAGTGAGTTGACGGCCTCAAGCCAGTTAGCAATGATGGCTCAGACAAAAAAACCCCCATCACTTTTCACATTAAGTTCTCAAACTTTATTTTGGCTACATAACTTACTGTGAGAATTAAAAAAATATATCCGTTTTATTGTGCCATGCAGCGAACATCGCTCTCATATGCCGAGTGGGTGGAAAAGTGTTGCCCTCCAGAGGTGACTTCAATGTATCTCAGAGGTAACTCTGCCGTACCCGCAGCTGTAGGCCCTGCTCTAACACAAGAGGGTTGCACTGCTCTGCGAGAGATGCTGGCGGTTGCCACGTCTCAAGCCGTGACGCTGACCGAAGAATTGGCACGCAACTTGGTACAAAAAAAATCACTAAATGTTTTCCTCAAGGAAGTGCAAACAAGGCAACGTGACTAAACGCCTGCTGTGCGCTTAGAAAAAAACTAAATATTCTACTCAATTCGCTACATAGGGCAGCTGTAAATTGCCGTAGATCGAGCTGACGACATTCATTCTCAGCAAGCGAAGAGTTTCAGCGTCGCAGTCAGAGTCAAATCGACGTCATCGTTCGGTTAGAAGCCTTTATATTCCAAAGCGCCTTTCGTATCGAAATATCTCGGGGTACATGTACAAAAAAAACATTCGCAAGGGTGTACAACATCCAATGGAAATACAGCAACAGTTGACAAAACAAATTAACAATCATGACAACAACGACGCTCGCAACACAGACAGGCAGAATAAAAGCCTTGCCACTTGGCACTCGGCTTGGCCACGTGAGACCACGGGGGCCTTTGGGCACTTCCAACCCCTCCTGAACAAACACTCGAGCCCGTGGAGCGCTCCCCTCACTTGAGAGAGCACGGGGCGACGTCAATGCGTTTTGGACGGAGCTACTCGATGTTGTGATTCGACGATTTTCGTAAAAAAACATTTCCTTAACGAACGCTTACGCAATAATTTCACGCGGGTCTACATTGCAACGGGGGGAGGGTGAGAGCTGGATTGGATTCCAAATCCAGAGGTCTCTTTGTTTTAAGCGATCTCACAGCTCTGCAGTTCAAACAATGGAGCAACTTTCCTAAATCCTTCTAGATTTGAAGCTTTCGTGACTGCAAGGATTCATACTCTTAGGTTTTTTTCGGTAAAGTCACCATGTAGGTAAAAACATTATTAATTTTAATTTTATTTCCTAAATCCGCCACCCACCCCCCCACCCTATCTCTGTCCACCCAGCAGTGAAAATGGGTACAGCACAGTTAGTCGATCGTGTGGAGGGGTTAAAACGTGGGTACCCCCACCGCTATCAAAACGTCTGGCCACCGTGTAAGGGGGGCCGCGGTGGCGAGATGTTAACTACCTCGCCTGGTATGCAGGAGGTCGTGGGTTCTATCCCGACTCTGACGCCTGCTGTATATTTGGAGTTTGCGGTGTCTCTCTCTCTCCCTGTGATCGCGTGGATTTTTCTCGTGGCCCTTCGGATTTACCCTCCACATTCGGAATCAACATCACGCGTTCAGAGTATTTGGCTGCTATACATTTCCACACGGTGAGCCACTTCGTCGAGCCATCATTTGTGATCGCCAGGTCACCTTGTGAAAACGAGCAACGTATTATGTTTTATTTTTATTATTTTATTATTCCCATTCTACGTGACCTTACCGAAAGAACCAAGAAGAAGAAGAGCAACGTAGCTCAGTGGGCCTTCGCTGATAACATAAAAAAAATAGTGGCTGCAGCCAAAACACCCTCCAGACTGGGCTCTTTTAGTGACCCCTCCAGCGGAGGCACCTTCCACCGGCAGTGGAGCGAGCCAGCCATTGCGGGGCTGCTCCTTTACGACTGCGCGTTGAAGCATCGCCGCTGTGAGCGCGCTCGAAGGGGCGATGCGCCGCCGATGCCCGGCAGTTGTCTTAATCAGGGGCCGAGTTTAACGCCCTTGTTCGCTGCCAGCCAAGATTAGGCCATCCATCCAACAATGAGGCTTGGCCGGCTCTATCAGCCACCGCTTTGCCCTCCCACCCTTCCTCCCTCCCTCACTCACTCCCTCCCACCCTCCCCCCCCTCTCTACTCTTGATGCTCAACAGATTTTCGAAAAGTTTTCTCTCCTCCCCATGCCGAGCCGGCCAGGGCTGCACCGCTGCGTGAAGTTGTGGTGCAAGCAGTGATGCATATGAGCTGGCGGGGGTGGGTGGGGACTTGTTGCTGCTGATGGTGGTGTTCGTCGCTCCACGGTGTGCGTTTGTCTTGATGAAGGGCTGGCCTTCGTAGGTGCTCGCTAACGGCACTTGCCCCAACAGTCTGTTGAGGCTATACGGGGGATCTTTGTCTTTGTTCGTCGCTCCACGGTGTGCGTTTGTCTATATGAAGGGCCGGCCTTCGTAGGTGCTCGCTAACTGCACTTGCCCCAACAGTCTGTTGAGGCTGTACGGGAAGGGGGGGGATATTTGTCTTTGTTTGTGTGTGCGTTTGATGCCCCCCACCACCACCACCACCCCTACCCACACCCCTGCCAGTGACTGTGTTCATGCATGCGTGCAAACGGCCACACCTCTGTGTTTGTGTGAAAGCATTTGGAGGCGAGGGATGTGAATGGGAGATACTCCCGCTGGGGGTGCAGTGTGTGTATGTGGGGGGGGGGTGCAGTGTGTGTATGTGGGGGGGTGGGGGGGGTGCAGCGGTAGTGTAGTGGTTAGCGCGCCGCGCTGCGAACCCGGCGACCCGAGTTCGATTCCCGCTCATGGACAACATCGGCGACGAATTCTCCGAACCGTTCCGAGGTCGGCTCAGCCTCAAATGGGATCACCGGTGTGGTGCGTTAGAACATCGCCACGAGGGAGACAAAGACGGTAGTACGACGTGGTGCTGGCCACCCACCCCCTCGTTCTACCGTGACGGCCTTCATAGGTGCTCGCTTACAGCAATTGCTCTAACAGTCTGTTCAGGCTATACGGGAGGGACATTTTCCGGTCTTTGTACGTGCGTACGTGTGTGCGCTCACGTGTGCAAGTTGGTTGTTATTGTTGTGTGTGTACGGGGAGCGGTGGCGCAGTGGTTAGCGTACTGCGTTTCTGATGTTAGCCGGCCACCCGGGTTCGATCACCGCTCACGATAAAAAACAAATAACAGTGGCCAATCAGTTGCGCTCACGTGCCAACCGGCGATTGACAGCGGAGCGCCCGCAAGCTCCACTCGCCAGAGCCTTTTAGGCCAATGCGATTGTTGGAAGAACATCTGAAAATAGAACGGAGCATTGCGACGGCTTCGAGAGGTGGCTCTACTGGCGATAGACAAACACAACAAGGCACGGGAGGAGCGAGGGAAGCGCGGGTGGTGGGAAGCGGGGGCGACGATTGGAGCCGTGAGGCTGCCGGGAACAAAGTGGCTCCACAAAAGACAATAGATTTGGCTCCACCATCAGGGGATAGGCGAGTTAGGATGGCTTTACCCACACCCGCTCTGTGTGTGTGTGTGCGCGGGGCAGTTGCAGTCGGCCGTTGTTTTGCTCGTCCCCTTCCGTGTGCAGCTGTGGTTGTGTTGCGAGGGAGACAAAGGCGGCCGGGCGTGGTTCTGCCCACCCACCCCCTCGTGCACTGCATAGGTTGCTACTCGCGAACAGCACTTGCCCCAAAAAAGTATTTGAAGGCTATACGGGGGGCCTTTGACATTGCTTTACTTGCAATGCACGCGCTCAAGTGCAGTCGTTTGTGCGTCCAAGAGTGCACGCGTGTGCGTGGCGTTTCTGTGTCACCATCATCATCATCCTCATCATCATCAGCTGTGCACAATTCGAAAAACAATCTAGCCTGCGGTTTGCAACAAAAAAAAGGGCTTGCGAGTCAACGCGTGTGAATTGGCACAGGCGTGTTCATGCAAGCGCGTGCACGCAGGTGCACATGCACGCGCGTGTGTGTATTCGTGTCTGTGTGCATGCGTTCCCTGTGTGTGTGTGCCTGACACACACATACTTGGGAGCGGTGGCGCAGTGGTTAGCGCCGCACTGCGCTTGGAACCCGGGCGAGCCGAGTTCGACTCCCGCTTACGACCCAAATCAATGACGAATATATCTGAACCGGTCCTGGGCCACCCCTATGTCGACTCAGCCTTAAATTAATTACCTTGGGTGCGGTGGAAACGTCGGCACTGCCGAGACAAAGGTGGGCGAACCATGTTCCCACCTTCATAGGTGGCTCGTCGCGAACAGCACTTGCCCCGACAGCCTGCGAAGGCTACATGGCTACTGGGTGGTGGGGAGGGGAACCTTTACCTTTGTGCGTGCACGAGCGGTGCGTTCATGTGCGAACATATGTGTCTGCTCGTGAGCATACCCATGAAGGCTTTAAATTGCACAGCTGGCCTCTCTGGAGGATCCCGGAGTGTGGGTGGGGTGAGGGTTAGAGAGGCGGCACGTTTGGGAATACTGACATGGTTCCCACAAACATTCCATTGTCGCCCATCAGGAAACTGCATACATTAGCCCGACTGCAAGAAATACTGCCCCGGATCGCTGTCCCAGACCGTAAGAGACTGAGAGCGTTAAAAAGAGATACGACCCGGCCGAAGCCCTTTTGCATGACAATGCCAAAGGAGTTCTTTGCCCCCCCCCCCGCCCCACTCAAAAAAACCCAAACGCCCCCCCCCCCTCCCACCGCCCTCTCCACCCTAACCCCCCCACACACACGAATCTGTAGTTTTGTTTTAATGATCACTTTTGCCAGAGAGAGAGATCGTAACGATACACTATGGGGGGGGTTATTTTTTTTTACTTACTGTACAATGCGGCTGTTTGTGAGTGTACATATTGGAAGGGGTGGGGGGTGACGTGTATTGTGCTTTACAATTGCCCTCGTGTGTTGCACGTGACCACCACGTGGGCCCGGCAACACGAGAACCTGCTTGGCTCGTCCAGATCTCGGCGGCTAAGCAGGTATACAACCTGGCCAAAAGGTTGCTTGGACATGGGCAGGCCGCCGCAGACTACCCACGTGCTCTAGATAATTGAGCACCAAGGTTGCCACTTGATGGCAGTGCAGGGACGGATCGTTAAATCTATCTGCGCGGCAATTTGTTTTTTCGTAGGCACACTGGTGTATCAGACCATGAGCAAATCTCCTTCATAACTAGGCAATTAAAGACACGAGCCACTGGAGTGCGATTGTGGCCACGCAACCGAAACTGTGGACCAACGAGTAAACCCACTCTTCTGAGATCTCGTCGTGTGCACGAACAGCATCGAACTATAACACATTTTCGAATGAAACCGATAACGTGAACGAAACCGGCCGCGCGTTTGGCGGTGCACTAACCGCTGGGCCACTCACTCACTGACTGCTCCACCCTCGTGCGATCAACAAGGGGGGGGGGGGGAGAAGCTGCCCCATGACCAGTGCCGGATTAAGCTAGTGCGGGGCTTGTGGCGTATGTTATAAAGGGGCCTTAAATAAAAAAAACATAGACATAAAAAAATGACTTTGTATAGTAAAGTCATTGTATTTTTTTATTTGCTATACAGCCAGACAATACGACAAATGGCTAACCTTAAACACCTAGTCGTTCATAAACGTTGAAGGCAGTAAAAAACTATAGTAATAGAGCAATTGCAGAATCAGTGAACCGGAAGTGATTTAAAGCATTTAGTGCGGGGCCCTTGAAAATGCGGGGCCCGTAGCATATATAATAGAGTGTTTAGGGTTATATCACGTAAATATGTAAATGTGTCGTTAAAACCCGCCACCACCCGACACAGCTAACTAGTAAGGGTTGTCACGTAAACAGAACGTGGCCAATTCGTCACGAGTACTGCACACCGGTGTGTTGGAGAGCCAAGCCACAACATTTACAAACTGAGTACGATGTTTCGCCAGTAATTACAACCAGCTTCATCGGGCGGTGGAGGGTTTTAACGACACATTTATATATTTACGCGATCTAACCCAAAACACCTCTATTATGGATATTGGTGGCGAAAGCCTACGTGTTAACCCCGTAGCATATGTAGCTACATTTGACTCCGAGGATAATCGGCACCGCCCATGCCACCGCGGGCGACTGCAACGCAACCCTCGTCCGTCCAGCGACGCCTCGGAAGGTGTTATATTCTCGCGACATTGATTGACAGATTGCCAGATAATAAGAGGTTTCTAAATATTTTAAAGGCTCATTTGCCCCCACACATGTCGCCGAGTGAACACGAGACGAAATCATTAAAGGGATGCGGTCGCCAGCGAGCAGACAACAACAGAAGAAGAGAGAGTGAGTCCACTGACATTAATTTGAAGACACCAAAAAAAATCCATACGCAATCACTTAACACCGCTAATCCCTAACCCTGGTGTGTTTTTTTTCCTACACGCGACACACATGTCGTCTCGGCGTTGTCACGCGAATTCAGAGCAAACGTCGCGGAACACGAAAGCTCGGTGGCCAGAGGATATTCCCTTGAATATATTACAAAGGCACGCAACGGCACGAAGTTACGTAACTTGCAATTTACTTATTGCCGAGTATCACGAATGCGCTTCGTTATCCGTTTCGCTCGCTCGCTCGTTCGTAAATAATCAGCATGATTGTCGCCAGGTGCAGCATCCCACTGGGCCGTCAAGTCTCTCTTGCAGGGCAGACCTGGCTTCAGACGAAAGCGAGAAAAGCGTGGCGCAGCGCGGCGGAGGCTTTGCGCGCAAAAAACGCAGCCGGATCACACCCAGGAGAAACGTCACTCACACAACAACAACAACAACAACCAAAAGTCAAACACAATTTTCAACGTTTGTAAAACAAGCCTTACTTTTCTACTGCCAGGTTGTAATGTGGTGATGCTGCTACAGCTGCGTTGGCAGTGGCGCACAAAGCACAATTAACACGACACACGCACACACAACTCAACACGTTCGGCAATAACAACACCGTGGCCTTAAAACATAACAATTTACAAGTATTTGTACGGCACCTTCCACTAAAGTATCAAGGAGCCTTGTAAGAATAAGGATAAAGAACGGCCAAGACAGTAGGTGAAGCTAAACAGAATAAAACAATGCCTGAAACGTGGCCGATGACATGTTTTCTCACATTGAAAGCCACAGTGTATTTTTACGAATGCGCTTAAGATAATCTTTTTTCTTTGTTAACAGCCCTTCGTTAAAATACACTGCTGGATGAGGCTTCTTCCAACTCCGTGTCGGTCATGAGAGTTGTTCGAGCGCACTTTAATCAGGCTGCTCAGTGCGGGCTTTGTGAAGGGAATCGGATGATTTCACGAGCCACTGATGTTAAGCAGCAGTGCCACGCGCCTCCCTGTTACAGGGACGAGTCAGACCGTGGGACAGGAGGCTCAGGTGTTCACGCCTTCGAACTGGGGACGGGATGTGCTTCCGAAGGTGCCTCCTCCGCTCGTTGTTTCGGTACGACGTCCGACGTTTCGCTCAGCGTGCCGCCGGGAGCCTATTTGGAGAATAAGAAGCCAAGCAATTGAACGAAGAAGTGCGTGGAGTGTGAACGGAACGTCCGAACAACGCGGGGGGGGGGGGGGTGAGCTGAAAAGACAATGGAGAACTGCACAGCAGCACAACCGGGAAAATCGGCGCGGCCGTCTCTCTCTCGCTGTTCAGTCCAAATGGAATTTTCTTCTCCGCCTGAGTTTCTCTCCCCCCCCCACTCCCCCCCCCGCATCGCTGAAGGCAAGGGCACGAACGTTAAGTCGAGCTCACACGTCCCTCCTCATCCCCACATCCCTTAGCTCCCTCTCTTCCCTCTCCCCTCTCTCTCTATCTCCCCCCTCCCATCTCTCCAACTCTCTCCAGGGTCAGCCCCTTCTGCAGCCCCGATGATTCCATGCAGCGCATTCTAGTGACCCGTGCAGCTCGTCACCCCCAACCTCCATCGCGCTCTCTCCGTGCCTCATTTGCCGACAGCCCCCCCGGGGGGGGGGGGGGGGTCCCGCGGCGCATCGATTCTGTCTCCAGTGCGTTTTCGGCTCGCGCCACGCGCTGCTTGCGCGAGATGTCCCAAACGCACGCCTACCCCTGCAACTCCTCCAAACGCGCGCAATCCCCACCGCTCGAACCCGCGACGCAACTTCTAGATTTGCAAAAATACGGGGGGGGGGGGGGACATTATATACACGTGCGACAAAATAAACGAGGATCGCGTGAGGATACGCCGGCCAGTTCTCCGAATGGAATAAACGAGCGATCCCGATTCACGGCCCACGTGACTTTACCGATAGAACCAAAGAGTATGGATTCCTGCAGTCACGAAAGCTTCAAATCAAGAGTAAAGGGGAGGTTGGGTGTGGGGCCGGGCAGTGTATCATTGCACCCTCATTGGCTGCGCCCCCCCCCTGGGGCAGTTACTGATTCAGTTCACAGCTGCCCCAAGGCCCCCTCCCCACCTAGACCCCCCCCCCCCCCCACGATCTGCGCATGGCGTTGAAGAGCGGCCCACCGCCCCGTGTGAGCGATCCGTTGCGCGCGACCGGTCCCTATCGACGCCCCGGGTAGGGAGTGGAGGGGGGGGGGTGAGATCGGTGTCGTCCCCTCCCTGAAATATCCGGCACGCAACCCTCCTGGGTGACGCCGCACCGGCGAGGGATACACAATCCGGCAATGGCACCGAACAAGCGAGCGGCGGAGTAACAAAGTAAAAATTACGAAGTTGTTTTTTTTCTTCCTCCGTCTCTCTGTTAATGCTCCCGCTGGGACGAAGGCCTCCTCCACAGGCCGTGTCGGTCTTCACCGTTTATTAAAACTCATCTCCCCCCCGCCCGCTGCCGCCCCCCCCCCCCTTTTGTTCTCGGGGACCGCGGCGGCGGCCACGCACACGCGCTTGTGGGCTCTCTCTATTAAAAAAAACATAAAACCACTCACAATGGAACGGTGGGCCGCACGCTCGCGTTTACCCGTGACAGTCAAGCGTCAACACCCTGTCATTATGTTGTTGCCGTTAGTTGTGAGGGGGGGGGGGCTTGTGTCCCAGGTAATCCGGTCGGATAGAAATTCCTCGACAAATTATAGTGTGTTTTTTGTGTGTGTGTGTGGGCGCGCGGGAGGGCTCACCAAAGCGGCGTGTCACCTAATTTCCTCGAGAAGGCTAAAGTATAGGCTGACAGGCGGACGTCGAAAAGCAACGCCGGCCGGGAGGGGGGGGGCAAGTCGGGGAATTAAGACCGGCACTGCGCAAAAGAGAGACGAACGCAAACAGCGCCGTGGGCTTCTGTGGCCGACGAAGGCTCCCGCTAACGACCCAAGTTTGACAGGAATGCCGGCTCCGGCGAGCGTGGTGAAGTATGGCCGTGTGATCCCCACCACAATACGCGCGGGCTTTGGGGAGAAACGGGCCTCTCTGTCGCAGCTACTGGGCATCGGTGGGAAAAAGAGCTTCATCGCTCATCGGATTTCTCCAGGATAAATAAAGATTCTGATTGTGAAACGTCGCATGTTGCGACGTGTGTGTATTTGTCCTATTAAGACGGTGTTATGAACGAATGTGTTAAGGTTGTTGTTGTTGTTGTTTGTGCACCACCGCCAACGTAGCAGTAATCACAAAAGATTTTGTTTACGTTTGATTGAAGGCTTGTCAGCTGAGATGATGATAATTAGTTATTAAATAATGGTACAAATTCCAGGTTTTGCTTACGATTAAAACAGTGGCATTAGCCACGTTATTCCACCACATTATTCCACTGCATTGCACGCTTTCAGATACGCTTCTGCGGCCGTCTGGAACGCTCTTACTTTTTGTTTTATAATAGAAATCCACTGCAGCTATGCACTTTTAAATCTATATTGAAAACGCATTTATTTCAAAGTGATTTTTGTATTTAGTTTGTTGTTTTCCCCCCGCACCTCCGATTAGCACGGTTGACAGCGTACGGTGCGAAAGAAGTTCAACACACTGTACATACAGCGGGCAAGCGATATTTTAAACGGTTCAGCAGTAACCAGTGCAGTGAAGTGTGGTGAAACAACCCTAATCGCCGATATGACACAAGGAGGCCCTCATCCAGCAGTGGTTTGACAAAACGACTCTAAGTTTAACCAATAACAAATGAATGAATCATGACAAATGATGATGACGGTGCCAAATTATGACAGTGACAACGATTATTCGGGCATGGGTACATGCCAATGAGAGTGGTGATAATAACGACGACGACGATGATGAATTGGAGGTGCTAAGCGGAAACACCTATTAACGCGCCTGGTGCACAATGGTGCACGATAACAACAATTACAGCGGTGACGTTAGGGTCACGGCACAAAGTGAGAGCTGACTTTACAGCGGGCCTCTGAAAACACCGAGGCAGCAGCAGCAGCGGCGGTGGCGGCAGCGGCATTCCTAGGCAAGTAATCGCCGCATAATTGAGCGCCTGCCACAAGTGTCTCACGTGCTGAGATTTGCACCAAAAAGCTCTGCGGGCCCAGGTCCCCGTGACCCCTGCCTGAACCGCCGCTCTCTGTCTGACCAGTCCACCAAAGGGTCAGCTGGTGGTCACGGCTTAGAGAAAGGGGACGGGCGAAGAGAAAGGAGGAGAGCGGTGGGGAGGGAGGGAGGGAGGGAATGAGAGAAGTAGAGAAAAGGAAAAGTGAGAACCCAGCCCATTTGTGTTGTGCTCAGCTCTGTAAATTAGAAGTTGCGTCCGTGACATCGGCCACCACGTCGCACACAACAAGGGTACGACGGGGGCCCCCAGGCGCCACGCTTTGTTCACCCAAGGCCTCCGGCTCGGCATATTAGGCCGCGCTGTCACGGGGAGAAACGTTAGTCGGAGTGTCCCACTCCGAGGGTGCAGAGCGCCCTGTGATTAATCGGGGTGAATGGTTGAGAGGCCCTCTTGGCTTTGGACACCTTGAGATTAGTGGGATTTTGTGCCCCCCCCCTTAAGCAAGGAGCGTTGCGAGTTGATTTTTTATTTAGCTGAAAACCGATCGCGGGAGGTCATTGGGGGGGAAACGGCGATGCCGACCGACGACGCGTCATTGTCCAGAGTTTACGGAAAGTTCAAGCCATTGAACGCGCGCATGCCTCGCTGTTACGGATCGCCCCAACGCGTCATCCGCGATGTAAGTCACCGCCGTTCGCAGTCGCGCCGTGTAATCGCAAACGCCCCGCAACCGTTTGCAACGGCGACACAGTGCCCGTGGGCGCGCCGTACAGCAGCGGGATAAATATTCCTGAAGAAGGCCGGTTGGCTGAAACATCAAAGGTTAAAGCTGGTTCGAACGGGTAGATTATTAAGGTGATTGATCGACTTCAAATTGGACTCCACTACTTTTGAGTGGTTGATTACTCGAACCACTTAAAAACATGTGGCTCCCCCCACATCCTGCCTCCCGAAGGTGGGAAACCCCCAAAAGGGCCACGGCCAACGTGATGCGGCTGATGATTCAGATGACATCATCTAGTACCACCCGTAACCTCCCGTACAGCGCCACAGCTGTTTTCTAAACGTTCGTTTGTTATCCGATTGGTTGAGCAATGGAACCAACAATCAGCTGAGTAATTGATCATTTAACAATCAGATAACGCAGCTTTAATACAGATCACCTAACCCTCTCGGTGACAGTAACAAATAAACGAGTTATTGTTTTTTATTAACCGCCTGTTTTCAGTGGCAGCCCAGGAATGGAACGCGTCCGAATGTCTTGTCCACTTGAGGAGATGGAGCAATGAAATCAGATGGCGACGGCTCAGGGAGGCCTTCATCCAGCAGTGGATTGACCAAGTTGCGATGACGGCTAAGGGGGCGGGGTACACGGTAGCGCGCCAGCACGCTCACCTCCTAACCTCGCGACAAAACCACCCTTTTGAGTCGGCGACCGAGAGCACATCTTCGAATTAAACTTCCGCAGCATTTATGTTCGGTTTCAAACGGGGCGCACCATCTGACCCCGCCGTAAATGCACCTGAACTTTGCGACCGCAGAGATAGAGGGGCGTTCTGTTCAAGTTACTGTCGAAAAATACAGGGTTCGTAAAAAAAATAAAAAATCCCCCTCGCTTGAAACAACGACCGGTCTGACACAAAAATTGTGGAGAGGGTGGGCAAGCGAAGGACAAGTCGGCCTTTTTTGAGTGAGCGGCCCTCTCGTTATGTTCGCGTAACCCGGCTTGCGACGACGATTTCCTCCCCGCCTCTCATGCGCTCGCGGGCCTTCCTCCACCGTGAGCACAAAGCGCGCGCCTTGTCCCGCTCGGGGGCACGGCGCCTCTGCCCACCCACTCCTGCAGATGCTCCCCTCCTTTTTTCATTTTTTTTTATCCCATTGTGGGTCCGGTCAGCTGCGGTGACCTCCCCTGCTTTCGAAGGTGGTCCCCGCGTATAATGCATCCCTTTAATAACGGGGCCAACTGAACGCGGCCGCCTCCGCCCGCTTGAGATCGGCCCACGGACAGCTTGCGAGGTCGCCTCGGCGGGCCCCGCTAGCGCCGGCGGAGGCCATCGCGAAACGGCCGCCCCGCACGTTCCTTGTGCGACGCTTTGACCCGATGACCCCCGCGCTTTCCTCGTCCCCCCCACCGCCGTGGTCAGAGGCTAGCGACGTCCCCCCCACCCCCCTCCCACCTGACCTCGCCACCCCCACAGCCGTTGGAGTTAATGATGCAAGTGAGTGGGCGCTCCTCCTGTGTGGCCGGAACACCTCGGCGCGCTCCGGCCACGCACTGCGTGGGCTCTCGAGGTCGTGTCCCTCCGCCGCACGGCGGCTCTGCGATCTCCGCTTGCGCCCCTGAGCCCGCGCGGGGAATTTCCTCGTCGCTACGGCGGGGGCGAGGCTCTGCGTAGGACAAACCGCGGTGGGCTTCTCCCATGAGCGGAACCTATTTGATCGATCCTCGCAACGGTGATGGGCTAAGTCAGGGCTCGGCAACCTGCGGATCCGGAGCCACGTGCGGCTCTTTAAGGGACTGCTTCGTGGCCGTTATTTATGAAGGACCCACACCGTCTCGTATTCACTAAGTGCATTGCGGCTCTTGAAATATTGAGCATTTTTTACCGAATAAAAAAAGTGCTCTGCATGTTATTTTGGTTGCAGGCCAGTTTACCATGGGAGTCCAGATTACCATGGGAGTTCAGTTTACCGTGGGAGTTCAGTTTACCGTGGGACTTCAGTTTACCATGGGAGTCCAGTTTAACATGGGAGTCCAGTTTACCATGGGAGTCCAGTTTACCATGTGAGTCCAGTTTACCATCGGAGTTCAGTTTACCATGAGAGTCCAGTTTACCATGGGAGTTCAGTTTACCATGGGAGCCCAGCTCACCATGGGCGGTAGTCGGCAACCTGAGGCTTCGGAGCAGCGTGCGGCTCTTTAAGGACTGCTTCGTGACGCTTATTTATTAAGGACCACAATCTCGTATTCACATGCATTGCGGCTCTTGAAATATTGATGTTTTTTTTACTAAAGTCGAAAATAAATGCTCTTAATGTTATTTTGGCAGCCGACCACTGGTCAATGACCGCCGAGGATTTGAACTTCCAATATACCGCCGAGCCACCCGGCCAAATAATCGCCGGCCACGCTGAATCCACTGCTGGATGAGGGCCTGTTCAAACCGTCGTTCGCCTACATCTCCAGTGGGGATGTAGAAGCTGCGTTGGGCACTTTGGTTCCACTCGACAACTCACCAATGAAACCATTCACCAACGGGGCCTCCCCAGAGAAGCATTTTTCACTGAATGACCTCTGGCTTGCTGGCCCACTGGAGGTGGTAGGTGACGACTACCTACAGCCATAGCGAGATGCATACTTGATGTTGTGTGCCGGGTGTCAAAATATTTTTCACGTCACCCTCACCCTAACTCATAGACTTGCACAGAACCCATATACAGTACTTAGGATCCATAGGCCATAGCACCCAAAAACTTACATATGACCCATATGGTTATATCAGACCCATAGAGTTACATAGAACCCATACACTTACGTACGAACCCAGGCCTCAATATTTTCCAGGCAGACTGCAGGAGCTGGCACGTGACCACCGAAGCAGCCACCGAAACAGCCACCGTCAGAGCTAATACCGGGCGCGGTGCGACAGGGGCGCGGTGACACCCCGCGGGTCGCCGACCCCCCACCGCCCCCGGCCGAGGCGATTCCGCTGGGTACCTACCAAGAGGCGCGAGCGGGCGATCGCGCAACGCGAGGCGACGGCGCGTGTGCGTAGCGGCCTCGCGCGAAGGCGGAGTGCGTACAGGTAACGCATGGTGCTCGCTCGCCATCCCAGACCACGATTGGATTCCCGAAAATAGCTACAGTGCTGGTAAAGCCCGGACCCCACTCACCCGTGCCATGGTATTAGGACAATAGGATTGTGTAAATGCCACTAAAATTTTAACATCACACAGGCTAAAACTCATTTATATTAATGTACATCGTAAATATTAAAAAGGGCACCTTTCCCAGCGATGCGTCCATGTCAGAATGGAATATTTATGATGCCGGGCCACACCCCAGCGGTGCGCCCTTTTGTTGTGGTGCTCCGCCGATTCGCGCTCCTCGCCGTGCTGCTCGCCGTTCGTGCAGAAACGCGAAAATACAAAAAGATGAGGAGCGTCAACCTCCCACCACAAGCCCCCCATAACCCCCCCACAAGCCCCGACCCCTCTCCCCCATTCCCATCACCGCCTCTGTCCACCCAGGTCACGTGCAGTGGGGAGCGTGTGTACTTCCCAACTATTCCAAGCCGTCTGGTCAGCTTGGAAGAGTAGGCCAAAATGCTCTCCAGAGGGGCTCTCAAGAGCTGGCTCGAGTAGAAGCCCTTTCGCCAGCAGCGGCGTAAGCAAGCAATTGCAGGGCCGCACCTTTACCTGGTACCTTGTTACGCTCGTTCGGATCCGTAGATTTATTCTTGGGCGGGAGGGAAGGGGCGGTTTGGTAAAAATTCTGGCCAAAAATTCATCGGAGGCTTCACCCGAAAACGATGATGGACAAGCTGCGGCAAACCTCGTCTTACTCCCGTTGTGTTTGTGTTTTAGACACGGTCTTTACGTTCGCGACAGGTTGCCAGTGAGCGTTGCGCGAGGCTCACCGTCGCCCGCTCGGTTCGACGCTCGAGCCATCCACGTTGTCGACAGCTTCCCCGCGTCGAAAAGGGGAGCAATTACGAACGACGCGAACGGACAGACGGACGGACAATACCCCGCCGTGTTCGGTTTTCCTCGCCTGCGTTCACCTGCACAGCCTCCCCTACAGCGAGAGAAAGAGACACGACGCAAATTGGACGCGGCATTTTGAAAGTTTACCGTTCGTTCGTCGAAATCGTCGGCTTAAACGAGCAAACGGGCGCGGGCCTAATGGAGGCGATGGCGATCCGGCCCCAGGGCACGACGGATCGTCGGGAGCCACCGACACTTGCCACCATCGTCTCAGATCGTCGGCCGGGGGGGGGGGAGTCACGAGGCATTGAGAGACCGTAACGCTGCTTCAGCCGGGAGGGGTTGTGGTGGTGGTGGCGAGGGTGGCAGCGATCCCCCAACATTCCAGTCCCGGGAATCACCCGGCACACCACATCCAGTATAGCTCTTGCTGCCAAAGCATGCGGCTACTGGGTCACGTGAAACCTACTCCAGTCTGCCAAACACAACATATCTGGTCAAAGAGCCTTGGGTGCTGCGTAACCCTTCAGCAGCAGCGCCTGTAGCGAAGGGGGGGGGGCGGACACGGGATGCTTTGCCGTTGCCGTTGGTGTCTGTAAGGAAGCGCGCGAGAGCGTTGCTCTCGGTCCCGTTACAGCGCGCGTGCTTTCTAAAGGAAGTCTTTCAACGGGAGACGTTATTATTTTGAGGGTGGTTGATGACCCCACTCTGAAGGTGAAGGTAACGGATGCCCCCCACTCGCAATGCTCCGCGGTCGCAAACCGCGGAGAGACGCCTTGGTTCTTCCGCCAGCGCCGTCGCCTCTTCCCGGAGAGATACCAGGGACACGGAGAAAAGGCCTGAGCGAGCGAGAGAGCGAGAGAGAGGGGAGAGAGAGAAAACAAAAGGAAATGTGAAAATAAATAAATAAGACAAAGGCAGAAAGAAAGTGTGACACTCCGGGAGCGTTTGATGTATTGTTGGCAGTTGGCCGCGGCTGAGATAAGCGGTCGGGCAGGGCCTCGCTATTTGTCAAGGGGACAACACGGAAAGTCAGACCGCCGGGTCAAAGAGGGCTCGACCCCAGGGATGAAAAGGTCAGACGTGGCAGAAGAAGGCGCCCAGGTATATATATACGTGGACGGGTGGGAAATTAACCTCCCCCCCCCACCCACCCACCCCCGCCACCACCTCCCACAGTGGGGGAGGGGGATAAAAAAAATGCCTTCCCTAAAAGGGGCTGATTTCTGTTTGCGGTTGGCGATTTCATCTGTTCTGACACAAATCCCTCCATGAATACGCACAATGAGGCTCTTTAAAAGGCAGTGAAAAGGGCCCGGGCTTCTGAGCTCTTGGGGATCAGTGACAACAGCGGGATGAATGAAATCTCACTTTTCACCCGATAGAGAGATCTTTATCGGGATAAAGGAATGACTGAATGAGCGGCGCATTTCCTATTTGCCGAGCTCGGCGCAAAACACTCGTTCTTCAAAAACATCTGATAGTGTACAAGTGTTCTGCCTTTCTACGGCGCGCGCTCGGGGAAAAAGGACCGGCCGCCCGGCCCGGCTATCGGCCGTGTGTCGCGCGACCGCTCCATATCGACGCCTTGGGGGGGGGGGGGAGATCGGTGTCGTCCCCTCCCTGCAATATCCGGCAGGCAACGCGCTCACGGACATGGACGCTGTGCCGACGACAGATACACAATCCGGCAATAACACCACACAAGCGAGCAGAGGAGAATAAAAAAAGAAGAAATATCGATCATTGTGTTCTCGTTTCTCGTCTCTCTGTTAATCTACCACTGGCATGAAGGCCTCTTGTCCACATGCCGCGTCGTTCCTGAGCGTTGTTTCACCGTACGTCACTGTGCAAGGGACTGGGTCCAGATATCGCTTGCCAAAAAAAAAAACACGAGGCGTGTCCGGGAATCGAACGGCAGTCGCCGAGCTCGGGTGCTTTTGCGCTAACCGCTGCGCCACCACTCCACCCATATCGTCAAGTAGCGAGGTGCAATGTAATGTCGTGCAGCCAGCAGCGGGTCCTGACGTGCCAGCGCAGCAAGATACAAGGGAAATCCAAAGCACCAGTGTACATGAGAAAAAGTTACGTCGGATGAACTTAAGGGTATTGCTATGGCAAGAAATTACGTCTATAGCTCAGCTTATGTTTGCTGAGTATGCCAACAGTCGCACTCAATCAATCAATCCCCCACTCATTCAGACAGCGTCGGATGGGGGGGGGGGCGGCAAGTTGTGACGGTGCAACTTTCAAAAATGTAAACGTAAAGTGAAATTTCTGAATGAGTTCAGAAAATCATCTTAAACTCCATTTGGTTAGCGTGAACAAAACAAAAAAGCGTTGAAAATAAAACCAAGAGTGCATGGGCGCGATGACGCCCGGCGATCGAGACTCACGAAGGAGCGGCAGCCAAAGGAGGGAACGCGACCGGTGAGGACGTCACCGCGGAGATCGAGCATGCGTGCAAGCAGCTCGATGGGTCGCTGTGTCGAACGACCATGAGTGGTGGTGATGGCTTTGCGCGGCCTGCACTGAGCAGTGGATCGATCACGGTTGGCGATGATGACGATGATCACAATGATGGTGGTGGTGGTGGTTAATATTTATGCATAATGGTAACCGTGGCAAACTGCCTCCATAATCTCTGTGCTAACCCGGCTCAGCGAACGAGTCGCGTGGTTCGTTAGTGATTCAGGAAGCCGCGGTGGCGAGATGTTAACTACCTCGTCTGATATACAGGAGGTCGTGGGTTCGATTACGACCCTGACGCCTGCTGTATATTTAGATCTCTCCCCGTAGTCGCGTGGATTTTTCTCCGGGTTCAACGGTTTTTCCTTCCGCATTTATCAACATGCGTTTCGGGTATCTGGCTGCTATAAATTTCCACGTGATAAGCCACTTCGTTTTGGCTATCATTTGTGGCCAGGTCAATTCTGAAAAATAACTCTATAGCTCAGTGGGCCTTGCCTAGTAAAAGAAAATAGTTTAGTTTAGCTCAGTCTTTGGATGCAGAGCTATCCCTTCGTAAGTGCCATGTGCAATTGCTTCGCAGAGTGAATCAGCGAACTTATTTATGGCGCAGTTAAAAAGTCTTGCCATTAGATTTTAAATGTATTCGGTGCGCCACATAACTCATTGTCACGCACTTCATTTTAATACAAATTTCAAAATCTTTTTCCGAGGTTTGATACCATTTTTTTTGTTTGGGGATAGCCTTGATGGAGTGGTTCCCACGCTGCGATTCGGGCCTAGTGCCAAACATGAGTTCAACTCCCGGCCACGACCAACATCAGTTGCGATTGATATCTAAACCCGTCCTGGGGAGCTTCACCTTCCCCCAGCCCGCCCTGACCAGCGTGGCGAAGAATGGTCAAAAAATCCCCATGATAGACACAGCATGGGAGAGGCCTTTACCCAGCAACAGATTGACAAAAGGGTGATTTTTTTGATAAAGATTCACTCGAATGTTCCTTTATATTGTGTGTACGAGCAATAAATACAGTGACGGATTGACCTGGAATGCCAAACAATATTGGACATTTTAGGTAGAACTGATTATGTACTGCTGCCACCATTGCCTGCAAACATCAAACGGTTAATGTTGGATGTTGGTTAAATAGAGGCATTATCACACCGAACTCCCGATTATCTTTGGGTGCCTTATCCGAGTTGCAGATTAGCAATGCTCGCGAAAAAAATAACTCAAAGCATCTACGCGCGCTCATTTCATTGTTTTCATCCGCTCCTCACTTATCGAAGGCCGGTGGCAATCGCCGCAAACCTCGGCGAGTAAACCGATTAGCCACGGGGAGGAGAGACGTCACGCGCATTCCACGACCGCGCGCCCAACCCGTGCGTGCAATCAACCGCCTACCTACCTGTTTGTTCACAACCTCATTAAAGTTGCTTTGCAATATTCGTATTTTTTTTATATATCCGGGCTCTCACCGCCCACGCACGGCGTTGCCCCCCCCTCCCACCACCCGCCCCCACCCCGGTTAATCGAGAGTTGACGAACATGAATTTAGCCGAGCTGCTGCGTGGTCCCGTCGTGGAGGGGCTGAGCAGGACGCGTTTAAATAATCTGACTTACGGCGCCGTGACAAGACGCACAATGGCTTTACTTCATCATCCGCGAGCGGCAAAAAAAGCCGGCAGCTTCTTACCGCCGAGGTGAGAATTTACGGCACGACGCTGATGATGAGCGGAGCGGAGCGTACGGGCGCGTATTTTCACGCCGCGGTAAAGCGCGCTCGTTTCATGCTCTCGCCTTTAGTTTTTTTTTTCTTCTTCTGCCGTTCAGGAAATATCGACGGCGCGGATATAAACGCCCTCCGCGTGAGTCACGGCCGATAAATGTTAGCTCGTGTGAATGAGGCTGCGCGCGTTAGTGCGCGCGTTAGAACGCCAGCAGCGTAGCGTAGGCCGGGCCACTGTGTGTGTGTGGTGCGTGTGTGTGTGTGTGCAGTCTAAAGGCAAACATTCCCCCCATGTAGCCTTAACAGGGCTAATTGAGCGAGTGTTGTTAGCGAGCACGTATTCATGTATTTGAATGTATGTTGAAATTCTTCTCCACCGTATGTCGCCAACCATGCTAATGGGAGGTGTGGAGGAGGGACACCAAACTCAACACAAACATCAGACAATAGCACACGGGTGGTGTGGCTGACGCCACAACCGGCCGCATTTGTCTCCCCAGTGCTGATGTTCACACACCGCACGAGGTACTCATCTAAGGCCAAGTCAACCTTGAGGATGCCCGCAGGACCGGTTCAGAAAATCACCGCTGATATTAGCCATGGCCGAGAACGGAACTCGGGCCGCCGTATTCGTAGCGAGCATCAGCTTTGGGGAGACAAAGGCAGACGGGGGGGCGTAGAGCTGGCCACACTGGTATTCGTATGTTTCTCGTGGATGGCACTTGCCCCACACGGGCGATCCTCGTGTTTGTCTCTTCGTCAGCGTTGGCAGGAGCCAACGTGAGATGGGGGGTGGGGGGCGGGATTCAAATCTTTTAGCTCCGGCAAAAAACCCATTACCTCCTTGCCCTCGGCTGATGCCGACTCAGACATCAAGCCCTCCTTGCCGCAGCGATCAACTCTGCGAATGCAACATGACGCGCAGGACCCCTCGAGAGAGAGAGAGACGGGAAACAACACAACGCGTTATTAATCCCCGACAAGAAAGGACATTGATTTTGTTATTGCACGACGAGTGTAATTTGCGATTAAGTTATTATGCAATTACGGGACCCACAGCAGAGCCAGGGCTCGAGTTATTTAGAAGACGTCGCTGCCGCAGTGGGAAAGTGGTCTGCCTGACATGACGATGATGACGACGACGACGATCACGACGATGATGGTAAACCACAGGATGGTCAGATTATTTGCTAATTTCTCCTGCCGCTTCTCATCGTTCAGCGTCCATTCAGCTTCCATTCCAGCTAAATTCGTTCAAGATTCACAATTTGGCATTAACGACTGAAAGTGTAATAAAATGTAAAAAAAAAAGGAACGTAGTTACATTTTTTTTTTTTCAAACGTGCATTATACTGTAATATAATAACTTTGAGCCAATCGTCAATCCACTGCTGGATTAAGACCCCCAATGCTGAGCTGGTCATGGGAGTAGTTTGACGGTATTTCACCCCGCTGCCCGGTGCATGCTGGCCAAGCGGAGGGGGGATGGGGAACGCTTCAGATCTCACTTGCGCCACTGACGTGAGTGCTCACCTCTCCGTCTGTTTTCCAGAGTTGTCTCCTCTCCGGCGGGGACGGCGGTGCGGAACAGTTGGTCCGATTCGTCCGGGTGATGCCCGGTCCACAAAGGTCCCTCCTCTCGCCTTGAAAAGGCTGTTGGGGCAAGTTCTGTCACTACTTGTTGTGTTGAGTTTGGTTGTCCTTCCCCGCACCTCCGATGAACACGGTAGGCTACATACGGTGCGAAAGAAGTTCAACATACATACAACCGAGCACCTATGAAGGCCGTTGCGGCACACGAGGTGGTGGGTGGGCAGCACCACACCCGGCCGCCTTTGTCTCCCCAGTGCCGATGTTTACACGCCACATCAGGCACTCATCAAAATGCTCAGCCGACCGAGTGGAGGCCAAGGACCCAGTTGAAACATTCGCCACTGTGATATTCAGCGAACGGCGCTCTCCCCAACAGTCTGTTCAGAGGCTGTCCGAGGGAGGTGGGGCTTCGTCTTTGTTTGTGCGTATGTGTGTACGCGCGTGCGTGCGACCCAGTGACAGCGAGGCGGTGGCGGCAGCCGCGGGAATCTCTGAATAAACACGGCGGTAATTGTCCTCCGCTGGTCACACGCCGCGTTCCTCCGACAATCCCACGGCAGAGCGGCGGCTCCCCAGTTAGCCGGCCACGCTAACCAGGACGCGCGCGAGTTTTTTTGTTTTGTTTTGACGGTCGATAACAAAAACGCGCGCGTGCGGTTTGCGACGTCAGTCCTATGTCGCCAAGCTTCGAGAGCCGAATGCGAAAAAAGCGGCGCAGCGGTTCAGGAGAGAAAATGAGAAATGAGTGTCGCCCAAAACCGGTCGTCTCATTCGCCTGTGTTTAAAACCGGGACGACTGCAAGGCATGTAACGCCGCAGCTGTGCAAACTTCAAACGTAACCACCGTGGAACGGCCGTCTTCATTCTGCTCGTGCTCTCACTTAGTAGAATAAATAAATCAGTTTTACATTCGACAAAAAAACTAATGGTAGAAAAAAAAAGTTTTTGCGTCTCAAATTTTTTTTGTAACCTGTGAGCCAAAATAAGTTAAACATGCTCCATGACGTCCAGCTTCAAGATCTATTAACGTTCTCCAAGTTCTAAATCGAATGTCGTCTTGCGCAAGAATGGAATTATTTTATTTTACCTGCGCTGAACGTTTCGCCGCTGCCCTGCGCGCTACTGCTGAGAGCGCAGAAACTTGCATCGGTCTATTGAGCGAGCTTTCCAATCGCTCTTGTGGCTGCGTGGACAAAGGATCCATGCCTCTCCCCATCTGCGTTGCGGCCCGAGAGGACCCATCGGTGGTCCATTGTCCGAGCTGTCTGCCACGCCGTATGTCCCATGACGTACATACACGATAAGGCCAAAGTGCCCATCAATCATGCCGATGGAGTGCTCTTTCCGCTCACAGAGCAGGCCACTTCCAACCACCGCCCGTCCGTTCGCCTGCCCTCCCCTCTGCCCACCATCTACACGCCCAGCCACACCATTCAGTATCGCTCGGACCCCCGGGATGACCAAATATTATTTCTCATTTGAATTCCGGTGGCGAGAAACCGAACACCACGACACGCACGCGCTGGTGCGTACACACGACCGTTGTTCCCATCCTGTGGTCCGTGGACAAGGTCGTGGAAGGTGTCCCGCAGAACTGCTGAAGATGCTCCAACATTATTTTTTATCGCCAAACACCGCACGGTGGTCCGCATTAAATTATTTAGCAGCGATCGGCGGGACCAGAAAGGTCGGGAACTACCGCACTAAACACTTTCTGTCACCTCCCGATTAATTTATACAATCAAAAATGGGGGGGGGGGGTTGGCCCCCCAAAACTTAATTTCTGCTTAAGGGCCCCCAATGGGTGAGCACCGCCGCAGGTTGGCTGGCTTCTAACTCGGTCCCCCCGTGCGGTGCCGTGTTAGAGGGGCATTGTGGCTCGGCATTAAAGCCACGGCATTGTCTTTCCACACTCGTGGCCGTTCAGGATTCCGCGGCGGGACAGGCGACCGTGCGCTCCAGTCAAGGCCAAAACTGCGGCCCACTTAAGGCAATCGGCAGAATCTCCGGGGCGTGCGCCGCCGTTGTCGCTGCCAACTCTGGCACAGCTTACTCGGTTACGTCCGCAAACACGCTGGCCACGGAACGGGGCGGCTGCCGCTAATCAATTCTCGTTCCGGTGTCCAGCGACGCGGTAAACAATTTGTTTAAACGATTTAAATATATTTTATTATTTTACCAAGGTAAGGCCCATGGAGCTACTCAGCTCTTTTCAGAAGCGACCTGGTTATCACAAATTATAACTCAACGAAGTGGCTTATCATGTGGAAATGCATAGCAGCCAAATACTCTAAACGCATGTTTTTAAACACGGAGGAGAAAACCCAAAGGACCCTGAGAAAAATCCACGCGACCAAATATAGAGCAGGCATCAGGGTTGGGATTGAACTCACGACCTCCAGTATACCAGGAGAGGTGGTTAATATCTCGCCACCGCGGCAGCCCAGTATCTGCATAATACTGAGTCTCTGCAGGATGAAGGCCTCCCCAGGCTACATAGAGGTGTTTATGACCACACCTCTTCGTCAGCGTGGGTTGACCCTGGTGCGAGGAATTAAATGCTCCCCACCACCGCCGTACCCCCCCCCCGCCCCCCGGTCTCTTCAATTCTTCAATATACAGAGGAGAAAAACCAGAGGACCCTGAGAAAAATCCATGCGACCAAATATACAGCAGGAGTCAGGGTTGGGATTGAACTCACGACCTTCAGCATACCAGGAGAGGTCGTTAACATCTCGCAGCCTGCGTTCCCCTGGCCTGCGTGGCTGCACAAGTGCAGTTGCACCGCCTGCACTCTCTAAAGCCAGACCGCTTGGGCCCATGTGCTAGAAGTTTGATTGTGATCCCTTACATAGGGATCAGGAGTTAACTTTGCCCCTCACATTAGGAATCGCAGGGGGGGGGCATCACCCTCCCATGCCATCCTCCCTAAACTCTGCCCAAATGGTTGGCTACATATGGCTGAATGCAAACAAACCCTCCAACGACGTCCACAAGCAAAGCGTGCGGCCGACACGACGTCCCCCTCTACAGTAACGCTTCTGGCCTGGCGGTTCGCACACCGCGCC
This sequence comes from Lampetra fluviatilis, assembly GCF_964198595.1. Classification (NCBI taxonomy): domain Eukaryota; kingdom Metazoa; phylum Chordata; class Hyperoartia; order Petromyzontiformes; family Petromyzontidae; genus Lampetra; species Lampetra fluviatilis. The sequence goes on along the minus strand of NC_136313.1, from coordinate 2,254,606 downwards.
GTGAACCCGGCCTACCCGAGTTCAAATGCCGGCCAAGGCTGACCGTCGGTGGCGAGTGATGCCCCTACCGGTCCTCCGACTTCGCCAACCCGCACTCACCGGCGCGGTGAAGTGCGCTCAAAACAACCCCCAGCGCCCTGTCACTTCTCGGGAGGTCTCCATCCAGCGGGAGACCGACGCGGGTGCCGGTGATAACAGCGAGGCGCCGCGGTGGCTAGGAGATGTGAACTTCCTCGCCTGGTATACAGGAGGTTCGTGGGGTCGATCCCGACCCTGACACCTGCTGCTGTATATTTGGAGTTTGCGTCTCTCTTTCTCTGTCCCCGTGGTCGCGTGGAGTTTTTCTCCGGGTCCTCCGTTTTTTTTCCCATCCACATTTATAATCAACATGTGTTCGGAGTATTTGGCTGATATAAATGTCCACGCGATAAGCGGCTTCGTTGGGCTATCATTTGTGATGGCCAGATTACTTCTGAAAAGGAGCTCTATAGCTCAGTGGGCCTTACCTAGTAAAAGAAACATAGTTTAGTTAAGTTGAGCTCAGTCTTGGGATGCAGAGCTATCCCTTAGCAAGCACCACGTGCAATTTCTTGACCGACCGAATCAGCTTTACATACTCATGGAGTAGTCAAAATGTCTTGCCCTCAGATTTTAGTCTGAATAATCGAGTTTGAACGGCTTGCTCTGCACATTTTTTTCCCAGGTGAAACCCGAGAACCAAAGGTGCCGCTGTCATCAAACCCGCCGTCCGTCCGCTCACCAGCCCGGGCGCTTCGGTCCGCGCGATCGATCGTCAACTTGCCGTTGGTCGCGGCGCTAAAAAGCTGCCGTCCGTAGGAACGGCTGGTGGGGGGGGGGGGGGGCGCTCCACCCTCCCCCACCTCCGCGTTCCTCGGGTGGGGGTGGGGGGGCAGGGCAGCCCACATGCTCAGGTGTTGAGTTATGGCCCAATCTAATGCGTCTTGAAATCGGAAGTGTGTGGTCCGCGCGCGGGCGCGTGCGCTAAACGGGTTTGCGCGAGCGATGGAAACGAATGAATGAAAAATGAGCCCCCCGTGCTCTCACAGCTGCCGCCGACGCCGCCGCCGCCGCCGCCTCCTCCGCAGCGCAATTTGCGGGAGGGCGCTGATGTATTTGTTTTGCCGCTGGAAATTAAATTACGGGCGGGTCCGAGAGGGCTCGCCGAGCAGAATAATTCCGCATTATAAATTTGCGGTGTAAACTAATACATTTAGGCGCGGGTATTTCATGTAATTTCCGCGATCCCTTCGGACGGAGCGAAAGAGGCACCGCGCGCCCAGCGCGCGCGCCGTGATCGGGAGACAGAAGGCGCGCCCCCGCACGCGCGTTCCGCAGCTGGCGTCCCCCGCACATCTGTAGCCGCAGCCGTGGGATAAGCTGACCGCTCGCTCCGGCGACGAACCAACCCCCCCCCCCCTCCCAGCGCTCGCAAACTACCGCTGTGTGCCAAAACTAAAAATAACCAAATCCCATGCATGCACGGTGAACTTCTTTGACGCCGCACGCGGTCCTTGCGATCGCCCGCTCACGCCGCCGCTGCTGTTAGAAGGGCCTCCACCGCTGGAGACTCGAGGCCATGGGTGGCCAACTGGAGTCTGTCGTGCCGCATGCGTCTCTTCAATCCACCACGTGCGGCTCTATCGATGGGGCATGACGTAGAACATTCCATCACAGTAGTCAGCAAAGAATAATGAATATGTCCCGTGCTTTGCCGACAACTGTCAACATACATAAACCTAAACACGTGACTCTTTGCAGAACTCACGGATACTTTTTAGCTCTTGGTCTGTTACAGGTTGCCAACTCCTGCTCTAGACATTGTTTTGGCCTGCTCTGCCATGCTGACCGGAAATCTTGGAAGAGGTAGGAATACCCACACTTTACCCCATACATCCTAATATAAATGCGCACAGCACAGGAATTTTTTTTTCAATATACATGCTGTTAAATTGTACAGGTATTCATCGTTATACGGTGGTTTACGCACCAATCAGTGGCGAGTGACATTTCAAACGGTCCTCCTGGGTCCTTCACCTCGTCACCTAACCTGCAACGGACCAGTGTGGTGAAGTATGGTCAAGCATCTCTTTTGACCGAAGCAATAGGTGGAAGTCTTCATCCAGCACTTTACTGGCAAAGGACATGAAATAAATTCGAAATATCATTGCCAAGTCTCCGTGTTTATTAACTAGAAACATTAACAATAATCATTGTCAATTTGTGCCACACCCCTCTCATCCGCCCCCCAAAAAATAAAACCGTGGCCTGGAGGTCAAACGATGTGACTCATTGGGTTAGGGTCATCCTGAAATCTGGCGCTAAACGTTTTAACGTCGTACAATCAGTGTGAATCGAGCAGCTCGCCCAGTGAAGAGCATTACGTTCCAAGCCAATAAAACGTGGGCGATTCTCGGTCCCAATTGCTCGCAACACTCATCATCCGGATATATATAGAGCAGTAACGTAGATATTGAATTCAAAGTGGGGTGAGGTGGGGGGGGGGGGCGTGTTGGGGGGGGGGATGGGTTTAGAATAAAGCAGATAAGAGCGCAAATTGTTTAAAAACCAGCGCAGAGAGTGTCCGGTGGTGCGACGTGTAAACGTGAGCACGCGGCGGACAATGTTTGGCACAAACGGCGCTTCGCGTGATATATCCGCGGCAGCCGCGCTCGGTGGTAGCAATTGATATATACCGCGGGCAAAAAGCGACGCCGTTGTAATGCGCACGTCATTATCGCGGCAAGTGTGAGCGTTTCATTTTTATTTACGCGTTTGTTTATTTTACAGCGCAGTAAAAAAAAAGAGAGAGAGAGAAACGCGCCGTCTCCTCCGCAATCGCATCCAAATTTAATTATTCATGGCCGCCCAACAGTGGAGAGCCTATTAAAGGGGGTGGCTTAAAACACATCATTCTATTATTTACCACATTAAATTATACAACGCCGCTTAACTTGGACAAACGCGGAGGGGCTCGCCCGCTTTCCGCGCGATCCCCCCCAAAAAACGCGCAGGAGCCGGACGGCTCGGCAAAAGCGGAGGGGGGAGTAGGGGGGGGGGTGGAAAAGGAAAAAAACACAAACGACCTTCTAATTGATGGAGCCACAGGATGCAGGCCCCTGGGCAGCAGTGGAGCGATGTTATCTTAGCCCAGGGAACGGAGGACTCACGGCAAAGCGCTCCGGCGATTAATCTTGAGTCCACTAAGCTCAGAGAGAGCGAGAGAGGCGATGCTCGCACTCTCCCCGGAGCACCCTTCACCCAGCCCCCCATCTCCCCACCCACCACCCCACCCCACCTATACAGCCCCCCCTCCCCACCAAAGTGATGTGTCCGTAATTCCTGCGCGAATCCGTGTGGCGATGTAAACACAGCGGTGGCTACGAACGCCGCCACCGCATCTGCAGTCATCATCATCGTCGTCGTCGCCAGCCATGATCTGTCCACTGATGGATGGAGGTCACCTCAACAAGCCTTCGCCGTCTCTCTAAGGGGTTTGCGGTGGAACGATCCGCCGAGCCAATGCACACGAGCTGAACCTGATCGTCACTGGCAATGATCTATCTACTGCCTGATGGAGGCATCCCCAATCGCCGTTGCATAGTGTACGTATGTATTCTAGATTTGAAGCTTTCGTGACTGCAAGGATTCATATTCTTAGGTTTTTTCGGTAAAGTCACGTAGGTAAAAAATTAAAATTAATAAAAGTTAAACATATATATAATATAATAAAATATTTTATTCCAGTTTTATTTTACTTTCATTATTTTTAATTTTTTACCTACGTGACTTTATAAAAAAAACTAAGAATATGTACGTATGTATGTTTAACTTCTTTCGCACCGCGCGCAGTCAACCGTGCGAATCGGAGGTGCGAAATGCAGCAATCCATTCACCTTCCGCGCATGCAATGCAACAATCCGTCGAGCAGCCGAACACCAGCTGTTGTCACCGCTCCGTCTCCATGGCGGACGCCCTCTTGGAGTGTGATTCCCTGCAACTCCATCGCCAGCCTCGACCGCCGTCATCATCCCGCGTCCTGTCCAAGTCCTCGTACCCTTCCCTTAACGGTAAATGCGACGTCTCAAACTTACGCATTTGCGCGTCGAAAATGCGGGCGTTCACAAATAACATGAAAAACATATGCGAATCTGAAAAGTGCGGGAAGTAGCACGCGGAGAGGTGCACGCCTGGAATTACGCTGAGAGATAGAAAGGGGAACCATTTGGATTGGGGAACAAAACATACGACGTAATTTACGTTGGCCAAACATCCCAATGGATTCCTGCAGTATAAATAAATATTCCGATTCTGATTTAAAAAAGTGTTTTATTTCATTTTTATTTCTAACTACGTGACTTTACCGAAAGAACCAGAGTATGGATTCCTGCAGTCACGAAAGCTTCAAATCAAGATTGTTTTAATCGGTAAAACATTCATACTTATTACCGTTCATTGTTATCATCACACGCACGACAAAAGTTGCGATGATGGAAATATCACAATTAGCCAGGAACTCTGCACAAAACGAGGCTGGATTTCGATAGTTGTAGCCGCATGTGTTTATCTCTTCCATCCTGGTCTATTGATTGATTTGCTTTATTTTACCAGGTGAGGACCCATTCAAAGGTCACCTGGGGTCAAGCGGTGGTCACCAGTCCAGTGCAGCAGACTGAACGCTCCTGGATTATGAACTCCACAATGATTATGAACTCATAGTAATAGGTTTTTACCCTTTCAACTGGTACAAAACTGACACCTTTATACAAGGCATCATGTTTGCAATAACTACAACACAAGCCTTTTGGTGTCATCTGGTCCAACACCAATGGAGACTAGGCTCTAAGAAAAGCTGTCTCGGGTGTGGACCAATCAACTTCAAGGACAGTGCATATCATTATCATCATCAAAGTTGTTTCTTTTTGTTTGCATTTTGACTGCTTGTGTTGTGGTTATTGCAAACATGATGCCTTGTATAAAGGTGTCAGTTTTGTACCAGTTGAAAGGGTTAAAACCTATTACTATATTTTGCCACTGGTAAAGGAGGTCTCATAGTGATTATGAACTCCACAATGATTATGAACTCCACAATGATTATGAGCTCCGCAATGATTATGAACTCCACAATGATTATGAACTCCACAATGGAACCCCCCCACCCCACCCCCTCGCGGTTGACGACGCTCCCCCAACGCGTCTACGTTACCCCACACGAGCAAACGATTCAGAGGCGCTAGAGATTTGAAAATGGTTATTTCTGTCGTGATGCTTCCTGCACATGGAACAATATTGCATCTCTCTTCTACAAACAAAGACACAAGAATCCCCACCCCCGTATAGCCTTACCAGACTGTTGGGGCAAGTGCTGTTAGCCAGCACCTATGAAAGGCCGGCACGGCGCACGAGGGGGTGGGTGGCCAACACCAAGCTCTGCTGCCTTTGTCTCCCCAGTGGCCATGTTTACACACTGCACTGGGTGCTCATTTGAGGCTGTGTCGACCTAGGAGAGGCCCTGGACCGGTTCAGATAATCGTCAATGGTGTTGGCCGTGAGCGGGAATCGAACTCAGGTCGCCAGGTTAGCAGAGCAGCGCACTAACCACTACCTTCAATATGTGATAAAAGACTCCGTCAGGCACTGCTGGTCTCCGTTTGTCTTTTATTTAGCTTCTTTCTCCGCACCCCGCTGGTCTCCTCCGCAGACCAGCGTCGTCTCGCGCGTGCCCCGCACGTGCTCCCTCGTCAGCTCCTCCACTCTTCCTCACACCCCGCTGGTCCTGATCAGGGACCAGCGTCTTCCCTAACGTGCCGCACACGCTCCTCCGTTAGCTCCTCCACTCCCGCACACCGCTGGCTGACGGCGTGCTGAGGTCCTTCGGCCACGTGGCCGATGGCGCGGATCTCCTCTCACCACCCAACGTGGCTCAGCCTCTTAACTTCCCCAACTGCCACGATCTCTTCCGGGCTCCCACTTATATCCATTCCCCCCACGTGACCCTGACTCCTCCCCTTCCGGATCGTCGGATCCGGCCTTCCCATACTACCCTGCTGGCTCCGCTCCCATTCACCTCGCCTCCCATTGGAGCCGAGGTGAACGGTGGCCCCTCCCAATAGGGACCTGAGGACGGCTGCTTGTGTTGTGGCCGAAACGTCGTGATAATTAGTATAGAATTTTTATTATTTTATTATTTCCCTTCTACGTGACTTTACCGAAAGAACCAAGAAGAGCTGTGCGGTGTGAGTGTCGTGATCTTGTTTTGATCCTTCACCGCGTGCATTCTCACTCTCTCTCTTTCTCCACTGATTTTGTTACCCAGGTCTCCTTTGACGGAGAGGTGCTTGCTTAGTCTCGTTGAGCTCTCTCGTCTCCCTCTGAATAAAGGACGTTGATCGATTTCACTGATTTGTCTAAAATAAATGACGGCACGCGCGTGACCAAAAAAAAAACTACGCCTCAGTTAATCACAAACGCGACGAGCGACCACTTGGGCAGACGAATAAATAAAGGCGCACGGCATCACGACGTTCCCACCACATGCAAACGTCGTTCCTTTCGCGCCACGATTTGCGTGACCCCTTTACCCAGACAACAACAACAACAAAAACTTAAAACCGAATTCTCCCATATACGAGACCATACGACCATTTTTTTGTTGCTTCCCAAACGCCACTTATCATGAAGTGCGCGCGCTCACAGGTGCGACCTTGGGAAGACAGCCAGGGAGGCTTTCTCGAGCCTTTGGGAGAAATTCGGATTTCAGAGCCAACAAGCCACCATCCATCATCTGCTGCTGTCCCCCATACACCACTCGCTTCCTGGTCACATACACTCAGCCCTAAGCCCCCTCCCCTCACCTCGTATTAACCTCCCCCACCCCCTCATATTAAACAGCGGGGCAGGCAACAACCTCATAAGCAATAGGGACAAGCGCAGCGTGCCACGGTGGAAAGCCACCCGATCCGAGCAGTGGGAACTCGGATTCAAAACCAGAACCTGTCTGCGGCTACATCGGCACACCCGTCCCTCGGGCTACGATCGTTTCCCAATGCGGTTGGCGGGGCTGTGGAGTTGTCGGTAGACTGGAGTAGAGCACCGCAGGATGGCGTGGTGATAATCTGGTATGCAAGAGGTCGTGGGTTCGATCCCGACCCTGACGCCTGCATATTTGGAGTACGCGCGTGCTCCCCGTGGCCTGCGTGGATTTTCTTCCGGGTCCTCCGGTTTTTCTCTCCACATTTAGAATCAACGTCACGCGTTTAGCGTATTTGGCTGCTCTAAATTTCCACGCGATAAGCCACTTCATTCGTGGCCAGGTCGCTTCTGAAAAAGAGCTGTATAGCTCAGTGGGCCTTACTTGGTAAAACAAAAACATTCAAAAATAAAAACAGGCGCACAACGAGTATCCACGGCCATAACGAGTGGTATACTGGAGGTGGTGTGCTGGGTGCAGATAATATTTTTCAGGGTCACTGACTCCAAACGGACCCGGCAATGAGGAAATAACGTGGCGGCGGAGTGGCGCTGTAACTCAGAAATTACGAACACGGCCGCGTGGCCCGGCCAGCGGGCATCCCGGCCGCGTTCATTACGATGGAAAACACGCGCAGAGTGAGACGCATAAAACACACGGGCGGTAACCGCCACCGCGGGGGCCCACTCCTCGACACGTCTCTCGCCTCCCAGCGTTTAATTTAATTAGGCCGCGCTCAAATGTGGGTTAACATCTCCCCCCCCCCTCTCCCCAATATTTAGTGCCGGGAAGCTCCCCACCCCTCCCCCACCGATCGCGCCGCGAGCGACTTGGCGGGGCCGGGCCCTGGGTGGCCCGCCCAGACGATGATACATCCCGGCTTGACCTCATGGCAATGGGACATTAAATGTGATTTCCATTACGATGATAGTTAAAGGTACAAGGTGACTCCCGCGCAAGAGACATCGTGACAGATTGCGCGCGCCGTGGTGACAGCCACGAAGACAATACCATCCCAGGGGCTGCTGGTGGTGGCCTGGACTGCATCGTGGCTCGGGCTCGCCGGGATTAGTCTCCCCCCCACCATCCCTCCCCCCCCCATCCCTCCCCCCCCACGTGCCCTCCAACTCAAACATATTTACCAGTTCGCGTTGAAACGCGAAGCAGTAATATGGCCCACAGGGAGAGAGAGAGAGAGAAGTTGTGTTCGGCTCCATCATCGTTCATGAGCTGATGGAAGCGACAGATAACAATGACGATGATGATGGCAACGATGATAATGATGATGATGATGACGATGATGATGGTGACAATGATGGTGGCGATGATGATTGCAATAATGACAATGATAATGAGGATGATGACGGCGATGATGTAGACCTGGCCTAGTCAGCGAATTCTCTGGAAGCTGGACTCGGCGGGAGAGGGCTCAACGTCACCACCGGCAGCACCAGCAGCTGGTCACCTGCCAGTGACATCATCGGTGACCTCTGGCCGTGTGGGTGGACAACAGGCTCTGCTCATAGCAACCTTGCGCTCTCCCGCTTTCGGAAATTAACATATATAAACAAATATTTTACATTTCATCTCCATACAAGAAATATCTGTACCCGGCTACCGATGGCGATCTGGGTACAGCAGACGGCAAGATAAACAGCGCAAGAGCTAAATCATCAGTATGCACTATGGTGAACTTCGTTTGCACCATACGTAGCCAACCGTGCGAATCAGAGGTGCGGCTGGAAGGACTAAAACATGAACACACAAAGCAAGCTCTAAAGAAATGAGTTATAAATCTAGATTTAAACGTGCAAAGGTTCCAGCGGTTTCCTAATAACGGAAGGAATATCCTTCCAGACGGCCGCCGAAGCAAATCTGAAAGCGTGCTATCCGGTAACCGCCTTTGTAACCATCTTCATCGTAAAATTATTCTTATATGCCAGGCCAGAGCCAAAGTGATCAAGAGTCTCTTTGTGATGGAGGAACTCGGGTTACGGAGCAATACCGTCAACATGTCAACAAATCTTTAATATTTTACAATTAATTATCATCGGCCGTCATCTATCCGCTACTTCAAGAAGGCCTCCCCAAACTGTCGTCATCCCTTGTGATCTCGCAAAGCAACAATGCAACTGATTTTGTCGCTCCATCTTCACGGTGGATGACCCTTAATGGCACGTTTCCCTCCTTTGGCTGTTGCTCCGTTATTAGTCTCGACCAATGGCCATCCTCCCTTTTCAGTGACGTGGGCTGCCCAAACCCCCGTCTTATTCTAAAATTCAATACGATGACTCTAACTTGAGTTCCTCATCCATTTGTTTCACTTGCTGTCTCTCGGTGTAATTCCAAACGTGCGTCTCTCCATGGCTCTTTCGTTCCTGGCCACGGCCAATATCAGGGGCATATATATCTGAACCAGTCATGGGCCTCTCTGAATTCAACTTAGCCTTAAATGGGCACCGCGGTGGCGAGATGTTAACTACCTCGCCTGGTATACAGGAGGTCGTGGGTTCGGTCCCGACCCTGACCGCCTGCTGCTGTATATTTGGAGTTTGCATCTTCTCCTAGTTGTCGCGTGGATTTTTCTCCAGGTCCTCCAGTTTTTACCCTCCACTTTTAGAAACAACGTGCATTTTGATTATTTGGCTGCTATAAATTCCCACGTGATAAGCCGCTTCGTTGAGCTATCATTTGTGACAGCCAAGTCGCTTCTGAAAAAGAGCTATATATGTCAGTGGCCCTTTTCGGCTAACATAAAAACAAATATTAGTAAAAAAATGGTTTCGTTTTATTTTCGTGTAAAACATGAGCACTGGGGAGAAAAAGGTGGCCGGTTGTGGTGCTGACTAGACCACCCCCTTGGGCGCCATGCCGGCCTTCGTAGGTGTTCGCTCACAGAAATTTCTCCAACAGCCTGTGTGGGCTACACGGGGGATCTCTGTTCCCGTGTGCCCACGTGATCCTTTCGCTCGCCTGACAGATGTGACCACTGGGCTCCAGTCCAAACGTCCTCGTGACACCGAGAGCACTGCAGCCTCTGGAGGTGAATGTGTAGCCCAGAAGGCCAATACTGTCCTAGAAATACTGACACGGCCGCTCTGAGACCCTGGATTTGAATCCTGGGTTTCAGGCAGCTGTGACCAAACCGAGGTCTCACATGAAGCGAGTCGATGGTCTCAGCCCGGTCACCACTCACTGCACAAACAATGAACCCCATCGCATTATAGATATGCCGTGGAGTGGAGCGGTGGTACGGCGGTTAACACACTGCATGATAGCCCTGTCAACCCGGGTTCGAATCCTGGCCACAGTTTAGATGGGTGGAGAGTAAAATATCAACCTGTCCTGATCTCCACCCTTTAATATATCACCAACCCACACTGACCAGGGCGATGAAGTATGGTCAAACAATGCTCACGACCGACACAGCATTGATAAGGCCTTCATCCAGCAGTATATTGACAATGCGGCTACAAATCACCATTATTATTATCAGACAAAGCAGAAGCTTTCGATGTATTGAAATGATTTACTATTTTTCTTGGTAAAAGAAAGTAGGCTATAAAAATGCATCGTAATATTTTGTTCCCCCCCCCCCCAAAAAAAAACAAGCCAGGTTGTAATAGATAAAAATATATAAAAAGCCCAGTATACATTATATAATTTACGGTCTAAAGTCCCGGTACTAAAAAGGCAACCCATGCGTGCGGACGCACAATCGATGGGAGCACAGCAGCGGGTCATCGTGGGGCACACAGACCCTCACCTGGACAGACTCCGGCATCGACGGGGGCTGGGGGGGGGGGAGCCCTGGGAGGAATTTGATGTCTTGTTCCAGCAAAAAAGTTCCGCACTTCTTTGTTTATTTATTTCAAGCCCTCTGTGCTCTCGGGCGGATCGAGGTCGTGATGCCGTTTCTTATATTTTACCACCACCTACCGCGGAGAGCGTCAAGCGCAAAAGAGCGATCGCGAAAGGAAACGCACGGAGGCCCCCGTTCGGCGCATCCCGGATTGCATTTCGCACGACGTCTCGAGACGTGCCATCCTGCCGCATCATTGCATCGCGTACAAAAAATATACGGGGGCCCGTGTTACCTTTCTATAGATGCGCCAACCCTTATACTGACAGATATAAAAACACCATATAAAGATACTGTTTGGGGGGTCGCGCGGTCAGAAGGTCGCGACCTCAAATCCTGGTCTGTTGTTGGCAAAGACCATCAACCCCCCCACCCCCACCAGGGTCGATAAAATAAAGTACCACTTCGTAGTGAAGTGTGATAACCATTCCAGCACGGCAGGCAAGGGTGCTGCTTGTCAATTCGAATTTCGGGGCTCGCTGGCTCTCTTAAATAATGTGAATGTTAACGTCGTAGATGCTTCTAGATTTGAAGCTTTCGTGACTGCAAGGATTCATACTCTTAGTTCTTTCGGTAAAGTCACGTAGGTAAAAAATGAAATTAAAATAAATAAAATTATTATTTTATTTTTTATAAATTTTAATTTCATTTTTTACCTACGTGACTTTACCGAAAGAACTGAGAGTACGTCGTAGATGCTGCCCAGGTGTGACGGTGAGCAGTTGAAAAGACAGCGCTCGTGTCTTAAAGCCCCACATAATTCTGTAGACCCCCGGCAGTATCAAGCGAGTCGACCGGCAGGTCACGTGTGCTGGTGTAAGGTATGGGTGGGGGGGGTACTCCCACCTCTTACAAGACGTCAGGCCAGCGTGGGGAAGAGTAGGCCAAAAACACACCGAGCGGGGCTCTCTCTTGAGCTCTCTCCATTGAAGGTAAGGAATTGCAGGGCTGCACATTTGCCATGTATTGTGTGTGTGTGCTTATGATGACCACTGTGAAATTCCGATCCCTTGTGACCGGGCTGCTGCGTGTGGGCCTATAAGCAGGGCTGTGTGTGTGAAGTCACATGTCCCCCTCGCTCTGGCAATGCTGATATTGCACGCGACGGGGAGAAGTTGCAATCACCGCGCCCCCGGCCGCCAGCCAGAATCTGTATTTTCATTTATAACGGAGGTATCTGATGAGCTATGAAGCCCTCTTCACCTGCTGCTGATCTTGACACAGAGCACGAGGTATAATGGTACTCACCATTGTAATGGTACTCACCGAGTCGACCTAGGGGAGTTCACAGAATCCGTTTTGGATATCGCGTGTTGATGAATGTCAGCTGTGGATGGGAATTGAACTCAGGTGGCTGGGTTCGTAGTGCAGAACGCTCACCATCATGCCACCACCGCTCGGCAGTTACCGAACGCCTGTGAAGGGCGGCACAGCACATGAGGTGGTGTGGCCAGTACCATGCCCAGCCGCCTTTGTCTCCCTTGTGGTGATGTTCACACGCCACGTACTCATTTGAGGCTGAATGGACATAGGCGAGGTCCAGGACCAGTTCAGATATTCGTCACAGAAGTTGGCCGTGAATGGGAATCGAACTTTGGGCCGCCGGGTTCGTAGTGCAGTGCACTAACCACTGGACCACTCCTCCCCTGTATCCCCCGCACTTCCAATTCGCACAGTTGGCTACGTACGGTGCGAAAGAAGTTCTACATACATGCATGCCCGCGCACGCACATGCACGTACATATCCAGAGATTCAAAAAGCAAAGGCACACAAACCCTTCATCAACCCGTGCTCAACGCGGGCGCGCGGGGTCAGGCAATAACGAATGAATGGAGGTTCGGGGGTGCTTGTGCTGCTGTAGCGGCGATGACGGTGGGGTGCAGGAGGCCAGGGGCTGCGATGATCCGCTCTCTCACAGAGAGGAGGCTCGCAACAAGGCTCGGCTCAAATCAGCAAACACCACTACACTTCAATATACGTTAAGTGCGCATGGCTGGGCATTGTGCAGAACACCCTGGAAACAAGGAGGACTCCACTTAACGCCTTTATGCGCAGTCTTTGAGAGGCTCACCTTTTGACCTTCGGCAAAATGAAGACTTAAAAAAAAAACTGTGCTCCGAGCATGCGCGCGCACACACGCGCACGCACACACGCGCACGCACACACTCGTGCATTCAGGCTCTCTCTCTCCATTGCACAGCCCCCTATGCTGTACGTGCACGCGTGCATGTGTGCATGTGTCTGTGTGTGCAGAACGTGGGGAGCGATAGTGTAGCGGTTAGCGGTGTGCTATGAACCCGGCGACCCGGGTTCGATTCCCGCTCACGGAGCAAAATCATTGACGATTATCTTAACCGGTCCTGGGCCTCCCTTAGGTCGACTCAGCCTCAAATGAGTACCCGGTGCGGTGTGTAAACATTGCCATTGGGGAGATAAAGGCGGTCGAGCGTGGTGCTGGCCACCCACCCCCTCGTGTGCCGTTCTGGCCTTCATAGGTGCTCGCTAACAGCACTTGCCCGCACAATCTGTTAAGGCTATACGGGGGATCTTTGTCTTTGTCTTGTGTGTGTAGAACGAGCTCAGCGACTCGAGCTCAATTCACTCAGCCTCAAATGAGTACCTGCTGCGGTGTGTAAACATCGCCACTCGGGAGACAAAAGGACGTGGTGCTGGCCACCCACCCCCTCGTGGTGCCGTGCCGGCTTCCCTAGGCGCTCGATAACAGCACTTGCCCCAACGGTCTGTTAAGGCTACAAGGGGGATCTTTGTCTTTGCAGAGCAGTAGCGCAGTGGTTAGCGCGCTGCACTATGAGCCCACCTACTTAGTTGGTTTTCGATCATGACCGTGTTGGTTATTGGTGTTGGTTATTGGTGTTGGTTGTCTAGGTGCAAGAACCAGTCTTGGGTTCTACCGATGTCGTCTGAGCCTTAAAGTACCTGGTGAAGCGTGTCACCATCAGCGCTGGGCAGGCAAAGGCCGCCGTGCGTGGTGCTGGCCACACCACCCCGTCATGCGCCGTGCCGGCCTTCATAGGTGCTGCTCGTCAATGTTGATTTTCTGATAGTAAAGTTTTTTTTTTGGGTTAGATCGCGTAAATATAAATGTGCCGTTAACCGACCACCACCTCTGACAAGGCAAATTAGTCAATTTCGTCACGTCAACAAAACGTGACAATGATTCGCTGAAGAATAAATCCACAACATTTACAATCTGAGTGCAAGGTTTCACTGGCGTTTTCAACCGGCTTCATCGAATTGTGAAAAGATCTTCCTGCTCTTCCCTGAAAAGTCGATACGAGGAGGGTGGGGGGGGGGGAGATCTTTGCCTCCTTCGCACGTGGAAAGCTGTTACTGATACGTACGTGGTAGACAAACTAAAAAGGTGAAGTTACACTTCCCCGTGTACGGTGAGCCTCGCCGCAGACCGTCAGGTGACACGGAAACGCGAGACGACCGGGGGGGGGGGGGGGTCAAGATACTCGAGTATTTATTTAAATGAGCCAACACGTGAAAAAAGCTAATACATTCTGGTCGTGCATTTGTGAAACACACAAACGTATAAAAATCTAATTTTATAACAGATAACAGCAATACGCATACAAAGATGCCCCATATAGCATTAACAAACGGTTGGGGCAAGTGCTGTTAGCGAGAACCTATGAAGGCCGGCATGGCACACGAGGGGGTGGGTGGCCAATACCGTGCCCGGCCACCTTTGTCTCCCCAGTGAGGATGTTTACAAACTGCACCAAGTACTAATTTGAGGCTGAGTCGACCTAGGGGAGACCCATGACCAGTTCAGATCATCGTCACTGGTGTTGGCCGTGAGCAGGAATCGAACCACGGTCGCCAGGTTAGTAGAGCAGCATGCTAACCGCTCCACTACCGCTCCCCATGCACAAGCACGCACTGTTAGCTTTCGTAAATGTGTGGCCAAAACAAGGAACAACATCGGTTGGCTGGTGGTGTTTTTTTTGTGTTCTCAGTGATGTTCTCTAACCAGTGATCATAAACAGCGATGCCTGTTCTGGCAGAAGGCTGGTCTCCCGGGAACCTGAAATTATGTTGTTGTATTAGTTTACATCGCTGTCCACACAGCTGCGCACATTCCTTTGTACGTGATTTGTGGGCCGCTTGTGCTGCTGCTGCGTGCTGCCATGCATCGAAAGAAAAATGAGAAATAATAAAATCGTGCGGAAACCGACGCGAGGAGGGGGCAGGGGGTGGGGTGCCCAGTACGATCCTGCTCCCACGACACGGGGTTGGCGAATCGCTGGAGGACGGGATCCACCGCGTCTGCCGCTCCCAGTTGAGCCCCGTGGCGGTGATCAGCGGCAGCGTACGTTCGCGTGTGAGCCACGATGAGATGGGAGGGAGAGAGGGATGGCCGGGGATGAGGGGGTGGTGGTGAAGATGCATTTATGCGGCGTGTGAAGCGAGCGCAACCAGAGCAGAATGTGAATAATGTGAGCCTCCCTGGCCTCCACTCCCCCCCCCCCCCCCCGAGAACACACACACACACACACAGTGTCTTCTTGCAGACTGGAGACGCAGCTACAGCGGCCTGGACAGGGCTCCGAGTGCGCGCTGCGTCTCTCCCTCCAGTGTGGCGGGACGCTCTCCTCTCTTTGTGTGGCAGCGGCAGTGGCAGGGCGGTGGCGACGGTGGTGTAGTTAGTGGTGGCGTAGTGGTGGCGGTGGCAGTGATAATGGTGGTGTAGTGGTGGTGCCAGTGGCGATGGCGGTGGTGTAGTGGTGGTGGCGTAGTGGTGGCGGTGGCAGTGGTAATGGTGGTGTAGTGGTGGTGGTGCCGGTGACGATGGTGGCGGCGGTGGCGACGGTTGTATAGTGGGGGTGGCGTAGTGGTGGCGGCGGTGGCAGTGGTAATGGTGGTGGCGTAGTGGTGGCGGTGGCAGTGGTAATGGTGGTGTCGTGGTGGTGGTGCCGGTGACGATGGTGGCGGCGGTGGCGACGGTGGTGTAGTGGGGGTGGCGTAGTGGTGGCGGCGGTGGCAGTGGTAATGGTGGCGTCGTGGTGGTGCCGGTGGCGATGGTGGTGGTGGCGGCGGTGGTAGTGGCGGTGTAGTTGTGGTGGTGGTGGTGGTAGCCGCTAACCGTCCCTGGGGACGCACGGAGCGAGGTCAAAACGACAAGCTGCTGACGCCATGCGCGGTTTTTATCCCCTGCCAAATTAATCGGCGATCGTGTCGCGCAAACGGACGCCGAGCGGTCTGCGCACAGCGAAACACGCGTTGCACCGCAGTTACAGATTTGCGCAATCTTCCTCTTCTCCGCTGGTCTATTGCCTCCGACGCCGATTATCCGCGAGGGCTGCAGAGTCCTGCAAATACTCATCATCCACAGGTCCCCTATTCTTCATAACACCTGCGATTAGTCGCAATTTTTTTTGCGGATGATCAGAGTACATTTGTGGACAAAAGGAGCCATGATGTTTGCTCACCGCAAGAATAATGGGAGAACGATTGACTTATCGTCTTCATCCACCACCATCATCAGCAATGACGATGGTCTTTAAAATATCAGGACCAGAATATCTTCTTGGTTCTTTCGGTAAAGTCACGTAGAATGGAAATAATAAAATAATAAAAATAAAACGCAATTTTTTTTAAAATATAATTATTAATATAATATAATTATTATTTCCATTCTACGTGACTTTACCGAAAGAACCAAGAAGATGAATCCCTGCAGTCACGAAAGCTTCAAATCGAAAAAGGACCAGAATATTTATTTACACTGGAGGAATCCGATGAGCTGTAAAGCTCTTTTTTCACAGACTCCTAAGGAACGATGCAGCCCAGCCAATGACATCGCAGCCGGCCACCAGGCTGAGGCCGTCAGTTCGCTCCGCTTTGAGACTCCGTGGCGGCGTGTCCCGCTTGGCGCACGATCGATGTGCGAATGATCTTCCACCGCAAGTTCCCGCTCTGAATAACTGCGCGAGCGCCTCTCCAGAAGCAATTTGCCATTTCCCAACCCTCGCCGTGGCTATTGAGGAGGCCCTGTGCACGGCGTCACACATTTCCCCTAACCTTGACCCCCCCACCTCCCCACCTCCGCCAACGGACTCACAAAAAAACATTCGTTCCAAAATGTGGAGCAGATAAGCGCAGCATTCCTCTGGTCGGCGATTAACCATGCGGGTGATCACGTGAGCGATCACGGGCAAGAATGGGGACGAGCGCTCTCCGATAACGCGGCGCGGGTTTTGTTCCGCGCGGTGACGGTTCCCAAGGAACAGAGTCGAAAGAACAGACGAACGTCCTCAAATCCAACCCCAGGGTGCCTCTGTACCACCCAGCAGGAGAAACGGGTTTACACTGCAGCTCGCCGATCCGCAGGTCGCGTGGTTAAGTGTGGTTACTCTGTCGCCAAGATGTCTGGAGGGGGCTCTCTGCTCCTCTATTGGAGGCCCTTCTGCCGGCAGTGGCGTGAGCGAGCAATTGCAGGGCTGCGCCTTTGCCTTGGAAGCATTGCACGTGCTGGCATCCCACTGGTCAGGTTATTTTTTAACATGCTCACACGGACAAAGATCCCCCCGTATAGCCTCAAAATGCTGTTGGGGCAAGTGATGTTAGCGAGTAGCAGCTATGAAGGCCAGCGTGGTACAAGAGGAGGGGGGGGGGGGTGGCCAGCACCACACCCGACCGACTTTGTCTCCCCAGCGGCGATGTTTACACACCGCACCAGGTACTCAATTGAGGCTGAGTCGACCTAGGGGAGACACAGGACCGGTTCAGATAAATCGTCACTGGTGTTGGCCATGAGTGGGAATCGTACTCGGGTCACCAGCGCTAACCGCTACACTATCGCTCCCATCCATCCTCACGCTCACTCACTCACTCACACGTTCCTGTCAGCTTGTGTCCGTCAAGCAGAAATACTCATTGCCAGAGCTTGGCACAGGCTCCTTCTGATGGACAAACACTTGACTCTCAACATTAGAGCATATACAACCCGAGCAGACATGCATTTAATGACGCTACTAATAATAACACTTCTTCACACATTCCCACAGCCACTGCAACGTCCGTAAGATTCACGCGTGGAGATGCGGGAGGGGAGGGGGGCGGAGGGGTGAAAAGAAAAAGTGGATTCCAAATTAATAATCCACATCGGCCCATCAATCATTTCCCATCGTGTAATTTGAATTACTTATGGTTTGTAAAACTCTATTATCTGCGCCATTTGCCGGGGAGCATATTGGATCGTATGTTTTCCCTGCCTGAACAAATAAGCTTTCTGAGATAACAGCGATTTATGGCTCATTATTATCTGAGCCAGCGGACTCTATCCATTAGGCCCCAGTTAGCGCGCCAGCGAGCGGCTGCCACCACCACCGCCGCCGCTGCGGCTGCTGAGCGGGCGACGGACCCCCCCCCCCCCTAGAGCGCCGGCAGGGATCCTCCGATGCCTGCGCCACGTGCCCCCCCCCCCCCCCACGCCGAGCTACCCGGCAAATACCACCACCGGCGGTCGCGCCATTCATCACGCCGGGGTGATGCCCGCCCTTAAAACGGGCATTGGGCAAAGGGGGGGTGCACGCGTGGGGGGCCGTGGTGGGAGGGGGGGCACCGTGGGTACGGGGGGGGGGCATCCCGATGGAAGGGAGACGATGTCGGGCAGTGCCGTCTATTTAAATCTGGAGCAGTGGCATTGCCTGGCCTGTGCAGGGGTTTAGAAAAAGCAGAATACGCATATATATTTAAATAAATGTAATTAACCAGTGTAGATGAAATTTTACGATAGTTGAATAAATGTTTGACGAAAGTCTCAGAACAGAAGGTGAATTGCACTTCAAAGCTGTGAAAATACAATTTACAACGGAACGCCGAATAACCGCGGTGATATAGGTGGGGGCTACGGTGGACCCCATGAATCACAACACAGATGGTTGAGTTTTCTCGCCGCACAACTCCAAATATTCGCAAACAATGTGCATCATTTCGGAATTTTGCCCCAATCGATTGTGGGAACTGCCACGAGCCGCGCTGCTAATAATTCACCGTTATGCAATTTCTGGAACGGAACGTGGCAAGATCTGTTGGTTCCTTCCCGAATGCGTTTTTGCCCGCATCTCCCGGAATTCGAGATGGGCAGAAAGGGAGGCAATGCGCAGGCGGGAGCCGTGACCGCCGTCAAAACGAGCCAGGATGAAGCTCAGGATGGATGTATGCATGTTGAGGTTGTTGCGTGTCGTACGTTGCCAGCCGTGCTATTCGGGGGTGCAACTGCTACCTGGAAAACTCTCTCGCTGGTGACGACACAACCGATTCCCACATCCCCAACCAAAGTTTTCAATGCAGAATGAAGATTGCCCAAACTAGTTTCTTCCTAATTTACGAGACTGCGAGAGGCGGCAAAGGCTAGGGGGAAAAGGGGGCTTTCATCCAGCAGTGGATGGAACATGGCTGTTGATGGCGATGAGGATGAATAGTATGATATTTACGTGCCGTGTTGATCGCAACTCGAAGTTCTGGCCTCAAATTCAACGAGAGATCACTGCCCCTCGATTCACGCTGGCCACGTGCCCTCTTCGCTCCGAGTTTCACGATCTCGCCCCTTTGCCCGCGTGGCCTGCTTCTTCTTTGCCAGCGGACGGTTCTCTGCCTCCCATTGGCACCGACGCAGCGACACGGCCTTTTGCTTCCGAACGGCAATCAATGAGTGAGCATTCGGTGTCGTACATCATTAGGGTCGGTAGATTTGAACGCAGCGGCCCGACAATAATTGTAATCACAGTGCGGAGTTATTACCGGTGTGGGGCGGTGTGCCATCTTCTGGCACCTCGATCCCATTTTTGACAGCAAGCCATTCGCATCAAATCTCGACGCAATGAATTGTCTTTAATCGTTATTATTGGTCACCTATAATAACGTAGATGTGTATCTACAGACAGCGTCGAAATGCGAACGCGTGTCCAGGCGCCCCACAGACACAGTGCATGTATGTTGAACTTCTTTTGCACCGTACGTAGCCAACCGTGCTAAATCGGAGGTCGCCGTGTTTGAGAGAGAGGCACGTCAGTCGTAGGCAAAGGAAAGAAAAACAAAATGTCTTGATCCTTGACTTGAGCAGAGGCAGGGAGTCGAGAGCCCAGACTGCTGAGGGATGGCGCTTCCAGACGATGGGGACAGCAATGGTGTAACGATGAATCTGTGCATCGTTGCATCGTCACACTGCTAGTTTTGACAAATTTAGCGGACCGAAGCCTCCGGCCCTTAAGGAGTAGTAGATAGATCGCAGCTGATAGCAAACAGATGAGTGAACCGATAGCTGGGGGTAAAAAATAGCCCAGTTTTGGGGGTTATGTTTATCCGGCCTCTATTTTTTTTTTAAACATCCATGTGCGAGACGAGATTTCTGAGCAAAGCAATGAGCCAGAAAATATTCCAGCAATCCCACAACCACTCCGCAATGCAATGTCAAACCGCCCCCCACCCCACCGTACCCCACCGCTGCTCCACTCCCGACCCTCCGCTTTACGAATGATGGAGTGATGGAGGCTCGGAGGACGAGGAGTGAAGTGTTTCCCACTCGGCGAGAGCGTGAGTGACGCAAGGCGCTGGGCTCATTGTTGAGCACGCAGTGCAATGTCACCTGTTGGAATTCCACGCCAAGGTCACGACACTTGAACCCCTACATCTCTGCACGACCCAGTGCCCCCCCCCCCTCCCCTCCCTTCAGAGATGGTGGGGAGGGGGGGGGGGGCTCCGTGAGTACCGAACGTTTAAACTCAATCGGGGGGGGGGGTGGGTGTGGGTGAAAAGCCGCGCGAAGACCAAGGCTGACGGGCTTAAGAAAAGCGTGCTGATCAGTCAACGATAATTATTCAGTTGAACACGTCGGCTTTTGCGACCAATATGATCCACAATAGAGGTTCATAATAAAATCTCTATGATGAACGATAATTATGGTAACGGTTATCGTTCACAGCCCCTTTGTCAGTCCACTTGATGCGCGGAGAAAGCCCCCCCCCTGCGTGTCAATCACGAGGGTTGTTTGACCATACTTCACCACTCTGTGCGGCTCGATGAGGGGTGTGGCCGACGACCGGTTCAGATTATCACTCATCACCGACGTTAGTCGCGGTCGGGAATCCAAACGCGCCGGGTTTATAGCACGGGGCGTTAACCGCTGCGCCACCGCTCTCTCCACCCCCACCCCTCCCCCTAGTCAGTAAAAGCCACCGTCGTCAACTTCATCATGATAATCGCCCATTGGCCACTCCACCGCTGGGTGAAGGGCTCCCACAAGTCGTCGTCACCTCTCACGATCTCCAATCGTCAGAAAACATCATCCGTGAATTGCTTTAGCGGAGGGCTTCGGGGAGGTGGTGGGGGTCGATGTGGAGGGGGTCGAAGGTCGGGAGGGGGGAGATTCTGGTCAGGGGAGCGCGATGGGAAATATTTCACCACCAAGGCTGAATACCAGGCCAGGCATACGCAACAACAGCAAACATTACCTTATTAATATTATTACTGCTGGCCCGTGAAATATGGTGACGGCATGGGGAGGCCTTCATCCAGCAGCGGAGTGATCATTGACGATGATGATGATGATTGGCATATGAAATTTAAGTCTGGCTTATTCCCAGCATCTTTCAACTTTTTCCGTCCAACCATGTCCCAAAGAGGGCCACAACCTGTACACAACAGCACTTATTTATTATTGTGATTACAAAAAAAAGATATTATCAATCGATTCCAAGCGCCGTTGTTTGTTTTTTGTCACGTGCACGGCAGTAGCCCTCGGCAGAGTTGCGATTGAGAGGGGGGGTGGGAAGGGGGGGGGGGGCTGTGGTGCCGCTGAGTACGAGGGGTCAGGTTCGACTCCGAGGGCTTAAAGGTCACACCTCAGGGTCAAAGTCAAGACGTTACATGCGCCGTCGTGCAGGAGCAGAGCACGGACGCCCCATGAAAGAGACAGAGAGAGAAGGGAGCGAGGCCTCCTCCTCTATCACCGCAGGGTCAAAAGACCACAGTGGTCACGACTAACCATGTAGCAGCGTGAACTTGTTTAAAGGGGGGCATACACAATCTCAGGGGGGAGGGGAGGGGGGCACTACACGGTCAGTGTTGAACAAACTTCAAATGAATGATGAATGCTGCGATCGGCTTGCGTCCACCGTGCATTCTGCTCCCACTCTCGCCCCGCTGTGTTGCGTACGAGGAGGGGCTGCCATGTCACCTGTGTTAGAAATGGCAACAGTTTTTTTCTCTATAGTTATAGCATTTTAGAAGAAGGGGAGGGAGATGGGGTGGGAGCCCCTTCCAGCCACTCCAACGCTCCGGTGCCGATCGTGACCGACAAAAATAATGAACAGCAAGCGACGATATCCAACCACGCGACGGACAGACCGATGGACCGACGGACGGACCGACAGACGGACTTGACTTTTGGATGCACGGATGGAACGGCAAGCGCACGGCGCGCGACAGGGCCCCGTACGTCATGCGGCGGGCATCAACATATCATTCTCCTTTATACGCGGGGGGGGGGGGGGGTGCGGCCGGATCTGGGCTGCGGCCGCCCAGGCTTTACAGATTGGACGTGGGAGCACCTCGCAGACCTCGCGACAGCCAAGGTTACAGCCGCGCTCCGGCTGCTTTGTAAATCCGTGCACCCCGTCAATGATGGGAATAGCTCTGGGGGTCAAGGGCAAGCCACCTTCTGCCAAATGAAATCACTCCACTTTATTGTCCCTTGACATTAAATAATTGCTTTAGTTTTTCGAATCGATTCGTTCACTTATCCTCTTACAAATTACATCTGTGTCCTTGCGCGCGTGCGTGCACACGAGGTGGGGGGGGGGGGTGAAAGAGCTGTCTTCCGGCCGCGATATACCGTGACCGGCCGAACGGGCGAGCGTTCTGTTGGACCCTTGCCGCCGGATGAAAACGGCGAAGCGTTCTTATCGGCGGCGACGCGGCTCTCGGCTTCACAGCGATTTCTTTCCCGCTTGCGTTTGAGCGTCGTGAACATTTTAAAAAATACACCCCCCCCCCACCCACTACCGTTGCATAAAAGTTACAGGGATAGCGTTCGCCTGCGATTGGTGCTGTGAATGCCACCGATGTTGTCTCGACCGAGGCGTTGCATGAAAAAAAAATGAATGCATGTCCATCGAGTTTTATGTAACAAATAAGTTCCGTTGATATTACCCCTCGGCACTCCGTGCAGTGATTGTATACTTCGGAGTCGTATAAATATCTGAATAAAGGCTCTCATTTCATGGTGTGGCGCGTGAAGGAAAGCCACCTGTCTCCGGCAATAATATTAATGAGGAATGTAGGTTTCAAAGACTCTCCGTGTATTTTATGAAAATTGGATCTTCCCGCCCGCCCGCCTGCCAGAGTCGAGTTTTCGGAAGTGACAGGGTGGGTGTGTCGCCGTGTTTCGACAATCACAACGCCCGGCAAATAAATGTGCACCGAGAGATTGAATAAGTCCTTCACCTGCCCTTTGCCTAATCGCCACGGCATGGCTCTTATCACGTTGTGGTGCCACCTACGCCGCACGTGCGTGTGTATCAGCAAAAAGAGGCATTTGAAAGTGAGAATGCAGATGAAATGCAGGTCCCCCCCCAAAAAAGAACTCCACGACGCTTAAAGGGAATGCCATTATTACGTTGCGCCAATACATTGCCCTTAAAAAATAAATCTAAACGGCCATGGGGACATGTACACACGCACAGAGAACTCCATAAATAATTTTTCCATACATCATCATTTATAACCTACAACATTTTAAATGGGATTATTTTTGGGAATGGCTTCTTTTTTATGGCACCCCTCCCCTCCTCCCTCTCCCCCTTAAGGCCACATTTTATGCCGTCCCAAGGCTTTCGGACGATGCGAGTGTAACTTTTACGAGAAAAGCAACAGATTTCGGAAGAGCAAACCATTTACGGCATAACTAATAAAGCCGCTGACCCAGAACCTGCCCAGGAAGATCACAAATGGAAAGCGCCCGTTATTAGAAAATGCTTTCGCCGTCGCGAGGAATTTTAATCTTACATCTCATTCACCGCTGTCTTTGGCAATATTTTTTTGCAGGGCCCTGATCAGCAAATGGTGCATGAAATTAAAGCGAGCTGTGTGTAACGTGACCCGGGCACAGCCGGGTCCTATTCGCACGGCGATTATGTGCCCCATTATAAGTGCCACGAGCACGCAAATTGGCTCCCTTTTTTGCTCTGCCAGAACTTTAACGTAACGAATTTCATCGGGATTAGCGCAAGTGCCGCACGTTTGGCATTTGAGTATCCTAAAAGACACCTTGATATTTTAACCGCGTCCCGCCGATGCGGCCACTGACTGTGCATAAGTGTAATAGTCGCACGTGCGTTTTATTATTTAATGATTTAACAGTACATAAACTTGTAATTGCTGGAATGCAGAGAACAGATGCCCCAATAAAACCCGTTGCTTCAATGCACTGTTTGCTTTATGCGCTATGAATGATGCCGCTCCTCGCCATCAAATTATCGGGGGCTCATTTCTGCGTCCTCCGTCTCAGATTGTCGTGCCGCTCACTCCTGGATTCGCTATTAGCATGCAAACGACCGCGCGCTGTCGTCTGCGCACGCGACGTTTCGCGCACGGCCTCACGCGCACACGCTACTCGTGCACGCTAAGGCCGGGGGAGGAGGAGGAGATGGATCGCGTCGTGCGATCCCGGCAACCAACGTGCTCCTCCGCTTGCGGTGCACCATCGTGGTCATCGCCGGCGTGGTCGCCGTCATCAATACATCGCTGGATGCCCACCGCCACGCGAATTTAAGGTCGTGCCGGTTCAAGTGTCACACACGTGTGCCATGGGCGGTATTGAATTCGCTGTACGGAAGCCGTCGGGGAAGGATTGGTGGGGGGGGGGGAACGCATCTTTGATTTTGCAAGTATCCCTGATGCTCCGATTTGTTTTGGGCGTGAACCCCTTGACCAATGTAGCCAGTTAGTCACCAGGGAAAGCCCCAAACGGCAACACAACTTTATACTCAGCATTCATCCACACGTGGTCATCTTGGCGAGAGTCATCATGGCCGCCCCCCCCCCCCCCACCGTTGCGGACGGACGAATAGAGCCAATCCAAAACGACTTTCCACTTTATTTGGAAAGCATTCCAAATGTTTGTGAATATCAAGTCAAGTAGGCTCCGTGCGAAGTAGCTCATGGGGCAACGGGCTCGTCGTGGTGCCCTATTGGTGCGCGTGTGTGTGGTGTGTGCTGCCCGTGTACGTACGTGTGGTGCATGTGTGAATGTGTGCATGATGTATGTGTGTGCGTGGAGACCACGTGTGACTGTATGTGTGTGCCTTTGCTTAGCAGAGGAGCAAAATGTTGCGGCAATTTCTTTGACAAATCTGAACACTTCAGGTAGGGCCCAGAAACACCCACGACACCTACAGCGGCTGCACCCCCCTAAAGGGCCCCCACTGAGCCCCCACCGGGCCCCCTCCACTGGGACCCCTCGCTAGGCCGCCAAGACCTTGGCTCCATAGATACCGATGGGGAGGATCGATGGGCGTTGGTCGGATTGGAACCCCCCCCACGTCTCAGAGGATGCGACAGCTCTGGGTAGCGGAACGTTGAGCCACCTCATGCCGAGCCCCCCACACAAAGGGGGGGGTGTGACTCTGCTCTGTGCAACCCCGCGGCAATTAGTTCTGAGTTTGCACGTTTTAACCCAAACGCGACCCTTTGCTTGTGAACCGCGCATGTGCCCCCACTTAAAAGAAAAAAAAGATCTCAAAACGGCCACCTCGTAGGTGTTTGCACTGCACACGGCTCTCCGGACGAGCTGTCGCGTCGTCCGGCACGACGTCCGACGTTTCGCTCCACGTGCCGGCGAGCTTCTTCAGGAACCTAATAAATTTCCTGAAGAAGCTCCCAGCGTGTGGAGAGTTAACGTTATGAACCATTGACTCAATGAAACAATGAACCAAAAAAAATAAATGAATGAACCAAGGCATCAGAAACCAATGAATCAATAAACCAATGAAGGAACCAATGAAGCAATGGATCAATAAATTAACCATGATGAATTAAGCACCAATTAATCAATGAACAAGCAATGAAGCAGTGAATCAGTGCAACCGTGGAGGTACTCGTATGCACCGCACACGCTTACTTGACTGCTAACGGTTAAGTTACTCCCCTCACAGTGACAGCCAGAAACAAAACACCAAAACATTATGCTCAAGAATGCGAGCGAGCCGGCGGTTCAGTACTTTAGGTGGCGGCGGGGTTGGCGTTTAATAACGTGACATCCCTGGCACGTGGCATTTGACACACTGTATAATAAAGTGTTGCATTTGACTTTATCAAAGCGTGACTGATTTCCGCACCCTTGCCATCCATCAATGCTCATAACGCTCCCCTAATCAAATAAATCCTTCCGACGCAACTCGGAGGGGTCAGGGTTACTTAAACCAATTACTGCATTGTCACAGTTTGCTCGCAAAAAATTGACTCTGATCTGTTCATCAGACTAAGAACTTTTGATATCTGCAATTACACAAGCTGCTGGGACGCAGAAGAAAAGACCAAGGCGCAGCCCTGACAATGTCTTTCTTGTGCCACTGCTGCCAGAAGAGCCCCTATTAGAGAGGGCTCTACAGACCCCCTCTGGATGGGGTTTTGGTCTACTCTTCCATGCTGGCCCGATGTCTTTGAAGAGGCTTGGAGTTACCCACAATTTGCCTGACCACACGTGACCTCCTGTACGACTAACTGCGGTGTAACCCATGTGGACTGCTGGGTGGACCGTTACACTCCGGGCAGCGTGCTACAGCAGAGAGACACGAATGAAAATTCCCGCTTCTGACGGTGGATTAAAACAGAGGCACAATCTGTTCATTGAGAATAGTTGTGCGTTCATTTTCTTCTCTTTGGTGTTTTTTTTTTTTCCCTTCTCGATGCCATGTTTTGTTTCTCATTATTTTGCGACAATAACGTCTCACCATCTGCTACGGAAATTCTTACAAATCCAGGATTTCTAAACAAGCTGTTACTCGATGCAGATTGCCACGTTTTTTTACTCTTTTATACAAAGTTCCGCCGATGAGTGGAGACTCGTAATTTGTATTTTGCCTGTGGAGATCACACGCGGAACGTTAGAAAAAGTTTGCACCGATTATAATGGGATCATAAACACTCGCCCCCCCCCCCTCCCCACCCCACAGAGGACATCAGAGCCCAACCCACCTGACGACCATCTAGAAATGCCCTTTCCGAGTGCAGGTAAAGGTTTAGCCCTGCAATTGCTTTCTCATGCCACTGCTGCTGGAAGGGCCTTCACCAAGGGTTCAATTTCAGAAAGGATCCGTCCCAACTGAAATATTTACGCATCTGGCACACCGCACCCAAGAAGGGTAGATGGCACGCGATTTGTAAACATGACTACCAAGGTGGTCATGTTTACAAGTCGAGTGCCATCTACCCTTCTCCAGTCTACCAGCGAGCAGAAAATATTCGCCGAGAAATTAGGCCCTGCCTGCGCAGGAAGCTTCGTGATGCATGTGGTGACGGACGGACGGATGGACGTCAGTTTTGGCAACAGCCACGGATCCTTCAGCTTGGGACCGTTCGTGAGCCAGGCTCTCACGCTCGCAAACGCGACGTCCTCTCCCTCGGCCCACCAGCGTGCGGGCCCCCTCGTTTGCACGTGCCACTGGCGGCCACGTGACGTCGCAC
Organism: Lampetra fluviatilis; assembly: GCF_964198595.1. Classification (NCBI taxonomy): domain Eukaryota; kingdom Metazoa; phylum Chordata; class Hyperoartia; order Petromyzontiformes; family Petromyzontidae; genus Lampetra; species Lampetra fluviatilis. The sequence continues at coordinate 2,227,039 of NC_136313.1, read as the reverse complement.
GCAAACAAACAGACGGACGTTAAAAAAAAAATTCGAAAAAGAAAAACGGCCATCGAACAAGACAACGGTTCCGCCACAGCTTGCGGCGCTGTCATCGCGGCTCCGCCGTGCGCCGCCGGAGCGCCCTACCGCAGTCCGTGCGGCCGCGGGGGGAGCGCCCTACCGCAGCGGAATGCCTCGTGATGACGGGCCATGCTGGTACGTCGCAGGTGCGCTCGCTCGAGAGCGAGGATGCGGAACCCGTCCGCCGCCAACGCCGTCGCGCGAGCCGGACGCGGCCCACAAGTTAATTTCACGCAGCTCCCCCCACTCCGTCCCGCCTGCGACTGCAAAACGGCCCACGCGAATGACGCTCATCGACACGTACAAAATGTATAAGTTCACGTGGAGGTAGGTGAGTGAGCCAGTGGATGGCTTCAGGAGTGGTCCCGTGGTGAATATCTAAGATGCTGCTGGAGACTTTTGGGAGCAGGCAGTGGGCGTCACTACACGGTCCGTGGTTTGGGACAGTGACTCGTGCGTAGGTTTAGAGGCTTTCCCAGAGATCCACAGATAGGCAGCTCTAGTCTCATAGAGACCCAAAGACCTAACGAGTGGGCAGCGGCAACCTGCGTGGTCCTTTACTGCACTAATCGGGTGCTGGAGGGGAGTCGCGAGACTACAGAGTTCGGCTTAAGTCCAGGAAGCTGCAATGTTTTCGGACACACGTGGACCAGGGTGAAGGGGTGGTCGTCTGCAAAGGACGGCAGTGACGCGGGGAACTCGAGATGGTGTTAGCGGGAAAGGAAGACCTCGATGTGACTGGGCGTCAAGCCGCGAATGCGGGAGAGGAAGACCTCGATGTGACTGGGTGTCAAGCAGCGAATGCGGGAGAGGAAGACCTCGATGTGACTGGGCGTCAAGCAGCGAATGCGGGTGAGGAAGACCTCGATGTGACTGGGCGTCAAGCCCCGAACACTGGCACGGGATGGAAGCCGTCTCGGCTGAAGTGGACAGCAACCAGCCAAGAGAAGCGGAGAGAGTGCTGCACGGGAACATCGTCCGTGGCCCCCAACAGCGTAGAAGGCCAAGGGGACAAGAAGGAGGGAGGGAGAATGAGAAGAGAGAGACTCGGCTGAAATCGGTGCCCTGCATCGCATTTGTTGTGGCTGCCACTTTTCTGCGGCCGCGGATTTATCATTCGAGGGACAGGCACGATTCCGTTATGGTGCAATGTTTTATATATATAATGATGGCGTGCTCTACGCTGGCTGGCTACAAATTCATTACGGTCTTTTAAGTGTTGAGCTGGAAATTGAGATGTGTGTCCCGAGCTGGAGACGTGCTGTAATTGTTGGTGCTCCGCTCCCGGCCGCAAGCGTCTCCGCAGATTGAATCACCCCGAGCAGAGATGCGACGAGCGGGGTTGACAGGCACATAAACTTAATCAGACTCAATTAGAATACATTACACGGCAACAAAAAATTATATATTTCTTTTTAATAATTCAAACTAAATTACGTAGCGATTTCAAAATAAGCTTTTTTTTTTAAATAATAAAATCAACCAGTGTGTGTGTGTTGCACTATCGAGGCTATACGGGAGATCTTTGTCAATGTTGCCATTGGAATGTGGTGGAGGTGGATGCTAAGGGGTGCCACCTGTCTGGGTTTGACCCGGTCAATTCGGGAATCGGCATCTTTGCGTCGGGCAGCGAGAGTTGATGTGTGCCGAGATCTGGCACAAATCTCATCTTGCCGTGTTGATCTCTATTGCAGGAGACTGCACAGTGTTGATGGAAGACCTCGCGCTCCTCCACTCAGCGATTTACTCATTCATTCGTATTTATCTGCCAAGTCACTTATTAACTCACTCACTCGATCACTCACCCACTTCACTCACTCACTCGCCGACTCGCTCTAAACGCTGCCACTTGTCTGGCACTCTACATTTGTGTTCATGTGGCAGGAATTGATGTGTACCGAGATGTGGTGATATTGTGGAGAAATCTATTGCAGTCCACTGCACAGCTCCGACGAGAGATCTTGACCGACGGAGAAATGTGTCCGGGCTTGATTTGTGGAGGCGGTGTTGCTCGTGCGTCAGAGATCCTAAAGTCAGTGTGGAAGAGTAGACCAAATACACCGCTAGAGGGGCTCTCTCTAGAGCTCCCGCTAGCGGAGGCGCTTCCGCCAGCAGCGTTGTGAGCAGTTGCAGAGCTGTGCCGAAATTAAAGGCAACTTTGGTTAAAATCGATTCGCAATCTCGTCATACAAACTTCAAATTGCACATGTAAGGAGCTGACGTTTGTCAGTTTGGTGAGGTTTACGTAGCCCGCTGCAGCCACTGGAAGCGTTGCCCATTCACAGCGATGTAATAATGAAAAAAAAATCCATTAATTAATTTAAACGCAACTCTAAATCGGTAGAATTCATAGAATTACCGGCAGGGTGAATTGGGGCAACCCTACTAATGGCAGCCAGAGGGATGTTCCACTCCCGAAAACGAGGCCCCTGAACCACGGTGGAAATTCTACATTACTATGGTGGGGGAGGGGTCCGTCCGCATCACAACCGCTGCGAAACTTCTCGCAACGTGGCACTCGTTTTATCGACCCAGGAGGGAGGAAGGGATGACGTGAGCTGCTCACTTCAACGACTGCAAAATTCGCCACTTTGTGTGTACCGATTGTTATTAAAAGTGTAACACTTTTTTGGTCGAGTAAAATTTCAGAAATGTTTTAAAGTTGTGCAATTATATTTCCTTGATGAGGTTAATTGGCCCAAGTAACGGGTACACTGATGAATACATCATGTTAAGAAAATACTGTAATGAAAGCAATGGTTATAAACACCTTAAACTTGCAAGCTTCCAATACATGTAAAGCCAAGATTACAATTCATACGTAACACGTTAGAAACCGTACTGTTGACAATATTCTTGAAATAAACACCCAGGTTTGTCCGGGTAAGCGGACTCAGTAATGCTTTTTTGTCGCAGTCAGCACACCGCATTCAGTATACCACTCACTGTGGGCTGCGGTTAGTCACGTACCACCGACTCCAACCTACCAGCCACGCACAAAATATCCAGTGAGAAACGAAGCCCCTGCATTGTTGCGTGAAACGATCAAACCAACACTGCGTATGATACAATGACACGAAACACAATGTCGCATCTGCACGAAGGGCTTAAAGGCAGACACGCACCACCCAGGGTAACATTTCAAACGCCGTCGCGTCTTTGGCCACCGGCAAGAGATCGCGACGGCGAGGTCGGGGTGACTTTTACTCCGCGGACTCGATGAAACCCCATTACGGGTCAGAAATCCGCGGCGAGACGCAACGATGGCGCAGACAGCGAGAGGGGGCTAATCACATTATCTGTGTCTCCCAGCACCTCCCTGGCATATGGCGGCAGAGAGAAGATTGCATTATCAGGGGGGATCGCCGTGCCACTGGGAGAAGCGGAGCCGCGGCGAGAGACACCGAATCAGATTAATCCGCTCGCGAAGAGTTAATTAAACTTGGCACTGCCCTTCGGCGCCCAGGTGTGACCTTGAGACCCATCCTCTCCTCCTCCTCCTCCGCCCGGCATGCACGGGAATTCGGGGCGTGCGGCGGGGGGTGGTGGGGGGGGCATAGTAATGACGATGGGAAAGTGTTGAGGAGGAGGTGAAAACAGAGGAGGAGGATTCTGAGGAGGAGGAGGAGGGGGAGGGTGGGGTCAGGATGCAGTGAAAGGGTCAACAGCCAGCGCTGGTGACAGGGTGGGGACACTTGGTGGGAGGGAGGGAAGGGGGAGGGAGGGAAGGGGGCAGTGGTCACGTGGCTGTCTTAGGGCGGTGGCGGCCTCCTTATTATGGGGGCGGTTGCGAGAGCGGAGAGAAAGTGAGGCGGTGGGGGGGAAGGGGGAAATGGGATGGGGGCAGAGCAGGGATGGGTGAGGTGGGATGGGGTGGGGGCGGCGGTGGGCTATTGCTCAGGGAAGAGAGGTGGAGGGGCAGTTTCTGGGAGGGCACACACACGGGGTATTAGGCAGCAGCATTTGAGTGCAGAGGCAGTGGGGCTCAGCAAGGGAAATGTCAAGAGAGGTCAGACCCACCGGCCCGTGGCTAAGCCGCAGGCTTCATTCCAACGCAGATGACCCTTGCCTTTCTTGAAATCCCTAAAATAGATGTAATCACAAACTGGTGGCCGAGCTGCCAAAACATCGCGACTCCCGCGAAAGTTTTAAGCGCCTTTGGAATTTTTTTTTTCGACGGTGGAATTTTATATTGAAGCGCATAAACTAAAAGGAAAACAAAACCACTTATCCGATATTTTTTCTTTCTGGGGGGGGCAAAGGAAAATGTAAATGCGTTGCGATTTGCCCCACGATCTGTCGAGTTTTGAGACCGACTTGCAAAGGTGCACGGCTGATTGGCAGTGGATCTCAGCCCGCACATCCTCGCAAAAAGGTAAATTTATTTTGCCAACAAATCAACAGAGATGCAAAAAAGTGAGAAAATGTGCAATCGACCAGTCCGCCGGCTCAACTTGATCTCCGGGGGTGGCAGTAGTTCATCGGATTCTTCCATTCTAAACACAAGATTCTGATTCTGAGAACATTTAAAGAATGCGGCAGGTATCTTACACATCCCCTACCCTCGCCAACGTCCACCCAGCGATGCATTGGGTACAACCACAGATCGTCAAAAAGTGTGGGTACTCTCACCTCTTCCAAAGACGTCTGGCCAGCGTGGAATTGTAGACCAAATACACCTAGAGAGAGGGCTCTGCAGAGCCTCTATGAGAGGGGCTCTCTCTCGAGCTCCCGCTAGCGGAGTCACTTCCGCCAACAGCTTTGTGAGCGAGCAGTTGCAGGGCAGTGCCTACATCTACAGGCAACTTCGGTTGCCACAAATCTGCGCATGTTTGTTTGAAACGACAGAAAGCGGCATACTCGAGGCAATACCGCTGTCATGAGCTAGTCACACGTGCGGGGAATGGGAGGGAGGGGGGTGCTGGGGGACTGACGGGGGGGGGGGGGTGCTGGGGCGGAGGGGGGTAGTGAGTAAAACCCTACAACCAATTCTTAAATCGTACGGTAAAAATCACCTATTCTCATCTTGGCCTCCCTTGCCAACGCGAGGGACCGCGAATTCAAGCAATTGCAGGGCTGCGCCTTCAACGTCTACTGCACGAATGCCGCGGGCCCCTCTCGAGACGGCGCTCTGCGAACGACCGACGGCAAAACCCGTCCGGGCGAATTGAAAGACGGCACGTGCAAGGATCTGCGGGCAAAGGGGTTAAGGGTAAAGGTTGAGGTCCTACGACCACTTGGTTGCACCAACGCTGGCGGAAGGGCTTCCAATAACGAGAGGCAAGCTCCAGAGAGCTCCCCTCTGGAGGGTTGTTTTTTTTGTTTTGTTTCCCTTACTCTTCCACGCGAACCAGACGTCTTGGAAAACGGGGAGAGTACCCACACTTTGCTCCACCAACCTGTCAATCGACCAACCATTGGTGCAGCCATTTATACTGCTCTGTTGGCAAGAGGCAGTGGGGTAGGAGGAGATGTGGGGGAGATGTATGGAAACTTGCACAATTGTTTGATTGGGGCGCCGAGGCGGCGAGATGTTAACTACCACGCCTGGTTTTGGGTTCGATCTCAACTCTGACGCCTGCTCTATATTTGGAGTTTGCGTGTCTCTCTCTCCCCGTGGTCGTGTGGATTTTTATCTTGGTCCTCCAGTTTTTCCCTCCACATTTAGAATCCACATGCATTTCGAGTATTTGGCTGCTATACATTTCCACTTAATAAGGCACTTCATTGGCGTATCATTTCAGGCCAGGTCGCGTCTGACGAAAAATAGCTATATAGCTCAGTGGACCTCACCTGGTAAAATAAAAAATAAAAATTGAGTTTAGTTTTCGGCTGAGATTCAATGGAAACGCCAACCTCTGGATTGCTGGTCCAGTGTGCAGACCATTAAACCAAGGCAGGCAAGGGTGCTCCGAGTTCATTCATATTCTGCCGCTCGCTGGCCGCCGGGCTCAAACTCAAGAGTTCACGAGAGCTCTGTGATTTCACCAGACGGCAACGTCTCTGCGGCGAGCGACAGTTTAAAAAAAAAAAGCGCTATTACGTGCGAGAAGGATAAATTGTCGGGGTTTTTCACCATTTCAAAGGCGCGCAATTCATCACGACGCCGATCTTAATTTTCAACGCTCATAGCCAGAGATCTCGTTTATCAGATCTATTGCCATTTGAGTATTTGTGGACTCGGCAAGTTATGATGAAGAATGTTAAGTAAATAAAAAGCCCGAAGGGACCGCTGCCTTGTACACATGAAGGAATTCTCTAAGACAACATTCGGTTCACAGATGTCAGCGTCTAAAAATAACCCTTCGCAGGAAGAAGAGAAGTCGAAGTCAGCTGTGTAAACAGCCACTCAGATATCTTCCAGAATGTCATGCTTTCCACTCGAAGAGAACACAAGACCACATTTCCAAGTGATCAATTATAGAACTGAACTTTACTTTGTGTGGTGTGTGTGGTGTGTGTGCGCGGACCATGAGTTATGGCTATTTAGCTGGCCTTGAGCATTCAAATGAGCGCAGATAAAAATGTGAGCGATTGGCCGCAAAATCTCTCAATCGACCACCGCCGATGCCTTCGCTTCACGCGATCCATTTACAGATACCCCACTGATTTCTAATGAGCCCCCCCCCCCTCCGCATCTTTTACTTTCTTCCCAGCAGGGGAGTGAGCGAATGTTGTGACGGATCCGTGCAGTGCAGGGAGGAGGGTGTTAGCGGATTTAACGCGAGTCGTGAGATTGGTGGGAGATGTGTACGTACAAGCTTTGAAATAAAAATGTGCTCTCCGCATGGATATCTCCCACCTATTATTTCCGGGCGGTTTCTACGAAGGAGGCATCGACACATGGATCGCCCCCACTTTTATTCCATAGACGTGGATTGTTCACCCCAGGTGAGGGGGGGGGGGTGCAACTGCCCTTAGCGGGGGGGGGGGGACAGCTACCTTGGGCTCTCTTTCGCGAGTGATGGTGAGTGGGAATGGGAGATCGGCCGGTGGATCTGTGCGGCGTCCGTCGTGAGAATTATTTTATTATGTTTAATTTTTATTATTTGATTATTTCCCTTCTACGTGACTTTACCGAAAGAACCAAGAAGATTAATCCCTGCAGTCACGTAAGCTTTAAATCGAAATTTAGCAGCTGAGTTCTCGAACAAAGCTCGCGATTTACAGGCCGATCCACGTTCCCACCCTCGCCGATGCTCATGAGCTTTGGGTAATGACCGAAAGGATGAGACCGCGGGTACAAGGGGCGGAAGTGAGGTTTCTCCCTGCAGGGTTGCCGGGCTCACCACTCTCCGCGGTCGGGCGAGGAGCTCGGCAATCCTCATCCGGATCGAGAGGAGCCGGCAGAGGTGGGTTCGGGCACCTGGTAAGGATGCCCCCCGGTCAACTCCCCCTGCAACTCTACCGGGCAGCAGCAGGAGCAACGTCCCGCTGGGCGAAGACCACCAGGGCCAGCCCAGGAGCACGCTGCTGGCGGTGGGACGATGTCGCTCGGCTGGCCTGGGAACGCCTGGGAATTACCCAGGAAGAGCTGGAGTCTGTGTATAGTAGTGTATAGTGTATAGTAGTGTATCGTAGTGTATTGTGTAGTGTATAGTGTATAGTAGTGTATTGTGTAGTAGTGTATAGTAGTGTATTGTGTAGTGTATAGTAGTGTATAGTGTGTAGTAGTGTATAGTAGTGTATTGTGTAGTGTATGGTAGTGTATAGTGTATAGTAGTGTATAGTAGTGTATTGTGTAGTGTATAGTGTATAGTAGTGTATTGTGTAGTAGTGTATAGTAGTGTATTGTGTAGTGTATGGTAGTGTATAGTGTATAGTAATGTATAGTAGTGTATTGCGTAGTGTATAGTGTATGGTAGTGTATTGTGTAGTAGTGTATAGTGTAGTAGTGTTAAAGAGTCTTTCGGCTGGGAAAGGGAGATGTGGACCGCCACCACTCAACACGCTGCCCACCAAAACCCTCACCGGGGCCAGCGGACTGAGAAACGAACGAACGAGCGTGTACACGTGTAAGGGTACGGGACCGATCCAGTTATAGATGCCCCACTGATTTCTAATGATCTCCTCTTACTTTCTTATCCGTCTTATAGACGGCAGAGCTGTTAGGAGATTTGGTGCTTGAATTGAGATTGGTGAGAGACGCGTGCCGGCGGCTTTTCTCTGCAATCTCCCCACACTCCCCCCCACCCCACGTTAGTTTGATGCAGCAAATCTGGCTGTGACGGTCCCACCTGATGACGGAGACTTGTGTTGCCTCCGAAACGTCGTGATTTTGATTGTTTTATTTGTATTATTATTTTTTTACCTATGTGACTTTACCGAAAGAACTAAGAGTATGAATCCTTGCAGTCACGAAAGCTTCAAATCTAGAATTGGTGGGGTATCTATAAATGGATCGCCTCGTGCATTCGTTTTGTTCTCTCCACCCCCTCTAGGGAGGGCGTTTAAAAAACAAACTAAAAAACGATGGCATTTGCACAATCGGCTACTCTTGACGTCTTGCGCAACAATTTTCAAAACGAGAGCGGACTTTCAGCATTTAAAATAAATAAATCAATCAGAATTAAGTGGTCACCGCGGCAATGAAAACAAGGAGTAAATCACGTGATGAGGGCTAGCAAGAGGGGGGGTGGGGGGGGGGGCGGCTGACGCGCTTTGGCGAACAGTCGGCCCTTGAAGCGATCGCGGGACGGTCGACATCCGAGAGTGGACCCCCGCGCGCGCCGAGTGAACTGTAACGCACCGTCCGAGGAAAAGGGAAAAGTCAAAGAGGGTTAAACTTTAAGAATGGCGGTGACCTTTATCTGACGGATAATCTTGTCCGCAGTTTACGAGGGGGGGGAGGTGGGGGGTGGTAGTGGGGGGGTTGGTGGGGGGGGGGAAACTGCTATTGATCCGGACGACTAAAGAGGGGATCAGAATAGGGGACGCGACGGCGCTCGAGAGAGAGAAACGCCACCGCCACCGCCTCCTCCGAACCGCGCCGGGGATTATTTTTGGGCCCGGCCCCAGCCTCCACACTCGAGCGCTCAAATTGCCCGCCGCTGCATATTAAGAACGGATTAAATACAGATGGGAGCGAGCGCCACGGGGAACGGGGGCGGGGACCTTCCCTCGGCTGCCGCGCGCTGCCCCATCGGTGCCTAATAACCCGAGAAAATATCAGGGGTTAATGTCTTCATTAAAACACAATAAATAATCCACGCAGCACAGATGGTCCCATCGCCGGTGGATCGCATCACCGGGCAGGGATGGCACGCCTCTGAGTGGTTTTGCTGCCGCTGCTGTGTCAACCCGGCAACACCGATCGGCGCGGGAGACTTGGGACGCGACGGCTTGACAGCCAGCATGCGGCACGATCGCTGGGTGCGGAGGGCGACCCCCGACCCCCCCACCGGATGGAAAGAGCCGAATGCACAAACGGCCTCAAGCAGATCGCATCTGCACATCTGTGAAAAGGGGCTTCATAGCCCTTCGGATTGCTCCAGTATAAATATGCTGATGCTGCCGGCAGCTTCTTCGGGAGTTCCCAGAGCTCCCAGCGGCGGGCGAGGAGAGAAATGTCAGACTTAAACGCCGAGAGAAAAACAACCCCAAAAAAAACACATCGGAGAGCGATGCCGTGTCACCGCCAAAACCCACGCAGCCCGTAACTCGTTGCTCATTCCGTTTAGCGTTTAACATCGATTGGTTTAACACCTCCGGCTGCGTCGTGCCACCGTGCCCCCCTCTCCGGTTTTCGTCTGCGTACCCCTTTAGATGCGGTCACACTACTGGGGCCGTTGTGAGGACGGCCCGGTGAAAGGATGCACGGCCGCCTCAATAACTGGGCGTCCGTTTCGCGGTTGCCGTGATCTCCGCACGGCGTTCTCGGCGGTTGCTCTAATCGTGGGGGCCGTCCTCGTCTCAGGCGTCCGCGATCACGAGGGCGAATCGCCCAGCTCCAGCGTGTCACGACCGCTTTAATTCCTTACCCGCTGCGGTGGCGAGATGTGAACCTCCTCGCCTGGTATACGGGAGGTCACGGGTTCGATCCGGGCCCCCTGACGCCTTTATTTTTATAGTTTGCACGTTAGTCCCGCGGTCGAGTGGATTTTTCACCGGGTCCTCCGGTTTTTCCCTCGACGCTTAGAAACGTGCGTTTTAGAGTGTTTGGCTGCTATACATTTCCACGTGATAAACCACTTCTCGTTGAGCTATCATTCGTGGCCAGGTCGCTGCTGAAAAGGAGCCACGAAGCTCAGTGGGCCTTGCCTGGTAAAATAAAAATAGTTTAATCGTTTAGTTTAAGTTTCATTTCCTAAAACTTCTGACGGTTTGACCCATTACACGAACGAGCCATGTAAACAACACAAGGGGTTTCCGAAAGAGTAATGATATTTTAATTATGGCAGTAATAAATTGGAAAAGATTGGAACATTAACCATTATTTATATACTGAGGAAAGCCACAGTTTAGTTTGAAGATTATTTTTCAGAAGGGTCCTCATACATTGAGTTTGTTCGTCCAAACATGAATGCCATCTTTCGATTTAAAGCTTTCGTGACTGCAGGGATTCATTATTTTATTATTTCCATTCTATGTGACTTTACCGAAAGAACCAATAAGATGGATGCCATTGTTTTTAGCTATGGGAGGATACGGGGGAACCTTGAGCAGACCCATGCATGACAGGGGGAGGGAGTCTACAAACCCCACACAGAAAAGGAGCCCTAGTCAAGAATCGAGCCCAGGTTCTTCTTATTTGGGAGGCACAGGAGTTAGTTACCACTGTGCCACCCTGCCGGAACACGGGTCGTAAAGTGTGCAAATAAGCGCGGAGAGGCCAAAATGAACGCAAACTAGAATCAGGAAACCAAATGCAATTTAGTGACAACATATGCTAGACAGCATACTTGGCTGATGGACGAGGCTTGTGATGAAATGACAGCCAAAGGAGAGAAGTGTCAGATAGGATGATGAGATCGGGACGATGAGATCATCTCAACGCATCGGATTGAGATCAAAAACACAAATGCCACGCTGTTGGCGGGGCCTTCATCCAGCAGTGGATTGACCGTGGTTGAGAACGAAGGATGAGGACGATGGCAAATTCGGCAGCGACTCAAACCACGACGCCCGCCCATCCACGACGGCTCGCCACCGCGCGCCTTCGGAAGACAATAGTTCAAACGGGCGCAGCCAACGGCGGGCGGTCGGTTGTTACGCGTGGTGCTGCGTCGTCGGAGCGGAGGTGCCCCCCCCTCCCCACCCACCCTGCGAAAGTCCGAGCGCTTCGTCTCGCAGAAAAAACAAACAAGCCGCCACCCTCAACAATCGCGGGAAGTGGCACGTTGGGGTTCCAGGCGGGGTCTTCGCGGGCCCATAAATCAGGCAGCGGGGGAAACGGGCAGAAATGATCTCCGCCAGAACTTCATCGAGAGTGATGGCACCACCTCGGCGGCGCGCGGGAAGGAAGCGAGTGAGCCTCCTGGCGCAAGAGAGGATACGGAGAGGGCGCGACAGGCGTGCATGCGTGCGTGCGTGCGTGTGTGCGTGCGTGCGTGCGCGTGTGTGTCTTCGTGTATGCGCGTTTGTGGTTAGCACGCCTCACCGCGAACATGGACACCCCCGCTTGATACCCGCTCACGGCCAACATCAGTGGCGAACATCTGAACTGGTCCTGAGCCACCTCTAAGTCGACTCAGCCTCAAATGACCAGCTGGTGGAGAGTTATAAACATCAGGCAGGGGGAGTCAAAGCTGGCGAAGCGTGGTACCGGCCGCCGCCAACGCAGCACTTGCCCTCCAGCCTGTGTAGGTTACGTGGGGGATCTTTGCCTTTTGTTTGTGTGCAGCATTGGGCCCTCGGGGTCCAGAGTGTCGCTGTCTCTGCATCCTGCACCAGCGGCGCTCGTGACAATAACTAGAGCTCGAAAATACAGCGCTGGCAAAATAACAAAGTTGTTTTGTTAAGACGGACGGTGTTGAAACCTATCCACCTACTATTCCCCAAAGGCAGGGATTTCAAAATATATATATATATACCAAGGAAGAAAAACCATGAATATGCGGGGATTCTGTCACGCTTTCCGACGTGTGTTTGCTTTCGCGCGTATTAATTAGCAATATGGAAGCTGACGGGGCAGCGGTTAGAGAAAATGTATATTTTCATATTTACAGATAGTCAGTCCTTTAATAGTGCTGGTTTGTGTCTTCAGGGTTGAGGCAATGCTGTGATGAATTTGGCCAGTTATCACTTGGGCCAAGTCCGTTCCAGCAATACAAGCTTAGAGTAGAACGCTGAATTTTAAGTTAAGCCAATCGCAGTGTCGCGGTTAAAACTTTAGAATTAGATTGCAGTCTATCTCCTCTCATCTGAAACCCTCATATCTGCCACGCTGATTATCCACACTCCCCAAACACAGATGCATAACCTCATATTACCAGCGTTTGGCCAGGGGTAAGAGGCCCCATCTAGAATTGGTCTCATGAAAGTGCGGAACGGATGCTCTTATCCACGTCTTTTCATACAGCACGGCTGGGGTGGCAGTTTCATGCGCGCAGATCGAAATTGCCCAAACTTTGCTGAGCTGCGAGTTGGACGAGATGTGGCAGTGCATCAAGAGGCTCCGTGTGAATGATCATATCTGGCCATGTGGTTCCAAGGGTTGAGCGAGCGGCTCGCGATCGCAAGATTGCGGGTTTACTCAACCCACAATCCCACAGGGGTCGATACAATTAGCACCACTTTGTGGGGAAGTCAGCAGTTTCAGTCCTGTGGATAGACTCATCCCCGCCATAGGAATGTGGAATTTTCATCACTGGCTCAGGGGCTGTAAAAGGAAGATGAGCAGAGCATCAATTCTCATTTGAGTGGGAAAACCACGAGTCTTACTATTGTTGTTGTTAAACGTCGCTGTTGCTGTGAAATTCATGGCAGGTTTCCGCAAGAGCTCGGGTTTCCTCCCACACGTATGCGAGTTGAACTTCTTTCGCACCGTACGCAGCCACCCGTGCTAATCGGAGGTGCGGGGGGAGGACAACAAACCAAACACCAAAAGCAGTTCTGAAGAAATTAGTTTTCAATCTAGATTTAAAAGTGTACAGCCCCAGTCGCTTCCTGGAAACGTGCAGAGCACAAGCTCCTTGAAACGAGCAAAAAAACCTCACGACGCAGGAGCCTCATGGAAAATGTGGAGACTGGCGGACGTACACGAAGGTGAATGTTGCCGTTGACGCTGACGATGCAAATGGAACAAGAGCCTTAAAAAGTGCACGGAGAAACGGGGGGAGAGAGGTGGCGCGGCTTGGAACGCCACAAAAATATAAAACCGCACCGATGCCTGCACATGCAATGCGACGCGTCCGTCGGGACCTGCGATAATCTAATCAATCGATGTTTCCTTGCATCTGTCACGCGTCCGAGAAGCCGTCCACGGGGGAGATGGAGCAACGAAATGAGTTCGTGCACAGCTGTTGGGCGGATCGTTACGTCGCGGGGTCCTTTTAGAGGTGGCAACCGCTCGGGGGAGGTCGTCATCCAGCAGCGGATTGACCGTGGCCTTTACCGCTGACGCACCGCCCATGCTTTTTCTGTCCGCGTTCACGTCTCTGTACGCCGGCACGAGAGTGAGCGCGGAGCGGACGGCGTTCGCTGCACGAGTCTGTGCACATGAAGGGCCCTACAACGCTGACAGCGTCTCACTCACTCCCCTGCCCGCCCGTTTGCCCCACGGCTTCCGAGTCAGGAGCCAAGATATCAGGGGCGATGGATCAGCAGCCCTAAGCAGACGCAGCATGCGAAAGCCATCGAGTCAACTCGCACACGCGCGCTCTTCATTACTCACCCAGCGCTGTCACAAAACTACTTTGGTGAGGACAGATGCCACGAGCAAAATGGTTCAGGGACACGGAGCAAAGTGGTTCTTTTTTTTGGAGGGCGAGGGGTTACATTCTCCCCCCACCCCCCCCGCCCCTCAATTTTATCCCAATTGTGCGATCAGCGCCGTGTCACGAGACGAAGGGTCCGCTCGGATCTGTCGTAGCGTGTGTCAGAGAACGGTGAGCGGAAGGAGATAACGCAGAACGACTTCTGAGATCTCTGCAAGCCCTCAAGTGGCCTCTTATCCACACTCGGGGCACAGCACTTCACTATCCGTCCCTCGCCGCGGAGAGGAATATTCATCGCACAACGGTACAAAACAATATGTTTCATTCTTAGAGATGGAATTCTGGCAAATTAAGTGCAGGCACAATTTAAAAAAATTGTATTTTGCGAATATTTACTTGTAATTGTAATAAATATGACATCAACCCCCTCTGGTCTTCGCAGCAGTGACGACATCACATTTACTGCCTCTATTTAATACCGAAACGGGAGGAATTCTCCACAATTCTGGCTATCGCCTGATGATGCTGGTTGTAATTACCAGCTAAACGTCGTACTCGATTTCTAAATGTTGTGGGTTTACTCTCCAACACACCGGTGTGTTGCACGAGTAACTAATTGTCACATTTTGTTTACGTGACAAACCCCACTGATTGGTCGTATCGCGTGGTGACAGAATTAACGACACATTTATGTTCACGCGATCTCACCCAAAAAAAACCTCTATTTTGAATATACAGATATTTTGTGTGTGGTTCATTTGGTGACCCAAGCTGAGAGACCATCAACTCGCTTCACCTGAGAATCCGATTGAATCGCAGGTGGCCCAAGCGACGTATCCACACCGAGGGACATCTCAGCGGTGCCAGCTCAGCCCTCTGCTGACCTCCGAGGCAAGCGGTTCACCTGGGGATGAAAAGCGGTTTTAACGAAAGGATCTCGCGATGTTGCCTCAAGTTTCCCCCACCCACCTCCGGAGTTGATCAGGGTTTAATTCGCTCCAAGCCGTGGCGTCTGAAGTGAGTCGCGTCCAGGTTTTTCTGGACAGACCTTGAGGCAGGACCTTTGAGTGACCGATAGCCCCTACAGGACAACGATTGTTACGTCTCCACTGGCAGTATTGAACGTGGCCGCTCTGGCGCGGATGGACTTGGCTCGTGGTGATGAACGATTTGTGATCTATATATATAAAAGGGAAATTTGTGAATGTGTGTCTGTTCGAAATGTTTAACATACTTCCCAACATGCAACAAACTTTAAATGTGGCATGTGGGTAGCTTCCAGACTGTATAGAATGCAAAAAGTTAATTTTGGAGCTTTCGTGACTGCAGGAATCATTCTTTGTTTCTTTCGGTTAAGTCACGTCTAAAGATAAAATAATAAATTAAAATAATAGTATATTATTTGCTTGTATGTCTGCCTATAGTTTTCTAGTTAGATTTTTGTTGCTATTTCTTTTATGCCTGATGATGATTGCTTGTGTTGCAATCGAAACGTTGTAATATACTATTATTTTAATTTATTATTTTATCTTTAGACGTGACTTAACCGAAAGAAACAAAGAATGCAAAAAGTATAAACATAGACTTTTGGATTTTTTGGGGGCGAGTGGGCACAATAATGGATATATTTTGCACGGCACGTGAGCGGTGACGTCACATCAGGAGACAACGACAATAATAGACAAAGTTAATAAAAAGCGTGTAATAATGAAAACACGTGGATTCCTGTGCACGCCATTAAAACGGATGAATGGCGAGATTCACAATCGATACTTATGACACGATGTTTTGTTACACTGTACGTAACCGTGGCACAGCGTCCTATTGTACAGTGGCACAACGGTGGAAATGACCACACACGGCACTTAAAATGCTCCTAGAATTACCTGCCAAAAATCCCCGCCGAGTACTCAAGGCACGAAAGTCCTGCATGAGGGTGTTTGTATTGCGAGTTTGGCTTCGTGTGAGAGACCCGGATAAAATCCTGCCACACTGCATACGGGGGTGGGATGGGGATGGGGGTGACACCCACAGCACCGCCATCAGCCCCAACACCTACAACAGCAGGCAAGCTCACCATCCCTCAAGGAATGCACGAACCAGGCTCAAAAAAATTAACCCGTAAAAACAAAGTTTTTCACTATAAATCCTTTATATGCGTGGCATCGGTTTTCATTTTATTATTCATTTCTGTTTTTCTTGAGTAAGAGTTTCATTTTTATCACATTGGTATTTTAAATTAAATATGGGAAAATAAATGGTCACGCACAACGAGTCTGTGTGCAAAATGTCAGCTCGATTGGATCACGGGAAGTGGGTTAAAAACGACCGAAAGATTTGCACGGTCGTAAGCGCGCAAGCAAGCAAGCAAGTGAACTTAATATAAAGGATTAAAAAAAAAGCTGCTCAAGCTTCGCAAGACACGAGGGGAGATCGGCCGCACGCTGTCTGGCCGGGTTGGGTCGCGTCGTCAGACAGAGACAGAGAGAGATCCGCCGATTTATAACCAGAAAAAACACAACGGGTAATTGCGGAATTTCAATACGTAACAATGCCCCCAGTGAGTTTCCAGGAACGTCAATTTATCATCTGAAGAAAGAAAAAAACCCCACGATAGTGCGGCGCATTTAAGAGATACCCTTTGATGAACACAATTCTCCAAGTGAAGCATTAGTAAATTCAAAGTAGCGTTTTTCTGTGTGTGTGTGTGTGGGGCTTAAACAAGTTTAGGCTTCTGATGTGTCCTGCCCCACTGGAAACGGAATTAGATGAATCGGAATGAATTGGTTTAACATCTAATTCAATTCCAAACACATTAACGTGATTTGATATCAAACCCAATTTGTGGTCCTGCCAACCACAGCCACAGATTAAATAATATAGACTTGCCAAGTGGAAATGGAAATGAGTCTGTAATTCCCTTTGATGCCACGCTGATATAAGCACGCATATATAGCTCGCGGTGCAAACAAAGGTGAAATCTTAATATTTAACCTGCTGGCAATAGAGCGCAATCAATTGTAATGGTAGGGACATCGTTATTGCTACAGCAGCGGCAGGGCTTTGTAATGGAGAATGACGATCCACTGGCGTTGCTAAGTGGAATATGATACGCGTTTTTTTTGCTTTGTTTTCACAAATGTGACGCTAAGCACCGTGGCCCCTTACCTGGCCATTTCCAGGAGCCGTGGGCTACGTCACGTCAAAACATTTTACTTTGACGAATTACAACATCTAAAAAGATAAATATGCACGTACACGCGCAACGCACCTCGGTTTAACGAGGTACACCCTTCGCCTATCAAAAAGCAAACAAATTACTCGGAGCTATTCATTCAACGCACCGAGTAAACGTGATGAAATGCAGCTGTGGAATCTAATAACTATTTCACTATTTTTTTTATATTTTACCACGTAAGGTCCACCGAGCTCGAGAGCTATTTTTCAGAAGCGGCCTGGCTTTCATAAACGATAGCTCAACGAAGTGGCTTATCACGTGGACATTTCTAGCAACCAAATACTCGAAACGCACGTTGCTTCTAATTGTGGAGGAAGAAACCGGAGGACCCGGAGAAAAATCCACACGACCACGGAAAGAGAGACACCGCAAACTCAAAATACACAGCAGGCGTCAGGGTCGGGATCGTGATCGAACCCACGTACCTCCTGTATACCAGGTGAGGTAGTTAACATCAAACCGCCCCCTTGCGCAACCGGGCTCCCGGCTCCGAACCCACCGATCCCCACCGGGATTTTGTCCGCACGGTGCCCACAGCGTCTCTGGGGTTCAATGCCCTTGGAGGTGAGGAACTCACAGTTGACTTCTAAGTCCCTGCTGAGGACTTCACCGCTCATTTAACACGACATCATCTCTCTGTCGGTGATGTGCACGTCTTCTTCGAACGCTGGGGAGCCGGAAAAACCCTCTGTACCAGCGTGGACGGCACCCTCGTGTTCACCTTCTGAAGCGCTCGCTCGTCGCCGTGGCGTGCGCGATGAACACCACCACCACCACCACCACGTGACTTTTCCTTCGTGTTGTGCGCGGTGCATTTAGTGCCACAGCGCGTGGATTTGTAGCGTTTAATTTAATTTGTTTGCTGGTGACTGTGTATTTCATATCGGAATCGCCTCCAGTGCTATTGCTGCTGCTGGCGGCAATAAAAGTTGTTTAAAAGTCAAAAAGTCTCTCTCTATCTGCCCTCCTTTGTCACTCTCGCCCCGGTTACTTGTCAACGATTCAATTCCTCCCCATACATTGCATCGCGCTCCGAGACACATTGTTGAACGGACTGCCTATACATCTACATTGACATTATTGGTAGCAAATGTAAATGTTTAAAGATGTGCAAAAAGGGCTACGGGAAGAACGTGAATCGCACTTAACGATTAATATTACAAGAAATGGAATGTCATTTCTGGAGAGGGAAGTGACTGAATTAGGCAAATGAAAGTTCACAAGATTGAACCCAATGGCTGATGTGGCTGTGAACGGGAGACGAGCGGTTGCTCAATGCTCATTCGAGCGGTAAAAGCCACGATTCTTACTCTTGCTGCTGTTAAATGTTGATGCTGTTGTTGTTGTTGTTAAACAACATCGCAGGTTTCTACCGGCGCTCGGGTTTCCTGCCCACACGTCTATAGATCTCTGTCTTCTCCTTCGTCTTCTCTACGGCTGACGTTCATGTGGAGCAAAACAACTCCGACTTAACAATGTGGTGCTTGAGTCAGATGTTTGCATCAGATGTTTGCATCAGGAGGAGCAGAGTGCAGCGCTGATGTCGTGATGATGTCTCCTCTGTATTTATAATTAGCAGCTAATTAATTATTTCACGGCACTAAGCTGGCAGTTGTGCACGAAAAACAAACCAAAAACTCAACACATTCGTTAATAACACTGCCTTTGATGGGGAAAGGTATTTACTTTGTTGAACTTCTTTCGCGCCGTACGTCACCGACCATGCTAATCGAAGGTGGCGGGGGGTTAGGACAACAAACTAAAAACAAAAGGTCCCCGGCTCGTTGCATGAGAGATCACGACTGACGGCAAAACAGGCCAATCCTCAAATAAACGACCAATTGTAAATGATTCAGCCGAAACCGCTGGTAAAAAAAAAACAAGGAACACAATCACGTAAGCCGCATTTGTGTCCGACAGTTTCAAATTCGCGGCACGGAAACCGACAGAAAAGAACCCAGGGCAAAGCGCATATCCACGTTTGCAAATCGTTCTCTTCCCATGGTTTTGGCCAAAGCTTTCGTGCAATTTGACCGTTTTGAATGAAGGGTTATAGCTCCTAATGGCAACGCAGCGTTCTACTCTGGGTTTGTTCGTACTGGGTCGTCGTAACGAAAACCGTCGTGACCACTTGCAACAGACGGACGGACGAACAGACAGACAAAACCAGTGGCGCGATGCCTTGTCAGCGTCTGCTCTTCCACTTCACATGCTGGGCGGGAGCTGACAACCCCCAGTTGTTAATGGCCTATCGGATCCACTGCTCAGAAATATCCAAGTGTCTGCTGCTAAACCTCATTTCAAAACCTTGTCTGAACCGCAATTTGCACTTCATATAGTGGGGGGGGGGGGGGGTGTTGGGCAGTTGAACCTGATGGTTACTTTGGATGGGAAATGGCAAAGTGCTCAGGGAGGCCTTCATGCAGCAGTGGATAGACCATGGCTGACGACAAGTTTTTTGTTGTAAGTCCGATTCCTCCCCTTGAAAAGGCGACTCTCGCTCGGTCCCAGCGGGCCCCCCACCTCCCTTTAAACAGCGGTGCCTCCGTCTATGGCCTTGCGTTGTAGACAGTGCCGGATGAAGCTAGTACGTGGCCTGTAGCATACGTTATAAAAGGGCCATAAATAAAAACACACGTAAATATTAAACACTAATTTTTTTATTGCGCAGTAAAGTAATTGCGTGTTTTCATTTGCTATACAGACAGATAACACGACAAATCGCTAACCTTAAACACCCAGTCGTTCATAATAGTTGAAGGCAGTATAGTACTATAGTAATAGAGCAAGTGCAGAATCACTGAGCCGGAATTGATAGCTTGAAAGCATTTAGCGCGGGGCCCTTGACAGTGCGGGGCCCGTAGCTACTACATGTGTTAGCAACTTTCGCTGCTAGGATAATCCGGCACCGGTTGTAGATGCGCGTACGATTAACAGCCGAACACAGGCGTGGGATTTTTCCAGCCTCGGCGTTGTCCGGTTGTCGCCGTTTGTTGGGAGCAACACAGTTAAAAAGTGCCCTGGAGGGGAGGGGGGGGGGGTCCGCTAGCCCTGATCCAGACACTTTTGTCGACGCAGCCTGCGACCTCTCCGTCATCGCCGCGGTAAAGTGGCTATCGGGACAACGCCACGCATTTGACGCTCAGCTCTGCGGACACTGTTTAAAGCTCCTTGTTTGTTTCAATACGGAGGGAATTAACGGATTTTGGTGGGGGGGTTTATTTACTTCTTTTAATGACGGCGGCACGAGAGAGAGAGAGAGAAAAAAAAGAGATTTATCCACGATGTTGACAGATTGATAAATGGAAAGTTGCTTTTTTCCGCGTTTAAGGAAATGCGCATGGAATGCGTGGAATTGCACAACACCGGGGCCCTGCGTGCTACTGATGCCGCTATTTCCTACTACCTCCGTACAGTGCCACGCATCCATCACTGTCATCCCCCCGCGTGCGTCCTCCACGTGCTCGCTCGCTCGCAATCTGCGTCTTCGTCTTTGGTTTTCACCGTTTAACCCACCGCCCCCCCCCCCCCCAGTTTAGAAGCCATTTATCGGAGTTCAGCGTAATCAGCCGAGATATACAATGCATGTTGCTTAACGGAAGGGCTTGTTTTTCTTTAAAACAGAAAATAAAGAGTCGAGGGACAAACACAAACCGCTCACTATACATTGCCTTACAGGGGAATAACGCCGAGTGGGCTGGCGTTCCGGCCAATGGACAATCTTCTAGAGAGAATAGGAAGGAGGAGGGCGATTGTCCGAAAAAAATGTTAACTACCTCGCCTGGTAAAGAAGATGTCATGGGTTCGATTCGGGCCCTGCATATTTGGAGTTTGCATGTTCTCTCCCTGTGGTCGCGTGGATTTTTCTTCCAACCCTCCTGTTTGTCCCACCACAGTCAGAACCAACACGCGTTTAAAGTAGTTGGCTGCTGTAAATGTCCATGCCATAAGCCACTTCGTTGATCAGTCATTTGTGGCCAGGCCGCTTCTGAAAAACACATTCCTGCGGAGGGAGCTGGTAGGAACGTTGGGTTGCTCGGTCAATGGCCAGGGTCAACGGCGGCGTGGTGTATTCCGCAAATATGTCCGACTGTGAGGGCGGGCACAAGCGGGCGTGAGTAGGTTAAACGTTGAGTTTTATAAGGGCGCCACGGGGTGACCAGCCCCACCCAGCCCCACCCGTCCCACCCCCTACCCAGCCCCTCCCCACCCTCCCCTCCCCACTCAGCCCCTCCCCACCCTCCCCACCCAGCCCCTCCCCACCCTCCCCTCTCCACCCAGCCCCACCCCTTCCATTTTGGATGCACGACGGACGGACGGACACAATAATCCCCTGTGGGCTGATGGAACCAGGTAGCTCCTACCAGTAAAACGGCTATATATCTCAGTGGGGGTTACCTGCTAAAATAGAAAAAATAGTTTATAGTTGAAAATCTTTCTCTGGTTTACATATTCCACGCCTTTGACATGGCAAGGAGCCGGAGAGTCCTGAGTAGCTGTACAGGATAGGGGCACGCACCCACAGCAGACGGGCACTCAGCGATGAGCAAGACAAACCATGTGCTCGCTTCACCAGACCCCGCACTGGCCAGCGTGGCGAAGTTTGATGCAACATCCGCTCTGAACGAAACACATCATAAACCAGAAGCTCTGGTTCCTGCAGCCAGGCCATCAGCTGGATATGTGGAGTAGGGGGCGGTGATAAGAAAGACTGGGTATGGGCAGGACACCGCATTCTGCTGTCACGGTCAGCACAATGTATGTTGTACGTTGAACTTATTTCGCGCCGTACGTAGCCAACCGTGCTAAACGGAGGTGCGGGGGCAGGACAACAAACTAAACACACACAAAAACAGCTCTAAAGAAATGAGTTTTCAATCTAGATTTCAAAGTACGTAGCTTCTTAATATCGGAAGGAAGAGCATTTCTAGACGGGGCAAAAAGGGCATCCGAAAGCGATGAGGTGACCGCCTTTGTTCGATGGCAGCCAAAAGCCGCTGCTGCTGCTGCTGCGAGGGTGACCGCTGGAGTCCGCGTGGCGATGGTTGACGCAACTTGACATCGGACCGGCCTCGTTCGTGCAATGCAGAGGCCGCGGTTCGAGCTCCCGGTGGGCCAGTTGATACGATGGACTCCACTGCCCCCCTCCGCTCCCATTCCCCGGCCCCCACAACCGCAACCGCATCGGCCCACCCAGCAGTACAAATGGGATCGCCGCAGTTAGTCGATCGGGAGGTCGCGTGAGGCGGGGTCAAGCGTGGGCGTTGCTCCCACATCTTTTATAGAGAGCAGGCCAAGTATCATCTCCTCGACGGGCTCTCTTCTCTCTCTCTCGAGTCCACTCTCGTGGGCGAGCGAGACACTGCGGGGGCCACGTGCGGCCTGGGAGAAGAGCTCTTCGTGTTCGCGTGTCGGTTGTTTTCTTGTTTCGCCCTTCCTTCCACGGAACGGACTACACAGGCTAAAGGGGTCATTCGGTGAACCCCGCGGCTTCGCGAAGCGAGCGGGTGGTGGAAAGTGGGTGGGGGGGGGGAGGATCACGTGACGGACAGCGTTGGGCTGCCCGGCCTTCAGCGCCCCCCCTTCCCCCCCCCGGTTACGTATTATTTAGAGCGTCCGTCGCACCGGCCGATCCGTCTCGGGGAAACAGGAAAACCCCGAGGAGGTTGCAAGGCGCGGGCGACCCCATTTGTACCGACGCTGTTTTCATTAGAGGGCTACGCCACTCTTGCGCTCGGGGAAATGATTTATTCCCCCGGCATGGGCCGTTGTCAAATTAAAGGGCACGGCGGAGGGATCCCTCGTTGAAGCCATCGCTGCCATCCCTCTCCACCTCTCTGTCCGTTCACCTGGAGGGGTGGGGAGGGAGGTGGGGGGGGTTACATGTGCCACGGTGGTGAGATGTTAACCACCTCGCCCGGTATACAGGACGTCGTGCTTTTGATCCCAACCCTGACACCTGCTGTATATTTGGAGTTTGCGAATCTCGCTCCTCGATGCTCGTGTGGATTTTTATCCGGGTCCTCCACATTTAAGGAGCGGGGCGTTCAAGAGTATTTAGCGGCTATAAATTTCCACATAATAAGCCACTATCATCCGTGATAGCCAGGTATCTTCTGAAAAAAAAGAGCTAGATAGGCTCAGAGGGCCTTACCTGGGAAAATAAAAATAGATTTGGTTTTATCGTTTTTCACATCGCCCGATCGCAGCGGTTCCCTATCACCGCTCCGTGAAGCCGCGGCCACGGAGGTAGGCTCTAGCCCACCCAGGATGCCGCAACGCTGCTAGAGCCGGGCTATTCCGCACCTTCCATCAACACGAGTCGGCTACGTACGGTGCAAAAAAAGTTCAACGTACGTACATCACACATGTCCGATTGCGTCAGTGATTGCCCGACTTATCGTGCAACAGAAAAATAGTTGGGGGGAAATAACGTCTTACACCACACACGTGTGTGCCGCTGAACGGGAGGTGGTGGTGGGCGGGGCTTGATGACTTCACCGGCACCTCCAACCGCCTCACGCTGGCCGTGGCTTGTTGGGGCTTTCACACCTTCGGGAGGCATCACGTGGGAGTGACGACCAAGATTAAATGGGCCCGAGCAGCCGATTGGGAAAAAGGTAGTGGATTGTAATGTGTTTCCATTGATTTATAAACTTCATTTAGAAGATCATCCCGGCTCTAAACTAAACTACTTTTATTTTACCAGGTAAGGCCAACTGAGCTATGCAGATTTATTTTTTAAAAAGCGATCAGGCCACAAATGATAGCTCAACGAAGTGACTTATCACGTGGAAATATATCGCAGCCAAATACTGTAAAAGCATGTTAATTCAAAATGTCGAGGAAAAAACCGGAGGACCCGGTTAAAAATCCACACGGCCACTGGGAGAACACGCAAACTCCAAAATTTACAGCAGGCGTCAGGGTCGGGATCAAACCCAAGCCAAGACGTCCTGTATACCAGGCGAGGTAGTTAACATCTCATTACCGTGGCGTCCGCTACTCACAGTCACACGACAGGGACAACCTAAAGGCCGCAAGCTCAACAGTGATGCTCGTTTGCCACATCTGCTGATAGATTTCCAGGGCTTTATTTCATCTCCACATCCGGCACAGCACATCCAGTATACCACTACACATTTTGTTATGGGAGTGTGGTTACTCGTAAAGTATGCAGTGAGAAACTAAGGCTTCGGTGTATTTATATATTGACGAACTGCACGTGTCGTTTTTCGTCTTGTCGCGCTGTCATTACAGGCATACATCACAATCCTTGGGGGGTGGGGGCAGGGAGGAGGTGATACGGTAGGATAGTGCCCTGCACTGTGAACACAGCGACTTGAGTTTGATTCCCAGCTATACATTAGTGGCAAGCGGCATCCGAATTGGTCCTGGGTCGATTCGGGTGTCGAACATCCGAATGCAGAAAACCTCGTGAAAAATCAAGTTTTGCGACCGCCGCCACAAACATCGCCACCAACACCACCACCGCCACCACCAACACCACCACCACCGCCACCAACACCACCATCGCCGCCGCCAACGTACGTTCACCCGCAAACAGAACGCGCGCAGAAATGTCCCCTGGTCAGGAGCGTTCAAGGGGTCAGAGTGAAATTACACATCATAAACTATTTTCTCAAATTACGTAAACATTTTTCATCGTGGGTCACAGCCGCACGTGGTAAATTTAAAACAAATGTGCTTTGGGGGGGGGGGGGGGGTCGGCGGGCGGGCCTAATTGCAACCAGATGGTGGAGCCATAGAAGACACGGCTAATGCATGCAAGAGCCAATGGGACCGAGGAAATAGCTTTTTGTTAGAATCAATAAACCTGCGATATGAGGGGCCCGCTGTATTCTTAAGCGCTCGCTGCGTGCGAGATGATGGATCGTCGCGAACCGCCCGCGCTGCGTGGAGTTTTCAATTCTTTACGGGCGCGCGAGCAAATGCCTCGAGTCCCTAAAACTGGCTCTGGGGGATGTAGATGACTCTTAAAATATTTAAAAAACAATTCGGTGCATTTCGTCACTTTGACTGACAGCTGCGTTTTTCTCTCTCTCTCTCTCTCGCGCTCTCGCTCTCTCTCTCGCGCGCTTTTTTTCTTTCTTTCTTTCCAGGACGCCGCTCGGACGTGTCCAATAATTTCTAAGAAACAACGGAGGCATTACAAAAAAGAATAATAATGGGGTAGCACGGAAAATGTATTCCGCGCTCTCTCTTCTTCCAGGAGGACGATCGCCACGGAGATGGAGTGACGAGATCGGCTCGTGTGGGTTGCATCGTGGGACCAGATTGGCGGAACGACCTCGGGTGGCTGTCATCCAGCAGTGGATTGATCATGACCGATAGTGATGATGACGCTCACAATAATTAGCGGCCATAAATCCGTTCCCACATTTCGCACGGATTGTGTGTTTCTTTAAACGCCTTTTTTACGGTCCACTCCACGCTTGCAATAACAAATGTGAGCGTGTGAATACTGACGTGCTGATCGCGGGGTTCCTGCCAGGGGAGGTTTGCATCGGGCAGGCCCCCGTGACGTCCGGCGATGATGCATCAGCACTCCTGAGGCGTGAACACATCGCACAACGACAGCACTCATTTTATTGTTTTTACACGGGAGTCAAAAAAATAGAAATAATCTACCAGAATACAATACACGACACCCCAAGTTCATCTTTTTACTCGCTGCCATCGATTCTGCACAATGTTGGCATCTTCCTTACGAACACGACACAAAAGTAAGGATAAAGCGCCGTTCACTACCGTACAACGGAAGCATCGCTCGATGGGACGATGTCCGGTCGTCCAGGCTAGCGACAGCGGCAGCCTTGGGAGTTTCCACGCCCGAGAGAGCCTGGCCACCGTGGAGATGGAGCGACAAAATCGGCTCGTGTGCAGGCGCCAGATGGATCGTTGCACAGCGAGGCCCGCGAGAGATGGCGACGACTAGGCCTTCATCCAGCGGTAGATAGATAAAAGTCGATCACAGTTTGTTTCATTTGTGCCTCTACAGCAGCGCCCACACCATTCCTTAATTTTTTTCGCACCATTAACAGCGTTGCAAAATTGTATTCTAAGTGTCCCGCGTAAGTGGACGAATAACCCGACACTCGCTCAATACTTTAGCGATAATCATTGCTGCACAGGGAACGGACTATGTAATCAAGTGGCAGCGAAGCGTCTTCAGCCGTCTTGTCTGCCACTCACGCCGTGGAAGCGACCACGTCTGCACGGGCGCATGCACGTGTGTGCGTGCCATGTGTGCGCGTGTGTGTGCGTGGGGAGCGGTCGTGTAGCGGTTAGTGCGTTGCGCTACAAATCCGGCCACCAGAGTTTGATTTCCGCTCATGGGCAACACCGGTGACAATTATCTAAACCGGTCATGAGTCTCCCTCCCCTAGGCCGTACCTGGTGCATTGTGTAAACATCACCACTGGAGAGACAAAGGCGGCTGGGCACGGTGTTGGACTCCTACCCCCTTCGTGTGCCGTGCCGACCTTCATTCGGTGCTCGCTAACAGCACTTGCCCCAACAGTCTGTTCAGGCTATATGGGGGATCTTTGTGTGTGTGTGTGCGCGTGCGAGCGTGTGTGGGGAACGTTATTGTAGCGGTTAGCGCGCTGCGCTATGAACCCGGCGACACGGGTTCGATTCCCGCTCACGGCCAACACCAGTGACGAGTATCTGAACCGGTCCCGGGCCTCCCCTAGGTCGACTCAGCCTCAAATGAGTACCTGGTGCGGTGTGTAAACATTGCCACTGGGGAGACAAAGGCGGTCGGGCGTGGTGCTGGCCACCCACCCCCTCGTGTACCGTTCCGGCCTTCATAGGTGCTCGCTAACAGCACTTGCCCCTACAGTCTGTTAAGGCTATATGGGGGATCTTTGTTTTTTCTTTGTTGTGCGAGCGTGTCGCTCCGTTCGGCACTCGTTCCCCAACCGGTTGATTTAATGGACCCTCCGCGAGACGTGACCAAATCTCCCCCTCAATACGGCCGATCTCAGCAGATATTCTGACTCTAAGCGAGCTTGAGCCCGGATAATGCTCGATTGGACGACCACGGTGTGGAAAGCAGATCGCTGCCCGGCTTACAGGGGGCTCCGTGGTGGGCACAATAAGAAGGTGCTGTAAAATACACTGTCGTCCTGGACTATGCTCGCCACCTTCGTCAACCCGGGGAATTGGCGTCCCTGTTTGGGTGGCAGGAATCGATTTGGACCGGGATCTGGTACCGGTGCTGTGTTTGGACTTCATTGCAGCGTACGGCACCGTTTGGAGAGACCTCGACTGACAGGGAAACATATCCGGGGCTTGGTTCTACAGCGGAATCGCTATGCAAGTACAGTCACGTAACCTCCATGGGCACTCCAGGCCCTCGGCCAGCAGCGAATATTGTAACATTTCAATCACAGTTCCTATGATCACCGTTACATTGCTTTTATCCCTTTATTTTGGTGATTTTTAAAACGTTTTGGTTTAGCCATATTTTGTTTGTTGTAGTACAGAGTTAGACTGATAACTTTAATATAAATTGTCTTGTGGTTGATATTGTTTGACTTGCATCCCACTGGGATTTTTGCACACAGCATTGATATACGGTGATTTTTCTGGAAGACTTTGCTGTTTTTTCCTGGATTCTTCTGTTTGCGCCTCGTCACTTTAATATATTTCTTGTTCATGTTTCTGTTTGTTGCGGTTGCACCCGATTCAAGAGCCGAGTGGCTGGCAGGGCTATACCAAATAAATGCAACCGAAATGAAAACTGAAATAAGTGATAAAAAAGGGCTTTTCACGTAACACGCGAGACGCAACACCGCGCCTCGTCCGTCCATCCGTCGAACCCCGCAGATGCCCCACGTGCGCATGGGGTCAGACCACCTTTGGAACAGCCCATTAGCATGCCTAATGCAGGGCAGCGATCGTGCCCGAATGTGCAGTTCATCAGACCGACAACCCCGGGTCACCGAGTGGCACATTCTTTCCACGGCCTTCCGAATCAACCTGCTGTGCAGGTGGCCAGGGGGGTCCCTGAAATTTTATTTATTTTATTGGACATTTCTGTGGGGGTTCAGGTGAAAGGGCAGATTGATTCTTTTTAAAGCCAGCTTTCTGGTCAATATATCGACCAGTTTAATTGTCATAATAAAAAGCACACCTTCATGAAAGTAAAATAATAATAGTGATGTTTAATGTTATCAATGAGCAATAATAAAGCATAATTCATATCGCTTTTTCAATGCACTGCTGAATGGAAACATCCCCCCCCCATGTCGTGCCGGTGATGGACGTCGTATGACCATACTTCACCACGCCGGTCAGCGAGGGTTGGTGAAGGCGGGCGGGACGGCCTGTGACCGGTTCAGATTTCACTTCACCACCGATGTTCAAGCGTTGGTCAGGAATCGAACTCGGCCCGCCTGCTTGACCGCACGGCTCGCCAACCACGGTGCCACCACTCCCTCCCTGCGCCCGATTACGGAAGACGACGACGGTGGTTCAAGCCGTTGTGATGAACCACCAAGGTCACTCACGAGGGGGAACAAGTTTCACGTTTAACCAAGACGAAGATCTGGAAAGCATTTGAAATAAAAGTATGAAGGTTTTTTTTGTGTTTTACGCTGATGCATGCCAGCCTGATTAATATTTCCAATTTGGAAAGATTTTGGCCAGGACTCTTGCTTAAATGATAATTATTCTGACTGAAGATTAATTTACAAAAAGGTATAGATCCTGCGTATAATATTATATCTTTACGGGTGAAAAGGAAAAAGGCGCAGCCCTTCAATTGCTGGTTCACACCACTGCTGGCGAGAGAGCCTCCACTAGTGGGTGCGCTCGAGAGGATATTTGGCCTACTCTTCCACACTGGTCAGCAATCTTGGAAATATTTACCCCACCAGACGCGACCTGCCGATAGGCTAATTTTGGTGTGACCCATTCACGCCACTGCGTCGACAGAGGCAGTGGGGAGGGCATTTAAGAAACTGGCACCGTTGTTTCAACTGCCGTGCCAGAAGCTGGAATCGAACCGGTAGGTTCTGAATTGCAGGTCCGGAGTGATAATCACTAGACCACGGCAGCTTCCTCCTTACATCTGCATAATATGTAGTATTTCGTTATGCTATATTGTACATTACCATTGCAATTTAAATGGAATCAAATTTACAGACACCAAACATAAAAGTCCATAACATGTACGGCCCTTGCTCAATGTATTGTTGAATGAAGGGTTCGTATGTATGTATCTTGTGCTACTTTCGCACGTAGGCAACCGCGCTAATCGGAGGTGCGATGTCATTCGTAGGGGTTGCTTTACCATACTTCACGATGCCGGTCAGGGGCTGATCATGCTCAGATATACTCTTTGGTTCTTTCGGTAAAGTCACGTAGGTATAAAATAAAATAGATCACGACGTTTCGGGCGCAACACAAGCGTCCGTCATCAGGTGGACGCTTGTGTTGCTCCCGAAACGTCGTGAAACCGAAAGAACCAAAGAGAATGGATGCCTGCAGTCACCAAAGCTTCAAATCAAGATTGCTCAGATATCATTCACCACTGATGTCAGCCGTGGCTGGGAATCAAACTGAGGTGGCTGGGTTCATGGCACAATGCGCTCACCACTGCGTCACCACTCCTCCGAATGTTAATTAACTTTCACAAATTTACATCGGAATTCCTGGTGTGTTTAGGGCACTTGGAGCCACGCGAGGTGTCATGCCTGACTGCCACGTAGCATTAACATTTCCCGTTTATAGAGCACTTATGCCTGGGAATACCTCTCATTAAAATTTAATCTACGCATTCAAATGCATGTTCTGGAGTCCGGCGGCGCCTGTGGGGTTGTGAAGCCACGGTTGACGCGTCGATTAAACATCTCAAATAAATATTTGCACCCACAATGCAAGCATCGAATCGTTGCCACTTCAACATCGATTGCACTTCGCTTCGTATCACCATTATCGGCCACGCGTGATCCACCGCTGAATGAGGGCCTCTCTAAGCCCTCACCATCTTTCAATTGCTTCCAGCCACGGGGCTGGAAACAATTAGCACGACGGCTGGATGACTGATGCCCCACAGGAGTTGCGGAGGTTTGCGGTTGATCACCTGAGACGCGTTCTGCTCGCACGCACGCACGCGCACGCACGCGCGCGCACGCACGCGCACGCACGCACATGTGCACGCATGTACGCACGTGCGTGCATGCACGCTTGATTCCCAGCCATGGCTGACATCAGTGGCGAATGTTATCTCCTTCGCCTGGTATGCAAGAGGTCGTGGGTTAGATCCCGACCCTGACGCCTGTAAATGTGCAGTTTGCATGCCTCGCTCTCCCCATGGTCGTGTGGATTTTTCTCCGGGTCCTCCAGTTTTTACCTCCATATTTACAAACCTGCGTTCAGGGTATTTGGCTGCTATAAATGTCCACGCGATAAGCCACTTCGTTGAGTTATCATTTGCGGCCAGGTCGCTTCTGAAAAAGAGTTATATAGCTCGGTGGGCCTTACCTAGTAAAATAAATATAAAGATATCTTAGTTAACTTGAAGTCAAAACCAATTGACGAAATCGCCGTGCGTGTTGCGTCCCGGTTGCCTGGCGGTGATTAACGCGGCGCGCTTAACACGTATCGATGAGCGTTACGAACATTGCAACGATACTTTCTTTAAAAAGCATAACCTTTACAACTCCCTCTGAACAGTTTCCATTTGTTGTGAACAATTACGAGCAAAGGGTGGGGGGGGAAAGATGGAAAAAGGTGGGGGGGGTGAGTGGGGAACCCTCATTTCAAAAGCGAACGGGCCGTGTAATTATTTGCGTATACGTGTATATTACATTCCCTCGCCCCTTAAATTGAGATATCATTAGACGTCTGGATTTAAAAGGTCGTCGTGCATCCCCGCAGACGATTCCCCCTCATTAGGGAAACAAATTTATCAAACTGCGCCGCCCCCCCCCCCTCTCTCCCTCCCCCTTCCAGCTACGGGGTGAGCGGCTCTCGTTTCAACGACGACGACCAGGCTGAGGCTGCCCCCTCGTCGTCGTCACCGTCATTATCTTCGACGCGCTGGCTCGATGGTCAGGCCTCGTTAAGAACGAAGAATCGACGCCCCCCCCCCCTCCACCCCCCCTCCCCCCCTACGAGTGCTCGCTGCCAGGTGTGTGCGAGTGAGTGAGCGAGCGTCGGGCACAGGTGCGTCCGTGAGAGTTCCGTTGAACGACATCTACACGGGACGGGGGTGGAGGAGGGGGAGGGAGGGAGGGAGGAGAAAGGAGAGCAGGAGAAAGTTTGAAAACAAAAACATTTCTCCAATTTCATTTGTTTGTGGTGGCACGGAGGTCAACGGGACCTGGCAGGGTTCGAGGACAGACGAAGAAAGAGGGCGATCGGTCCCAATTGTTGTCCTTGAGATGACGGGAGGTGGAAGGGAAGAGGTGGGTGGGTGAGGAGGGAGGGAGGGAGGGAGGGAGGGAGGGAGGGGAGGGAGGGGAGGGAGGGGAGGGAGGATCAGGCAGGTGCCTTCGCCGCTATGGTGCTGGTAGCGCAGCAGCAGGGGATCTGGTGATGGGTTTTTGAGGGTGATTTGTGTTTCTTGTTGGTGTCTATGAAAACAGTAACACACAATGGGACTAATGTTACACGGGAAACCCGCGTTATATCTTTGATTAAAAAAAGGGAGCACATGAAAAAAAATACAAACGAACGACATGATGAACGAAGTAAAGTGCCGAAAGACTGAGCATCTTTCTCGTCTGATCGTTAAAAAAAAGGAGGGAGGGAGTTGAAAAACAAAAACAGTTCTCAAATTGCATTTGTTTGTGGTGGCACGGAGTGATGCCAGAGGTCAGCAGCACCTGGCAGGGTTCGAGGACGGACAAAGAAAGAGGGCATTTGTTCGGTCCCAATTGTTGCCTTAGAGATAATGGGAGGAGGAGGAGGAGGTGGGAGGAGGATGATGATGAAGAGGAGGTGGGAGAACGAGGAGATGGGAGAACGAGGGCGAGGATTGTGCAAGTTGGAAGGAGGAGAGAGAGGTCGGACAAGGTGGGGAGGACGAGAAGAGATGCTCTGCGGTCAAACGCACGCCACATTTAGAGGTTCTACAGCTCATTTTAAAGGATCCACGTAGAACACCGCGACGAACGTTCGTCTGTAACGTCCAACCTAAGAATAAAGAGCGACAAAGTGAAACGATGAAATGCATGTATGTTGAACTTCTTTCGCACCGTACGTAGCCAACCGTGCTAATGCGGAGTTACGATGAAAGGATAACAAACTAAACAAAGAAAGCAGTTCTCAAGAAATAAGTTTTCAACTTCGATTTCATACTGCATAACTCCAGGGGCTTCCTAACATCGGAACGAAGAGCGTTCCAGACGGCCGCAGAAGCGCGTCTGAAAGCACGCGATGTGGTGACCGTCTTTGTTGGATGGCCAGCAAAAAATCGCTGCTGCTGCGAGGGTGACCGGAGTTTGCGTGATGGTGGCTTATGCTACTCGGCGAGATCAGCAAGGTATAGTAGTTCAGTCGTGGCGAACACTTTGCTTGCGACGAGCACGACCTCGCAAAGTATTGGTTCAGCAAAGGAACGTGGAATTTCCACCACTGCGCCTGATACAGGGCCATGACACAGAAGACGAGAGCCACCAAATCTCAGCGCACATTTTGTGCAGGAAATCGCTTTTGGAAAAAAAATAAAAATTCGCGTCGTTTATTAAATCATCCGAGAGCTCCATCCGCGCTCCACTCAGACACGCACAAAGACACGCACACACAGACCCGCACAACAAAGATCCCCCATATAGCCTTAACAGACTGTAGGGGCAAGTGCTGTTAGCGAGCACCTATGAAGGCCGCAACGCTACACGAGAGGGTAGGTGGCCAGCACCACGCCCGACCGCCTTTGTCTCCCCAGTGGCGATGTTTACACACCTCACCAGGTACTCATTTGAGGCTGAGTCGACCTAGGGGAGGCCGAGGACCGGTTCAGATAATCGTCACTGGTGTTGGCCGTGAGCGAGAATCGAACCCGGGTCGCCAGGTTCATAGCGCAGCGCGCAAACCACTACACACAGACACAAATACACACAGACACACACAGACACGCACACACAGACACACACACAGACACACACACAGGCACGCACACAGTCACACACAGACACGCACACACACACAGACCGCCCCCGGGCCTTTCGCAAGAGGACGTTACGCTTAGACGGACGGCGGGGGGTGCGCGCTCGCGCACGGCAAGGGCCCAACATTATAACGACACTCGATACGCCGACCCGCGATGGTTGCGTGGCGCAGAGGAAGCGAGTGCGCCGGACATTGCCGGCTCGGCCGGCAGCCGGTGCCGTAGCCGGGAGCGGTCACAGAGGCACCTGCGCGCGCGGGAGGGAGGGAGCGCCGTGGGATTGCAGAGTTCGTGCGTCGAGGCTAGTTCGAGCAAAACAAAAAAAGAAAACCGCCGCTTTAAAAATGCGGATTAAAACGTCGTCAGATGTTGCCCCGGATTGTTATTATAAGAATTAAATAATTGTACGTATAAAAAAGTAAGCTACTATTTTATTAAACTATTATATTTTTTTTACCAGCTAAGGCCCACCGAGCTATATAGCTCTTTTTAAAGAGACCCGACTATCACAAATGATCGCTCAAACGAAGTGGCTTATCATCGTGTGAACATTTATAGCAGCCAAATCCTCTACAACGCGTGATGTAGATCCTAAATGTGGGGGCACAAAAAAGGGGAGGACCCAGAGAAAAATCCACGCGATCACAGGGAGATCATCCAAACTACAAATATACAGCAGGCATCAGGGTCAGGATCGAAGCCACGACCTCGAGTAGAGCAGGCGAGGTAGCTAACATCTCGCCACGGTGGCATCCCTTGTGTGCTAGACCTGCGTTCCACTTTGTCATCGGCCTGGCACAGGACAATCCACAAGGCCGTCAGCTCAGAGCGGACGTCGGTATCTCTGACAGCTCTTAGGACACTGCACGAGTCGAGATCGACTCATCGTCAACATCATGGCCAAAGAACTGTTGATGTCACCACCACCGCCGACACCACCGCCGCACCTCATCGCCAACGCTTTCTGCCCCGCCGCCAGATCCTGCAGCTGCTGCACAGGAGACACACGACCATCAAGACCTGCACTGGCAGTGTTCCACCATGCGCTCTCACTTAGTTCTTCCCCTGTATCATGTGAGTATAAGGGTATCGATGCGACTATGCGAGTTTAAGGGTGTCTGTGACGAGCAGTAGTGTAGCGGTTTGTGCGCCGTACTCCAAACCCGACGGTTTGCGTTCAGTTGCTGCTCACAGCCAACACAAAGCAGGTCCTGGGCCTCCCCTAGGTCGATTCAGCCTCAAATGATGAGTACCTGAAGCAATGTGCAAACATCGCCACTGGGGAGACAAAGGGGGCCGGGCGCGGTGCTGGCCACCCGCCCCCTCGTGTGCCGTGCTGGCTTTCATAAGTGCTCGCTAACAACGCTTGCTCCGTCAGCCTCTCGATGCTACATATGGGGGACCTTCGGCTTTGTTTATGGGTGTCTATGCTTGTCTATGAATCTCCACGCGAGTCTGTGTCTCAAACCAGGGACCGCATAGCGACACCAATGCCCGCTTCGCGATCATTCATTTCTTCAGAGCTGCTTTGTGCGTCCAGTTCATTGTCTCTCGCCCTCCGATGAGCACGGTGGTCGCCTACGTACGGTGAGCGCAATAAGTCCAGCGTGCGTGCGTGCCATTCACATTTCTCTCTCCAAAAGAACGAACATCTAAAGTGCATGACATTTGTATTTACCGGCACCCGCATTACCACGCGCTTGTTATGCGCTATATACTTCTCTGTGTAATCCAGCTGTAGTCGTACAACAAGACGCGCGTGTACACGTTCTGGTATCGGCACCCCGTGAGCCGATATATAATCTGGGGAACCATTACCCTCGCGGAGGCCCGCGCATAATTTAACATGTTGATGTCACAGCGTGATTCGCGGGCCAAAGAATTGATTCCAGCGGCGGCGCGATCTGCGGAGACATTAGCGCCTCCCGGATGCCATCACGTCTCTCGACGGGGCCGCGATGGCGCGTTCAGCGGGAGGTGCCGGGGGAGGGGGGGGGGCCCGGCCGCCCCCCTCAACCCCCACCACCACCACCCCCCCCCACTCTACCCCAGCAGCACCAGCGTTGCCAACTTTCACGATTCCGCTTCTAGATCGGAGACTTTTTTTTCCCATCCGCCACCCCTACCCGCCACAAAACATTTTCGGCGACGAAATCGAGCGACTTTCGCGACGGAGCGCATGACGATGCAGATGTATTTGTATTATTGCTGCTGTTGCTGTTGTTGTTATTACATACGCTTGTTTACCCAGGAAAGGCGCTACAAGAAGTCGGGGGGGGTGGGAAGGGGGTGACGGCGAATTGAGTGCAGTAAGCAATTCGGAGAATTCTATGCAACGTCCTTGAGTGATGGTCACACGGGGAGGGAGCGAAATGGACGGGAGGACGCGATTCCCCGCAACCGTTGAGACAGGACACGTCCACGTAGACTCGTAGAGAGAGAGAGAGAACCCCGGGAAAAGCTCGCCGAGTCTCAAGACTCAAGAGGGTCCTACCAAGTCTATAGAGGGACAGGCGCAATGAATGGCATTTGTGTTCCAAGCGAGTCATTTCCGGTGAACATTTTTCACACTGGAAAACATTTTTCACACTGGAAAAATGTTGGACCCTGACGCCGGGAACACACAATGGCGCGCTCTTGTGAATGACGCCACTGGGCCTTAAAGAGTCCTGTATGGGCCCTGCATCGGTTTACGAACTCTTGTGAATGACGCCACTGGGTCTTAAAGAATTCTGTATGGGCCCTGCATCGGTTTACCAACTTCATTGTCTCGTGACGTCATGTGATGACTTTAGCAGCTCCATTTTGAGACATCCAGCAGCAACCTTGTGAGTTTCCTCTTGTCAACTTTCCACTCCACAGAGTTGGCAGACGCGTCCCTCCGGTAGAACTCACCGGTATCATTCACTCGGCACACCCCGGTTCCACTCGGCACACCCCAAGGTCAAATGGCCAAGAACCCGGTGGGATCCATATGCCGGGTCCAATGCCAGACACCACTGATCACCCCCCCCCCCTACCCCCCGCACACAGAGATGTATACATACACCCAATGCGGGGGAGCGGTGGCACAGCGGTTAGCACACCGCACCATGAACACTAACGTCAGTGGCGAATGACATCTGAACCGATCCTTTCCTCCCCCCACCACCCCTCCTCACCCTCCCCTCCGCCCCCAATGGATCGATCGCAGCTGATAATACAAATATATATAAACATAAAAGCCATGAATTTTGTTTAATCGGCAGTCGCAGCTACCGTGAGACTCGCACGCGTGAGAGACACAAAGCGAACGTGGGCACGCCCGCCAGGGTGGGGGGGGGGGCAGCGAGCGCATCCCACGACCCTCCGGGGTCCCCCCCGCCCCCCCACGTGGGACGGCAGCCCCCTGCCCTCCTCCCGCTGCCCACATGACGGATGGCCACAATCACGCCCCGCGCGGGCGGGGGTAGCGCGTCACGGTTTGTGGTTGGGGGGGTTGGTGGTGGTGGTGGTGCGTCGCCACCGCAGGTAACGCAAAAAACTGCAGCTCGCTCGATGTGCGGAGCAGCGGCGCGGAGAGAGAGGAGCGGTGGTGGCAGGGCAGGGCAGCCGTGTGGAGATGGGGTGAGACAGTGGTGGGTGGGTCGGTTAGTGGGGGGGAGGGGGGGTTGCCGGGGTGAGGGAGGTCAGCGTGAGAGAAGGGGTGGGGTTCGTGTCGGACGCGAGAGGGGTGGTAGGGAGGGGACGATGGTGGGGGGGGGGGCAGTGGAATAGCAACCAGGGGGGAGGGAGGGCTGCCTCCGCTCCCAAAAGGAAAATTACTTAATGCTTGAATGAATATGTGACTTTTGGAAAAGCTACAGTAGTGCGGCACTCTTTTCGGTGGGTAATGAAGAAAAATGATCGGCGAGCACGCGGCCCGTGCCTCTTAGCGCGCCGCACAATCTCCGGGGGGGGGAGGAGCGAGGGGGGGGTGAGGGGGGGCGTGCGCCCGCTTGGGGGTCAACGCGCGTAAAAACGGAGCGACCGCTCTCCCGCGCATGATTGGCCTCGTCCCATAAAGGCTTTGGCCTTTTTCTGATTTGTACACGCATTCCGCCCACACATTCTCTTATTTATCGAAGATGGGGGGTGGAGTGGAGGGGGAAGTCCCCCCCACCCACCCTCCCCCAATATCGTGCACGAGTAGCCAGTCGCGTAAGCGCCGCGCGCGGACGGGACGTGCTCCTTGTTACGTACGCGCACTTCATATCGGGGGGTGCCGGGGGCGGGGGTGGCGTGTGGAATATCGCGTGCGTTCTGGAATTTCAAAACGGCGATTCTCGCGACTGTGAACGTAAGTCAGAATTAATGATGATGTTGATGAGGATGGCGACTACGACGACGACGACGATGATGATGATGATGATGATAATTTACGGAGCATTGTCGATGAACTGCTGGAAAGAAGGCACCTCTGCTACGATGGCGGGTGGGGGTTGTTTGTCTATACTTCTCCACGCTGGTCACTGCGGATTGGTGAAGCGGAGGAGAAGAGAGGCGCGGGGTGGGGTGGGGTGGGTTGGGGTGGGGTGGGTGGGGGGAGGAGGAGGCAAGACCGGTTCAGATGTCGCTCGCCACCGATGTTCGCTGTGGCTGGGAATTGAACGCAGGTCACAGAGTTCACGGCACAGGGCACTAACCACTGCGCCACCACTCTCCTAATCCAATACAGCCATGTCCTCTATTTGTTCGGGGAATCCCTACCAAGGCTCGTGATTGAGGCGGGTTCCGCATTGGGATGCTCTTCCAATGCTATTAATGAGAATTTAGTACGGCATTGAATAAGCCAGAGAAGTGGTTTACTCGGAACTGAATGTCGAACATCTACATAAATGCCGTAATTAAAACGTCAACGTAATGTATTCATATGTTGCTTAATAACACGATGCAACATCTCGTGCATATCTTATGGTCAATCTGCGAATGTCAATCCCCAATCTTAAATCACTCATTGCAATACAATATCTGGATACAGTCGACAAAAGGCATTGCGCGTGGGTGCTCCATTCTAAAGCGCTCCAGGCATTGTGTGCAGATCTCCGTGCGGCATTAACGCTCGTGTTTGTGGGTGGAAACGGCGGTGCAGTGGTTGCTGCACTCTGCGGAACCCAGTGAACCTGGTGACCCGATTTAAAAATTCCCGGCCACGGTCGAACATTTCGTGGCAAGCGACGGGTGCGTCTGTCCCGTAGCGGCCCCGGGCCCTCCACCCCGACCTCGTCGAACTCGCGCTGACCAGCGCGGTGAAGCATGGTCAAAGGACCGTCACGAAACACATCACGTGTACGTGAGATGTGCGTACGTTGATCTTGTTTCGCGCCGTGCGTGGCCAACCGTGCTTAATCGGAGGTTGCGGGGGGAACTGGGAAGGCCAAGAAACTAAAAATACAAAAAGCAGTTCTAAAAAAAGGAGTTTTCAATGTAGTGTAGTGTATAGTGTACTATATACTAGTGTAGTGTAATAGCAGTGTAGAGTATAGTGGTGTCGCTGTGTAGTGTATAATATATGTACGTATGCTGAACTTCTTTCGCACCGTACGTAGCCAACCGTGATAATCGGAGGTGCGGAGGAAAGACAACAAACTGCACACAAAAAGCAGTTCTAAAGAAATGAGTGTTCAATCTAGATGTAAAAGTGCATAGCTCCAGTGGCTTCTTAATATCGGAAGAAAAATATTAGGAAGAAGCGCATCTGAAAGGACGCGATGCAGTGAGTGACCGTCTTTGTTCGGCCACAAGCAACTGCCGCGAGGTTATCCGCGTGATTGCCTTATCCCCTGGACGAGCTCGGCAAGGTAAAGCGACTAAATTGGTGTAGCGAGGCGTTCGTCCAGCAGCTGATTCACCAAGGGCTGTTGAATGAACGCAGTAAGAGCCTCCCACTCGAGGTAGCTCTCGAAAAGCCCACTCGATGGTGTCTTTGGCCGCTTCTTCCACACTGATCCAACATCTTGGAAATACAGCGTGCATTTTGAAACCCGTGGGTTTTTTTTACCAACCTGTCCTATTTTTCCGTTACGATCGTTTTTCTCTCTCTCTCTCTTCATTAACGGAGTTGATTAGCGTGAATTGTGTAAAAACAAACAGTGAAGAGGGAGACAATTGCGCTTTCAGCGTTCCCTGGATCGCTGCCCAGAACGGCTCCGCCGTGCGCGACACCAGCGCAGTAAGGGGACAGTCAATTCGGGCCACGGTGGTAACAACAAAACTGCTGAGCCGGCGTCTGTTACTGCCAGGAAGGGTTCAGGCCCTTTGGTCAACACCCCCCCACCCGCACCCTGGTCTTCTGCCTCTGCCCCCCCTGCTCCTCCCTCCCCACCGCTCCCCCCAGCCTTCGCCGACCAGACGCGAAATGAAAAAGTAATTTTATTTGTAAAGTTATATTCGTGGTCAAGAAAAAATAGATGGCTTTGTGTGACAGTCTCTGCCGTGCCGCGGCCGAGCCGCAAGGCGTTGCACCGCTTTGTTGTGGAGGTTAGCGGTTCGAATTGGGCAGGCGGCCCCGGTTAATACCGCCGGTTTTGTTAACCGCGAAACATTACGTGATGCCGTTCGACAAACAAGAAGGCAGGCCGTGTGTGACAGTTGTTTTAAATTAGCTTCATTTGACAATTGTCTGCAATTTGGGTAATATTGGACCGCAACATCGACCCCTACTGGCAGATTTTACCTTCTGTCTGACACGTAGAGCCTGCGCAACAGATCATCGCGCTGTAAGAAGTGGCACGAACACCAGATGTACAAAATTATCCTCACTTATAATTATAAAAGAAAGGCATTTTGCACAAAATTTGTATCTGTATTTTATTAGATTGTTCGCAGCTCTGAGAATACAAAGCGAGAATTTTACGGAGTAAACTCGTGACAAGTTACGTATGTATCTATGTTGAACTTCTTTCGCACCGTACGTAGCCAACCGTGCTAATCGGAGGAGGCGAAATCTTTGGACTGCCACACAACGAGAGCGTAGCTCCTCGCAGGAAGCTGGGGGGTTGTGGGCCCTGCTGGCTGCTAGCGCAGTGGTTC
Source organism: Lampetra fluviatilis (assembly GCF_964198595.1). NCBI lineage: Eukaryota > Metazoa > Chordata > Hyperoartia > Petromyzontiformes > Petromyzontidae > Lampetra > Lampetra fluviatilis. The sequence goes on along the minus strand of NC_136313.1, from coordinate 2,186,664 downwards.
ACAGCGCCTTTGGACCCAACGTCAACCCTCTAAAACATTTCGCGTGGACCACCGTGCAGTAAAATAAAATCTATGCTTTTAAGTTCGTGGGTATAAATGTGACGGTGGTGCTTTGCGTAGGAGATTTGTGCCAGAAAGGTGCCAGTTATGTGTGCACATTTTAAAAAAAAATTGACTTCACAAGATTCGCGGGCCACTCCCCAGGGCCTAGCGGCACCCTCATATTCTCCCCGTGGTCGTGTGGATTTTCTCCCGAGTTTTCCGGTTTTTCCTTCCAAATTTTTAGTCAACGTGCGCTTCCAGTGTTTGGCTGCTATGAATTTCCACGTGATAAGCCAATTCGTTCAGCAATCATTTGCGATAGCCACGTCTATTTTGAAAAAGAGCAATGTAGCTCAGTGGGCCATAACTGGTAAAATTAAAAATATATTCATTTTAGTTGAAGTCCACTCTACCACTGGCTAACCCGTATACCAACAATTGGCCTAAGATGGACATCACCGAGCAAAAGGAAAACTGGGAGTCCCAAGACCACCTGGCGCAACACTGCGAAGGACGAGCTGGTGGCAACGATCAACCTCTTCAACATGTTGCCAAGGACAGGAAGAGGTGGAGGGACCTCATAGCGACCTCATGTCCTATAGGGGATGAAGAAAATTAATGAACTAACCGCTGGCTACTCGCCTCAGCGCTGTGCCAACTGTTCGTGCACGGCTTCGTAGCCTTTAGAGTTTCCTTCATCCGAACGACACTGTCGAAGGGAGAGAAACGGCGACTCGAAAGCCACCTCGGACGGCTGCAATACAAACTCGTGACGCGTCGTTGCTGAGCATCACGGGTAATGACACGGAGCGCCATGGGAAAGAACGAGCGAAGAGACCACCTCGGTTTCGTGCCTTCGCGTACAAATGTATAAAAGCCGCCGCCCACGATGGCTTTCCAAACCGATGCCACAGTCGGCAAGGAAACTCTCGACCGGTTTCAACCTTCTGGGTCTCATCATACGCTGGGGGGGGGGGGGGGGCGGTGTCTGGACACCCACAACACCCTCTGGCTGGGTGGCTTGCTCTGTACGATTGCATCGGGGGGGCCTGCCGATTACATTTCCCCTCGAGCGCGGGAGGGACGAGCAAGGTTAATAATCTCTCGTGGTCTACCGAACATCTACTGCGCTCGTGACTTTCACCTGCTAACAAAAAATGTTCGGGTGGTGGAGGGGGGGGCAGGAGGCAGTAGAGACCGAGCACCACAAAAACCTCGCCATTTGATTGATTTTCTGGTCAAAGATCACTGTGGATCAGAGGTCAAGGTCACTGTGCTCCCTCAGCCCTGATATTCCTCTGAATGGTTGCGCTAACCTGCATTATTCCTTGACGTCGTTGACCAATCTGGGCAAAACGTTCTGAATAGTCCCCACATAACAGCATTTCGGATTGAAGTGCTCCCTGGGTGAAAAGGGCAAAAAGGTAAACTTCATAATGATGCTAAGGACTGTCACGGGCAAAGGAAGGACCAGGCAGTGTGTGTGTGTACAGGCAGTGTATGTATGTACAGGGTGTGTGTGTGTGTGTACAGGGTGTGTGTGTGTACAGGGTGTGTGTGTGTGTGTGTGCAGGGTGTGTGTGTGTTATGAACGGCGCTTTGTGCACCGTACTGTGTGCGTGCGTGTAAGCAGTCTTGCAACGGATTTACATATATATTGAAACAATCAACACATCTGTCAATAAAACGGTGGCCTTACAAAGGATATATGTAATTACGCGACGTTTTGGGCAATGGTCCTTCTTGAAAGCAGGTATGTGTTGTTGTTATTTGTGCTTGTACAACACTGCCAATTTAGCACAACCAACAAACACGCACATATATATATACACTATCCTGATAAAGGCCAGGATAAAAACAATACTTCCGAAAAAATGTTTAGCAAAAAAGGTACCATCTGCAATACTCTCCCTTCCAATATTAGGAATCCACTGGAGCTATGCACTTTTAAATAATCTAGTTTGACAAACTAATTTCTTTAGAGCTGCCTTTTGTGTTTAGTTTGTTGTCTTTCCCCCGCACCCCCGATTAGCACGGTTGGCTACGTACGGTGCGAAAGAAGTTAGAGGGACAACAGAGGAAGGACGAGCGAATTCCAGCCGAGCAAAGGAGGACCTTGGTGTTTCACGGAACGCCTTGCTGGCTCGAGCGGTGAGTGCGTGGGAGGGGAGCAGAGTGGGGTGAACGGAGAGATAAAGGAGAGATGATATAGGAGAGCGCATTGAAAGGAGCAGAGTTAGACGAGAGGACAGAGTGTGTGGGCAGGGATGAGTTCATAAGGAATCTTGAAAGACTGAGCACGATCTTGAAACGGAGATCCGCGACTGGATTTGGAGACAGAGGAGGGATCTGAGCACGAGGGCGATGCGGCTTTGTTTACAGCTGCGAGGTTGTCTGGCGGGTGGCGTTATTTCATCCAAAATGCAACAGAGTTTCGAGCCATTACAGGCTTGAGTGGATTGTCACATTCACGACGGGAAGATTTGGCGCCCAACACCCGACGCCGGCCGTGCAGCGATTACAAAAGGTGCCAAAACGTCGAGCCCGACTCGTTAGGCAGCCGATGTTGCGGCACTGCCTGGACGGAACGCGGCTCGCGTGGGAGCGGGGAGTCTTCTCGTAGCCTGAGGGGCGGGTGGTGGCAGGATGTCTCAGCCCACACGGATGAACGTTCAAAACAGCTGCAGTGAGGAGCCCTCTTTAGGGTTCGATCCCGACCGTGACGCTTGTATATTTGGAGTTTGCATGTTTTCCCCGTGATCGCACACCCGGGTCCTCCGGTGTTCCCCTCCACGTTTAAAAACACGCGTTTGGAGGCTTTTGTTGCTATAAATTTCCACGCGACGGTAGGCCACTTTATTGAGCTATCATTTGTGGCCAGGTCGCTTCTGAAAAAGAGCTGTATAGCTCAGTGTGTCCTACCTGGTAAAATAAAAAATGAATTGTTTATCGATGCTCAATGAGCCACTGCCGTTATCCATGCCTGCGGCTGTTAAGAGGGTGCAGGCGGTGCAACTGCACCGGTGGGTGGCTCATTGGGCCCGGAAGTGCTCAGGTGCCGGCCTGCTGGAATTTCAGAGCGTGGCCCCCAATTGCATTCGTCGCACGCGCCGTGGGGGGGGGGCGTGTCTGGCACGTTTGGCCACCCCTGTGGGACGGACCTCGCGCGCTGCGAGTTTGACGACGGTGCGTTGGGATTGTGGTCTGGGATCAGGGGACCTAGTGGACTCATTTCTTCGTTGCGATAACTTTTTTTTGTTTGTCTGTGCTTTTCGGTGCTATTTCTTTATTGTTTGTCAATTTTTTATTTTTCTTGGTTGCAGCAGGGATTTATTTTCTTGGTCGTGGATGTATATGGGATTTTGTCCTTATATGTACAGCGTCATGTGATGCTATCAGCATGAATGATGTATATAACATGTAAATATTCGAATTATTATAAATACAGTACATGCAAAACGTGACTTACAGATAGCGAGGGGCACATCTGTGACCATGAGATCAGTCACCCCATAATGCCTTGCACGTCACGTGACATCGCCAATAGAGCTTTGGTTCAGACCACCGACGCAAGGTAGAGAACGCCGAATGGCGGTTTCGTCCTTGTTAGGAATCATTAGTGCAGTGAAGCCACCGTTACCTAACTGCTGCCTTGTGCCTCCAGTGGTATTCATGTGTTCGAGGGCCCTTCCTTGGCCACTGCCCTTCCCTGGTTTGTCACGGCCTGTAGGCGACCAAAAACAACAACTCGAGCGCTTCCTTGCCCACGCGTCGAGACGCTCGTTCGAGACAAACGAGCGGTCACGCGGGAAATTTACAACTCGCTTTGACGTAACGCGCAGCGCGTATTCGCTGCGATTAACCGTTGACTTTTGGGTCAGGCCACGCACGCAGCCATCTGGCCGGATATATTTGCCGCAAGGCCCTCCGCCACCCGGCACTTCGTGTACGAGCACGTTAACGCATCGACTAATTTATAATTCGTACAACGATGACAGCTCACGACCGGATGCAGTTACTTTAAGTCGCTAAAACACAAAACACGTTGGCGAAAGCAGCACAGACCGCGTAACCCGAGTCATTACGTCGCATGCTTCACGTGCATTACCGCCGCCTTCACGCGCTTGCCCCACATGCGGGTGGGGTAGAAGGGTGGTGGGGGCTGGGTGGGGGGGTAGAGACCGCCCACAGCCATATGCAATTATGCCAAAGATCTACCGCTGTCTCGAGTTCAAAGATTCCTATCAGTGGAACCCTCTAAACAATTCTTAAACTGTACGGTAAATCACCCATTTCATCTTGGCCTCCCTCCGCCCGCGAGCCGCGGATTCTATCTGCCGAGGCCTCTAAACTCCATCCCACGTGTGACACATGATTTACGCCGCCCGGCCATCCTGGCCCAGGATAAAAAGCATTTCCCGGCTCCCAATGATGGGCCCAATCTGCCCCGCATGATTTACTGCAACGGAACACATTCGCCAGATCCTTGTCCCCGTATTTTATGGAACACTGTGCTCTATTTACTCTATTATGAGTCCTTTTTATATATATATATTTATAACTACGCTGAAGAGATTTTTTGCCGCACTCCGCCCCCCTCCGACACGGTTATTTAACGTGCGGCGCGTTGTCTGCGGGTCGTTGTTGTTGTTGTTGTGTCCGTGGCCGTGGTGCAGGTGCCGTTACGCAGTAAAGTGACGACGATGCGCGCCGAGGGTTCAACTTTAAGCAAAGTGCTCCTCCTTCCCCTCCTGCCGTGGCGACGACTTGACGGCGTACACATGACTTACGCGCACTGTCACGGCGTCCCGATGGGATTTTTAACAATGCCGCGTTTGCGTCTCTCTCGCCCTCTCTCTCTCTCGGCGAGAGGGTTCATTATTTATTTAACACGCTTTTTATTACGGCCGGCGGTGTCAAAATCACGATGCGCGATAATCCGAAACGAGTTCCCTCCCTCGCCTATGGCCACGAACGGACGCGCCCCGTACCGCACGCGATAAACGCGCAAACAGAAGGTGACGATACAGGTTGGAGCGTAAACTCTGGGCCGTGAAGACTCGAGCGCAGGTCGCAGGCGAAGTGATCTCCTGCTGACAACCCCCGAAGCCAGGAGTGGAAATTCTACATTCCCATGGCGGGAACAAAATCCAACCGCTGCTTGTGACTCCTCGTGAAGTGGTGCTCGACTTGTCGACTCACCCGGAGGATTCGATGGGCCGCGTGAACTCCCGACCAGGATGTGAACTCGCGACCTTCCCACAGCGAGCCGCTCGCTTCACCACTAAGCCACGTGGCCGCTTTGGTGCTCGGGTTGTTATTGAATAGCGAGACCGTGAGACACGGCCATGGGTTGGCGGAGGCCTCCATCTAGCAGTGGATTGATCATGCCTGCTAGGGGTGTTGATGATGATGATGGTGTTTTGTGGTTCGAAGTTGACAGCCATAATTAATACAACATTCACGCACAACCGCAGTTCCTCATCATGGTCAATTCATCGTCACCGTCATTGTAACCATCGTCGTCGTCGTAATCCTCGACCGTCATCATCGTCATCATCATCGTCATCGTTATCATCGTCGTCGTCATCGTCATTATCGTCGTCATCATCGTCATCATCGTCATCATCGTCATCATCGTCATCATCATCGTCGTCATCGTCATCATCATCGTCGTCATCATCGTCATCATCGTCGCCATCATCGTCATCATCGTCGTCATCATCGTCATCATCCTCGTCATCCTCGACCGTCATCATCGTCATCATCGTCGTCATCATCATCATCATCGTCGTCATCCTCGACCGTCATCATCGTTCGTTATCGTCATCCGCGGCGGTGCTGCTTTTTGCCGTGCGCCACTTCGACACAGAGGCACACCGAGCGGTAGCGGGCGACTCGGGCTCGCAGCTTTGACCCCGAGGTGTCAATTCATAACTAAAAACTAAACAACTTTTTTATTTCACCAGGTAAGTCCCACTGAGCAATACGGCTCTTTTTCAGAAGCGACCTGGTCACAAATGACAGCTCGACGAGGTGGGTTATCACGTGGAAATCCACAGCAGCCAAATACTCTAAAACGCACGTTTCTAAATGTGTAGGGAAAACCCGCGGAAGAAACCAGCGAAAAATCAACGCGACCACGGGGAGAGAGAGAGAAAACATGGAAACTCCAAATATACAGGCATCAGGGGTCAGGATCGAACCCCCGACCTCCTGTATACCAGGCGAAGTATTGTACATCTTGCTACTGTGGCGACCACAATTCAAACACGCCATGAGGTTTGGAGGGAGGGGGGTGGGGGGTGTCTGCGTTATAAACGTCGTCTTGGAAGTCACTTAGAGCGTGCATGTCGTTCGCGAGCACGGCACTCGGTCTCTCTCTCTCGCACGGCCCCCGGTGAGGAGTAAATAAACACGTGCCCCCTGTTCCCGAGCACTGCGATCGTCCCCCCCCCATCCCCCCCATCCCCCCGTTGGCGAAGAGCGCGGGGGCGAGCCGCCAAACTAAACACGCGCAGGAATTGACCGCCCCTGGCTCCACTGTTTGCTTAACTCCGCGCCTAAGGGCCACTTGTGTTCATCTGTTCCAGATCGTTTATGCACGGGACGGGTCACCATTAGGCCTTGTTCGGTTTTTAAAAAAAAATGTATTACAGCGATGATTTATTTTCACATTTCTTGTTTCGCTCTCGAACGTTTTACAAGCGTTACAATAATAATTTACGTAAGTTTTATGTTTTTCCCAATTTATTCTTAGCCTCAAAATGTTCTTTTCGGTTGAAATGTCTCTTGAAATTGTGTTTTCTTTTCCTACCCGGCTACACCGATACCTGGAGCCCCCTTTGGGGATCCACTGCTGGATGAAAGCCTCGCCGCCCCGTGTCGACCGCGGGGGATCTTTGACCGTATTTCACCTCGCCGATCTTTGGGAGCTTTGATTTCATCAAGGCTTTGCCACAGTTTGACCACGCGATGCTCCCATACCCACGTCACATTAGTTACTTTACACTTGCAGATGACCGCCCGATGATTGTGTAGATTTAATTCGGAGCAGGACGAAGTGATTTGGAATCCTGCATTCGATCATTAAAAACCAATTTACCAATGTGCCTTAAGGAGGTGCATACGACCTGCCACATATGCACTGAGAAACAAAAGTTTCAAGATATTATTGGTTCTTTCGGTAAAGTCACGTAGAAGGGAAATAATAAAATAATATAAATATAAAACAATAAACAATATTCTTGTATTATTCCCCTTCTACGTGACTTTACCGACAGAACCAATAATATGAATCCCTGCAGTCACGAAAGCTTTAAATCAAAAGTTGAAATGTATGCCAATGAGTGGAGTACGGAGAGATGGCCGCTCAGCATGGCGGTGAGATGGAGAACGCTCAACACGTGGTTCAGGGAAAACATGGAAATTGGAGACGTCATATTGACTGTAAAGGAGAATCGGTGGGCTTGGAAGGGACACATCGCTGGGAGTGACGATCACTGATTAGCTAAGGTCGTTTATTTTGCTTTTCGACGTCAGAACTCAAGAGACCTAATGTTCATTTGCAGGAGTGGCACGGGGCGTCAATTTTCCAGTAGGGGGCGATGATTGGCATCTGTGAGAAAAAATAAAGAGCTGTGTAGCTCATCGGATTCCTCCAGCATCCATAAATATTCTGACGATTGCCATCTGTAGCACTAACTTAATACATTTGCGGATAATTTTGGAATTTGGCACGCGATGTCCTCCTCCCACGAATGACGCCAGGTGAACTTTCAACGTCCGCTGTGGCAGCAGGCGGCGTGTGTACAGCGTCGTCACTGCGGTTATCGCTTCCACGCCGATCACCAGGGTGGGCCCGCTGGATCCGAACCGTGACCCCCAACTCCCCCCCCCCCACCACCACGCCGTCGCCAGGCCGCGTCGTCGCCCGCGACGGATGGGACCGGTGAAGGAAAGGAAAGGGGAGATGCAGCCATGGAGAGAACAAAGGAGAGGCGGCGACGGTGGCCGTGGAGGCGGAGTGACGGGGGTTAGATCACGTGCACGAGTTAGATGGGTTGGGGCACCACGAGACACGTGAAGGATGGTGATGGCCTTCGTTCTGCAGTCGGCAGACCATGGCTGATGACGCTGATGATGATCGTTCAATAACATTTTTCTTTTTTTTTACAATCGCCTGCAAGGATCGGATACAAATTCCTCTCCGATGGATTTTAGGCGATGCTCAGTGCTCGCCTTTTGTAACTGCTGATGTCATGGGTCAATGGAGCAGAGGGCGTAGGGTTGATGACGTGAAAACAAAGGAAGCTCGGGTTAGCGACTCACCAGACGGCTACAGAGGAATAACAGAGATTGAACCAGACCGGAGATTAGCCATGCCCACAGAAGACCCTATGCTTCTGAACTGGCAAAGCACGAATGCTATGAATTACAACATAATAAGTATAATCATCATCACTAGACATGGTGAAGCTACCCCTGGATAAAGGCCTCCCCAATCTTCCGGCATCCCTTACAATCATGCGATGCAATAATCCCACCGGCACCTGCGACACGGGCCGATTTCGTCCCTCCATCTCCACGGCGAATGTCCCCTGGAACGCGTTCCGTTCCTTGTCTGTAACTCCGACCTTGAGTCTCGCCATCGTCTCTTCTCGCCGTAGCACGTCATGCACATAGCGGTTTGAATGATGCGTTTAAATTGTCGTTTCCCCCCGCCCCGCACCTCCGATTAGCACGGTTGGCTACGTACGGTGCGAAAGAAGTTCAACATAGTAATCTGCAACTTGAATTTGATATTCTGCAATCCATGCTCGTTCCTTTTCCTATCCCTCAATGCAATCCTGTACGTGCATCTTCCCCCTCGCTTGTAAAATGAATTCATGCAACAGCTTCCCGGGAGACTTGACAAAACCGTTGCGGGGACGTGCGTTTCACGATAGCGCGATGTGGTTATAACGCCGAAGCATTTGTTTGGAAGCTCCTATGCGCTGCGAATTTGTCATCGACGCGCGCTCCGCGACGTAGAATGGAAACAAGAAGGAGAACGCGAACACAATTAGCAACGCGTGGCTCTCCCAAGGCCCGGAAAGACATTCGAAAATCGCCCGAGCGCTGCATCTTCCGCCTGTGCCGTGGCATTCCCGAAGACGTCCGTTGGCGGCCGAGCCTCGTGCCTAACGACGCAACCACGCGGGGGGAAGGAAATTTAAAGAACGATTAACGTGAAGAAAAAAATCAACGACAAAATGAACACCGTCGTGGGGGCATCGCAAACGAGGGAGGAATCAGGCGACGCGCGCAAACGCGCAGTGGCACGAAGATGCGTTGGCACGCTCGCACGCGCTCGCGCGCTACTTTCTCCTTGAGCTCCGCGTGACCTGCAGTTGAACCTTTTCCTGTGTCTAGAAAGGGGTCAGTGCTCGGTCAGGCCCCCTCTGAAAGGAAAACAAGCGGAATTGAGTGCTTTATTGCTGTTATTTATTCATTTTTGGCCCGGACAATTGCGCAGCATGTGACAAATAGAGGCCTGCACGAGGGCCAGAGAAGACAATCAGTCTTTTGGTCGCTGGCAAACAAACTTTGTCTGAATCTTCAGAGAGCGAGGAGGATTTGTGATGAAGGGATTTTTTTATGCCCCCCCCCCCACTTCTTTCATTTTGTTGATCGAGAGGTCTCTCTCTCTCTCTCTCTTGTCCGCCTTGATAGCGATCAATGCGTGGCCCGTACCTTCACCAGACCCGGGAGGGAAGGAAGGAAAAAAGACAAACCCATTCCCGCAGGTACAGAGGGGACGATTGGGGAGTCACCTTAACCGCAAGCAGCTGAACGCCATCCAGCCTACGGCATTATAGCGCAGTCTCTGGGAAAAAACTAAATAATTAGCAGCATTACAATTGCATTCCCAAAGTATATATTTTGATGCATGCTGATGTGCGCCCTTCAGAGTCCGATGTTGTTTTGTCTTTTTGCAAACTGGGAAAATGAGTATTTCTCCCCGCTGTGTTTTTCGGGTTGTATGCCAAAATTTCAGTTTCTGAAGATTATCCTGCAGACGCCCCCATCGCTTAGGTATGTGGGACTTCTTTTGCACCGTACGTAGCCACCCGTGCTCATCGGAGGTGCAACACGTGGCGAAAAATCGCAACATCATGCAGATCAACACTGATGCATTCCCACACAGAGTGAATATTAGGGGTGCATTTGATTCATCGATTCAATGATTCTTCGTGCACACTAAATCAGAATCGATGATTTTCAATGCGCATGTTCACATCGCCTCTGCAGCCACCAGAGGCGCTACAAGTCACTGCCGTTTAAAAAAGAAATAACGTAATCCTGGATCGAATTGTGACCCTTCCATGGTGACAATTCATCGCAGTGGGAGTGAATTCCAATTTCAGTTCAAGTTGAAAGGTTATTTAAATTCCTGCAGAAGCACATCCTGCCAAACAGAATCTAAATACGTATTTACACTGGAGGAATCCGATGAGCTATAAGACTCCGTCTCACAGATGTCGAGCACGACCCGAGAACGCGTCAGAGAGCTGCAGAGCTGCACAACCGCGACAGCCCACCTGGTAACCACAGAAACGATTTAAACAACAACAACAATAACAAAAACAACAACAAAAACCTCGCCAGGACGAACCACAGAACGCCCAAATTCCTGCCGTCCAAAAACTAAAATACGAAACTCAAATGCAAGAAAGGAGTGGCCCTGGGCTTGTGGTGCAACATCGCTGAAGTCGCACCGCGTTAGCGGGACTTATCCCATTGTCTGGAGAATAAGAGCCGACGTGAGCCACCCCTGTGCTCAAAGACTAAGGCCCTCTCCCCCCACCCCGTGTCCTCCGTGGGGGCAGGTGGCTCACACTTGAAAGGGCAATGATCAGAGGAGCACACTCTTGCGAGACGCACACGGCAGAGTGTGCGCGCGCGTGGAGGACCACGAGGGCCCCACGTGTTCAGAGCCTCACAATCCCGCTGGGCCAAATCTGCTGAACACCACCAAAATTGGCCGCCCAGTCTAGCGTGGCCTGGGCCTGGGCAGTGAGAGCCATCCCCTCCTCGTTTGAATTTGGGAAATGTTCCTCTATCGGGAATAATAAAAGCAAAATAATGGCCCTTGTCTTCTTGGTTCTTTCGGTAAAGTCATGTAGAAGGGAAATAATAAAATAATACAAAGAAATATTTTTTTATTATATTATTTTATTATGTTTTATTTTTATTTTTTCATTATTTCCATTCTACATGACTTTACCGAAAGAACCAAGAAGATGAATCCCTGCAGTCACGAAAGCTTTCAATCTGATAGAGCTTGGCGATTCTCAAAGAGGCTGCTGCTGTGTTGGGATTCTTGTCCAGTTTTGAATATGATGGTGGTGATGACATAATGACAATACTGGTTACGATGATTATTAATTGAGACTGATGTGCAAGTATATAATGATGATGGTGATGCTAAGGATAGCAGTGCAGATGTTGATGATAATGATGTATTAAAAAAGTATGACAGCAACGATGAAGACAATTCTGATGATTACAACGGTGACAATAATGGACATGAATGACATTCATTATAAAATCGTGACTGCTTCACATGACGGGTTAGCATCCGATGATGCATAAAGCAACACTTCTTTTTCTTCCCTATCTGAATCAGCGTCAATTCAGGCGAAGCTCCACGCACATTGCACGATACAACCCGGCCCAGGACCACGTGGTCGGCACGAGGCTCAGCCCAGCGGTCACTCCTGCAGGAACCCTCTCACCCCCCGCCCCTCCACGCTTAAGAACTCAACTAAAATCCAGAGATTAACTCGGGAGCAAATGCTCACGGGTGGAAGGAGGCGATCCGACACGATGTGCAACCGCGCGAGGTAGATAGCACAGCGCTGGAAATCACAACGCTCTCAACGGGGTGGAGATGCAGCCCTGCAATTGCTTGTTGACTCAACTGCTGATGTAGGGGGCCCTCCACCAGGATGTGTTTTTGTTTTGTCTAACTCTTCCACGCAGGTGAGACGTCTTGGAAGGGGTGGCAGTACCCACGTTTTACCACACCGCACGCGAACGCCCACCCCCTTCCCCCAACATTCAAATAACGGTGGGTGTTTTTATATCGCTGCGTGGACGGACAACAGGGTGAGGAACGATTGAGGAAATATGCACCGTCGTTTCGACTGGCGATCTCCTCTGGGGGTTGCGAGTTCCAGTGTGTTAACCATTACACACCCCCGGCAAAACGACATGCCTTGCTGCAAACGCTCGTGTGATGATTGTTTTTTTACCCCCTTCAGGGATCTGGTAAACTCTCATCTGGCGCTCGGTGCGAGACCAGCAAAGGAAGTGTGTCTCGTTAAGTCTGAAAAAGGCAGAGTGCCGTTTTTAGTTTTTAATTTGCACATATTATGCACGCAAAAAAAGAACCCCTCCAACACGTTTCCACCCACAATAAAGATGTTACGCTGCCATACAAGACAGAAACAGTGGGCAGGCCTTGAACTGTGATATACAGGATGTCTTTGGGCCAACAAACGAACACACACAAAAAAACTTCCCATAAATTAAAATACGGGAGGAGGAGGAGGAGGGGGGAGGTGAAACTGGGATACGTTCGTGAGCTGGGATTGGCTGTGCGTCGTAGTAAATTTTCAGGCACCTTTAAAAAGGAGGTGGGGGTTGAGGGGGCTGGGGGTGTGGGTGAGGGGGGGGGGGCATTTTCCCCTCCATTCTTTTGGGGCCTATTGTCCTGCGTCGTGTGAACGCAGAGGCTAATTCTGGCTTAGCCACAATGGCTTCACGTTCCACAGCAACTGCCTGTGGTATGTGCCTTTCTGGAGAGGGCCTTGGCCCCCTCTGCACGGCTTAGAGAGGGAGAGAGAGAGAAGGGCCTTCCTTTCAACGTGCAGTATAATATGCCCTCTTCCTACGCTCGCCGTGCGTCGTGCAAACTGCTGTGCCCCCCCCCAACCCACGTCCCCCCACCACACCCCCCCAACACACCCCCTCACCACGTCCCCCCCACCACGTCCTCCCCACCACAGACCCCCACCACGCCCCCCCCCCCCACCACGCCCCCCCACCACACCCCCCCAACACACCCCCTCACCACGTCCCCCCCACCACGTCCTCCCCACCATAGACCCCCACCACGCCCCCCCACCACACCCCCCCACCACGTCCCCCCCCACCACGCCCCCCACCACATCCCCCCCACCACGTCTCTCCACCACATCCCCCCCTCACCACGCCCCCCCCAACCACGTCCCCCACCCACCACGCCCCCCCCCACCAGATCCTCCACCACGTCCCCCCCCACTACGTCCCCCCCACCACGCCCACCCCCCACTACGTCCCCCACCACGTAATTAACTTCATCAGCGTTGCGCGCCACCGTGCACTGCGTGACGGAGGCCCCCCGTGACGGCGGTCTGGCGCGATTGTCTTGTGTGGGTTTGCTGCTCGTGTCGATGTGACGGTGCAGCGTGTATGCTGGGTACGTTGATCTTCTTTCGCACCGTACGCAAGCCGAACGTGCTAATCGGAGGTGCGGGGCGGGGGGAAGGACAACAAGCTGAAACACAAAGCAGCCGTTCTGAAAGAAATGGGTTTCCAATGTAGTAACAGAGGCGTAGTGCCGTGTATCGTAGTGGTGCATCTACCAGTGATCTCAGTCAGCCAACCCATCGCACCTGGGTCTGTCCCGAGACCTGTCAGCGAGCCCTTCGACACTTCACGTGGCCTCGAGGTGCACCTAGCCTGGCACAGACGCCGTGGTCACATCACTGCCACTTAGCGGCGAATGGCGAGTATTGGTATTGTGTCGTGCAGTGTACTCTATACTAATGCAATCGTAGTGTAGTGTATAGTGTACGTACGTATGTTGAACTTCTTTAGCACCGTACATAGCTTCGTGTGCGCAGCGACAGGTGTACACCGGACTCGTCGAGTAGAGGCCTGCACGAGGAGTGGGGGGGGGGGGGTCCACAATTATTTAAATAATCGATTACCTATCGGTTCGATTACCTATCGGTTCGATCGCACGACTCATCGAGTAACGTGGAAATTATCGTGGTGGGTGAGTAGGACGGAAAACGGTCTCAACTCCCTTAACAAGTGTGCCACTGGACGGGAGGTGATGGGCGTGGTCTGTAGAGGCGGGGCCGGGAGGAGGGGGGGTCTCCCACCTTCAGACCATAAAGTGTCCAAGAGTAATTAACTGCAACAACAACAAACAAATTCCAGATTTATCGACTTAATCGACTACGGTCCCGGCTCCAATTATTTCACGTGTAACAAAAACAAATCGATGAAGCTTGTACACGGTAACGCTACGACGAAAGCGACGGGTTCTGCGTGAACTCTGCAAGCAACTCAAGGCGACGTCGAACCTTGCCACCTAAATCGCCCCCCTCCTCCCCCCCACAAAAAAAGCAATGTAACAACACGTGGAATAACGAGTAGGACGGTGAATCGTTGCATGCCCAATGTCACCATTGGCAAGGCAAGCGCTATAGTAACAGTTTCTGACAATCGCTGGGAGCTCGTTAAACGCCACGGTGGCTAGGAGATGTTAACTACCTCGCCTGGTATGCAGGAGATCGTGGGTTCCATCCCGACACCTGCTGAATATTTGGAGTTTGCGTTTCTCTCATCAATACCACGGTGGCTAGGAGATGTTAACTACCTCGCCTGGTCTGCAGGAGATCGTGGGTTCGATCCCGACCCCTGCCGTATATTTGGAGTTTGCGTTATTTTTGACGCTATTTTTTCACCTGATGACGATTGCTTGTAATGCGATCGAAACGTCGTTATATTTTTATTAGTTTTTTCTATCTACGTGGCTTTACCGAAATACCCAAATAATTTACAGTAGATAATCGAATATTCGAGAGGAAGGGGACGCCAAATAATCACTAATCATTTAAAATAACATAGTTTTTGCACATTCTCGCATAACGTGATTTTAGGTGCCGTGTACGTTTCTTTTTGCTAAGTGTTTTAAATGTCTTCTTAGTTCTTTCGGTAAAGTCAAGTAGAAGGGAAATAATAAAAATAAAACATAATGTCCCTGCAGTCACGAAAGCTTTAAATCGAAATGTTTTAAATGTGATTGCTACGTGACAATTGGCATAAATAGACGTACTGACAGACAGATCATCCTACTCTGAAAAGTTCCTGTGTTTTACGGTTCCGTACTTAGCACTCCAAACTCTGAAAGCCTGCACGGTGTGATGCACGTAGTAGTTTAGTTATTCTTACTAGGCCCTTGTTTCATCAACTCGGTGTGTTTTGACGAACGCCGCACACCTATCGCCCTATCGGCACTTGATATTCTCTCTTTCTATAACTGTAGTTACGAGTCGTGAACAACCGGAAATGTGTCTCTACGTGCCGTCTCTGCAGTGTTTAAGTTGTACGCAGTGGATCATGTACCTGTATGTCATAATTTTGAAACTGAAATCAAGCAAAAGCTAGCTTGTCTTTGACACGCTACGTGGTGCCAATCGCTTGGACTGGGTTACAGCCTTTAGATCGATTTCGCCGGATCGGCCCTGGAAGCCGGATAATCGATGATCAGCTGTAGATGCGAGCATAACTCAGCCTCTATAGCAGGCGGGCAATACGCAGTCTACACTTTGAAGGATCGACCTCGGGGCGTGGCGAACCATCCCGAAGCGTCGTCGCTGCTTTGGTCTTCCAAAGAAAAACGGATTTAGAATTGAGCTTGGTAGTTGCACCACCCACCACCCCCACCACCAACACACACCACCGCCGTCAACACCACCACCACCACCACCCACACCACCTACCACCCCCACAACCCCACCACCACCAACGGCCAACACCACCACCCACCGCCACCACCACCGCCGCACAACCAAACACGGCTCATGAAAGTCAGCCTTGCCTATGACGATTGAATCAACCAGATTGCCTCTCTCTTCGTCGTCGTTAAATTCTTTGCTCAGCAGGATTGTGTTGAGCCTGGATCGCTCTTGTATGGACGACCACCATGCTCAAAAGTCAGGTCATTTGCATTTGCGGGCACTAGAGGGCAGTGCATCGATTATTGCTGCGCCACTCCCCTCGACATTCACGCACAAAAAAACCTGCACTGACCAGCGTGGGGAAGTATGGTCATCATCCAGCAGTGGCTGTTGGCGTTACTGGTGGCAGTGTCTGCCCCACGTGCGCAGAGCCACGTGGCTCTCGTCGCTTCGCAGCGGTGCACAGGGGGGGCAGCCCAGCGCTCGCCAGTGGCCCCCTGGGTTCAAGATTACATTTCGCAATCAAATGTTTTCGCCATAATCAATGAAAATGGCACGCGCCAATAATCGCGTGTGTAGCCTCGCGGCTACAAGTCCACGCTGTGACTTTGCCACGTTCCGCAACCTCTCCACCGCGTCCCCGTGTCCGCACCTGCCTTGTGCCCCCCCCACTCATTCCCCCGCAACCCCAAACTCTTAGCGGTAGCAGAGGCAACGTAGAGGAGTGTGGCTCGCGGGCAGGATGTTTGGAAGGGTTGCCACCTCCGAGGTACAAAAAAAAACGGGGCTCGTCATGGGAAGGAGACACGGCCACAGTACCCGAATGCGTCGTCTTGAGTGCTTTGTTATTACGCGGCTGAGACAACCCGGTAAGCGCGACCTCAAGGGAGAGGATGGATCTTGGGAACGACAATCACCAGGTGACAACCCTCTTGGTCAACACCAAGTCTGTGCGTACGGCGAACCCGGAGGAGAATGTGTTCGGCTGTGTGTGGATGCATTCGCCGGTCCAGAAATTGACCGTGACCTAAAATCGTCTCCAATGAGTGGCCCCGCTTCCTCGAGTTTGCGCATAAAAGAGCCGGGCCGTGAACTCTGCACGCTTCACGCTGTGACGATTCGTGCAAGTGCGATATCTATGTGCGCGGCGTAGTATGTTAGTCGTGTTATATATTTATTTTTTGGCAGTATGCCCGGGAGGAGTGGAAGTGCGTGCTTGGAATTACATTGAGATGTTTAAATTAAAAAAACAGCTGCATCAGAGAACGTACGGCAGGTTAAAGATATCATTCTGACTGCAGAAAAATTGAGTGGGTTTGAGCAGGAAGAACGCGGCCGCGAGAGCGCGATCACGTCCACCACGGAGATGGAACGATGGAATCAGCTCGCGCGCAAGGTGCGAGGCGGATTGTTACATATGGTGAGGTCGCATGCATCACACACAACGTACTTGCCACATATGAACCACAATACGATCTCGTCAAGGAGCAGAAACACATCACGCGAACTCCCGTCATTTGGCTCGGCCCTCGAAAAAACAGACGGACACTGCAATCGCGCGCTTCCAGATGCGCTTCCGCGGCCGTCTGGAACGGTCTCGTGACCCCACGACCTCATGCATACCGGGCGAGGTAGCTAACATCTCGCCATCGCGCGGAGGACAACGGCCCCGTGCCCGCCGCGCCGCGTGAGTCGGCATCTCATTAGGGGCAACCGTGGCGATTGATCGCAATCACAAAAGTTGCACTTGAGGTCAATGTGAACCAGGGGCAGGGGGGGGCACCCAAAACAATGCGGCTCTGCCCGCCCCTATAGCCTGAGTGCGGGGGTCGGTGGAGGGTGGAGCCCACTCGTCGCCAATGTCTCAATTTGTATTGAATCTCGGCAGCAATTAACGGCAGCGAGTGCAGTCCGTTGTCAATCCGCTGCTGGATGACGGGACTCGTCGCGCGGTGTCGATTGTGGCGGGATGTTTGACCATACTTCACCACGCTGGTCAGTGTGACTTGGTGAATGTTGGGCAGGGCCCAGGTTTAGTTCAGCTCTCGCTACGCCCCACTGATGATAGCTGCAGCTTGGAATCGAACCCAGTCCAAGGCGTTAATAGTACAGTGATAAAATAATATTAATGTTTATCCTGAAATTGTGAAAATGCGATCAATTGCAAGATTGCCTCTGAACTGCCTGCTACATGTTTAACATTGCATGCCTAACATTTCAGACCATCCCTGATTACGCACACGCACGCATCTGAGTGATTACGCCTATCTGTTAATTAACACCACTTATGGCGTACAATTTGAAAGGTCCAAACAAGTCAAACGTCTTTCACTGCTTCAACAAGCGTTCTTGCAATTACCTCCATTGCGGGCCCCCGAATTATGTGGTGGAAATTCCACGTTCATAACGGTTGGAGAAACAAGAACACACACAATCTTAATTTAGGAGCTTTCGTGACTGCAGGAATTATTCTTTGGTTTTTTTCGGTTAAGTCACGTCTAAAAATAAAATAATAAATTAAAATAACATATTACGACGTTTCGATTGCAACACAAGCAATCATCATCAGGTATAAAAGAAATAGCAACAAAAATCTAACTAGAAAACTATAGACAGACACACAAGCAGACAGACATCACAACGGCACACAGAGAGAGGACACAAATCGGCACAAAGAGAGGGGTCGTTTCTGTGACGGTCCCTTAAATATAGAGAGGGGGGGCGGGGACGGAGAGAGGGAGGGGGCAGAGAGAATTAGCATATCAATGAGTGTACGGCAACGTACTGCTGTTGCAAGTAAGATGACAATGTGGAACGGGCACGCAAAATTGAAAACGGGCACGCAAAATTGAAAATTAGGAGACAGGCACACGAAAATTAAATAACCTAGCAAAATATCGAAATGTGATGTAATACAACACAGAGAGTCGGTTAACACACAATTAACGCATAGCCTGGTTGATTACGTGTTTCAAAATTTGCTAAGTTAGAATTTTAAGTGTGAAAATTCCAAAGAAAGGACACAGGCAGAGAGAACAAATAGTCAGAAAAAAAACAAAACAAAAAACCAAAGAAGAACACACACGGCAATGATACTGGTAGGAACCTCCTGGTTACACCAGCCCACAGGGGAGTATTGTGTCCGTTGTGCAGGGAGGGGCTGGGTGGGGAGGGAGGGGCTGGGTGGAGAGGGGCTGGGTGGGGAGGGTGGGGCTGGTTGGGGAGGAGCTGGGTGGGGAGGGAGGGGCTGGGTGGAGAGGGGCTGGGTGGGGAGGGTGGGGCTGGTTGGGGAGGGGCTGGGTGGGGAGAGGAGGGTGGGGAGGGGCTGGGTGGGGAGGGTGGGGCTGGGTGGGGAGGGTAGGGAAGGGTGGGGAGGAGCTGAGTGGGGAGGGGCTGGGTGGGGATGGTGGGGAGGGGCTGGATTGGGAGGGTGGAGAGGTGCTGGGTGGGGAGGGTGGGGCTGGGTGGGGGGTGGGAGGGGTGGGGCTGGGTGGGGAGGGAGTGGCAGGTCACCCGGTGGTGCCCTTATAAAACTCAACGTGTAACCTACTCACGCCGGCTTGTGCCCGCCCTCACAGTCGGCCATATTTGCGGAATACACCACGCCGCCGTTGACCCTGGCCACTGACCGAGCAACCCAACGTTCCTACCAGCTCCCTCCGCAGGAATGTGTTTAAATTGGCAGAAAAATATCCGCACTCCTCTATCTAAGCCACCGCATGGGCCACACATGGCACAGTTGCTTGCTGTGAAGCGACACGCGTTATGATGTAACAACGCGCCGCATGTGGTTACAGCTGTTTAAAGCGCCCGCAGCTCCGCGAGCAATCTCCGCGTAACACCAAAGGCAGAGGTCCCCCGTATAGCCTCGGCAAGCTGTTGGGGAAAGTGCGGTTCGCGAGCACCTATGAAGATCCGCACGGCACACTCTTGGGCAGTGGTTTGTAACCTGGGGTGCACACAGCCGCGGCGGGGGCGGGGGCGAGACGTGCCCAGATTTTTTGGAAGGTAAAATCATCGAAAACAGGGCACGTAAGTACAACTACTTTGTTTCATCAAACTCTATGTATTTATTAACATTATTATTTTTACGATTGAAAACCAAAGGGGTGCAGGCTGCAGTAAAATGTTAAGATCCACCGCTCTAGGGGATGGGTGGCCAGCATCACGCCCGGCCGCCTTTGTCTCCCTAGTGACGTCATTCGATGCTGTGAGCGGGTTTCGCACCCGGGTCGCCAGGTTCGTAGCGCAGCGTGCCAACCGCTACACCACCGCTCCTCACTGCCTCCACCACCTCCACCACCACATCCACCACCTCCACCACCACCTGCCCCACCTCGACCACCACCACTCGCACCACCTCCACCACCTCCACCACCACCCGCACCACCTCCACCACATCCTGCACCGCCTCCACCACCTCCACCACATCCACCACCTCCACCACCACCCCCACCACCTCCACCACTACCTCGCCATCCGCGGCGGCCAAGACTCCCCGCTGGCCGTACAGTGCGCATCGCCTCGTATGCATCACGCGGCGTGCCCCCGTGAGACCATCAATCACGAGGCACAGCGCCCCAAAGACAAGTCCCCTCGCTTCCCCCGGTTCCCCCTCGACCCCCTTCCTCACACCCCTCCCTCCCCCCAGTGCCACGGTGCACAAACACGGAGCGCATCTGCGGTCGCCACCTTTAAAATTTCAGAGCAAGCAACCGCAGTTTGGATTCACTCAGCCCGCTCCCCCCATGTGACTTGTCTATCGCTTGGTCGCTGTTCCCACCAACTTTATTCATCGATTGTATCTACGTACGTTGAACTTCTTTCGCACGGCACGTAGCCAACCGTGCTAATCGGAGGCGCGGGATTCTACCGCCCATGTTGATGGCTCAAGTCGACCAGACTGATTTGTCTCGTCCACACCGCGCAAGCACCACCGCCGCAGGTCACAAACACTCCTCTCCCCGCTTCTTCAAAATTCACCTCAATTTTGAAATTCCTTCCGCATCCGTCTCTTCCCCCCCTCCTCCCACCCCCCCCCCCCCAAGTTCATTTAACCTTTGCTGAATTCAAGCAAACGCATTCACGCTTGCGTATTCTTCTTTCCGGCTATTCCAAGACGTCTGTTCAGCACGGAAGAGTGGTGCCAAAATGCCCCCGATAGAGTTTCCTCGAGTGTCGGCCCTTCCACCAGCAATGGCATAAGCAAGCAAGCAGCGGCAGGGCTCTGTCTTTGGCCTGATAGGCGCCCACTCCTCACCGCGTGGTTCCACCTCCGAGCGTCTCTGAGTCGTCCTCTCTCTATGCGAGAGGGAGCAGGGGACACTGCGGCGGTGTTGCGTTACAAGTTAACATCATTATTTTCTGATTTAAAGCTTTCGTGACTGCAGGGATTCATATTCTTGGTTCTTGTGTGGCCCTCTGTCCTATGGTGATGATGATGATGATGAAAATAATGATATTATTGGTTACCGAAAGAACCAAGAATATCATTATTTTCATCATCATCATCATCACCATAGGACAGTGTTTCATTATCGTACGATAACAAAACATCCTCAATTGACATCGACCACAGGGCATTGCGAGCTACGTTTCTGGGCCAGACGTAGCGACGACCGCCTGGAAGTAAGTCACCAAAAGAACTCCGTGCAACCCGTTTTTTTAAATATGTATAAGACCAAAGTCAGTGACTAACATTCTGAACCAGTTTAACACGTAGCATGCTATCGCGACAAATATTATCCATTACAAGAGGGTGTTTTGGGGTAAGATCGCGTAAATATAAATGTGTCGTGAAACCCGCCACCACCCGACACAGCCAATTAGTCAGGTTTGTCACGAAACAAAATATGCCAATTCGTTACAAATTCAGCACACCGCTAATTACAACCAGCATCATCAGGCGACAGTCAGAATTGTGGAGAAATCCTCCCGTTTCGGTCTGAACCACATGACATTATGTTGAGATTTAGTTATCTTCTAACACATCCGTCATTGAACAAGCTAAACGTGTGTGTGTTTTTTTCTTGAAATGTGTTTTTGGGATCTTTGTCTTCAAGGGGAATATATATAATAGGCAACGTGTTTGGTCAATGGCCCTTCTTCATATGGATCCCTTGAAGGCCACAGGAATATTGCCGAATGCGATTTTTTTTATAATGCTTGTGCCTCACAGCCATCGCAACAAAAAAAAAAACGATGAGCACTGTTGGCTGTGTACGGTGTGAAAGAAGTTCAACATACAGGTCATGTTCAACATGCATATCTCTTCGCATGCTGCACTTGCAAAAGCGTCAACAATCCAGAGGACGGACACCGGTTCGATTCCATTACCCTGCACGGTTAATTGAATCAATTTACGAGTTACTTAAATTATACCCCCCCACCGACTACCTTCCCCCCTCTTCAATGCACTCAGCGGTACACGGACCACATCGGGCTTTGAAGGGCTTTTGGAGAAAGAAAAAAAGAAAGGAAATCACAGGCCAGAAAAAAATAAAATTGCACGTGCGATTGTCAGCACATCACCTTTATGAGCCGAGCCGGCATGAAGACAAATCATGCTCGAGTTGAATTACACGCCGCGCGTTCATACTCACGGAACTCCCCGCGTATATCAGCTCTTCCAATTTTGCCCAAATTCCCACGGGAGCTGCCGGGCGGCAGTGAAAATCCTGGAACTGGGGAAAAGGGGACCCACTTGCGTCCTTACTTGCCCTTGTAAAGTTTTTTACAGGTTCGACGTAGGTCAGAGGATCACGGCGTCGTTAAAGCCGCTAATGAAGAAAAGTGGGGAGTGGGGGGAGCGGGTGCTGTCCGGACTTGTGCCACTATCGTCCTGAGAAGGCCTTAGTTGTTCCGTGCCTTGGGCATTGGCTTCCAGAGTTCTTGTTCTCTGCTGCCACTTCCTGGAGTGACATGATCGGAGTCGCTGCTAAAGAATCAGACAATGTATACTGGAGGAATGCAATGAGCTAGGAAGTTCCTTTTCACGGATGTCCAGTAATTCACAGGTGTCCAGTAATGCCATCCGCGGGGCAGATGAACCCTCGAATGCATCGCGTCCACTGAGCCGGACTGCTCTGAGAGGAAATTTTCAACACATTCGGGAGTGTTCCTTTTGACTAGTTATGTTTGCGTTAAAACAAGAATGCGGTGATTTTTTAAAAAAATATTTCGCGCGTGGGAGGGTTATAACCCCCTTTTTCTCTACACCGCCCATCGTTAGTCTGCTGCTCCTGCTGATGGTGCCGTTGCTGCCATGCTGGGGGACATTTAATCGGCGCCAAAGAGTAATTTAATCGGTGGTTACGTGGCACCAACGATGGCAGCTGTAAATCTGCGAAGACACTTTCTGAAGAATTGGGCCTTCCCAAGAGCCGTCTGGGTAAATACACGACAGAGAGCAATTGCTCCTGAATAAAATTGGATATGAGTGGAATTGCAATATTATTGGCCCTACTTACACTATCGTGCACATCAGGGTGCATTTGCTGATTAGGAAAGTACACTGAACAACATGTGTGAAAAATACCATTAAGAATAAGACATTTAAAACATTATATATGCCATTAGCAAGATAATATATTAGCCTTTACACGACCCTAATATACCTGAGAGGTTTAACCACACATGGATTAATATATTATCACGATAATGTGCACAATCTCACCCTGATCCGGAGGAACGCTGGCAAACTGAGTGGAACAACGTGAACGTCCAGATGAAACGCCTCCTCATTCGAGACCCAAAAATCGTTGCACCTCCTGGCTTTGACATTCCTCCTCCTCCCACCTCCTCTCACCTCCCCTCCTCCTCCTCGATACTGGTGGTGGAACCATCAGCTGCATCAGAGCATCAACCGACCGATGTGCACCACCTCGTTCATGAATGGAAAATTGAAGACAAGGCACAGTCGTGCGATTGTGGCCTTGCAACACACACTATTTATGTATGTTGAACTTTCTTGGCACCATACGTAGCCAACCATGCTCATCGGAACAATGGACCGTAGAGTAAATCACTGTGTCTTCTTGGTTCTTTCGGTAAAGTCACTTAGAAGGGAAGTAATAAAATAATAAAAAATAAAACATAATAAAATAATTCTCACGACGTTTCGGCTACAACGCAAGCAGCCGTCTTCAGGTGAAGAATGAGACACTACCAAGCTAGGAGCTTATATATAAGCTGGGTTGGAGGTGGAAGAGCGCCTTAACAAAAAGAATGTGCATATGAAGAGGAATTTAGCATATTCATGGAAAATGCGTAGAAGGTGGGTGTGGGGGTTTCATAGTCATATTATGCCCATGCATTATGCAGGATCAGCAGCACCAAGGGAGGGTGCAGGGAGTAGCATTACCATTCCTTTCCTTCATATGCACATTATTTTTGTTAAGGCGCTCTTCCACCTCCAACCCAGCTTATATATAAGCTCCTAGCTTGGTAGTGTCTCATTCTTCACCTGAAGACGGCTGCTTGCGTTGTAGCCAAAACGTCGTGAGAATTATTTTATTTTATTATGTTTTATTTTTATAATTTTATTACTTCCCTTCTACGTGACTTTACCGAAAGAACCAAGAAGATGAATCCCTGCAGTCACGAAAGCTTTAAATCGAAATTTAAATCACTGTGGTTTGTACTCGTTCGACGGAGGAGGAAGAGCAAAATGACACGAACTCCCCTCTATTCTGAAGCCCTCTCGTCGTGATGGAATCGATCTCATGAACATATCGCTGCCATCAAGTACATATAAGTATTATCATTCGCCTCCAGATACATGCCTTCAAACATATATGAATGATCTTACAGCCACCGGTTGGCTGCTTACATAAAGCACAACGTAAAAAAACAAACACGAATGATGCTTGAATCAATCTGCAACTCAAAATCGCCGTCGCAGTTTATGAAATTTTGCCCGGCGATGTGGTATGGAGGAGAGATGAATTGCCTCACCGCGAGCATACGATTAATCCAAGCCTCTCACAACAGCTGCATCTCAAGATGCTAACGGGCGTGTGTGAAGGTGTACTCCACCAATGCTGTAGTGTAGCGGTTAGCACGTCACGCTGTGAACCCGGCGACGCGAGTTTGATTACCGCTCACGGTCAACACCAGTGACGATTATCTGAACCGGTCCTGGGTCTCCCCTAGGTCGATTCAGCCTCAGCTGAGTACCGGTTGCGATGTGTAAACATCACCTATTGGGAGACAAAAGCGGTCGGGCGTGGTGCTGACCATCGACCCCCTCGTGTGCCACAGAGCCGTTATTCATAGGTGCTACGCGCGGGGGGAGGGGGCCTTTATCTTTGTCACCCAATGACACGTTTCAGTAGCTTTACTTGAGTTAATTGGAGATGGGGGCCAGGGGGTGGTATTATCAGTGCTTCACGTTAAAAGGGATCTATTTTAGGTTTCGCAACTGAAATCTGAAGTGGATGCAGAGGACAGTCGTGGGCAGAGTTCAGGGTCCATCTGATGGGGTGTCCCTTGCAGTCTTCATGTGGCGTGGTTATCGCGAGCCATCCCAGCCAAACCACCGTCCCTGTCCACACACAACCAGCTCCAATACGATACAATAATAAAACACATCAGCATTGTATATATATACAGCACACCGGGCTTGCAATTCACATTCGACCTTCCGGCACGACAGTTCTAACCATCGCACAAGTTTCTGAAAAACCGCACTCCCCACGTCCCCCACCACCACAGCCTCTTTTTACCCAGCACTACAAAAGGGGTCCAAGCGCGGTTAGGTGATCGGTGCCTCGGCGTACGGTGCGGTAAAGCGTGGGTAGCTCCCACCCCTACCACGATGTCTCACCAGTGTGGAAGAGTCGGCCCAAGCACCATGCAGTGGAGGCCCTCTCTGCCAGCCAGCAGTGGTGTGAGCAAAGGAATTGCATGGCTGCGCCTTTGTGTATTATATATATAAAGGCAGGTAATACATGAACAGTGCTCGCAGGGCAGACGATAATGCTGCAGCCGTGCAGCTACTAGCAATTTGGGAGTGGCCCAGGATGCGATAGCTATTCAGATACAACAACAAAAAATGCTGACAGTGGAATTCCTTTTTGCTTTCGCAAAATGCATACTGAAAGCATCATGATTCCGAACATAATGAATCCGCCGAGTGGAAAATTGCGACTGTTCCCTTAAGTATGTTCTGGCTTTGCCCTGCCAAGTACCCTCAGAGGAACTTGTCGGGTGAAATTTGCAGGAGTGGCTCTGTGGACTGACACGTGGGGCCGGCCGCGCGCGTCGCATTTTGGCACGCGTTTTTGGATGTAAAAAATGTCGGACTCTTGCAATGTTATGGACAACGTTGGATCTTTGCGTGGCTTTGTCTAATCATTTACATTACGCGTGGGTTGCGGCAGCTTGCGGAGGCCTTCGTCCAGCAGTGGATTGATCATGGCAATGACGATGACGTTTCCATCATGCAGGAATTGAATGCCTTCGTGCTAACAAACGTGATGTCACCCGATGCCACGTGACTTCATTGAAACGACGTCACTATGACGTCACGTGACGTCATACTTTCGGATAAATCTGGAAGAATCACATGTTTTTTTGCATTGTCCATAATTTCATAACTAGCCCCGATTTGGGTTTTTTTTCTTCAGATTGAATTCGAAATTGTAAACAAATCCCTGGTTTGTGTGGAGCAACAGCCCAGCTAGCTCAGGCCTCATGCCAACGAGGCAGGAAGGCTCATGGTCTGACACTCAGGAGCCACGGTGGGCCAGAGGGAAAGGGATCAAATGTCGCAGACAGCCCCTACTCCGAGGCACCTCGGCGGATGACAAACAGCAGCAAACACCACCTCCGCAAAAATAACACGTTTCATGTAATCCCACAGAAACCATCGTCATCTTGACGATCAGCCACTGTCAATCGACTGCTGGAAGAGGGCCCTTCCTGCGAATGGCATAGTCCCACCAAGCACTTGCTCACACGCCGACTTCAGCGCTCCATCTCCACGGATCTCGGGGCGCATTCCATTCCGTCGATGCCACTCCAATCGTTCCATTCCGATCATCGTCCCTTCCAGCGACGAGTCCCGCCCAAGCAAACGTGACTTCACCGAAATAACCAGAGAGACTATGGATTCCTGCAGTCACGAAAGCTTCAAATCAAGACGTGATTCATCTCAACGGTTCGCACGATGTCGTTAGCTCGCTCATGTTCTCCAAAATCGGCGTGTTCACACGTTGGCCTCTCAACGCGACTCCGAGCCCTGCGTCAAGCCACGCATTTCGCCGCGCGCCTCTCAGAGTTACGTTCTCAGATTCCATCATCAATGACCACGGTGCCTCTGAAGCGTGCGTCGCAGCGGGCGGTGGTGCAATGATTAAAAACGTTTATCCTTTCGGCACGCTGGCACGTCGCTTTTCATTCTCGAGCTCGGCTTTCCAAAACTGCACTCCCTAACCTCCCCTGGTCCGCCTCGATATTTCATCATTTTTTTGTCCCGCCGGTACACCCACCGATAGCCCTTTCGGGTTTCTAGTCGCGTTCTTCTGGCAGATATCCCCAATTGTAACCATCATTATTATTATTGTTGCTTGAATCCTTTGTTAACCCACCACCGGCAGAGAAAGAAGAAGAAGAAGTGGAGTAAAGAATTTAGTCGAGTCCGTCGCTTTTGCGGCGATATATTTTTAACAGCTCAACGGCAGCGGGGGACAGGGGGGGGGATATTTCACTCCAAGATATTTTTTTGGGTTTGTTACCAGCGTTCAACTCGTTTGCCGGTTGTGTATGTGTATGTGTTTTCCCACACCCCCCCCCCCCCCCCTTCCTGATTGACTCATGCCCCCCCCCCCCGCCTCCCCCCACACAAAACGAGTTCGTAAAGCGTCCCACCGCCACGCTTATTAGTCGAAAGACTTCAGCGACGACTGGCGCTCGACCCCGACTTGTCGTTGCTGAGACACAGCGCTGCCCTAACTGGCCCTGACACATTTATATTTTTCTTGCGCGTGCTTCTCCCTGTGCAGTTGTTTTGCCCCCTTTTTGAAACGCGGGGTTAAATTACCTTGAGCGCGCGTGGATTAAGGGGCAGCACGGATGGGTCAAAAAAGACATCGTCAAAAACCCGTCGAGATGAAGTCGAGCTGCGGGCGGGAAGGCTGCCTCGAATATTCGCGTCAACATCAAATCCCCTTCAGAACAAAGCATCGCAAGGAAATGTGTACGACCGTGTGGGTGCATGATTTAAAGTCCAGCGGTCTGACCGTGACCTCAAATCGTCTCCAATGAGTGCACACTTCTTCAGGTTTGTACGTGCACACAAAGAACCGGGCAGAAAGATCAGCACGCTCTACTCTGTGAAGATGAATGATATATATATGTGAGCGTTTTTATCTATATAGCCAGGAGGAGAGACGCACGCTTGGGATTACATTGAGAGAGAGAAAGCGGAACACGTGGTTTAGAGCACTTGCGCAGGTTAAAGACATAATTGTAAGAGAAGTGAGTGGGGATTGTGCACGACGCGTCACGGCGATGTTTGCGTCTGCTCCCAATCGGAAGGTTGTGAGTTCAAATCCTAGTTGTGGGTTGATTCAGTCCATCATCCCTCGGGGGTAGGGAGAGGGTTGATCAAATGAGCAACACGTTGTGTGTGGGGTAATAAACTGTGGTTGTCCTATGGATAGACCCGCCCCCGCCATAGGCACATGGAATTTCCGCCACTGGCTCTGCAGGGCTGTTAACGGGAGATGAGCGCCAATAACTCGAAGCTCAATTCGAGCAGGAAATCGCGTTTTGCTTGTGAATTGTGTGTTAGTGGTGCAACGGCGCATCGATTCACATCGAATTATGCAACTCATGACGCACGCACAGAGCCGCGTGTGGCCGTGTTCGTATTGGGTAGAGGAAGGCGGTGCAGTAAACTCCGTTAACGTGCTGGGCTTCTATGCCCACATTCGTCAATCCGTGTTAACCAGCATGGGGAAGTATGGTCACATAACCGACTGGGGTCATATGGCGTGGGGAGTGGAAGGGAACAGAGGCCCGCATCCAGCAGTGGATGAAATAAGAGCTGAAACATTACATATTCATACTCTTTGGTTCTTTCGGTAAAGTCACGTAGGTATAAAATAAAATAAATTTAAATTTAAGTGATTTAATTTTTTTATTTTTTTTATTTTATACCCACGTGACTTTACCGAAAGAACCAAATAGTATGGATCCCTGCAGTCACGAAAACTTCAAATCTAGATTCAATATTCATTTTAAGAGGTTTTCTTCATTAAGTTGATTCTCAAGCCAAAACATTTACATATTGCCTTTCCACTCAGATAAAAACTTAGCCAATAACATAACATACCTCTTGTGATTGGAGAGTACATATTCGATATCTCTATATTTGAGGGGAAAGTCATAACGTTAGCGTACGTTGTATGTAAGAAGCCAGCGAAGGCTGCGAACTAGGGACGTAAGACACGCAACAACTTGATGCAACTGCGAGTATCCAATCCAAAGTTCCGGAGTAATATCATGGGCAGAGCTAAATGCAAGCCTCGTGATCGGCGATGTAGCTACGTGTGCTATATATGTAGCTAGACAAGTAGCTACATACGTAGCAACGGGCCCCACACTTTCAAGGGCCCCGTGCAAAATGCTTTCAAGCTATGAATTCCGGTTCAGTGATTCTGCACTTGCTCTATTACTATAGTACTATACTGCCTTCGACTTTTATGAACGACCGGGTGTTTAAGGTTAGCGATTTGTCGCATGATCTGGCTGTGTAGCAAATGAAAAAACACAATTAATTTACTGTGCAAGTAAAAAATGTGTGTTTTTATATTTATGTGTTCATGTATTTATTCAGGGCCAATTTATAACAACATATAATACAGGCCTCGCACTAGCTTCATCCAGCAGCCACTCGTGACGATGCCATTCACATAAACGTGAAGCAACATCAGAACCCCTCTTAAAGACGGCAATTGGTTCCACGAAACCAGTCGTTCGGTGATTGTTGTCGTTAAGCGAGTACAGGAAATACGGTGACACCAATAATTCTAAAGAGACGTTTCCACTTCAAAGCTCACGAATGGACGTCGCTGATTGGCCGAAATTGTCGGTCACGTGCTCGTCGCAAGCGAGTCGTTAACAGGGGGAAATGGTCGGTAAGCGAACACATTGGGCGCTATGGTGGCCCATCACTAAGCGATTAGTCGCTATCAGGGGTGGTCATTAAAAGTGGTTCTACTATATAGTACTACTACTAATACACACCACGCTGCTATACACTATGTACTTACTATGCACTACTATACACTATACTCTACACTGATATACACGACACCACTATACACTACACATTGGGCTCTAAGAGGGGTTCTATGGTTAAAAAAACAACAACCGTCGCTGAATGGATTCGCAACGCCTGAATCACGGCGATGTACCGAGCTCGCCGCGAGAGGATGGAGACACGGGCAGCTCCTATTGAGTGCCTTCCTGAGATTCATACAAATCAACAGCATCAACAACAACAATAAAAAAAATCCCAGCCCCGCGTGGAATTTCTGAAGCATCCGCATAAACGAATTTCATAAACGAATTCCTATTTTTCATCTCTACCGTGCAGGCACTCGCCGGCCAAAAAAAAAATTACACGAATTAAACAGAAATCACGGTAATGCAAAAATCGGAAAACAATACATCACGCGCCAATGACATCATGTAATATAGTGGAACGGTGATTATTTTTCAAAAGCCGCCAGTCTTATTACTGCGAAAGCAAGCTGATGCAAAATCATTCCTCCATACATTAAGCCATTCAAACAAAAGCTATTGATCACGTCGGCGCAGCTTTGGCAGTGTTTGATTAATAGGCAGGCTCGGCGTTGGTGTCCCGCCATTGATTAGGGTCACCACGCAATCTCAGAGTTCACTGCCAAAGCCCCCGGGGAGCCAAGAGGCTAATTGTTTGAAGATAGGGGGGCTTTTGGACGGCCGCTCTGTGGGCCAATGCATAAAATGTGTGGCTCGCAATGTTAATTACTTCACGCACGCATTCATTACACGGCAATGATAATTGTTTATTTAGTTATTTTGTTTACATATTCATATTTTCTTCTTCATTTTGCACGCTCGCTTTGTAAACGCGCGCGCGCGTGCATGTTGCGGGGAGCGGTCGCGTAGCGGTTTGCGTGCTGCGCTACGAACCGAGCTCGGCTCAGCCGCAAATGAGCACCCGGTGCAGTGTGCCAAGCATCGCCGCTGGGAAGACAAAGGCGGCCCGCCCTGGTATAGGCCAACCACCTCCTCATGTGCCGTTCCGGCCTTCATAGGTGCTCGCTAACATCACTTGTCCTAAGATTCTGTTCAGGCTATGCGGGGAGGGGGGTCTTTGTTTTTTTCCTTTTGCAAACCGAAGTTTGTCGGAGCACGGGCGAAACGGGTGCTGTGTTTTCGCGTGGCCGTGTGGACTTTCGGCGGCTGTTAGCGAGCTCCTCTTGCGGTCGGCAGGGCGCGCGAGACGGTGCTGTGGTCAAGAATACGTCTGCTGTGTTCGACTGTCCAGTGGCACGTCGTGTCGTTTAGAGGAATTGGCTGCTGTACATTTCCACGTGATGATAAGTCACTACGTCGAGCTATCATTTGTGGCGAGATCACTTGATGAAAAATAGCTACGTAGCTCGGTGGGCTTTACCTGGTGAAATGTTTTTTTTAATAGTTTCGTTTAGAGTGCGTGGTGTTTACACACCGCAATCAACCTCCCTGTTCCTGATGACGACCGCTTGTGTTGCGATCGAAACGTCGTGATATTTTGCATCGCTTTTATTTTATTTTCATTATTTTTCTATCAACATGACTTTACCGAAAGAACCATAGAATATGAATCCGCAAGCAGGTGCTCACATTTAAAGGCGAGTCGAACGAGCGGAACGCCACAACTGGTGCAAATATCATCAGGCACTGAAGTTGACTGTGGCCGGGAGACCGAGGCTGGGTAACCGGGTTCACGGCGCAATGCGCTAACCACCACTACACCACTGCTACAACACGCGCGCGCGCGCGCACTCTGTGGCCGTCTGGAACGCTCCTCCTTCCGATATTCGAAGGCTACTGGAGCTACGCACTTTTAAGCCTAGATTGAAAACTAATTTCTTTGGAACCGATTTTATTGTGTTGAGTTTGTTGTCCTTTCCCCGCACCTCCGATTAGCGCACGGTTGGCTACGTACGTTGTGAAAAAAGTTCAACATACATACAAACATGCTCACACACCAGTGCGTGTACACGCGCACACGTGCACGTACGGACGCACACAAGCCACAGGGCTGAAGGCAGCAGACACAATATTTGTTGTGAAACAACACGTATTCTCCACTGCACATATTCTCATGTTGTACTAGAAAAAAACAACTTTAAGTATTTATTGGAATACATTAATACATATGGAGGGAAGCGGTGACGTAATGGGGAAAGTGCACCGCTTAAGAACCCAGAGAGACATGAGTTCAATTCCCGGCCACGGCGAACATCAGTGGCGAGTGGTATCTGAACCAATCGTACACCGCTGCACCCCTTCATCGACCGCCACTGGCCAGAATAGGGAAGTATGGTCAATGAACCCCCATGACTGTCACGGCATGGGAAGACCTTCATCTTGGAGTGGATTGACAAATTGGCTGTGAATTATCATTAATTGTGAGTACTTTAATAAACATAGACAAATGCACAGTGTGTAACAACACATTCCTGCGGAGGGAGCTGGTAGGAACGTTGGGTTGCTCGGTCAATGGCCAGGGTCAACGGCGGCGTGGTGTATTCCGCAAATATGCCCGACTGTGAGGGCGGGCACAAGCCGGCGTGAGTAGGTTAAACGTTGAGTTTTATAAGGGCACAACGGGGTGACCAGCCCCTCCCCACCCAGCCCCACCCCTCCCACCCCCACCCAGCCCCACCCTCCCCACCCAGCCCCTCCACACCCTCCCCTCCCCACCCACCCCCTCCCAACAGCCCCTCTCCATCCAGCCCCACCCCTCCCATTTTTCGATGCACGACGGACGGACG
This sequence comes from Lampetra fluviatilis, assembly GCF_964198595.1. Taxonomy (NCBI): domain Eukaryota; kingdom Metazoa; phylum Chordata; class Hyperoartia; order Petromyzontiformes; family Petromyzontidae; genus Lampetra; species Lampetra fluviatilis. Next base: position 2,153,801 of record NC_136313.1, on the reverse strand, counting down.
GACACAATAATCCCCTGTGGGCTGGTGGAACCAGGTGGTTCCTACTAGTATAACTGCACGTAGATATCGATTGCCGTACATTGGATGCTAAGTGGAACAAAAAAATACAAAACAAATTTACTGTCCAGGCGCGGAGAGAGGATTGCGTACGGGATATGAAAGGAATGTGAAAGCGGATGACGTTGTTTGGCGAAAAGTTTTAAATTTTCAGGAGCGTTAAGGAAATTGGGTGGAGCAATATTGGCCTCCATTGTGAGCATTGCAACAACAACAAAAAACCACGCAGGACACATGCACTCTTCAAAATACAGAAATCCAAAACAGCATTTTTACTTCCAAGAAAACGAAATGCTTCCTCTCAGTCGCTCATTGGATATGTGCAGTATAGCAAAATTCTAGTGGCGTTGCTATACATCAAGCGTTTCAACTTCGGAAATGCCAGCCTCGAAACATCCCGAATCGTTCTATTGAACTTGACAAACCACTCGGGTGATACGCGTGGAAGTCTGGGACGAGGCTGCCCTGCTCGCTAAACGTGCGGTCGGCAATATATTTGAAAGGCAGTCGGTTTGAAAAAAAAATCTCCATTCTCAAGTCGCACTGATACCCACACAGGCCATATTGTTTGCCTTCTAATTGAAAACACACAAGGGGAATAAGGTGGAGGGGAATACCCAGGATGTAAACATCCTTTGGAAAATTACATTTAATTTTAGTTTTACCGAAGAAAAAAAATTGAGTGGTGGAGATCGCATTGCTCTAGGAACCCGGCGACCCAAGTTCAGATTCGGGCCACGGCTAATGTCAGTGACGAGTGACATCCGGACGAGTTATTGTGGGTCCCCTTCACCGATGCGCACACGTGCCAGCGTGGTGAAGTATGGACAAACCACCTCCATGACTAACGCAGCGTGTTTGCAAAACTGCAAGTTTCCGCAGGTCTCAGCAGCCCAGCGGTTAGCGTGCTGCGCTACGAACCGAGCTCGGCTCCCTCGGTAGAACGTGAGACTCGTTGCCTCAAGCGGCCTTCTAGGCGAGCCCCGTGAAGGGTGCACAATATTTCGAGGCACAAACGAATCGCTTTGACGTAGACGTGGCGCGATAGCCCTTCCGTGCTGTGAGAATGACGTGAATTACAAATGTATCAACCGCTAGATTCAGTGAAGGCAAATCGTAAAGGTTGTAAGCGCATTTTTCTCCGGTCGGAAAATGTGCGATACTGCGTTTGACGCGGTGCACAAGCACACGTAACGAAACGTTCGACACGTAGATCAACAACACTGCCCTGATGAGTTAGAAACAATATATATAGATATTTAACAGGCGAACGCGTCGGGAAGTGGCCCGTTTCAATTGCCATTCTGAATACTTGATCTCTCCGCTTTCAAGCAGCACCATTGCCACAAATGTCACCGATGCGAGGGCTTCCTCTGTAGGGCAGGTGCTGCCGATGAATGGCGATGAGGTTTTTTTTGGGAAGAACGGACATCGGCGGAGGCAGTCGCCTTTGAGAGTGAGGATCGACGTGCTGAGAGCGACATCGCACAAATCAAGGAAATGTTCGGCGAGACGACCCAGTGACGTGCTTACAAAGACAAAGGACCCCCTTATAGCCTTCACGAACTGTTGGGGCAAGTGCTGTTAGCGAGCACCATATGAGGGCCGGCACGGCACACGAGAGGTAGGTGGCCAACACCACGCCAGACCGCCTTTGTCTCCCCAGTGGCGATGTTTTTACACACCGCACTGGGTACTCATTTGAGGCCGAGTCACGCAAAGACAACAACAAAGACAAAGATCCCCCGTATAACCATAACAGGCTGTTGGGGCAAGTGCTGTTCGCGAGTAGCACCTACAAAGGCTGGAACGGCACACGAAGTGGTGGGTTGGCCAGCACCACGTCCGACGGCCTTTGTCTCCCTGGTGGCGATGTTTACACATCGCACCACGTACTCGGTTGAGGCCGAGTCGACCTAGAGGAGGCCCAGGACCGGTTCAGCCACACAGCATGTGGAGGGAAGGGGGGGGGGGAAGGAATTGGGGCTGAAGCCCTCCCTGATAATTTTAAGCCCCCATCCCCCATTCTAATTTAGAGCTCGCAGTCTTCCCAACAAAGCAAAGAGAATGAACAGTTCGCGTTGTGTTCATACGTATTTGAACCACCACGGCGCTTCACAACAGAATGGGCAACATCAAATCGGGACGAGCCGCGCCGAAGCTCTCGACGCTGCCGTTTGGGCGAGCGGTCGCGAGTCGCGGCCCATGCCGCGCGATGAAGATCAAGCGACAAATTTCTTTGGCAGTTGGCAGCATGAGGCCAATTGCGAGCAGTGCGCTGGGCCTGTGGTCTTGTGCCCTTTCCCCCCGGCTCGAAGTAGGCTAAGTATATAAATATATAAGTGCTTCACAAACCAGAGCCGTTCGGAGCCGCGGCCGCCGCCGCCGCTGCTTCGGTCGAATCACAACGAGACGCGTCTCGAGGAAACGCAGCGCGAACAGAGTTGACGCGTTCCGCTCAGTCCGGCAACAATTTATTTTTTAACTGGTTATTTCCTCCCACAAATATTATCCAGATAGTGCCGTCGGTATCGCATCGCGAGGCAAAGGATCCAGATGTCTCGCAGAGGTCGCGGCCGTGACCCATCGCGTCAGGGAACTGACCACGGAAGCGGACGTCGAAGAGCTACCTCTGAGATCTGCTCACGTGACCTCTGGTCCGCACAGTAGAGGGCAGCGCTCTCCCCACCCGCTATGCGCATGAGAGTCGTGTTCGTCACGTGACAGTCAAATCAATACTTTAATTCTTTAAGAGCTGAAATTTCGCCAAATTGAGCAGCAGAACCAAATATAATTTGGTCCATACTTTTTTTTCGTGAGTCATTGGTGACCAGGCTGAGACCATCGAATCACTTACACTTGAGGACCCGGTTAAAATCACTGGCGGCTGTCCGGGATTCGAAGCCAGGAGCTCAATCGCACAGTGTAACAAAAATCCACGAGCGTTTGTGCATTGTTTTCATTCAAGCGAGGGCACAGGCGGTGCAGAGACGAGGGCCAAAATAATTGTAAGTGGGTTTTAAATTCGCTAAGAGGAAGGACAAGTTGGGAGAGAGAGAGCAAAACAAAAAAAAAGGGGGGACCGACGAAAAGAAAAAGAGGCACGAGAGAAGATGGAGCAGCGTGCCGTGGCCCAATTTGGCGACATCCATTTGTTATTACTTACGACCGCCACGCCACCCCTGCTAGCCAGGCCCGGCGCAGCTCAAGGAGTACGCCACTAACCTAACCGTGACCCTATTTTTGTGGCTTGCCTGATTTTAAGCACTTGCGATGCAGCCCCAGGGTCAGCCGTGGAATGTGCTCTTTTTCTTTTCTCTCCTCTCTCTCTCTTTCTCCTGCTTACACCACTCTCTCTCTCTCACTCTCTCCTCTCCCTCACTCTTAAATGTGCTCAGCAATTCAACCATGCGCTGAACTCTTTGGAATAGAGAGAATGTTGGGAAATGAAATTATAGGGTCATGAAGCTTCGTCTGCAAAAAAAATTGCCCCGGCGTTTATCGGCCACACATGGGCGGATTCCGACTGGAAGAATGGTGGTGATAAAAAAAAAACTCCCTCCCATGTCTTGCACGTCTGCATTGCGTACATTTAAACAAATGTCACAGACAGCCCCTCCGTTGAGCCACTGCCGGATGAGGGCCTCCCAACGCCGCGTGAGTCACCGTGGGGGGGGGGGCGGGGGGGTGTTTGACCAGACTTCACGACGGTTAGTGCGGGTTGGTTACAGCGGGGGGAGGGGGGGAAGGGCGCGAACCACTTCAGTCGTCACTCGCCACTGATGGCAGCCGTGGCCACGAATTGAACCCGGGTGGCCAGGCTCGCAGAGCCGCGCTTGAACCGCTGCGTCTCCGCTTCACTTTTGTTGAACACTGTAGACTTTTCGCGACCAATATTATCTATAATGGAGCTTTTATTTGTTCATACTCCTAGTTTTTTCGGTAAAGTCACGTAGGTAAAAAATGAAATCAAAATTAATAAAAATAAAATAATAAGAATTTTATTAATTTTTATTTCATTTTTTACCTACGTGACTTTAAAAAATGTTATGAATTTTTTTTTCATTTTTTACCTACGTGACTTTACCGAAAAACCTAAGAGTATGAATCCTTGCAGTCACGAAAGCTTCAAATCTAGAATTTTTTTTTCGTTGTATTGGGTTAGATCACGTAAATATAAATGCGTCGTTAATCTGGCTGTCGTCTGATCAGGCTGGTTGTTTCAGTTTTAAGTTTCATTTATTTGGTATAGCCCTGTGAGCCATTCGGCTCTTGAATCGGGGGCAACCGCAACAAACAAAAAACAAAAACACGGACAAGGAAACATCTTAAAGTGACTATGTAATTACCGGCGAAACGCCGCACTCGAATTGTAAATGTTGTGGGTTTACAAAACGGATTGCTGAGCTAGCCACTAATAGCCATGTTTTATTTACGTGACGAACCTTACTAATTGGCTATGTCGGGTGGTGGCGGGTTTAACGACACATTTATATTTAATGTAACACAACAAAAACTCTATAATGGACCGCTTCACTCCGTGTGTATAAACGTTTTTGTTACTTCTAAATACGAGTGGAAACATTCTTTAATTAAAACATTTAACCCTCCGTACGTGCGAGGAAGTCGGTACCGATGTTTGCAGACCTCAGCAAATTAATTATGAGAAGTCACCAGGACCTGTGTTCATCGATTAAAGACGCCAGAGATATTTCATCAGGTGTGCAACGGTGCATCGATTCCTGGACTCGGATTGATTCCCGCAACTCTCAATGCATGCATCTGTATCACGCGCGCGAGGATCGATAGTTTACAATTCATGCAAATGCAGTGCTCACGATATTCGCTAATGTTACAATTAGGCTAATGGGGTGAACCGAACTGTACGGACGAGAGGAGAGAAATAATGCAAACGAGTCAGCAAAAAAACCGAGACGGACATTTTCTATTTACATCTCTAATTCATATTGCTACCCCCGAATTGACCATCCATGACATTGGCGGCTGTGTGGGCAATTAAACAATAAGTAACGTACAGCCCCCCTTCGTCAATCCACTGCTGGATGATAACCTCCCCATATCAAGTCGGCAACGGGGGATTGCTTTACCATACTTCACCACGCTGCTCGGTGCGAGTGTGGGGAAGGGGGCGCCTAAGGCCACTTTGGTTCTCACTCGACACGGACGGGAGCCGTGGCTGGCCGGACATCGAATCCGAGGTCAGCAGCGCAGTGCACGAAACCTGCCGGGCTGCTGCTGCGGCCTTGAATCATTTCGTGCCCAACGAGGAACATTCACGCGTCGGCTGGGGGGGGGGGGGGTGCAGGTGAGAGTGCCCCCCAAGCAATGAGAGGCGATTCACAGATGCGCGCAAATCATTTCACGCGAGCGGCTCCTACTCAGCTCCGAAGCTCTGCGTTCGGCACGCGGTCGCGGACTCGACGGTCTGCCGAGTAAGCCGGAGACGCAACAGGAGGAACGGAGAGAGCATAACGTTGTTCATAGCAATCATCGCCATCGTCACCAACATCGCCATCGTTACCATCATCTCCATTGTTATCATAATCACCATCACTATCGCCACCATCATCACCATTGTCACCATCATCTCCACTGTTACCATCATCACCATCATCGTCAACATTGTCACCATCATCACCATCGTCACCAGCAACCCAATAATCGCCATCGTCACCGTCATCAACGTCGTCACCGTTGTCACAATCGTCATCGTCATCATCACCACCATCATCATCATAGTCACCTTTGCCATCGATACCATCATCTCCATTGTTACCATCATCACCATCATCACCATCGTCACCATCATCATCACCATCATCACCATCATCTCCAGCATCATCATCGTCACCATCATCGCCATCATAACCATCATCTCCATTGTTACCATCATCACCATCATCACCATCGTCATCATCATCACCATCATCATCTCTTACTTACACCTCACCTCTCAACATGTTTTTATTATTACTCAGCGAGAAAGTGATTGCAGACCAAATAAATTGTTCAAAACCAGACTGTACGCACAGTACACAGATTAAATGAGCACATCAAATGTCAGAAGCGAACCTGCATTTCAGAGGGCTGTCTCGCTGTTGTCATTTTCATTTAAGCCGTTCATATGTGACCTGAACATAGCACCTTCAATGTAGTCTTAAGCTGATGAGGTTGTGGACGCATTCATACTATTTACATGTAATCCGCTCCACAACTTTGGTGCCATCACACCAAATGCCACTCTCAGTAATTCCTAAATTCACTCGATGGTCTTGAAATAAAATAAAAAAAAACATGCGCGCATCCCTATCGCTTGAGCGTAATTCACGGGCTCTGAACGAAAATTTGCAATAATTCTGCCAAAAAATTGGGCGCAGGCTTGAGTTGTGTAGCGGCTGAAGCGTTATCATAGCGTCACAGCCGAGAGGGGGCAGCCCCGAACACGTGACCCGGCTGTGACCTCCAGGGCCTGGCCACGGCTGGGCTCGCTCCGCACGTCGGCCCCCGAGGGGGGTCTGCGTTCGGCTGATCGGACCGAACAAGTGTGAGGCACAACGCTGGGCGCGCGGATTCGTGTCGAATTAAAGGGCTGCGTTGACAGCGGTACATCGGCAATAATTTGAATGAATGTATATATCAACGGAGGGCCGTCGGTCGGTGCGATAGCCTCCGACATCACTCGCTGTGAACGTTTGCGCGCAAGTCGTAATGGTCAACGTTTGTTGCATTGTGGAATGTTTTGTCTTTTCCGTCAATGGTTTATTTTTTCAGGATTATTGCCACTGTAGTCACGGGATGAAGGTTCCGTTCTGCCCGTGGTAATAAAATAACAGCAAGAAAAAACTATCCGTGGAAGAATTCGTCGCGGAAACAATTTCCGGAGATCCCTTGAAGCGACCTGTTTACCCGCCTTGCTGTTACAGCAAGTGGTTTTCATCACATGACAAGCAATGAGTTGTCTATATTTAATAATCAGAACTGGATTTTATCCAAATTCAATGGTACAGCCAACAAAGGCTTTTCATCGAAACCCCCAGTCACCCAACATTGCTCAACTAGAATTCTACATAGCAACAATTGCCCACTCATGCAAAAAAAAAACTGGTCACGACTAAAATTATGGAGACTCAGTGAGGCTCTCCAGGGTAACCAACCAAATAAATAAATACACATAACAACATATGTTTTGTATTGGTCAGTGAGAGATCAATCAGTGTCCTCTGCTGCCCTGACCGTCGGGAACGCCTTTCCCCCAGCCACCCCTGCAGCCGACTCCCCCCGCCCCTGTGCAAGAAACGTCTCAAGGCGTCATTATATCTTAATGACATTATTGTTGTTGTGAAACTTGGCGCATTGTTTCAACCGGCGTGCCGTCTGGGAGATGAAGTCGAACTGGCGAACCCCCGGATTTCAATCCCGCGGCGTGCGATCTAACCGCAAACACCACCGTGGCTGCCCCCCCTGCCCGCCCCCCCCCCCCCAACTACCATGCACGAGAGAGAACGAGCAGTGGAGTGGAGCGTTGCACGTTTGCGTCGATGAATCCGGGAAGGCCGCGTGGCAGCTGCGCAAACAAAACCCTACACCGTCAGTAACCGCTTATATACAGTCGAGGGCCCCCCCTATCCTCCCACCCGACCCCCCACCCCCTCGCCCCCCCCCCCACCCCCGAGTTAAAAAGTTCACAGCCTATCTCCTCCATCATCCGCGCCGGACGTGAACTCAGTGCCGCGGCCGAGGCTGACAGATCTAATTTGCCTGACGCGAGAAACTTCCCCGACTCTACCTAAAGCCGCGTTGGGGTCACCGCCAGCCGGATCGCTGGCAGCTCCCGAGTTCCAGTTCACGCTGAGAGGCAAAATTGGAAAAGCTTGTTACGGCCGTGGGGTCATACCGGGGGGAAAGAGAGAGAGAGAGAGGGAAAAATGTGGCAGACTAATAATGTTTTACTCTTCATGATTCCCTCCCTTATTAGTGTGGGTTGTGCTGTGTGTGCAGGAGGGGGAGGGAGGGTGGTGGGTTGGGGTGTTTAGGGCACTGTGCTATGTATGTTGAACTTGTGTCGACTGCATTCGGCCCCGTGGGCTTTGTGCGTCCGTGCGTGTGCGCGTGCGCGTGCACACTCACTCGCGTGTGAGTAGGAACTTCTTTCGCGCCGTACGTAGGTGCGGGAGGGAGGGTGGGAAGGACAACAAACTAAACACACACAAAAAGTTTAACCCCGCACCGTCAGTAACCGAACTCAGCGACCCCGCTCGTTGCTCCGCTCATGACGGACATCGGTGGCAAATATGAGCACCTTGGTGCAGTGCGTAGCCACCAGCACCAGAAAGACAAAGGTGGCCGGGCGCGAGGCTGGCCATCCACCCAGGCCCCATGCCCACGCCAGGCTTCCGTGGGACGCTCGCTAACAGCACCTGCGCCCGACAGGCAGTCTGTTCAGGGCTGCACGGGGGGGGGGGGGTAATCTCCGTGTTTTGCTCGAAGACAATGCGAGACGACCTGCCAAGGGGGATACGATGCGTCAACATCGGGCTCCATCCGCACCGGTTAAGATGACGGCGAGCACATTGGCGGTGTGCATCGCAACACGTGGTTCCGCCATTCGTCGTGGTGGCGAGATGGTGACTACCTCGCCTGGTATGCAGGAGGTCGTCGTGGCTTTGATCCCGACCCTGACGCATGCTGCTGTATGTTTGGAGTTTGCGGTGTTTCTCTCTCTCTCTTTCATCATCATCACCACGGTGGCGATGTGTTTACTACCTCGCCTGGTCTGCAGGAGATCGTGGGTTCGATCCCGACCCCGGACACCTGCTGTATGTTTAGAGTTTGCGTGTCTCTCTCTCTCCCCGTGGTCGCGTGGATTTTTCTCCGGGTCCTCCGATTTTTCGCTCCACATTTAGAATCAACATCACGCGCTTAGAGTATTGGGCTGCTATGAATTTCAATACGATTAGCCAGTTCGTCGAACTATCATGTGTGGCCAGGTCGCTTCTGAAAAAGAGCTTTACAGCTCAGTGGGCCAGCCTTACCTGATACAATATTGAATATATAAATATATAGATAGTTTCGGTCGGGGGCCGCTATTTGAGGCCTCGATGGGCCTCTCTGAAAGCAACCGACCGATCGAAACTCGAACGGCAAACGCTTTTCTCGGACGCCCATCTCAGTTCGTCATTTCTCCGTGTAACCCGTTTGCTCGTGCCCTCCTATCCTCCTCCTCCCCCCACCACCACCACCACCCCCCGTTGCTCCTCAATTCGTTTCCCGACGTCGCGCCCGAGGGAACGACCCGGGATGCGTCCCACCTGCACCTCAACTCACACATCGCTCCACTCCGCCGGCCCCTCTGTTTTGTTTGTGTAGCTGAAAAGTCTAAATTAAACTAGGGTTTTTTCTCTCTCTCTTTCTGTGTGTCTCGTACACTACACCGATTGTTTTCCTAGGAAAGCCTCACTGAGTCTCAAGACCCTTTCTCGGGAGGGTCCTGCCAAGTGCCGTGGGTGACAATTGCCACGTTTCCCAATTCAGTAATTTTCAAGTAAGTTTATTTATTTATGAAACACGGACCGTGACGCCGGCACACAAAGGCATCACCGCAATCGTTAATGTCCACTGTGAAGCTGACTCATTGTGTATTTACGGTTGATACGCCCGCGGTATTATCCAGGGGGGAGCTGCCTCATTCAAAAGGTAGCATCACCGCAATATCTCAACTGGACTTCGGCCACCCCAACGATAGCCCACTTTGACCCAGTGAAGTATGTTCAAACAGCCCCACGTGGCCGACACGGCGTGGGGAAGCCCTCATCCAGCACTGGGTTGACCAACGGCTATACAGTTCTCATTCAGATGACCATCAAGCCAAAACCTTTTAAAACTTTCACGTTCACTGAATTTTTTTTTTTAAACAAAATATTGTTTTATTTCAATAACATACCATAACGTATTGTAATTGAAGCAGTGACATCGTATTCATCTCCAACATGTTTGACGCAGGCAAGGAGCTTCAACTCACAGCTCCGTCGGATTTGGATCTCAGTTCGCTCCACGACGATTCGGCAAAATTGTCACGATTCACGTTCGCGGTTCCAATCGACAACCGATTCACCGTGTCAGCATTGTGCACGAACGAAGCATCCGTGGTGGCTGCAGGGGCCATATGAACCCATTACACACAACGTATACGATACATAAATACATTGCAGCCATTCTCGGTCCACCAATGGATGGTCACGAGTGATTATTTTGATAGCACGTCACCGTGCTGGTCAGGTGTTGAGTTGGGTAATGGGCGGAGGGGTTAGGGCAGCTGCAGATTGCACTCGCCACTGATGTTTAGACGTTGGCCAGGAATCCAACTCGGGTGGCTTGGGTCGAATAGGCGACCGCTCCGCCCACACAACACAACACACACGAATCGAAAATCACATTTGACTTGACGATGCACGTGTCGTGATCTTACGACATTGTATTAACCGATGAGTCGATGCATCATCATAGCACGATATGTGCTATCAGGCACAATGACTCTCGCTGAGTGGGCTTGGGCAGGACAAATGCAGCTCTTCGCGGATGACGCCCGGTGGTGGAAACGAACATGAGTGTCAGGCCAAGAGAGGGAACGCGCCCGGGAAGACCTCCACCGTGGAGATGGAGCCACGAAACGAGTTCGTGTGCAAGCTGCCCGACGGGTCGGTTGCATCGTAGGACCGCAAGTGATGGAAACAACTTGGGGGGGAGGCCTTCATCCAGCAGTTGATTGATCGTGGCTGATGATGACGATGACGATTAAGTGCCGGTGCGTAACATTCCACGTGCGTTTCTCAAAAATGATGTCTGCCCATCTGCGTGCGTAATCTTGAACGTGCCGCGCGGACACTCAGACGACGCACGCGACTGGGTAATGAGCCGGCGCTCGTGTCGCTACATTCCCGGGAATAATCTCAGTGACCTCCTCTGCCTGGAAGGGTCCGTGCCTCGAGTCAGACAGCGACGGCACCGCGCGTCTCGTCTCCGCGTCTGACAGCCGCCGCAGCTGTAGCCGCGAACTCATCTGCACTGACTCACAGAGCACCGCGAGCATGATGATGCGTGGAAGCGGCTACACGGAAAGGGTTTGGCGTGTGGGGGGGGGGGGTCGGGTGCTCGGGATAGGAAGGGAGAGGGGAAAGGGGGCAGCGAGGTCCAGGGTGAGAGGGGGGGGACGCAGCAGAGGGGGCGGCGAGACGAGTGAGGCTTATTTTGCGAGCACCAGGTCAAGTCAAGGGCAGCGGGCTTTGATTGCAATAATTTCTCATCTGTCCCCGGCACGGCGACGTGGGCGGAGGGAGGTGGTGGTGGGTAGGGGGGGGCATAGGCACTCCCTAGAGAATAGCCCAGTGGCAGCACGGGCCGTGACCTCTAGCCTTGGCCAAACCCAGGCATTTGAACTCCGCGACAGATGCTGCACTAGCGATTCGGGGGAACGAAATCCGAAAGTTGGAGGCGAAGGGCGGGGCGGGGAGGAGGGGGGACGCGGTTAAATGGAAAGAGTCGCTTGTGTCGCGTTGACACCCCGTGACCCCCGCGGCATGCGGCTATGGATTTTTGTTTTCTTCCCCCCCTCCCCCACCCCCACATCGGGCACGACGGCGCAAAAGCCGAAGGCAAGCGGCACGATCCGGGGATTACGGGACGAGGAGGGCGCGGGCTGCGATGGGACATTCGCGGTGGTGGCACGGCCGGTTGAGTGGTGGGGGCTGGGCGGGGGGTGGTCGAGGTGGCATCCGTCGCAAAAGACACGCTCACAGCGGCACACTCAATCGATGATGGCTGCGTCCGTTAGGGCCTGCGCGTTGTTGAACTTCCTTCACCGAACCGTGCGTAGCCAAGCGTGCTGATCGACGGTGCGGGCGAAGGACAGCGAACTGAGCGAACAAAAAAACGACAGTTCTCAAAAAATGAGTTTTGAATTGTGATTTAAAAGGCCTCCGCCCACGTGCGCTCCCTGTCTCGCGTCCAGGCGAGCCGTCGAAACTTCTCGGCGCAGAGGAAGGACGTGATCCGCAGAGAGGGTTTGCGAGAGGTCTCATCAAGAATCGCGACAAGTTTGTACGCAACTACATATATATATATTTCTCTCTCTCTCTCTGTCTCGTGTTTTTATTCAAATATCCCCTTAAGGGGGTTTCTCGCTTCAATGTAGCGGGCGAGCAAAGCAAGCATACTGACATTGTTAAGTAACTGTAACAAATACACACGACATTTGACATTTGCAATGCCTCATGAGGTTAACAAATACACGAGGACGATGTTTCAGACAATGGCCTTTCTTCAGGACAGATAGAAATTAGGGCACAGAGATTTGGCCGACTTGACAATTGGAGATCACACTGCACACCGTGTGGTCCTGAAACACCTGGGACAAATGGACCAACTTCAAATGACATTCATACAACACATTCCTGCGGAGGGGGCTGGTAGGAACGTTGGGTTGCTCGGTCAATGGCCAGGGTCAACGGCGGCGTGGTGTATTCCGCAAACATGCCCGACTGTGAGGGCGGGCACAAGCCGGCGTGAGTAGGTTAAACGTTGAGTTTTATAAGGGCACCACGGGGTGACCAGCCCCTCCCCACCCAGCCCCACCCCTCCCACCACCCACCCAGCCCCACCCTCCCCACCCAGCCCCTCCCCACCCTCCCCTCCCAGCCCCTCCCCACCCTCCCCACCCAGCCCCACCCTCCTCTCCCCACCCAGCCCCACCCCAGCCCCACCCTCCCCACCCAGCCCCTCCCCACCCTCCCCACCCAGCCTCCCTGCACGACGGACACAATAATCATCTGTGGGCTGGTGTAACCAGGAAGTTTCTACCAGTATAAGCTCAGCTCTGCCACCGCTACCTTGGCATGCAGAGGTGCCGCCCTGCAAATGCTCGATCGTCCCACTGCTGATGGAAGGGGCCTTCAGTAAGCGGGAGCTCGGGAGAGCCTTCATCGAGAGAGGGTGCGTTTTCACCGACTCTCTTACGCTGTGTCAGACGTCTTGGAAATTCACCACGCTGTACCCCACCACACTCGATCTGCCGTTCCACTGAACTGCTCTGTACCCACGCTTGCCGTTGGCTGGACGGAGGCGTGGACGTGGCTGTTGGGAGGGGAGCGGGGATTGGAGGCAGATTGCAGAAACTTGCCTCGATTGTTTGCACAGCCGAACCGGGAGAGTGAATCTGCGGTCTGTAGATTTCAGGCCCGAATGTGGTTTATGAGTGTACAGACTTGCATCGCAGTCCACGTGTGGTGCATCTGCCAGTCAGTCAAGCCACGGCACCTGGGTCTGTCCCGTGACCTCCTGCCAGCAGCGAGCCTTCGACACTTCACGTGGTCTCAAGGTGCACCTAGCCTGGCTGTAAGAGCCGTGGCGATGTCACCGCCGCTTAGTGGAGAACGGCTGCTGATGCTTCTGTAATTGTTGTTGCAGGCCACAGTATCTAGCCATTATACCCCGGCAGCGTCCCTATCTTATATTTATAAATATAAAAATCTGACTTCCGTTACCCCCTACTTTACATGTGTATTAAAAAAACAACTAAACCCCTTCAACTGCCACCCACCCTTTGGTGTTGAATGCCAGGCAGGTGGTTGGCTGGCATTAAAGCGCCCGGTGTCCTTTCAGAGCGTTTCCTCTGTTCCCTCTGCGGGAACAAATCCGTGCGGCGCTGGCATTTTCGACGGTGGCCTCGGCTCGACGCTGGAATGTTTCAATTTCGCAGCTCGAGGAGCAAATAAACTCAAAATAAACACCGACGGGGCATGCCCTTGTGGTTGGTAGTCTGTGAAGCCATCCACCCCCCCCCCCCAAACGTACAAAGGCAGCCAATATAGTTAAGTCACATCCAGTCTGTTTTCTCGCTGTCACACTAACGCGCCTGTCGAAAATGGGCACAATGTCTCCATTTTATGCTCGCGTTGTCCCTCCGGGCACGGGGGGTCTTAACCCCCGCGCCCTGGAAAAGCAACGGCTTTAATACTCTGATTACTGGGTTATTGATTGAACTGGAGACCGACGGCAGCGGTTAAAGCCCCCTCCTGTGCAGAGGGGCCCGGCGGCCGGCCGGGGGCCGCTTGACAATTGCTGAGTTAGCGCGAGGGGGTGGCCACGGCGGCGTTCACGAGCCTTGCTTGATCTTGCGGCGTCCGCGGTTGGGAGAGAAATCGTCACTCGCTCACCACCACCACAACCCCCACCCCCGCCACGAGAATGTGACACAGTGACGGTGAAGGCGCAGCCCTGCAACTGCTTTGTTCGACGCCACGGCGTGCTTCGTACACAGGGGGGGGGGGGCGGGGTAGGACTCCGTTATTTTATTTTATTTCCATTATTACTTTTATTAAATTTTAATTTTATTTTTTACCTACGTGTCTTTACCGAAAAAAACCTAAGAATAGGACTCCACGATTAGCGTGGTTGGCTACGTACGGTGTGAAAGAAGTCCAACATAGATACGATATATAGAGGCAGCTCTCGCGAGTGCCCCGGGGAGTACAGCGAAATTTGGCCTACTCTTCCACGCCGGTGAAACGTCTAGTGGGGATTACAATGTATCTTTGTTTTAATTATTATTATTTTTACAATGAAGGCTCTGAGATCATAACGATTACTGACACATTGTCATCTGCATATGTGTGTGTGAATGCGCAGCTCGTGTGTCGATCCACTGCTGGATGAAAACCTCCCCACATACTCTATGTTTTTTTCGGTAAAGTCACGTAGGTGAAAATAAAAATAACTAAATTGATTTAATTAGAAAAATTATTTAAAGCTTTCGTGGACTGCAGGGATTCATATTCTTGGTTCTTTCGGTAAAGTCACGTAGAAGGGAAATAATAACATAATAATTGTATTGCTTTATTTTATTATTTCCGTTCTACGTGACTCTACCGAAAGAACCAAGAATATGATTTAATTTAGTTAATTTTATTTTTATTTTCACCTACGTGACTTTACCGAAAGAACCAAAGAGTATTGATCCTTGCAGTCACGAAAACTTCAAATCTATAATTAACCTCTCCACCCGTTGCAGGCAGTGAGAGTTTTTGGACCATACCGCGGTGGTCAGTACAGGATGTAAATGTTGGAGGGGGGGATGGGAGGATAGACCAACAGTGGATTTAACACGTAGGCTTTCGCGACCAATATTATTCACCATTCTGGCGAATTGCCCGATGATGCTGGATGTAATTGCCAGCGAAACGTCGTACTCAAAAATTGAAAATGTTGTGGATTCACTCTTCAACACACCGGTGGGCTAAAGTAGTGAACTATTTGTCTTTTTGATTTAAAGCTTTCGTGACTGCAGGGATTCATATTCTTGGTTCTTTCGGTAAAGTCACGTAGAAGGGAAATAATAAAATAATAAAAATATAAAACAATAAAAATTATCACATTTCGACTGCAACACAAGCTATCATCATCAGGTGTGGAATCCATGGCAAAAAATTATAACTTTTTTTGCTGTGAAATTTTCTTGCTGTGGATTTCACACCTGATGATGATTGCTTGTTGTTGCAGTCGAAACGTCGTGAGAATTCTTATTGTTTTATATTTTTATTATTTTATTATTTCCCTTCTACGTGACTTTACTGAAAGAACCAAGAATATATATTGTCTTTTGTCAACGCGACACTTTTTTGCTGATTGGCCGTGTCGGGTGGTGGAGGGTTACGACACATTTATAAATAACGCAATCTAACCCAACAGTGGATGTTGTTACACTGCCCTCTACTGCCCACGATGCCTACTACACCTGTTGTGTGCTTGACAGTCATCCATCAAAGAATGATTCAGCCTCAACCCCGCTGGGCTTCCGAGGTCTTGACGGGATCAAACGCACGCTGGGCGTTTTAATCATAGTCCAGCGTTTCCATCATCTTGCGTCTCAGATAGAATATGTGCATTTCTATTTTACTTATTTTATATATATAAGTTCTGGGATGTGTTTCCAGTCCTCACAACCCACCACGATCAGCCTCGACGTGAACACGGATCAATTCCACTCTCATACAAGTCACGCCGCTGCACACCGCACGCGCCTGATGGTTGGCGGGTCGGGGAAAGTTGTGGGTGGCTCATGCACGGGGGCAACGATGTCAGAAGCGCAGACGTGAGCACGAGACCGCGTGCCAAGCGGCGCTCACAGGGACGCGGTCACTTACGAAACAAATGGAGCAACAACAACGGCAACAACAACGACAACAACGAGAACAACTGGGAAGTGTTTACACTATGAGACATCTCCTTTACAAGTGGCAATATATAGTAGTAGGTTTTTACCCTTTCAACTGGTACAAAACTGACACCTTTATACAAGGGATCATGTTTGCAATAACCACAACACAAGCAGTCAAAATGCAAACAAAAAGAAACAACTCTGATAATGGTAATGATATGCACTGTCCTTGAAGTTGATTGGTCCACACCCGAGACAGCTTTTCTTAGAGCCTAGTCTCCATTGGTGTTGGACCAGATGACGCCAAAAGGCGTACAACTCAAAAACAGCGCACTATCAGAGTATTGAGTGCACTATCAGCGTATTGAGAGCTTGGGGTAAGCATTTACTATATCATTATCATTATCAGAGTTGTTTCTTTTTGTTTGCATTTTGACTGCTTGTGTTATGGTTATTGCAAACACGATCCCTTGTATAAAGGTGTCAGTTTTGTACCAGTTGAAAGGGTAAACACCTACTACTATAACTGGCAAGTGCTCAATAGAGTCGGTAAAAACGTGCGCTCGGACTGACATTGATTGACGACGGGAGGAGGGGTGGGTGAAGGCCGCGTAGATGAAAGAACGAACGCAGGGTTTTCCAACACCTCCGATTTGCACGGCTGGCTACGTACGGTGCGAAAGAGGTCCAACACGCATACCTATAACATGGGCAGGGTCACGTCACGAGACGGGACGATGGCCGATGGTCAGCAGGGATGGAGTGGCGGCCAAGACATGGAACGCGTTCGGGAGAACGTCCACCGAGGTGGAGAAGGAGCGGTGAAATCAGCTCTCGTGCAATTGCCGGCTGGACTGTCGTCGCATTTCAGGATCGTGACGCCCCCTTGGGAAGGCCTTCATCCAGCAGTGGATTGAACATGGCTGCTGCTGCTGCTGCTGATAGTGATGATGAAAAAAAACATACACACACACACGCGCGCCCGAAATATTATCTTGGCAAAAGTAAACGGCCACAAGTTGCTCAATAGTTAAGTTTAAACAGCGCGAAATACAAAGAGCCACGGAATGGAGAGAGAGGAGAGAGAGGGGGGAGAGAGAGAGAGATGGATCGGGATTCCCAATAGCGCAGCACCTCAAAGCCACTGTGCGCAACTGATGTTTGCGCCCGCCAGAAATTGAATCATCAATACTGATAAAGAGGGGCAAATTAATCGAGCCGCCTCCAAACAGGCGGGTAATTCGTTGTTCTCACGCGTATGGATCTGCCGCAATTCATGTTGACATCCGCACCCCGATACGTTATCAATACTGACAGGGCAAAATCAGCCTCTCATGTTTCTGAAAGTGAGCGATGGCGGAAGGGTGGTGGAGGGGGGGAGACGGGGACACGATGGGGGGCCCCTGCACACACGCACACGCACACACGCGCACACACGCACACACGCGCACACACACACACGCGCACACACGCACGCACACACGCGCACACACACACACACGCGCACGCACACACACGCACACACGCGCACGCACGCACACACACACACGCACACACACACACACACGCACACACGCGCACACACGCACACGACTGTCTCAATTCCTTTTGTCAGCCGCGTTCTCTCAGTTCATCAGAGAGAGAGAGAGAGAGGGGACGAGTGGGGGCGACGGGGGAGAAGTGAAGATTCGAAATGTCAGTCGAGATTTAAAAAAGAAAGGGGGGGGAGGGATATAAAGGAAGGGAAATGAAAAGAGGGCTGGTTCAGTTAACACGTGGCATGGTGGCACGCAGCGTAGGGATGCTCACCCACCTCAGGTACCCCCACCCCCCACATCCACTCAAACTTAAGGTAAAGTAATGAATGAATGAATGGATTAATTGTTTTCGGCGCAATGTCACTCCAATGCTGCACGAGGAAGGCATTCCCACGCCTTGTTGGCAGTGGGAGCTGATTGACCAAACTTCACCCACGCGGGTGGGCGGAGGGCGGAGGGCACCCAGAACGGGTTCACGTCTCACCCACCCAGTCACCCACCACCGCCACCAACACCGCCTGCGAACCGGTTCACGTCTCACCCACCCAGTCACCCACCACCGCCACCAACACCGCCTGCGAACCGGTTCACGTCTCACCCACCCAGTCACCCACCACCGCCACCAACACCGCCTGCGAACCGGTTCACGTCTCACTCACCCAGTCACCCACCACCGCCACCAACACCGCCTGCGAACCGGTTCACGTCTCACTCACCCAGTCACCCACCACCGCCACCAACACCGCCTGCGAACCGGTTCACGTCTCACTCACCCAGTCACCCACCACCGCCACCAACACCGCCTGCGAACCAGTCCACGTCTCACTCACCCAGTGACCCCACTGCCGCCGCCGAACCGGTTCACGTCTCACCCACCCAGTCACCCACCAGCGCCACCAACAATGCCGCCGGGAATCGAACTCCGTCTCCCTGGCTCAAATCGCAGCGCGCTGACTGGCTAGGCCATCGCCGCATCCCCTTAAGCCTTGCTCGCGACTAATATAATACAACCATCACAGAGCCGCAGATTGATCTTTAATTAGACGCGCATCCGTCATCAATAAATGTTGTAAATAAACATTGTTTTTCTTTTGCTCCGGTCAAAACAAATCGTCGTTCGTGACTCGCGCTGATATGTAAAGTCGGGAGCGGGCACAACCCCCGCTGCGTTTTAGAATGGCCATGCAACTCCGTGACCCCCGAGTCCTCCCCATAACCCATCTGAGTTGCGACGTCACGTCGGGGCCCTTCTGCGTCCGCGCCGGCGACAGCACTCGGTGGGGTGGGGGGGTTGCCCCCCCCCCCCCCCCCACATTCTCCTCCTCCTCCCGTCAAGGGCCGCGCTTGGAGCACGACGCAACTTGGGTCACGTTGACGCGCTTGCTCCACGCGCTCTCTCTCTCACGTGAGTTCAGAATTACGAAACTGTTGAAGCGACATAGCCATCGCTCGACGAAAGTGCCGCACCATCACGCGGGCAATTTTGAGCAGCCAAATACTCTGAACGCGTCACGTTGATTCTCAACGCGGAACGGAAAGCACCGGGGAGGACCCGGAGAAAAATTCCACGCGGCCACGGGGAGAAAGAAAGAATAAGCAAACTTCGAAAATTCAGCAAGCGTCAGGGTTCGGGATCGAACCCACGGCCTCCTGCATGCCAGGCGAGGTAGTTAACATCTCCTAGCCACCGTGGCGACCGGCGCCGTTGCATTCTCGAGCGGCGTGAGCGGAACGGTGCCTTTTACTTTGTCATCAAAGTACGCGACCGCTGCTGAAGACCACCAAAAGCTCATCCACTTCCGCCTGCGCCCCACCGGCTGCCCCCCCCGCCACCGCCGTATCCGGTTCTCTGTGCGTTTAGCAAACCTCTGTTCACGTTACGTAGCCGCACAAAGACAAAGATCCCCCGTATAGCCTGTAACAGACTGTTGGGGCAAGTGCTGTTATCGAGCACCTATGAAGGCCGGCACGGCACACGAGGGAGTGGGTGGCCAGCACCACGCCCGGACGCCTTTGTCTCCCCAGTGGCGATGTTTACGCACCGGCACCGGGTACTCATTTGAGTCGACTTAGCGGAGGCCCAGGACCGGTTCAGATAATCGTCACTGGTATTGGCCGTGAGCGAAATCGAACTCGGGTCGCCGGGATCGCAGCAAGGCGCGCTAACCGCTACACTACCGCTTCTCTGCGTAGTAACACGCACACACAACACAAACACAACACACACACAACACAACACACACAACACATAACACACCACGCACGATCGTCTTGCATTGCGAGAAACGTCGATTTTTCTTGTCCGGGCGTCTGTAAGTCCCAGCGCCCGCATAACTTTGCGACGACTTCACCGATACGCTCTCAAAGTCCTCGGGCTCCTGATTCGACTGAAAAGAAGGCAGCCACCGGTGTATTATCGATGAAGAGCTGCGCATGTCGTCTGATGACCTCTGACCTATTTAATAAATAACTGAAAGTGGTCGCAGAGGCTTCGGTTTATGGCCGCGTGTGCGATTAAATTTGTCACCGCAAAAAATGATTTTTTTTGCGGTGTAACTTTACCGAAAGAACCAAGAATATGAATCCCTGCAGTCACGAAAGTTTTAAATCGAAATGTTTTTGTTTGTTGAAGAAGCGTCACCCTTCTTCTGTAAGAAGGACTGCTACTGGCCTGCACGTCGTAGTTGTCCTCCCGGTGCATGGCTAGGACGCACAGTGTGATTGTTGTCCTGTCCGTGTCGTTAGTGTTGTCGACGTTTGCTACTCGAGGCGACGAGGCCGAGCAGCGCTGTTGGGAGCGAGCGTGCCACATCATGGGGCGCAGTAATCAACGCGACGATAGCCTGCAGAAGGCCCACGACGGGTCGAAGTGTCCACAACGGGAACCAGCACCAATCGCAAATATCTGTAAAACAATAGAAGATAAAGGCGCAGGCCTGCAATTGCTCGCCCACTGCTGTCGGAGAAGGGGGGGGGCTGGGTTGTGGGCAGCTCTAGAGAGCCTCCTCTCGACGATATGATGTCCTGCTTTTCTCCCATGTTGTTCAGGGCCACACTTCACCCCGCCGCATGCAAACCCTGCGCGCCGCATTCACAACTGCCACGTGGACAAAACAAGGAGGGTGGGGGGGGGGGCGGATTTAAAAGAGCCTGTCGATTATTTCAGCTGCCGCTCCGGGAGATGGAACCGGTCGACGTCCCGATTGCGGGGGTGCATTAAACCTTGACTGCAGCATTGCACCCCCTTGGTTTCCAATCCAATTGTTTTTTTTATAATGATCATTAATACACGGGGTGTGATGAAACAAAGCAGTTGTGCTTTCCGTGCCTGTGCGTAATTATTGTTTTCTAACAAAAATCTGGCCATGTGTCTCGCACCCCCCTCCCCCCCAGAAAGTGCATCTCGCACCCTCCTCCCCCACAGGGGGTGCGTGCCCCCCCCCCCCCCCCGAGGTTAAGAACCACCGCATTCAAACCATCACCTCGACAGGTGTTTGACCAACTGCGTGACTTAACCGAAAGAACCAAAGAATAATTCCTGCAGTCACGAAAGCTCCAAACTTGAGATTGCGTCAGCGTCATTTCCACGAGCAGCGTGATCGCGGCACGAGCGCACCAGAGGAGCCTCACGGTGCGCCTCCAGCACCACCCCCCCCCCCCCCCCCCCGAGCGAGCGAGCGCTATCTTCGGCGCGTCGTCAATGATGTAACGTCACTAAATATTTCATAATGCTGACCCCCAACAGCCCCCCTCCCATTAGGGTTTACCGCCCCGGCGAGAGGATCGGGCACTTAGGGTGAGCAAACACTCAGAGGGGGTCGTGGTGGTGGTGGTGGTGCCGGTTAATCCCCAGGGGAGAGGTCCCGACGGTTCGCTCCGCACATCGCCCCGCGCGACGGGGACTCCCCCCCCCCCCTTGTTCCGTAACCGACACGACGGGGTGGGGGGGGGGGGTGCAGAGGCTGCAGGCCCCAGCCCAAGGCACTTCGGATTTTGAAGGCCAATCCTCCCCGAAATTCTTCTTCTCTTCTTGCACCACCCAGCCTCCTTCGTGGAGGCCCGCTGGGTCTGCAAACTCCTCGCAGCCATTGCAGCAGCAGCAGTCTTCCGCCTGTACAATACTATTCAGAGCGATTTGTCAATTCACTGCTGGATGAAGGCCCTTCCCTCCCCTCCCCACCCCGTGTCGTTCATGGGGGTTGTGTGACCATACTTCACCAGGCTGGTCAGTGCGGGCCGTGCGAACGTTGCTGTGCATGCTGTGTGTTTACATTTCCACATGTCCAGGATCACGTGTGGATGGACTAGACGGGTGTAGGCCTCCTCCCTCCGCCGCAGTCGTCCCAGCTGCCCAACCTGGTGTGGCCGGGCCTTGCCATTGGATTTCGCAACTCATCATTGCGCAACTGATCTTAAACCCGCTCACGCTCCAGCGGCGTTGCATATGCAACGCCGCCGGTGCAGGTATATCATCGGGGCTACTTTGCCGTCCAGGAGACGCGTGTTCAAGCGAGGCGGAGTTGGATTTCTCCGGCGACAATCACTCGACGTGCGGCGTGCGTGCGCACGTCGGTGCGCGAATCATTACGCGCGAGAGGAGGCGTGCGCGTGCACATCGTTGACGGATCGGCGCACGGAGCGGAGCGCATCATCATCATCACCATCATCATCATGATTATCATCACCATCATCATTATCACCATCATAATCACCATCATCATCATCACCATCATCATCATTATCATCACCATCATCATCACCACCATCATCACCATCATCACCATCACCACCATCACCATCGCGAATGAGCGCCGGCTCTTGATTGAGGCGGCCACTTCAACCCAAACCCCGGGCGAACGTCCGCGGCCCGCTCACCCGGCCAATCAAACCCTGGCGCGGCCCGTTCCATCATGCAAAACCGTCCCCGTGATCATCTCAACGCCGCCCGACTCACCCTAACTCCTGCCGACGTTTGGGGACTCGCCAAAAATAACTCTCCGTGCCGGGCTGCATCCATCACGAGCGGCATCATCCCCTCTGCTGCGAGCCGCAACCTAATAGGGCCGGCCCGTAGGCTCGGAGGATCAGCCCGGGTCGGCCAAGTTCATCCCGGCGAAATTTCCTCCGCGTTCCCTATTCCCAGCACCGCCGCTGTCAGAAGGGGGCCTAATAACACCCTCTGACGCCGCATTAACAGCAGATACGGGGACACAAATCCGCGAGCCGCCAATTCATCACGGGGAGTCGCGGAGACTCGTGTCTCTCGGGCGAGCGGCACGAAGGGTCATCGGTCAGTCAAAGGCGGCGGACGGAGGGCGCGTCGCTGGGATGCGGCGGAGGAGCGCACATCCCGAAATTCGTGATCCATCATCGTCGTCGTCGTCTTCGCCTTGGCCGTCATCGCCAACCGTCGTCATCGATGCCTCCCTCACTCCCTCACCCCACCCCTTCTTCCTTCTCCTCCTCCGCCACCATTCATCACCCGCGGCCACCGCGCGCCACGGTCATCATCGCGTTTTAATTCGGAGGTGAACGCGGTAGAGAGTGAACACGCCTTGCACCAGCGCTGCCGCTAAGCCCGATTCACCACTGGCTGTTCCTGCTGCCGTTTTTTTTTTCCTTTCCACCACGCTTCGAAGGCGGTGCACATCATCGGCGAGCCTACCTCTCGGGTAGCGGGGATCGCCGCCTCTCAGTGGGCTTGTAGGTAACAGCTCGGCACCGCAATCATCGAGGTGACCCATCGCGGGGGGAAACAAATATTGCACGCCGCGCACTCAAGGCTTTGTCTTCACACGCGGAACTTTCGTCGCGTATTTTTACGATCGTCATCGTCATCATTATCATCCATAATATAGTTTTTTGTTTGGGGTTAGATCGCGGAAATATAAATGTGTCGTTGAACCCGCCACCACCCGATACAGCCAATTAGTAAGGTTTGATACGTAAACAGAACATGGCAATTCGTTACCGGTACAGCACACCGGTGTGTTGGAGAGAGAATCTACAACATTTACAATCTGTGTACGACGTTTCGCCAGTAATTACAACTAGCATCATCAGGCGGACAGCCAGATTTGTGGAGAAATCTTCCTGTTTCGTTCATTAAATAGACGGAAACATGTGATGACGTCACTTGTGAGCCCTTCACGTGCGGCACACGAGGGGGTGGTGGCCAACACCACGCCCGACCGCCTTTGTCTCCACATCGGCGATGTTTACACACCGCACCGGATACTCATTTGAGGCTGAGCCGACCTAGGGGAGGCCCAGGTACGGTTCAGTTAATCGTCACTGGTGTTGGCCGTGAGCGGGCTGCAGTTCTCTTACCATACGCACACACACACACAAGTATAGCGGACATACCGTAGACGAACGCGCACGTACCAGAGAAGTACAAATGTGTCCCTCGTACAAAGTTGATGAGATAATTCACTCAGCAACCTTAATTACACCCATTATGGTAGATTATGCTCTGCAATAAAAAAAATATATCTCCTGCTGAATGCGCCGCTTAGAAGCTTTTAATGTGAGAAGAAGTCGGAGAGATATTCCCATTTGTAGAATGCAAAGCACACACGCCTGGCAGTCGATTAGGGGCGGGCGTAATGAAACTTAACGTTCTCCCGTTTCAAGATCCACCCAGACTCGCCCGGAAGCGCTCTGCGTTCACATTTCAAGAGCGCCCTGAAACTGTGAACGACCATCTCATCAGATCTCCGCTCGGGGGTCTCTTTCGCGCTGGCGTTCATATTGCTGTCACTTTCGGCGAACCGTCCGTCGGACGAAGACGTTCACTGCGTCGCACGCTATTTCGATGCGCTTTTGCGACCGCCTGGCACGTTCTGTCTTCCGATATTAGGAAGCCACTGGAGTTATGCACTTTAAAATGTAGTTTGAAAAAACGAATTTCCTTAAGAACTATACTCTTAGATTTTCGGTAAAGTCACGTAGGTAGAATAATTGAAATAAATAATAAAAATAATAGAATAATTTTATTTCTATTATTGCTTCTTATTATTTTTTTATTTTTTTTTCTACCTACGTGACTTTACCAAAAAAACCTATGAGTATGAATCATTGCAGTCACGAAAGCTTCAAATCTAGAATTCCTTAAGAACTGCTTGTTGTGTTTCGTTTGTTGTCCTGTGATGAGCACGTTTGGCTACGTTCGGTGCGGCGAAGGATGTTCAATACACATAACAAAATACAAAAGCGACCAGGCCCATGGCCAGAGGATGTTTTGTTTGTTCATTCCAAACCAGATCATCGGCGGTTTTGCAACGGACGACGGCGCTTTGATTTTCCGCAGCGGCTTGAAAATCCAAAGTTTCGTCGCCCCGCGGTGCGTTTGGGGGAAGTTCCTTCTCCCCAACCGTTGCCAAGCGCTCCCGCGGCGATCACCATCGGCAGTCGGACAGGGAAACGGCTCGTTCCACCCGCAAAGTAAAAGTAATTGCGCCGCAGAAAACTGCCCGGACTGAAACACCGCACTTGAACAATAACTACAACACCAACATCAATGATGAGTATAATACTCAGCATGTTGTCAATTCATTATCATCATCATTTCATGTTTATTTCACACCCTCAATGCAGTGCCTCTCCAGGTTGAAGGCCACCCTCACCGTGCCGGTCATGGGGTTATGTGACCATACTTCGCCATGCTGGTCAGTGCGGATTGGTGAAGGGTGGCACCCAGCATGAAGCTTGTGACCTTTAGGACGGCCACATTTTCAACTAATTTTGAGTCAGTGCACTGGTGGTCTAGACAATGCCTTGAGCATTGTACATACAGCGCGGTGGTCACATAGGGCGTGATGGGAGCGGTACTTTCCTCATGTTTGTGAGCAGCACACCTCTATGTATGTATGTTGAACTTCTTTTGCATAGTACGTTGCCAAGCGTGCTATTCAGAGGTGGCCCCACCTTAGATCTAAGGAGGGGGCAATGGGGGGGGGGTGATAGGGGTAAGCCCCTCGCACAACCCCATGAGATATCAAACATAGGTATTGCATTGATATTTACCAGAGCAAACACATTGAATATGCATTCATTGTTATTAATGCAGTGCCCTATTTAAGAATCTTGACATTCCTGGGCATTGGGGAGTCTCTCGATCTGCCTCCGGCGTCGCGAGCGTAGAAATCCCAGCGCGCACACGCCGCGAATCGCCGAGCCAACTATTTCCGCCCACCGGGAAAGATCCGTGGAGAAAACCCACGCGCCCCACAGACTCCCGAAATATCGCGCACTGCTTCCAGTCTCATTTGGTGGGGTGGGGTGGGAGGTAGGGAGGAAGGGAGGGAGAGGGGCGTGGTCACGACCAACCCTTTGTCACGTGGCTTGCTGATGAAGCCGCCGAATCTCCGTGACCCGCGTACTGACCGTGACCGGCTCTGGCAGCAGCGGAAATCGGTCAGACGCCCCCCACCCCACCCCCCTAACCACCCACCCGGTCCACCCCCCCCCCCCCCCCAGAGCCGCTCCGTGCCGCCGCTGTGGGGTAATAATGAGGGACAGTTAGTATCCCTCCCATAAATCACCCGGACAGGGCGATCCTCACCTGGAAAAACTAATTACGCTGCGCGCCTCGGCCAGCGTCGGGTAGAAGAGTGCGGAGAGCGGCAGAGGTAAGAGGGGGGGGGAGACGCTCCAGCTATTGATCTCCCCGCGGAACCGCGTAGCGACGTGTCACAGCCGAGGAGGAACCTCATTAATAATCGCGACCGATTCCTCGGGATAACGCCGCCACCACCACCCCCCCCCCCTCACCACGCGCGCCAGGGGTGGGGGTGTTGAGAGGGGGGGGGTGCGCCCGATGCTCGACTATTACGGGACGATCATTTGGGCGCATCACGCAGCCCCCCCCCCTCATCCTCTCCCACCCCCCCCCCCCCTCGGACGACCGCGAGAAGATCGCGGCGCGCAGATTTCTTGGAGGGGGGCGGGGGTGGGGGGGGGGGGTAAGGGCCTTCATCCAGCAGTGGATCGAGAACCAACGGACAGGGACGCGGGGAAGAGGCACGGCGCGTCGTTCGTTTCGCGCGAGCGGGAAAGTTTCGTCGATCCGCTGCCGGATGGGGCGGCACTCCGCACCGCTCATGCGGGAGGGAGGGAGATGGGGGTCTCGCTTGACAAATTTCTTCTCCGCGGTGGTCGGCAGAGGGAACGGCGACACGTTCGTCGATGGTGTCGGCCGCCCACGGCCGCGAATCGAAGTGAGGTCGCCGGATTCCGAGCCCGATGCACCGGCCGTTCCGCCGACGAGCGCTCTTCGAAGGGAGCGGTGGTGGGGGAGTTTCTCGCGGGCAGCAGTCCCAGCGATGTCGCCGATTGAAGTCTAAAGTGCAGGTAAATGGTGGTGCTGCCGGCACGAATGGGTAACGCATTAGCGAAACAAGCCAGATCAGAAACACGCCCAGGGTAGGAACATCCCGTGGGCGAATGCATAGCGCACCTCCGATTAGCACGGTTGGCTACGTACGGTGCGAAAGAAGTTCATCGTACATGAGGATACCATTTACATATCCTTCTCCTCCTAAAGATAGCCCGATTGTTTATCTCGCAGAGCAGTGACGACCCGCCATGTGAGAGAACGGCCCGCAGAAGCGGAAACACAGAACTACTTCTGAGGCCACGTCAGGTGACTTGCACAAAAAGAGGCCCTGCTCCAGAATCACTGCTCGTTGTGTGACATTCAATCCGATATTTAGAATTTTCAGCGGTGCCTTTTGGCGTCATCTGGTCCAACACCAGGGTGAGACTAAGCTCTAAGAAAAGCTGTCTCGGGTGTGGTCCAATCAACTTCAAGGACAGTGCATTCATTATCAGAGTTATGTTTTTTGTTTGCATTTCGACTGCAGGTGTTGTGGTCAATGCAAACATGACTCATTGTAATAAAAAAGGTCTCAGTTTTGTTGCCAGATAAAAGGGTAAAAAAACAATGATCATATTTTGTTACTGGCAAATGAGGTTCCAATGGAGCATTGACATTGGCCAGTCCTCCGCTACTCCGTATCTCAACCTCGCTAAAGAACAACCGCAACAACCCTGACTTTTTTCCTCTCTCCCATGAATGCGCATTGAAATAACTCCCGCAAAGAATGAAAACCCACGTACCTCCATCGGAAATAAATACACACAGCGCTCGCGATGCCTTGTCGTGTTAGGGCACTGTAGAAGTTGTTGTCGTCATCATCGTCATCATTGAAGCCGATCTATTGTATGGTTACATTGTAAGGACCGAGTAACATGAACGAATTAAAACGAATTCATCAGGTATATCACGATGTCCTTTTCTGTTGTTTAGTATCAGAGTATGAATACCGAAGGCAAGTTATAGAAAGGTTTATTGCGATCAAAATTACGAAACACCAAGACCGGCATGAGCAGGTTGTAAGTAAAGGTGAAGGTGTAACGGTGAGTGATGTAACGGTGAGTGGTGTAACGGTGAGATATGTAACGGTGAGTGGTGTAACGGTGAGAGATGTAACGGTGAGTGGTGTAACGGTGTAACGGTGAGCGGTGTAACGGTGAGCGGTGTAACGGTGAGTGGTGTAACGGTGAGCGGTGTAACGGTGAGTAACGATCTCGCGTCGCCGCAGCCAAAACACTGCGGCGAGTTTCTTAATTGCCCCACCACCTCCGTCCACTCAGCAGTCCAAACGTCTCCGCCACGGGGTTTAATCGATCGGCAAGGCAGCTCGCGTGCGGCGGGCCCAAGCTGCGGGCACTGCCACCTCCTCCTGCGACACGTTTGGCCAGCGCGGCCGCAGGAGGGCCAAAAGATCCGCTTCGAAAGCTTCCTCCGCCGAAGGACCCGGTGGGCGTTCGGGGCCAGGGGCCTCTGCCCATTACACCCTTTGGCCTCAAAGCACCAGCGGCGTGATCACGTCGGCGATGAGCTCGGCAGTGGGAGAGTGGTGCGGTTGGGGAGACAATTCTATTTTTCGTTTCTTCGCTCCGTGGCTTTCGGCAGCGGAGTCCGCCGACGATGACCCGGGTGGCGACCCCCCCCCGCGCCCGGCCCGCCCGGCCCGCGCGAGACACTCGGACGACGACGAGGACGATGACCCCCTCCTCGGACTGGAGCCGCCCCGAGGGCTCCCGGGCTGACGGCGCGGGCGGACAAGGGCCGGCAGAGGTCGTGACAGCTCGTCGATGGTGGGGGGGGGGAGGCGACGGCGGTGTTAGGGAAACAAACGACGGGGGGGGGGGGGGTGGAGGAGCGGCCTCCGCCAGAGGTGCTTGGCCCGCACGGCCCCGGCGTTATTGGCTCGATATTTCTTGTTCGCCGACGAAAAGCGTGTTGCCCTCCTCGCTTTCTCGCGGACGGAGCGGTTCGCGCGACTTCGTTTGAGCTCGCGCGTTTGTCTGGTGTGTCTGTGTGTGTCTGTGTGTGTCTGTCTGTGTGTCTGTCTGTGTATGTGTGTGTGTTTGTCTGTGTATGTGTGGCTGTGTGTGTGTGTGTGGCTGTGTGTGTGTGTGTGTGTCCGTCTGTGTATGTGAGTGTGCCTTCTGTGTGTGTGTGAGTGTGTCTGTGGGTGTGTCTGTGTGTGAGTGTGACTGTGTGTGTATGTGAGTGTGTCTGTGTGTGTGTATGTGAATGTGTCTGTCTGCGTGTGTGACTGTGTGTGTGTGTGTGTCTGTGTGTGTCAGTGTGTCTGTGTGTGTGAGTGTGTCTGTCTGTGTGTGTGTCTGTCAGTGTGTATCTGTCTGTGTGTGTCTGTCTGTCTGTGTGTGTGTCAGTGTGTCTGTCTGTGTGTGTGACTGTCTGTGTATGTGAGTGCGTCTGTCTGTGTGTGTGTGCTGTGTGTGTGAGTGTGTCTGTCTGTGGGTGTGTCTGTGTGTGAGTGTGTCTGTCTGTGTGTGAGAGTGTGTCTGTCTGTGAGTGTGTCTGTGTGTGAGTGTGTCTGTCTATGTGTGTGATTGTGTCTGTCTGTGTGTGTGACTGTGTGTGAGTGTGTCTGTCTGTGTGTGTGAGTGTGTCTGTCTGTGAGTGTGTCTGTGTGTGATTGTGTCTGTCTGTGTGTGTGAGTGTGTCTGTCTGTGAGTGTGTCTGTGTGTGAGTGTGTCTGTCTGTGTGTGTGATTGTGTCTGTCTGTGTGTGTGACTGAGTGTGTGTGTCTGTCAGTGTGTGTGTCTGTGTGTGTGAGTGTGTCTGTCTGTGAGTGTGTCTGTGTGTGAGTGTGTCTGTCTGTGTGTGTGATTGTGTCTGTCTGTGTGTGTGACTGTGAGTGTGTGTCTGTCAGTGTGTGTGTCTGTGTGTGTGAGTATGCCTGTCTGGACAGCAGTAGTGTAGTAGTTAGCACGCTGTGCTACGAACCGGGTTCGATTCTGGGGCCTCCGCTCGGTCGACTCAGCCTCAAACGGCACCTGGTGCGGTGTAGAACCATTGTCACTGGGAAGACAAAGGCGGTCAAGCGTGGTGCTGGCCACCCACCCCCTCGTGTGCCGTGCCGGACTTCACAGGTGCGTCCTTTGTGTGAAAACGGAGAGGAGCCACAGGATCGGAATCAATGTGTGGCCCAATGGGGCGTTGTTTAAATCGTTACCGTCATTACCATCATCGTCTTCATCATCAGCCATGATCGATCCACTGCTGGGTGAAGGCCTTCCCAAGCCAGTTGCCGTTGAATGTAACCGTAGAGACGGAAAAACAACGATAGCGAGTATCAAACGTGTGGACGATTTCGGAGTAGGTTTAAGCCAAACATTCCAACGCCTTATTAGGAGCAGAATTCTCACTGAAGGAGTTGCGCTTTCAAAAAAATCAAGGTCTTACAGCCGGCTGGGTGAGCTGCTGCTGTATATAGATAAGGGGAAGATAGAGATACTACTACGGTGCCATTATCCCACGCCGCTGCTCTCTCCATTACCCCTGGCTGGGGAATATCTTTGCCTTCGAGGGCCAGGCCAGAGCATAAATAAAGATGCGACCAGACGGCTCAGTGGGCAGAGCGCTGAGCTTGGCACTGCTGAGGTCCACGATTCGAACCCCGTGATGAAACTGTGATTAAACCGGGTCCTCGGCTATAGCGAGCTGATGCTCTCGACCCGGTCACCAACGACTGCACACACGTAACAAACAAAAACCAACACATCCATCAAGTTATTGTTGCCGTCATCAACAATGTGGCTTAAATTCCAGCTCTTGAGGATTCCTTGTGGGACTGTCACGATTCTGCGTAGAGTGTGGTCACTGGAATGGGTCACTTGCAAGGGATGTCAGAGGTAGCTCTGTGGCATCCTCTTCTGTGGGGCGTTCTTCAACACGAAGGCACTCGCTCTGGGAGAGATTTGCGAGGATATTTCTGCGTCTCGTGTCTTGACTCCGAGAGCAGCACAGTCAGAATATACTTGGGGAAAAATTGACAACTCAAAGAATGTGGATCTCTGCAGTCACAAAAACTTCAAATCTAGATTGACAACTCCAAATTTACGAGACTTTTTTTTTTTAATAACCACACTCAATGGCTCCCTTCAGATTGAATATGATCGCTAGTTATGTGTGGGACAAGAATAGAACGCTGCAGAGAAATGTTGGCAACATTCACAAAGTACGGTTTGTACCAAAAAGTCGACTTGAACTCGAGCAACGAAAAATCGCGTCGACAAAGGCATCTCGGAGCGGTTGATTTAAAATAATATTTACTCGAACGCCATACAATTTAAAAATAAATATATCAGCTACGATACATTTCGTTGAAAATAGTACGAAAAAAAGAAAGCAGCCAACTCTCGGAAATATCATTAGACAATAAACAAAATCTTGCCACGAAGACCCATGACTAAAAATCAAGCAATGACCGTGGCGAATAGAAGATTTAAAAGCGCATCGCAAAAACGATAAAGAAAAGAAATGAAAAGAACTGCATAAAAAAATAACAAACAAAAAAATAATCCACACGCGGCAGAGACTTCGGCGCGGAAGGAATAAAAAAAACCGCAAGGCCCCCGTGTCCTCGTCTCTCCGGCCGGGTTCGTCAGCGCGGCCGCAGCGATTGAGATTTAATCTGAGGGGCTGACCGCTTCTCCAAATCGCATTATAGTTTGCGCGCGGGCGAGACGCCGTTTAAACTGAGGAATTATTGCCTTCACAGGCAATAGAGATACGCAACGCAAATTGCAGCTCCTTTTTTTTACAAACGCCCCATTCCAAACCGCGGTGGCAAGGGAATCCATCTCCTGCCTCCCACAGGGGGAGCGAGGGAGGGAGCGGGGGGTGTAGGGGGGGGGGTTAGCGGTGGTGGGGGGGGGAGGGTCAGGCAGCGTGAGGGGCGGGAGGGACAGAGAGAGAGGGGGGGGAGAGGAGACGCACAAGGCTCGGACGTGCCTCGCGACGCTACCGAAGCATTTACGGCAAAAAAAAACGCAGGCGACATCACACCATTGCCCAATTTTCTCCGCGTAATTGTGGGTCAGGCGCCTCCCCCCCCCCCGCCCCTCTTTGTAATATATTAGACCTTTTTTACCTGAATAGCAAATGCCAAATCATACAATTATAATGATGGAAACGCTAATTCAGCATAACGGGCTCTTATCGCATGGCCGCATGTTCAACACTTAATTTAGCGGCCGGCTCGGAGGCCGTGCGCGCCTCGCCGCCGTGAATGGCCCCGCTCAGAGGTCCCGCCGAGAAATGAACGACCCAGATGGAATCTGGGTTTGCACAATTAATTCCTTACTGTCACGACCAGACAGGCAAATTCATTCCCGCAATCTTCAGGTCCAGCTCCGCGCGAATAAGAACACGCACGCGCGATGGTACACCGTTCTGGCCGCGCAGACGGAAATCCCACGCGACGCGCGGTTTAAAATAACTGGCCACGCGATCTTTGCGAAATTTTTCGAGGACCCCTTCTCGAGTCCCGGTCCCGCCCGACGGGTAAACCCACGGTAATTCTGACCGATGGCTAACAATTAGAAGCGCCCCCCCCCCACCCACTCACCCACCCCCCTCGGTTATTATTGTGCACTCGACGGAGGAGCGGGCGGCGCTGTAACTGCAACCGAGCGGAGGGGGCCAGGGCCAATTTCGCAAAGGTTAGCGAACGTAATGTTTGCGAAACACGCCGCGGGTTACAACAACAGCTGCAGCCCATTGTGGAGGAGTGCCCGCCGCGTGGTGAGGAGTCGGTGGGGGGGGGACCCCGCGTGGCCCCAGCCTACTCGGGACGAGATGCCCTCGAGCATTTTCCCACAACAACCACCACCACCGCTGCTACCCTACCCCTCTACCCCAATCCGTCCCACCCCAACCACCCCTCCCATCGCTCGCACCTCCTTCCAATGCAAACTTGGTCTAAATTACAGCAAGTGCTTTTGACCTCACTCTGAAATCTCCCTCCCATTATTCCAAAACTAAACCATAGAAATATTTTTTTCGTTTTTACAGGTAAGGCTTACCTGAGCTGCTTATCTCTCTTTCAGAAGCGACCTGACCATCTCAAATGATAGCTCAACGAAGTGGCTTATCACGTGGAAATTTATAGCAGCCGAATTCTCTTGAACGCACGTTGATTCTAAATGTGGAGGGGAAAACCGGAGGATCCGGAAAAAATCCGCACGACCACTGGAAGAGCATGCAAGCTCCAATTATACAGGCATTGATTGTCAGGTTCGGGGTTGAACCCACGACCTCCTGTATACCAGGCGAGGTAGTCAACATCTGGCCACCGAGTCCGTGTGTCCTTTTATTAAATAGCATACGTTACCAGGGAGTGCCGTTCACGTGGGAATGGCCGGAACTCTGAACGCTCCGTAAATCTGTTCCCGGCGATCTCCGTGAGCGCGTTATGCGCGCAACGCGTTCGTAATGGACGCACACTGCCCGCTGTGACGTACAGATCGGTAACGTGGCCACACTGATGCGAGGAGATGGAACAAAATCTCGAAAACGTCCAACACGGGCGTGGAGAGGTGCGCGCTTGGCAATGTGCCGAGAGACAGAAAGAGAAACGTTGCAGAGAGAAGCTACGCCGTTCGACCACTTCCGTAATCCTGAAAAAAAACTGAAATAAAATAAGCTCATTGGTACGTCTTCAGGTCGGTAGACGAACCGAGGCTCCCAGAAGGCCACGCGGGGGGGCGTGTGGCACAGTTGCGCGACAGCTCACGTCGAGTGCGGGCGTGAGTACAATGCCTTTTAAAACAACGGCACATTCCGAGATACGGCGGTGAACGGGACCCCAGCCTGCAACTTGCAGACGTCTCGGGATGGGAAAGGGGTTAAAGACGTGGCTTTGCGCTGTCATGTGAGGCTCGGGCGGGAGCCGTCGCTAGAAGGAGTCGGACTAACAACCGAGTGACAGCCGAAGGAGGGAGCTCATCTGAGAGGATGCACATCACGGAGATGGACGCTATTTCTGAGAAGCAAAAAACTTTTATTTATTTTTTCTCTTCGTGTTTTGCGTTTAGAGTATTTGGTTGCTATACATGTCCACATGATATGCCAGTTCGTTATGGCCAGGTCACTTCTGATAAAGAAGTACATAGCTCAGTGGGCCTTACCGAGTAAAATAAAATATCCATAATATAGGTTTTTTTGGGGTTATATCGCGTAAATATATTACGCGTGTCGTTAAACACGCCACCACCCGACACAGCCGATTATCAAGCTGTGTCACGTCTACAACACCTGGCAAGCATCGGTGGTCCCTCAACCGATTGCTCATCAGGCCCCGTCCCGTTTAGCTTCTGAGATCTGATGGAATTTGGCACATTCAAGGTATTTGGACCGTATGCATATTACATTATAAAAGCCTGCTCAGATCATCTGCATCATTAGACCTTCATTGCCAGTACCAAAATATAATAATAACAATAGGGTTTTTCCCCTTTATTCTGGCAACAAAACTGAAACTTTTTTTACGAGGAATCACGTGTGCATTAACCACAATACTTGTGGTCAAAATACAAACAACAAAAACACTGATAATATATGCATTGTCCTTGAAACTGATTGGTCCACACCAGAGACGGCTTTCTTTTGAGCCTCGTCTCAATTGGTGCTAGATCAGAGGACGCCAAAGGCGTACAGCTCAAAGACAATGCCACTATCAGAGTCAAACGGAACGCGATGTCTTTTCAAAGTGTCTCCCCTAAACCAGCAATTGGTCGCCCCGAGCCCACGGTTTAAATGTCCACATTCCTGTTGCGGGTTCTGGGTCGCACCCCAGGATAACCGCCACCACTAACAAACACACTTCACACTTCACCCTTCATCGTCGTGCCGCGGTGACGAGCGGGCGGCCTCCGGCGTGTCACTTAACCTCTCGAGAAGAGCGCTCTTCGTCACATCTAAACACCGCATTACAGAACAGCGGCGCCGCGCCATTAACAATCCTCCTTAAATACGGACTGACGAGCAGAATTAATCGCGGACATCCATCCATCACTACGGGGGCCGAGGCTAATAGGGTCACATAAAACGAAAGTGATATTTTGCTTGGAAAATGGAATAATGTACATCTCCGCTGAACAATTGTTATTACGTCCATTAGCCGGAGCCATAAATGACTGCCCCCCCCCCCGCCCACTAATGGTGAAAGACTAAGAGGGGGGGACGCGTTGCAGAGCACCGCCCGTCGCATCCGACTCGCCTTCGGCCCTCGAATCATCACCACGCGCCCCCCCCCCCCCATTCCACGTGCGTCATTAGCGGAGACGCAGCCGCGTTCGTTTGCTCATTAAAGGCAATTAACGGCGAGAGACTAAACATCGCGCGCATTAATAGAGCATTTATAGCAATTGTGTTGTTTGTTTGTTTGTATAAACAATGACGTTTCCGTCACCTTCTGCGGTGGGGGGTGGGGGGGCGTTAACCTCGGGTTGTCTTTGTTTCTTCTAGATTTGAAGCTTTCGTGACTGCAAGGATTCATACTCTTAGTTTTTTCGGTAAAGTCACGTGACTTTACCGAAAAAACTAAGAGTATGTCTTTGTTTCTTTTCGCGGTCGACAGTCGCAACTTGCGATTAATTCCCGCGGGGGGTGGTGGGGGAGGGGAGAAACGACTCGGTGGCAGCAACGGCATCATAACGAGACCGCGAAGTAAACAAACGAACGGCCGAGCGATTACGAGTCGTAAAAGGTGTCCCCTTCAGTAATCGCGATACGATGCGCAGGCCACGCCGTGTTTGTCGAATGCTTTTGAGCGGCGGAGTCGGTGGTGTCATTAGAAGCGAAACTTTTTGTTGCGCCGTGGGCGTCGAGAGAAAATGAAACACTGGTCAACACACCTTTTCTGGCATAAGGTATTCCAACGGTCTTAAGGTAATTTTGGGGTGCTAATTCCAAATCTGGCATCAGTTTTTGTCGATCACATCAGGTTTTTGAGATATCAAATATTGAATTTTCAAAAAAAACTCCAGAAGAAAAATATTAAATAACTGTGGATATCTACATCAAATTATATTATAAACACACTATCCTAAAAAATACAGCACCATATTTTAACACTAAAGCAGTCACCGACTCGCAACAACTTGCAATCATAAGTGACAGAGTTAATTTCGGGTAAAATCACTGAAAATGGGGTATGCCGATAGCATAAAAATGAGACGTTATAGAGCAAATCTGAGATCAGATTTGGAATCAGCACCCTGAAATTAGTCTAAAACAGCTGCAAAAGTCCAGGCCAGAAAAAAAAGTTTTTTTTGTGTTGACCAGTGTATAATCCGAACCGGAATGGAGGAGTCGCCGTCGTGGGTGCGCGTCGCGAGGGGGAAATGGAACGCGGCCCGCGCGGCAGCGGCCCAGCCGTGTGAGCTCAGCGCGGATCGCGCGCGCGGTGGAGTCGACCTCGCTCGCGTTTCATCTCGGGGAAGGATGTGCGGCGTCGCGTTGCGCTGCGCGTGTGGAGAGAGGCCTCTGGTCGTCTCTTTGCTTAAATTTTTTTTTTTAATATCCCAAAACTTTTAATTTTGGCGGAGATGGATGGGAGGGGGGACGGGGTCGATCCCGCGAACCTCAAATTCTGCTGCGTTTCAGCTGCTCTCCGTACGCCTTTAGATGTTTTGTTTCTTTTGGAACATTTACAGCAGACAAATTGGCCGACGATAAGTTTAAAGGTAAATTCGCTTTTTTTTTGGTAAGTAACGTTTGTAGTTTTACACTTTGGCCCACGCCGCACATAAATAACTTCGTTCTTATTGATCACGGGAACGTCCATTTCAACTGAAGGTCTTGCTCAACACTGACAGTGCACGCGCGTGGTGGGGTAAAGTGTGGGCACTCCGACCTCGTCTTAGACGTCTGCACATCGTGCAAGATGAGGCCACAATCTCCTCGGCAGAGGGGCCTTCTCTCGAGCTCGCGCTGATGAGGGAGACCTTCCGAGAGCAGTGCCACTGGGAAGCAATTGCAGCGCTGTGCCTTCACCCAATGCTAACCGTGCGACAATGGAAGCAATGTGAACTCACCACCCGTAGTTTCAGTTTTCAGTTTCAGTTAAATGTATTTGGTATAGCCCTGTGAGCCATTCGGCTCTTGAATCGGGTGCAACCGCAACAAACAAAAAACAAAAACATGAATGAGAAAACATCTTAAAGTGACTATGTAATTACAGGCGAAACGCCGCAATAGAATTGTAAATGTTGTGGGCTTACACAACGGGTTGCTGAACTAGCCACGAATTGCCATATTTTATTTACGTGACGAACCTTACTAATTGGCTATGGCGGGTGGTGGCGGGTCTAACGACACATTTATATTTAATCTAACCCAACAAAACCTCTATAATGGACCGCTGCATTCACCACTCGTAGTGTCAGGGCCCGAGGCGTTTCAACATTAATTCGGCGATGATCGTCTTTTATTCTCGATTGCTGGTATCAAATCACGCGACCTCCCATACACACGACGGTAGCGCGGTACGACCCTTATTTACGCAGCAGTGAGTCGGGAAGCTTTAAGCAAAATGCCCGGTCGGGTGGGGTGTTGGGGGGGGATTGTGGGACTCCTGTACATTTTGAGAGGGGAGGGAAAAGGGTGATAAGTCCATTGAAAAGCAACGGTCGCAAGCATTTAAAATCAGATAGCGTGCTTTATGCCCATTACGTGTGTATTGTTCTGCCACTCTGGGTTATTAGCTTGAATGATATTGGGCCATTGAAGACGATTGCTTTGCGGGTGAGCGTTTGCGCGGCTACGGGGTGGTGGTGGTGGTGACCTAACCTTAGCTGTTCCTTTGATTTATAGACTATTTCGGGCACTGCATCCCTCCATTAATCACTGGCTCCCACCTCGTGAACTCGGAGACTTTCTCCCCGAGTTATCATCTCCTTAACCTTCACTATCAGGCGCCGGCCAAACTTTAAATACGAACGCGAGGCGAAGCCGGGGCGTGCGAAAAGCGGCCACGGTTCGGATCGTCCGCTTGCAATTTGGGTGCGGGCGTGAAACCCCAAACAATATATATGCACGATACAAAAAAAACCACGCGATACTTAAACAATAAAGAATAACCCGACGTGGGAGACGTGTAATGGGAATAGCGATTGCGCTCGCGAAACGACGGAGTAAGACGCTGCTGATGTACGCATCAAGCGGCTTCCCCTCCCACCCACCCAATGGAGCTGCATCGACCACATCTCTCCTGGTGCGCCGACTCTCTCCTCCCTCCCACCCACCCCAACCTCCCACTCAACTACCCCCCCCCTCCTCCTCCCCGTCCATCCATTAAACGCTCAGTGAAATCACCATTATCCGCCTAATTGTCGCCATTAATTGGAAAGGGTTTGCTTTTACAAGTCAAACAACTCCGCGCGAGCATGGCGTGTGCGTGTGCGTGTGTGGCGTTTGTTATTTAAGTTTTAAATCACGCTCTCGCTGAGCAAACGGCGCCAAAGGCCCGGAATGCCAAGCGGTCAGCAACAAGCAGCGACGACTTAAGGTGTAAAATAGCTTAGAGTCCGCGTTGTTCCTTGGGCAAAGAGACATGACGGGGGGAGGGAATTCGAAATGTGGAGCGGTGCGAGGGAAGAAACAGACAGGGGAGTTTCTTATGTATTTAAAGCTTTCGTGACTTCAGGGATTCGTATTCTTGGTTCTTTCGGTAAAGTCACGTAGAAGGGAAATAATAAAATAATATAAATATAAAACAATAAAAATTATCACGACGTTTCGACTGCAACACAAGCAATCATCATCAGGTGTGAAATCCACAGGGAAGTGTTTTCACCATCAGTGTGGTGAGTGAGTGGTTTTGTGAGTGAGTGGTATGGTGAGTGAGTGGTTTTGTGAGTGAGTGGCTGAGTGAGTGAGTGGGTGAATTTGTTGCTGTGAACTGCAGCGTGGTAGTTGAACGTTGTGAATGTCGCGGAATCAGTTGGCGAGGTTCGTGGCAACATGCAGCCGAGGTATTAGCGATAGAAGAGCGACCAGGAGGCGACTGGTCGCAAGTAAGCGAGTGACTGCAGTGAGTCGGTGAGGCGCTGGATCATCAATCACCCTGTGTTAGGAGAAACGCACGACCCTGTCCATAGCTGGAGCCATCAGACGCCCAGTGTCGCCGTCTCCTCCTCCTCCACCCCCCCCCCCCCATCGATAACGTGAGCAAGGGGGCTGTGTCACAATGGCACGTAGCACCTCCAGCACCGAGCGTGTGTGGACAACACCGCCGGAACGTCCCAGTGTCCAGCACGGAGGCCGTTGGCTTGACCACACCGCAGCTGAATCCACGAAGACCGGGGGATATCTCTCGGCAATGCGCCCGGTGTCATCACACGTTGGCAACTTAAGCAGCGATGGGCCTGGGTAGTGCTTGGATGAGTTGCCGTCCGTACATAGCAGGTGCTATAGGTGGCAGGAACATGATTCGGGCAGCAGAGAGCAGTAACAGCCAAATGCTTGGTTGCGCTGCGCTACTGCGCGTCCACGTGCGCGCTGCCCCGCTTTCACCTGCACGTGTGGAGTGACGTGGTGAAGTACGGTCAAACAACAACCCCCCCCCCCCCCACACACACAATCACACGCGACCCGTACGGTGGTTGGGAGGGGAGGAAGGCCCCTCATCCAGCAGCGGCGGGAGAGGAAAGACACTTTGGCGGTGGGATGTTTGGCGAGCTGTTGGCCCACCTGTTGACGCTGATTACATTTCCTAGGCGGGCAGGGCGATCGTCTACGGATCAGCAGTGCCTCGTGCAATAACCACAATGTGAACGATTCGCATTTAAAAAAAAACAACGGGGGCCGATGTTTTTGCGCGAATAATCGTGTTTGTATTTCTTGTTTGTTTGTAAACCCACAGTGAGATGGGCGTCCGATGGCAATATTCTAAACTTGTTTATTTTTTAAAGAAGATTATTTAAACATTTAACGGGAAATAATGTAAATATATGTGTGTTTTTTTCTTCAAATAGCGTCGCATAGAGAAGACGCGGCGTCCGTGAGATTCCATTTCATGAAACGCGTGGCGGGCGGACGGAGTGCATTCTCTCCTCGTCCGCGACGATTCGAAGGCGACGTTCTCAACATTCTCGCGGGAACGCATCAATAATTGATCGTCTCCGGGCGCGTGAAGGAGCAAAAGAGCCTCCGCCGAACAAACGGCCGCCGTGCGTTCGGGATCGGGCGAGCGAATTTTAATCGGAGTTTCTAAACATCCATGGGGGAAATAAATAAATAACCCCCCCCCCCTCCCCCCCCCCCCCTCAAAAAGCATCGCTACCACAAGGAAGGCCACAGCTGACAATCCCTGTGGGTCCCAAGTGGTGATAAAGCGCTTTCAATTTTAAGCGGAAATGCTATTTACCGAATAGAGGTCGGGAAATGGAACTATCTTTATCACGTATAAAGATGTCAAGAAGCACAAAATTACGGCCAGAATGTCAGAAACCCAGTAAAGAAATTCCCTTTTCCGCCGTAATAGCACCATAAACCGATAACTGCACACATCAAATGAGCTATGATGACCTTTAGCAGACAAAGTGGAGGCATCAGCGCAATCCTTTGGCTTGCTAATGGGCGGGTAGATGAAAGTAGCCAGCTTCACGGTCAAGGGCGCAATGCCATCTGCCAGCAGCAGCGGCGGCAGTGGCAGCAGCAGCCTCCCCTCGGCCTCCTCCTCCGCCTCCTACCCCGCCAAGCCCCGGCCATCCTCTTCATCGCCGGCTGACATTTCACAGTAATTACTTCACTCGTGAACCAAGGCACTCGCTACGCTCTTCTAATGAATCTCCCCACTGTCCCCCCCCCCCTAGGTTGGGTTCTTACGGCCTTCGCTTCTATTACAATGCCGCAGGCCGACTAACCGTCGCCACGGTCACCGTCGCCGCAACAGAATTGTGAATAAACGCCGCGTGTGAGAAGCGCGAACGTAGTCGGTCGAAACTCAATAAAACAAATATATCCATGTAGATATTTCAACTATAAAAACAAAAATTCCACGCGGTTTTTTTTGTCCTCGACGAATCTCTTGCCGCTTCCTCGCCTCCCGCTCCCATCTCGCCTCCGTCATCTGACGTTCTGATGGAGCCTCGCTCATTTCAAAAGACGTTCCAGATTTCACCTATCACACCTTCAAGCAACTAAAACGTTTAGTTTATTTTACCACGTACGGCCCGATGCGCTGGATTTCGCTGTTTTTTTCAGAAGCGACCTGGCCTGCAAATGATATCTCAATGAAGTGGCTTGTCGCGTGGAAATTTCAAGCAGCCAAATACTCTAAAGTGTGCTCTTTGTCGCTGTCCTCTTGGCGTTTTGGGACTGTGCTCAGCAAATTGCGATTTTAAAAAAATCAACAAAACTCCACCTGGGGCCTTTCTCCCTTGAGACGATGACAACGGAAGATGAATCTGAAGAATCCGACGACGCATTGTCACGTCACGTGGCAGTTTGCGACTGAAGGAAGCTCCCAGGTCTCGCCAAGAATCTGCGCGGCCCACACCGTGACCTCTGACCCTCCCACCACCCACCCACCCACCCCGAGCGAGCGAGCGAGCCGTCTCTCGCGATGCAAAGTTTAGAGAGGCTGCGGGACACACCGCGGCACAGCGCCTGTGAGTTACCGCGATTGCCACCGCCGCGGAGAGCAGGCAGTACACTAAATAGCCCTCTAACCTAATGGCTCTGAGCCATTGGCGCTGCCAAAGGCATCGCATGAGCCATTTCATGCAATAATAGGTTATTGATGGCATAAGGTAATTACACGTCCCCCACCACCAAGCTATTGCCAAAGCACCGTTCGATTCGCGGAGAAACGCTTTGCTTACCAGACGCCCGGGCGTGAAAAGCAGCTCCATTACAGCTCAATTAGACGCATTGATTGCTGATAATGTCGGGTTTCTGTCGGACAAGAGCAGTCGGCTGTTTGCAATCAGCTGCGAGCATTGCCTTGCTTAAAAAAAAGATATTTGGGAGGGGGGGGGGGGGCGAGTGGGGTGGAGGAGAAGAAAGGGGGGGGGGGGCAGGTGGGGGGAGGGGAAGGGGTAGGGGGTAGGGGGCAGGGGGGAGCTTTTTAGAAAAAAAGCCCGGTACATATCGATCAAGCCTTTTCAAGTCAATATTTGTTTTGAGCTGCACTGGGTATAAGTCAGGCGCTCGAGACGAAATTAACATTTCACACCTTTAACGAGACGGAATAAACAATTACTGGGCATTACGGATCGCCCATCGTATTGGCACAATTGGCATTCTTAAAGAAGATTAATGATCCTCGGGCGAGGAGGGGGCAATGGGGGGACGTGGCCGCGGCGGATCGAGACAGCTGGCATCTAATTCGCTGTTCACTCTGGTCGAGCCACGTCGCTACCCCCCCCCCCCCCCAGGCTAACCCCCCCACCCCCGTAGCCTTCTCCGTTGAGTTTCGTGCTCCCGGCGCTCCGAGCCAATCGAGTTTGGCGATGAGATGCTCAAGGGCGGAAACGTGGTGCGCGGAATCGTCGACGGACGTTGCCGCCCGCGTTTGCCGTAGCGCGGCGGAGACCTCGAGCAGCGAGCGCATCGCCACCAACATTCAACAAACTCCGAATCAACGCGAGACGCTGACACGGACTGGGGGGGGGGGGGCGGGGGGTGGAGGGAGGCGGCTGACGATGCGAGCTCCTGCGTGTCCACCGTGCGTCCGCACCCAGCCCCCCCCCCCCCCCCACGTGTCGTGTTAGGAGGAAGTTGAGGCTGAAGGTAAAACCTCCACCTGGTGTTTAATATCGCACCCGCATCCATTCACTTGACCGTGAGAATTTTGACGAAGCGGGCTGGGAAAGGGGGGGGGCTGATCATTATGCAGGGGGGGGGGTGGGGGGTTGAGCGAGCTTCGCCCCAACCCTCCCCGAGGCTGAACGCTACTCGGATCTAGGCAAGAGGATGACGCCGCGTGAAACGAGACTTAAAACAATGATGGAGCCGTCTCCGCGAGCGTGTCGTGACCTCGCCTGCTCCGGCGAGTACACCTGACTTGCCTGAAGAGCACCCTGAGAGCCTATCAGCGGCCAAATGGGTAACCTCTGAACCCCACGGCCCTAGAGGCCGCTAATGACACAATTCTCCGTGAGAATCGGGGGCGGGCGTGCGCGTGTACAGTGGTCGTTAGGCGCTACACGGCTTTCTCCAGACACGTTCTCCAGAAGGCACCTTTTGACATCTCCTGAACTCGGGAGGCACCCTCCTCCTCCTCCTCTGGCTAACGACGAACGCAGCCGAAGGCGAAGCTGATAATTGAGGAATAAAATAGAAAAAATCCCTCTCCAAGCGGCACTACGCCGCATATCCGACCGTGGCAAATCCCCCCCACCCCCCCGCCCACTCCCCCTAACTAATTAACCGCTCACGCCCAGTGTGCGGTGTTTCTGACCGTGGTGTGAACTTCTCATCATTTTTGTTTTTGCTTACAGATGTTCACAAATCTGCAGCTATTCGTCTATGTATGTGTGTCGGACTTCTTTCACACCGCACGTAGCCAAGCGTGCTAATCGCGTACAAGTCGTGCATTGTTAATCGCGCGTTACAACTGCTCACCGCTAAAGTGGGGCGATGCAT
The DNA here is from genome assembly GCF_964198595.1 of Lampetra fluviatilis. NCBI lineage: Eukaryota > Metazoa > Chordata > Hyperoartia > Petromyzontiformes > Petromyzontidae > Lampetra > Lampetra fluviatilis. The sequence goes on along the minus strand of NC_136313.1, from coordinate 2,109,997 downwards.
TTCCCCACGTGAACCGCAGTTTGCACTTTCACTCTGTCCAGGAATGTCCATTGTGCCGCGAACGTCCATTGGCCCAAATGTCGCCGATTATATGTTTATTTTTTTAAAGGCCATAACGGCGTTGTAACTGCCATTCTCTATAAGCATTCCAAACAACTATATAAATATGTTCCAACCATTCTCAGTCAACCAACAGATCAAGGCCTATTTGCATGCCATGTCGGCCATCGGAGGGCTTTTGACCATACTTCACTACGCGAGTCAGTGCGGGCTGGTGAAGCGAGGGGATGGTGGCAAAGACTGCCTTCTGATATCACTCACCACTGCTGTTCGTCACAGGTGGGAATCAAACTCGGCTCGCTCGGGTTCATAGTGTACCACACGCAAACCAGTGTGTGTGTGTGTACCACCGCTGTACAAAGCTGATTGCATGACTGGCCTTTCCACATATCCGTCCATACCTTAGTCCCCAAGCGGGCCTGGTAAGAAATGAGGTCACTTGCCATTCCCTAATGTACAATGTGCTTACCTGTGTAATGACCGAAAATGAGCCCAAACCATATGCAGCCTGACGGCTATTTAAAAATTAACACCGGTCTCCGATTGGTGGAAAGAGGTCTGCACGCTGATTGGTCGGGAGGTTGAACTGGAAAACCAAAAGGATCTGTTAAAGGGAAAGAACAGGGATTGGCTCAAGGTTAAACCAATGACGAGAAGGTTCGAGAAAGGGGGGCTGAGGGAGAGCACGAGGAGTGGGGAGGAACGAAGGAAGATACAAGCTGAAGCCTCGGGTCCCTTACTGTGTAATCCATAGCAGGGTTCCTTATGGTGTAACTAATACAAGTGGATATTCACATAGTCTTGTTGTGGGAGTCATTACACCTGTTTAACTTGCACTGAAGGCCAAGGCCTCCAACACCCACTTTACGGACACCTCGTCCCACTACGTTTAAGCTGCTCATAAACCAGAATCAGAAAATGCATTTATACTCGGATGAATCCGATAAGCTATGAAGCTCTTTGTCTTATTTTTGCATCGCCTCACCCTCTTAATCGTCTGCGTATCGTCAAAAAACGGCCATCGCGGCCGCCACGTTTGCCTTGCTGTTGTCCTGGAAAAGAAAGCAGAAAAAAGATAACCGCCCGACTTACACGACTACTACACGGAGTCGAATTCCTCCGTCTAAATGAAATCACGTATCAGCTGTGTTTACGCGACGCGCCGAGAGAAACATTGTTTTTTTTCGCGGGGCCCGGCAAGTTCCGTCGTTGACGTGGGGCCCGGAACGCAGGCACACATTTCGTTATCGGGCCACGCGAACCAGATGTAACCCACCACTGACCACCCACCCACGAGGCCCCCCCCAATTCCCACAACCGTCGCCACGTGGGTGCCGTGCCAGCCGCGGACAATGGTCCCCGTCTCTCTCCATTTTTTTTGTTCGCCGTCACAAAGAGTTCCATTCTTACGCCGGTCCACGTCGCGCACGCGGCAACGAAAGTTGCGTTTCAATTAATCGCCGAACGCACCGCTCGGTTTGCCGAAAGGCGACGTCGGCAAGTGCGGGTCCCCCACGGGCAAATCTACTTCCGAGTTGCACCCAGGCCCTCCTCTGAGTATCACCAACCAGGCCCCACGCAAAATGCCGAGGCTCGGTCGGTGCTTAGGTGGGAAGGCTGCCCGGGAATTACACGGGCGTTGTAGACTTGCCTCACGAGGTGGCCAGAACTAAAAAAAAAATTTCATAATAGAGGTTTTTTGGGGTTATAAATATATAAATGCGTCGTTAAAACCCGCCACCACCCGACACAGCCAACTAGTAAGGGTTGTCACGTAAACAGAACGTGGCCAATTCGTCACTAGTACAGCACACCGGTGTGTTGGAGAGACAAGGCACGACATTTCCAATCTGTTCTGTTTACGTGACAACCCTTACTAGTTGGCTGCGTCGGGTGGTGGCGGGTTTTAACGACGCATTTATATATTTACGCGAAATAACCCAAAACACCTCTTATGGATGATATTGGTCGCGAAAGCCTACGTGTTGATTTTTTTTTTACCAGCTAAGGCTCTTTTTCATAAGCGACCTGCCTAAAATGATAGCTCAACGAAGTCGCTTATCACGTGGAAAAATGTAATGCAGCCAAAATACTCTAAGCGTGTGAAGTTGATTCTAAATGTGGAGGGGAAAACCGGAAGAGCCAAAGAAAAATCCACGCGACCACGGGGATAGAGCCACCGCAAACTCCGAATATAAAGGCGTCAGGGTCGGGATCGAACCCACGACCTCCTGTATACGAGGCGAAGGAGATAACTTCTCGCCACCCTGCGCACCCAGCAGACCGTGTCAGGTATCATGGTCAGCACACACCGGACTTGCAACACAGAGGTCGCCGGGTCGGTTATATCTCTGATATCTCCCGACGTGGCAGTCGGGCAAGTGAAACAGTGGGGGAAGTTTCTTACACCCCCCGCCCAATCCCGCTCCGCCTCCTCTGTTCACCCAGCGATATAAAAATGGGTTTGCTACTATCAGTTGATCCGCAGGAGGCTTGTGGCGGGGTAAAATGTGGGTACTCCCACCGCAACTGATGCATCTGGCCAGCGTTGAAAGAGTAGGCCAAACACCCTCTGGAGGGACTCTGTTGAGATCCCACGAGTGGAGGCACTTCTGCCAGCAGTGGCGTGAGTGTGTGTAAGTTTCAGGACTGCGCCTTGACCTTTACCCAGTGTTCTTCACTAAATTCAGAACGGGGCCACTTTCGCCGATAAGACATCATCAAACATTTGTGTTTTGTCGAGGGCTGCACGTCAAGGGCCACACTAAAGGCCACCAGAACGCCGCCTTAACACGTCCACGTGCGGAACGAATTGGCCAAACATCCTAAAGCAGGATCCTCCTGAAAAAGAGTCGAAAGACTCAGTCCTGGTTATTTTTTGTCTGGATGAATAAAGGCAGTAGTATTATTATTATGGGATATTCAATGTTATACACACAGTGCAGTATTTTAGCGCAAATCAGCAAGCGACACATATAACTGTACGGAGATTAACATAATTTGGATCACTTAATTGAGACATTTCCTGGAGAGAACATAACTCCCACAACATATACAAATGATAACCCATGCTTAGTTCACTTATGATCCACTTTTGATTTTATAATTTGCCCACAGATGGTCACACACAGAAAATACAACGTTATATATTTTATCCACTCAATCACCAGCCTGTTCGCGACAACAAAAGCCCACTTAATGGACAGCGAGACGTTGTGGTCCTATTGAGGTTTTTCAGAACACTCATCAGTTTCGACCGCAAGCAGGATCAGCGGTTCGAATATTGCCACATCCAATTGACGCTAATTTCGTGTCATCGGATTATCCGAGTAGTCTAACCAATCGTCGGTGGAGTCATCAATTACTTATTTATTGGAAAGGCCAGCTCTGAACATGCTACAGCCTTCTCGTTTAAAATAAACTATAAACTAAACGATGTTTTATTTTACCAGGTAAGGTCCATTGAACTATAGAGCTCTCTTTCGACCTGTCCACCACAAATGATAGCTCAACGAAGTGGCTTATCACGTGGACATTTATAGCAGCAGCCGAATACTCAAAAACGCAGGTTTCTGAATGTGAAGGGAAAAACCCGGAGGACCTGGAGAAAAAATCCACGCGATCACGACGAGAACATGCAAACTCCTAACATACAATAGGCTTCAAGGTCGGGGTAGAACCCAAGACTTCCTGCATACCAGGCGAGGGAGTTAACATCTCGCCACCGTGGCGCCCACGATGACCGATGGTCATAATAAGTAGTGGAGTGGCGGCAGCCAAGGGGTGGGACGTGTCCAAGAGCTCAGCTCTTGAAGAAATGGACCGATGACGTGAGCTTGTATGCAGGTGCGAGGTAGACCTTCATTATTATTTTCATATCGCAGGATTGTGAGAGATTGCAACGGCCCGCAACCAGCAGTGGATTGATCATGGCTGATGGTGACTATGATGGTGGTGATAGTGGTGGTGGTGGTGGTGATATTGACCATCCAGGCGGAATGGCGGTGACAATGCCAAGCAGGAGCCGGCTGATGTTTGTGAACAATCTCTGATTAATATAGCGGGGAGGAGGTTTTTACGGCATTTTCTGGATGATAAAAAAAATTGTTAGCAATTTCCAATGAGATTAAAATATTCAGATTATATATATCAAATTCATATTTGACAACATACAGAATTCTGACGTACCGGAATCTTTTATTCATTACTCTTTGGACGTCCCCTACATATTTCATGTATTTTTATTTTATAAGCGGACAGCTATAAAGAGCGGGTGGCCCCCGGGGTCAGAGAGTGAAATCTTGATAAATGCCACGTGAAATTTGATAGGAGAGAGTACAAAGCTGTGGCGGGACTTTTTATTTAAACTTGCCTGGATTGAATCAAAAGGCTCAGCTGTAACGGCGCCCTTTCCCATTTTTTTCTCTATATATTTTGCGATCGCGTCCCACGTGACGCCAATTCAAACATCGCAATCTCGCGGCTCGGGCGACGGAGAAGGCTATAACGGGGGGGGGAGGAGGGGGTGGTGACACAGCACACGGACGGTGTCAAACTCAAGACAAACAGACACGGGCGCGGGCCAATTTCCGATGCTCAAACAACATCGCCACCGCCGGCTCGCGTTCCACCTGGCGGAGACCTCCCCAGATGAATTCATTAAAGACGCGCACACATTATCATTGCACAAAACTATTAGGCCATTAATTTTTTAAGCGCTCATTACATCCCGCGCGCGCTTCTAAATCCTCTCCATCGCGATGCGTCGCGAGGCGAGGACGGCGCTTGCCCACCAAGGATCATTCCCGAACCGAAAGCGATCCTCCGACGCGGAGAAATAAAAGTTTGGTTTGCGGTTGTGTTAAAACTCGATAACCATCGTGCGGTTCTTTAAACATAAAATAAAACTAATCCATTGTAACGTCACGGCGCCCCACGGAGAAGATATGTTTCCGTCTCGTGAAACACGAGCGTATTGCTTTTTATTGTATTAAACGGTGACAGGGGCAAGCCTGTAGTGCTCACACACGGGAAGGAGGCGGTGGGGGTCATTCCTGCTCACCAACTCAGTAACAAGAACACCACCAACAGAAACAAAACTACTCCACTGCAAACACATTCTACGAAATGGTAAACAAATTTGGCTCGCGTCATTATCGGACTTGGGTTTTTTTTTTTTGGGGGGGTGGTCCTCTCTTTGGCACTCCGCTAACCTCACACAAAACCCCAACGCTCGGTCGAAAAGGGGGGGGGGAACCCTCCCCACTCTGACGATATAAGTGTCAGCCTCGCCATAGCGGCAGCAGATCACAAGGTCGCCGCTTCAGTCGATAATCTGAATCGTAAAAGGTTTATCTTTTTCCGCTACATCGCCTGATAGCGGAGGCTTTGTGCGAAAAATGGTCAATTCACGGAAAACCACTTCCATTGCCTCCAGATGATGTCAGGCTTTTGTGTGACATATATTTACAGCAAATAGACATATCCTACAAAGGGATCTTGCCTGCAGTTATGCATCTCTCGAGTGTCTATCAGTATCTTTTATAATCTGTTCGCAGCCACACGGTTTCACAAATCAGCTGCACTCTGCACGAGTCCTTGTTTCTGAATATATAATACATAATGCAAACCAGCAATACGCCACCGGTACCCTTTTGTTTTTGTGTGTGTGTGTGTTATGCCTCATACACTTTAATCCCTAAGAACCAAATCACCTTGATAGGTGCCCAATCTGGTCAGATTTCAGGAGCTAGGAAGAATTGAGCTCGGTTTGCGCTTGAAAGGGAGAACTGCTCTTGGTTAAAACTCAGGCGCTGCTGCAGGTTTGCCCTGCGAGGTGGCGTTGACCTAAAATATTCCAGGCCTTGGCCTAGCGCAGCGTTCTTTACTAATGCTCAGAGAGGGGGCAGAGGGCACTTTCACGGATAAGACATCATCAGTGTGAGGGTCGCCACGCATTTGAACCGATTGGGGTTTGTGACAGCACGATGATGGTGGGGGTGTCTTCACATCTGTGGTGTATTGTCGAGGGCCGCACGTCAGGTGCCGCACTAAAGGCCTCCAGGGGCCGACAGTGGCCTGCGGACCTTGCAATGAAGAACACTGGCCGAGTGTCTTCGAGCCTCCACCTAGGCCTTGATTTCGTGTGTCCTGTGGCCAGTTGCACATCACAAACTGAAGTGGACATTTACATTAATTTATTTGGGAAACCGAGGGAAATGTTCACCTCCTTTGTTGTGTGCGAATCGCTCTTGACTGGAACATTGATCCATAGTCCCCCTGCGCACACGTGCTCATGCTCACAATGGGGCGAGAGAGGGGGTTGGCATCCACCTTCAATACGAGTGGTGAAACAATTCACCCTCGTCCTCGGGCTCCCATTATCATCCTCTTGTCGAGAGCTTTCCGAAGAAATCTGTAAAGTCCTCCTGGGACATTAACAGTTCTGGCTTCTATCAGTTGCTTCATCACACATACACACACATACTCCACTCAAGACGACGACGCACTTGGATGCAGTCCCCTCCTCCAGTATCGTGAGATATCCTTATTCCCATGGATATGTCCTGGATTTTTGTTGTTGTTGTTGTACCACAGAGGAGGCAACCCTAATTCACACGCCGACAAACAGATACAACACAGTGTGAATTAACATATAGCGGCTAAGTGGGACCGAACATCATGACACTGAACAGGAACATAGGCCGTGTTTATTTTAGGTTGAGAGCAAGAGAGGGAGTCTATCATGGACCGTCTGGACTTCACATTCCTCCAGAATGTGAAATTGTAGTTGTTGATCTGCATCGACACACTTGAACAGGGACACGTTATTTGACAGCATGGATGGCTGGGAAGGGAAGGAAGCTCCGAACTTGGGGGACATCAGAGGAGAGGTTGACTCAAGGATTAGTAAGCCTTGCTTGCTGGAATGAAGAGCGTATTAACCAGTCCTGGGCCTCCCAGAGGTCGACTCAACTTTTACTGAGTACCTGGTGCCGTGTGTAAAGGGTAGGGTGGGGAGGAATAGATCCTGCCGGGCATGGTGCTGGCCACCCACCCCCTCGTATGCTTGCCCCAACAATCCATTCAAGGCTCTATGGGGGCCTCTGTCTTCGTGTGTGCAAGTGTAGGTGTGTGTGCGTGCGCGTGTGTGTTATCACAGTCAATGGCACAGCTGGTGCATCTGCCAGTCATCTCGGTCGGCCAACCCATGGCATCTGGGTCTGTCCCGTGACCTGTCAGCGAGCCCTTCGACACTTCACGTGGCCTCAAAGTGCACCTAGCCTGGCACAGGAGCCGTGGTGACTGCGCCGTCACTTAGTGGCGAACGGCGGTTATTGGTTCTGGTGTCTGCGTGTGCATGCATGTATTCTGATTCGAGGCCAAATTCATCCCACTTTCTCCCAAACTCCCGAAAGGAGACATTGCTTTTAACCATCGTTCTCATATCACACAACGAGTTGTCCTTGCATAACTCTCCTACTCCCTGGCTTCGTTGTTTTTAGCATGAGGACAAAAAAAAATGAATAATGAATTAAATTAATTTGCAAAAGGGAAGACGTCGCTTTCTGAGAGTTATAAATGGAGCTAGCCCCGAGCAAATCAGTTAAGATTGGTATCACTAATCCACACCCTACCCACACAAAAAGATCAATAATGAACTTTAATAAAATATATATATTTTAAACCCGTCAAATTTCACGCCGCGTGTGAAACGCCTCTGCCATCCATTCGGCGAGACGGGCGCTTGTCGGTGACAACAGCAAAGTGATTTGCGCCTCGTTTTTTTTTCGCTTCTTCAAACTCTGCCGAGAAAATCGAGCGTCAGATTCCTCGGAAGTTCAGTAGTTTTTTTTTGCGCGCGCGTGTGTCGGCTTACCTCGCGAGACGGACGAGAGTTTGAGTAATCGCCGAGTCCCAACCACGGCGTTAATAAATTACACCCCCCCCCCCAACCCACCCCCTTCCCAACAAAGCGGAGTCGTGTTGAACAGGAAAACTCGCGGAGAATTAGAGCCATGCGCAGCAGGTGTAGGCACATCGCATCGTGGACCTATTAATCACCCTTCACTGCTGGGAGCAGGCTCCAAAACCCCCGAGCGCCGAACTTTGGAGCGTCTCCCTGGGTTTGCTTGGCAACACCCGATATTTAATTACACGCTGAAAATATGACGCTATCGTCTAATTGTACGCGGCACGAGATTGTTTGTTGCTCGACCTAATTCGCAACGTAAGGCGGGGGGAAAGACGCTGCTATCGGTTAGCGGTTTTCGAGTCGATGTCCAGTGCTTTATTGCCGAACTTTATCTCGGAGCAAACTTAAAAAAATATATATATATACAATTTTTAACGCTGGCATATTCACTGCTTAGTACCAGCGCGAAGTTTTTGCACTTCTTGCATTTTTTGGACATTCGGCCGAGAGACAGGCACAGCGCTGACGCGCGCGCTACAAAGTGTCCACTCGAGACAGTTTTGCAGTTCCTTCGCCTCCCCCGAGCTTACAACTTATACCCTTGAAACATTATGCACGCGCGAATCGTTCCGGTGTGCACACGCGCGCACGCCGGTGTCCGCTTACAACCCCGTCGACGTTTGGCTTTCCAAACGAATTCAACTTGCGCACACCGTGCACCCACGACTGGGCACGCTGCGGCGGGACAACCGGTCAGCGGACTGGACTTTCGGTACCGCAGAGGTCGCCGGTTCGATCTCCCCGCGTGGCAGCGGAGGTAAGAGGAACGTTCCTGAACCCCGGCCGCCCCTATCTACCCGGCGGAACGAATCGATGCGCTGTAGTCCATCGGCAGGCTGCGCGCGGTGCGATAAAGTGTGGTCGCTCCCACGTCTAAAGAACTAAAAAAAACGAAACTACGATCTATTTTACCCGGTAAGGCCCCACTGAGCTGTTATAACTCTATTTCAGAAGCGACCTGGCCACAAATGATAACTCGACGAAGCGTGGCTTATCGTGTGGAATGGTACCGCAGCAAAATCATCTGTACAGCGTGTTTCTAAATGCGGAGGGGAAAACCCGGAGGACCCGGAGAAAAACCCGCGCGACCACGGGGAGAGAGAGAGACACGCAAACTCCGAATAAATGCAGCAGGCGTCAGGGTTGGAATCGATCCCACGACCTCCTGCATACCAGCCAGGCGAGGTAGTTAACATCTCGCCAGCATGGCTCCCATGTGCCAAGACATCTGGCCAGCGTGGACATGTAGGCCAAAACACCCTCTCCAGAGCTCCCATCAGCAAAGGCCTTTCTGCCAGCAGGTTGAGTGAGCTACGCCTTTAGCTTTGTTTTTGTATTCCACCTGAGCTCTGTAACTGAACAACGCTTAAGTTTCAAATGAAATCCGTCACTTTTAAAACGCGTATTTGTTTTTCATCGCATCGTTAATTATCTCTACTGAAGCAGGCGCCGCCTTATCTGAAACGTCGGAATTCCGACGACGGCGCATAGCTTGGTAGCCAAGCGGCCACAAAAAGATCCCCCGTGTAGCCTCAACAGACTGTTGGGGCAAGTGCTGTTAGCGAGCACCTATGAAGGTCAGCACAGTGGCACACGAGGAGGTGGGTGGCCAACACCACGCCTGGCCGTCTTTGTCTCCCTAGTGGCGATGCTTACACGTCGCACCGGGTACTCATTTGAGGCTGAGTCAACCTAAGGGAGGCCCTGGACCGGTTCAGATTATCGTCACTGGTGTTGGCCGTGAGTGGGAATCGAACCCGGGTCGCCAGGTTCGTAGCGCAGCGCGCTAACCGCTGCACCACCGCTCCCCACGGTGCATATCTTTGTGGCCAAGCTACCACAGCACACACACACACAGACGCTTGTGCACACAAAGACAAAGATCCCCCGCATAGCCTTAACAGACTGTTGGGGCAAGTGCTGTTAGGGGCCGTCCACAAATGACGTCACGCACCTAGGGGGGGAGGGTTGAGAAATGTGACGTCACATCAAAATGCGTAACTTTAAATAAATATAGAATTGTTATAACAACACTCCTACAACATCAGAGTGCAGCGCCACATTAAATACACACTACAATGACAATAGTTTAAAGCGATTTGAAGCATGTTTTATTTTCAAAATGAAAATATGGTTTGGGGGGGGGGCAGAGCTTTGTGACGTCATATTTGAGGGGGGGTCTGACTTTTTGTGACGCCCTGTGACGAGGGGGGTAAATCGCGTGACGTCATTTATGGACGGCCCCTTAGCGAGTGGCACCTATGACGGTCCAGCACGGCACACGAGGAGGTGGGTGGCCAGGACAACGCCCGGTCGACTTTGTCTCCCTAGTGGCGATGTTTACACACCGCACCAGGTACGAATTTGAGGCTGAGTTGACCTTAGGGGAGGCCCAGGATCGGTTCAAATAATCGTCACTGGTGTTGGCCGTGAGTGGGAATCGAACTCGGGTGGCCGGGTTCGTAACGCAGCGCGCTGACCGCTACACGATCGCTCCCCTCACTCACATATACAAAGATCCCCCGTATAGCCTGAACAGATTGTTGGGGCAAGTGCTGTTAGCGAACACTTATGAAGGTCCGCACGACACACGAGGGGGTGGGTGGCCAACACCACGCCCGGCCGCCTTTGTCTCCCTAGTGGCGATGTTTACACTTCGCACCGGCTACTAATTTGATGCTGAGTCGACCTAGGGGAGGACCAGGATCGGTTCAAATATATAATAATCACTGGTGTTGGAATCGTAGCGCAGCGCGCTAACCGCTGCACCACCGCTCCCCACGCTCACATATCCACACACGCACGCAGACCGACAGCCCCTGCCACGGCAACTGACAGAGCAGAGCGCTGTAAGGGCGGACGGGGTACCGACATCTGTTGGGTAAAAGTGGCCAGCTTGTTTGTTTCTGCGCTTTACTTTCAGATAAAGTGAGACAACATGCGAGTCCTCCCGCGTCACGAGCGCCGGTGATTGATGGCAAGCTCCGCAAATGGCAACAATAAAAAAAAGACCTCAGCACGCATTTTTTTTATTCCTGGCCTCCGTAAAGGATGGGGTTGATGTGTCATTTTTAAATATGCAAGGATTCCAGGAAAAAACGCCGCAAATGGCCCCTTTTTTATTCTTGCAACCGTCACTCTCCGTGCGGAGTTCTTGTAAGACACGGGTGTTTGTGTTTTATTTGGCACGAGATGCTAATCGGTTGGATTTTTTTCTTTCAGTTTTACCAAGCACGGCTAAAGACTGCCATCTTCTGGTGCGGTCTTTCGCCAGACGTCTCCCCCCCCCCCCCTTCAGCAACGAAATCCATCGCCAGCCGAGTCAGAGACGCAACTCATCATCGCAATTACACGACATCTGGTTACTCTTTGACGCCGTTATTTTCTTTTCGGTGGTTTTATTTTTAACACACACGGCCGCAGGAATACATTCATCCTTGGCTGTTTGTATTCCTAATTGCACTGCCGGCTACAACACCAACACCACCCTCCCCCACCCACCACCACCCCAACGAATGTGAAATAACAGCGAAAAAGACGAATCAACTGTGAGCTCTTTAACGTGCGCGCATAACGAGCGCGTGGGCGTAGCGCGTGCGCAGTCTCCAAATCCATCTCTTGCAGAAAATTGCGGATTACGCACACCTTACCTGGTTTATACCGCACCTGTCACGCGCCAGACGCGCCGTCATCCGTGTACAATGAGCAGACGGGCACGGTCGTGCGCACACGCCCACGGCTCCACCGCTTCCAGCGGGACCCCACTCCCCCCCCTCCTCCTCCCCCCCTCCTCGCGAGGCAGTCGCCGCGGTGGCCAGGGTCTTCCCGGAGCCCAAGTGCTCGATTTCACTCAGAACGGTCCAGAAGGCTGCTCCGGAAATGATTCTGGCACGCTTGGTCCATCTCGCGGAATGTCGTGCTCGTGGTGTGCGCGGTGGTGTGCCTGACAAGTGATTGTTATTATCAGACGTCGTGAACGACGGAGCACAATCATGTAGGATCAATACGGATAAGATGGACTTTGTACTTTAGTAGTGAGAACTGAATCCCTCCTGGCACTTACAGAATAACACTGGTCCACACACTTTTTCTGGAATAAGGTATTCCATCGGTTTCAAGGTAATTTTGGGGTGCTGATTCCAAATCTGGCATCAGTTTTTATCTATCACATCAGGTTTTTGAGATATCAAATATTGCATTTTCAATAAAAACTGCAGAAGAAAAATATGAAATAAATGTGGATATCTACATAAAAAGATATTATAAACACACTATCCTAAAAATACAGCACCATATTTTAACACTAAAGCAGTCACTGACTCGCAACAACTTGCAATCGTAAGTGACAGAGTTAATTTCGGGTAAAATCAATGAAAATAGGGTATGCCGATAGCATAAAAATGAGATGTGATAGAGCAAATCTGAGATCAGATTTGGAATCAGCACCCTGAAATTAGTCTAAAACAGCTGCAACAGTCCAGGCCAGAAAAAAAAGTTTTTTTTGTGTTGACCAGTGAAATTAATGCACCTTCCCCTCTGAGTAGTCGTAACCACGGGAATTCATGTTTATTCTCCCAAGGCACCAATATTCAGAGGGCGGCATGCGGTCCCCGCTCGCTCGCGTTTCTACCCTACCAGTCTTCCGACAGTACAGGCTTGGCCAATGCTGTTCTGCCAGGTGCACAGTGTTGCTCACTGGATTGTTTTGGTAGGATGGTTTCACACGAAATGCTTCCAGTTAAAGTGCATCATCATCATAACCCCCGCACCTCGATCAGCACGGTTGGCTACGTACGGTGCAAAAAAAGTACAGCGTGCATCACCATCATCATCATCACCATCATCATCCTTCCACAGCCAACAGAGTCAGTGTCAGGAATATCGTTGTCCCCAACCGAATAGATTGTTTTCCAGGAGTAAATATCCCCCCCCCCCACTTTATATTTTGCTATCAACGTCATCGTCATTTTAACAGTGGACTAGGTCCATGTATTTTTCACGAAAACATTCAGCTTCAGACCAATTTCCAAACTTATTGGTGAAACAGTTGCTCAGGTGGCGATAAGTAAGAGCTTGCTATTTCACATCGTCTATTTAGTCTGAACCAATGTAGATTATTTAAGCATAACCCGAGGGAACACGTTCTTGGAGGTACCAATATCTATTTTTACGGAGGTTTTAAAAAATATGCCCTGACGTATGTATGTTGGACTTCTTTCGCATCGTACATAGGCAACCGTGCTAATCGGAAGTGCCCGTGGAGCGCACACGTGTGTTCACTTGTGTAACCCGATTTGTCTATCTGCTCTTCTTGAAACAAGAAGCCATTGATGAGAGACGATGACAATTTGACTGGTAATTTTTCAAAGGAAAACATTGGAAGGGTTATGTATGTCTGCACGAATAAATGAATGCACGCGATTTTAACACGCGGTAAGTTTCCGTAGATGCTTTTCATCCGAGTTCCCCCCCCCCCCCCCCCCCATTTTCCTCCGGGCTGTCCTGCGTCGTTCAGCACCTCGAATCGCAAGCTTCATCGCGCGCTACCGCGAGCATCTTCAGCCGTGGCACGAGGCGAAGCTGCCCCCCCCCTCTCCTCCTCCTTCTCACCCGCACGGAGTAGTCCATGGCGACAACTCGAAATAAGACATTCTCAATGCACGGCCCCGGCTCGGGAAACCGAACGGCACTTGGGAAATATAATTACCGAGTATTTCTCTTGTTGTTGTTGTTGTTCACCCAATCTAAATCTTCACCACTGGCTCGGAGGGCCAGAGACACGAATGACCCACCCCCGTTCTTTTTCGATTTAAAGCTTTCGTGACTGCAGGGATTCATCTTCTTGGTTCTTTCGGTAAAGTCACGTAGAAGGGAAGTAATGAAATAATACAAAATAAAACATAATAAAATAAAATAATTCTCACGACGCTGTCTCCCCGACAGACCTGGTCTTCACCCGAGGACGGCTGCTTGCGTTGTGGCCGAAACGTCGTGAGAATTATTTTATTATGTTTTATTTTGTATTATTTTATTACTTCGCTTCTACGTGACTTTACCGAAAGAACCAAGAAGATCAGCCCCGTTCTTGTTTGAAACAGAAGGGCGCAACAACTTTGAATGAAGGCAGAGGGTGGTGAAATCAGAAGTGTAAACGAACTCCGAGAGGGTCCCACGCCATCCGCGGCCACGCGCGCGCCTCGGGGCGGCGGCACGAGGTGGGGGGGAGGGGGGTGCGCGTGTCGGAGCGACGGCAGAAGTCGTGCCGCCCGCCACGCGGCACGACGCCTTCAAAGGGAGCCCTCGAATCCCGCTATCAGTTCTGGCAGCATCAACCGACGCGGAGCAAATTGAGAGCAGCCCCACCGCTTGATTGACAGCTATCGGTGTGGGCCACGGAAGGGGGGTGCGGGGGAGACTGGGGGGGGGGTGGGGGAGACGTGTGTGATCTTCTTGGTTCTTTCGGTAAAGTCACGTAGAATGGAAATAATAAAATAATAAAAATAATAACACATAATAATATAATTTTATTATGTTTGATTATTTTTATTTTTTTTATTAAAAAATAATACAATTATTTAATTATGTTGTATTATTTTATTATTTCCATTCTAGGTGACTTTACCGAAAGAACCAAGAAGATGAATCCCTGCAGTCACGAAAGCTTTAAATCGAGACGTGTGTGATGTTTGTGTGTGTGTGAGAGTGCGTGCGCGCGTGGTGTGTGTGTGTGTGTGAGGCTGTAGCGTCGTGGTTAGCGCGCTGCGCTACGAACCCGGCGACCCGAGTTCGATTTCTGCTCACGGCCAAAACAAGTGACTATGATCTAAACCGGTCATGGACCTCCCCTAGGTAGACTCAGCCTCAAATTAGTACCTGGTGCGCGACAAATGCGGCAGGACGTGGTGTTGGCCACCCACCCCCTCGTGTGCCGTGCCGGCCTTCATAGGTGCTCGTCAACAGCACTTGCCTCGAGAGCATGTCTAGGCTATCCGGAGGAGCTTTGTCTTTGTGTGTGCGTCCGTGGGGTGCGGGGGGAGGGTGTATGTGTGTCAGTGAGTGCAAGTGGTGGGGAGTGGAGGTGTAGCGGTGAGCGTGCGTGAGCTTGTGTACGTGAGCTTGTGTACGTGAGCGTGCGTGCGTGAGCGTGCGTACGTGAACGTGTGCACGTGAACGTGTGTACGTGAACGTGTGCACGTGAACGTGTGTACGTGAGCGTGTGCACGTGAGCGTGTGCACGTGAACGTGTGTACGTGAACGTGTGCACGTGAACGTGTGTACGTGAACGTGTGCACGTGAACGTGTGCACGTGAGCGTGTGCACGTGAGCGTGTGCACGTGAACGTGTGCACGTGAACGTGTGCACGTGAACGTGTGCACGTGAACGTGTGCACGTGAACGTGTGCACGTGAACGTGTGCACATGAGAGTGTGTACGTGAACGTGTGTACGTGAACGTGTGCACGTGAGCGTGTGCACGAGAGCGTGTGCACGTGAGAGTGTGCACGTGAACGTGTGTACGTGAGCGTGTGCACGTGAGCGTGTGCACGTGAGCGTGTGCACGTGAGCGTGTGCACATGAGAGTGTGTACGTGAACGTGTGCACGTGAACGTGTGCACGTGAGCGTGTGCACGTGAGCGTGTGCACGTGAACGTGTGTACGTGAGCGTGTGCACATGAGAGTGTGTACGTGAACGTGTGCACGTGAACGTGTGCACGTGAGCGTGTGCACGTGAGCGTGTGCACGTGAGAGTGTGCACGTGAGCGTGTGCACGTGAGCGTGTGCACGTGAGAGTGTGTACGTGAACGTGTGCACGTGAGCGTGTGCACGTGAACGTGTGCACGTGAGAGTGTGCACGTGAGAGTGTGCACGTGAACGTGTGCACGTGAGCGTGCGTGCGTGAAGGCGCGCGCTGTCATTGAGCGTTTAAACGTCGCGTCGTGTTTGAGCCGCGCTCCATGCACAACAACAAAACATCGCTTGACAAATCACTGCGGATGCTCAAAGTTTAACGCTCTTCTGCCAAGCGCTCTTTGCCGAGAGAGGGGAGAGAGAGAGGAAAGAGACAGAGGGAGAGACAACGGCGTTGTAATCACGATGTAAAATTAACATCGCGGCGCGAGTATTTAATATTGTCGTACTTGGAACCACTTTGCTTTAATTACGGACGCAGCTGCAGATGCAAATCACTTACAAATGTGCGTCTGAGAAATGTGTGAAGTGACGGATGATGTGCTCCCAGGCTTGTTTCAACAATGTTATCAGATTAAGCAGCACCAGTGTACCCCGCCAACGGGGCTGGAGGTAAGAGCGAGCGAGCGAGGGAGCGGTGCAGCCTTTGAAAAAATGAAATGATGTGATTAGAAATGTAAAATGGCGTAATTGTCTGGAAGCAATTTCCAGCAATTCCGGGAAAGACAGTGGAGCAACGAGCAGGGCCCCCTTCTTCTTTTGGTGCGTTGCGTTGCGTACAGTGCGCACTCCGCGTTTGACCCGCTCGCCCGCAATTTCAGGAAATTGTCTCGTTTTGTGAATTATTTTGGTAAGGGGCTGGGGAGAGGGGCACGAGGGGGGGGGTGTGAAAGTCCATCGTTTCGCGGAGCGTGAATGACAGACTCAAAAAGAGATGCTAAATCTTATTCTTAGGTTGTTTCGGTAAAGTCACGTAGGTAAAAAATTAAAATTAAAATTAATCAAAGTAAAATAAAAAATAATTTACATTTTTTACCCACGTGACTTTACCGAAAAAACCTCAGAATATGAATCCTTGCAGTCACGAAAGCTTCAAATCTAGAATTCTTAATCTTGATTTGAAGCTTTCGTGACTGCAGCAATCCATACTCTTTGGTTCTTTCGGTAAAGTCACGTGGGTAGAAATAAAATAAAATAAAACAAATCACGACGTTCACTGATTTCAGATTGTTGTTGTTGCTGTCATCAGACCTGATGACGACCGCTTGTGTTGCGATCGAAACGTCGTGATTAGTTTTATTTCATTTCTAACTACGTGACTTTACCGAAAGAAGCAAAGAGGAACAGATGCTTACTTCGTAGCAAATTAAAAAAGAAAGTTGACGAATGGAGCGTAATGGCGTCGACACGCCGCCTAACAAGCAGCGATAACGACACGTTCACTGATGTCAGAATGTTGTTGTTGCCATCAGTAGAAGTATCATTATTATTTATAAGTGTGACACATTGCAGCGGTTACAATCGTGATGCTGAATTGGTAAAACAAACAAAAAATTACCACAACTGTAATTCGTTTCAAACGTTTAGTTGCACAGCTGCCTTGTTATGATTTATGTAAGATGCCATCGCTTCTGAACAAACACAACCACGGCCGTGTTGTTTATTTATCTCTCGCTCGCTCGCTCTTCCTCGTGTGACCAGCTGCGTGGATGTCAAGCGAGAAAAGTCCGCATTGCGCCCGCCTGCCCACAATAGCCACACCAAATCTACAACGCTTGGCTCTGCCGCGTAACTCTTTGCCGATGAAATCCGGCGATGTTTCGGACACTGTGGCTCGCTCGCCACGCAGCCACTCAATTCCTTTCCGCAGAACTGTCTGGTGGGCACGCGCTCCCGCGCAACCCCCTGAAATCCGATGAGCTATGAAGCTTTTTTTTTGTCCACAGATGTCCAGTAGGTGCTGGTCAGAAAGTTACAACAACAAACAATACAACAACAAAAAAAAAGTAGGAATGGGATTTTTTAAAATAAAAATAAATAAATATACTCAAACTAAACTATGTTTTACTAGGAAAATCCCAATGAGCTATTTGTTATTTTGTTATTTTTCAGAAGCGATTTGGCCACACATAGTAGCTCAACGAATTGGCTTATCACGTGGAAATGAATATCAGACAAATACTCTAAACGCGTGATGTTGATTCTAAATGTGGAGGGGGGAAACCAGAGAACCCAGAAAAAATGGCACGCGATCACGGGGAAAGAGAGAAAGAGACACGCAAACCCCACATTTCCAGCAGGCGCCAGGATCGGGATCGAACCCACGAACCTCCTGCATACCAGGCGAGGGATTTCACATATCGCCACCATGGCCCCAACATTAGCGGACTTCAAATCTAGATTATTAGCGGAGAGGTTCACGCGGGGGCTGATTCAACAAAGGGAGTTCCAAAAAAAACAACAACGTATACGCGTCTGATAAATGCTTTCGCACAACAAGGAGACGTCAGTTTGGTGCGGCACGTGGCGGCGTGTCGCTGGGCAAGCGACGCGACTCGTCGGGCGGTCGAGAGACACGGAGGGGACCCCCCCCCCCCGACCCGTGTCTCTGAACGTCGCTCGCTTACGGGGCGATTCGGCCGCGGGTGATTTCACACAACAGGCAAATCGCCATCGTCGTCGATGTATTTGTATTGATTAACATGACACCCGGATGAAATCTCAAGATCAGGATCAAAATGTAGTTGTTCTTTTTTGGTTATCTTGGAGGAATCCGATGAGCTAGGAAGCTCTATTTTTCACAGATGACCCTTCAAGAGATTTGTTTTTCAAGGGTGTCTACCAGGGTGGCCCCGTTGACAACAGAGCCGGTGCCAGGGACTTATTTGTACCCCGCGAAAATTCAATCATCCACGAATGATTATCATTATGCATTCCCTCTTAGGGATAAACAAAAAAGAACAACACGGGAATACTGGTTCCTCTTTCGAATATTTGTCCACCTCCTTGTTGCATTTGTAAATAAAGTAATCTTCGTCCAAATCCCCGCGTTGTCAACTAAAACCAGAACGTATCCTCACTTTGCTCTCATTCGAGTTTCACAGTCTCGCGCCGCCCCGTTCTCTCCTAGACAATGTAGCGTCTGTGTCCCAACCCATGTAGCTTGACCTAAGCCTTAACCCGACGTTAACCCCCTGATGGATGAAGGCCTCCCCATGCCGCTTCGGTCATGGGTAGTTTTTTTTTTCGTATCATACTTCACCACGCTTGTCAATGCTGCTTGGTGAAAGGGCAAGGAGCGGCGGGGGGGGTGGAAGCAGGCCTGGCCCAGAGCCGGATTTCGGATATCACTCGTCACCGATGTTAACCGCGCCTCGCGAATCATCCAAATCAGCACGCCCAGGTTCATCGTGCGGTGCGCTAACCCCTGCGCCACCGCTCCATCCACCCGTGACCCTTCGTATCGGGGGACAGCAATTGTTTCCGTTCCCCATGGGGATAAATAGTTGGTTAATATTCATGCCTGCGGGGACAAATAAACACGTTCAGGGGGGGGGGGGGCGGGGGGACTCGGCAGTGAACTCAGCACCTGCGGTTGTTTGCTGCGCAGCCTGGAACGCCACAGGTGTCAACGATCTTACCGCCTCGTCCTTCTGCTCCGCTCCCTCACCCGGCCCCTTTGATCGCTGGCCGTGCGTGTTCTGCAGGGGGAAGGGAATTTGTGTGAGCATCAGTTAACCATCATCATTATCATCATTATCGGTCGTGATCAATTCACTGCTGGATGAAGCCTCCCCCCCCTCCCCCCGCCACAAGCCGTGGCCATCACTCACGGTCCCACGATAGAAAAATCCATCCAGCGTCGGTACACAAAATAATTCCATCGCTCCATCTCCGCAGTGGTCACCCCCTCATCCCCGCCCAGTGCGTATTGAAATTCCATCGTTACCCTCGACTACAGGACACCGTCCCGATATTTGAGAGCGCCACGGTAGCGATGAGATGTTAACTACCTCGCCTGGTATGCAGGAGGCCGTGGGTTCGATCCCGACCCTGACGCCTGCTGTATATTTGGAGTTTGCGTGTCTCTCTCTCATCATCATCACGGTGGCTATGAGATGTTAACTGCCTCGCCTGGTATGCAGGAGGCCGTGGGTTCGATCCCGACCGTGACGCCTGCTGCTGTATATTTGGAGTTTGCGTGTTCTCCCGGAGTCCTCCGGATTTCCCCTCCACATTTCGAAAAATGCATTTAGATTACTTGTGCTGCTATAAAATTCCACAGATAGGCCACTTCGTTGAGCTATCATTTGTGACCAGGCCGCTTCTGAAAAAGAGCTACATAGCAGAGTGGGCCTTACCTTGTAAAATAAAACGAGTTCATCATTTTTTTTTATAGTTTGCCCAAGCCCCCACTTACTTTTCACAAGACGATGTCTTTAACCTGCGGCGTGCCTTCTCTACTCCGCGCGCGTTCCTCCCTCACGTAGCCGTACCCGGGGCTTCCTTCACAGGTGATAGCCATCTACCCCCACCCCCTCCGCTCTTTCCGCCCCCCCCCCACCCCCCAGCTGACCTTACGCATCTCTGACCGTGAACTTTGAGATTGGCGCTGCCCTCTAACGATCGATATGTCGCCGGGCGCCCGCCTCGCTCTCGCTGTGATTTGAATACGCGCGTCAATTCCGCCTAATGTTAATCGATACCGGCTTTAGATTCCCGCTGATTAGGCCATTGATTAGGGCTTAGCGCACGGAGAGTTGGCGCTGGGGTGCGGTGGGGGAGAGGGCGGGGAGATTGGGGGCCCACCTGGTTGCAGGACGTGTGTACCGGGATCGGTGATGCGCATATTTGTGTTAATGATAAGAGTAATTACAGATGTGGAAGGGAGGGGGCTGATCGATGGCAATGCCCGCCGAACAGCGAGAGCTCGCATTCGGCACCCCTCTCTCCCCCTACACCCCCCCTTTTCCTCTACCCCCTCTCTCCCCCTACTCCCCTCCCCTACCCCCTCTCCCTCTTACACACCTCCCCCCCTCTCCTCCTACACCCCTCCCCCTACCCCCTCTCCTCCTAAACCCCCCCATACCCCCCTTCTCCTCCTCCACCCCCCCCTCTCCGCCTACACCCCTCCCCCTACCCCTCCCTCTCCTCCTACATCCCTCCCCCTACCCCACCCTCTCCTCCTACACCCCTCCCCCTACCCCCTCCCCCCTCCCTAGTGATGCCCTCTCCCCCGATCAATTTGCAGAATGGACGCTAAATCTCCCCCAAATTAAATGAACGCCCGGACAAGTCCGTCGGTGGAGCGCGTCTCCCCCCTCTCTTCTGTCTCTCGATTGGTGAAACAAACAATTGGGCCACGGCGCCAGACGTTTCAGCCTCTAGCGGCCAGTTTGGTTGGCGAGGTCTATTTGACATTTTAGTTTGTTTGTTGTTGTTGTTGTTGTTTACGTAGCCCGGTGATAATTTAATAGCAACCGAGGTTATGTCCACTCAGTTGAAAGGCGCAACTGTTTATGGATTTGCACGATACTCTGCTTTGAGCGTATTGGGATCAATGTGAGGGTAGTGGTAGCGCCGTGGTTAAGAATCAGTGTCTGAGGGCTTCACAATCATTAAGCAGTTTTAAGTTGAATCTAAAAACTCACCTTTTTAAACTTGCTTTTACTTCGATAGTAATTTATTATAATGCAAAAAAATGTATGAGGAATTAGCATTTATTTTTCGTGTAATTTAGTCTTTTAATAATGTTTTTGTGCGATATAAATAAAGACTTGATTGATGGATTTTTTTGACAGATATTCCAGCGTGGGCTGGTCAGAGAGTTACAACAACAACACAAAAACACGACAGGAGCTCAATGGTAATCAGGTCGCTAAATATAAATACGTAATAAATAGATTAGCGCACCCTCGCTATATGCCCGGCCACCTGACTTCGATTCCCAGCTGCGGCTAAAATCAGCAGCGAGTCAAATCTGAACCGATCCTGATGGCGCCACTCACGTCACTCACGTGTATGTGCGTTGGACTTCTTTCCCACCGTACGTGGTCAAGCGGAGGTGCGTGAAACCAACAGTGAGTGGCAATAGCAGTGGCCGGCTTGGTGAAGTACGATCTTGAATTTGAAGCTTTCGTGACTGCAGGAACCCATACTCTTTGGTTCTTTCGGTAAAGTCAACGTAGGTAGAAAAATAATCGATCACGACGTTTTGATCGCAACACAAGCGACTGTCTTCTTTCGATCGAAACGTCGTGATCGATTATTTTTTCTACCTACGTGACTTTACCGAAAAAACTAAAGAATTTGGTGAAGTATGGTCAAACGATCCTCACGCTCAAACCAGCGGTGAAGTTTGTTGACCGAGGTTCGGAAGTTTTTGCCGCAACTACAAAGCGACGTGCCCCCCCCCCACACACATAAAATAGTCCACTCGAATATGTAACATTGTGACTTGTTTATTCATAAACGACACAACAACAACAACAACCAAGGTTCAACAACTGCTCCGGTAGGCGTTAACGAGGCCCCTCCGCCCGCCCCGTTCGTCTCATTTCATTTCATTTATTAGGTATAGCCCTGTGAGCCATTCGGCTCTTGAATCGGGTGCAACAGCAACACACACAAAAACAAAAACATGAATAAAAAAACATCTTAAAGTGACTATGTGCAAACAGAAAATCCAAAAAAAGACAGCAAAATATTGCAGACAAAGCACCGTACACCAACGCTGTGTGCAAAAATCTCCTTGCACGCCTTACGCGAGGGGCTATTACGGCATCAGGCGACGCGCGGTTTCAAAACCATCAGACAGGTGAACGGGGGTGGCCACGAGAGGACACGGGGTGGGGTGGGTCGGGGTGCGAGAGGCAAAACACACAAAAAAGCGAAACGTAGGGGAGAACTAAAAAAAAATGTAACTTTTAAGCAAGAGGTGGAACCGAAAGGGCTAACGGTAATAGAAGATGATTAGCGTAATAAGAAACAGCAGAAGTGATAAATCGTGGAGGGGAGACTTCAAAGATTGAGAGGCCTGGTGACCCGGTTAGAGGCTCTGGAGCACAAAAGCCAAACACATGTGCGCGTGGGGGGGGGGTGCTGGTGGGGGGTGGGGGTTGGCCGCATAATTGGAAGCAGCTGTCCAGGGTTGCCTCGTGGGGTCGCGCGACGCAGGGAGAAATTTCACATCGTGGAATTTAATAAACCATCAAAACGCCCCACCACTCTTAATGCAGCTTTATAATAAATACAAAAAAATTGCACTTTTTAACGCCCACACGTATCGGGTGCTTGCGTGTGCCGCTGAAACTGGTCCTGCACCTCCCATAGGTCGACTCGGCCTGAAACGAGTACGTGGTGCCGTGTGTACAAATCTCCGCTCGGGAGACAAAGGCGGCCAGGCGTGGTGCTGGCCACCCACCACCTCGCGTGCCCTGCCAGCCTTCATAGGTGCTCCTCGCTAACAGCACTTGACCCAAAATTGTGTTAAGGCTGTACGGGGGATCTTTGTCTTCGTCTTGTTTTGGGGGGGGGGGAGAGGCGGGAAGGGGGGTTGGCGGCTAGGGAGGGGTGTTTTGTATCTCCCATATCCGCAGTCCGTCCCCGTATTTCGAATCCCGCACTTGCAGAGAAATTCCCCGAAGTCATTTGCCTGCCCTCCCCCCCCCACCCCCCTTTACGTTCAACTTGTTAAATTGCTGACGGGGATTGCCCCCATCACGATCTCTCTGCCGGAACGTCGCATTAATAGGTCTCTCAAGATAACACAACGACAGTAGCAGCAGCAGCGGCAGCACGGTTATGAGCCACCACCCACCACATGGCCGCCGCGTTCCTTCCAACCAAACTCGCTTGCCTCGCCGCCGCAATCACCGCGCTGATGCCAATAATTAAATTTCGCATCATTTAAATAAACCAATTATTTCCGAAGGAGACGGAGGTTAAGAGGAGGGGCCCTTGGTTTTGCTAACTGGAATAAATGGTTCCTGGAATTGTCCACGGCGCGCTCTCGCCCGAAAGCACGCAAGCGAATAGGCGCTCCCGACGAATAGGACCCCCCCCGCCCACCGCCCCCCATTCGCAATGGAAGAATGGGGGGGGGGTGGGAGTGGGGGGCTCCTGCCCTGCCTCATTCCGCGAATCGCCAGAAGAGCATTCGGGCTACGCACCTTTCGTCGCACGGGTAGCGCAGACCAACTCGCTACAGTAACCGACCTACCACCACCACCACCCACCCACCCACCCCGCCCCCACCACTCTGCAAAAAAAAAAACCCTGTGCTTCATTAAGCATGACCTTACACACTCATTTGTATGCTGCCCATTAATCATTTCTGACAGCTTGGCAAAAAAAAAGACAAAGCATTAACAAATCCCATGCATACATGGCACCGCGCGCTCGCGGCCGCATATACATAACGCCGGACTGCCCACGTCCCATTGTCTGTGGCCGCAGCGAAGGGCCCCGTGCTCCCCTGCTCCGTGTTGCTGCACACATCGGCCTTGCACGTCACGTGCGTGCGCGTCTGTGTTCACACCTGGAGCTGTCGGGTGACATTGGTGAAGCTTCAATGCCCAAGAGCTGTGCCCGATTGACCCAAGTTTTGCACACGCACACACACACACACCGACCCGCCACCACCACGTGTGTGTGCGTGTGTGGTGGCGTCGCGGTTAGCGCACTGCGCTACGAACACCAGTGATGATTATCTGAACCGGTCGGCTCAAAACGAGTTCCTGGTGCGGTGTGTAAACATCGCCACTCGGGAGACAAAGGCGGCCGGGCGTGGTGCTGGCCACCCACCTCCTCGTGTGCCGTGCCGGCCTTCAAATGTGCTCGCTCACAGCAATTTTCCCCGAGAGTCTGGTTCGGCGACTCGGGAATTCTTGTCTTTGATTTCCTGAGCGTGGGGAGCTGTAGTGTAGCGGTTAGCGCGCTGTGCTACGAACTCGGCCTCCAGAGTTCGATTCCAGTTCACGGCCACCAACAACAGTGACGATTATCTGAACCGGCCATGGACCTCCCCTAGGTCGACTCAGCCTCAAATAAGTACCTGGGGTTGTGTGTGATGATCACAAAGGCGGCCGGGCGTGGTGCCGGCCACCCGCCCCCCTCGTGTGCCGTGACGGCCTTCATAGTTGCTCGCTAACAGCACTTGCCCCAACAGGCTGTGAAGGCTATCTTTGTCTTTGTTCATTGTGTGGGCCACATCGCTCCCTAGCTGCCCATCGTTTGCAACAGCCAAAAAAAATAAAATACCCCTCTATCAGATGGACGTAGGTTAAATGTTTTGGCATTTTAACCGGCAAATTTGTCCCGCGAAATTGTCCTCAAATGCATCGGCGAGCAGTCGTTTCGGCGGGGCCATTGTGAAGCGTCGTCAATGAGTTGTTTGAGTGAGAGTTTTGCGGCCACCGCTCTCAACTCCTCGGCAAAAAAAAAAGTTGCCCGGCTCATAATGGCCCCGCGTGTGTGCGGGGTTTCGCGTGCCCCTCGGAGATTGCCTTACAAACCGCCGGGATTTTACGAATGCACAGAAGCACCACTTGTTCGCTTATCACAAGAAAGAGGGCCCCCTTTCTGTGAACCCCTCCGCGAGAAGAAGCCCCCCCCCCCCCCCCAGTCGGGATTGAAATTCCCGGCGCTGGGGTCGCACTGCGCAGCGCGCAAAACCCGATTCCCGTCTGCAGGTGCTGTTCAAGATCCACCTGACCCCCCCCCCCCCCCAACACCAACCCCCCCACCTCACTCCCCCGATGTGCGCACACGATGACGAAGGTGCAAGCGCAGCCCCTGCAATGTGTTCACTCACGCCGCTGCTGGCGGAAGCGCCACCACTTGATGGAGCTGGAGAGAGAGAGAGAGGCCTTCTCGAGCCGCGTTCTTTATTGCCACACCCGCGGGCCACTCGCTGCCCCTGGTGGCCTTTAGTGCGGACCCCCCCCCCCCCCACCCACAATACGCAACAAATGTGAAAATCGCCCCATCATGGTGCTGTCACAACCCCCAGTAGTTTAAAATGTGTGGCGGCCCTCATGCTGATGTCTTATCGGCGACAATGGCCTCTCCCTTTGAAAACGCGTGAAGAACACAATGCTCTAGAAGGTATTATGTCGACGCTTCCACCAGAGTCGGATCATCTTGGATCTGGTGGGAGTAGCCACGCTTTACCCCATCGCACGTGACCCCTCAATCGATGAACGTCCGTGCACTCATTCATACTGCCAACCTTGACAGAGGCAATGGGTTGGGGTTGAGGCTGGTGGTGTGTATCAAATACTTGGCCCATTCTTTCAATTGCGGCGCCGGGAGGTAAAATCGAGCCGGTGACCTCTCGTATGCAAGCCCGGCGTGATGACCATTAGCACGCGTCCCGGTGTTAACGCGGTCGGCGCAACACAAATCGCCATCGTCGAATGCATCCCACACACGCACACATCGCACGCTCAGCGCACCTCTTCTTTCGCAAGCGCCAGGGGACATTAAAGGTGGCCCAGAGTGCGGTGGCTGTGCGGCCACCCGAACCGATCAATGGACCCACGTGGCGAGCGTTCTTCTCGGCCCGCTCTCTGGCGCGCGGGCCGAACGGCGTTGGTCGATGCTACTCACGAGGCATATCGCGCACACGCGGCTAGACAACTTTGCACCTGGACGTTTAGTCCACGCAAAACTTGCCGTGCAAGTTCTTCGCTTGGTGGCCTTGTCCCGCACCTCCGATGAGCACGGTTCGCTACGGACGTTGCACATCGTCCCGCTAACTCCGGTCATCCGGACAAAGACGGTCACTGCAACGCGCGCTTTCAGATGTGTGGCCGTCTGGAACGCTTTTTCTTTCGATATTCGGAAGCCACTGGAGCTTTGCAATTTTAAACATAGATTGAAAACGTATTTCATTAGAAGACATTTTTGTGCCTGGTTTGCTGTCCTAACCCCACACCTCCAATTAGCACGGTTGTCTAGGGTGCGAAAGAAGTTCAACAGAAAACGAAACTCTCGACCATGATGCTTCTCATACTTGCGTCACAAGATGCATTCGTGTGAGCTCGCCAACAACACAAAGTGAACACCTACAAAGGCCCCCACCGTACATCACCTGCCATGACGGATGGATCAGAAACACGAAACCTCGACGAAGAAACTTGAAGGCAATCTGAAAAGCGTACAAACGTCCTAGGGATGACTCCGAGAGGCCGGGAGAGGAGCACGCTAGAACAGAGAAGACTCACGGGGGGTTAGGGACATCGAAACGGTTTCGTGAAGTGAGTGGGTTTTGGGCGCGACGTGGTGAACGACCAACGACGGAGTGGCGGCCAAGGGAGGGGAACGCGCACGGTGAAAAGCAGCTCCGACACGCGCGCGCAAACTTTAATGGCTCGATGCATCCGCGGGACCTTGAAAGATGGTTGACCGGCTTGGAGGGAGGGGAGGGGGGGGAGTCCTCCAGCAGTGGATAGATAATGGCTGGTAATTGATGACGACGTCCCAAAAAAATGTTCACACGAATTTTTTTTTTGTACTTAAAAAATATATAATGAACGCCCTTTGCCAATTTGACGTGATCGGCGCTTGCGCGTTCTTGATTCGACGGATCGCCGTTCAAGGCCTCACGTCGAATCCAACTTCTCTGCCGCGCGCGCGCGCCGCCACGTGGAATCTCTCACGGCGGGTTCCGCCCGCCTCGTCTGAAGCGCTTAGGGGGGTGTAAGTACCTCGGGGTGGGGGGCGGCGGTGGTGGCTCGGTCAACACTCGAGAACGCTTAGACGTCCAAACGCGGACGAACGAAAATCATCTCGCTTCGGTCGGAAAGCGATTGTGGCACCGACTGCAGTGTGTGCGTGCCTGGAGACCCCCCCCCCCCTCCTCGTGAGTGAGCACTGCAGGTGCGATCTGAGCAGGTGAACATCGCCCCATGACCCCCCCCCCCACCCTCTCCCCGTCTCTCTCGAGAACCAAAGAGCTGCTGCTGCTGCTGCTGCTATGGCTGACGGAGCGCAGACGCCACGACGCATGGCAGGCGCATTACCTCCCGTCTAGACGCCTCGGCTCGGGTTACGATTTGGGGTGCAAGGCAACGACACCACGAAGGGCTGCTGGGATCTTTGTGTTTTGTTTTGCCCGAGTCGGATGGAGGCCTCCCCGGTAGTGTCAGTCATAGGGTGATTGGTTGACCATACTTCATCATGCTGATGGGAGAGCTGAGGGGGATCTAAGCTTGATTCAGACGTCACTGATTTTTAACCGTGACCTGGAATGTAAATCAGGTCGCCCAGCTCACACCGCAGTGCGTTTACCACTGCGCCACCACTCCATCCTGAATCATTAGCCCACCGAATGCCTTATACCCATGCGTACGGCCCAAATGGATGGCAAGGTGTTCCAATCGGAGAGGCTATTCGAAGATTTCCGCTCCATCCTTACACCACTTCTCAGGCCCATCAATACCGCGTGCACTGTGCCATTGAGACACGCTTCGCCCCGACAGCAAACAGGGGGCCGGAGAATCACGAAGCAGGTTCACTCAGAATGAAGAAATCTCCAGCGGGTGCTGTGGCGATGGCAAAACACGAAGGGCGCACGCGCGCGCGCGACCCCCACCCCTAAACGCGCGTGCGCGAACCCCGCGCGCTCAAGGAGCGCGTGGGGGCCCGCGTGTGCGCACACTAACGCGGTGATGTATGGCGTCTGAATAGCGACCGCTCGCCCCCCTCCACCTTCCACCCCCCCTCTCTCTCTCTCTCCGTGGGTCACGCGGCGAGGGCTGCCCGCGGTCTGCACTCTGCGAGAGACGCACAATGTCTGACAAATCGCAGCTGCGGGCGGTATTTATTGCTCGTCTCGGCCAGGCCAAAGGAGCCTTCCGCTTTTAATGACACTGATATACTGTGGCCAAGGCCCGAGCACTTTGAAGCATTTAGTAAGGAAATCAATCTCAAGGGTGGGGGGGGGGCTTCGCATTGTTTGAAATTGCGGAGGTTTTTTTATTTTTAAACGCGCGCATTCCATCGCGGGGGAGAATCCACTTAGCACGAGTCTTCGACACGTGTTATCTACCCCGCCCCCCTTCCCCCAAACCCCCCCCCCTCTCCCCGCGAAAAAAAGTAGTACAGTAATGTAAAAAAATATCTAAAGTATTCCAATTGTTAACAATAAATATGAATAACACAGCACGCGCGCACGTATGTACGCAGCTCCCCACGGCCTCGCTCTTACTTTTTTTTCCCTCGTTCCATTCATGCGGTTTTTAAACTTCCTATTTATTTTACAGCCGCTGCGGTTTTTACTGCCCCCGGCGCGCGAAAATATTTACGGAGAGAAGATTTCTTCGGTGAATTTAAAACACCCCTTGCATGAAATGTTAAGTTCACCATAAAATTACAGGGGCGGCCCTGTTTGGCTGTGCCTCAGTGCCCATTTCACACGCATCGCGGAACGTGGAGGAGTTAACCCCTTCGACGCGTCTGACAACGATGCCGCCAAACGCCGCTGTTAGTCGGGCCCCATTCCTGGCTACTCGCCCGGCCACCCACCCGGCCACTCGCCCGGCCACCAAGCCGGCCACTCAAATCTCAAGACTCATTTTCAGGAGGGTCCTGCCACACATTTGGGTGTTTGGCCAATTCCAATCATGAGCGCGTGGCTTCTTGTGGGAGGAAACCCGGGAAACCGGAGAAAGCCCAGCACACATAGGAGGGGAGGGGAGCGGGAGATCACTCAAAGCTCCGCATAGATGGATTTAATAATCCCTCGCTATGCTTCCATCTCCTGGCAACCTAGCATCCAGCCGCAACCCTACAGCACCGGCTATTCCCCAGCAGTCTCGCACTCGAGCGCTAACCCTGGTGGCCGTGTCAATTCTAATTCTTTTATCCGGGGTCAGGGTGGAGGTCAATCTATCCAACCTCGAGGGGATGACAACGGAAAGTACAGCCCCACCCAACGCCGCCCCACCCGCCATCCCTCTCATCTCCCCATCCCTCCGCACCCCGGCCGCGTGTGAGTGTGTGTACGTTCATCACAGCCGAGGTGAAAAGTTTTGGTTTCTTTCCTTCTAATCAACCGGTCCATATCCCGTGCTGAGATATCACCTGACATTATAACTCTTGCTTGTGCGAGGTTACGCTATTGTTGTGCGGAACGCCTGTGCGTGAAAAGCGCGTGTTGGTCCGTGGTATGTGTGTGTGTGTGTTCACGAGTTACAGGCAGAGGTTGCAATCGGGTACCCGATACCCGGCTACCCGTACCCGGCCGGGTACGGGTAGCCGGGTATCGGGTACCCGTTTGCGACCCTGGTGCGGCCGGGTACGGGTACGGGTAAGGAATCAAAACCCGTTTGTGACCTCCGGTTACAGGGAGCGGTGGTAGAGTGGTCAGTGCACTGCGAGCCGAGTTCGATTCCCCGCTCACGACCAACAGCAGTGACGGGTATTTTAAACGATGCTGGGTCTCCCCGAGGTCAACTCAGTACCTGGTTCAGTGTGTAGACATCAGCACTGGGGAGACAAAGGCGGCCGGACGTGATATTGGCCACACACCCATTCGTGTCCCGTAACGGCCTTCATAGGTGCTCCTCGCTCACAGCATTTGCCCCCACAGTCTTCGGTAGGCGATACAGGAGAGGGGGGGGGGGTCTTTGTCGTTGTTGGCATGGGTGTTATTGCTCGGTATGTGACTGCGTAGCAACACGTTATTTACGTGGCGTGCGTTCGTGCGTGGCATGTGTGTTATTGCACAGAATGAGTGGCCGTGTACGATGTGTGTAGCCGTGTGGCGAGTGTTATTGCGTAGCCAGTTAACTTGAGGCATAAACCATCACGAGACCTCCGGTCAACCTCGCAGCGGGTTTCAGATGCACCTCCCGTGGCCGTCTGGAACGCTCTTCCTTCCGATGTTAGGAAGCCACTGGAGCAATGCACTTTTAAATCATCTAGATTAAAAACAACTCTTTCTTTAGAGCTGTTTTTGTGCGTTTAGATTGTTGTCCGTCCCCGCGCACCTCCGAGTAGCACGGTTGGCTACGTACGGTGCGAAAGAAGTTCAACATACATACACCCTTGTGCTCCTCCATGGCCACGTACGTGTAATGTTTAAGCGCGTTAATGTGTCACAAAATCGCTACTGCGTCGCGACTTTTGCTACGCTCGCACGGCGTTTGTTCTCAGTGATCCCTTTCGATCTCCACCAATTATACGTCAAATACGGACACTGATCTCAAGGTCGCTTCGCAAAAGAGGCGTCTGTCTTGACGAGCTCTCGTCTGCCTCTCGGGGAAATCCACCGGCACGTTTGAGGGTTCCGTCGTCACGCCGCAACGTCCATTACCACGTGCTCGCGAGTGTATTTCACACACAGATCATCCGTGGCTGATATCGTACATGCATTGCATTGCCAATATTCACATCAATAACCTCATTCCGATATTGTATTGTATCGGCACGTAACATGTCATCACAATGATTCATTTTTTAGTGCTTTAGCAATGTTATTTCTCAAATCTCTGCTTAATGGGAGGGCACTCCTTCTCTGCTGATCCTTCCGTGGTCTCGAATTTCATCATCTGGTTATCCGTGCTGTTTGCCAATTACGTAAAAGCAATTTAGTATCCAGGAAAGCCTCACCGACTCTCTCAAGACTCGTTTTCAGGAGGGTCCTACATTGCAGAGTTTGGCTTGCGGGAGGAAACTGGAATGTCCGCACAGAACCGACGCGCACGGGGAGATCACATTCAACGTACCGCAGTGATTATGTAATCCACAGATCCCAAATATGTTAATCGATATTGCAACCGAGCCCTTTGCTGTCCTGCCATCTCATAGCCACCTCACAGCCTGAAGCCCGTGATTTGAACTATGAAGCGTCTTCAAAATTGGGATATATAGAATATTAAACATGTGTTTTCATCCTCGCAGTCGTTGTTAGCTAGCCTTCGAAAAAAGACGGTCATTGGATCGCGCTGTGCTTGCAGATGCGCTTCTGCGACCGTCTGGAATGCTCTTCCCTCCGATATTAGGAACCTACTGGAGCTTTGCACTTTTAAGTCTAGATTGAAAGGTAATTTCTTTAGAACTGCATTTTCTGTTTAGTTTCTATTCCTTCCCCCGCACCTTCGACTAGCACGGTTGGTTATGTACGGTGCGAAAGAAGTTCAACATACATGAATGTCATATCCACAGATTGAAAGTTTTTCTTCAGCAACCACATTGCTCTGACCACATGCGCTCGAGAGCAAACACAATGTACTGGACATCATTCTAACTGTTCATAAAAGTGAGTGGGCGGAGGCGGTGCACTTCCCCTGGTTCGACGATGGGCAGTGGCCGAGACTAATGACGGAGTGGCAGACAAATGAAGGGGAACGCACCCGAGAGGACATCCAATGGGGAGATGGAGCGATGGATGCAGCCGGGGTGCAGGTGCTAGTCGCATTGTTACGGCCTAAAGTTGGGTCAAAGTGAACAAACCAGCAGCACCGTCGATGAATAGGTGGGGTAAAAAAAAACCCTCCCGTGGATTTTGAAGAGTTCAAGTTCAAGTTAATTTATTAGGTATAGACCTGTGAGCCATTCGGCTCTTGAATCGGGTACAACCGCAACAAACAGAAAACAAAAACATGAACAAGAAAACATCTTAAAGTGAATATGTGCAAACAGAAAATCCAAGAAAAGACAGCAAAATATTGCATAAAAAGCACCGCACACCAACGCTGTGTGCAAAAATCCCAGTGGGATGCAAGTCAAACAACAACCAGAAAACAACTTAGATTAAAGCCACCAGTCTAACCCCGTACTACAACAAACAAACATGGCCAAACCAAAAAACGTTTCGAAAATCACCAAAATAAAGCCACAAAAGCAATGAAAGAGTGATCATAGGAACTGTGACCGAATTTTCACAATAAACGACGTAAAAAACATGTACGACCAAACTCTGCAGCCATAGCTGGCTGCAGAGTTTGGTAGTACATGTTGTTCACGTCGTTTATTAAGGGTGCCAGGGGGTGAGAGTTTCGATTTAAAGCTTTCGTGACTGCAGGAATTCATCTTCTTGGTTCTTTCGGTAAAGTCACGTAGAAGGGAAGTAATAAAATAATAAAAATAAAACATAATAAAATAATTCTCACTGTTTTATTTTTATTATTTTATTACTTCCCTTCTACGTGACTTTACCGAAAGAACTAAGAAGAGGGGGTGGAGTGCTGAGCGGTTTTAAGTGGCGGCACCGCTCAGGGGGGCACTGGGTGGGTACGGGTGCGCTGGCAACCGCCTCCAGTGCGCTCGCTCCAACTGGAGTGCCCCTCCTTTCACGCGCGCCTGTGTAGGCGAGACGTAATCTCATCCAGATACCACCATGAAACGTAATGATGCCTTTCAGATGAGGTGCTTTACGCCAAAGCTGGGAATTGACCCTGCTCACTTTGGGAGGAGGTTTGCACGAGAGAAAAAAAAAATATTCAGTTATATATTTTAATGAAAGAACAAAACTTGTCCCTGTTTCAGAGGTCGTACATCGAAGATGATGGAGCCATGACATCGGCTCGTACGGCACAGGTGTTGGTGGTTTGTTGCATCGCAGGGTCATACGCGATGGCGGTTGCTTGAGGCCTTTGTCCAGCAGTGGATTGACCCAATAGTGGCTGGTGATCAAATTATTGCAGTTTGTTCGCAAATTTTTCGTCAAAAAATGTTGAGAG
Source organism: Lampetra fluviatilis (assembly GCF_964198595.1). NCBI lineage: Eukaryota > Metazoa > Chordata > Hyperoartia > Petromyzontiformes > Petromyzontidae > Lampetra > Lampetra fluviatilis. The sequence goes on along the minus strand of NC_136313.1, from coordinate 2,076,585 downwards.
AATTAAGCGAATAAGGTAACGGCAACCCAGCCATCAACCAAGACCTCAACATCGCAGCTCTGCAGCGAATCGAGTCCCGGTCGCCTTTATGGGATCGTGCTGCTGTCACCGTGCTAGAATCTTACCGATACGGGCGTGACCGTGGTGAGATGTTAACTACCTCGCCTGGTATGCAATAGGTCGTGGGTTCGACACTGACCCTAACGCCGCTATGTTTGGAGTTTGCATGTTCTCCGTGGTCATGTGGATTTTTTTAGAGTATTTGGCTGCTGTGCATTTCCACGTGGTAAGCCACTTCGTTGAGCTATCATTAGTGGCCAGATCGCTTCTGAAGAAGAGCTACACAGCTCAATGGGCCTTACCTGCTCAAATAAAATGGTTGTTTTTCTCGAAAGAATGCTGGCGAAAAGAGTGGAGCAAAGTAGACGTCCAGAATAAACTCGTCTTGTCAAATAAACACCTCTTTTTAAATACACACATCTTTTTAAATAAACACCTTTTGTTAATAAACACCTATTGTTAAATAAACACCTATTGTTAAACAAACACCTAATTTTAAACAAACACCTATTTTTAAATAAACACCTCTTTAAATGCACACCTCTTTTAAAATAAGCACCTTTTTCAAAAGCCAAAAAATCACATTTCCTGGCTTAGAAACTCATCCTCGAAGGTACAGGTGGTGCAACCATCAATCGCATCAGAACATCCACGGGCCGATGCGCACATCTCCCTTGTGGTTGGAGAATTGAATCGAAGCCACCGGAGTGCGATTGTGGCCATGCAACTCGTTCCATGGACCGTCACAGTAAACCCACTGCGGCCTGCGCTCCTTCAACGGAGGAGGTGAAAGAGCGAAACTACACGAACTGTTATTCTTGGATCTTTCGGTAAAGTCACGTAGAAGAGAAATGATAAAATAAAAAAAAAAACGTATTTTATAAAAAATATAATTTTTATTATTGTATTATTTCCCTTCTACGTGACTTTACCGAAAGATCCAAGAATATGAATCCCCGCAGTCACGAAAGCTTTAAATCGAAATTTACACGAACTTTATCTCTCTCCTGAAGCCCTCTCCTCCTGGCTGGCAGACAGACCTCGACATTGAAATCTAGCTCCTGAATGTACGCAAGAACAGAATAGAAGTTAGCAAAGTGGGATTCCTAAGCGCATTAAAATCGTGACTTGTGGAAACGTAATAATTTACCATTTCCTCTCCCAGCCCCACATAGGCATGAGACAACATTTATTGAAATTGTAGCCCTGCATCCTGGCAATTTATCAAATCTCAGGTCCCTCCCAGCGATTCGATAAATGTACGTGCGGGGCGGCGGGGGGGGGGGTGAAATCGCTGAACCCCTAGCGAACAGCCGATGAGGAACGGCTCCAACTGCCGGCCAATTCATTATTGCGCTGCTAAAATTAATTTGTACATTCATTATCCCTGAGCCGGAAATACGTTTTGAAAGCATGGCAATAATTACATTCCATGCTAGCTCTTCTCTGCCCCCCCCCCGACCCCCGACCGCTTTCTGAGCGGGAACGTTTGCTCACCGTGTGCCGGAATTTGCGATTTTTTTTGGTCAAGCGCCGTCTCGTTTAGCGGAGCGAGAGAGGAGAGAGAGAGAGTCTTGGTTCCCGTGTCTTTTCATCTTGCGCCCAAACTCCGGAGCAATTTATAATCCTCGCTGCGCGTTTTGGTAAACGCGCAGAGCCCACAGAACGCCCTCGAGGGAAGCGGCAAAACCCCTACTTAGCTCGGCGCGTTTTACCCACCCAGGGGCGACATTATCTAGTTATTCACATGACGGCGGAGTTTATTACAAAGTGTACATTTTCGCGCCGTCATTTATTTTGCGGCTCTTGCGTGATACTTTAAAGGGGCAGGAATTTCCACCCCCTCTCACCCCTTCCCCCCCCCCCCCTCCGGGCTTTGAAATGTAAACTCGCAACTCATTTCCTGAAGCCACCCCTGCGTTGCGTTGCGTGCGCAACCGGGGCCCGTAGGCCATTAGCACCATAGGACGACGCGCGTGCTCATAGCCCGCACCCCCCCCCCGCACCGCCACACCCATCATCGCCACGGTAGCGTCGTGAACTCATTTATCCCGTCCGCTTGTTCGCGCCGGTCACTCGCGAGCCGTGCTGCCCGCGGCCCGAGCCCTGTTGCATGACCTTGTTTAAAGAGGAGGGATGGCGACACGGTCAATGTTAAACAAACTTTAAACGAATGGTGAACGCAACATGGAATGAGTGATGATGTGCTTTCCTTCTGTCCATCCTACATTGTGCTGGGGATCTCGGCCCTTACTCATATTGTTCCAACATTGTTTGACTTGAGCATTAGGATTTAGCGGGAGGGGTGGGGTGGGTTTGCGGGGGGAGGGGGGGGGGCTCAGTCCCCTCCAGCTCGCAAGCTAAGCAGGTATGGAGCTGTGAGTGACCTCACCGTGCCGCCACCAGCGCAGAGAGAGAGGAGGGCCCACTGGGAGATCTGACACGACGCCGTGGCCCCGTGCTCAGGGTGCCTGCCCTGACCCCGCTCCACCTCCGCTGCCCCCTCTCCACCCCCTGGGAAATTTGGACAGGAGGGGCTCTTAACACCGGGAATTAACCGAGGCCCGAATTTGTTTATGATTTCAACGACTAACACAGAATCGGGAACGCATATTGAAAGTGTAAAAATTTTCGATTTAAAGCTTTCGTGACTGCAGGGATTCATCTTCTTGGTACTTTCGGTAAAGTCACGTAGAAGGGAAGTAATAAAATAATAAAAATAAAACATAATACAATAATTTTCACGACGTTACTTCCCTTCTACGTGACTTTACCGAAAGAACCAAGAAGTGTAAAAAATGTCAAGGTGTGGACATTTTCACGGTAACTACAGCTTTATGAGATGCGCTGTAAACGGGGGAGGTGCTCGTCCCGGCGTCACGCCTGGAGCCGCCACATTGCACGTGACATCTGGTGAGACTGGTCGCTGCCGGATGGAGAATGGTACCCCCAAATCGTCCACGCCCGCACCATGCGAACTATGGCACGGTGCTCACCTCCGTTGGTGGCCCTATTTTTGCAGCAGAAAATCCACGTTAACATGGCGAGGGACAGTATATCCGTAGGCTGAAAAAATAGATAATCAGATTAAGCTCAACTAGTGTTTTTTATTGAAGTTACAAGATGGATATTTGACGAAGTCAACTTGTAGCCAAAACCTTGACCTTGCCCTGTGAGCCTAACTCAAGCACAGCCACAAATAAGAAAAATCACGCATACGCATCGATCTTGCTGCTTTCCAACTTTCCAATATAAATTTTTCTTCAGAAGTATTTTCTTAGCGGTAAGGAACTCGAAATGTCAGGTGAAAAACACATTTACCTATTTGCTAATGATCCTTTTTTGCTTTGATTTGGGTCTCCGGGTTTTGGTGCAAACCTTTGATAAACATGGCTGTTAGTTTTTTTTTTCTTCCAACGGGCAAGTCCCTAATAGCAACTTAACTTTCATACTCCAGCTATAGTTCCTATTAAATCATCGCGACGACAGTTATAGCGCCGTCGCGTTCACAGGACGAGACAAACGGAGAGGCGAAACGGACGGACGAAACGGACGCACAAAAACGCTTCGCAAAACTTTCGTTTTGAAATCATTCAAATCGTCCCTCCGCCGCCACTCGCGACCCCCACCCCCACTCTAAGGTGGAAGAGGGAGGGGGGAGGGCCCCACCAACCCAGCAGACAAATGGCTGCAATCAGCCACATCGTGGCCCGACTCGTGACCTCGCAGCAACGGGGGCCCGTCCAACACCTGCGACCCCCAGCGCGCCTCCGCTTTGATGGACCCATTACGACACCAACAACGACCGCCACTTCCAGCTCAATCATAATCCGTAGCCCCCCGCCCCCGCCCCTCCCCTCCCTCCTTCCATCGCGGCGCGGTGTGGAGGATTTGACGGGGGAGGGGGGGCGGAGGTGGAAATTGGACAAAGCGACGCTTTGAGTTGCGCGTCCTATTTCTGGTCAACTTTCATCGACGTCGGCGCGCGGCCGATCCGTTTCGTTTTTTTGGAACGAGCGACTGCCGGCTGACAGCAAACATCATCAGATTTTGATGATGAAAAATGCGGCGATGATGACGACAGGAGTGGTGACAGAGAGGTCGGCTGTTGCATAACTCTCCCAGCCAGGTGGGGGGGGACTGGGCGGGAGGGATTTGCCCGGTCATTATTTTACGGTTATGCCAACTGCCCTCTCGAGAGGTATTATTTATTCCACCTTACAAGGCCTTAAATTGTGAGCGTGAGCTGCGCGCTCCCTGAATAAACCACGTTGAGTTAACGCGACGGCGGTGAGCGTGAGATTCCCCCCTTTTTTGGCGCGCGCCATCGGTGAGTCTATAATCTGCCTCGGAATCAATGCGTGTGTGCGAGATCAATACCCGCGGCGTGACGAGCACGCATCAATCAGCATCTTCATAACGCCGCGGCCATTAGGGAGCTGATTGCGGGGGCACGAGAATGAGTGTTAGGTGACAGAAAATAATAATTCCATGTTTAACAGGTGACTCCTTTGTCCATTAAACGATGGCCCCTTCTTAGCCTTTTACCTCGCTTAATGCGTTCGCTTTTTTTGTATCAGGCGGAATGCTCGCAAACGATGAAATGACCCGCGGTAAATACACGGAGATTACGACGCGGGGAGAGGCGAGCGCGGGGAGTTTAAGAGCAAAGTGACGCGTGGCTAAGAACCGATGTCGAGGGATAATCTGGCGGCTTTAAGCAGCGGCGGGGGGGGGGGCTCAAAAGGCCACGGTTTACAACCAAATTAAAAAAAAATTCTGATTTACATTACCCTATTGCATATTTAGTGGCGGTATTAAATCGCTGCTCACTTACGGCCGGACAAATGGAATTTATTGAGCAAAGAGACGTGGGACTCGAAGTTGGCCGTGCAATTTGAATTCGCTGGTATAGCCGAGAGCCTGGCTTCTCAAGCTGTGCTTAAGCCGAGTTCACGGGTTTAGCGAGTTCGTCAACGTTAAGTTCATTTATATACTTCATTTGGATGAAATCTTGGTCTGATAACACTGGTCAACAACAACAAAAATTTCTGGCCTGGACTTTTGCAGCTGTTTTAGACTAATTTCAGAGTGCTGATTCTAAATCTGATCTCAGATTTGCTCTATCACATCTCATTTTTATGCTATCGGCATACCCCATTTTCATGGATTTTACCCGAAATTAACTCTGTCACTTATGATTGCAAGTTGTTGCGAGTCAGTGACTGCTTTAGTGTTAAAATATGGTGCTGTACTTTTTGGATAGTGTGTTTATATATCATTTTATGCAGATATCCACATTCATTTAATATTTTTCTTCAGCAGTATATAATATTGAAAATGCAATATTATATATCTCAAAAACCTGAAGTGATAGACAAAAACTGATGCCAGATTTGGAATCAGCACCACAACATTACCTTAAAACCGTTGGAATACTTTATGCCAGAAAAAGTGTGTTGACCAGTGTAATTAAACAAAAAATCCTTTTGACAGTCGTGTGACGAACATTGCGGTCAGTGGCCGAGTGGGTGGGAGAGTGTGGCCGTCTTGGCTCGTGTGGATCAGAGGTCAGTTAAAGGGGATCTCAGAAGTAGCTCTGTAATATCCACCTGCGCGGCCCGTTCTTTCACACGGTGGCAGCTGCTTCGCTGCGTGGAGAGTTGCCAACGGATTCTTCATCCACGCACCGAGAGCAGAATTTGGGAAAAAGACGCTTGAGAGAGAGAGAGAGAGGCACGAGAAGTGAAAACAGGGCAGAAATTTCTGCACCGGAGTTTTACGCACTTGGAAAGACTTGCCCTGTATGTACGTGTGTATGTAGAACCTCTCTTGCACCGTACGTAGCCAACCGTGCAGTCGCTCACGAACATTATGAACAACATTTCAATGACTGCGACGTTTATGGTACTTCACTTGCACACCTTCCACGGGAGATAAACGCGGGGCAGGAGATCGTCTATTCGCTCATCCCAATCACCGTTTTTTTCCGCCCCACTTTCGTCAAACTAATGATTTGTTTTTGCCACGAAATGCAACGAAAACAAAGAAATATACTCACTAACGCGTCGCACTATTGCCAATAAAGCACAATATAAAGGACCGGAATGTGACATTGCGCTGATTAAACGCACAGCAAAGTGACAGTTGCTCAATTCTGAATTATCGCTCCACTTTTATCATCTGGTCATTATTTTAAATCTATATTGAGCAACGTAATACGCTGCAAATGTGTAACAGAGTATAATTTTAAGATTAGCTTTGACTTGTATAATTTGATTAATGCCAATACTATGCGCGCCGATGTTTCGATGGGACGTAATTGCCAGTATTTGTTCATTATAACCGGCAGCACATCTGCTTTATTTTTATATTTTTCCTAACGTCTCATTGTTTCTTCCCCTGAAGGAATATCGAATGACATGGTCTCTGAGCCAGCGGCAGAGCCACGCCAGAATACCTCCTGTAAAATAAAATAAAAAATAATTCAGTAATACCCCGATTTACGTCGTGCGGATGCGTTCCTGAAAGGTGCGACGACGAATATCGAAACGACGTCATTCAAAGAAGCGATTTACAGCGAAGGCGGTGAGGGCGAATGCCGAGAGGCGGAGAATATCGAGAAAGGACGGACGACGCTGCAAACGACGCGAGTGTGGGGTGGAGGCGACGCAAATCAGGTGGTGGTGGTATTCACAATGAAGCGACGACGTATTAGCAAAGCGACGTATAAGGGGGTAGACGTACATCGGGGTCTGACTGGATTAACAATCCCACCGCACTATCGTCTGGCGCGTGAGCGCGTTGTGTAAGTGCACCGCGGGGGGCGCACGAGAACGAGACGTGAGCCCACTCACTACGCGGCGCACGGGAATGTGGGAAGAACGCGGGAGGCGAAATTGAAGTGAGGGGGGCGGGGAGGGGCGGGGAGAGGGGGGGGGGGACAGAGGAAGGAGGAACGGGACAGCAAAAGTGGGGAGGGACCGAGTGAAGTGGAATGGAGGGTGAGGAACGGAAGGGGGGGGGTGAGGCACGGGGGGGGGGGTGTGTGCAGGAACGTGAGGTGCTGGGATGGGGGAACAGGAGAGGAGAATGGGGGGAGCAGTGGAATAATATGGAGGAACGAAGGGGGGGGGGGGGGGGGACAGCGGGTGGAGGAGTGACAGCGGGGAGGGCGGTGGGGGGGATAGTGGGGGGGAGGGAGGGGGGGTGTGGGACGATGCGATGTTTCCTCACTCTCCTGCTCGTCCGTCGCAGTCCACCACTAAACGCTCCTCTCGCTCAGCGGTCGTGCTAAGAGGGACGAGCTCAACGGGTTCGCACTCAGCCGATTGTCGTCATCATTTTTTATCAGCCGTGGTCAGTCCACCGCTGGGTGAATCAATCGATCAAGCCTTTATTTCTCCAGCACTATTTCGTGCAAATGATGCTATTCAAAGTGCTGTGCAAGATCAAATAAAGCATTGTTTAATAGACTACAGCGCAAGAACAATAAAATAAATGTCCATACAAACAAAATTGCATTATAATAAATTGCTATCGAAGGCATATTTAAAAAAATAACACGAGAAAATAATCTTAAGTAAAAGCAAGTTTAAAAAGGTGAGTTTTTAGATTTCACTTAAAATTGCTTAATGTTGCGAAGGCACCCCCAAGCCATCACCATGTCCACCGACTACTTGCGCCAGGAGCTGATCTCACCACTCAATCTGCTTACTTCTCCGGCAAATATCATTAGAAGACATTCTTTTCTTTAATATGTGCCGAGGAAATACGAATTTTTTACTATCAGAGCATTTACGGAATAATTCTCTTTAGGCCGCATGGCAAGGGTCATGAGAAATAACCTCACTTCCACGAAACGCAGAACTCGAGAACATTTTCAAGTCGCCCCCCACCACCACCTCCTCCTCCTCTCCACCCCCCACCCGAGCCCCCCCCCCCTCCCAGCCCCCCACTCTGTTTGCAATTTTTTAGACGGCTCGAGTTGGCTGCCAATTTTTGGAGAAGGGTCCCCAACATTCTCCCGGACCGTTTTCGTGAAGTGTGACCCAGAAGGAGAAAAGAAGAAGCCACGACTGGCCCATTGCGTGGGAGGGGTGGGGTGATGTGGTCTTTGTCAGACGTGGCTTTACACGCCGCGCAAAAGCCATGAGATCATTGGATACGTTTCAGACTGGAGGAAGAATCTGATGAGCTATGATGTCCAGTAGAGGCGGGTCAGCAGGTTACAATCTACACAGCCAGGTTTTTACTTTAATTAAATTTATTTATTTCTCAATCGCAAAAAGGAACGATGTTGTGTTTTGAGTAAAGAGTTGCGCTGAGCAACGCGGATCCCGGGACTTTATTTTCATCGTCTACTACTCCGCCGCTGCACACGCCCCGTGACTTTGGGCTGCGGTTTTACGTTTCGCGAGATAAACAGACGCGTTGTGTGAATAAAAGAGAGAGGGAGGGAGGGAGGAGGGAGACATGGAGAGACAGAGAGAGAGAAAAAACAACATTAACTCAGCCCGCTGCAATACACCACTCAATTTTTTTGTAAGCTGTCACTTTAGCAATTATCTAAAACGCGGCATAATTAATTCCATAAATTAACCGACTTCACAAATTATGCTCCACCACAGCAGGACACGTTGTCCCGCGCCCCGATTTGTAATCCGTCAATGCCCGCGTCTCTGTCTGGACGATCATGGAGCTCAGTTCCCGCAAGGGCTGCCGGTCGTGTGGACGTCTCGCATCATCAACCAACACCCCCTCTCCCCTTCGCGACCCCCACCCCCCTCTCTCACCACCTCTTCTTTCCAATTCAAATGCAATCCTCGCGTTCAAATTCCCGTACTCGGATCGTTTAATCGATTGCGCTGCCGCTCGCTAATTAGCCGCGTACACTCTCGCTTCTCCCCACCCCCCCCAGCGAGTCTGCTGGCCGGCAAAAACAACAAACAACAAAACTTTCGGAGGAGATGCTAACGCCGCATCTGCGCTCGGCAAACTTTTATCAATGCGCTCGCCCCCGCAACGTTCACAGCTCACGCTCCCATCACAATGCACCCCCCCCCCCGCCACCCACACCGACCCACCCCACTGCCACACGCTGCTCACAATGAACGCAGGAATTCTATTCTGGAAAATCACCCGATGATGGTGGATGTAATCACCAGCGAAACGTCGTACTCCTCAAGTAAAAAATGTTGTGGATTTACTCTCCAACACACCGGTGGGCTGAAGTCGTCAACTAATTGGCGTTTTGTGCACGTGACAAATCCCTTACTAATTGGCTGTGTCGGGTGGTGGATGGTTATACGACACATTTATACTTACGCGATCTAACCCAATAATCTTGAATTTTAATAATATTGGTCGCAAAAGCCTACTTGTTATACGTTCCTCTCTACCATGATGCTTCTCATATATGAAACAATCTTACATCTCTCTCACAGTGATTCACCACTCCCTCCCAGCGAGTGCCTAATGGGCAATGTGACTCATTGCTCAGACTACGCCGATTAAAGTGCTTTTAAACAACGTTTTATATCTAATTAAAATACATACTTTATAGAAATTGCAAGATGCATTTCCAGTTTATACTGCAACCCCACTCTCTTTTTCTCTCTTCACATGTGCCATCTCCCTTTTCAAAGACTTCCATAGCATTTAATTAGCTAATATACTACTTAATTTGTTGTTTTTTTGGTCTAATATCACGTATAACTTATGTTTATGTCTTGGTGAATATTTCAACCGTACATTAAATCAGCTCGGGTGTAGTTGTTCCGTTGATTGTGGGATCGTGAGAGGTGGTGGCGGCGGCGGCCTTCATCCAGCTGTGGATTGACCACGGCTGATACTGACGATGCTTACATTGACGTCGACATTGATGATGGTCACACACGTTTCGAGCTATCCATTGGATTCAAGGGCCTCTTCGGGTCCCTGATGGGCTATCTCATCTGGTTTAAAAAAAAAAAGAAAACCACGATAGATTTATTGACGGGTGTGTTTACTGAAACAGAGGCAAGACGCTGGCCGTGACAGCACAGATCTCGCTCTGCGGTCCGTGAGCTCAGCAGCGAGCGAGTGCTACATCAGAGCGCCGCTCCGACACGAAACAAAACTTTCGACGACGTCGCTAACGTTCGACGACACTTGCGGAGACACGGACCCTGACATACGCGCCACCAGCACTTTACAAGTTGTGAGTGAGTGTGTGGGGGGTAGGGGAGAGGGGGGGCCTAAGAAACTGGGACACGAAGATACTGGACGAAGCATTGGATGGAAAGGAGAGGCTGGGAGCTGAGGCTGAGCGGGCACCTTCTGACTCAACCCATAGTTCTTCCTGGGGTCGATGCAATGATTACGACATCAAAGGGAAATCAACATTGGTGATCATATTATGGGAACTCGGCCCTGACATAGGAACGTGGAATTTCCACCACTGGCTCAAGATTGTAAGGAGTCGATGAGCAACCGCGAATTCCGGGTGCCCCGCGTGTCGATCAGCGAGATGTCAGACGTTTCGCTCCACGTGCCGAGGGGCTTCTCCGGTAACTAAATAGCTGCGTTGCCTTCCGCCCCTCCTATCCCTTCCTAACCTGTGCACCGTTTAGAACGAGAGAGCGGAGAGAGAGAGAGAAAGAGGGAGAGATAAAATAATGAGCAGGCTCGATAGCTTTGCCCTTTCTCCGGAGGGGGGCGAGAAATGAGCAGAAGAAGAAGAAGTAGAAAAAAAATTAAATCTCACGAGTGAGCAGACATACATATATTAAAATACCGACGAGTGCGCTCCAGAGAGTCCCGCGGTGCCCAGGGGTGGCTGCGCGAAGGCAAATAGCAGCGTGTCCCCGTGTTAGCTTCCCTTACCCAACGTGTACACCTGGGGTAGGTGGGTGGTGATGGTGGTGGTGGTGGTGGGGGGGGTCCCTCCCGCCCTGCCAAGCTTTCTCGACTCGAAGTCTTCCACGAGGCAACGACCACCGGACAATTAGGACAGTGGCTATACATCATCCTGCTGCCAGCGCCGCCGCCTAACAAAACGGGCTAATTAAATTCGCCGAAGGTTAAACACAGCAAGTGCCTTTTTAACACCGGGGCCCCGACGCGTTCTATTCAGGTCACGAACCTCTTTTAATTTTGCGAGCCCGCTATTACTGGAAACACTGAGGTCCAACAACAGAGGCCCTCTTCTTTTTAATGATACAACGCACACACGCGCGCGCACAGAAAAACGACGACCAACCACTCTCGCACGGCGTGGATAGGCTTTTCGCAGAAATGAAAATCGGTCACATTAACATGAATGCGGTGTATGTATCGGATGAGTGTGAGTTGAGCGTAAAACGTTGAAACTGCGAGATGCGCGCAATTGGGGCGCTACGGTGGCAAGGAGATGTTAACTACCTCGCCTGGTCTACAGAAGGTCGTGGGTTGGATCCCGACCCTGACGCCTGCTGTATATTTGGAGTTTGCATGTTCTCCCCGTGGTCGCGTGGGTTTTCCCCTCCACATTTAGAATCAGCATGCGTGTTTAGCTGCTCTAAATGTCCCCACGATGATAAGCTACTTCGTCGCGCTTATCAATTGTGGTAGCCAGGTTACTTCTGAAAAAAGAGCTATACAGCACAGTGGGCCTTACCTGGTAAATAAAAAAAATAGTTTAGTTTTGATTGAGTTAGAGACCGAGACCATTGGGGACATCTCCCACCCCCCCTCCACCCATTCGTGAAGCCTGCGTTATTCTTGTCCAGTGGAGATTGTGGGGCCCACTACAGGCAGACGAGGGGGGGGTCTCTGATCCACAGCTCCACCTCTCAGTGTTAACCCCACCCCCACCCCTCCTCCATCGGGAGCAATTGGGAGCAACTCAAGGCCGAGGCTGCTCTCTTCACCAAATTCCTGGCACGGCTCCTGCTCCGAGCACGAAGGGCCAAACAAAAAAAGACGCCAAGCGGCCAGCAAGCAAACGGACGACACTCTCAACGCTGCAAAGGATGCGAGTGTATTGGGTGTGATTCTTTAAATTGAGCGGTCAAGATTATTATGGAAGCTTTGGGAGGGAAGATGCGATGGCAGGAGAAGGGAGCGACGCATCGGAGGTACATCTTGAGCAGCGATGCCCAGAGAGTTGTCGTCCTGTGTGCTAGCTCGCGTTACACGCCAGTGCATGAATGTTGTAACTTCTTTCGCACCATACGTAGCCAACCGTGCTAATCGGAGGTGTGGGGAGAGGACAACAAATTAAACACAAACAGTTATTCTATTTCAGTTTCATATATTTCAGTTTCATTTATTAGATTATATCCCTGTGAGCCATGCGGCTCTTGACTCGGGTGCAACCGCAACAAACACAAACAAGAAACATCTTAAAGTGACTACACGCAACAGAAAAATCCAGGAAAAAACAGCAAAGTCTTCCAGAAAAAAACACCGTATTTCAACGCTTTGTGCAAACAATCCCAGTGGGATGCAAGTCAAACAATAACAACAACCATAATACTATTTAGATTAAAGTTATCAGTCTAACTCTGTACTACAACAAACAAACATGGCTAAACCAAAACGTTTTCAAAATCACCAAGATAAAGCTATAAAAACAATGTAACAGTGATCATAGGATATACATAACATGTACGACCAAACTTTGCAGCCATAGCTGGCTGCATGAGTCACTCCATAACAGCTGGAGTATCAGTAGCAGAATCTAAAATTTGCAATACACGTTTAATGATCAGCACACTATCATCAAAACTCAAGACCATACTTTGCAGCGGTCATCCGGAATGATACATTTGATTTCAGGCCATTCTGAATAGCAGTTGCAGCTCGGGGTGTACTAACCCCGCGTGGACATGTGCTCTCTCAATAGCGTGGTCTTGATAACCTCAGCAGCAGCAGTAGGGGGTGGGGAGGGCGGCATATAGATATGTTGAACTTCTTTCGCACCGTACGTAGCCAACCGTTCTAATCGGATGCATGCAGGATGCAGCCGTGGGGAGGAGGGGCGAGGAGAGTTGAGTGGGTTCCCACCATACCAAAGTGCATTGAGATGCTCTGGTGCACGGGAAGTCCAGAAAGTCACGAGATCGCTGCGATGGCAAGGCCCGAGTCCACGTGCGGTGTGGAGAGGCCATCGACTGGCCGTGACCACAACGTGGCCTGCGACGCGGCAACGAACGCGCGGGGCAGACCCCCCCGGGCTTTTGACGCAAAGCGGAACGGAACGCCGCGGACGTCGGAGAGACGAGCATCGGGGGGGAGGTGGGGGTGGAAATAAAACAAACAAAATTAAATAAACATAAACTGGCAGCACTCACAACGAGGCCCTGGCCTGCACTGCTGCACCCCATTTGCAGGATGCCGTGCATGACAAGATTTCATTTTGAGGCAGCGAGCCGATCAATCATCGAGGCGTCGCGCGCGTAAAACTCCGGTAAAGGGTTCACGGAGACGGCCACGAGTCGATTGCGTGGGGAACTCAAGCTAAACAGCTTCAGTTACCTGCTGTGTAACTCAAGCCAAACAGCGGCGTCCCCGACTCTGTTGCCGCCCCGACGCACGAATGCACCATGCACAGACAGCTCCGTTGTCAATCCACAACCGCTGGTCGCCGGTTTGCCTCGACCGTACTTGACCCTCGCTGGCCAGTGCGGTTTGGTGACGATAGGGGCCATAGAATCGGAATATGTATGTATGCTGGAGGAATCCGATGAGCTATAAAGCTCCCTTTGTACAGATGTCCGGTAGGGGCACGGGGTCAGAACGTTAAAACAACAACACAAATAAAAGCTCGATATGAGTGCCAGGTAGAAGAAAGGTAAACAAATGACTTAAAATATGAATATACAAATAAAAGTGAGCAATTTCTTTTTTATTTTACCAAGCAAGGCCCAATGAGCCATTAGTTTCAGGAGCGACCTGGCCACAAATGATAGCTCAACGAAGTGGCTTATCAGAGAGTTAGACTGCAACAAAGGATGTTTCTGCGCTGCCCTATGCTGGCCGACGATGAAACTTCACAGTCTGCAACACCGCCCGTGTTGGATGGCGTTCATGCGAACACTACCCAGGCTTCAGCCCTGTGTAACTTCCAAAATCTGAAGCGATCAGGCGCATGGCCAGCTGATTTGGCCAAACAAAAAAACACCCATTGCTCGTACGGAGTTCGCGTGAGCATAGCATCACCTCTCTCGATAGATTTGCACGATTCGAATCGATAATCAATAATTTTTTTGTTGGGATGAATGGTGGTGCCTCTGGTGACTGGCCACATGGGGTGACGTGACCCCATTGCTGGCAACGTACACGGACTGAAAAACCATCGATCCTCACACCCGATGGCTTGTACTGCTAATAAATACTTCCCGAGGACCAACGCGTGCGGGAAAGCTTTACAGAATCCATGCGTACGCATGATTTGCCTTCGTTGCTTAATTGGGGTTGGGTTGGGGTTAAGCTCACAGGCCATGGCCAACAATTTTGGGCGAAAAGTTGACGTCATTAATTAATTATCCATCTTGGAACTTAAAAAAAATGAGCTTACTCTTGTTAATTTGTCAGCTTTTGGATAGACTGGTCCTCACCATGGGAATGCGGATGTTTGTCGTTGGCTTTGGTCCACTATCAGAGATGAGCAACAACCACCCCCCTGGTCGATGTACACAGTTTGAGTTTTGACATTGACATAGACCGTGAAAAAATAAATTCCCACATCTGTTCACTGCGTATAAACTAATCACCCAGAATACAACCGGATCCCTTCCGATCTCAGAAGCTAAGCAGGCTTTGTGCGCCTGGGGTAGTGCTGGGAATCTTGACCGCTACGCACGCACAGAGGTGTTGTAGGCTGCTTCCTCCTTGTTTAATAACAATGTCTGGCGGACGAGGGGGGGAGGTTGCGGGAGCCCAGCTGGTGCACTTGCACGATGTGCAATGCCCCCGTGCCACTCCGCTGTCGTTCGTGGGCGGTCATCTGTTGTAAATAAGGGGCCCTACCGCCACCAAGACACGGCCATTTCCCCACAGACGCCGTTGTTGTAATTGCTCCTTCGAGGTTGTCCAATAGGCGATTCTGGGCGTGTGGCAAAACTCATCCTGAGATGAAGCCGCGTTTTTATGGCCACATCTGCACATTGCCCCGCACGAATTATTACGAAGTATTACATTATCGTGGTGGTGATCATCATCATCAGCAGCAGCAGCAGCCGTGGTCAATCCGCTGATGAACGAAGGGCTCCCAAAAGCATCGCCGTCTTTCGCGATCCTGCGATGCGTCAATCCATCTCGCGCAGGGGTCGGCAACCAAAATAACAAGAAGAGACATTTTTTTTTTCGAATTCGGTTTAAAAAAAAAAAATCAAGAGCCGCAATGCACTGTGTGGTGAATACGAGAGACGGTGTGGATCCTTGACAAATAACGGTCACGAAGCGGTCCTTAAAGAGCCGCATGCGACTCCAAAGCCTCAGGTTGCCGAGCCCCGATCTAGCACCTGCGCACGAGATGATTCCCATCGCTCCATCTCCGTGGCGGACGTCGTTCCCGGACGAGTTTTCCTCCTCCGTTGGCCGCCACCCTTGCACGAGTCTGGATCATCGACCAGCACGCATCCACAGCGACGCGTCCTACTGCCCCCCCCCGCCGTACCCCAAACCCCGCACGCCACCAACCCACTAACGTCTGTTAGCACTGTAATTATTATTGCAACGTATTACCCACTCGACTAGCCTATCCCATGCCCCATTGCGTCCGTTAGAATTTTTGCGGGGCGCGAGCGGTGATCTTCTGTGGACGCGATCGCAACCCTCGAGTGAAACGCCCCGGTGACGAACGCTCCTGCCCTCGCTGAGAGATATTCCTCAAGGCACGGTCAGGTCACAGGAGGAGGAGGAGTGCGAAGGCGGCGTTGGAAGAGAAAGGAGACATCGTGGCGATCTCGCGCCATTATGTCACCTAGACTGACTCTGCCCTGCGCCCGATATGTTAATGCCCGACCCAATTGATGCAACACTTAGATGGGATGAGATTACAGCAATTAATTTAAGACATTTTTTTTTTTGGGGAAGGCAGAGGCAGGCAGTAGAATTTATTTGCGTCGCTCTCCGGGGACGCGGTTGGGGTAGGGGAGGGGTAGAAGGGGGAGGGGCGGGGGGGAGGGGGCGAGAGGGGAGGAGCGGGGGGAGGAGGAGAAGAGAGGGTGCTCAAAACGGGGCTCGCGGGGTCGGCGTGTGGACAATCCGGGGCGCGGAAGCGGCAGGGAGGTTGGAGCGTGACCCAAAGATCCCACCCCTTCCCCACAACCCCACCGCCTGCCCCCCCCAACCCCCAACGCCTCCCTCCCTACCACCCCCACCTCTCCACTCCTCCCCACTCCTCCAGCTTTAGCCACTTTTTTTAATTACAACAGACGCCCCCTTCATTAATTTCATTCATACAAATTTAATGCCACGCCTGCTGCACGAGGCCCGGGTTCATTTTTTTCCCTCCTCCTCCTTCTCTAAAGCGTATACACTTGATGAATTTGCCTGCTTTAATATTAACTGTTGAGCGGGCCCGTTTTGCGATATTAAATTATGCAAATTAGGAAAAGGCATTTAATGGAAGGGATTTTTTTTGTCGCTGTTGCAGCGCGCCACCGCACTAAACGCGTGCGGCGGGTAACGATATCGCGCGGAAATTAATCTCACATTGTCGCATCGTAAATCCTCCCGCTCGTCCGAAAGAATCGGGGAAATTAAAATGTTAACGCGCAGTATTTACTCGAATGTATTATTACAATTTCACGTTGCTCGAGAATCGCGCGGGCAAACACACGGACCCCGCGTCTCCATTGCGATGGGAGGGGAGGAACAAGTCGCGGTTTGCCTACCGAGTGTGCAGGCGGTGCAACTGCACAGGCGGCAGTAGCTCACGTGCCGTAGGAGGCCAGGCATCAGGCTGAGGGGGGGTTGGACAGGAGATGGGTCCTAACTTCATTCACGCAAACTCCACTCATCCTCGCGGTAGCGGCTCTTGGCTGACCATAGGACAAAGACGGTGGTTGCCACATCACGTGCTTTCAGATGCGCTTCTGCGGCCGTCTGGAACGCTCTTCCTTCCGATATTAGGAAGCCGCTAGAAGCTATGCACTTTCAAATATAGATCGAAAAAACAACGCTTTTCTTTAGAACCGCTTATTGTGTTTAGTTTGTTGTCTTCCCCCCTCCCCCGCACCTCCGATGAGTACAATTAGCTACGTACGGTGCGAAAGAAATTTCAACGTACATACATTATTGGTGCCATGACACATGCCCACCAGGCCACTCCGCCACAGGTACATTGATATTCGCGTTGGCAGCCGGATCAGCCGAGAGGGTCCCCATCTCGCCAACTCTTACATACATTTGACCGCAGGCGGTTGTGACGCGCGGATAGCCGGGGAGGGGGGGGGGTCACGTTTGGAGCCGAGTCATCACGCGATGAAGCGCTGCGATACAGCAACAGCAGCCCCGTTGCGTCTGGGGGGAGGCGCTGGGGGCTGGTCACCCCCTCCCCCCCCGCCCCCAATCCCCAAGGCTCATCCACCCCACCCCCCTCCCCCCGTCTCGAAATAATTTTCGTCAATTCAAGAAATTATTGTTGGAGCTCCGGTGGATCCCCATTGGTGTTGAGCATATTCGTTTAACGCAACCCTCTGGAAACGTCGGCGAATCGCTCCGTCTCTGAAGAAAAGATTGGGAAGGCATCGTGCTTCCGTCCGCCTGTCTGCGACAGGGAGGGGCACGATTACTCTCTTGTGTGAACGATCCAGATGAATGAAGCTTTAAAACAAAGTTGTGTTGCTATTAGCGGCCTACCCTCTTGAAAACCGGCCACATTGATCAAAGTGTCGCCCTTTGATTAATGTATCTGTTGAGCGGCTAGGTAGGTAACGTTATTATCGCTGATTGAATGCTTCCCGAAGAGAAACGCAAAGTCGAAGGGCGTTACGGGATGCGTGCGCGTGCACGATTTTTCTTCATTGTTCACGGCGACCTCGGCTTAGTGAGCAAGCGACGGCGTCGCTCTACGCGACATGGGGAGGAGTTCTGCGAACGCGCCGCTAACGGGGAGAGCGGGGAAGTTGCGTGCGGCCGAGGATTACGCGGCTCCGAGGAAGGACGTGGGCCACGTGGCTCAGAGGTCAGAGCGCTGAGCCGGCTCCGCTGGGGTCCTGGGTTCAAACCCAGGCTGGCGATCGTGATTACGCCAGGCTCTCAAGGGCAGCGGGGTTGATGGTGGTCTCAGCCCGGTCGCCAATGAATGCGTTAAAACAAAAAAAACATCGCATTGGATTTTGTTCCGCACTTAAGTTGCTTTGAATTCCAGTTATGAGAATCAACATCTGGTTGACTGTCATGAGACGGACATTAATGTCATGCGCAGAGCGGGTGGGAGAGCTCTCGCCTCAACTGCGTGGACCGGAGGTCACTCGAAGGGAGCTCAGAGGTAGCTCCTTAATATCCACTTCTGCGGGCCAAAGTTGCCAACGGATTCTTCGTCCCGTGACGACAGCACGCTGATACCACAATAACATCGTGGAGGAAAGGAATTGACAAGCAAACGAAAAGTGTCTCCGCTGAAGTTCGGCTGGTACTTGCTGCAACCAGCCCTCAGCCAGGCCCCATTCCCGGCACCACGGGCTGGGGGGGGGCGGGGGGGCGGGGGGGGGGCTGTGGGGAGGGCAGCACTGACCGACTCCGGCCCTCCGGGGACCACACGTCAAGTCAGGACAGGGTAATCTTACGCGCCGCTGAATGTCCCAGCATTGTGTTTAATCGATGGCCCGTGCTGTCCCTCCTCCCCCTCCCCAAAAAGGACGGAGGGAAGTAACCGTGACCATTAAAAAAAATGTAATTCCCCTTTTCGTAAGTCGGCAGGAAGTCACGCGCACGTGGAAGCCCGGCGGGCGAGATGGGAGTGAGGGAGAGAGGGAGGGAGCGAGGGAGGGAGCGAGGGAGGGAGCGAGCGAGGGAGGGAGACTCACAAAACCCCTTCTCGTGTGGCCGCGCCGGTCGCCCCCAGAGGTGAACATCTTTCCACCCCGCTTCGGAGCTCGCACAAAAAAAATTTGAAACTGAGACGCGCGGCTTTGTCCTGGCCCCGCTCGCTCGCTCGCTCGCCGCAGTTTCTGATTTCCGCACGGGGGCCACTCCCGGATACCAGACATCCTTGTCGGTGGAAATCGTACGGGGGCATGTGCACATCGTTACGCAGCGGTGTGATTTAATTTCAAACGGAGACTCGGGGAGGCGCGGGGCCCACCGTTGGTATCGGTAGGAGGTCCGATGTTGTCAGCTCCTGAGAGTGGAAACTTTCCCTACAAACCACAAAAAAAGTCGCTGCCGTATTCTTACTCCGAAAAATAAGACGCACCCCAAAAACAAACTTGTGCCCGACTTGAATACGTAAAAATGTTTGTCTCTCGCACACCTAACGTCCATTTATTTTCGTTGCTTCAAAGGGGAAAACGTTGTGTCATAATCTAGAGAGAACGGTCAATGCTGCCAGACAGACCTTCTGAATGTCATGAGAAAATGCACCAGGTCTTAAACACAGAATGCAAATGAGAGTCCCGAATGCATAGCTGGAATCGCACCGAAATCTGCGTCATGTCCTCATACTCAGAAAGCTGTCAGATGTATCACTCGTCGCTGGGGAAACACAAAATGCCACCAGATCTCGTGAAAACGTCTCTAAGTTGGAAAAAGTGAGATCTGGGGAAGTGTTGAAATATCGTTTTTGGCGTCGTGTCTGATGAACGGTAGGGCTGTCTGGAGGGTAACCATGGTATATTTTCGATGAAAGCAAGAACGTGGACCACAACAGGTGTTGTGTAAGCCGCGACGGCTGTATGTATGTATGTTGAACCTCTTTCGCACCGTACGTAGCCAACCGTGCTAATTGGAGGTGCGGGGGAAGGACAACAAACTAAACGTAAAAATCAGTTAAAGAAATTAATTTTCAATCTAGATTTGAAAGCAGGAAGTAGCTTCCCAATACCGGAACGAAGTGCGTTCCCGACGGCCGCGGTAGCGTATCTGGAAGCGTGCGATGCTGCCGCTGCGAGAATAAACCAGAGTTCGTGTGACGGTTCAGGCCCCTTGACGAGATCATCAAGGTAATTGCGGTTCATTTCTGGCGAGCACTTTGTTTGTGTGTAATGGTGGCGACCTTCCAATGTATTCGTTCGGCAATCGGCTGGCGAAACAACCGACATATTAACACACAACAAGTTCCCTGAGCTGCATGCCTCGCATCGCGCCCACATTGCCGGGCCAGCAGAGTGGATGAAGTAAAATTCGCCGGGTCATTTGTGGAGTGAACAAAATGATTTAATTAGCGGAGCCAACTTTACTTCAATATTTATTTACGGCACCTGGGGAAATAGCGGCCGGGGGTTGACCGTGACACACGCACGCACGCGCGCGCGCGCTTGCGAGCAGAGGAAGAAAAAAAATTGAAATTCAAATGCGCGGTCCACTCGAAGACGGCAGTCGTAGAGACAGAGATCATTCATCAACGCTGGTCCCGTGTGAGACCATAGAAGCGGGAATCGTCCACCGAAATAATAATAAGAGAGAGGGAGAGGGTGGGGGGGAGTGTGTCCGTGCAATTAAACGGCAGCCCTGCGCTAGGCCAGGAGCATCGTCCGTGCACAGCCACGCGGTGCGCGCGTGCGATCGGGACAGAGATTGTCCCCTCGTGCGTACGTATGCGTGTATGTTGAACTTCTCTCGCACCGTACGTACGTAGCCAACCGTTGATAATCGGAGAGACGTTGCAGTCAGCGTGCAAGCGAACATAATGTCAAATTGGCAAAAGAATATTTTTTTTAAGTTGCAGAATAAAAAAAATAACGGTGAAAATGATTGGCTGTCGTCATCAATCATCAGCCATTATCTATCCACTGTTGGACAAATGCCCCCTCTAAGCCGGTCAATCATCTTTCACGGTCCCGAGGATGCATCGATTCATTAAAGTTTGCGCGCGCACGAAGCTGCTTTTATCGTGCCGTCACAGCCGCCGTCAACCTCGCGGGCGTGATCCTCTCCCTTGGGAGGTGCGATCCTAAGATTTGTATTTTACTTTTTTTGTTGGACGTCCCGTGATTGTTGTAAGGGCAAGTTGTACAACGCGCTTTAACGACGCGGGTGATCGTTAGTATAATCTCGCAGTGACTTTTAAAATAAATATATATATATAACTCGGCCACTGCACGTGCAACCAATTAGGACCATAATTCAGTTTGAAATATTACATGTACGCGAAGAGCATGCGTGGATTGAAGGACCCTCTGCCAATGGGAGGTCGCTTCATCTCTGCTGCTGCCTCTGTAGTCTGGAAATCCCTCCCCTCCATCGTCCGTGCTGCTGGCTCCTGCCACCGCTGCAGTCAAGACTCAACACCCTCTCTCTCTCTCTCCCTTCTGGGCAGTGCCACGATGTCAGACGCGGACTTGAAGCAATTGAAAGATGCTGGTAATCATTAGTATAATCAGCAAAGTGGATATTTTTTTCATTCGGGATTGTTGTACGATCCAATTAGGAATGGATTCGTCTATAATGATTGTTTCACCTTGTTTGATTACGGGGAAGTGTTCGTAAAATATTGCGGCGTCGAACGTACTCACAAGATGCGAAGTGTTCATCTCCGGTGCGTTTCCGGGTCGTGCCGCGCGCTCTTCGGCCCCGATGTCCGACGTTTCGCTCCACGCGCCGAGAGCTTCTTCGGGATCCGCGCAAACGCTCGAAGCGGAAAAAAAACGAAGGGACAGAAAGGCATCGGGGCACAGCCATCTGGTCAACGGCGGGTTCACAGATTGTGCGAACGGCGCATTCACAGTCGACGCCGGGCGTCAGCACTCAAAGTGTCCACCTGCTCCAGTGAGCGATGGGCGGTAGAGCGATTACGTGTCGCTCTCGGTGAGAGGGCCTCGCGCGCTCCTTCTTGAGACCAACCCGGCACCGCGAGGGCATTGTGGAGATTGCAATCGCAGAGCCAGGGACAGCGAAGGGGGAGGGAAGCTCCTCTAAGAAATCCCGACTGCCGTTTTTTATTATTTTGTGCGAGCGTACCGGGCGCGCGTGAGACTCGCACAATCAACGCACTCGGGCTACTCAAATCAACGAAGATGATATTGAGAGGATAGGGGAAGGAGGCGCGTGCGGCCCATCTGCACACCGGCAGACGAAGGAACATCTGTGTGTCTGACGCCGTAATGAGCCCGGTGTAAAAACAGCCCCGAGCCCGGCTCCCCCCCCCCCCCGCCGCCCAAGAACGACCGCAAAACGCTCGCGCGCATTTCACTCCGAATCTGAATCCGCATTTAGTATTCATCAATTAGCCCTAACGCCACGTACTGTATAATGTAATAATGTGCGCTTAATGGGGTTCGCATTTCCCAACGGTGAGCCGTGGCCCTCCTTCAAGTGCGCTGTCAATCACGTGTTTAAGGAGACAATTGCCCGACGTAGACGCTTTGTTTGTGCGATAGCTGGAAGCCACCTCGCGCACAACGTAGACGCGAAGTGCTGTCCGCTGCCACCATCACCCGTGCATCTTTCCCGGGGCTCGATGCACAGCGACAGCAGAAATGCTCGTTGTGAATTTGTACATCACCATTGTCTTTTAAATAAAAAAAACTGCAAAGAGGATTAAACAAAAAGCAAGAGCTGCAGTTCGAATAATAATGAGGAATTTTTTTGTTGATCAATTTCTTAATTCTATTGCGGTTGTGCTACGGACACACAATGAGGCTAAGTTTGCCAGCGGAGGGCAGTGTAGAAAGTCTATTGTTGTGCTGTACTATGCCACAACGCCTACGCAACCGACCTTCAACAACCCAAACTGACCTAGGTGATAAAGTAAGGTTAAACAACCTCCCCCCCCCACCACGACCCGCATGGCGAGACAATGCCCTCGCCCGCACCCAACGGAGGCTCCAAGATTCGACTCTCGTGACCTCGCGGTGGCGTGACCAGGACAGCGGCACGCAACGCAGCGCGGACAGAAGCAGAGTTGGTACGAATCCACGGGAATGGAATTGCGAGACGAATGCTCGGGAACTCGCCCACCGATTTCCGTTTTCATGAACCTCCCCCAGGCACCCCCCCCCATCCCCCACACGCCCCTCCTCCCCCCGCAGCCCTCGTCCCCCTGTCCATGGTTCAGGAGGTTTGAGACGCGGCGATGTCGCGGGGCCGTACTGCTGTGACCAGAGACATCACGAGAGTTGGTCGCGAACGTCGAGTGGCACGATTATTTTCGCAAAGTGACACATTTTCCCAACATTTATAACCACGTTTTTTTTCTCTTCCCGTGTTACTAATTATTCCAAGAAGCTCATTACGGTGCAATTAACCATGATTGGTATTATTGACGATAAAATTATCATTAAATTACAATAGCAATCCGTAGTTTTCTTTTGCCAATATTAGATTAAATGAGGCAATGAAAAATTGTTTAATTTTTTTTTCCTACGCAACCGTTTTTTCCCTCCACTCCTCCCTATTTACTTAAAGAAATTAGCCTCACAAATGTGTCGCAAATAACGGGAGGCAACCTCACCAGATGAAGATGTCAATTAATATTCCGCCGACCTTCATGGCGGAAATAACAACTTTGTTAAATGGCTTGTGCTGCGCTATTTACATATTTAATGAGAAAATGGTAATTTCCACCGGTCTGTCTGTTTCAACTTCGCTATCACTCGGCGCTCAGCGAGCGCAAAGAATAGGGCGTCGCGATCGCAATTGCGCAACGCTCCCTTGCAACTCAGGTTTGCCTCCAATCTCCTGGGTGTACCCCCACGAAATTAAACAGTCTCCTGCTCCATTTATCATGCGTTGACACATGTCATGTCTAAAGGGTGCGTGCGTGCGCTGAGTACAGCGATAGAGAGAGAGAATATAAACCCACCCACTATTCCCTCTCTTATTGGTTTTCAAGGACAACACCATCTCTCATTCTCCTGCTGCAAAAAAAACAACAACCACACAGAGACCAAAAAAAAAACACAGGAGGCACGGGTGGCTGGCAGATAAGCCCACCCTGTTTGATGCCATCATACATAAACATGATAGGCAGCGTTCGGGACGGCAGATAAAAGTGTGACGCTCTCTCCCTTGAGAGCAAATCACTGCGGCAGACCTGCGCGCTGTGGTTTTCTGTTCGCGAGCTACGGCTGCTCGCAAAAAGAGCCGCTAAATCAATAGAGGGGGAATAAAAACAAATCAAAGAGAGGATGTTTTTCTCTCTCTCTCTCTGTCACACACAAAACAGCGCAGTTTGGAACGGCGTAGTCTCACCCGTTAGGGGCAGGACGACTTCAGATGAACAACAGAAGAACGCGTTAACTTATGAGGATACGGCATCGCTAATACGAGACGTGATCAAGGCTTCAGGGGATGCGTAAAACAAGCGCGGCTTCACTCAAATTTCGAACCAAGAATCGTGAGATGAATCATTCTTTTTTGTTTTACAAAGAACGACGCGAAATAAGATTTGCTCTTACACACGCTACGACAACAGCATAAAAATAATAATCGTACATTTCCCCCTTTGAGGTCGCTACTTTTTTTTTTATCCGCTGTATATTCAACGCGCACAATACACATCAACAATAAAATATTCTGAATCTCGGAGCCGGAACAAGGAGGCAATGAAAGTGCAGATCTGTGAGCCGTCTTTTTTTGTGTGTTTTGCACAAAGTGTTTCGGCACAGCGAACCTCCCGTTGTGCAGCCTAAGGTCACACGGAGAGCAGCAGTTGCTTTGATGTACCACAGCACAAGCAGCGAATTTCCCCCTCTAAAAAAAAACCCTTACGAATCTCTCCCGTCGTCCGTTTACCGGGGTTTTTATTTTTGACTGGCAGTGGTGGTTTGCCTCTTTCAACTGTGGTTCTTCTCAGACGAGGCCGTCGGCACGAGCCGCTTAAACCACGGGCGTTCCTCTCTCTCACTCTCTCGCTCTCTCTCTCTCTCTTTCTGTGTCTCTGTGTGTGTGTGTCTGTCTGTGTGTGTGTGTGTGACTGTGTCTGTCTGTGTATGTGAGTGTGTCTGTCTGCGTGTGTGAGTGTGTCTGTCTGTGTATGTGAGTGTGTCTGTCTGTGTGTGTGTGACTGTGTCTGTCTGTGTCAGTGTGTCTGTCTGTGTGTGTGTCTGTCTGTGTGTGTGTGTCTCTGTGTGTGTGTTTCTCTGTGTGTATGTGTGTCTGTGTCTCTCTGCTGTGTCTCGGCGTGTGACGGCGTGGGATTTTGTCGCAGGGAGAAGTTTTTCGTGGCGAGTTTTTATTGCGCGCGCGACAGAGCAACGCGAGTCAATCTTGCGGCCCAAACAAAACAGAGAGAGAGAGAGTCGGTGTATAATTCCGGACCTATACTTTTAATGGCCTTGGCTCGTGGATCTCAGTGTTAGGTATTGGCTGGTATTTAAAGCTCCATGTCCTATAAATTACCGGCCGAGGTGCAATTAACACAGTGATCGGAGTGGCGAGATACAATCAATCTATTCAGCGGTGTAATTACACCGTATTTGTTAGGGAAATGAGGCAGATCTATTCATTAGAGCGTGGTGATTTATCGGCGCTGTCAGTCTTGCAGAAAGTGCACAGTAACCCCAGGCAGCTCGGGTGCGGCTCCCGCCATCTCTCAAAGTGGCGCTAACAGCGGCGATCGGGGGCCACGTGCTTTACGCGCGAGGTTCCTGGCCGGGCAGCGGAGTTAGTGGCGGCGAGGTGGGAGTCCAATTGGCACCCTGGGGGTGGTGGTGGTGGTGGTGGTTGGAGGGGGGGTCACTGGACCAGCATCACGCTCCGCTGCATCGTTCCTCACGCTGGCGCTGAGCCCGGCCGCTCCGCTCCAGGTGTGGACCTCTGACAAGGCGACCTGCAGGAGGCAGCACGGGGGAGCGGCGCTTTAAGCTCCCAATTAGAGGGCGGTGGTGGTGGTGGTGGCGGCGGGGACGAGGTTGGGATTTGGCCGAGGTCATTCGTTCCAGGAGCTGAAACCGCCGGGGGAGGTCTCGACGAACAAAGCGAGGTCATCGCAAAATCCCTCCGCGAGCATTTGTGTTGGCGTGTTGTGTTGTTGTTGTTTATCCACGTTTCTATTTGCTTCATCGCTGCACTTCACTTCACTTGGTTTTGTTGTTGTTGTTGCTGATATCGTCAAGGAGCGTAGACCACCATCACGCGGTCATCCTTGCAGCGGCGGCGGCAGCGGCTTTTTGGCTGCTCGCCATCGAACAAAGTCGGCGGTCACCGCATCGCGCGCCTTCAGGTGCGCTTGTGCTACCGTCTGGAACGCTCTCTTCCTTCCGATATTCGGAAGCCACTGGAGCTATGCACTTTTAAATCATCATCTAGATTGAGAAATCACTGCTTCGGAAGTGCTGTTTGTGTTTAGTTGGTTATCCTTCCCCGCACCTCCGAGTATCACGGTTGGCTACGTACGGTGCGAAAGATGACCAGGACAGGAAAGTGAGATTCCTGTCCTGGTCTCTTGAGTTCTCGCCCTGGTTCCACAAAATCCACCGCAGATCGTCGGCGCCCCGTTGGACTAAGGCACGCGCGGAGAACTTTATCCTTTCCCGGCGCCACACGGAACTCTCAAAAAGCCATCATCGAGACAAAGCACACAAGAATCGATCAAACCTTCTTGGTTCTTTCGGTAAAGTCACGTAGAAGGGAAATAATAAAATAATAAAAATAAAACATAATAAAATACAATTCTCACGACGTTTCGGCCACAACGCAAACAGCCGTCCTCAGGTGAAGAACCGAGCTGTTGTAAAGAGAGCCCTGAAGTCTGAATTCAGACGCTGTCTTTCCGACAGACTTGTTCTTCACCTGAAGACGGCTGCTTGCGTTGTGGCCGAAACGTCGTGAGAATTTGATCTTATTACGTTTTATTTTTATTATTTTATTTTTTCCCTTCTACGTGACTTTACCGAAAGAACCAAGAAGGCAAGTGGGATGAATTAGCGCCTGTTTCGCACGACGCGGCGTGCGCGGTAATAGAAGCAATCGAAGCAGCGTGCGTCGATCCGCCCGACAGCTACGAAGCTCTACTGACACCTACAGGCAACGAGCAAAGAGGGGGGGGGCACAGCAGCCCGGCGCACACTCGTTAATTGCATCACCGGCCAGGGTCTATCCACCGCTGGATAAATGCTCACCCCCCCCCAATCCTCCCCGCCCACCCTCCCACCACCCGAGCCCCTACTCCAAGCGGACATCCTGCAATGTAAATAAATGTCATCCAGCATCGGGAGCATTGGTGCCCTCCTCGACTGTCGCTCCGCCCTTCGTCCTGTCCACCGGCGACCATTCCATCTCCATCGCCTGACGATGACGTCACGCCGGAGACAAGGAAACTCCCCGTCATTATATATTCATGAATCATTATGATCATGAAGATTATTCGCGAGTGTTGAACGTGTTCTAAGGAATCTAATCCGACGCGGTTGAAACAAAAGCCAGACGGAACTCGCCGTGAGATATACCACGTGACATGCCGTGGAAGAGACACGCCACCGTTTAAAAGTGGCATTTGAGAAAGTTGTACGATATATATCTAACACGAGTCTCTGATGCTGATAAGAACGTGGGATACTTAAATGTCAAACTGGTCCAGGTGACGTACAATTTCAACAATTATTACGATGACTTTGCAAACAGTCTGGCTATCGTCAGCAGCAGCAGCCATGCTCTCTCCTCTGCTGGTGAATCGGTGCCTCGCCGTGCCGTGTGGGTACACTGGGGTCGTTTGACCATAATTCATCACACCACGAAAAGGCGAACAACTTCGCCGTTGGGAGCGATTTCACACAAAAAAAAACACCACGGTCAAGTCGGTCACAGTAACAAAAATTCGGCCCTCGTTTCAATGAAATGTAAACTGACTGCTATGCAGATGATGCAGTTGAGATGAATGCCAAAAGATAGTAACACTGACAAGACGTCGGCCTGCCGCATTGTGGCTGCCGTAAGTGACGTCCCATGTTGGTGGAATTAACCCCAAAATGTATCTTAAATTACGGGGGGGGGGGGGGGGGGTGGGGGGGACTATACACCGACGCTCTCCCTACACCCCCGGCTGGGCCCAATGATAGAAACGAACCTCGTGGGTTCGATTGCATCATTTGTCTCCTGTTGGGATTTGAAACGTCGTAAATATTACCGTGAGTTTTGAGACATCAGAAAATCTACTGCTGGATGGAGGCCTCCCCACGGCGTGCAGGTCATGGGGAGTGATTTGACTATACTTCACCTTACTGGTACAGCTTAACGAAGGTGGGGATCGTGGACGTGGGAGCATAGAAGTACTGCACTGCCCTCTGCTGCCCACGACGTCAGCCCGCAGCAGCCTATGTCACCTGGTATGCATGGTGATCGCTTACACAAGCGCCATCCAGGCTGAACGCTGCTTATCGTGACGAATCCGGCAAGTAATGGGCACATTTGTTTTTGTGTCTGATGTTATATTCATACGTGTATATAGATAAACGATGTCATTATTGGCTTCCTGTTATTATGACTGTAAATACATGTTTCTATTTTCGTTGTGTCTCATTGCATTAGCGTTGTCCTTATTTAACTCATCCCATTAGCCTATTTGGTAAAGCCCATCGCCAACCCGCACGTCATGAGCAGCGTGGTGAAGTATGGGTGAAGCAGCACCCCCCACCCCCCACCATCCACACGGCGGGGAGGAAATCAAAACCTTCATCCAGACTAACAAATAAGCCCCAAACACAAACACGCATCCTTCACCCGGCCTGGAATTAAAGAGCGCGGCGTTGTATGGCGCCCCTTCTTATTATTTTTTCTCCTCCTTCTCCTTCTTCTCCTCCTCCTCCTACTCCTTCTCCAAAACGCACGTGGATGGCACGCGCGGGCCGCTACAACCCAGCACGCACGCGTGCGTTCATCGGCAACACGCGCACGACGGATGACCGCATGAACAAATGAGTGTCGGGGTGCACCGAAAGCGTCGCAGGCGTTCGCCGCGCTCCATTTCTTTGCGCTCCTAACGATGACCACGGCGGGGTTAACCTTTAGCCGTCCACGCGATCGCCATGTCAGGGAAGAGCTTGTGAGCTGCTGCTGCTGCTTTTGGTCATGGATTCATCGGGCTCCGGAATCTGTCGTCGGTGCACGCTCGGGGTATGAACGGGAGGGGACAGAGTCGCGTGGAACCGAGCCCAGATCTCGTCGCATCTCAGAAGCCAAGCAGGGCTTTTTGAGCCCGCACAGTGCCCGGATGGGCGACCGCTTATTTCCCTCATTAAAATGCCAATCAATTTATAACATTTTTGACAAGCGTTTTTCTGGATTTTTTTGTTGTTATTCTGTCTCTCACTGTTCAAATCAACCTACCATTAAAATTATAGACTGATCATTTCTTTGTCAGTGGGCAAACGTACAAAATCAGCAGGGGATCAAATACTTTTTCCCTCACTGTACAGCAAAAAAAAACTATTGTTGTTGTCCCACCTGATCATGATTGCTTGTGTTGCGATCGAAACGTCGTGATTTGTTTTATTTTATTTTATAACCACGCGACTTTACCGAAAGAACCAAAGAGTATGGATTCCTGCAGTCACGAAAGCTTCAAATCAAGATTGACGTTCTATGAAATTAAATTATTATTATAATTATTATAATAAATTATTATAATTATTATAATAATAATTTTCCGAATGCAGCACTTCTACGATTCCCCGTCTATGCTGACTGACCCGACTCCATTGACCCGCATTGACCGGCGCGGAGAAGTTTGGTCAGATAAATTCCACGACCAACTAGCCAGGCGTAATCTTGAATACGAGTACGCTAAGCTATCATTACACAAGTACCACACGTGTGTCACACTACGCTCATCAACAATGCGATAAAGGCGACGTTCCCGAACTCATACAAGCACCGTGGGACGTGGCCGTCAATGACGTCCGCAGATATGTATTAACATTTACCAACATTTAACGCACTATTATAACCTTACTCAGCGCTCTCACCCTATTGTGGGTGGCGCGACTTTACTCCGTGAAGAAACATCTCCCCCCCCCCTCCCTTTAAATAAATCACAATAACAATTTAAAAAACAACAAAAAAGTTGACAACAAAGGAAGAAAAAAAACTAATCTTTAACAATAAAAAAAAGCCCCCAACGTAAGCTCTAACGAAAGTGTCGCGCGCTAATCAAGACGGAACTTGTCAGCTCGGCGCGAGACCCAAAGGGGAGATTAGCAGCAGCGCAAATGGGGGGGGGGGGGGGGGTTGGGAAGGGGAGGGGTCGGGGGATTGGGGGGTTAGGGGGGGTTAGGGGGGTTGGTGGGGGGGAGAAAGAGCCGGCCAACACACGACACACAATATTGACGAACGCTATAAAACAGCTTCCACTTTCGATAGAGCGGTGACGGCGGCTGAGAATAAGGAGGTTCGGGGAGGGAGTGGGGGGCCCCGCCACAACAAGTGGCGCTTTGTTCGCGCAAAAACGGCCGCTGCCCCCGGCGCGGGCGTGAGATGACTCCGTGCACGGATTCAACGCCGCCGCCACCGCCTAGCGCGGAAACAAAAAAAGGCACCGCGTTTTATTCCAAACGTCCACACAACCACCACCACCCGCCTAAATAAAAAAAAATCCCGCTGCGATTACGTCAAGTTCCACAATGAAGTCCTTTCTCCCGGCCGACTGACCCCCCGTGACCTGCCCAACGCCCCCCCCCCCTCAAGCCTATCAAGAAGAAGTTGAAACAAAATGTAGCCCCGAGGAGGAGCTGTGAAGTTGGGGATTTCATGGGGACCGTACGCTTTTGTCAGCGACGTGCCACGGGCACCCGTAGCTCGCTGGCGGATAAGCACATTCCACAGCTCTTCCTCTTGGCTCCGCCAGAGAGAGAGAGGAGAGCGAGCGAGGAGAGCGAAGGATGGAAGAGCTCCGTGGTTGCTCAGCCACGCGCGCGTGCGGCACACGCATTCCTTCGCAGAAACGCACGCGGACCATTAATGAAGACATCAGCCGCGGAGAGCCGGGCGCTTGGCCGCCGCGTTTAGCGACCACCGTTCGGTTTTTTTTCACCCCCGCTGGCTCCACGCGTTACCCCGGCCTTGGCAGCAAGATGAATTGTCCCTCCGTGCGTGCATGCGTGCGTGCGTTCCAACGGGATGGTGACAAGTGGATGAGGATGCCAGCGGATCGCTATGGTGGGTGGGGTGTTGAATATACATCCACGTTTTCCGGGGCTCCCCGGTGGATAGTTTATCCCACTGCGCAGCAGCGCCACGCGTTGCTGATGGCACCACCGGGAGACTGACGAATGGACGTGAGCTGACGCTTCCACGACAACGGGCCGTGTGGACGAGACGAGTGATGGTCGCCAGCGGTGGCAGGCGGGCGGGGCGGCCACCCCTTGAGAGTTCTCGGCTGGGGGCCCTTTTCAAATGTTGGCCACGAGGATCACTTCCCGACGCCGTCGATTGGCTCGCGCACCCAACCTCGACATGAACGTGGAAACATTGGCAGCCAAAATGAAGCACGTCTCTATTTAAATCTCAGGGTCTCTACGCGAGAGTACGGGTGTCTGTGCGAGCCGACGAGTCTCCATCCGTGTGTACGCGTCTCTATGTGAACCCATGGCTTCTCCATTGCGAGCGTTTATTTCAAAGCACGCACCGCCCGCTGCGATCATTCACCGGCAGCTTTCTCAGCTCCCGAAGCCATCCGCTGGCAGGGCTCACCAACCTCCACATGAGCTGTCGAGCGACTCCGGGACCAACAGGACAGAAGAGAAGGGAGATCGCCGCGGGCCTCGGTGCGTCCTCGTTCGAGCGAAGGAGACACGGGGAGGGCCCCCGGGAAGGCCCCCGGGAAGGCCCCCGAACAGCCCCCCGAGAACTCCCGAGAACCGCCGGAGGGCTCACGCGTGTCCGGGGCAATCTCTGCGCGCGGAACCCCCTCCCCCCCCCCCCTAGTCCCTAGTGCTTCGTTAAGCCAGCGGTGTTCACATTTATTGCATCTATTTTTAGGTCTGCCGTTGGATTGTTTTTTTGTTATTTAAATGGTGTGTTCTGATTCGTTGTTTTGTGAGTTGTCAACATTTTAGGATGGATCGTGGTAGTTTGTATGTGTGCATATATATACAGCTCAAGAACGCACCTCCGATTAGCACAGATTGGTCACGTACGGTGCGAAAGAAGTTCAACATGCATACACTTAGCGATTGAACCAAACACAGCCATGTAAAAACAGAGAGGGAGAGATGCCTGCATGGAGTTGCACCGAGCAACCGACAGAATAACAATAAGGTCAATAATAAGAATAACAATAACAACACGTGCATTACACAATGGGGAATACTACACACAGCGGCAATCCCCCCCCCCCGCCTGGCAGACTGATGCCCGTTTGCAGGCAGCTGCTGAGTCACCTTGTGCCACACAGGGGCAGCTGCCACTGGGGATGGGGGGGTGCCCCTTTCAAATGCGTTAAGACGAGATGCGACGCATTAGGAGGGTGCTCGCTTTAACAAAAAAAACACACCACGTCAACAACTAAAATCGTCATCGTTGCAAGAGGAGCTGAGCGGGACGGTTGGCCGGCAGGGTAGAGACTAACGAGGGAGTCGAAGC
Source organism: Lampetra fluviatilis (assembly GCF_964198595.1). Classification (NCBI taxonomy): domain Eukaryota; kingdom Metazoa; phylum Chordata; class Hyperoartia; order Petromyzontiformes; family Petromyzontidae; genus Lampetra; species Lampetra fluviatilis. The sequence continues at coordinate 2,043,876 of NC_136313.1, read as the reverse complement.
CAAAGGAGGGAACACGTCCGACGTTCCGGGGCGATCACCACAGAGATGGAGCGACGAAATCAGCTCGTATGTAGGCGCTAGGGTGGTGTGTTAGATGTGTAGGACCGTGAGAGATGGTAACACCTTCCCAGGCCGTTCTTCCAGCAGTGAATTAATCGTAGGGCGCTGCTGTTGATGCTGCTGCTGCTGCTGTTGCTGCTGGTGGTGCTCATGATGCATGTGCTGTATGTTCGACTTATTTCGCATGGTACGTAGTCAACCGCGCTACTCGGATGTGCGGATGATGATGATGATGACTCTAGCAAATTGCAAACCAATGAGGATAGTAAATTGATAGGTGAATATTGTAAGGGGCACTCTGAGACGATCCAGGTCTAGAGCTGCCACCTCCCCCCTCCGCTGTTCGCACAACAACTCCTGCTGGAATCCAAAAACCGCACACAGCACGCTTCACTCACCATAGTCAGTTTACAACGCGTGTCATTTCCCGCAGCCAGGCCACCAAACCACGGGGACTCCATTTCTTACAGCAACAACAACAACGTCATATCAACCGCATGTTTCTTTAAACGATACGAGAAATTTATCACAGACCATTTAGTCGCGTGAATGACCCTCCCTGCGATGCATTTCGGAACACGTTTAGAGAGGTAACAGTTGGCCCCGGGGCTTGCTGTCCGGATGCTGTGGCATTAATCCCGCACGAGGCCTGGCAGCTGCAGCTGCAGCGCCCAGCTGTTCCAGTTTTCCACTGAAGTCATCCCCACCGGCTGTTATTATCACTTTGCCTTTGTACCTGCACAGCCTCAGCTCGTCTCCATCCGCTCGAACGCGACACGACACCGAGACTCATTCGCCAAATTTCACGGATTCCAGCATCGGAGAGATGAAGTTAAATGTTTTTGGTGGGAGGGTTTCGCCCCGCCCCCTCTCCCCAATAGCTGAAGCTTCGCCGCTCTCATCTTTAGCATCGTGAACATCTGTAACGATCCTCTTGTGACTGACTTTCTTGATTTTCCAGTCTTTCTTCAACCAATGCGGGGACGAGCCTGGATGGGGGTTTGCGCGCTCGCTGAATATCGTTTGGATCGCGGTAACCCGGAGAGGGCAGCTGACTCGTTGCCACGGCCGTAGCGAGGGGTATACTGGACGTGGTATGCCGAGCGCAGCAACATTTTACGGGTAGCTGACACATGGCGCCACGGTGGCGAGATGTTAACTACCTCGCCTGGTATTCAGGAGGTCGTGCGTTCGATCCCTACCCTGACGCCTGCTGTATGTTTGCATGGTCTCCCCGTGGTCGCGTGGATTTTTCTCCGGGTCCTCCGGTTTTTTCCTCCACATTTGAAATCACGCGTTTAGAGTCTTTGGCTGCTATGAATTTCCACATGATAAGCCACTTTGTTGAGCTATCTTTTGTGGCTAGGTCGCTTACGAACAGAACTATTCAGCTCAGTGGGCCTTACCTGATAATACAAATAATAACAATAGTTCAGTGGGCCTTAGCTGGTAATACAAATAATAATAATAGTTCAAGCCCTGGCAATCACCATGCTTAGCAGGTATCATTGGCTGCTGTAAAGGGGGCCATGTGGTTGACAGAACAGGGCAGTGTAGCAAATCCAATGTTGTACCGTACATCAATACGCTCACCACCCCCCGCCCCCCCCCCCCCCCCTTCGACAAACCCACTCTTTTGAGTACGGCGAAGCATGGTGAGCTAATATCCCCCACGATCAGCACTGCGTGGGACAGGCCTCCATCCAGCAGTGGATTGGCAGGAGGCACTATCCGTGTACGTCGCTCATCTGGTATCAATGAGCGAGCAGCAAGTGAGGAACGGCAGATGTTGGAGGCACTGTCGGTATTTTTGGCCAGAGGCAACGTGTTGTGGTGGCCGCTGTGAGTGATTTAAAATTACAAATTTAATTCATTCGCGCTCAGAGCAGAGCCGACCTCAAGGACAACAAAACGTGCCAGCATCGCCAGGCCACTAAGTGAGCCTCGACTCGCACGGAAGGGATTCGACGCCTGCGCGGTGAAATGTGCCCGCCTTGGACACAAATGAATAATAATGCAAACGCGCTTACGGATGGGCGCGCGCGTCATTGCGCTCAGCTCGTCCGTCCTTCCCCGCGCACCTCCGATGAGCACGATTGGCTACGTGCGGTGCCAAAGAAGTTCAACGCACACGTCCGCTTCAGAGAGAGAGAGAGAGGGAAATAATTAACCCGTAAAAACAAAGTTTTTCACTCTAAATCCTTTATATGCGTGGCGGCTAGAGTCCTCTCGTCCTCTGGCTTGAGATGGCTGCCACCTATGGGTCAGATGATTGTCTGCCAGCATTAAGCAATTGGTAATTAAATATTTTTAAAAAATTCCCTAAACAGTGTCAAATTTTGGAAACATTTTTTCACGAAAATTAATTGTCACGCACAACGAATCTGTGTGGAAAATGTCAGCTCGATTGGATCACGGGAAGTGGGTTAAAAAACGACCGAAAGATTTGCACGGTCGTAAGCAAGCAAGCAAGCACGCAAGCACGCAAGCAAGCGAACTTAATATAAAGGATTTAAAAAGACAAGCACGTGACCACAGCACGACGGCGGTGTCCGTGCAGGGGGGAGTTGGCGGTGTGCCGTGTGCCGCACACACGGCAAAAAAAAACATTCGGCCAACTCTCAACGTCCTCTGCATCGGCGCGGACCCAACGAAAGAGAAATAACCGCAGAGATCTTTCCCATGGAGTGCGCCGACATCTTCCGCACCGGTTCACCCGTGTTGTTTCTGAAAACACGACCCGTTTTTGGGCTCGTGGGCTCAAAAAACCCGGCCCTGCCGCTGTGTACTTTCCCTAATGGTGTTATTATTGGCCGAGCCGCCGGTTGTGATTGGCTTCGACCGAATGGCTCACTCGTTCACCTTTCGCTAACCTTCTCCACCAATCAGGGGCGGCTGGGTGGGGTGCTTTGGTGGCTCTCGCTCGATGTCTGCGTCCGCCGGAGAGCGACTCGTCCTCGGCGTCCGTGGCAAAGGTCGGTGTTGTCAGCTACCGGCGCATGTCGAAATGCCAAACTCCTGAGTAAACTTTGCTGCCACGGGACGCTGTCTCACCCGATTTCTGCGAGCCCTCCCGAGAAACCGACTCCTGTTTTCCAAACGTCTTTATTTATCTGTCCAAAATGCTCGCACGTCGGCACGAAAAAAATAAAACGCATTTCAAAATATCGCCGCTTTCTTTATTTACTTATTTACTCTGCAATTTTTTTCAATACTCATTGTTTTTTTCGTTAAAGTCACGTGTGTGGAAATAAAATAAATTTGTAATAAACAAAATTAATTTAGATAAAAAAAATATTTTATGTATACAACATTTATTTTATTTCCACATACGTGACTTTACCGAAAAAAGCAATGAGTATAGTAATTTCTGCAGTCACGAAAGCTTCAATTCTAGATTATTGTTTTTCTAATCTACGAAATATACGAAGTGGAAGGGGCTCCACGCAACTTTAAAAAAACATTTTTTGAACGCATCGCTCCCGAGGGAGACGGCAGAGCTGGCTGGCTGGCTCGCTCGCTCCGCGTCCCGGGAGACAAACTCGAAACGGGGGGGGAGGGAGGGGGGCTTGGCACCCGGAGCGGAACCAGAACCCGGGCAGACAGACTCCGCGTAATTCCCAGATTCTCACGACTCCACGCGTGGCGTGGCCGGCAAATGGTACTCGCCATGTCCGTCCCTATCATTGTAGTGAAGATTCTGGGACAGCAACAACAACAACAACAATGTGCCCATGATGATTCAGGAGCAGCCCTGTTGCACTTTATTATATAAGGGTTTTGTCTTTAAGGGTTTTCTCTCTCTTTCCACCGCCCATGATCACCTGCCCCCTTTCTCTCTGAAGTGAATCAACTATTTAAAACTATTTTTATTTTACCACATAATGCCCACTGAGCTATGTAGCTTTTATTTTCCAGAAGCAACCTGACCACGAATGATAGCTCAACAAAGTGGCGTGAAAATGTTTCGCAGCTAAATACTCTAAACGCGTGGTGATGTCGATTCTAAATGTGGAGGGGAAAGCCGGAGGACCCGGAGAATAATCCAGACGACCACGAGGAGAGAGACACCGCAAAACTCCAAATATATAGCAGCAGGCATCAGGGTCTGGATCGAGCCCGCTAACTCCTGTATACCAGGCGAGGTAGTTAACATCTCATAATCGTGGCAAGATTAAATAAATAATAAATATGCCAGCCTCTTGGGATGCGGCCTCAATAACGTTACAACTGTACTGTATCGTGATTTGAAATCCACCTCATATTGGACGCAAGTCAGCACCAACAACACAATTTGCGTTTATAAAATAATATCAACTGCGAGCCCCACGCATATCGGGGCCGCTGTATACATCGCGGGGATTCGCACTGTTGTGAATGCTGCTTCGGGGCTGCTGGGTTAAGAGATGAAGATGAGACGAATGTGCGAATATCAGACGCTTCGCGGAGAAGAGCCAACCACGGCGTGGATTTGACGAGGGGCAGGGGGAGTCGAAGAAGAAGAAGAAGAGAGCTTACGACGACGCGGGCAGTCGAGAGAACGAGGAGCGGACCTCCCGGCGCACATCGGCAGTGCGGGCCTCCAGCGAGAGACGGAATTCCAAACAACGCGAGCAGCTGCGACGGAGACTGCGTAACCCCCCCCCCAGCCCACCCCCCACCGCCGCCCCCCCCACTTCGAACGGAGGTCGACCGGCGGCTTCGACAGGCGGCCTTGGTTACTGCAGCGGAGGGCACGCGGAGGGGAGCGGAGGGGAGCAGAGCGAGATGACATGCAGCGTTGGAGGGGTAGCCGAGGGTTAGGGGTGGGGGCTGGCGGGGAGGGGGGAGGGAGGTGAGGTCCCTGCCGAGACTCGGAACAACATTTGGCTGCTGGGTCGGTTGGGAGTTCCCCTGTGGGAGGTCTCTGGACTTGAGCCCTAACAGCCACAGCCCGCACGCGGGGACATTGCCACAGCTGAAATTCGGCAAGGGCCCCCGATCCGCCCCCCCCACCTCCCCCCCCCCCCACTATTTACCCTCTCGCTCCCGTGTCGCGTTTCGTGCTCCTGCCTTCAACCGCTTGCAGACGTTGTCGGTGGCTCGTGGCGACGAGAGGGTGGTCGGCCCATCCCTTTGCGTCCTGGGTAGTTTATTTTTTTGTATTTATGTTACGCGTGCGTTCGTATCCTGTGCAGGTAGGGTCCGGTTCAGAGACGGGGCATGGCTGGGGGCGGAGACATACGGGGACATAGGCACGCACACTCTGACAACAAAGGCAAACACAAAGATGACCCGCATAGCCTTCACAGACTGTTGGGGCAAGTACTGTTAGCGAGCACATGTCTCGGCCTTGCTGTGCGCTGCGTTGCACCACTATCCGAGTAGTTAGCCTCGCATTCAATAAACCTTCAGAGCCAGGGTGAACATCCGACTCCAACGTATTTAATGAAAAGAACGAGGTAAAACTGATGGAAAAACACAGCACAAAATACAGCATATGTTAACAATTGCAATATCAATAAAATGAATAAACACTCCAGCATCATAACATTGTCTTAAATAGCATGTAACTCAACAATAGGTCGTGAATGGACCAGGCACCTACATTAGCACTGAAAAGCCATACAACAAGAGAATAAGCTACTGTGTTAAATAAGGTCACTTTGTGTAATCACCATTCTACAGCCTAAATGTACAGCGCTGCACATAACACTGAACTGTGGATGAAATACTTCTTCATCCTTGCTCTCAAGAACGCATTAAAGTTACATGGGCACAATTCTGGCTCGACTTATCCAACTACATATAACATTCACAATAATGCAAGTGGCAGGCTTCGTTGTTAACTAGGCCTCATTCATCATTACAATTTAACAGCAACTCCTTCTTCTAGAGGAGGGGCTGCTTCAGCGTGACTACTGTCAAATATGTTTTTCATGAAGGATACAAAATGAGGCTTCATCTCTGGTTTCTTGTCCAAGGTACAGCGCAATGATTTGAGCCGTGAGGGGGCTTGCTCTCTATTGATGGGAAACCGGCATCTGGGATTACGAAATGGCAGAGGCGCAACCCAACTGTTTTACTAATCTTGGAATAACTCTGTCCATTATTTTCAATAATTCTTCATCCTCTAGCGATGGAGCAGGTTTGTTGTCGTCCTTCATTGTCACCAACACCGTATGTCCAACATCATCTTCTAGTGTTTCCAGCATGGAGGTTTCTTCGTAAGTCTGCACAGTACAGCCTTGACTTCTCTCTTCGAGTTTATCTTTCATCGTGAAGTGGCTGGAGCACGGCTTGAAGAGCGACATGCGTCCGTTCGTGAGCACACTTGTTCTGAATGTGCTAATGCGGTCTGGTTTGTGTGTTCCATTGAGACACCCCTGCCTTGCCTCATGGCGTCGAGACCCTTAACTTGTAACTTCCTGGTCACGTGATCAAACGCAACACCATCATATTAGGAAGTTCCCGTGTAAATACACTCCCATATTTGCCATGGGGCAGAACAGCACATATGAAGGCATGCACGGCACACGAGGGGTGGGTGGCCAGCTTTACGCCCTGCCGCCTTTGTCTCCCCAGTGATGATGTTTACACATCGCACAAGGTATTCATTTGAGGCTGAGTCGACCTAGGGGAGGCCAATGACTGGTTCAAATAATTGTCACTGGTGTTGGTGGTGGCCGAGTCGCTGGGTTCATAAGTGCAGCGCGCTAACCGCTACACTACCGCACACATACCGAAAAAAATACAAAGATCCCCCATATAGCCTCAACAGACTGATGGGACAGGTTCTGTTAGCGAGCACCTATTAAGGCCCGAACGGTAAACGAGGGTGTGGGTGGCCAGAACCACGCCCGATCGCCTTTCCACCGTGGCGATGTTTTTATACACCACACCAGGTACTCATTTGAGGCTGAGTCGACCTAGGGGAGGCCCAGGATCGGTTCAGATAATCATAACTCGTGTTGGCCGTGAGCGGGAATCGAAACTCGGGTCGCCGGGTTCGTAGCGCAGCGCGCTAACCGCTACACTACCGCTCACACACACACATGCACATGCATGAACACACGCGTGCACACATGTACACACACACACGTACGCGTGCTCTCTCTCCCACCCGCTCGTACGCAGCCGCTCCCCGCTGTGCTGGAGCTCGCTGCATTTTCTGCATCCCTGACTTCAACCCCCACTTGCAACCACGTGTCCTCTCACTTAGAAAAAAAAAATACGTAATAAAAATAATAAATAAGTGGATTTCTAGATATATATTTAATTATATAAGAGTGAAATATAGCGGATAAGTGCCATCTACGCTGTCTGTCCCATCCGCAGATTTTGTTTTGTTCCGAAGATGCTCGGACCTCATGAAAACGCTGACTCTGCTTTGTGATCACTGTAATATTTATCGCCTTCAAGTACGGATGTTAGGCTGCTGCCAGTTGGATTTATCTGTTCATTGTTGCGGCGTAACAAATGTGTGTACCGAGACATTTTAAATGAGTGCGAAAACATTCTTTGCCCAGTGTGTTGGCCAAGAGGTGGTCTTTAGGACTGGAATTCTAAACTCTAAGATCAACAGAGCGACGATAAATCACGAGTCCAGTGGAAGGAAGCTGCTTAGCAAAATCCACTCGTGTTGTCTTAAGCCGGGGTATACGCAACTCAACACGATGTGCATTCGTCACCACCACCACCAACAGCCTCAGCAGCAGCAGTAGCCATGAGCGATCCACCGCTGGATGAAGGCCTCCCCAAACCGTCACCATCTCTCACGACCCTGCGATGCAACAATACAACGAGCACCAGCGCAATAGATTCATTCGCCGTTCCATCTCAGCAGCGGACGTGCCCTCTCTCTCTCAAATGGGGCTTCTCCTTGCCTTGGCTGTCACTTCATCGTGAGTCTCGACATGTCCTGCCCAAGCCCACTCACACACTTTCTGTGGATGAGACGAAGCAGCCTGATAGAACGAGTCCTCGACACCGGTGAAGGCATCGGTGAAGTTTTACGGGATCTTTATGAACGTATGCATGTTGAACTTCTTTCGCACCGTATGCAGCCAATAGTGTTTATTTGGTAGATGCTAACTAAAACGGTGGTAGCTACAGAAGAGTGATAAGGAAGTGACTGACGGTCACCGGATCGCGTGCTTTCCGATGCTCTTCTGCGGCCGTCTGGAACGCTCTTCCTTCCACTGTTAGGAAGCCACACTTTTAAATCTAGATTAAAAACTAATTTCTTTAGAACTGCTTTATGTGTTTAGTTTGTTGTCTTTGCCCCGCACCTCCGATTAGCACGGTTGGCTACGTACGGTGCGAAAGAAGTTCAACTTACATCAGTGTCCTTCCGTCACTGTCGCCGATTAGACATCAGTTAGGGCCGACACACATTTGTGAAACCATTGGCTTTGACAGCACGATGGGATCTTTTCACATGTGTGTATTGCCAGGGAGCTAATCTGAGGTGCGGGGAAAAGACAACAATCGAAACACAAAACGCAGTTTTAAAAAATTGCGTTTTCTATCGAGATTTAAAAGTGCACAGCTCCAGTGTATTCCCTGTATCATAAGGCAGAGCGTTCCAGACGGCCGCAGAAGCGCATCCGAAAGCGCGCGATGCGGCGGCCGTCTTTGTTCGATGTCCGAGCCAAAATCCGCTGCAGCGAGGTGTTGGGGGGGGGTCATTCGTGGCAAGCACTCTGTGTGCGTAACGGGTGCGGCAACAAAGCGAAGCAGCCGCCGTGGCATGCCCCGTGTGACCTACATAACGCGGCGGAGAAGAAAAAGAAGAAGAAATGCCTTCAACTGAGCGCCTCGGGCGGGTGGCAGAGCCGGAACGCACCGCAGCCGACGCAGCCGACACAGCCAACACGAACGAAGCATATTCTTAGGTTTTTTCGGTAAAGTCACGTAGGTAAAAATAAAAAATAAAAGTCAAATAAAAATAAAATAAAAAATCACGACGTTTCGGAGGCAACACAAGCTTCCGTCTTCAGGTGGAACAGTCACAGCACGATAGCTGTATCAAGTGATAGCTGTATCAAGTGATAGCTGTATCAAGTGATACAGCTATCGTGCTGTGACTATTCCACCTGAAGACGGAAGCTTGTGTTGCCTCCGAAACGTCGTGATTTTTATTTTATTTTTATTTTACTTTTATTTAAAAAAAAAAATTACCTACGTGACTTTACCGAAAAAACCTAAGAATATGAATCCTTGCAGTCACGAAAGCTTCAAATCTAGAACGACCGATGCAGCCGACGCAGCCGACGGTGCTGAACGGACGACGCGTGGAGCGAAATCGTCGCGGGCATCCAAGTGGCGGCCGGGGGGGGGTACCACCCGCCGGTTCCCCTCTCGCCGAACGCCAAAGCGGCGAAGGTGGCAGCGAGATTGTGGGGGGGGGGGGCGAAGAAACTGGCGAGCTCGTGTAAAGTGTTGTCGGATCAATAGGCGCTAAAATGCTTAGATTGTTCGCTCAATTAGAGTGAACACGAGCGTACGAAAATAGGTGAGGTGGGTGGGGGGAGGTTACTCGCTCGTCGATTCGGGGGGGAGTCGAGAAGTTATTCACCGTTCACACTTTGGTCTGCTGCAAACACTACAACTGTTGACGAGTGCTCTGGCCTCCCGATAATAACAACAACAACAATCATCATAGCATCGTGTGAAAGAGTATGCCACGCGGTAGTGAACGTGGCGCCCTTAGCGACGTGCACGACGCCGTCTTCTCATCTTATATTTATATAGAGCGTTCTTATCCAAGGCGCTTTACACAGGTTATGAGTGGTAACACTTAGGGTAGCTCAAAGTGATATGGTGAATAGGTATGGGGTAATGGGGGGGGGGGCGCCTGGTCGCAGTGGCAGTCACACGTACCCATCGGAGGCCGTCGGACTGCGAGAAGGGCTGCGTGCAGAACGAGAGAGAGCGAGAGAGTGAGCGAGAGAGGTGAGCGAGAGGTGGGGGTTTACATAAAGCAAAGTTATTATTAAAAAAAAAAATTACGAAATGATGAACGAAGCAAAGTGCCGACTACACCGAGCATCTTTTTGTTTCCACTGATCGTAAAAAAAAAGAGAGAGAGGGGCGAAACCGACAACCCGTCCATCGCAGTTCATCGGCCACCTGCCGGCCAGCCCATGTCGGTTTTGCCGCGTCTCTGGAGATGGCTGTAGTTCGAGCGACGTAGCGTAGCGCGACTTTCGCGGGGCGAGAGCCGTGGGCATTGCGCCCGGCGCTAATCCAGCGTTCGTCCTCACGATCGTTCGCGCGCGAGTCGCCGTTGGAATGCTGCCCCGTTATGTTCGGTGAGGGCACTGGACTTTCCGCGCAGAGGTCACCGGTTAGATCACCCGGCGGGGCAGTTGAAATAATAGGCGAATGACTTTAACCACCCACACGTTCTGCCCACCAAGCAGTATGAATCGGTATCACACGGTTTAATTTTTATTATTTTATTACTTCCCTTCTACGTGACTTTACCGAAAGAACCAAGAAGATGAATCCCTGCAGTCACGAACGCTTTAAATCGAAGCTTTAAATCGAAATCTCACGGTTAGTTAATCGACAGGTCACGTGTGGTGGGATAAAGTGCGGGTGCTTTTGCCTCTTTCACGGTGCCGTCTGGAAGAGTAGGCCAAATACCCTCTGAAAGGGCTTTCTCTCGAGCTCACTCTCTTGGAGGGCCCTCCCGCCAGCGGCGGCGTGAGCGAACAATTTGCGGTGACGCACATTTACATTTTTAGTTCACGTTTGTTTTCAAATTTTTTTACAAAATATTTATCTTTTCATCGTAAATCTACGACGTGGTGCAATTAAATGGCCGCGAAATGGGGTCGCGTCTCGTGTGCCCGCGGTGCGCGCATGCCTCCACTCACGTGTTCCGTCGCGGTACAGGGCGACTGACCCAGATACGGGAGTAGCCGCGTCTCCATGAATATGTATGCCCCCCCCCCCCGCCCTGTTAGGTCCTTCACAGGCCATTCATAACTGTCGTCTCTCCTGCGCCAGCCTCCGCGGCCAAAATAGAATGCATATTGTTGAACGACCTCTTTTTTTCTTCTTGGTTCTTTCGGTAAAGTCACGTATAAGGGAAATAATAACATAATAAAAATAAAACATTATAAAATACAATTCTCACGACGTTTCGGCCACAACGCAAGCAGCCCGCCTCAGGTGAAGAACAGGGCTGTCGGACGCTGTCTTTCCGACAGACCTGTTCTTCACCTGAGGACGGCTGCTTGCGTTGTGGCCGAAACATTGTGAGAATTATTTGAATATGTTCTATTTTTATTATTGCATTATTTCCCTTCTACGTGACTTTACCGAAAGAACCAAGAAGATGAATCCCTGCAGTCACGAAAGCTTTAAATCGAGACCTCTTTTGTGTTTCTTTCGCGGGCGGACGTGGCAGCCACTACTACTCGCGGAGACAATTTGGGGAAAAGGGGGGGGGTGATTATATTGCGGACGGGAATAAAGTTACAAGAGCAATCTTTTGCTCAACGACGGGAAAGCGCGACTCTTCGCATTGCGTGCATTCTTTGACACACAATTAATAACTCGGCGAGAGAATAAATTAAATAAGACATATTGCGCACGCCTGTGTACACATATATATATAGTTGAAAGTGTAAACACACGATGCTACGTGTTACAGAGGGGCGTGCATGCGGCTACAATTTATTTTGAAATTTCCCTCGAGCTTATTTGGTCAGAGAGGAACAAAGCGCACGCGGTCTTCCATAATTAATGGCCCATATTCCTCAGCGTTTGATGAAATGGCTCACACACAGCACTTACAACCTCGGGGTCACCAGTTCGATTCTATCGCCGGGCGCGGCAGCTGAAGCAATGGAGCAGGTTTCTTTAACCCCCCCCCACCGACCCCCTCCCTCCCCCTCCACCCTCCCCCCAGTCTCTGTCCACCAGCTGTATAAATGGTCGCTCCACGGCAAGTCGATGGGCAGGTTGCGCGCGGTGGGGTAAACCGTGGGTAACTCCCGCCTCTCATAAGACGGCTGGCAAAGCGTGGAAGAGTCGCGAAGAAGAGGCCAGCAATGCCTTCAAAGGCATCCACCTCGTGGAGGTGTTTCTGCCAGCAAGTGGCATGAGCAAGCAATTGCAGGGCTGCACCTGAATCATTTACCTTATCGTAGACACAGGTGTCTGTGTGGGCCAAGGGATTTGGCTTTCACCACTGCGCTCGTGACCACTGGACTGCTTCTGGCCTCGAAATGAGGTCTCAGTAAAGTAAACAAAAAACACTTCCACTTACCAAGATTCAACAATTCCGAGCGGGTCACAATGAAACGACGGCTGCTGCCTACTGTGTGTGCCACCATCATCATCATCATCATAAGCGACGATCACTCCGCTGCTGGACGAAAACCTCCCCAAGTCGTCGGCATCTCTCAATCCTCGCGGGCACGTCCCGTTCCTCGGCCGCCACTCCATCGCCATTCCCGATCACCGAAGGCCGACGCGTACGGTGCGAAAGAAGTTCAACGCACGTGCACGTGCCTGCACACGCCGCATGCCCAAGCCCCGCTTACGGTTTGAATGACACCCAACCCTGGGCGCGTGCTCCAATCCGGTGCAAATGTCGAGCGTGCACATTTATGGGGACTCCACGTGGAGCCGAACGCATCTGAAGGGACGCGGTGCGCACAGCGCATACACCGCGCCGCGCGCTTGCTTGCTGTAACATATGGCGCTTTAATATGCGATACGCTGCCATATGGCGCAGCGGCATATGGCATTGTTGCCATAAAAGCGACAGTTGGGGAAAAATGTCTTCTCCGGTATATCCACTTAGGAATATCTAATATTTTGTCAACCTCAATAAACATCATTTCTCAGGCAACCTTTTAGCTGGAAGTCATATTATTCGGGAAGGCATGCACCACTGACTTTGAGTTATTTTGTCCTGTAAACCGTGCTACACCAGTTTTCAAAACAAACACGTTTCGGCCGTTCCCAAACCACCAGACACGAAGCCGTGTGCAGCTCTTTCGTCAATCCACTGCTGGATGAAGGCGTCCCCATGCCGCCTCGGTCATCGGGGATTTTTTCTTTGACCATACTTCACCGCGCTGGTCAGCGCGGGTTGACAGAGAAGGGAGGGCGGCGCCGATGCTCGCCGGCGCCAGGGAGCAAACCCGGGTCACTGGGTCTGCAGCACAAGTGCGGCTCCACCACTGCTCCGCCGAACCGCACGGGAATAACAACAACAACAACAAACACATTTTTTTTTAAACCCAATGAAACAAACCCACGACGAGAGCTGAAATTGATCTTTTTTTTTTTCACCCCCCGCGCACCGCGGTTCCCGTCTCCCGCGCGCCACCAGCTGCCGCTCCGACATTGCGACCTGTAAGGCGACGAGGAAGAGCTGTCGCCGCTGGGATTCGCATCACCGTGGCGACACGCGGTGTGGCCACGGGGATCGCCACCCCCGGTGCGTCCCGTCACCTCCTCCCTCCTCCTTCCTCTTCTGCTCGGGCCCCGCGTGTGCAGGGCACGCGGGGCGGCGGTGGGTGGTGGAGCGGGAGGGGGAAGAGGTCGCACGGAGGTCACGGCGCTCTCAGAATGCCAATGCCACCGCTGCCACCGCGACGGTTTTGTTGCCCCTGATGCTACACAAATAACATGGGGCCCCGCTGCTTTCCCGGCTCAAGACCTCCCCGTCGTTCCTTCTGTCTGCGTCTGACTCTGTCTCGCTCGTAAATAAAATAAATATTCCATCAAAAATTTTTTTTTTTGGGAGCAGCGTTTTGAGATTGCGATTCGCAGTTTAGACGCTCTGCGCGAATTCACATCGTGCTGTATCTGAATTGTCAGCGTGCGAATTAGGGCTGCCTATACCTGAGCACCAGAAGAGGGGAGGTCTAATTGTAAACACATTGTCTTGAGTGGTGTGTGCTTGCTATCATTACTATTATGATGCCACAACTGACAAATAGTGGGGCGTTTAATGTCCCGGGAAGACTTTGAATTTAGGTCAGCAGCTGCCATCGAAGAGAGGACGTCCTGAGCAAACGAGGGCAGGCGGGAAGCCCGAACCCGCTCCGCTCCTGCTAAACAGGCTCCTTGCTTCACTTGACATCACGTGACGTGCACATTCCGTGACGACTCCGCCCGTCACCCCAAAGGTCCGCGGGTTATTTTTGGTCCCACCCCAAAAAAAATTGATATCGATTGCGGTATTGAGACGACGATACCATTCGGACATCTCGAGAAGTTGTGCGTCCGCAGCGGTGGCGAGGTGTTATCTACTTTGCCTGGTATACAGGAGGTCGTGGGTTCGATCACGACGCTGACGCCTGCTGCTGTATATTTGGAGTTTACTTGTCTCTCCGTGGTCGCATGGATTTTTGTCCGGGTCTTCCGGTTTTTCCCTCCACATGTAGAAACATGCGTTTCGAGTAATTGCTTTAAATTTGCACGTGATAAGCCACTTCGTTGAGCTATCATTTACGGCCAGGTCGCTTCTGATAAATAACGATATTGCTCAGTGTGTCTGACAACAGCTGGAACAAAGGACGCTCAAACCATGAATTTCGTGCTCGAGAATGGCCCACGAACTGGATATCGCAAAGCAACATCTGAAATTCGCCTGAGTGACCTCTTTTCCACACTGTCAGGTGCAGCACTGTCCCACCTGCTCTGCTACTGAGAGTACGCAAGCAACATCGCATAACAGTCAAACAGACATCGGGTTAGTTTAACACGTAGGCTTTCGCGACCAATATTATTCATAATCAACGTTTTTGGGTTATATCGCGTTATTTATAAATGTGTCGTAACCCTCCACCACCCGACACGGCCAATCAGCAAAAAAGTGTCACGATACCAGCGAAACGTCGTACTCAAAAATTGTAAATGTTGTGGTTTCACGCTTCAACACACCGGTGGGCTAAAGCAGTGAACTATTTGTCTTTTGTCAACGTGACACTTTTTTACTGATTGGCCGTGTCGGGTGGTGGAGGGTTATGACACATTTATAAATAACGCGATCTAACCCAAAAACGTTGATTATGAAGACATCGGATTGTATTGTGCCGTCATTGACGGCAGGGCTGAGACAATCAACGCGGATTTATCACAGACGGATGAAAAATGGATTCGAACACAGGTTCTTAGCAGCGCTGGCTGTGCACTCTAACCTCTCAGCCACTGGTCGCCTACACGCTGAGTCTATATTTAATTGAAACACATTGGGAGTGGGGATAATTTTATTATTATTGATATCAACTGCTGGTTACCGAGCAAAACGTGTGGTGAGCTTTGAGGTCAAAGGGTCACGGCGAAATGAAAGGGGGACGATCGTTCCATTGGTGAACCCCGCTGCGAGATCACCGTTGGATTTTTTGGTTGTTGTTTTGTTTCTCTACACGACGGGCCTGAGGTGGTTTCGTTGTTTAGCGGCGCTGTGTTCAACCAGCCCGCCCCACAGCCTCAGTAGGGTCACCCACCCGTGCGTCTGCAAGGCTGAATGACTGCGTTTAGAGCCACGGGTCTTAATGACAGAGACAGAATCAGAGGCCATTTACTCGTAAATGTACGCATACATTAAAGCGGATCTCACCCAAAAACCTCTATTATGAATAATATTAGTCGTGAAAGCCTGCTACGTGTTAAACTGACATCATCTGAATCTTTATTTATCCCGGAGAAAACCGATGAGCAAAGGGGCTCTCTTTCACAGATGTCCTGTGGGTGTCGGTCAAACAGTTAAAAAAAAAACAGTATTTACAAAAACAATAGGAGTGCAAAGGTAAGAACATGACTAGAAATAACAAAATAAACTAAAACTCAACTTTGTTTTACCAGCTAAGGCCCACTGAGCGATATCGCTTTTTTTCAGAAGCGACCTGGCCACAAATGATATCTCAACGACGTGGCTTATCACGTGGACATTTATAAGAGCCAAATGCTCTAAACGCACGTTGATTCTAAATGTGGAGGGGAGAACCCGGAAGACCCGGAGAAAAATCCACGCGACCACGGGGAGAGAGACACACAAACTCCAAATATACAAACAGGCGTCCAGGGTCGGGATCGAACCCATGCGCTCCTGCATACCGGACGGAGGGAGTTGACATTTCGCCCTCAAAGATCAACGTCACCGCAACAGCGCGGCCAAGTTATGCTCGCTGCAACGGCTGCGAGTGGCAGCGGCGTAGTGGGGATGGTGCAATAAATTAATTGGGTTCATCTCCCCACCCCACGCTCCCATTTACAATTCCCCCCACCCCACCCCATCCCACTCCCCTCCGTCGTAGTCGAGCGCCTTGACCTCTCTGGCCACGATAGCTACGCCCGGGGCTTACGTTTAGCCGGCGATTTTGCGTCCGAGTGGGCGGACGAGAAAATACGTCTGCACCCGGCACACCACATCCACAATGCCTCGCACCATCGCCCATCGCCGTGTCGATACGAGTAGCCGCGCGCCACTTGCACCAGTCTACCAGCGATCCCTGGGGAATAATCGGTGAGAAGGACATGAAACCCCCACTGCGGAGGCGGGCATCTGCGACACACACACCAACAACAACAACAATCGTCAATCGCCACTAAGTTACGGTCACGTCACCACGGCGCTCGTACCAGGCTATGTGCACTTTAAGGCCACGCGAAGTGCCGGAATGTCCGCTGGCATGAGGTCACGAGACAGACCCAGGTGCCATGTGTTGACTGGTTGAGATGACTGGCAGAAACACCACCTGTGCCCCCCCCCCCTACTGTGCAACACACACACACACGCACGTGCGCACACGCACGCCCGCGGTTAGGTCACCAAAATCTTCGGCAGGTTGCGCCCGCCGCGAGGGGTGGGGGCGGCTCGTAGGTGGCACCCATGCGGGGTTTTCGCGAATCCGAGCGTGGCCGTTGACGAGTGTCATCAAGAGGAGATATCTGAGGTCTTCGGGGGTGGGGGGTGGCTCCCCTCCCTCACCTCACCTACTCTGTGCTTCTGTCCGCGTGTAATGGATCTGTCAGAAAGCGGCGTGACATGTCGGTGGGCAAGGCACCCGTAATCACACGGGCCCGCCCCCGTGTGAGCACACACACACACACAGATGCTCGGTACAATATATATCAGAAACAAGCTGTCACAGAGGAATGGAGCTATCACGGCCCAGCCAGCCATCACGCCATACATCACTTACTCAGAGCAACCATTCCATTAGCATTTGTCGATTCTCTGTAGGAATGCGGTTCAAGATGTCAACAGGGCTTAGATGATCGGTATTATTCTTGCAGACTCATAATGACAGCGTGATTTGTACGCGGACTGTCAGAGTTAAGGAGCCCAGCCGGAGCGGCATCGTGGGCTAAAAACAAGCAAAATAAAATGTTGTGTTTTCATGTCTGTGTGTGTAATGTATCAAAGAACGACGGATTTAACAGCATCTTAACAGAGGCCTCGTGTGCAGGAGGTTGTTATGCTTATACGTGGGCCGTTAGATACAATTTCAATTACTCTAAACACAACTTTGAGTAGCAATGTATTGTATTAATCGCAAACCTGGACTAAAAAAAAACCGAATAAATTGGCTGAGTGTTTTTTTTTCCTCTCTCTTCTCTGCACCGTGCTTCATTATGCATTCTATAAACCACTTTGCAGGGTGGGGCAATAGGGGAAAATGTGATTCAGTGAAAATTAAACAACATTAGCGCTGGTTGTTTACAACAAGAATCACGCCGATGTTCTGTGCGGGAGTAATGTAACGTGCCTTTTTTTTCCTCCTTCTTCCGTGTGCCATTAAAACACAAACACTTAGTACGCTCACGTAATTGCAGCAACCGCGCGCTCGCGGTTCATTAAATAATGCAGCAAGGGACAAAACGGCTACCGCAGTTGGGAAAACGGCGAAATGATACGACGGAGTGCAGCGATGGCGTCGGATTTTTTTTATATTACCCCCCCACCACCACCATCCTGCACACTCTCTCTCTCTCTCTTCCAACCAACCCTTATATAAAGTTAAATACATCAGTCTCCTTCACAGACCAGTGGACACGGGGAGAGAGAGCCGTCAAAATGTAGAGAACGCGTGTGTGTGTGTGTGGAGAGAGAGAGTGAGAGAGAGAGAGGCCTTGTGTTGAGGGCCTTCCACGATTCACGGCCACGGGATCCTTCGGCGCGTAATGGATCTGTCAGAAAAGCAGCCCCGCGTGTCAGCGGCACCAAGGCTCCAATAATTACACGGCACGAGCCACACGGAAACACGCTGCCGCCGCCGCCGCCGCTACGATATATATAACAGAAACAAGCTGTCGGGGAAAGCAAGAGCCATCACCGCCCAGCCAGCCGTCACACAATACATCACTTAGCCGGCGCCGCAGACAACGTGGCCCATTACGCCTCTTTAATATCTTTTGGCCTCTATTAAAAGGGCAATTTCACATATTGTCAGCGAGCTCACAACCCTTAAATTGTCGGTTGGATCAACCATTGTGCGCAGCAGCAGCAGCGGCGGCAACAACACACACAACACAAAACAGAAACATACAAACCGCAGCCGATGCCTGATCTTCCGAGAGAGGAATTTTAAAAGGGTCCGCCCGCTTCTTTGCCGCTGTGCGCGTGTTGGGTTTTTATTGTTGTTGTTGTTGTGTTCCTTTTAACGGCCCTCCACGGGATGAACTGGAAAGGCGCCGCGACTGAAACGTCGTCACGGAGCCTTCCCCGTGAACATTTGAAGAGTCGATCTGTCACAGGAATGAGCGACGCGTCCAGTGAAAGCCTCATTTTGGATGATTAAATGATCGGTCGTGTTGTGCTCAATTCGAGGAGGTGTACAGATCTGTCAGCGGAAACGTTGGAGGTTGGTGGTGGGGGGGGGATTGGTGGGGGGTGCCGGGGGGAGGGGGGCTATGTGAGAATCGGCGGTAGGCAAAGGTGGTGATATGAAATTTCTACCTCATTAGCCACGGAAGTTGGCTCATTATAACAAGAATAATAATATAATAAACTACAGCCCTATGTTAATTCACTACTGAATGAAGGCCTCCTACCCCCATGCCACGTCCGTCAATGGGGTTTGCTCGACCATACTTCACCGTCCTGGTCACCGCAGGTTGGCAAAGAGAAGGCCCAGGACCGCTTCGCCACGGGTATTAGCGGGGGTCTGAAATCGAACTTGGATGGACGGGTTCGTGCCAGGTTCACAGCTGCAGATTCACGGCCACCGCTCCACTTGTGATGTTAGCCATTCCGCTACATCGAGCACTCGACTAATCTCATTTCGTACGAATTGACGATTACAACTTGTCTCAATTATACTGCTGCTCTATGGGAGATATGAAAATGAAAGTTGACAATTATGGCTTCTAACTATAAAATTAAAATAAATACGATAACCATCAGTTTTGCATTTACGAAGATGATGGGGCCAGATGTTAACTACCTTGCCATGTATACAGGTCGTGGGCTCGATCGCCACCCTGATGCCAGTGTAGTTAGTCACTTCTGAGACGCTAATAGTAGGAGGCGACACACGTTTATTCTACACATCTGGACACTGTTCACACACGGGGTAACTATAAACGGGTCAGAACAGCCGGGCAACGCTGTCTGACCCACGACGCTCGAGACGAAAACCGACAGACAGCCCCGATCAGGCCTCGGGACTTCCCTTTTATCCCCCCCCCCCCCACGGCATGGTCTGGCTCCGCCCTCGGCCACACCCCCTTCTGGAATCTACCAGAAGGTTTTAGGTCACCTTCCACGTGTCCCCCGCCTGGCTCCGCCCTTGACCACGCCCCCTTTTGGAACCCACCAGAAGGATCTGGGCTATACCTCACGTGTCCCCTCGGTCACCTTTGCCCCACATCCATTACCCCGGCCGATCACGTGCTCCACCAGCCGGCCGGGGGGCCACGTCCTCAAATGCCCCGTTCTGCCAGCAGCCAGCGCCACGCAACCTGGTGACCCACTCCGTGGCATTGCTCTGCTGGCAGGTCGGCCGTTAGGCCTACATCCACCTCTCTGTCAATAACCAGAGCCACGCGCCGTAGTGACCCATTCTATGTAACCACACCTGTATATTTGGAGTTTGCATGTTCTCCCCGTGGTCGCTTGGGTTTTTCTCCGGGTCCTCCGGTGTTTCCCCTCAATATTTCGAATCAACGTGCATTTAGAGCATTCTACTACTTTGGCTGCAATACACTTCCACGCGGTAAGCCACTTCACTGAGCGATAATTTCGGATAGCCAGGTAGCTTCTCAAAATAAGAGCTCAATAGCTCAGTGGTGGGCCATAGCCGGTCAAAAAAATTGTTTTTATTGGCACGGAGGCTGAACGACGCCACACTCAAGGGGCAGCGTCGGCCCCCTGAGATGTGGGGCGGCAGCGATTCGAGCACTTCGTGGCAAAAACAGCGCTCGCGACCTCACCGGCACGTCGTGGGCAAGCTCACGGGCACTCACGGAGGCGATTGCCTTCACCGTTGTGCACAAAAAACACACGGAGAGCAGAGAGTAGGGTGGCCGGGTGTTCGTGCCATCGGTTTCAAGTCCCTGTCATCAGTTGACTAGTTTAATGTGACCCCCCCTCCCGTGGAGTGTGACCCGAAGGCCAATAGAAAGCCAGCAGGGCCCCGCTACCGGTTAGCCGGTTGCATGAAAGGGTAAGGCGCAGGCCCTGCAATTGCTCGCTCGAGGCACTGCTGGTGGAAGGGCCGTCACTATGGAGGGAGCTGGAAGGAGATTCCCCTCCACAAGGTGCTCCGTTCCGACTCGTCCACGCTGGTCAAATGTCACGGAAGAGATGGGAAGACCCACGCTTTACCCCACCGCTCGCGACCTACCGATCAACAAACCGTGATGAAACTATCTGTACTGCTGGGTTCACAGAGTCGGTGGTGGTGCTGGCGGTGGTGGGAGGGAGGGGGGGTTTAAGAAGCTTGCACCATTGTTTTCACTGCCGCGCCGGGAGATAGAACCGAATCGACGACCCACTGCATTGCAAGAGCTGGCGTGCGAATGCATTACACCGCCACTGCAGCATCACCAGTAGCAAGCGCATACGTATATATATAATAAATAAACACAGCACTTATCTATACTCCACCTTTAATGCGTAACCTTCCCTTTTCCATGTTGATTTACGCCGAATTCCGGGGGGTTTGATGCACCGAGCGCATTCCACGGAGCCGCCGCCGCCGCGTGACCCCGGGAAGCTTCCAGGATAACGGCTTCTCCTCCTTTTTTCGTTTTAGGGCCAAGCGGATCAAATGTTTGCCATACATCACCCCGCATTGTTAACCTCGGGCCGCCCGTGAAAGAAGGGGGGGGGGGGGCCTGCCGTAATGATCGTCTTTGGGGCCGTCCATAAATGACGTCACGCACCTAGGAAGAGGGGGAGAGTGGGTCAGACATTTGTGACGATGTGTGACGATGGAGGGGGGGGGGGTGTTTGAGAAATGTGACGTCACGTAAAAATGCGCAACTTTAAATAAATGTAGAATTGTTATAACAACACTAATTGTTATAACAACACTTCTACAACATCAGAGTGCAGCGCCACATTAAATACGCACTACAATGACAATAGTTTAAAGCGATTTGAAGCATGTTTTATTTTCAAAATGGAAATATGGTTTGGGGGGGGGGAGCAGAGCTTTGTGACGTCATATTTGAGGGGAGGGGTCTTACTTTTTTGTGACGCCGTGTGACAAGGGGGGTGGGGTCAAAAATCGTCCAAAATCGCGTGACGTCATTTATGGACGGCCCCTTTGACTCTCTCCCGAGCCGCTTCGTGGAAGCGTGTGGGATCGTGTCACGTGATTGTCTGTTGGGGCTGTTTAGCGAGCGGCACGGTGGCTGTGTCGTGTCAGTGAGGCCCCGTGACGATGGCCACGGCCGATGGTGTCTGGGGCTGTGGTCACCCTTGGGCTCTTACCAGACAAAGTCCGGGTCTGTTTGCAAATGCGGTGTCTGTGCTCGCGCCTCGTCCATTGAGCTCTGGGTTATCTATCCAAAAGTTCTGGCCAATAAGCCCTTCGTCAGCTCGTCCGGGTTGCAATTGGCTATGCTCTTAACAGGCACACACATTGAAACAGGATGCTTCAAAAAAATGCTAACACTTATATGGGACTATCGTTTTTAATGGCAAAAGAACGGATAATGAACTGTGACATGATAACAAATGTATGTCCGTCGCTTCAAAAAGTCAAAGAGTTTCCCACTTGTTCACCATCGTTCTCAACGCGTGCCTTCAATCTTCTCCAGGTGGTCTCCAGAGCACGGAGGCAACACATTTCTCGTCGTATTGTTGCAAATTCTCGGAAGTGTTCACATTTTTTGTTGAAGCACCACGCTGTACTGAAGTGTTATATCTATAGTGCACCCCCCTTACGGCCGAACAAACAGCGCTAATGCATAACCACTTTGAACCGCAGTTGCAATGCGTGAGACTATTAAACAATGTCATATTTGCGCCTCTCATCCATTGGACACGTGCGTTTATTTGCGTTCCTTGGCAACGCTGATACCAGGTCAGAATCAGCGGTGGTGCAAGTGGCTCGATAACACCACCAACGAACTCCTGCCACCGGAGTTCAATTCCTGGCCATGACTAACATCTTCTTGGTTCTTTCGGTAAAGTCACGTATAAGCTTAGTTTGGAGACACCAGGGTATTGCATGTGTAGAGGTGTAATTGTGTATGGGCGCGGTTGGCTAACAAACACAGGGGGCGTGGTTAGGGCCGTACACAGAGGAGGTGCTCACACCGACGTCCGCACCTGCATCCCCCACGGGCCCCTCCCGGGGGCCGAGTACTATAAAAGGTGGTGAGCCGGAGGGCTCGAGGTCGGGGTATCAGCTTAAACCAGCGAAGACGGAAGACCAGCTAGCATAGGCCCCGGAGCTCCCCTGGCTCGCTGTCCTTATCAGGGCCGACCAGGGCAAGCCGGTGGCGTGGCCCCGAGAGCCCAGACTGACGAGCCGGTCTGGAGACTCAGGGTGCCGGGATCCCAGCTTGACCAGGGCTGGGATAGGTAGCCTCCCCTAGCTCCGTAGTGGAGGACTTGGGCGTATGTTAGCGGGGTTAGAAGTTGTGTATCCCTGTAGCCGAGTGAAGGGGGCGATACCCCTTTAAGTACTGTGTGTACCCGCTACTGTACACAAGTTGGTGTTAATAAATAAGTATGCCTCTGATCCCGTCGTCAAGCCTCCTGAATACTTACTACACATGTCAGGGATCACATATTTCACAGATGGGCTAAGATCACTAATTTTATGTACTGTGTTGAATCCGACCTGGATCTCATGATTTTGTAAATATTTTTGGTGACCCTTGCCATGTATGGCAAGGTGATGGTTTTGATTGGGTCCTCAGATGGTTCTCTCCCAACGGTTGGGGTGACGGCTTTACGGATTGTATAATCCGAATATCCATTCATCTTGAGGGCTTGGTGCACGTGCTCCAGTTCACTGGCTAGGTGGTGATGGTCGGAAATGCAACGAGCCCTGTGGTGTAGGGTTTTGATGAGGGAATTCTTCTGGGCTGGATCGTGGTGGGAGTCAGGTTTTAGGTAGGCATCCGTGGGGGTGGCTTTCCCGTAGACAGTGTCCCAATGAGCCATCTGGTCTCTTTTCCACCTCCATGGTGAATTTGATGACTGGGTGTATGGAATTGATGTGTTTGAAGAATTGGTTCAGAGCTGGCAGGCCACGTGGCCAGATGACGAACGTGTCATCTACGCATCTCTTCCACAAGAAAGGACGTAGGGTGGATGTCTGGATGGCGTCTGTTATAATGAGCCGACTTCCGTGGTTAATGAGGTATAAATTCCATATCACCACCTTTGCCTTCCGTCGATTCTCACATAGCCCCCCTCCCTCTCCCCTCCCCCACCGAATACGATTCCACTGACAGATCTGTACATCTCCTCAAATTGAGCACAACACGAGCGATTATTTAATCATCTCCTATGAGCCTTTCACCGGACACTCCGCTCACTCCTGTCACAAATGGACCCTCAATGTTCACGGGGAAGGCATCGCCTTTGCAGTGTGTGCGCGTGTGGGTGTCAATACGCACCGTCCAAAATACGTTCAGTTACAGAACTTGCCTTGTGTTCCCTGCACGCCGCTTTACATTAAACAAAGTCATCGAGGCAATTAGTTCATTTTGCGTGCATGTTAATTAGGCACGGGTAACGGGGGGCTAACCGCTGAAGGCAATAACAGCGCTGACACGCGTTGAGATTGCCGGAGGGGGAGTTATTGGGGACGGTGAAAAATAACTAGTGGGTGTCTGATATCGGCTAACTGTGTCATTGCATTTTAGCCACGCATAACTGGCAGAGGAATACCATCCGTTCTGTCTCTCTGCCTATGTGTTGTGTGTCTCTCTCTGTGTGTGTCTCTCTCTCTCTCTCTGTCTCTCTCTGTCTCTCTCTGTCTCTCTCTCTCAAATTTAGCAATCTTTGGAAGAACGTAATCAACCAGGTAGGGTGTTGACTTTTTTGTTAGCCGATTCTCTGTGTTGTATTGCATTATATTTCTAAGTTTACTAGGTTTGTTTTCTCATTCGTTCGTACCTGATGACGATTGCTTGCGTTGCAATCGAAACGTCGTATTCTATTATTTAATTTATTTTCTTTCTACGTGACTTTACCGAAAGAGCCAAAGAGTTTTTACACAAGATCAACCCGTGTAGCCTTAACAGAATGGTGGGGCAAGTGCTGTAAGTGAGCACCAATCAACGCTGGCATGGCACACGAGGGGGTGGGTGGCCAGCATCACGGCCGTCCGCCTTTGTTTCCCGAGTGGTTATATTTACACACCTCACCCAGGTACTTATTTGAGGCTGAGTCGACCTAGGGGAGGGCCCAGGACTGGTTTAAATAATCGCCACCGGTGTTAGCCGTGAGCGGGAATCGAACTCAGGTCGCCGGGTTCGTAGCACAGCGGGTTAACCGCTACACTACCACTCCACACATACAAGTGCACACACATTTATTAACCAAGAGCCAACGACATTTCCAGACCAATATTATCCGGCAGCAATTGTCCAAAACAAGCAAACCACCGTTTTTGGTTTTGACCTTCGCGGTCTCATCAGCAGATTCGGGTTTGTTCATCAAAATTACTGCTGGGTTGTCCGGGTCAGCGACTCAAATATAAAATATTGTCGCACACTGCACACCGCATCGTGTATACCCCTCGCGATGGCCGCAGCCTCGAGCCACGTGCCACCTCCCGGGCTATCAGCGGTTGGCAAAAAAAATGTTCGATGAGAAATTCGGTGACGCTTCCAAACCCTTCCCAACGCTACGACCGCAAAAAAGATTTTCGAGATTCGCGGTTTCAAACCAAGCGCTCTATCGCCCAAAGCAACAAATATACATTGTTTCAAATGACTCCAACTCGTTTACATATTCCAATTAGGCCACTTAATGCGTGCGCAAGATTCTGCTCAGTTTCACAAACAGCAATTTGAGTTACACCGCTGATTGTTTGGAATTTACGTTTTTGTACGCATGCCCTCAAAGTGTTTTCATTTCAGGCTTGATAAATAATTTGCATTCGGTAATTAGGGAAAGGTAAGACACGTCTGTTCCAGTGTGATAGTTCAAAACTAATTGCATTACTAGAGCTTAATTTTGGAACATAAGCTCAAATACAAAGGCATTCAAAGTAGCCTAAACTACGACTGATTGCAATGTGTTTCTCCTTTCCCCATAACAAACGCCCATGGTCAAACGTGGCCCTCAAACGTACCGACTGAAGCGTGCACTCTCTGCGTGCGAGCACGCACGTGCCACTCCATATGTTGTACATGACGCCAATCCACGGCTGGGTTAGGGGGCCTTCCGATGCCGAGAGTTATCTGGCCATCCCTCACCACCACGTGGCGTACAGCGAAGAAAAGGAGCGTAGACATGGGAGCAGAGTACAGTACAACACGACAGATGATTTTGCTTCACTCCCCACGGCCTCCCACAACGCCCCCGTGATGCACGGTGGTTGTGGCGCTGGTCACCCATCCGAGCACTATCCAGGCTCGAACCTGCTTGGCCTCTGACTAGATCGGGCACGCGTTGCCGCTTTGAATGTGCTTGCATTTCGACAAAGGGACATCTAAGCGCAGCAAAGATAATGTATGCGACCGTGCGCACGAACAACGTGCGTGATTTACTGCTGTCCATGCCGTCGCTGTAAACCGTTGCGCGTCTGACAAGCTGCGCGATGATGGGTGTCGTGTGGTTTTATCTTCGCCGAATGAAAGCAAATGCGCCGCACTGCCACGCCACCTGCTGCGAGCAAGCACGGGTGATGGAACGGTGTCGGGATTCGGGAGCCGGAGGAAACGTTCAAAAATAGCGAAGCGATGTAAGGCCGCCCGGAGACAGGACACGGAACTCGCGGGTTAGAGACCAGGCACCGGGTTCAAGACGTGACTTTTTTTATTTGTGAAGCAAAGTAAAGTGGCCTTGCGCAGGACACGTTGCTGGCGTGGATGGTCGACCGGTGGTCGGGACTTAACGATGGAGGGTAAATCCCTCCCGAAGGGGAGATGGAGCGAGGAAATCAGGTCGTGTGCAGGAGCTAAATGGATCTCTGCGTCGCGAAACTGCGAGGAATTGCGGCCGCTTGTGAAGGCTCTCACCCTGCAGTGGAATGATCATGGCTGATGATGGTGGTGGTGGCGCTTGATCATCATCACAAGTCCCATCTCAATCGATCCTATGCCCCTGGTGCAGACGAAGAGCCTAGGGGACCCCACCCCGCCCTCAGTGGCAGCTGTCTCTGCGCAGCAAAAGGTGGACGCCGAAATAGCCTGCGAATTGTCATTAGGCTGCCAGTAATGGGGGCAATGTTGCAATTGTTTTCCCCTCGATTAAGTCATTCGCGAGTAATGTAACAAATGTGGCAAATTTGGACGAATAACAGCAGCGAAGCTGGCAGGAGAGAGTGCTACGCACGCACTGGGTGCGGAAGGGGGTGCTGGGGGGTGGTGATAAGGGCGCGTTACCAGAATCAGAATGTTTATTTGTACCGCAGGAGGAATCCGAAGAGCTACAAAGCTCTTTTTTTACAGGTATCGAGTAGGCGCAGGTGAGAACGTTACAAAAACAAACAATACAAAAACACAACAGGAGCGCAAAGTATGGGGAAGCTAAACAAATCACTCGCAAAACAGATGAATAAAAGAAAATTACATATTGTTTATCTTACCAGGTAAAGCCCACTGAGCGATTATCTTTTTTCAGAAGCGACCTGGCCACAAATAGTAGCTCAACAAAGTGGCTTATCCTCACGTGGAAATGTATGAAAATGAAAAAATATCTGCCAATCTCAATGATCTTCTGCCCGTAGCCGCCTCATCCCACCACGAGTGGCCGCCAACAGCAACCAACGCTCCCCGAATGACAAATCCACCCCCAGCGCTCCACGCGAACTGACCCCGGGGTCACCCGGCCTGGAATTAAACAGCGCGGTGCTGCATGGCGCCCCTGCATATCCTTCTTCTTATTCTTCACCATCTCTCATCAATCCGCTGCTGGATTAAACGCCTCCTGCGACGTGATAATCCCACCTCGATCTCGCAAAGCGAGCCCATTTGACCGCTCCGTCCCGTCGGCGGACGTGACGCGTTTGCGCTTTTTCTCCTTTGGCTGTCACACCGTCCCGAGTCTCGACCGGAGTCCCATCATCATCCCAGCGTGTTGCGACGAGCGTCCTGGACGTCTGTCAAACTACTGGAACATCTGTGAAAAAATATCTGCACGGCGCATCGGATTCTTCCAGTATATTTCGATTTAAAGCTTTCGTGACTGCAGGGATTCATCTTCTTGGTTCTTTCGATAAAGTCACGTAGAAGGGAAATAATAAAATAAAAAAAATACTTCTATAATGATTTATTTTTTTATTTTTTTATTTCCCTTCTACGTGACTTTACCGAATGAACCAAGAAGATCCTCCAGTATAAATAACTTGTTCTGAATTATGTCCGACCCTGGGCCCACTTACCTCTCTTAACATGCTGACGATTAATTCAACCTGCGCGTGTCCCCTCGACTCGACGCGTCGCTCTCTGTCTCTCGATTCAAAGTCTGCGTCTACTCAATGCCCCCGCCCCCCTCCCCGCGCTCCGTCTTCTGCGTCACGCGGCCACAACTCCCAGCCGGTCCCCCCGTGCCAAGCTCACCTGCGAAATAAGTGCCAGCTGGCTAACGCCCTCCCACCGCGCTCGTTGAGAATCGCAACAACCTAAATCACTTTGGTGCTGGAAAGAGAAGCCATTCATTACAACCTTGTAGCATAACCTTGTTTAAAGGTGGGGCCATGTAATAGCTCCCCCCCACCCCCACCACCTCCATCATGCTACGGAGCGACTTCTTCATGCACCCCACTGATCTGACTTCCTGACCTACAAAAAAGTAAACAAACTTTGCCCCGTGAATAAGAGCACCCCGGTTGCACCCGATACAGTTTGCAGTTATGTGTTAGGGTTTAAAGCGAGGATAAATAGCCGTCTCCCTGCACCCTCCACCCCCACCTCGCCCCGCTCATCACAAGAGACGCTGATAGCTGCACAGGCTGGAATGCAAAGCCCCAGATCTCTCCACGGCGACGAGCGGCATGCAGATCAATCGATGGCGCGGCGTGGAGACGATGCAACTGAATACAGCTACAAACTAAAACTTTTTGTAAAAATGTATTTCACCAGATAAGGTCCACTGAGCTATGTAGCTCTTTTTTCAGAAGCGGGACCGGGATATCACAAATGGTAGCTCAGCAAAGTGACTTATCTTGTGGAAATATAAAGCGGCCAAGTATTCTCAACGCGTGTTGATTCTAAATGTGGAGGGGGGGGGGGACCGGAGGACCCAGAGAAAAATCCACGCGACCACGGAGAAAACACGCAAACTCCAAATATACAGCAGGCGCCAGGGTAGGGATTTAACCCACAACCTCCTGTATACCAGGCGAGGTAGTTAACATATTCTTAGGTTTTTTCGGTAAAGTCACGTAGGTAAAACATTAAAATTAGTAAAATAAAATAAAAATCACGACGTTTCGGAGGCAACACAAGCCTCCGTCTTCAGGTGGAACCGTCACAGCCACGACAGCTGTATCAAGTAAATGAGAGATTGCAGGAGCTACCACTCCGTTTATATAATGGTTGGAGGGGGGGGGAAGGGCCAAGTACAGCACACTTTTTATTCATATGGTAAGGTGAGGCTTAAGAGGGTGAGCCTTTGTTATGGAGAGGTACGGTTTGTGACTCAACCTGGCCTACCTAAGAATAGTGTGAAAAGGAGAAAACAACTAAACATGGTAAACCTGTAATAGTTGTCTGTCAAATAAGATTGGCCAAATAAGTGTAGTTAAATCTTTTTTGCATGGTTAATCACATCTTTCCAATGATTACTCAGTTTGTAACCATCATCACGGTTGAAATTATGTCTGTGTTTGCATATTTGTATGGCTTCGTGTACAAACCTTTGATGGTAGCCAGGAGGTTTGCAGAGAACCTTGGTCTCGGAAAAGACAATTTCATGAGAGCCCACCGAGTTGTAGCAATGATCGGCAACGGCCGAAGAATCAGTTCTGCCGTGTTTCAGATCTGACTTGTGCTCGCGGACACGATCAGAAACATGACGTTTCGTTTCTCCAATGTAGCAATCACCACAAATGCAACTCAATTTGTAGACTCCAGGATACTGTAAGTCAGGAACGACATCCTTCACAGATGGAATCAGATCACGGATTTTATGCACTGTACTGAATCGAACTTGGATCTTATGTTTGTTTAGAATTTTGGAGATCTTTTTGGTCACGCCTGCTATGTATGGTAACGTGATAGTTTTGGTCGGAGTTTCATGTGGCTGTTTCTGTGTGGTGGGAGAAACAGCTTGGCGGATAGTGCGGTCAGAGTATCCGTTCATCCTGAGGGCCCGATGTACATGTCTTAATTCACCGGCCAGGTGGTGTTGGTCAGAAATGCCATGGGCTCTGTGGTATAGCGTTTTGATGAGAGAATTCTTTTGAGATGGGTGGTGGTGGGAATCCGGTTTCAAGTAGGAATCTGTGTGAGTGGCTTTCCTGTAGACAGAATGTCCCAAGGATCCGTCAGGCCTCCTCTCAAACAGAATATCCAAGAATGGTAGTTTACCGTCTGTCTCCACTTCCAGGTAGTTAACATCTCGCCACCGCGGCTCAGTGGCGTGTACACAACCATCGCGCGTTCTTGCGTTACGCAGTAAATTAATGTAAAAGCAAATACTCCGTTGTGTGTCTCCAAATAAAAAAATAAAAACCGATCTGAAAATCCATTGGGCCGTGGACAAATAGATGTTTATAGGGAGGACAGATCGTGGGTTCTGCTTAAATTGTCTTTAACATTCATCCGTGAGTCAAGACTGCCCCCAGCTCCACATCCCAGTCAAACCCATGCAGCACTGGCAATTAAAGAGTGAATAACTAAGCAACTGCCATTGGAACCTCATTTGCCAGTAAAAATATGATAATTGTTTTTTTACCCTTCTATCTGGCAAAAACCCATGTGAGACTAGGCTCTAAGGAAAGCTGTCTTGGGTGTGAACCAATCAACTTCAAGGACAGTGCACATTATCAGAGTTATGTTTTTTGTTTGCATTATGACTGCAGGTATTGTGGTCTATGTAAACATGACTCCTTGTAAAAAAAGGTGTCAGTTTTGTTGCCAGATAGAAGGGTAAAAAAACAATTATCAAGTAAGCAACTAAATAAATAAATTTGCCATCATCATCAAAGCGTGGAGCGTGGAGTGGCGCTCGCAGCATGCTACAAAGGATCGGCGTGGCGAGGGCATCCATGGGAACCGGAGACAAGGATGGCACGGGGTGGGGGGGCGTAGGGGACACAGGAGGTATGGGAGGGGGGGAGGACAGGGGGACAGGGACGAGTCGGACAGATGAAAGGGCCTAGGCAGAGCGAGGAGCGAGCCGTGGCTTAGAGAGAGCGGCTGGGAGGGGGGGCATTACGGAGGGGACGAGACGTCCCACTTTTCAGAGGAAAACTTTGCCGTGGGTCTCAAGAACTCAGCGTGGTCCTTTTGAGCCGGAGGCACCTCCCGCCGTGCACTCTGCTCGCATTCCTCCACACGTGGTGGGGAGGGGAAAGAGGGGGGGGGGCGGAGAGGGGGAGGGGTGAGGCGGTATTGATCAACTCCCAAATTTACTTTCTCAAATCAAACGGACGCGCATTTACATCTGTGCGCTGACAATTGACAATTAAGAATATCCCGCGGTGTGACGGCCCTCGACCAACCGATCTGGAATCGTGGACCGCCTAATGAGGCTTCGAGCACCGCTGTCTGCTTTTCATCGCCTAAGTCGACGTATGGGGGGGCCTCTCTGGCCTCTATGTGTGAGTCTGCGGGTGTCTATGCGTGCCCATGCATCTCCACGCGAGTCTATGTCAATCTCGAGCCACGGACCACAGGACTTCGACCACTGGCACGCTTTGATTATTTTCTGCACCGCCAGAATTTCAGGTCGCGAGTTCCCGAAGCCGTCCGCTGGTGGCTCACGTGGCAACCCCGGCGTGAACATTCACAGAACATTCAATCAGAAACACTCCTGACCAACTCCCTGCCATGCTAAACTCCTGCCAGAAGTAGTGTCGTTCGCTGTTATG
The DNA here is from genome assembly GCF_964198595.1 of Lampetra fluviatilis. Lineage (NCBI taxonomy): Eukaryota > Metazoa > Chordata > Hyperoartia > Petromyzontiformes > Petromyzontidae > Lampetra > Lampetra fluviatilis. The sequence continues at coordinate 2,012,179 of NC_136313.1, read as the reverse complement.
ACGATAATGATGGTGATGATGATCAAGCATTACAGCAATTGCCTTGCAGCGCTTTCAGATGCGTTTCTGCGGCCGTCTGGAACGCTCTTCCTTCCCACATTAGGAAGCCACTGGAGCTGTGAACTGTTAAATAATGTTTATGTTGAATACCCGTTGCATTAGTTTGTTGTCCCTCCGATTAGCACGGATGGCTACGTACGGCGTGAAAGAAGTTCAACGTACATATCTATAATTACTGACGAATCATTCTGTCGCTGTTATTGTCATTATTATTAGTGTTACCTTCATGGTTTTTTGTTGTTGTTGTTGTTGTTGTAGCCTGTATCCTGCACCTACATTTGTTGACATAAACGGATACACGGGGTGATCCATTTATAGATGTCTCATTGATTTCTAATGACCCATTTTACTTTTAATAGGCTATGGAAATATCACGAGCGAGATGGCTATATATGCTACAGAGGCGAGCTCACGCATTTATTCATTGCGTTGCGATTGGTTGTGAGACCCGCAGAGGCTTTCAAACACGACGTCGATTTCTCTGTAATGTCTACCCTATTAGTTTTGGTGGTGTATCTACAAATGGATCACCCCTTAAATTTAATACATTGTTTAGCCACTAAAATATTACAGCGAGTATCTGTCTAAAAAAATATTCAACGCGAGCATAACCCCCCAGCCTGCCCCTCTTTTGTTTAATCAACGCGCATCTGTGCGCATTCAGACCTTATTTTAAATACAAAAAAATTACAGTGAAAACCTGCTGCTATAGGTTCATTATTAGGAAGCTACTGAAGTTGTGCACTTTTAAATCTCCGTTGAAAACCAACTTCTTTAAAACTACTTTTTGTGTTTAGCTTGTTATCCTTCCCCGCACCTCCTACTAGCACGGTTGGCTTCGTACGGTTGCGAATGAAGTTCAACACACAGTGGCTAGCAGGTAACGCATTACAAACCCCGCTGCTGCTGCTGCTACTGCTGCTGCTGCTGCAGCAGGACAAGTAGGCAAAGGCAGACTCTGGTCCGGTCCTACAACGCGATTGATCGGAGATCGGCCCGCAATCAGTACCCGGACACGATTTCTACCAATCGCGTACCACCCGGCTCCCATCTGTCCCAACGGGGCTACTCAGCACAGCAGCGAGATGTCGATGCAATAAATAAAAAAACGTATTCTATTTAAATCGCTACAAGCCAACGGGGCTCAGGGTGGGGGGGAGGAGGAGTTGGGGTGGGGGGGCGGGAGTGTGGTGGGTGGGTGGGTGGGGGGTAATGAGGCGGGCGTGATAAACAGGGCCACGCATTTTGAGTCGGTTCGAGGCACGCAAATGAAATATACCGCAGTCAGGGTCTCACAAAGGAGGCGTCACTCAAGGCGCAGTGCAGCGTTGGTGCCTCTCTCGAGTTTGCGCCGAGATTAATGACCTTGCCAGACGGGCGCGAGAGTCTCCGAGTGTCCGACGGTGGAAGCGCCCCTCTCGTCCCGGGCCGAACTGACGTGATATTCTGGTGATTTATGGCCAACTCCAAGCCCTAATAGGCTGACATCATGCGGCCCTCTGTGATGTATTCACGAAATGCGCTTACGTCTCTGCTTTACGTGGCATATATGAATACGCCACCTTTCCCCCGTCTCCACTCTCTCTCTCTCTCCCTCTCTCTTTCTTTTATCTCTCTTCCTCTCTCTCTTTCTCTCTCTCTCTCTTGCGAACCAAGAAATTTGTGAAAATTCACGTCGTTGCAAGAAGCGAGGAGAAACGCAGTTGTTCATAATTAATACGGCCGTTCATCATCACGGACAAAATCGCGCGGGTTAACTGGTGGGTTTTAATTGAGGCCGCGAATAACTATTTGCGTTCTGCATGTGTTGTGTACTCGACCCGATTAAGTCATTGCAGGTGTGAAAAACGTATCGTCATCATAATCATCGTCGTCGTCGTTATCATCCTCGCCCATTGCAACTCTGATTTCACCACGCACGATGGCAGCAGGGTAGGTGGAGGTGTTAGCGATATTAGGAGTCGCTGGGTAAGAAACGGGCGGCATCTTGATTAAACCATCGCCACGCATAATGCGCCGACTCGGTCTGAAGATTCAAAGCTTCGCCACAATCCGCCCTGGTAGAGAACATTCCGCCAAACTTGCTCCGTAGCATTAGCATCACGGCGCCAAGGTTCGTGTTGTATGGCAGCGCTACAGTCACACGTCATGCTGTGCGTGTACCAGTGACAATCATAATTAGAGCCATTCTCAAAATCACCAACGGATGAGGGCCTCCCCACACCATCTTAGCCATGGGTGGGGGGGGGGTGGGATTGACCATACCTCACCGCGCAGGTCAGTGCGAATTGGTGACGTGGGGAGGAGTGGCGTGCAGTGGTGAAGAGAGCAAATCACTCACCGCTGATGTTAGCCATGGGCGTGAATCAGTTCAAAGAGTAGCTCGCTCCACCGCGCAAACCGCCCCATAATACATTTACACAATGTCCCTTGTTTATAATATATGCCAAATTTTGCCAAAATTCCAAATAGTACGTATCCGCAAATGACTTAGTCGGGGACGACGCAGAGCAATCCTCACCCCTTCCTGGCAGGATAACGCCCCGGGTCATTTTGCAAACGGGGTCTACCCTGGTGGCTTGAGTTCTCCCCCTGGTCAAACCGGATACGCGTGACGCAACAGCAGAGAGAGAACGCGCGTGCCGTGGCCCAGGCTGCCCACGTGAACGGAACGGAGCGTTCACTCGTCAGTGCCACACAAGCGAGCGCCAAAAGGCGAACAGTACGAAAACAATTCCACTATCAGAGCATTTATAGCTCGGGGTTGAGCAGCTACAAAAATAGGCTGTCTCTGGTGTAGGCCAATCAGTTTCAAAGACAATGCATATATTATTATCAGAGCATGGTTGGTTTGCATGTTCACCACAAGTACGTGTGGTTGTTGCAGGCGTGATTCCTTGCAAAAGGTTTCTATTTGGTGTTTGAAAATCTGTTTTATTGCCAGAGAGGGTAAAACCAATTATTATATTTTTCATATATTGATACTGGCAAAAAGGTCCCATTTTGGTCACTGCAGACACAGCGGACCTTGAGACGGACAAAATGTTGATAAGGGCTGCTGAGCGAATGATTAAATTCGATTCGGCAAGGATGCAACCACGAAGCGAGAGTCAATACGGTCCCGAGATAAAATTGCGTCGAATTGTTGACGGGCACGATGGGTGTCCGGACTCGGGCAAACGCAGAGTGGCGCGCGCTGGCCGACGGGACCCCCCCTCCCCCCTCCCCCACCTGTCTCTGCATGAGTTTCCTCCGGGTGCTTTGGTCTCACATCGAAAAGCTAAAAAAAAACCCACGTCGAATGGTCTTGGTGTGACCAAACATCCCCAAGCATGACCCTCCTGCAAAGATAGTCTGCGGATTTTCTGGGTAAATAAATAAAGTATTCATAAATTATTTATTTACTTATTACAAACCTTTTTCTGCAAAATGCAAACAATCTATTTTAGGGTAATGACCCAGGCATTACCGTTGAACAGATCACTAAAGTATCACTCATTATCACCATATCATCCATAATACAAGTTTTTTTGGGTTAAATTGCGTAAATATATAAATGTGTCGTGAAACCCGCCACCACCCGACATAACGTTACCAATGCGGCGGGGACGTCTGACACACGCAGGTGAAGAGAAAAATAGTGGGATACTGAAAAACGGGAAAATAAACTGGCCACGGTATAATATAAGAAACCCATGAAAAAAATAGAGACACGTGTGTGATATCCTGAATGTTTGATAACATGCATTTTAAAAAGGTAAAGGTGCAGCCCTGAAATTGATCGCTCAACGCCACTGTTGTTGGAAGGGCTTCCACTAAAGGGGCAGCTGTAGAGAGCCCATCTGGAGTGTGTTTGACCTCTTGCACGCTGGCCGGACATATTGAAAGGGCCCCTGTTCGCCTTTCGTTGGTGAGGCCATTAATAACGCCGTCTCTGGTGTGAGCCAATCAGTTTCAAAGACAAATCACATATTAGCAGAGGGTCTATTTGATGCTTGAACACCTTAACGCCACTGCTGTGTTATTGCTAATAATGGTACAGCCTCTTCTTACATATTGGAAGAAGTGGGAGGACCGACACTTTACCCCCACCACAGCGAGCCTGCAGTGTGTCCATGTGTCCTGTTGGCCGCGGAGATTTAACGAAACTCGCCCCGTTATTTAAACGGCCGTCATGGGAGTTCGAACCGGCGACCTCTGGGCTGACAAGTCCAGGGCGCTCACCCCGTAACGGGCACGGCAGCGCATCACTCGTTAAAGAAAGGTCAGAAAATAGCCAGCGACACGGCGTAGCCCTGTCGCCCCCTGGTGGTCATTCGTTGAAATTATTTAGATTGGTTTAACACGTAAGTAGGCTTTCGCGACCAATATCATCCAATAATATTGGGGTTTTTTTTAGGTTAGAGCGCGTAAATATAAACGCGTAGTTAAATCCGCCACCACCCGACACTGCAAATTAGGAAGATTTGTCACGTAAAGTCGATACGCTGGTAAGTTAACCCATTGAACTGCTCACAAGGGACGTATCCAGGTGTTGTGTTTTGGTTTCCAAGCATTCGTACTCAGGTCAAATAGGCATGTAAAACTAAAATATAGGATCTGATATGAGACCTAATCTGAACTAAATGTCCTCATTGTCACCAACCATGATCAATCCACTGCTGAATGAGGGCCTACCCAAGCCGTCGGCACCTCTCACGATCCTGTGATCTCAACAGTCGTTGACGTTCTCTTGCGGCCATCTCTTGCGGCCAGGTCGCTTCTGAACAAAGAGCGAGATACCCGAGTGGGCCCTACCCAGTAAGTAAAACAAAAGTAAATAGAACTTCGCCGGCGGTCAACTCCATGGGACAGGACTCGTGTTGCTTCGTCAGAGCAGCGACCTCTTCCTCCTCTCGTGCGTCAATTATAGATGACCCACAGCGCGGTGACTGCGCGGACACCCGAACCAATCGATGGACCCACATCGCGATCATTCCACTTGGCGTGCGGACCGGGCAGCGTTAGTTTGGCGCAACTCCCGAAGCGTATCGTGCACACGCGGCTCGCTAACTTTGCACGGGGACGTTTATGTTCACGCAAACTAGCCGTGCGCTTGGCGCAGGAAAGACACCGGGAATTCTGTCTGCGCGCGCTCCACTCACGGCGCGGCAGTTGCGCTAGCAACAATGTAAGCGGTTGTTGTTGTTGTTAAATCCTCTCCCACCTCTCTCCAACACAGCGGGACAAATGGGTTCGCCGCGGCGAGTTCATCGGGAGGTCGCGTGCGGCGGGGTCAGAATCGGCATATTTATTTATTTATAATGGAGCAATCCGATGAGCTAGGAAGCTCTTTTCACAGATGTCCAGTCGTAAAGTGTGCGTACGGCCACCTCTTCGAAGACATATGGCCACTGTGGAAGAGGAGGCCAAATGCCTTTTAGAGCAGCGCTTCCCGACGTTTTTGGACCCGCAGATCACTCACGGTCAGCCCTCAAAGGGAAACTCGCGCAGCACCATACGCCAGGAACACGATTCAAAGTTAAATCGACTGCTAATTAATCAGAGCATCTGCCACAGCACCCCGCAGACCGCGGACCGCGATTCACCGCCCTCGAGCGCCGGCAGTGGCACGAGCCAGCCATTGCAGGGCTGCACCTTTGCCGTCGCTCACTCGTGCGAATGTCTCCATGGTGGTCCCCGTAATGCCCGCTCGCTTTGCTCAGCGCGTGCGCTCGCTGTGTTTTGTAACGGCGGGCGCGCAGGGAATGGGAGCGGCGCGTGTTTTCATTCCTGCAGAGCAGGAGCGGAAAGCGCCAGAACAGCGGGGCCCGAGCCCGCGTCCTGCGCGTCCTCACGCCCGTGGGAACGTCACGCACTCGAGCAGAAAACGCGCCTCGCTTGTCGCACTCCTGACCAGCTTGATCGAGCGGGTGGGCTGAATGTCTGGCTGGTGGGCTGGCTGGCTGGCTGGCTGACTGGTTGGTCAGCTGGCTGGCTGGTGGGCTGACTGGCTGATCAGCTGGCTGGCTGGTCAGCTGGCTGGCTGGTGGTCTGGCTGGATGACTGGCTGGTCAGCTGGCTGGCTGATGGTCTGGCTGGTTGACTGGCTGGCCATCTGGCTGGCTGATGGGCTGACTGGCTGGTCAGCTGACTGGCTGGTCAGCTGGCTGGCTGGCTGGTCAGCTGGCTGGCTGGTGGGCTTGCTGACAGGCTGGTGGATGGGCTGGTTGGCTTGCCAGGTACTGGCTGATTAGCTGGCTGGATGGGGCACTGGCTGGTCGGCTGGCTGACATTGTATCTGACTGGCTGGCTTGCTGGCTGGTGAGGAGAGTGTGTGGGTGGCCCTGTGAAAGCAAAAAACAGCCAGAAAAACGCATGAGTCTTCCCACCAGCAGTGAGACGCACATATATGTGGCTGGTCAGCACTCAAAGCCACCACCACCACCATCATCATCGTCAGCCATTGTCTATCCACTGCTGTATAGGGTTTCAACCTCCAAGATACAAACAAAACCAAGACATATCACTGGAATGAGGATACTGTATCTCACGATATCCAAAGAGGGGAGAAATTCATATCCATGTCAAAGTGATCTCCTGTTCAAACAAGCTTTGAGGTGGTGCTCATATTGTGTTTACAGCCCTGAGCCAGTTGTTGAAATTCCACATTCCTATGGCGGGGGAGGGGGATATCTCCATCCAGTAGTGCATAAAATACAGCTGCGAATATACTCATGATGATGACTATTGTAACTGAGTCTGATACCATAGGCACGATGGTAGTGCTGACTTTAAATCTGTTGATGTGTGTGATCGGTAATGATGAGGCTGTAGCGATGCCCATGTGATGTAACCACGGCTGATTAGAATTACATCAATTCTCTTTTGTGTGGAATTCGATGCATTTCTTGCAGGCACACAAACACTGAGGTAGTAGTGCTACGGCTGGTGCTTTGGGCTTAGTGTTGCATCCACTGTGTAATGCAAATGTGCAGATGACTTAGGAGCAGGTGTCATCACCTGTGCGACAATTTAGATCGGAACAGGGCATCCGAGTCATGCACATCTGAAGATTCATGAAGCAAATAATACGTTAATGGGCGATGAAATAAATAATTACTAAGCAAACTCGTCTCTATTAAAGCAATGAAAACATAGCAGGGGCTGCTTTCATCAATTTTTTTTTACATCTGAAAATATTCATGGGAATTTATAAATATACCTATTTCGTTTCTTAAACATTCAAAGGATGCATACATAAAACAAAGAATGATAGGGGGAACGGTGGTGCAGTGCTTAGTACACCTTGCAGCACACCCATCGGCCTGGGTTAGATTCCCGGCCAGTGCTATAACATCAGTGGCGAGTGTTCTCTGAAACAATCTGCACCGACCAGCGTGGTGAAGTATGGTCAAACAACGCCCCGTGACCGACACGGCTTGGGGAGGCCATCATCCAGCAGTTGATTTGGCAAAGGCGCTCTACACGACACATGAACACAAAGACACGATACGTACGTCGTTAACTCCGTGCTCTGTCTATTTTCGCAAGCGCTTGCACACAAGGCTACGAACGCCGGTAAAAAAAATCTAAATCATTAACGAGACATTCGAGTAAATGACAGCCGAGATGAGAATCGTGATGATAATTGCCTCTGAGATCCAACCTGGCCACTGCGGTGTTGCACATGGTGTCAAAAATGACCGTCACATTTTCATCCAAGTCATTATTGTGCACGCATGCGCGTGTATACATATGCGGGTAGCTCATGTAACACGTGTGTGTGTGTTTGTGCATGCGGTAGTGCAGTGGTTAGGGAAGGTGCGCTCCGAACCAGGCGACCCGGGTTCGATTCCCGCTCACGGCCACCACCGGTGACGATTATTTTAACCGCTCCTGGGCCTACCCTAGCCTCAAACGAGTAACTGGAGTGGTGTTTGAACATCGCCACTGGGGGGGAGACAAAGGCGGCCGGACGTGGTGAATCCAAGTCCGGGGCGAAGCCGGGTAGTAAAGCTAGTTGAGTTATATAGCTCCTTTTCAGAAGCGACCTGGCCACAAATGATAGCTCAACGAAGTGGCTTACCAAGTGGAAATGTATAGCAGCCAAATACCCTGAACTCGTGTTGATTCTAAATGTGGAGGGGAAAAAACCGCAAGACTCGGAGAAAAACCCACGCGACCACGGGGAAAACACGCAAACTCCAAATAAACAGGTACCAGGGTCGGGATCGAACCCATGACCTCCTGTACACCAGGCGAAGTAGTTAACGTCTCGCCTCCGTGGCGCCCCAGATATCCAGCGAACCACCATGAGTCTGCTATGATAACCCACATGCCAATCTGCTGCTGGATGAAGGCCTCCTCCTCACTCGGTACTGATACCCAGAAGGTCGCGACAGTTAGGGGAAGTGCCCAACAAACCCCCAATTAACGCCAGAGCCGTCCCTAGCAGTACGGCGAATCGGGGCGACCGCCCTGGGCCCCACATTATTTTTCTTGGGGGGGAGACTCCGCCCTTCGACGTCACGGTGTCAGAAGTTCGTCGAGGGGCCCAGGCGGTGTGGTTCGCCCCGGACCCCGCACCCCCCCCCCTATGGACGGCCCTGCTTACTGCTTACTGCGTCAAACACAATATCATGAAACATTGCAAAGCACAAAAAGCGACCTCTCCCTGTCGCGCTCACAGAGCCGCATGTGGCCCAGGTTTAAGCGTAGTACGCCACAGTCACCTCTGTGTTTTGTGTGTGTACATTGTGACAGGCTATGTGTGTGTGTATATACATTGTGACAGGCTATGTGTGTGTGTATACATTGTCACAGGCTATGAGATAGCCGCAGCAGCGCCTTCACTGTTCGCTCCAATAAAGGGGGTGTCACGGTTGCGAGATGTGAACTACCTCGCCTGGTATGCAAGAGGTCGTGGGTTCGATCCCGACCCTAACGCCTGCTGCTGCTGCTGTATATTTGGAGTTTGAATGTCTCCCTCTCTCCCTCATCATTATCATCATCACGGTGGCTACGAGATGTTAACTACCTCGCCTGGTATACAGAAGGTCGTGGGTTCGATCCCGACCCTAACGCCTGCTGCTGCTGTATATTTGGAGTTTGCGTGTCTCTCTCCCCGTGGTCGCGTGGATTTTTCTCCGAGGCCTCCGGTTTTTCCCTTCACATGTAGACACACGCGTTTCGAGTAGTTGGCTGCTGCTATTGATTTCCACGCGATAAAGCCACTTCGTATCATTTGTGGCGAGGTCGCTTCGAATTAAAACAGCTATACGGCTCAGTGGGCCTTACCTAGTAAAATAAAAAAAATAGTTTTCGTTGAGTTATTTCTTTTTTCATCCAGATACATGAAACTATACGGCGAAACGGAAGGATCTCGGTGACAAACGACTCAATTGGGATTGTGTGTGTGTATGTTGAACTTCGTACGTAGCTAACCGTGCTAATCGGAGATGCCGTACACACACACACAGCAGCAGCAATTGCCGTCCCCGACTCATAGACTCATGCCCGTTTGCAGGCGAGCTTTTCCATTGTCACCGTGTGCTGCAAAGGGACAGCTACCACTGCTGTCAAATGTGTTGATGAAGATGTGATGCCAAGTCAGAATCAGAATGATGATTTATTTATGCTGGAGGAATCCGATGAGCGAAAAAGCTCTGTTCCACAGGCGTTCCGCAGGGGCACGGGGTCAGATCGTTACAACAACAAAACAAAAACAACGATAGGAGTGAAAAGTACAGGGAAGGTAAACACATCACTTCTGGGCCGTCCATAAATGACGTCACGCGATTTTGGACGATTTTTGACCCCCCCCCCTTCGTCACACGGCGTCACAAAAAGTAAGACTCCCCCCCCCTTCAAATATGACGTCACAAAGCTCTGCACCCCCCCCCCCCGAAAAAAAAAACATGCTTCACATCGCTTTAATGTGGCGCTGCACTCTGATGTTGTAGGAGAAAACATTTATTATAACGTCTATTTTATTAAGTAGAACGTGTTGTCTATATTTATTTTAAGTTGCGCATTTTGATGTGACGTCACATTTCTCAACCCCATCCCCCCCCCCTCGTTACACATCGTCACAAATGTCTGACCCCCCCCCCCGCCCCCTAGGTGCGTGACGTCGTACAAGAAGCCCACCGGGACAAACTCGCACGGAAGCGCACAATTAAATACGACGCAACTGTGCCCACTGCCTTACGGACGCGGCAAGACACGCGGTGACGGGGCAGCATAAAACGGGCTGCTCAAACTCCGCGCCTGTTCCACACAAGGGGAGTAAGAGGGCGCTGTGGAATTCGATTTGAGGACAAATTAGCATTGGCACAAGAGTTAATATCCAGACTCAGTGCCGGATTAACATAGTAGCAAAAGTAGCTACATATGTAGCTACGGGCCCCGCACTTTCAAGGGCCCCGCGCTAAATGCTTTCAAGCTATCAATTCCGGTTCAGTGATTCTGCACTTGCTCTATTACTATAGTACTATACTGCCTTCGACTTTTATGAACGACTGGGTGTTTAAGGTTAGCGATTTGTCGTATTATCTGGCTGTATAGCAAATAAAAATACAATTGCCTTTACTATGCAAAGTAAAAAATGTGTGTGTTTTAATATTTACGTGTTTTTTTCATTTAGGGCCCTTTTTTAACAAATGCTACAGGCCCCGCACTAGCTTAATCCGGCACTGTATCCGTTGCCCATATCCGTCTCTCCACGTCAACAACGGTGTCGTCTGCCACGTGGCCTTCCGGGAGTGATTTTGCTTTAACTCGCAGCATTGAGTTCACACAAGCAAATGCAGCACCGGGTTTTGACGTCCAGTGTCTCGCCGTCAGAATGAATCCGGATTATTTTAACCACCGCTGGTTGACTGCAGTGCCGGATGAGGCTAATGCGGGTCCTGTAGCACATGTTATAAAAGGGGGCCAAATAAATAAATAAACAAACCACGTAAATATTAAAAACAACAATGTTTAACTTGCATAGTAAAGTAATTGTATGTTTTCATTTGTTATACAGCCGGATAATACGACAAATCGCTCACCTTAAACACCCAGTCGTTCATGAAAGTTGAAGGCGGTATAGTACTATAGTAATAGAGCAAGTGCAGAATCACTGAACCAGAATTGATAGCTTGAAAGCATACTCTCTGGTTCTTTCGATAAAGTCACGTAGATAGAAAAAAAATAGCAAAGAAAACACCATCTATCTAACCAGAAAGTATGGATTCCTGCAGTCACGAAAGCTTCAAATCAAGCTTGACAGCATTTAGCGCGGGGCCCATGAAAGTGCGGGGCCCGTAGCATATGTTGCTACTTTCGCTGCTAGGATAATCCGGCAGTGGTTGTCAGATGTTTCGACGTCATCTTTTGCAAGTCTGCGATCGCAAATGTGGCAAACACTGCCCGGATCTGGGTTATAACCTAGCCCCTGGGTTCTCGAGTTCAAAGCCCTCCTCTTAGCCTGGGTGGTGGTGGTGGTGGTGGTGGTGAAAGTCAGATTAATCTTGTCGCCTTTCACGTTTTGCCTGCGACACCTGTTCATGTCTTATTTTAGACGTGAGCCTTGCACAGTCACGCATTCTTGGCATCCTAGTGGCGTGTCACTGAGAGCAAAGGACGCCGCGCATCTGAACAATCTCTCTGGGCAACACGAGATGGCGCTATGCATTTGTCTAACGGCGAAGACTGCTGACTGCACATACAGCTATTCCGTCCAGAGCTGGCACAATTAGTTAAGTCGATCAATTGGCGTGCAATTGTAATGAACACATTTTATTAGGGCCCATTAATTGCTTCCCCCCCCGCCCCATCCTCCCGAAGGCAGGAAGCCTCTACAAGCCAAGCCCAGCGTGGCTTCACGATGCCAAAGACGTCACCAAATCGGCCCATCACCTCTCGTCCTGCGACACACTTGGAAACGGAGAGGCGAGACATCCCCCCCCCCCATCGAACTGGTAATCTGTAGATAGAGTAATCGATTAGTTAAATAATCGGAAACCCCACCTATAATCACAGCACTCTCTGCGTGCATCGCTAGCCGAGAGGGCGCAGCGGGTATATTCCGCGGACGGGTTATTTGAAAGAGAAACAAATATATCGCCGGGCGTGCAAATCACGCTCGCAGGGAAGGGCCAATTTATTTTTGGAGGAGACGCATCGGGGGTGAGGGGGGAGGGTTCGGTGGCGGGGTGAGGGCATCGCTCTCAGTTTCGCCGTGATGACAGCACGCAGTTGCAGCGAAGAGTTGTGAGCGAGAGAGTCGTGGGAGGAGAATGAGCGACGCGTGGAGTGCAACGAAGCCGGTTGAGGTTACGAAAGCGGTGCGTTGTGTGTATGTGTGTATGTATGTAAAACTACTAAACTAAACTTTTTTTTATTCTTCCATGTCAGGCCCATTGAGATTTTTCGATGTTTTTTTTTCAGAAGCGACCTCGCCACAAATGACAGCTCAACGAAGTGGCTTATCATCGTGTAGAAATTTCTAGCAGCCAGATACTCTGAACGCATATTGATTCTCAATGTGGAGGGGGAGGGGGAAAAGGCGTACCCCGAGAAAAATCCACGCGACCACGGAGAGAGAGAACACGCACACTCCAAATATACAGCAGGCGTCAGAGTCGGGATCGGACCCACGACCTCCTGTATACCAGGCGAGGTAGTTAACATCTCGCGTACCGTGGCGCCCCCTTCCTTGTTGGAGTGAACAGTGAAGGCGCTATGTTTTTTTAATCTAGATTTGAAGTTTTGTATGTGTTTTGTTTGCATTCTGACCACATGCATTGTGGTTAATGCAGACATTACTCCTGGTAAAATGTTTCAGTTTTGTGTTTGAACATATTAACACAACTGTTTTGTTGCCAGAATAAAGGCGAAAACCCCATTCTCACATTTTGGTACTGGCAAAGGCGATCCCATGATGCCTTCTGATTCTGTAGCGCCGCCACTTGATGCCATGTCACGTGTCGAAGTATCCATTCACAGCGCCGACACAGCACGGACCACGGAAGGGAATTCCACAGAGCTCCCTCTGAGCTCCCTTCATCACGCAACCTCTTGTTTATACAAGAGAGCAGCACTACCCCACATGCCCTGCTGCAGACAGTTAATGAGTATCGCTTGCCAGTCAACCCGATATTGTTTTATTCTGAGAGCTGAACCTTTTTTTTCTACAAATTAAGTTGCAGAATTAAATTTTACATGATAGGGTTTTGTGTGTGTGTGTATGTGCCGTCATTGGTGACCGGGCTGAGACCATCAACTTACTGCTCGCGAGAAGCAACTATGCCTCTTTTATCAGGTAAGGCCCAACTGAGATATTTAGGGCGTTTTCAGAAGAGACTGAGCCACATATGACAGCTCAACGAAGTGGCTTACCACGTGGAAATTTAAAGCTGCCAAATACCCTAAACGTACGTTGATTCTAAATGTGGAGGGAAAAAACCCAGACAATCCGGAGAAAAATACACACGACCACGGGGAGATAGACAAACAAACTCTAAATATACAGCCGGCGTCAGAGTCGGGATAGAATCCACGACCTCCTGTATACCAGGCGAGGGAGATAACATTTCCTAGCCACCACTGCGCCCCTAGAAAATTTTTTTGAAAATGCCGAATTGTTGCTTTTCTTATTCTGGTTTGGATGGGGTGGCCTGTATTCAAATCCAGGTTCTCAGCGGTGCTAAGTCAGCGCTCAAACGGAAGCCACCTGACCCCTCTGCTTCTGTTCTGTATATTGAAATCACACAAAGCAGGAGGTTGATAAACAATTTGATAGCGATGCGCACGCGTTCAGAATGATTCTGAGCACCTCACACTTTGCGACTACGCGGATTACAGGGGCACGTGGTGATGCAGTGAGTACGGTATGTTGGAGGAGAATGAAAAGAAACTAAAGAGCATGATCCTCTTTAAATATTTAGAAGCAAAACATCACACAAGATGAAAATTCATTAATGTGGTTAAGACCAGATTGGCCATCCCAACGGAAACGTTCCAAACTAAGAATGCTATCGGTAAACAAAGACGTATAACGTAAATACAAAACTCACCTCCGAGTGAACAATCGGAACATCGCCAGAGCATCACATGGCTGCGAAACGTGGTCAGTAACAAGGGACACACCGAGAAGAGGATACCGACGTTTGAGACGCCGTACTTCTCAAGACTGCTTCAAATTTCACACACTGGTGTGCACACACACGCACGTGTATGTAACAGACTGTTGGGGCAAGTGCTGTTTGGCGAGTACCTATGAGGCCGGCACGGCACACGAAGGGGTTGGAGGCCAACATCACGCCCGACCGCTTTTGTCTCCCCAGTGCCGATGTTTACACACCGCACCAGCCGCTCATTTAAGGCTGAGTTGACCTATAGAAGGCCCAGGACAGGTTCAGATAATCGTGACTGTTGTTAGCCGTGAGCGAGAATTGAACTCGGGTCGCCGGGTTCGCAGCGCAGTGCGCTAACCGCTACACTACCGCTCCATGCACACAGACCCAGGTGCCTTGGGTTGACTGACTGAGGTGTACACACACACACAGGGCATCGTATACAAACGAGTTGATTCGTGCGGAGGTGACTAAAAATGCCCAGCTACACGAACCCACTGCTGTACTGCGAACAGCAAAAATAAGGCGGAAGATGTAATCGTTTGGCTCGCTCACTCAAAGAGCAGAGGCGTTCTTTCCAGCACCATTCCTGCAGGGAAGGGCCCAGCCCGTCAAAGGGACGGAGAAGGAGAGAGGCGGGTCGGCCAAGGCACATCCGTAGGAAGAACGTCGCGTCCTTGGACCTAGGAGATAAGCTAGAAATGCTCGCGTGATAAGCCAAGTTGTTGTGCTATCATTTGTCGCCAAGTCGCTTCTGAAAAACAAGTTAATACCTAAGTGGGCTTTACTTGGTAAGATAAAAATATGTTTATAGTTTCGTTTGCATATGTATATTTTAACATTTTGCTCCGGTGATTTGTTTACATTTCTTATACTTTGCACTCCTAT
Organism: Lampetra fluviatilis; assembly: GCF_964198595.1. NCBI lineage: Eukaryota > Metazoa > Chordata > Hyperoartia > Petromyzontiformes > Petromyzontidae > Lampetra > Lampetra fluviatilis. The sequence continues at coordinate 1,997,126 of NC_136313.1, read as the reverse complement.
CGTCTTTTGTACGTGTTGTTTGTTGTTGCAGTTACGTTTTTGACCCCCCCCGTGCCCCGACTGGACATCTGTAAAAAAAAGGAGCTTTATAACTCATCGGATTCCTCCAGTAAGAAATACAGATTTTTTCTTTTTTATTCTGATTAAACGGCAGACATTGTGCAGATCAATCTTAATTTTGGAGCTTTCGTGACTGCAGGAATTATTCTTTGGTTCTTTCGGTTAAGTCACGTCTAAAGACTTAACCGAAAGAACCAAAGAATAATTGTGCAGATCGCATACGGCCGAGGCGATGGAAAGGAGTTGATTGCGTAAGCATCGCTGGGGACCCCGCGACCGTCACACGTTAAGGGGATGATGCGATGGTGGTGATGGCCATGATGAAATGCGCGTCTATGTTCACGCTGATGTTGGTGCAGCGTGCGCGGTAGTATTTGCCAAACCACATTCACCAGCACTCCACCGTACAAGGTGAAGGGCGTCATTAATACCGCGTCTGCTTTGGCTGGCCAAGCGGTTATGTAAGTTCATACTTTTTTTGTTTTAATGCATTACACTGCACTGTGCCCTCTGAACATTCTTACCACAGGTGCCGTGTGCTTTGCGACGTCGGTGTGTTTGTTACAAACACAACAACATCTGAGTGGAGCGGTGGTGCACGACAAACCCGGTCCGCTGAGTTTGATTCCAGGCCACGGCTAAAGTCATTAGCTCGTGATAACTAAACCAGCCCCTGACCCCCTCCCCACCTCCCCGTAGCCTGAGAAGACTTTTGGGGCAAGTGTTGTAAGCGAGCACCCATGAAGGCACACGAGCCGGTAGATGGCCAGTACCACGCCCGGCCGCTTTTGTATCCCACGAGGGAGACAACGTATGATCAAATTACCCCCGTGGCAAACAGATACATACTTCATCTAGTGGTGGTTTGAGAGAGGGCTGTAAATACATTTTCGTCATCATCATCATCATCATCCATGATCAATCCCCTGTTGGATAACAAGTAAAACGCGCAAAACTGCGTCATTGTTTTCTTGCACGCAAATAATGATGACGACGATGACGATCATTTCCATGTAACAAATTACGCATTGCACGACAGCGCCGCCCTTCGAAACGATGCACACAGGTTCGCACACACACGCGCACCAATGCACACGGTAACGTAGGCTATCAATAATGCACAAACGTTCTTCTTTATTTCAACCGCCGTTACACACGCACACACAAATGCTTAGAGAGTTCAAAACAGAGGCCGTGATATAGACGAGACGCAGAAAGCGTCAACGAGGAATCCAAAATAACCTTCCAACTTGCACTCTCCCCGCAGTCTCTGGATGGTCTGTATCACTGAGAGGTGGGATGTCGCCCTGGTGTAATGGCTATATGTATGTACCGTATGTTGAAGTTTTTTCGCACCGTACGTAGCCAACCGTGCGAATTGGAGGGAGCGGGGGAAGCACCCTGCTTATGCAATCTGGAGCTGACAAGTGCAGCTGGTTCCACCGGCATGGACAGCTGAAACAATGGGAAACTTTGAAATCAGAATATGTATTAACACGGGAGGAATCCGATGAGCTAGGAAGCGATTGTTTTTTTACAGATGCCCAGTAGGGGCATATCAGAACGTTACTACAACAACAAACAATATACAGACACGATAGGAGTGCAAAGTATAAGACAAATTAACAAATCATTTAAAATGTAAAGCCCACTGAGCTATTAGCTTCTTTTTCAGAAGTGACCTGGTCACAAATCAAAGCCCCCCCCCGCCTCCTGCCCCCCCCCCCCCCCACCTTCGTTCACCTACCAGAGCAAGCTGTTTGTGGTGGTATAAAGTGTGGCTACTAACACCTCTTCCAATACGTCTATCCACGAAAGCCTACGTGTTAAAATGTCTATCCAGCATGAAAGATGATGCCAAAATATTCACAAGAAGGGACCTCTAGAGCTCCCTCTCATAGAGCTTCTTCTGCCAGCAGTGCTGCGACTGAGGTATTGCAGTACTGCATCTTTGCCTTTGTCCGCGTTGAGAAAACACTTTGTGAATAGGACTCGCTGTGCCTCGCCACAGGGAAGTTGCGCAATTTTTGACGCAAATTTCATAAATTTCAGACCGTCGTTTATTGCAATATTGCTCCTTCCCTGCTGCTGCTGCCTTTGCCTCTATAGCCTGGAGCTCGCTCTCACCAACTCGACCACCCGTGATGCAGTCTCCATCTTCCCCTGCTCAAGCTGCCAGCCTGGGCAATTCTACAAGTTCACAACATCGGGCTATAGTATATTTAAACGTGTGGGTCGTCATTAGTTAACTCTTCCCTGGGCCAGAGCACGGATTCCACCAGCAATTAATACGTATTCTGACGTCAACCAATTCGGGCTGTAATTCATGCGCAAATATAGAATCCACCTCTCTTACCAAAGAGGTGGATGCTCATAAAATACAGCGGTGTTCGACGTACTCGCACGGCCTGTTTCGTGCCACGCTGCGATGGTGACGGTGCATCAGTTCACGAACTTGCCCAATCAATCGTCGACTTCGTCGGCCACGAATGAGCCATTCTTGCTGCGGCTAGGAGACAAGTCACCATCAAACAAGGACACCGCGCGTGCATCACGAGGATTCTTGGAGAACGTCACCCAATCTGCGCAACTGCTCCACTCTAAAACCCCAAGCCCCCCCCCCCCTGCCCCCCACCTGTGTTGGAAATTCCATCGAAGTTCTTCAAAGACCGCGCTCGTCACGCAAGGCGAGTGAGCTAAGCCTCCCAAGCCTCATCAGTCTTGGAGAGCTGAATGGATTTCAAAAAGAAGTCACAAACAAACACCTCGTGAAAGATCCAACGTAGAAGATCCCCTGGGTTTGATCTTCCACGAATCTCGTGGTCCACCCCAAACCGCATCCACCGCACAAACCGTGCCAGATGCGGATACCTGATGCACAAAATTGAAAATTAAAAACTCTGCAGTAGCAGCGTGCGACTGTGGTCATCCAGAACAGACCGTAACAACGACGCAATGCCCCGATCCACAAATGCGAAGGAGACATCGGAGCGATACACAACTCCGCTGGCTCCCGGCGCGGTTGTCTGGGCTTGACCACCTGAACGTGAGAGTGTCGTTGTTGCACCGCGTCCACATCTTATATCTTTATAAAGTGCCTTTGCCAAGACGCCTTCTACGGAATTAACAGCGGTACGCATGGATGTGATCGTGGAGATGAGGTGCGTGGAGTGGAAGCAACGGGGGACAAATCTGTGATGCGTGAATTCGGCGAAAGTGACATTGATGGCAGTAAATGGTGTGACCACCAAATAAATACCATCGCGCGTACGTGGGAGCACGCGAGGTCACGTACCGTCGCCCCCCCCCCCCCACCCGAGTGGCCTTACGACTTCGGCGGAATGTGACAAGCGCCGGCGAGGGTCCCTCTCACCCCGAACCGTCTGGAACGCTGTTCCGGGAATTGCCACGTGGCACGCCACATTGGCGCATCTCCTGGTGTGAGGAGCTCAGAGTTCATCTGGGGTCGGTGGCGCTGTGGGCTCCCGTGTGGTCATGCCCTGGACTCTCTCTCTCTCTCTGTGATGTCGGGAGCTCAAGTTTACACTTGTAGCCCCACTTGGTTCGTGTTTTGTTTCCGTGGTGTTCTATCCCCTTCGTGTTGTGTTATCCCATCCCCGTGCCCTGGATCTTGGCCGTGTTGTGCGTCACTGGTGTTGTCATCACCTTGTTTTATGTTCAAATTGTTGTTCGCAACGCACACTATACACAAATATGTTTTTCCAAATATATTTGTCCTCGTGATTCTGCGGTGCAAAGGTGAGCTTGCGTGAATAGATGGTACAATAATACATGGTATCATTGGTGCAATAGTAATATCGGATTATTACGGATAGATACGCACACATTCTTGCTCCGGTGGTAGTGCCTCGCGCCGATAATGCACGCGTGTTGAACTTCGTTCGCACCTTCCCTTCTCCAGGCGAAACAGGCGAGTGTGCCAGAAATATCGAGTGAGAAATCAGGCACCCAAGGGGTCACCCAAGGAGAAGGTGGAGGAAGGGTCCAAGGACTTAAAGGTCACCTCTCACCCCTTAGGGCGCTGGCCGATCACGGTGAGTGCTCCAGGCCAAGCCCGTCATCTGGGGGCAATGCAGTGAAATCCATTGCTCGCCACAAACAAGCCACACGATACATTTCGATTTAAAGCTTTCGTGACTGCAGGGATTATCTTCTTGGTTCTTTCGGTAATGTCACGTAGAAGGGAAGTAATAAAATAATAAAAATAAAACATTAATTTATTTTATTATGTTTTATTATTATAATTATTTTATTATGTTTTATTTTTATTATTTTATTACTTCCCTTCTACGTGACTTTACCGAAAGAACCAAGAAGATGAAGCCGCACGATACCTTTGCTGAAGCTCGTCCAGGAGCGTGGCAGCGGTTTCTAGCCACCCGCCAAACGGTGACGGTCACGGCATCGCGCGCTTTTAGCTCTGCAACTGATCTGGAACACTCTTCCTCTGATGAGCACGGTTGGCTACGTACGGCGCGAAAGAAGTTCAACGTACATACATACGCCCACTACTACAGGAAGCGGTTTCGCTTTGGAATCTAAATAACAAATTACAGTCATTTCTTTAGGACTGCGTTTTTTGCGTTCGGACTGTTGTGCCTCCCCCGGACCTCATCTTAGCACGAGGGGGTCAGAAGTATGGTCAACTGTTTCCACGTCCAATAGCGGATTGACGAACCGGGCAGCGCACACGTGCGCATGGCGAATCGCAACGCGTAACCCAGGCGCGTTTGAAACCGCGCTCGCTGCCGGCACTGTAATCCCCAAAGTCCTGGAGCGGCCGCTGCTATTTTGGACCCGTGATATGCTGACCGTTGGAGCCATCGGCGCTTCTGGAAAGAAGAAACACGGCAGTGCGGCAGACTCTCACACCAGACGGGGTCGCGGGGGGGGGAGTCGTCAACTGCCCCCCCCGTAAGCGTTCATTCTTTGCACGGTCCCACTTCACTGCTGCTTGTCAAACTGTTGTGTACGTTTGTGGTGGGGGGGGGCAGGAGGTTAAGACGAATGCGAGTAAAGCAAAGGTCACGTACAGCTACAACCACCTCCACGTGCATTGGCATGGAGCATTGTGAGCAGATGTACTGTATAGCAGAACTCCGTTCTGTCTACCCACGTGCAAATATGGTTTAGTCCATCGGCATCTTGGCTTCCCAGACCAACGTGTTCAAGCAGCATTTGTGGCTTTGTTGGACAGGGCTGTTGGGCTTCGTTTACCCTGCAGCTTTCCGTGATGTCTCAATGCAGACAGTATTGTGACTCACTGGAGGTCTCAATGCAGAGATTATTGTGACCCACTGGAGGTCTCAATGCAGAGATTATTGTGACCCACTGGAGGTTTCAATGCAGATGTTATTGTGACCCACTGGAGGTCTCAATGCAGAGATTATTGTGACCCACTGGAGGTTTCAATGCAGAGATTATTGTGACCCACTGGAGGTCTCAATGCAGAGAGTATTGTGACCCACTGGAGGTCTCAATGCAGAGATTATTGTGACCCACTGGAGGTTTCAATGCAGATGTTATTGTGACCCACTGGAGGTCTCAATGCAGAGAGTATTGTGACCCACTGGAGGTCTCAATGCAGAGATTATTGTGACCCACTGGAGGTTTCAATGCAGAGAGTATTGTGACCCACTGGAGGTCTCAATGCAGATGTTATTGTGACCCACTGGAGGTCTCAATGCAGATGTTATTGTGACCCACTGGAGGTTTCAATGCAGATGTTATTGTGACCCACTGGAGGTCTCAATGCAGATGTTATTGTGACCCACTGGAGGTTTCAATGCAGATGTTATTGTGACCCACTGGAGGTCTCAATGCAGATGTTATTGTGACCCACTGGAGGTTTCAATGCAGATGTTATTGTGACCCACTGGAGGTCTCAATGCAGATGTTATTGTGACCCACTGGAGGTTTCAATGCAGATGTTATTGTGACCCACTGGAGGTCTCAATGCAGATGTTATTGTGACCCACTGGAGGTCTCAATGCAGATGTTATTGTGACCCACTGGAGGTTTCAATGCAGATGTTATTGTGACCCACTGGAGGTCTCAATGCAGATGTTATTGTGACCCACTGGAGGTTTCAATGCAGAGAGTATTGTGACCCACTGGAGGTCTCAATGCAGATGTTATTGTGACCCACTGGAGGTCTCAATGCAGATGTTATTGTGACCCACTGGAGGTTTCAATGCAGATGTTATTGTGACCCACTGGAGGTTTCAATGCAGATGTTATTGTGACCCACTGGAGGTTTCAATGCAGATGTTATTGTGACCCACTGGAGGTCTCAATGCAGATGTTATTGTGACCCACTGGAGGTTTCAATGCAGATGTTATTGTGACCCACTGGAGGTCTCAATGCAGATGTTATTGTGACCCACTGGAGGTTTCAATGCAGATGTTATTGTGACCCACTGGAGGTCTCAATGCATATGTTATTGTGACCCACTGGAGGTCTCAATGCAGATGTTATTGTGACCCACTGGAGGTCTCAATGCAGATGTTATTGTGACCCACTGGAGGTTTCAATGCAGAGAGTATTGTGACCCACTGGAGGTCTCAATGCAGATGTTATTGTGACCCACTGGAGGTCTCAATGCAGATGTTATTGTGACCCACTGGAGGTTTCAATGCAGATGTTATTGTGACCCACTGGAGGTTTCAATGCAGATGTTATTGTGACCCACTGGAGGTTTCAATGCAGATGTTATTGTGACCCACTGGAGGTCTCAATGCAGATGTTATTGTGACCCACTGGAGGTTTCAATGCAGATGTTATTGTGACCCACTGGAGGTCTCAATGCAGATGTTATTGTGACCCACTGGAGGTTTCAATGCAGATGTTATTGTGACCCACTGGAGGTCTCAATGCATATGTTATTGTGACCCACTGGAGGTCTCAATGCAGATGTTATTGTGACCCACTGGAGGTCTCAATGCAGATGTTATTGTGACCCACTGGAGGTTTCAATGCAGAGACTATAGCGACTCACGAGACGCCTACCCCTCACGCACGACATATCGATCATATTTTCGTTGTTGTTCTTACAATAATCACCCCTCCAGTCAATGCGAGTTGATATCCAGGGAGGGGGGACAGGATGGGCTCAGATATAATTCACCACTGAAGTTAGGCGTGGCTGGAGATGGAACTCAGGTTGTCGGGTCTATAGTCCAGTAACCACTATCACAAAAAAGGAGCCGATAATGACACCATATGTGTCTCTCCACGTAAATAAAATGATTATTTTACACATCCCATCGGCTACACTGCCTTCTGTGAGTGCTTTTTTTTTTATCATACACGGCTTCAAAATGCAGTGTCTGTGCAGCAGTCGGCCTTGCTTAAACCAATTCTGGTGAACTTCCAAATGTTTACAGGCAAGGGCCATCTCTCCTTGCGGGATACGGGTCCAATTTCGATGCAAAATTATATCATGCATGAGACTACATCATCATTAGTGTTGTGGTGGAGAGTATAAGCCACGACGCAACTATGTGCACAGCACGTATGTATGTTGAACTTCTTTCACACCGTACGTAGCCAACCGTGCTAATCGGAGGTGCACGCCTCTTTCCCATATCTGTCTCTCCACATGAAATAAGCTACAAATTTTTATCTGAGACAATCCTTCAGCTTTATGGGAGTGCATCATTTCAGCAGCGTAGGTTTAACACGAGATCGTTCTGGACCGGTTTCCGGGTGTCCCGTGTTGCTTATATTCTGCACAAGGACGCCAGCGATTCGTTCGTGTCATGCTTCAACAACTTAACAACACAAACTGTCGTCGTCGATTCACACGCGCTTGTGTCACTGCTGTTCGACTAAAACCAGAGGTTCTTAACCTGGGGGTGCGAGATGCCCTTTCTGGGGGTGCGAAACATGGCCAGATTTTTGTTAGAAGGTAAATAATGGAAAACACTCATTAAGCACGGGCATGTAAGTAACAACTTTTTTTCGATTTAAAGCTTTCTTCTTGGTTCTTTCCGTAAAGTCACGTAGAAGGAAAATAATAATAAAACATAATGTTTTATTATTTATAATAACGTAAATAAATACATAACTTTGATGCGACAAAGAAGTTGTTCTTCTTGGTTCTTTCGGTAAAGTCACGTAGAAGGAAAATAATAAAAATGAAACATAACGTAGAAGAAAAATAATAAAAATAAAGCATAATCTTTTATTATTTTATTATTCCCTTCTACGTGACTTTACAGAAAGAACCAAGAAGAACAACTTCTTTGTCGCATCAAAGCTGCGTATTTATTTCCGTTATTTTTTTACGATTGAAAACCAAAGGGGGGCAGGCTGCATTGAATGCTCAGAACCACTGGACTAAAACATAGCGCCTACTTGCCCCTCGACCTCACTATTGCTGGCCCCTATAGCTCTCTCATAATATTTGTACATCCATAATACAGGTGTGTTGGGTTAGATCGCGTAAATATATAAATGTGTCGTTAAAACCGCCACCACCCGACACTGCCAATTAGTAAGGTTTGTCACGTAAATAGAACATGCCACAGCATTTACAATCTGAGTACGACGTTTCGCCAGTACGCGACAGACCTTACTAATTGATTGTGTCGGGTGGTGGCGGGTTTAACGACACATTTATATATTTACGCGATCTAACCCAAAATTAAAACCTGTATTATGGATATTGGTTGCGAAAGTCTACGTGTTAATATTTGCACAGATTGTTTTTATTCGCACGCGTTTCGTTTAAGATCATGAATAACCTTCGTTTTGTTCGTCGTGCAATGCAATACGGGTTCCTAAAGAGACCGCTGCTACTCGTTCTCTGATATTCTGATTGTTGTTGTTGCTGCTGCTGTTGCACTCACGCACCACGGATCTCCCTTGTAAAAATAGCCGGGCAACTGCCTAAACGGGACCATCATCCGCGTGACAAATAAAATCGACTTAAACAATGCGTAGAGTTTCAAGCGATGCATCGGTGGGGCGTGACTCGATTCCTGTTTTGGTGAATTTTCGATAGATTCACACTTGTGGGCGTGGCTCAATGTCAAATACGGCTCTGCCCACAAACGTATCGATTCCGAGAGCACGTGGCATGGATCGTTATAACACGACCACTGATCATTAATTAAGGCGTTCGCTTACTAATTAAAAGTACCCTGTGGAACGATGATATGTGTTTAATTGGCCGATAAGAGGTGTAATTATTATGGTATCGGGCAGGTACAGATGCATTTGAGCTGTTGTGGTACAAACGTAGTTTAAGTTATTACAACTGTGGTCGTCTTTCTAGATTTGAAGCTTTCGTGACTGCAATGATTCATATTCTTAGTTTTTTTCTGTAAAGTCATGTAGGTAAAAACATTAAAAAGTAAAATAAAATAAAAATAAAAATCACGACGTTTTGGAGGCAACACAAGCTTCCGTCTTCAGGTGGTACCGTCACAGCCACGACAGCTGTATCAAGTAAATATTTACTTGATACAACTGTCGTGGCTGTGCCTCCGAAACGTCGTGATTTTTATTTTTATTTTATTTTACTTTTTAATGTTTTTACCTACGTGACTTTACCGAAAAAACCTAAGAATATGTGGTCGTCTTCTTGGTTCTTTCGGTAAAGTCACGTAGAAGGAAAATAATAAAATAATAAAAATAAAACATAATAAAATACAATTCTCACGACGTTTCGGCCACAACGCAAGCAGCCGTCCTCAGGTGAAGAATAGGGCTGTCGGAAAGACAGCGTTCGAATGGTCGTGTTATTTGAAAGTGCTGTTTGTTGCTAGCAGCTTGACGTTTTGGACCTTTGCGCCTGTGCTCAGCAACGGTGTTTTAAAAAATGTACGACTAAGCTCCCCACACAATCAATATCGCTACGGGGAGGCCTTTATCCAGCAGTGGATTGACGAAACGGCCTATGAAGAGCGCTGTGGAACCCGGGAGTAATTGTTGCAAAGGTACACACGGGTTTACGTAACTACATTAAAACAAAGATCCACATTCAGACCCATAGACTTACATATACAAATGACCTTTACGACAAGGTAACGGCCCACTTTGTAACAGCTCATTGGGCCCGTGAGGTTTTTTTTTGTTCCCAAGTAAACCTGAATTTAATTAAGAACAGCAAAAACAGCAAGCAAAAATTCCAACGTGTCAACATAACGCAATACGATATCGTATTAGTATTGAGCGGGAAACACAATTGTTTCTCTGTTGATCGTAATTAGCTCATTGCTCTGCCTGCGGAGCGAGCCAGTGACCGGTTCGAACAGCTCATTTAAAGGGACACTGCAATATATCGATATCAGGGGCCGTCCCTTCACCTGTTTAAAGGGACAGCGCCCAATCAGCTGTCTCTCACCTGTTTAAAGGGACACCGACAAATCAGCTGTCCCTTCACCTGTTTAAAGGGACATCGCCCAATCAGCTGTCCCTTACCTGTTTAAAGGGACATCACCCAATTAGCTGTCCCTCACCTGTTTAAAGGGACATCACCCAATCAGCTGCCCCTTACCTGTTTAAAGGGACATCACCCAATCAGCTGTCCCTACACCTGTTTAAAGGGACATCGCCCAATCAGCTGTCCCTCACCTGTTTAAAGGGACACTGCAATGATGTCAGCGACCACACCCGAACCGACCATCGTGTAGTAGGCGTGGCCAGATCGAGATAGGCCACGCCCATCAGCACGTGTGGGCGTGTCTTGGTCTAGTCTAGCCCCGCCCTCGTTATCAAACATGCCCATTGGTGGGCGTACGCAAAGGTGATTGGCACCGCCCCTCGAGTGGGCGTGGTCTCAGTGGACCCGGAAGTGGCCGCCTTAAAGCGGCGTGGCGGCGCCCGCTCCGCCGCTGTTTACGGGCGCGCCGTTTCGGAGTCTTTTTTTTGTAAAATTTTAATTTTTACAATTAAATATTTTGTACGTTTTAACACCCCCCCCTCTCCCCTTTTTGTACTTGTAATATACAGCGCATTGCAGGCACTGGACGCACAGACGCAAGCGCGGTTCGTAATTGCATTAACACGTTATACCACTCTTCTCGTTCACACACGCCGGGATAGGCACACAGACAAAGATTACCCGTATAGCCTGCTATAGATAGCTGCAGTCGAAGGGGAGGGCAAGTGCTGTTATAGCGTGCACCAACTCAGACCGGCACACACTGCACGCGTATGCGCGCGTCGCGATTAGCCGCTGCGCTTCGTGCTAAAAGCACGCGGCTGCGGTAGGGTTACAAGCCCTGCCAGCTCCTAGCCCGGAGCGTGGCTGGCTTGCTGGCTGGTGGTGGTGGTGTGTGTCGGCGGCAATGGTGCTGGGCAAGGTTCGCTCCCTGCGCGTCGCCTTCGACTGCGAGCCGGGCCAGGCACCCGTGTTCTCTGGCGGCGACGTGGTGGCGGGCCGCGTGTTGCTGGAGGCGGCGGGGGAGCTGCGGCTCCGTTCGCTCGTGCTGCAGGCCCGCGGACACGCCAAGGTGCACTGGACCGAGTCTCGCAACGCGGGCTCCAACACGGCCTACACGCAGAACTACAGCGACGAGGTGGACTTCTTCAGCCACAGGGACGCCATCATCGAGCCCGATACCGGTGAGTGACGAGGTTGGTTTGGTGGTAGTTGTTTGTTTAGGGGGGCTTGTGGTTTTGTTTTATTTTGACACGGATGAACCCCCATTGGGGAAAAAAATCCCCAGTTGTCGATGGGGGGATTTGGGTCGCACCGTAGAAACGTGGTTACAGCGGGGGGGGGGGCGGGGGTAAAACCCGTGAAAAAAAACAACCAAAAGCTTCTGTGCGTTCCGAACGGCAAGGTCGTGCGTCAACATCCTGATACAATCGGAACAAATAATACGACGAGGCTGGTGGAACTAATGACACGCAGAACGTATTGGGTGCACAACAGCAAGCGAGGTAGGGTAGTGGTGGGTTGAGGAGTCTAGTTAATGGGAGGACTTTGAAGAGGGGGGGAAACACTCAGGGATGTGGTTAAGCCTCGAGGTGGTGAGGACTCGAGGCGTGGTGAGGTTCACGGTGATGGTGACCTCTCTAAGGAGTTGTTGCCAGTCACCGCTGGTCAGAACTCCGCGATGTTGAGATACACGCTTGTGATGTGAATCTTTATACTCGAGGAATCCGATAAGCTATAGAGCGCTCGTTGTTTTTCACACATGTCCAGTGGTTAGTTACGCTCGTGGTGGCGAATAAACTTGCCGTGGGTGATACCGGTCCTCTATGCGAACATCCCCTCGTGTTGCTGCGGTCCGTGGTCCCGTTGTGCACCTTCCCTGAGGCCCCCTTTTGTGCCTCGGCAGCTGGGTTTGGGCAGGGCGAGAGAGTGGAGGGATGGGGGGTGGTGGGAGGTTGACACCGGGAAACCCTCCCCCGCTTTGCTGGTGTGGTTGAGGCTTTTAAGCAGGGAGTGTGCGAGGCTTATTTAGGCCACACAACAACCGCATGGAGTTTGGTCCGGCGTTGAAGCCTCCCTTCCCACCCCCATTGTTGCTCGTCTGCTGTGCATCTGTTTCCAATGGCCACTTCTCTCGGCTTAACCCAACGTGTCTCAGTTATGGCAAAGCAAAGTGGCACATTTTTTCTGGACCAGTCACCAACCTTGTGCATGAAAAAATAAAGAATCTCGTAAACAACTGTCCGCCCAGCTGCTATTTTCCTGGAAACATTTCCACGAACTCGCTCTGCATCTCCTGAAGCTCTTGAGTGTTGCCTGTTCCTCCATGCGGCAGTCACCCTCTGCAGTTGTGGGATCATTGCCCTTTAATATACAGGAAATGTATAAATAATGACTTTTAAAAAAACATCCATGGTTCACAAAATCTTTAACAAAATACGTGCACTGCATAGTCGCTTCCCTGTTTATTTGTGTGCACTGCATGACCGGGCCTAAGAATAATGTTTGTACATGTGCCCAACAAGCCATAATCCCTGCTGGTGCGAAAATTAAAGACAATAGATTTGCAGCTGTTATCAGAAATATGAGCGGCTTTAATACTGACAATTCAGACTTGGCATTCTTAAAATTGATACCATGGTATTTCTGGTTTCATTCTTTTTTTGCTATCCAGTGCCATATTTTCCCAGCCAAGTTTTCTTGTTTTGATTCCTAGCGAAATGATAGCAATGCGTTGTTTACCAATTCAGGCATGCCAGAGCGTACGCATGCCAACGCAACGCACGGGAGTTCACACAACAATTGCATTGCCTCATCCAATCGCATCGCTGCGTCGCCGAACCTCGAGTTGCACACATTGCAATGCAAAGACAAATACAGAGATTCCCCGTATAGCCTTAGCAGACTGTTGGGGCAAGTGTTGTTAGCGAGCACCTATGAAGGACGGAACGGCACACGAGAGGGGGTGGGTGGCCAGCATCACACCCGGCCGCCTTTGTCTCCCCAGTGGCGATGTTTACACCTCACCAGGTACTCATTTGAGGCTGAGTCGACCTAGGGCTTAGATATAATCGTCACTGGTGTTGGCCGTGAGCGGGTATCGAACTCTGGTCGCCGAGTTCGTAGCGTAGCGCTTACAGCTACACCACCGCTCCCGCATACACACACGTGGTGTCATATTTACGGTAATATTTTTCTGCCATCTGTTCTTCCAAACTGTTTAAACAAAGCTCACCCCTCCTACCCCACTTGTGTAACAAGGACTGCGATGGGTGTTCACGAATTGTTTGGCCTTGCAAAGTCAACAAGGACATCCATCACATGGCAAGAGTTGCATGCCCCTTGCTATTGTGTTGTACACAAGGCGGGGATGATAACATTGCTTTCGAACACCCTTGGAACCCGTGGGCAGAAACACCAGAAAATAAAGGCAAGTCAAACGCGGACTTTTTGAGGTCACACTCGAAGCAAAACTGTGGTGGGAGGCGCTGCATTTCTTTTTGTTCGGATTGTTTTTTGCAGTCTGCGTTAGCAACGTGTTCTGTGCGGTATTGAGTAAGCCACTCTTAATGTTAGCAGCAATTCCGCATTGGTGTCCGGAAGTAGTAGATGCATGACTGATGTAATTGCGTTCTTGCCTGCAGTTGCAGGTGTGTCCTGTAAGTGCATTAAATATAAAACGTGCTGGGTGCATCATCTACCCTGGTGATCTCACTCGGGCATCCCATGGCACCTGGGTCTGCTCCGTGACCTCCAGTCAGCGAGCCCCTTTTCACTCTTCACGTGGCCTCAAAGTGGACTTCACGTGGTGGCGGATGGCGGGTGTTGTTATTGCGGTAAATAAGTTGCGTCGTGTTGCTTAGGAGAAAGGGGGAAAGTTTGACTCCTAACAATTATCACTTGAACCATACAAAGCCTTCCTGAACTGAGTGTTCCACGACCGATCTAAACCTTTAAAATAAAGGCCACGTTTGCTAACGATTCAGCCCCAGATACACGGTAATTATACATCTAAACACAAATTGTTTTTACGTGGTAACTACCCATCCTCTCTCTATCTTACATATTAATCTTACGCCGTGCCAAATGCCATTGCAATTCCCAATTCGGCTGGAACTTTGAACTGCAGGTTTGTTGTTATTTACGGGAGGTCAACATTGCAAAAAATAACTTTAAAGCCCATCGGATTTCTCCAGCAATATTCTGATTCTGGCTGCTCAGCCCAAATATCACTTCGTTGTTGTCGCTAATGCATTGCTTTAAAAATACCTCTGACCGGGGGGTTGGCATTTAAAAAAGTTATCAGACAGCACTGTGGGGATACGTGGCGTGGTTGGTGGTGGTGGTGGATTATTTCTGCATTCTGCATCTGCGAAAGGGAAAACCACCACATTGCCATAGCGATGGCATTCTAATTGCGTGGCTGTGAGATGTTTTTTTGTTTCGTTGTTGAAGCTATGGCTGCGTGTGGTGTGAGGGTACACGTTAATGAGTACATGGTGCATTGGTGTGTAAACATCGCCACTGGGGAGACAAAGGCGGCCGGGTTGTGGCACTGGCCACATCCCACCCCCCTCTGTGTGGCGTGCCGGCCTTAATAGGTGCTCGCTAACATCAGTTCAGGCTATAGGGGGAGGTGGATCTTTGTTTGTACACGATGGCAAACTCGCCTCTGTGCGTAACATGTGTGTAACATGTGTGTGTATTTGGGGGGGGGGCGAGTTCGATTCCCGCTCACGGCCAACACCAGCGATGACGATCTGAACCGGTCCTGGGGCCGTCTCCCCCTAAGTAGACTCGGCCCCAAATGAATATTACCCCGTGCGATGTGCACGGTAAACATCGGCCACTCGGAAGACAAAGGCGGCCGCGCGTGGTTTTCTGCCCAACCCGCCCTTTAATAGGCACGACTCGCTTCTTAAGCACTTGCCCCACTAGTCCGCCGAGGCTGCACGGGGGATCTTTGCCTTTAGTTTGTGTGTGTGGGTTTGAGTCTGCCACGGAGCAGCTCAATCCTGTTCAAACCAGTCTCTGTTGCTGGGGCCCGCTGTGTGAGATAGCGCCCGCCCATTGGTCGGCCGCCTCGTCACGTGGCCGCCGAGCGAGTGCGGACAAACAAGTGGAGGCGTCGTGGAGGGGAGGGGGGACTGCTGTGGTTGTTGGTGGTGGTGGTGGTGGGGGTGGTGGTGGTGGTGTTGGCTTTGTTGGTGGTGTTGGCGTTGTTGGTGGTGGCGTTGGTGGTGGTGGTGATGTTGGCGTTGTTGTTGGTGGTGGTGGTGTTGTTGGCGGTGGTGGTGGCGTTGGCGTTGTTGGTGGTGGTGGTGGTGGCGGTGGTGGTGGCGTTGGTGGTGGTGGCGTTGTTGGGGGTGGTGGTGGCGGCGTTGTTGGGGGTGGTGGTGGCGGCGTTGTTGTTGGTGGTTGTGGTGGCGGCATTGCACGCACAGCGGGCAGCACACCGGGCCCAGATTAGCGCCGTTGTTGGAAGTTCTTTATTATGGCTGCAAATAGGAAATGGCACGTGTGTGCGTGTGTGCGGCTGGGCTGTTGTCTGTCGGGTGTGGTGCTGGCCACGAAGATCCCATAGCCCTGTAACAGACTGTAGGGGAAAGTGCTGTTAGCGAGCACCTATTAAGGCCGGAACTGTCCACGAGCAGGGTGGGTAGCCAGCGCCACGCCCGGCCGCCTTTGTCTCCCCAGTGGCGATGTTTTCACACAATCGCCCCGGCTACTCATTCGAGGCCGAGTCGAACTAGGGGAGGCCCAGGACCGGTTCAGATAATCGGCACCTGGTGTTGGCCCACCCCTAGATCGACTCGGTCTAAAATGAGTACCTGGAGCGTTGTGTGTAATCATTGCCCTTGTTGAGACAAAGGCAGTCGGTCGTGGTGCTGCCCCCCCACCACCACCAACTCGTGTGATCTTCCGGCCTTAATAGGTGCTCGCGAACAGCACTTGCCCCACAAGTTTGTTGTATGGAGGGTCTTTGTGCGCTCCCTCCCCACACTCCCACTGCACAATTTAACGTACACAATGTGGTCGGCCACGTTTCATTCACGGCATGTGTGTGTGCCGTGGTGGATGCAAGGCCCAGATGGCTGCTGCTTGCACAATACAGGAATAACAACACTGATGGAGTTTCGATTTAAAGCTTTCGTGACTGCAGGGATTCATCTTCTTGGTTCTTTCGGTAAAGTCACGTAGAAGGGAAATATTAAAATAAAACATAAAATAATTCTCACGAAGTTTCGGCCACAACGCAAGCAGCCGTCCTCAGGTGAAGAACAGGTCTGTCGGAAAGACAGCGTCCGACAGCCCTGTTCTTCACCTGAGGACGGATGCTTGCGTTGTGGCCGGATGCTTGCGTTGTGGCCGAAACGTCGTGACAATTGTATTTTATTGTTTTATTTTTATTATTTCCCTTCTACGTGACTTTACCGAAAGAACCAAGAAGAGAAATACTGATGGAGCTCTGATATTGGTCTGGTTTGTTGTGAGCCTGAAATCTCCACTCCTGGGAAAATGCCCCTGCTCCGTTCAAAAGTCATCCTTTTCCTTCGTAAATGTCCACCAGTTGTCTCAGAATTCGTTGATTTCATCTGGCCCGATTTTAGAAAAAGTTGTACAATAATAACAAATCAGTTTCGATTGTTGGTGCTTCACAAATATTTGGTGGGGGGGATGTTGGTTGGAAGGTCTTGGTTGGAAGGTCTTGCTTGCCTGCCTGCCTTGGTGGCCATTCCACAGTGCCAAGCATCAGCCTTGACCTGCTGCGTCCTGTCGGAGGGAACTCCCCAAGTTGCAACCCCGGGTCTAATGCCTCATTTCTAAATGGCAGTGTTGTTAGTGAGCTTAACGATTCCAACACCATGTGCTCTACTTCCAAGGCTCCTGTGCCGAAGACGTATTGTCCCGATGCCGGGTTCCCAGTTGGTTAAAGGTATAAAAAACAAATGTGTTAATTAATCTGTTCAAGGTACGCATGTGTATAATGACCGAGGTTAAGGACATTCTTAGATGGCATAATTAATGGAGTTGCACTGTAACGCGTGGCTTGTATTCGACACCCCCCCCACCCCAACAGCTGTGAGATTATTCTCACGTGTGATTTAATGTGTGGTGGTGCAAAGCATTGATGCCAGACTTGCGTTAGACCGGCGCAACTTCCACTGTCGAAATGAAGACACCAATTTGCAGGGGTGGCTATAACGAGGCCTACCACGTGACACATTCCACTTGCAATTGTCGTATTCCAATACCGATTACCACACTGATGTAAAACAAGGTTTTTTTTCTGTGTAGATGATTGCATTGTGCTCCATCTTGGGATTGCTGCTGCTTGTTGGAGGCCTTCATCTCGCAGTGGATTGATATTTGATGATAATAAACTAAACTCTAGTTTTACGAGGTAAGGCCCACTGAACTATGTAGCTCGTTTACAGAAGCGACCTGGCTTTCACAAATGATAGCCCAATGAGCAGTGGCTTATCTCGTGGAAATTCATAGCAGCCAAAATACTCAATGCATGTTTATAAAATGTGGAGGGGAAAAATCCACGGGGAGAACCTGCAAACTCCTAAATATACAGCAGGCGTCAAGGTTAGGATCGAACCCACGCCCTCCTGTATACCAGCGAGATAGTTAACATCTCACCACCACGGCACCCTGATGTTTATCAGTGAGCGAAAGATAAATTGCATCAAACGTCTAATCATGCACCTGTTCACAGGTGTGTGTTCCACAACTTGCCTGCTATTAATTCTGCTGAGCACAAATATTAACACCACTCGCAGATCGCTCAGCTTCTCAGCTGGTGACCGTCCAAGTTCAAGTTTTTTTTAAGCTCGAGGCCAAGGCTATGCTGAACTCTTGCCCTCGCTGACGAAGCGTACAGTTCCTGCACTCTTGTAAAATTAACACATGAGCAACACGCGCTAATTCTGCCGTTGGTGCAGCGTCCCCACCCCGCTTGTGTTGTGCGGCACGAATGCTTAATTTGTTAGTGTTTGCAGTTCACCTTGACTTGTGTGGGTTTTTTTAAATTGCCCCCGTTGGCAAACCGAGTTAAGGCCCGACTATTCGCTGAACTGACACAAGCGCATTTCCTCTGTTCTGCCAATGGCTTTACCTTTTTTATATGCCCAGGATACATTCCGTACTCGTGTAGTGCAATGCGATTTGCATAGAACGGCGATGCTCTCCCGCTTTCAATCTTGTCATTTTTGTTGTTGTTGCTTGTTCCGCTCTTGCGCATCGCAGTTTAGCCATTAATCGAAAGCCGCCACCATAAATTACCCGTAAGATACAAACCATTATGGCAAGTGCAGCAGGGGGGGCGGTAATTTTGTCTCCTTTTGGAACAGGATAAATATTAACGACGGTCAGGCACCTAACAAAGAGTTGGCTTTTTACAGAATGACAGAAGTGTTTTTTTTTACATTTCATGCTCCGCAAATGCCCGAAGCAAATCTGTGCCGTTACTGCCGCTGCTGCTCTTCTGCCGAGTGCCAATGCAGAGGGTGCGGCGGTGGCGTCACCGCATGGCATTACGCGCACGCTCCTATGCAGGCAATTCCTTGGCTGTGTTGGAAAACCGCTTCGGACCGGTTACGACCGCTCTGTTCCACATCCAGCCGGCTAACAACACAAAAAAAGGGAGCAACGGCTTCCATCAATAACCACCGCTCCCGCTCGGCTGAACGTTTTCTCCCAAATGCTCGCGATCGACCGAATTTTCTCCCCAATTTTTTTGTCACGCGACGAATCCCAACTATCGGCAGTTGCCCAATGGCTCACGACGACTCGGACAAACACGTGAAGTCATCGCCACGGAATATTGTGAAAGGGGCACGGTTGTTTCTATTGTCTGCGTGGAAAACCGATATGCGCGAACAGAAGCAGAACATATTAGGCAATTATCCATGGATATTTTTAAACGGCAATGTGATTATTGTCCATTACCATCCGCGTGAGCGCAGCGTTGTGCTGCAACACGAGGCAGCAGTGTGGAATGAGAAGGGGCAAATTTGACATGTTATTGATGATGTATTTGTAATACATATTGGTAGCGCAACTTATCAAACCTTGGTATGGTCTAGCATCACCCCCCCCCCACTCCTGTCTACCAAGCATTATAAATGGATACATCCAAGCTAGTCAATCCGCATATTGCATTTGGTGGGGTAAAAAACGAGTGGGCGTTCCACCCTGGCTGGGCGTCTGACCAGATGTTCTGACCAGATGGTCTGACCAGCATGGAAGATTACACCAAATACTCTCTCAAAGGGATTGTCTAGACCTCCCTTTTTAGTAGAGGCTCTTCAGACAACAGTGGCATGTGCAAGTGATTGCAGGGCTGCACCTTGGCATTTTTTTCCAAGGTTAAAATTTAGTTTTTTCATGCAGTGATTTGTCTCATGTTATGTCGAGACTTTCGTGGAGTGGCAAGAGTTTGATTTGTGGTTCGACGAGTCTGCTGCCTTGTATCACAGTGACTATTTAGCATGTGGCTTGGTGGTCAGCCAAATCATCTTGTGATGTGCAAAGCCACTCATTGCACTATTTGCAGCCAAATATTCGGCCACACCTTTAGAGAAGTGACTCAGTGTAACCGGTATTGGCCAAGCATCCCAATGCTGAAAACTTACCTGCAAAAATTCCTCAATTTGGGATTAGCAGAGCAACCATTGGACCCGACCACAAATACATGTCAGAACCCTTCTGAAAATATTGGGACTCGGTAAGGCTTGCCTGGTTAAACAAGTGGAATAATAGCAATAAAATGTCATAGCTCAAATGCAGAACAACTAAGGGTTTTGGATTTATTTTTTCAATGCCATGAAATTGGGTGATATTTTGATTCTTCAAAAGCTCCGTATTTATGAAATCATTTGGAGGGAAAGGCTTTGCAATACGATAACACGCGAGCACTTAGACTCAGCCTGCACATCCATGCCGTAGTGAACAACAACCTTTATTTAGAGAGCGTCTGCGAGCAAAGGCATCTCGAGAGGCTTTACAAAACCGAAAAGGACACTTCGTTAAGGAGGGTATAAGGCGTTGTTTGGATTGTGTCGGGACGGAAACGGAGGGAGAGGAGAGTGAGATAACAACACTGCGGCACTTTCTGTAGGTGGGGGACAGGAGGATGAGTGGTGGGGGGGTGCTGCCAGGGCCCAGCACCAACAACAGCAAGTCCCAGGGACAGCCGGGGTAGCACCAGTGAGTCCGTTGTAGCTTTTGTGGGCCAAAGGCCCATCACCAGTGGGTCCGAGGGCATCTTTTGGGGGGAGGAGGGGGACATTTAACCACCGAGTCTCTACATGCTTACACAAACTGGATCCCGTACATCCTTGCATACCATCTAGACCACTGCCGTGCTCGCAATGCCCAGCGGCTTGCGTGTGGGTTTGCGAATGCCATCGATCACATTGGGATCTCCCTCCATTGCGGGAGAACAGTCGTGTGCAAGTCTTCCTTGACGTTGGGAGTGGTTGTTTCAGAGCTTCTAACCTCGTTGCGTTTCTTTCTTTCTTGGCAGAAACGGCGGTGGAAAACCGTGAAGAAGCAACCACCGTCTTGCAGGCTGGAAAACACGAGTTTGCCTTCAGCTTCCAGCTGCCTCAGGGGTACGTTAACTGTCCCGTCTTGACGACTGCCGAGTAACATCTCCCAGAACTTGGCGCCACTGTGGCAAGATGTTAACTCCCTACAGGATGTCGTGGATTCGATCCCGACCTTGACGGCTGTATATTTGGAGTTTGCGTGTTCTCCCCATGGTCTTGTGGATTTCTCTCAGGGTCCTCCAGTTTCTCCCCACATTTAGAATCGATATGCCTTCAGACTATTTGGCTGCAATAGTGGGCCTTAACTGGTAAAATAAAAATATAGTTCACTATTTTGGGTATCCAGCCGATGTGGTGTACCGTTGCTACGAATGACTTCCTGTGGTGGTGAAGACTTGATCGGCAGTTTATCTGTTCATCTCGAGGCTGGTGGGTGAGCCGGTGAGAACAGCTGCAAAACTTGTAACCTGGTGATGGTCTGAGATTCTGCTGCTGATCATAGCAGGCAGCAGTGTGACTATGTGGTGCATGTGTTGGAAATCACATTTATTTACTCTGGAGGAATCTGATGAGCTATAAAGCTTTTTCACATATGTCCAGGTCGTATAAATGCATTGCGATTAGTATGGTTGGCTACGTACGGTGCGGAAGGAATTCTCAACGTACATCGAGATTTGTACACTCAAAGGCTCATAGACTCTCAAAAATTTAGCTATTCACAACTTACTTTGTACGGCATTGAGTTGGTCAGGAGTTTCCGTTCAATTCTCTTGTCGGTGAGTTGAGCCGGTTGATGCCATCGGGCATTAGTGGCCTTGTGGTGAATGTCTGAGATGCTGCCGGCAAACTAATTGAAGCGGCCAGCGGTAGCATGCGATTTGGTGGCCACTGTCAGACTGCGCTATTTTTATGGCACCGGATCATTCGACCTTGTGTTTTTATTCTTATATAATTTTTTTAGTGATTTAAATGTTTCGTACAGTGTTATCCATGTCATGTTTGTTACACATTGGGATTATCCAGCTCTTGTTTAACCTTAACATGTTAAATGGAGGGTCCAACTTTTAAAAAGAGGCTCATGTTTTCATAAAGGACTCAAGGCTAATGATAGTTTACAGGGGTTTTTTTTTATATCCCCTGCCAGATAGACAAAGGCCTCCACACCATGTTGGTAATGGGAGTTGTTTTATCATATTCTTTGGTTCTTTGAAGAACCAAAGAGTGGAAATCAAATCAAGATTGTTTGAACATATTTTACCTTTTCCTGTCAGTGTGGGGGTTGGTGAAGGGAGGCCCTCTGGACCAGTTCAAACGCCACTCGCGAATTATATTAGCAGTTGCCCTGAATAAAAAACTTATGTTGCTGGGTTTCAAGTGCAGTACATGGACCACCACTGCTACTACTTATGAATATCAACCTCCCTGTATATGACAGTAGTTTTGGTACTTCTGAAGAGAGGTGCATACAGGATTTGTTCTGAGTTAAAAAAAAAAACCCATGAGAAAAAGTTTGGAAATAGGTGGTTTAATCTGAGGTGTGAGTCACTCAATTAGTCTTTGAACGCAGAGGGTTACTGAAGAAACAAATCAACATTAAGTTTCTGAAGTCATCGCCCCCCGCATGCACCAGTGTGACTCAACGCACTCCACCCACCCTTAGTCACTTTTGTGCGCGCGCTTGCCAAACGTGAAGCTAATGAGACGCTAATGTTTCGCTCTCTGCCCGTCATGTTCTGCTGCGCACGCAGACCTCTTGCTACCTCCTTCGAAGGCAAATACGGATTTGTCCGCTACTGGGTCAAAGTGGAACTTCACCGCCCGTGGACCCTCGTGCAGAAAGCCAAGTCGGAGTTCACGGTCATCGAGCAGGTCGACATCAACACTCCAGACCTGCTGGTGAGTCGCTCTCCGTGGCTGCCTCCTACCAAATCGGTGCTCCCTTCTATTTTCTCACGCGGTTCAACTCTCGATTGTCTCCTCCCCCTCACCGTGTGCAGACTCCCCTGGCTTTTATACTGCTGGGGGGGGGGGGGAGGGTTGCGTGTTGACCGCGAACACGTGCCATCTACGTCGCAGTCGACATCGGGAGATCCGCTGACGTCGTTATTCGAGAATAGCATGAGCAGCATGGTGACCAGCGTCTAGTTTCCAATTTTTTAAAATCGCCCTGCAAATTACTTAATTGGATGAAAACCCAAATTGCCGTGTCGCCCCCGTCGCTATATCTCAGTGAAACATACGCATGTTGACCTTCCTTCGTTCCGCCGTACGAAGCCCCAACCGTGCTAATCGGAGGTGCTGGGGAAGGACAACAAACTAAATGCAAGAAGCGGTTGGAAAGAAATTAGTGCTTCAGTCTAGATTTCAAAGCGCATATCTCCAGTGGCTTCCTAACAGTGGAAGGAAGCGCATTCCAGACGGCCGCAGAAGCTGCTTGTGAAAGCACGCGATGCGGTGACTTTCGGTCACTTCCTTGTCACTCCTAGCTACCACCGTTCTAGTTAGCACTTCCGATGTTAACACTGTTGGCTTGTGCTGTCAGGATGAACCACTTGCTATATAATTATTATTGCTGCTACTGTCCACGCTGCTTATTGACCATGCTTCTTACGAAAATAGGAAAATATAAATACGAAATGTAATTCCACACTCGTTGGCGCCTTCTATCGCACGCGTGCCCTGCAACGTTAGCTGCCCCTCACTCGTAACGCGTGCCCAATTTTACCTTAAGACTGACGACACATTCAAAGACTTCACGTAGGTAAACGATAAATAGCTTTTTTTATCGCTCAATTCGTATCTGTGGTGTGTATTCTTTTTATCTGAGCCACCCCTCCCCACCCCTCTCCCACCATTGCCACGGTCAATCGAGAGTTGATCGTACAAATATTACTTCGTGTGTTTCTGCCGTATTGACTTTTGCTTTTTGTTTTATTGCGCAAGAGAAAAAGGAATGTTTTTTTGGAATGGAAATAATGTCAAGAAAGTTGCGACTGCAGACGGCGACCCTCTTTGCTGCGATCGAAACGTCTTGTTGATTTTAAGATATACAGGGTGACCCATTCATAGATACCCCGCTAGAATAATATGGGAAAATGAGAGAATACAAAAGGTAACTTTGCAATGATAATTGGTTTTTTACCCTTTTTTTCTGGCAACAAAACTGACACCTTTTTTACAAGGAGTCATGTTTGCATAGACCACAATACATGCAGTCGTAATGCAAAAAAAGTGTCAGTTTTGTTGCCAGATAAAAAGGGTAAAAAAACTATTATCATATTTTTCTACTGGCAAATGAGGTTCCAATGGTGTAACTTTGCAATGTCTGTAATCAATCTTCATAGACTCTTATATTCTTTCAAACTCTCCCCTGTGAGATATGGAGCCATTGCTTTCACAATATTTGGTCGCCAGTTGTGAAGACCGAGGGGGGCCATTGGAGTCCAGCGGGGTATCTGTACATGGCTCGTCCTGTGCATTCAGCTGTGCCCCAAACTTGTTGTCATGGAGTTCATATTCTCCCAGCTGTGCCGCGGTCTCGAGATGTTATCTCCCTCGCCTGGTATGCAGGACATCGTGGGTTCGATCCCGAACCTGACGACGCCTGTTTATTTGGAGTTTGCATGTTCTCTCTCCCTGTGGTCGCGTGGATTTTTCTCCTGGTCCTCCATTTTTTCCCCTCCACATTTAGAAACATGTGTTTTTTAGAGTTTGGCTGCTATAAAGTTCCACTTTTATGCATGTTGAACTTCTTTCGCACGGTACATAGCCAACCGTACTAATCGGAGTTGCGGAGAAAGGACGACAAACTGAACACACAAAAAGGCAGTTGGAAAGAAATGTGTTTTTTCAATCCGAGCTTTAATTTGTAGTCAGGTCACTTCTGAAAAAGAGCTATGTAGCTCAGTAGGCCTTACCTGGTCACATAAAAAATAGTTGAGAGCGGTGTCCGTGGACGAGCAGAAAGCGGCAACCGCAACGACCCGCCTTGTCCGACCCACGGAGCGGTCATCGGTGCAGTTTTGTTCCCTTGACTTAAAAAAATATATATTTACCCTCTTGCGTCATCAATTGTGTCCTGTTTGGTCTCGCGCTGTGACAATGACTGGTCCCGATGGTTTTACAACGACCGGCTTTTAAAAATAAAGGGGTTTCTGGTTGCTCTTGCAGATGGCAAGGCGCTATAAACCCCCCCTTCCCTGGCTGGCGCCCTCCCCCCCTCCCCCCTCCCCGTGGCTGTGTTGTGTCTCAGTCTCCTGCGGGCGGCACCAAGGAAAAGACTCTGTGCTGCTGGCTCTGCACCTCGGGACCCATCTCGCTCTCTGCCAAAATCCAGCGCAAGGGGTACTGCCCCGGTGAGTGCCGTGTGTGGGTTTGTTCCGCCCCCCCCCCCCCCCCCGGCGTTTTTGAAAGACGGGGTAGCAATCGATGAAGGTTGAATTTCCTGCCCACCCGCCGGCACCCGAAGCGCTTCACGTTACGGACAGCGGATATTAGAAAAGAAGGAAGCGACGCAGATGGTCCTCTTGTCAGCCAGAGTTCTATTGGATTTGTGAAGGTAGCATTACGCGAGCATTCCGATTAACTTTTGGGGTCGTGAAACATCCGAGGTCGGCATCACGATTCGCAGAGTTCAATCTGAAGCGGCACCACGCTCCAATCGGAGTGCTGAATCCAATTCTCCAACGTGCATGTGACGTCATGTATGTTTGTATGTTGAACATCTTTTGCGCACCATAAGTAGCCCACCGTGCTAATCGGAGGTGCGGGTAATGTGGCCTTTTTTTATAGGCTACAAAGTGACATTCTGAGCCGTTTTGACGAGAGCGGGTCCGGGTTTAATTTGGTTTCATTTTCCGGTATTTACATTATGATGTTTGTAATGTTTTCTCAGCAAGTTGGTCCACATTGAATCGAAAGGAATGTTAACCAGTGGGTTTTCAGGGCCTGCTTGCACAATGCGATGTCTACAAGGATACAATGCACAATGCAACAGGAGCCGTTGTTGTACTGTACGATGCGCCCTGCCGTCACAAACCCACATGACCTCGGTGTGGCGAGCCTCATCCAGCAGTGGATTGGCGACAAGTGCTGGACATGTATGCGATAGCTGTTTTTGTTACTTTATCCCGGTTGCTAAGCACGCTCCTCAAGGCTGAAAATGCCAAATGGCCAGGGACAAACGGTACTCGTGAAGGTATAAGAGATGAGCGTTTAAACGTGTATTGCATTGCGCAACGTTATAATAAGAACTTGGGGAGGGAATCCCAAAGCGGAGCAGTGCGAGGGAAGAGGCAACGACAATGAAGGGTGTCCTCTACAGTGAATCGGAATATTTTTGCTGGAGGAACCCGATGAGCTGTGAAGCTCTTTTCACATATGTCCAATAGAGGCAGGTCAGTCGAGTAGGTGGCAGCAGGTCGGTGTGGTGAGCGAACGCGATGGATAAGATGAAACTGGTTAGTCTCCTCTGCATGGGTGGGGGGGAATCGGCGAGCGACGGCCGTGGAAATGCGCTAACCGTGGTAGTAGCGGGCACTACCCCCCACGTACGGTGCAAAAAAGTTCCACCTCCTTGCATACGTGCACGGGGATGACTGTTTACAGTGGAGTCGTGCAGCGTCTCAACGCGGCTGCGCGCGTGCGTGCGTTTCGTTTTTTGCTTTTGCAGGCGAATCGGTGGCCATCAACGCGGAGATTGAGAACTGCTCCTCCCGCCTGGTGGTGCCCAAAGCCGCCCTCTACCAGACGCAGACCTTCTGCGCCAAGGGCAAGCAGAAGGTGGTGCGCCAGCTCGTGTCCAACCTGCGGGGTGACTCCGTGTCTCCGGGGATGGCGGAGGCGTGGAACAGCAAGCTGCTCAAAATCCCGCCCGTCTCGCCGTCCATTCTCGAGTGCACTCTCATCCGCGTCACCTACGAGCTGCTGGTGCGTCCCCCCACCCCGCAGCTTGAATGACTCCGGCGTCTGCGGCGTATTCGGGAATGCGGCTGGTGGTTTTTCTAACCGGTGGCTGACGCGCATGCTCGCGGCCAGGTGTGTGTGTGTGTGCACGTGCCTGCGTGCGAGGGGAGCGGTAGTGTAGCGGTTTGCGCACTGCGCTACAAACCCGTCGACCCGCGTTTCAAGTAGAGGTCGTTTCGTGTAACTCTATATTTTTTGTCACGTAAGCTCGAATAGACTCGTTTGTACGATGGTGAGTGTGTGGGTAGCGGTTAGTGCGCTGTGCTATAAGCGCGAGTCCCGCTCACGACCACCAACACAGTGACGATTATCTGAATCCGTCCTGGGCCTCCCTTAGGTTGACTTGGCTACAATTTGAGATCCTGTTGCGTCATGTCATGAACATCGCCACTGGAAAGGCGAGGTGTTGGCTACCCCACCCCCTTGTGTGCTGTGCCAGCCTTCGTAGGCATTCGCTAACAGCACTTGCCCCAACAGTCTGTTAAGAATTTGCATTTTTTTCCCCTGTGGTCGTGTGGATTTTTCTCCGGGTCCTCCGGTTTCCGCCCCCCCCCCCCCCCATTTTAGAATCAACATGTGTTTTAGAGTATTTGGCTGCTATAAATTTCCACTTGGTAAGCCACTACATTGAGTTACCATTTGTGACCAGGTCTCTTCTGAAAAAGTCTTGAGGCTATAACGGGAGATCTTTGTCTTGTGTCCCGATGCAGATTTACGTGGACATCCCCGGCGCGCTGCAGCTGAGCCTTAGCCTGCCGCTGGTGATCGGCACCATCCCGCTGCACGCCTTTGGCAGCCGCACCTCCAGCATCAGCAGCCAGTGCAGCCTCGACCTGCAGTGGTTGCGCCTGGCGCTGCCCGACTCGCCCGAAGGTAAAAGGGTCGCTTCGCGCGCACTGCAAGGCCGGCAGGAATGGCGCAGCCGTGCCTTGGACGTTGGCTGGAATCTCGCCATCAGTGCGTGTTGCCCTTAAGGGGTTGGGTTGCTTAAAATACAAAAATTATCGTATATTTTTTTAACCTATTTCGCACCGTACGTAGCCAACCGTGCTTATTGGAGGTGCAGGGGAAATACAACAATCTAAACACAAAAAGCAGTTATAAAGAAATGAGTTTTCAGGCCACAGGCCTGGTCACCGTGTACCTGGATTTAGAGGGGTGGGTGGCGGTGGAGGGGATTGAGAAGAGTGGGCTCGCATTCACATTCTCCTTTAGATGTCTCGTCGTTTTCGTGTTTCGCCGATTTCCTAACGAGTTTCTCTCGCCGGTGGGCAGCTTGCGCTAGAGACGGGTGAGAACCGCGTGGTCTTTCCCGCCCCCCCCCCCCCGCGCGCAGAGCCGCCACTGTACGCGGACGTGGTGAGCGAGGAGGAGCGTCAGAGGAGTCTTCCGCCGTCTCGGCCTCGGGACGAGTTCGAGGGCGCCCTCGCACGCCCCGTCTACGCCTATGTGCAGGAGTTCCGCTACCAGCCTCCGCCACTCTACTCCGAGGTGCGTCTATACTTGGGGGACCTGTTATGCACCATCCGTGGATTTTGGTGGGGGGGACAGTCTTGAAGTTGTTTTGCAGTGATAAATATTTTCCTTTTGGGCACAGCTGTAAGCACCAGATGAATGAGGCCTTGGTGTAAATTTCCCTAGAAATGTGTGCGCATACACACAGCCCACATTTTCGTTCACTTGTCCATCCGTTGTCGCTTGGTGGCTGACCAGGCTGGACGAACTTCCTTCCCGCCTCTGGCCATGGCTACGTTCTCTCTCTCTCGCGCGTCTCCTAGTCCTTTACGCCGTCAATCTACCACCCCCCTGCACACCTTGCGCCTTCCACATGGCAGCGCAAGGTAATGGGTGGTAGTTTGTCGGCCTCTATCCTTTCAATTTTCCCCAAACCGAACAAAACGAGTCCCTGTCGAACGTCGTTTCCCTTAAAACCCTCCCGACACGTCAAGCGAAATGCCTGGTGCGCTGTAAACGTGGCCACGCCACCGGCCTGATTTCTATTGACGCTCGTAGAGGGCACACGGGGGGGGGGGGGGGGGGGGCGGTTAGGGGGGGTGTCAGCTAGATCCCCGGGAGAGTTCCCGGAATATTGTGTTTTCCAGACCCTCTCGGCTTGAGCACAGCCCGCATCGTGACACCAACACCCTTCTGTGTCGATTGCTTACAGCTTCATAAGTGTCTTCCCCCCCCCCTCACTGCCTTGCACTGCACATACATAATACCATGGGTGGACCTGGTACGGACAGCATTGCAGAGATTATGCCTAGCGTAGTACTACCACCGCGTAGGTTTTTAGCTGTAGTGTGTGTGTGCCACACAGCTGTCCGGGTTGGACTGCGTCTTTTGTGTTTGGCACAATGGTCCGAAGTGCTGCTTCGTGTCCTGGAAGCATCATCACGATGTTTGGGAACCAGCTCGGGCATGGATGGTCATGGTTGTGTTTGTGTGTGTTTTTTTTATAGAACCACAGTGGTTAAACTCGATCCTCCTTTCCCGCAGCTCGATCCTCACCCATCGGAAACCAGCGCAAGGATCCCCTCGCACTGAACCTCGGAGATAACGCGACCATCCGACCCGGTGAAACCGACGGGAGGAGCTGCACCCCCCCACCTTCCCCGCGGCTCTGCAAGGTGTGCCGCGGAGAACACCGCGGCCGCCGTCGTCGCGACGAGGTTGGCGGCGACCGATTTGCGCCCACTTCCCCGCCGCCCCCTCCCCACCCCGACTGGGGTGGCCGTCGTTCTGCTGCTGCTGCTGCTACGCGGCGGACGCGGCGGCGAAGACTGCGAGACTGGAAGTACCAAAGCACAGCAAAAAAAAAACGAAAGCGAGAGACGCAGACTCGCGGAGCACTTGCGCGCCGGTACCATTCTTCTTCGGAGAGAGAGAGATAAACCTAACCACCCCCCCCTCGCTTCATAAAGAGAACGGTTTTATAGGAACACGGACGGGATTGTGTGTGCGTAGCGCTGGGACGAGGACACTTTTTGGGGGAAGGGGGTGGGGAGGGGTTTTCCCCCCACGCAAGAGTGAAGAATGGTGCTGAAGAAATAAAAAAAACGAAGCTTACTTTTAGATGTAAGTATTACTTATCTGTGGTTTACATGCTGTTGCCTCTGTTCACATGGAAAACACATTTGACGTCATTATCATCGTCACCGACCCTGCGTTGGTTTTTCTCTCATGGGCACGGCCTAGCGCTAAAGTAAAATGTTTGGTTAAAGCTTACTTTTGCCAACAAAAACACTCAGGTAATGCAGCTATGCGATTTGTTATTTCTGTTTGTATATTATTGCGAGTTCCTGTGTGCACACGCGCTTGTTCAAAGTTTTGTATTATTATTTCCCTTTTGCAACTCGTTCATATGAATTCTGCATGTTCGATCACACTAAACATGAATGTACGGTTTTTTTGGGGAACAAACTACTTAATGATTAAAAAAAAAAGTTCACGTGGAGGGATAAATAAAAAAGCATCACAAACGTTGAGTTAAAGCAAAGAAAAACTCATTCGAAGTGAAGATTTGACGCGGGTTTAATTTTTCCATGTGACTTGGAAGGCCCATTTCATTCCATGCCCTCGGTCCGAATGTAAACCCACAGATGTTCCTTGTGCAATAATTGCTTTCGAGTGACGGGGAGTTCCGTCTTTTGAATTCCTATCCACGTCAAATACAGGGCATTTGTATCGTTTTCATGATATAACAAAATAAAAAAAACACATCGTTTGTGGAGGAAACGCTAGCCACCCTGGTTGTGTGCGCGGGCGCGTGTTTTTTTTGTGTTGGAACAGTTTTTAAACGTAGGAAGTTGCTTGTACAATTGTGAGTTGGATAACTGTAGCGATTCTCTCTTCTTTTTTTTGTACCGGAGTCTCGTGTTCACTTTATTTAGAGGCGTGTATTGGAATGCGTTCTAGAGATATTACACACCATATACAATCACTGCTTCCTCTTCCTATCGTAATCTGTATCCCCGTTCTTTTTTGACGGACATCAATCGTAGCACTTTTCTTTCGGGGCGGTGGTGGGGGGGGGTGGATCAGGGGCCGTTTGCTTCGTTTAATGTTACATTGTGAATGGGAGGGAGGGTGGGTGGCTCAGCTGCAAGGTTTTTAGAAACGAATAAAAACAAAAGTTAAGCTAAAAAGTATTTGTTGGTGTGGCGTTGCCACTCGTTGTCGCCTGCATGCTGCGTGCCGTGCCGGCAGCTGGTCGGGCCCCCCTCCGCTGGAACACTCCAGCCAGCCGTGTTGCGTTACTTCCCCACCCCCGACCCCCTCCCGCTGTTACGAACGACACGCAAGTCTCCCGGTCTCTTGTGTTGGTTGGAAACCCCTTTTACGATGCGGTTTGCGCCTCCCCTTTGCCAAATAAATCAAAGCAAAATGAACTCTTGTGTTTATTCCGCTTGTTCCCATGCACTCTTGGCCACGTATGTGTGCGTGTGTGTACGTGGAATGGTCTTGCTTTAGTCGTGGGGAACGTGAAATTTGTAAGCGTTCCCTGTGAGGTTTTTGTTTTAAGAGACCCGCTTCCTATCCCGGCATTTGAATGCGCAGCAGATCTTTGCATCTGCCTGCTCCTCACTAATTGACAGTAAAAAAAAGAAAAATCCTCGGCCATGGTCTACCCACTGCTGGACGAAGGCTCACCACAAACTGCTATAACCGTGTGACTCCTGCACGCGCTGTGTTTTAATGGCTCCATCTCCACATTAGACGTGCCTCGGGACTGTTTCCTCCTCTTGGCTGCCGCTCTGTTGGTCTCCCGCCGTCCCTTCTTAGCGACGTGTCCAGCGGGAGTCCACTTTTACTTAAGTCCACAATTACATCTCGGCATGTTAAGTGATCCGTGTCCTTATGTCTCTGTGTAATGTGGTGACGTTTGCTCTCATACCCCCCCCCCACCGCCCAAGGGTAATGCAGCCGGCGCAAAGGTAAATATTAATGATAACAGCGATAGCGTGCCAAGTTGAACATCGAGATATGGAGGGTAAACAATACTCAAAATTTCACTCGAGCGGGAAAATTCTGCCAAGCCTGCGTCATCGGAACAACCCGAGGAGCAACAGAACAGCGAGGCTTGCACCCCCTCCCCCCCACTCCTTAGAGATGGGGGGTTGAGAAAACTGGTGGCTTTGGGCAAGTCCATGACCCGAGAATGAATGATGGCCAGTGGGTTGAGTGAACAGGGCAGCTAAAGGAGAGAGAATGCTCTCTTCGTGGACGTCCAATGCGGAGATGGAGCAATGAAATTGGCTTGTGTAATATGAGCAAAGGGTGGGATTGTTAAAGTTGCAAGAGCTTGAGCGACGGTTTTGGTGGATGTCTTCCAACTGGATCGATCGTGGCTGGGGCAGAGGTTTCGAAATGTAGCTGCATCTCAATACGAACAGGACTCGTGTACAACGAAGAGCCACCAAAAATATGCCTAACTTTTTGTTTTTAAGAAACTTACAGCAGGTTTGTGGTGATTCACCTAGTACAGTGGTTCTTAACCTGGGGTGCGAGATGCCCTTTCAGAAGGTAAATGATCCGAACACGAATTAAGCACGGTCAGTACAACCACTTCTTCATCAGACTGCAGCAGTGGAATCTCCTGGCAGGTGATGTTAGGGTTTCCATGTTCCGTGACCGTCAAAAGGATATTGTCCCATTCTTCATGGGAGGTGATCTTGTAGCCTGCAACAACATCGATGGTGTAATGGCAGCCCTTAACATCGTTCATGATCCAGATGAGTAGAGACTATTCATTGATTCATAGAAGATGAGTCTTTAAGCTGTTTTGCTGCATAATGGCAATGTTTTGACATTTGTTTTATTACTGAGAACCAAAAGGGGGCAAGGCTGCGGTAAAGGTTATGAAACCACTGGCCTAGCTCATCTCCTACCCGGAGATTCAACGGATTGTCACGAGTCGGAATTTCAATTATTGTAAGCAATCCATTTACGTTGTGAACATTGTTGTAAAAATAGCAGCTTGGGAAACAATAAACTGTTTACCAGACTCGTGCGTCAATTCCCCTTTCCACGACTCGGCTTCAAAACAAAGACGAGCTCCCAGTGAATGTCAGGAACAATCCCTTCCTGCACTGAGACAGAATGACCGATAAAGCCTTGTGGATGACCTAACGCAGAAGACCCCTGGGTCTGATCTTCCACGAGGTTCACAGTTTAATCGGAGGCCGCATCCACTGCAACAAACCGTGGCAGATGCGGATAACCTGATTGCACAAATGGAAAATTAAAAACGCTCCAGTGTTGTGGTGTGCGACGGCTGTGGTCATCCAGAGCAGAGACTGTACACCATACAACGACGCAATGCCCCGATCCACAAATACGAAGGAGACGTCGCAGCGATCGCTGCTCTTCCTCGACGCAGCTATCTTCTGGCATGACCACGTGAATGTGAAATTGTAGTCGTTTCTCTGCGTCTACAGCAGCCGTACGACAGAAGATGACAAATCGAATCGAGCAGAGCGTCATTCAAAAGTGAGTTCGGTGCCATCTGCGATTTGGCAGGCTGTGATTTTTTTTTGACGCTGCTGCTGTTATACTGCGTTATATCACGTCCGATGACTCGATCACTCAAGCACTTGGAAGCATAGCCAGTTTCTTCCACGTGGTGGGAGCATATTCATTTCGTGAATAAGTTCCCAGCCAGTGGCGCGAAACGTCGGCCATCGTGTCGAACAAAGAGCGGTACGAGCCGAAACATCGGAGAGCTGACTTTACAGCCTCTCCCCTTCGTAACAACAGGGGGGGGGGAAATAAAAAAAAATATATAAGCTCGCACAGTTGAGCTCGGTGGGAAAGGACGGGACGAGCCTGGCTCTGGCTCAGAGCAGCTCGTATTCCATGACCACAGCCGCAGGCCAAGCGGCGCGGACGGCCAAGCCGGATGCCCTCTGTGCCGACGGCCCTGAATCTGCACAAGTGGCGCTGATACCATCTCCATGCACCAATCTCTCACCATTACCAATCCCACACAGCCCCCACCACCACCACGACACCCACATCGCAAAATGTGGCTAAAATAGGACCCGGAGACGTTGGCCCTTACGGTCTGGCACCTCTTGCAGAGCCAGCGGTAGGGATATGTGGGGAGCCACCCAACGATGGTGATGGATCATTGAGAGGGTGGGAGGGGTGGCTAAAAAAATATATATATTTTCCCTCCCCCTACTCCGTAGTGAGATGACGAAAGAGATCTGGGCAAAAGATAGAGATGGAGCGAGATAGCGATAGATGCAGATGAGACGGAGTTGTAGTGAAATGAAGAGAGATACCGACAAGAGGGGGAGATTGAGGTCGACAAAGAGAGGGATTAATGGGACGTTTCACGTTTATCAACTTCGTGTGTTTATTCGCCTCTTGAATTCGAGCCGATAATCTCTGCCATGGAGGCTGAGGCCCCTTGAGCTACTTGGGACACGGTTTTATTGCGTTTCGCGCCACCACTGCACCCGCATTCACGGTTGCTGAGACGGCCGCCTCGATGGGGATGGGGGTAGTGATGGGGGGGGCAGTGAGTGGGGGGGGGGTACTAACAACACACAGCGTTGTGTGTACAAAGCTCTCAGCCTTATCCAGACCAACAACTCAAGAGAACTGAACGTTTGACCGGCGGGGAGTGGTGGTGGTGGTGGTGGGAAGTCCGTCTTTTTGCGGTTAATGCACTGCGCTACCTGAGATAAATTCCCAGCTATGTATGGACAACTGAATCGGCGTTGACCGGCGTGGTGATGTATGGTCGAACAAACTCCAAACTACCGGCTTGGTATCTGGGGAGGACTTCATCCAGCAGTGGAATGAGAAAAGGGCCGTACACGTGGATGATATTTGCCGTCGTTTCACGTGACCGCAGAAATTGTTTCCACAGGAAACAAAAAACATCTCATTCATTTTTGAAGCTTGAAGCCAAGATTTTTTTTAAATTAAATTTCCGATAGTTTAAACTAAAAAAAAACAATGTTAGTTGGAACAGTAAGCCGAGTGTATGGCATTTTGTGAACAAGGAATAGGTTTTTTCGGTAAAGTCACGTAGGTAAAACACATTAAAAAGTAAAATAAAATAAAAATCACGACGTTTCGGAGGCAACACAAGCTTCCGTCTTCAGGTGGTACCGTCACAGCCACGACAGCTGTATCAAGTAAATGAGAGATTGCAGAAGCCACCACTCCGTTTATATAATGGTTGGAGGAGGTGGTGGAGCAAGGGCCGCATACTTTTATTAATATGGTAAGGTGAGGCTTAAGACTAAGAATAGACACATCAAGCTGGGCCTCATGAAAAACTTTGTCAAAGCCATGGACAAAACACAAGCAGCTTTCAATTACCTCCGAGGTTAAATTTTGACTTAAAACTTTTTTTTTCTCTCCGCCTGATGAAGACCGCTTGTGTTGCGATCGAAACGTCGTGGGTTTTTTGCTTTCATTTTTTATTTTATTTTAGTTTTCTATCTATATAACTTAACCGAAATTACCAAAGAATACGAATTCCAAGGTTAAGTGGTCCTCAGATTCGTGAACTTCTTCGAGATGATGCATTTGACAATACACTGCGTGGACAAGACGGCATGGAAAGCCTTCCAGTTAGTGGCAACACATTTTCTCGGAAACAACAAGGCAGACAACTCCTCTGCGGCTGCCTGGAGAGCCTCTTCCTCCCGATATTAGGAAGCCACTGAAGCCATGCACTTTTAAATCTAGATTGTACACTCATTTCTTTAGAACTGCTTTTTGTGTTTAGTTTGTTGTCCGCCCCGCACCTACGATTAGCGCCGTCGACTACGTACGCAGCGAAATAAGTTCAACATATTGTAGATACACAGCCATAGCGAGAGGCAGACTCGATGTGGTGTGCCGGGTTCGGAAATATTTTCAAAGCCGGCCGAAATGAAGCCCTGTGTTTGTTTATATAATAATAATAATCGTCTGGCCGGTCTACCGAAATTTACATGGAAAAAATAATTCTCTCCAACGTAACCCACACAACTAAGCTTCACGACGCGTTATATGAAATTGCAACGACGAGCACCAGCTGTGCGGTTAAATAAATAAATCAATCCTGGTAACTTAAGACAAACCACATATCCGGGAATCACACGAGCGGGAGCACCATATTTTTTGTCCTCATAGATTAAGTACACTAATTAAAACAAAATTATCGCTCTAAAAGCTTCGCAAACGTTGACGAGATCGCGAGCGCAGATTAACGCGCCGTACGCACACATCCCAAAAAAAAAATGTGACATTTGCAAACTTTTCGAAGTGTTTTCCTGTGCGTGTTTACACAGTGCCAGAATATGCAGCGAGCAGGCGCTGGGACTGCCTGTTTACAATATGCAAAAAGCTCTGGGGGGGTGGAAAAAAACTCACCAATGTTTAACTTGGCAGAGCTGAGCCCTTTTGACCGCAGTACCGTCCAAAAAGATCTCCCCCCCCCACCCGACTTGCCGTTCTCTCGCCAAACCTCACAGACAGACGTCAGAGACGCCCCGATGAAATCCATCCTCGCAGCCCAGTCGCGGTCCCGCGGGTCGAGACGCGGGGAGCGGATGTGAGGCCCCCTTTGCTTTTCCTTAGAACTGTCCAAAAAAAAAGGAAATGCTTTTCCAGCATTTACACGCAGCACCGTCTGAATGTATCACGTTGAATTCATTATGAGAGATTCTAAACGCATCAATTCGACTTGGATTTATAGGTGTGTCCAAATGTGACCGGGCCGTTGCATCGCATGCACCGCGAGAGATGGCGACGGCTTGGAGGAGGCCCTCGTTTAGCAGTGGATAAGATCATGGCTAATGACAGTTGTTGTTGTTGTTGTCTGACAATTGACGCCTTCATGGACTTCATCCTTGCTGTGCTCAGTGGTTACCAAGAGAAGCCTGATGGAGGTGGGGGGGGGCAAAGGGGATACGGGGACTCCATATCTCGCGGGAGTTGCCCCAAAACTTACAAGAATGTTTTCTTATTATTTAAATGATGGATTAGAAAGTAAATATCGGCGATGGAGAAACATGTGTGGTTAATGATTCAGCCACCCACGGCATTTATCATTAATATATTAATCTACTGTCCCGAATAAACATTATCAAAGCCACCCCTGGGACATTTTACAAAGGTCAATTCGACGAGAAAATGACCCTGGATGGCAGGGCAGATGAGTGGATCAGAGGGCGCTTGACGGGACACAGAAAGTCGTTCTGTGGCATCTCCTTCCACAGACCGCTCTCTAATACAAGGCGACGCTCTGCAGTGCGAGAGCTCGAATTAGATTTGTTTAATTTTCATGACAGCGATCGCTCCAAATTAGATGAAAATGGAGAAGACAGACATTTAAAGCAATCAATCTATTTTCCCAGTTCCCAGCGTGTGACCTCCACTCCAATGGCTGGGAATTCCTGGTGACTGCCCAACAAACCCATCGCGTTCAATTTGGTTGCGCGCTTCATTTGCCCAAATTCCAGCCCCCGAGATTCGACATATCGGTTTGACCGTCGTGCGGTCAACATTATTGCCACGTGTCCGGATGGGTGGCACAGTTCTGCCCTGCTGTGTGGAGCAAAGGTCACTCGATGGGATAGCAGAGGCAGCTCCGTGCGATCTGTTTCTGTGGGCCACTCTGGAGCACAAAGGGTTGCAATGTTCTGTGAGCTATGCGAGCGACAGAGCACGCCTGGATGAAACGGGAACTTAAACATTTTATTTTCAACCAAGACAGCCAGCTTGGCGCGTAGTCTCCAAGCAGGGTGTCGAATTCGTTGGCACTGGGCATAGGCCCTGTACGCCGTCATCACGGCCCACATTTTGTGAACATTCTATCGTACATTTCTTAATAATGAAACGCGTAGCAATCGCCCCAACAGGACTCATTTTAAACACAGGCCATCATGGGGGTCGGCCATCAAACTAACAGGACGAGCCATTTTTTTAGAACTCGGTCAAACACGCAATATTTCATGAGCCGCAATGCACGCGGTGAACACGAGACGGTGGTGCTTACTAAATAAGCGTCACGAAGAAGTCCTTAAAGAGCCGCTTGCAGCTCTGAAGCCGCACGTTGCCGACTCCTGCCCATGGTAAACTGGACTTCCATGGTGAACTGGACTTCCATGGTAAACTGGACTCCCATGGTAAACTGGACTCCCATGGTAAACTGGACTCCCATGGTGAACTGGACTCTCACGGTGAACTGGACTTCCACGGTAAACTGGACTCCCATGGTAAACTGGACTCCCATGGTGAACTGGACTCCCATGGTAAACTGGACTCCCATGGTAAACTGGACTTCCACGGTAAACTGGACTCCCATGGTAAACTGGACTCCCATGGTGAACTGGACTCCCATGGTAAACTGGACTCCCATGGTGAACTGTATTCCCATGGTGAACTGGACTCCCATGGTGAACTGTACTTCCATGGTAAACTGGACTTCCACGGTAAACTGGATTCCCATGGTGAACTGGACTCCCATGGTGAACTGGATTCCCATGGTAAACTGGACTCCCATGGTGAACTGGATTCCCATGGTAAACTGGACTCCCATGGTGAACTGGACTTCCATGGTAAACTGGACTCCCACGGTAAACTGGACTCCCATGGTAAACTGGACTCTCATGGTAAACTGGATTCCCATGGTAAAGTGGACTCCCATGGTGAACTGGACTCTCATGGTCAGGAGTCCACAACCAAGAGAACAAGAAAACGCATTTTCCTTCCGGAATTAGAAAGCCACTGGAGCTATTCACATTTAAATCGACATTGAAAACTAATTTCTTCAGAACTACTTTTTGTGTTTAGTTTGTTGTCCTTACCCCGCGCCCTTGACAATGACGGGTTGGTTACGTCCGGTGCGTAAGACGTTCAACGTGCATACGTTTATCCCAGGAGGGCTTCACTACTTCACCGTAGCCAATGGAAATCGCAGTCATTTGTGGAGCCTACCAGGCTCGTTTCACGGCACCGCGGGGATTTGTCATTGCACATTGTTCACCTTGGTCCACACAGTGCGGTCCTAGCGGCAGGCGTGGTTCACAGCGCAGTCGACTAGTTGGTGCAGTCTACGGGATGGTCCAGATGTATTGTGACACCCCCCCCCCCCCCCCATTTCATTCTCTAAAACTTAATGTGTTTTGTAAGTACTGGTGATTGAAAACAGAAATGAATGTGCAAAGGAAACGAAAAAAAAGGTCTTGTCTGTGAGTTAATTTCCAATCTCTTCGGTGGCATCAGAGAAGTCACGGACATCACGGCTCACTTTGTGAACACCTGGCGCTGTGCCCCCTAACCAATGGCCAATCAAACTCCTGTTGCTCGTGTCCCGTGCTAGAAGCTTTGAGTGTGCTGTGATGGACGTTACGACATTTTTACAGGCCAGCAAATGCACCGCTGGATGAAGGTGCCTCCCCACACCTTGACAGACCGGTAGTTACGCTCCACTCCGCTGGGCAATGCTGGTTGATGGAGGGCCAGGACCAGTTGAGATGTCGTTTCGCCGCTGTTGCATATAGATGTTGAACTTCTTTCGCTCCGTACGCAGCCAACTACGTGCTAATCGGAGGTGCGGGGAAGGACAACAAACTAAGCGCGCTGTAGACGGTACAACGGCAATGGCAGTATGAGGAATTTAATCCTGGACCTCTGCATCTCGTCACGTTCACGAGCTTGGTCATTCACGGAACGCGTGGAACACAAACCGAAGCGAATGGAGAGACGCATGCTTCGAATTAGGGGCGAGGCTTTCCTGGATGGAAACTAGATGAAAGCCAAATCTGAATAAAACAGTTTGAATGAATGGCACAACGAGAGCAAATCGCCAACTTCCTTCATGCAGCTCTCACGCGCCCATTGTTTGTCGAGTCGACGCTGTGTTCTCAGATTTTTTTTTTATTTTAATCGTTTTCCTGACGGTTTCACACAGGTGTGTGCGTGCCAGAGTGTTTTTCTTTTGTGCCTCTGGCTTCAGATCGCGTTATCTCTGTTCACTGTTTTTTTTTTATATCTGGCCCCACTTTCATCATGCTTATCCCTTACAATCAGCGCTGACCGAACACAGAAGGTTGCGTTAAACTAATGAATGGTCCACCCAAAAATCCCATCCTCACAAACCATGGCAGATGCGGATAACTGATGCACAAATAGAAAATTATAATTCTTGCTTCTTTCGGTAAAGTCAGGTAAAAGCGAAACAATAAAATAACAAAAATATAAAACCGAAAGAACCAAGAATATGAATCCCTGCAGTCACGAAAGCTTTAAATCAAAATTGAAGAAAATTATAATTTTAAAAAAAACTCTCCAGTATTAGTGTGCGAATGCGGTCATCCAGAACAGGCCGTACGACGTATAACGACGCAATGCCCCGGACCCACAAATGCGAAGAAGGAGTTTGGCATCACAGCGATGGCACTCCGTTGCTCCTGACGTGCTTATCTGGGCCTCACCACGTGCAGGATGTGTTGCTCTGCATCTACATCAGCCGTACGACACAGCAAGACGAGGTGCTGGTGGTATGCGTTGGCCATCACTCTGCCCTCTCTCTCTCTCTGCAGTTGTGCAGCTGCTGCTTAAGAAACCGTCTTAAAATTCACCGAACATCCGAGCTCGATTTTCATTATCTTTTAACAGTTCTGCGTGTGCCCGTCATGATCAAGTCCGACCTCCCTCTTTCGGCGACGCTCACGTTCCACGTTACCGACTTCAATCTCGAGCCTTGCGTTAAGCGACTCTCAATTTTGCCCTCCCCAGTAGGGGATTAAAAGTCCATTTGAAATTCCAGCCACGGTAACCGTACCCTCAACAGTTGCGTAACTCCTTTGCACCCACTCGTCAAAAAACAAGGTTGCGTGCTCGCACGGAAAATGTTAACATTGATACATCCGCGAACTGAGCCAGAAATTGGTGTGAGCGGTTAGAGCCGAAGCTACAGCTGCTGGAGCTACAGCTGCTGGAGCTACAGCTGCTGGAGCTACAGCTGCCGGAGCTACAGCTGCCGGAGCTACAGCTGCTGGAGCTACAGCTGCTAGAGCTACAGCTGCTGGAGCTACAGCTGCCGGAGCTACAGCGGCTGGAGCTACAGCTGCTGGAGCTACAGCGGCTGGAGCTACAGCAGCTGGAGCTACAGCTGCCGGAGCTACAGCTGCTGGAGCTACAGCGGCTGGAGCTACAGCTGCTGGAGCTACAGCTGCCGGAGCTACAGCTGCTGGAGCTACAGCGGCTGGAGCTACAGCTGCCGGAGCTACAGCTGCTGGAGCTACAGCGGCTGGAGCTACAGCTGCTGGAGTTACAGCTGCTGGAGCTACAGCGGCTGGAGCTACAGCTGCTGGAGCTACAGCTGCTGGAGCTACAGCTGCTGGAGCTACAGCTGCTGGAGCTACAGCTGCTGGAGCTACAGCTGCTGGAGCTACAGCGGCTGGAGCTACAGCTGCTGGAGCTACAGCTGCCGGAGCTACAGCTGCTGGAGCTACAGCTGCTAGAGCTACAGCTGCTGGAGCTACAGCTGCCGGAGCTACAGCGGCTGGAGCTACAGCTGCTGGAGCTACAGCGGCTGGAGCTACAGCAGCTGGAGCTACAGCTTCCGGAGCTACAGCTGCTGGAGCTACAGCGGCCGGAGCTACAGCTGCTGGAGCTACAGCTGCCGGAGCTACAGCTGCTGGAGCTACAGCTGCTGGAGCTACAGCGGCTGGAGCTACAGCTGCTGGAGCTACAGCTGCTGGAGCTACAGCTGCTGGAGCTACAGCTGAAGCTACAGCTGCTGTAGCTACAGCTGCTGGAGCCGTAGCTCCAAGCTACAGTTGTTGGAGCTGTACCGACAGCTGTCAGAGCCGTAGCTCCGAGCTCCGGCTGTTGTTTATCCTTGTTGGTGCTGGGGTGCGACCAAGCGGATGGATGTGACACGGCCAGGGCTCGCTTCCCAGGGCGCGTCTTGTGGATCGGCACAGCAGAGCACGGCAAGGCACACGTGAATTCGCGCCCGCTATCTTTAGCTGTTGACTAATCGGCAATGTTTGGAAAGGACAGATATATATATTGTTTTGCACCTTGTCCAAATGTAGACCCCGACGTGTGTTAGAGTAACCCTCGCTTGACTCGCGACCACATGGTGTAAGCGAAAATCATATTCACGTGAGTTTGAATATGGATTGGATTGCTCCAGAAAGATTAAAAATGGACTTCCTTCTCAAGTGCGCGCCGTACGTGGCGGTGATCGTCTCTTGTTTACAACCTCGAGCCAGTGGTGGAAATTCCACATTGCTATGGCGGGGGTGAGCCTATCCACAGGACGACCACTGTTGATTTACCCAACAAAGTGGTAGTAATTTTATCGACCCCGGAGGGATGATAGGCTGAGTCAATCCCCAACCAGGAGTTGAACTGCCGAAACCTTTCCGAATTGCGGGTCACGCGCTCTACCACTGAGCCACGTGGCCAGGTGTTTGCTCCTCCCGACTGATTTGTACCCTTGGGGTCAGGGTTCAGACAGGTGTCGTGAAAGAGTAAACTTACCTGCCGTTGCATAATGGTCAGCACAATGAAAGTGAAATCAAAGGTCGATTCCATCAAGCTTCTTAAATCCCCCTCCACCGCCTCTGTTCACCCGGCAGTATGAATGAATTCACCGCAGTTAATCGATGAACGCGCCACCTGTGGTGGGGTAAAGTGTGGGAACTCCCACTTTTTCCGAGACGTCTAAGTGGAGGCCGTTCCGCCAGCAGCGGCTTGAACGAGTAATTGCAGGGCTGCGCCTATAATTGTGTACACACGTATCCCCCGACACTGGAACGTTGTTTATGCAATATGTGACGCACGGCGCTTTGGCTGCGATTTGGCACACGGCTCGGTGTGGTGACACGGTGCCAATTCTAGAGGGCACTGAACAGGGAAGGGCCCCATTCCGATCTGGTGCCACTGGTGGCCAAAGCACCAAATTCACTGCTGGGTGAAACCAGCGTCACAAAGCCCAATCGCAGTGCCAGGCGATTCTTCATACGAATCATACTTGAATCCCACACAATCCATGCTATGGGCGATCCTCCTATGGGTGATTCCCATGTTCCCAAAAAAAAGAAGAGACAATCTCCGTTGACTTGAATGGGTTTCTGACAGGGATTCTACCATGTGAGAATCATCCAATTGAATTCCATTCGTAGAGGCAAGATTCATCACTGAAATGAATGGGACTCTGCAGTGACCATTCTTGTTGGAGCTACGATGGGGAAACAAAGAGGGAGCAACCAACACGCTTGACAGATTTTCGCTGTTGGGCTCTGTCGTGGCTTTTGGATTTGTGTTCGTCACGACGCGACTGCTGCTTGGCTGCCATGCGATGGTCCCGTCGCATAGAAAATGCTGACGATCGCACGGTGCCATTCGCAGTCGCGTTGCAATCCAGGCGCTGGGTTGTGATTCCGGGAGAGCATCCATGGAATTGCTGCGGTGGAGTACTCCAATACCGTTCATGGCGCATCGAGGCAGGAACAACATTGTGATGACAAAAAAAAAACCACGGGAAGAAATGGAATGGTAATCAGAATATTTATTTATACTGGAGAAATCCGATGAGCTACGAAGCTATGTTTTCCCACAGGTGTCCAGTACATCGACAGAGCGGTGAATGGGGAGTGGAGGGCAGAGCAGTGACGATGCTCAAGAAATGACATCACGCAAGAATCAAAGAGCAAATGTGCTTGGCAAAAAAATTAACAAAGAACTCCCTGTATAGCCTTGACAGACTGTTGGGGCAAGTGCTGTTAGCGAGCACCTATGAAGGCCGACACGGCAACACGAATGGGTGGTTGGCCAACACCACGCCCGGCCGCCTTTATCTCCCTAGTGGCGATGTTTACACATCGCACCAGGTACTCGTTTGAGGCCGAGTCGACCTAGGGGTGGCCCAGGACCGGTTCAGATAATCTTCACTGGCGTTGGCCGTGAGCGGGAATCGAACTCGGCTCGCCGGGTTCGCGGAGCAGGCAGCCTAACCGTTGCACCACCGCTCCCCTAAAAAAACCACACACACAACACACATATCTGTGTGTGCAACAAGTTGCTGCTTATGTAAGAAAGCAGTCGCCTCCGTTGCGCCTCTGCAAATGGAAAACAAGTAGCATATTTGTCGTAAGGCGATATGAGAGTCTACACGGCCCGCGGTGGTGAGCGCTCGACAGCTGCCTTTGACTGAACCGAAGCTGTTTGCACTGCGCCGAGACGTCACGCAACGCAGGGATGGCCTCGCAAACAATGAAACGAGAGAGGTGGTGGAGGGTGGGAGGGGAGGTGAGCTTAACAGATTTACTACAACGGTAACAACAACAACAAAACCAAGGGTGGCACAGTCGGGTTTTTTACAATCGGGTTTAATTGTTTTTTTATATTAAACCCGATCATCTGAAATTGGGAGAAATCCGGTTTAATTGGTTCTAATTGCAGAACCGCACTTCTCAACGATGGGCTTCATCCATTCCAAGCGAAGGAACTCACTGGCACCCACGATTGTGGAGGAGAAGCTCGTGTTCATCAAGACCAACCTGCCCGCCGCATTCTACGACTACCCCGTGCCCGACTGCGCCGTGAGGCAAGCCCGTCAACGCAAGAGAACCACCGCAACGGTGGTCACGCCAGTGAGACACACAGCCCATCACACAGCCAGAACCATCGATACATCGAGGCTAAGGGAGCAAAGGTGGCCATGTTAGTGAGACCCCAGCCCGTTAATGCAGAGGCACCTAACAGGGCAATGCAACTCAGAGAGTCGGAGACAACAGCCAAACGGCAGGGAAGAAGGGAAGCATCACAGCAAGTAACGACTTTGCTTGGCTAATAACGTCCTTCCAATGATTGCTCAGCTTATACCCATCTTCTCGGTTGAAATTGTCTCTGTGTTTAT
Organism: Lampetra fluviatilis; assembly: GCF_964198595.1. Taxonomy (NCBI): domain Eukaryota; kingdom Metazoa; phylum Chordata; class Hyperoartia; order Petromyzontiformes; family Petromyzontidae; genus Lampetra; species Lampetra fluviatilis. The sequence goes on along the minus strand of NC_136313.1, from coordinate 1,952,238 downwards.
ATATCTGGATGGCTTCATGGACACATCTTCGATGGTAGCCCGAAGGTTTGCAGAGTACCTTGGTCTCGAAAACAAAAACAATATCGTGCGAGCCCACTGCATTATAACAATGATCAGCCACTGCAGAGGTATTGGTTCTGCCGTGATGTTGTTTCGTTTCCCCAATGTAACTGCTGCCGCAGACACAACTTCCTTTGTAGACACCAGGGTATTGCATGACAGAAATGACATTCTTTACAGATGGGATCAAATCACGGATTTTGTGTACTGTATTAAATCGGACCTGGATCTTGTGTTTGTTTAAGATTTTGGAAATATTTTTGGTAACACCTGCTATGTATGGCAAGGTGATGGTTTTGATTGGGTCCTCAGATGGTTCTCTCACCATGGTTGGGGCTACAGATTTGCGGATTGTGCGGTCTGAGTATCCATTCATCTTGAGGGCTTGGTGTACGTACTCCAGTTCACTGGCTCGGTGGCGCTGGTCGGAGATGCAGCGGGCCCTATGGTGTAGTGTTTTGATGAGGGAATTCTTCTGGGTTGGATGGTGGTGGGAGCCAGGCTTTAGATAGAAATCCGTGTGGGTGGCTTTCCTGTAGACGGAATGTCCCAACGAGCCATTAGGTCTCTTCTCGATCAAAACATTCAGGAATGGTAGCTTGCCATCATTTTCCACTTCCATGGTGAATTTGATGGATGGGTGTATGGAATTGATGTTGTTGAAAAACTGGTTCAGTGCTGGCTGGTCATGTGGCCAGATGACGAAAGTGTCATCTACGTATCTCTTCCACAGGTAAGGACGTAGGGTGGATGTCAGGATGGCATCTGTTTCAAATTTCTCCATGAAAACATTAATTACCACTGGTGATAAGGGAGAACCCATAGGGGTACCTTCATTTTGTTTGTAGAATGTACCATTCCAGATGAAGTACGTGTTGGTAAGGCAGTGCCTCACCAAAGTTGGTACATCAGGATGCAGTCCCTGTTGGACCAAGTCTTCAATGATTCGTTAGTCTGAACCACCGGCCACAGTCCCTCCGAGCGACGTGTCCTTCCCCAAAGTTCCACTTGCTCGACTGACCACTCAAAGTGATGTCTCGTCTGTGCTCGAGTCCACGTGCCCCTCTTTGCTGCCCTCCGAGCATGCGTCTGTCTCTCTCCACGCTTCATAGCAGGAAATGATACCAGTTATTGATCACACGTGTATATATATACAAAACATCGCAAATCTAAAACAAAGCAAAAAAATCAACCAGTATTCTGAACTTGGAAAATATGCATCGTGCAATTCTTATTTTATTCCTGTGCTGCCTGCAATGTGTTTATGTTTAGTTTAACGTTACATGGACATCAGTTGAATGTTTTGCTTCTGGTACGGGATACCTTCTCGAATGAAACCCGTTGACTTTTCAGAATCAAAATATGTATTTAAACTCGCGGATTCCGATGAGCTATTAATCACGTTAAACAGCCGTCCAGTCGGGGCGGGTAAGAACCATCACAACAACAAACGATACAAAAACACAATTGTAGTGCAGAGTACAAGAAAGCTAAACAAAGCACCCAAACACGTACAAACAAAACTAAACCATCACCATCCTACCAGACAAAGCCTACTGGAGGTATTCACTTATTTTTCAAAAGCCACCTGGCCACAAATGACGGCTCTATAAAGTGGCCCATCATTTGGACATTTATAGCAGCAAAATCATCTAAATCGTCTAAGCGCATGTTTCTAAGAGGCGGAGCGGCAATGCAAGGGTGTTTCATCTGGGGTGAGGATGGCGAGGAGATGGAGCGATGAATTAGACTCGTGCGCGGGCGCTGGCGTGGAATATTACATCGCAGAAGTCTGAGAGATGACAACGGATTTGGGACACATTCATCCAGAAGTGGATTGACCATGGCTGCTGCTGCTGATGATGATGTAGTATGGGCATCCTTCATTTAACCAGGAGATGAAATATATGCCTGTTGAGAAAAAAAGACAACATGGGTCGTATTAACTTAATTAGAGTGTAACATTTTCTTAAACTATATTTAAAGACCTTGCCTATATTTAACCAAAAAAAGCACATATTCAAACTGTAAATAAAGCCGTATATAGATCACAAACGTGAACGTTTCAAAAAAATAACTGACTTTGAATAATCGCGTAACCTAGTTCTGTGACCTAAATCTGTAATTCCGTAACAGATGAGAGAGCGGGTTAGAGTGGGGGGGGGGGGGGTGTGTCTTTTTTTTTTTGAAAACTGAACCATACATATTAGAAAGAATCAATATTTTAGCAAAGCGCCTAAACAAAAGCCATGCCAATCCGTGCCTACATCAGAATCGCAATCTGTATTTAGACAGGAGGAATCCGATTAGCTATGAAGCGATTTTTTTTCACTGTTGCCCAGGAGTGGTGCATGACAATTGCGTGACCATCGGGCATCGGCGTTCGAACAAAAAATGGAACGAAAGATGACGAGGTGCTCAAATATTCGCATTCGAGGCTTTGCACCGAGAGACGGGAAGAGGAGGAAGCACGTGGATGCAGCGGACACGGACGATGCTGAGACGTCACCTTGACTCTGTTGAATCTCGGCTGCCACCACTTGGTTAGGAACTGGTAACGTATTCGCACCCCGAACCACGGCAATGATGATGGTCAACACACTTTTTCTGGCATAAGGTATTCCAACGGTTTTAAGGTAATTTTGGGGTGCTGATTCCAAATTTGGCATCAGTTTTTTTTCTATCACATCAGGTTTTTGAGATATCAAATATTGCATTTTCAATGAAAACTGCAGAAGAAAAATATTAAATAAATGTGGATATCTACATAAAATGATATTATAAACACACTATCCTAAAAATACAGCACCATATTTTAACACTAAAGCAGTCACTGACTCGCAACAACTTGCAATCATAAGTGACAGAGTTAATTTCGGGTAAAATCAATAAAAATGGGGTATGCCGATAGCATAAAAATTAGATGTGATAGAGCAAATCTGAGATCAGATTTGGAATCAGCACCCTGAAATTAGTCTAAAACAGCTGCAAAAGTCCAGGCCAGAGAAAATGTGTTTTTTTTGTTGACCAGTGAATCATTATTATGAGCGTGGATCGAGTATCATGGCTCTGTGTTTACATGGATGCGTTTGGCATTCATCTCGAACAGGGGTCGACAACCAACATAACAAGAAGAGCCATTTATTTTTGAATTCCGAAAAAATATATATTTATGTCAAGAGCCGCACTGCACGTGGATACGAGACGAAGGTCCTGAAAAATATCGCCACGAAGAGGCCCTTAAACAGCCACATGCGGCTCCGCAGCCGCAGGTGACAGACGCCTGATCGAGACACACACAGCGACGCATTCTCATTTGCTTCACATGTGCTTGCTGAGCCGCCTTGGCGGTGAGTGTTTGATAGAATTCACAGTGCGTTGTAACCCAACTGCCAGGTGGAGGCCTCCCCACGGCGTTTCGGTCGTGGGGGTATTTTTTTGACCATACTTCACCAAACCGGTCAGTGTGGGTGAGTGCACAGGCGACTCAGAACCAACTGAGGTATCGCTGATGTTGGCCGTGGCCGGGAATCAAACGTAAGTCATCGCACAATGCGCTAACCACAGCGCGATCACTCCATTCCTCAAATAATATTCGTAATATCGCCTTTACTGCACGTTATTTGATTTCAACTGCATATTCTAGGTCACCGTTTGAGTACGAAGGACGCTGATGAGAACTAGAGGCGCTCTGCAGGCCTCCTGCTGTGTTTCAGTGCCCCCTGCTGCACATGCACAGTACCTGCACCACTCCGTGCCAAGCCAGCCGTGGGTGAATCGTGGGTCTCGAGAGAGAGACACTGGCTCCCCAGCACATGGCGACGTGCAGATTCCAGCAGGCGCACGAAGCCACCAGCAGACACGCGTAAGGTGCTTTGTTAGGAAGCGGATACACTTTCGACATTCGTTTGTTTTCATTGCATCGTGTGCCCGTGTAAAACATACATTCTATTCAGTGCAGTAGTGTGGCTATGATTAACGAGGCAGTGGATTGGCACTCTGTGCTACGAACAAACAAACATGGCTAAACCAATACACTTTTCGAAATCACCAAAATAAAGCCATGAAACCAATGAAACAGTGATCATAGGAACTGACGGAATTTTCACAATAAATGGCATAACTGTTAGGCGTGGGGTTGCTGCAGGGGCAGCCGAGGAAGAAGATTTACGTGCAGAGTAAACTTAAACAGCTTTCACGAAATTGTAGGGACGAACCCTGAAAACGGATTTAAATTATAGGCCACCGTTAAATCAGCCCCCCCCCCCCCCCATTATTTCCCCGGCCCATTTAACGAGCATGGTGAAGTATGGTCAAACAACCCCCATGCCCAACGCGGCACGTGGTGGGTGGGGGGCCTTCATCCAGCCGTGGAGTGCTGGGACAGGGCTGAGCATTCTGAAATGAAATGATGAACGAACGATTACCACATTGATGAGCACCGCAGGACACCGGTACAGGCCAAGTTCATTCATTCAAGTTCAATTAATAGGTAAAGCCCTGTGAGTCATTCGGCTCTTGAATCGGGTGCAACCGCAACAAACAAAAAAACAAAAACATGAACAAAAAAACATCTTAAAGTGAATATGTGACTGAGTGCAAACAGAAACGAAAGACAGCTAAATATTGCAGAAAAAAACACCGTACACCAACGCAGTGTGCAAAAATCCTAGCTGGATGCAAGTCAAAAAACCAACAACAACCACAAGACAACTTAGATTAAGGCCATCAGTCTAACTCTGTACTACAACAAACAAACATGGCTGAACCAATACACTTTTCGAAATCACCAAAATAAAGCCATGAAACCAATGAAACAGTGATCATAGGAACTGACGGAATTTTCACAATAAATGGCATAACTATTAGGCGTGGGGATGCTGCAGGGGCAGGCGAGGAAGAAGATTTACGTGCAGAGTAAACTTAAACAGCTTTCACGAAATTGTAGGGACGCGTCACAAGGCACGAGTGTCAGCGAGGAACACTCACACGACGACTGCTGGGGCAAGTGGTGTTAGCGAGCACCTATGAAGGCCGGAACGGAACACGAATGGGGTTGGTGACCAGACACCACGTACGACCGCCTTTGTCTCCCAAATGGTGATGTTTAACCGCCACACCGGGTTACTCATTTGAGGCTGAGTCGACCTAATCGAGGTCCAGAACCGGTTCAGGTAATCGTCACTGGTGTTGGCTGTGAGTGGAAAACAAGTCGGGGGGGGGGGGCATGGGTGGGGGGTGACGCGTGCCTTGGTTTCGGGGGGGGGGGGCATGGGTGGGGGGTGACGCGTGCCTTGGTTTCGGGGGGGGGGCATGGGTGGGGGGTGACGCGTGCCTTGGTTTCGGGGGGGGGGGGCATGGGTGGGGGGTGACGCGTGCCTTGG